>NC_137558.1:1408152-2784402 GCF_963082525.1 Nesoenas mayeri | reverse complement strand
CTATGGTCTCTACGGATCCCTATGGTCTCTGTGGTCTCTATGGGTCACTATGGGCTCTATGGTCTCTATGGGTCTCCCAAGCTGCCAAGTCGACTGAAACCAGACTGGCCCCCCTTTTGCTGTAACTCTTGGCTGTCTTGTCTCCTCAAGGTTACAGCTGATGCTGTAAAACTTCTGATCTCGGCACTCGATGAGGTTCTGGCTTTTCTTAACACAACTGGTTACATACAGCTCTAAACTAGATACTCATGATGTGGCTTCAAGTGTTAGTTAGTTAGTTAGTAGGCCATTATTATGTGGTTGGTTAACCCTGAAAATGTTAGCTCCCTCTCTCAATATAACCTCATAAACAAGTTTCAGAACTTTTTCCATAGAACTTCCCCACCTTTTCCTTTTTGCAGGTTCAGAGCCCGAGCCTCATTTGGTTGTATCTGTAAACAGAAAACATCTCAGCACGAATCACAACTGCATATCTCACAGACAGAAGTGCCTGAACTCCACAGCTTGCCTGGCAGTGCAGAGAGCAGGAGGTGCGGTGAGTCCTGGGCCCTTGGGGACATTTCACCCTGTTTTGTGTCCCAGTCCCTCCCTGCTCCCTCCTCTTTCCTGCTGTGCCCTTCTTCCTCTTCATCTCTTCTCCCTCTGGCCCTCTGCTGCTTCCTCACCTATTCCCCCACCCTTCTGAATCTCTGTGCAGGGTTTCTCGTATCTCCCTCTCCGTCTCCACCCCTCTGTGTTCTCACCATCCCTAGTTTCTCTTTGACGTCATTCTTGTCTGTTGCTCTGTCCCGCTCCATGCCCCATCATTTCTCACTGTATCCCTCTGTCCTGCTCCCTGTGCCTATTCCTGCCCCTCTTCTTTTTCACTCCCTCTCCTTCTTGCTGCCCACCCCAGGATTTTTTCCCAGTCTCTATCCTGCCCCAGCCCTTATTGTTCTTTCTCTCTCCTGCTCCCTCTCTGTCTTTCTGCCTGTCTGCCCTTTCCCTGTTCTTCTTTCTCCATCTCTGTCCAGACTACTGCCCCTTTTCCTTCTTGGTGTCTTTCTGTCCTGTTTGTCTTTCTGTCTTCCTTGCCTGTTCCCGGCCCCATCCCCTCTCGCTGTATCTTCCCTGTCCAGCAGGCTCTGCCTTTTCTTTGTCTTCTCTTCCTCTTTCCTGCTCCTCAGCCCTCTTTTCGTCTTCCTCTAGCTCATTGCTGCATGTTTTCCCTTTCCAGTCTCTTCATTTGGATCTGAACTTTGCTTTGTTTCTCAGTCCCTTTGTTCTGTTCCCTGCCTTTCTTTTTGTCTCTCCATCTGTACATCCCCCTCCCTGTCTTTCTCTACCCCCTTCCTGCTTCTCCTCCTCCCCCCTCCCCATCCCTCTGTCCTGCCATTCAGCCCTGCTGTTTCTTCCTCCCTGTTTCTTCATGGCTCCTTGTCCCTTTTTGCCTTGATCTCTCCATCTCTCCATCCTTTCCCCTGTGTGTTTCTTTCTCTCTGGGCTCCTCTGTCTTCTCTCTCGTCTCATTTGTCTCTCTCTAGTCCTCTGTCCTTCTCCCCAGCAGCTTCAACTGAATGACCAGGTGTCCGTGCACTCTGGTGTTTCCTCATCCCTGCCCTGGTTCAGATCTGTGTCTGTAGGGCTGGGGATCATTTAGGAGCTGGTCTCCTTGAGCAGACGGCAGAGCCGGGTGCGCCTACATCAGAGCTTGTTCTCAGCTGCTGCTTATGCAGCTTGTTGGAAGAGCGGCTGTGGGCCTTCTTTGGAAGGGAGGTTTCTTGTTCTGTGCTTCCTGCTCCTCGGGACCCTGCGCAGGAGCGGTGTTGGGGTCTGCAGGGACGGGTGGGACCTGCTGTGGTTCCTGGTGAATGTGAACTCAACTTGTCCTGATGGCCTTGAATGAAACCAGACTGACTGTAGGTGGTTTTCTTGCCTGTTTCAGTTCCAAACTACATGTTTGGCACTAAAAAACAGGAGACTTTGTGCTGTTTTCCAGATGTCAGTGGCTGCGAATCAGCTGAGAACATCACTGCCCTAGGTACCAGGGCAGGTGGTCTGTGATCAGGGGTGTGGACTTGCATGGTGGTGCTTTTATGAACATTTTATGGTGTTGCCACTTCAAAGCCCTTCATTTTCCTAGAAATTTTAAGATGATATTCCGAGGTTCAGACTCTGGTTGGACTTGATGTTGAATGGTCAATATAATGGGGTCCATGAAATAAGAATCTCGCTTCCTTGTTGTTGTTTTCTAACATGGTCTGAATTTGGTAAGCGAGAAAAAGCGTGGTTGACAGTGTCTGTTTTTTGAGAGTAACGTATTCCTGACTCTCCCTCTTTGTATGGTGAAGGTTTCTGCCTGCACTATGATTTTGCTGGGCTGTGAGGCTGTGTGGAGCAGCAGAGGTAAGAAGTGGTGGCTTTAAAGGCATTGAAGCTGTGGTAAAACTAGCAGGTAAAGCTCATTTCTTCCTAGAGAGCTGCCTGACAAAAACACTTACAAGGAAAGATCCTTGAAGTTGGCTTTTTTTTTTTTTTCTAATTTAGTCTTAATATGGAGCTTATGGTATTGATTGATGGATTGATTGATTGATTTCTGGGAAGCAAGAAGTAAGAGCCTGTGCACTCCCATAGGCAGCGCTGCCTCCCAAATAGGTGCCTCCTTCTCCACTGCTGTTCCTTCCATGCTCGTGTAGAACAAGGCCATGCAGTCGTGTGCAGATGTGGTGATTCCAAGGTGACTATGAGGTCACAGCCCCACGGTGACGTGCTGTGCTGTGTCTCGGCAGCAGCAGCAGCAGCAGCAGCAGCATCACGGTGCGAGCGTAGGGGCCATGGTCCTCACCCTCCTCCTCCTGCTGGTGCCCCTGCCAGCCCGGGAGGCCCAGGCTGCTCCAGCCGAGTGCAGGGAGCAGGTGGGCGGGCAGGGGCAGCACCCAGCCCCGAGCAGCTCAGCAGGGCAGCAGTGGGGCCAGGGCTGGGGCTGGGGCCGGGAGAGCAGCCGGGCTGGGCCGGGCAGGGCGAGCCAGGCAGCACCAGGGTGTGGGCAGGGGGCAGACGCCCCGCAGGGAGGGGAGAGGGGCTGCGGCTGCTTCAGGGGCAAGTTGTGGGCAAGCGGGGGCTGGGAGTGGTGGCACAGGGGCAGAAACCAGCACTGAGTCCCTGCGGGGCCCTCCCTGCCCCCCAGCCCCGTGCCACACGGCCCCATCCCAGGGCACGCTTTGAGCCTTTGGGCCCGTTTCAAATCAAAGCTGGGGTTGCTTTGGCCCTTTGGGCCAGTTTTGAGCTCAATCTGGGCACAGTTGTGCCCTTTGGGGTCGTTTCTGCCTAGATCTGGGAGTTCTTTGGCTTTGCAGTCCAGTTTCTGCCCAAATCTGGGAGTGTTTGGGGCACTTTTGGCCATTTTTTACCCAAATTTGGGCATACTTTGACTTTTTGGCCCAATTTCACCCCAAATCTGGAGATGTTATACTCCTTTTTGGCCAGTTTTGATCCAAATCTAGTGGTGCTTTGGTTTTTCTGGCTCTTTTTACCCGATATACTCAGGTGCTTTTGCCCATTTTTTCCCCTACTGGAGGCGCTGTGTTCCCAAATATGGGATATTTTCACCTTTGCCAGCAGTTTTGCTCCCAAATGTGGACGTTTTTGCCTCTTTTGGCCACTTTTTGCCCAAATACTCAGAATCTTTTGCCTGTATTGGCCAATTTAGCCCCCAAATATTTGGAATATTTAGTCATTTTTCCAGTTTTCTCCCTAAATAGGGCTATTTCTCTGCAATATATGGGCATTGTTGTCCTAAATATGTTGTGCTGTGTTTTGTTTTGTTTTTTCTCTCTTCTTTATGTCCTCTTTTACCCGAAATGCAGGAGCATTGCTCTGTGAGCCTGGAAACCTCTCTGCTCTGTGATGACTCCGGGCCATGGCATTGGCAGAGCTGATGGAGCTTCTCAGCTGGATCCTGGTTATGAGCCTTGGGCTGTCCCAGAGGTGAGTTGTCACTGTCTGTCTGCTTGAGGGAATAAACACTCGCATTTTAATAGGTTATTAATGTGTGATTGTACCCAGGATCATCTCAGAGGCTTTCCAAAAGCTTTTTGTGCCTTGGTGGTGTTACACAGACAAGTAATGAATATTCATTTGCCTGCAAACCTGCTAGGTCTCAGCAAAAAGGTCACCCATGTTCCATTTCTAGCTGTGGGAACGTCCACCTTTGTATGTGTCCTGTGTCATTACCTCACCCCCTCCCATCACTGCAGGTGACTGAGGAAGAAGGAGATCACAACATGCCATGGAAGCTCCTAAGCCGTGG
The DNA here is from genome assembly GCF_963082525.1 of Nesoenas mayeri. Lineage (NCBI taxonomy): Eukaryota > Metazoa > Chordata > Aves > Columbiformes > Columbidae > Nesoenas > Nesoenas mayeri. The sequence goes on along the minus strand of NC_137558.1, from coordinate 2,780,114 downwards.
TTGACTCCCTGTTTGGTTCCTGCAGTCCATGGTGATCAAGCCTCTTGGTGTAATCCTGGTCCTGAGCCTGGGGCAATCCCAGGGGTAAGTGTTCAGTCTTCATTGGTCACTGGCCTTCTGCATTTGCTAATATTTGGTTTATTATTTGTTAACATTTTCCTGCAATAGTTGCACCTTGCAGTAGCCAGCAGGCTCTTTGCTAGAAGAAGCATGGATGATCATTTTTTGCCCTGGTGCTCCATGCTCCCACCTTAGTGTGGGTTCTCTTTTGTGTGTGTGAGAGGTGTTCTGGTCAGAAGGCCCTGAGAGGTCCCATGTTTGTCCATCTGGTCCTTGAGGGGTGTTGCATGTGGCCTGAACACAGTGGTTTGGAAGCTGCCAGGTCCCAGCCAAGGGATCTGCAGCCCCTCTGCAGCTTTGGCAATTTCAGCATGCGTCTGGGTCCCATGTTGTTGCCTGACACCCGTCCAGGCACTGCAGGTCGCTGAGGACAAGGTAGATCACAACGTGAAATGGAAATGCTTTTCCTTTCTGCTTGTTTCCAGCCGTCCCTGCAGGCAGCGGCTACTTGACTTCTTGACTTGAGTCTGTCCGTGAGCCTCGGGGCGATCCCACAGGTACGACCTTGGAACAAATGAGCGTTTCCATGTTAATTTTCTGTTCCTGTGAAATTTAGCTTGCTGCTTTCTTGGCTGACGCTCGGTCATGCAGAGGGGAAGTGGGTCCGCCTCAGCGCTGTGCCTCAGAGGGCTCTGCCTTGCAAAGCTCTTTGCCACCCGCTCCATCTCTGCGCTGCTCGCAGTGCCGGCTGCCGAGCCAGCACCAGGTTGGGGCTGAGTTTAGAGCTGGGTGAGCTCCAGGGAGTCCTTTCTCCTGACAGCTCCAGGCCTGGTCAGTGGCCACTGCAAGTGCCGGATAAATGTTGGCAAGATGCTCCTGCCGGGAAGGGAGAGAGGAGCTGCCACGGGGATGGGTTTGGATCCTGAGGACGCAGCGGTGGGTGACAGGGGTGGCCATTACGGAGGGGCAGTGTGAGTTCTGGTGCTGCTGTCTCCAGGTTGGCTCACCAGACCCAGACCACCATGCTGCTTCACCAGATCTTTGGCGGATCCCTGTGGTTCCGTGGTGAGCGCTGGCTGCCAGGTCCTGGGCCTGTGACTCTCAGGGCAGCGGTTTCCCTGAGAGCCTCGCAGTACAAATATTTTGGGAAAACTGCTGAGTGTGTGTAACTTATCCAGAGGTGCAGCTGGTCAGTCTTGTGGTTCCTGTGGGTTGTGGCGTGTGTTGTAGTGATGGAAAAAGCTGTTGACTGGGGGCCCCCAGCGCTTTGCCACCAGCTGAGGAACCCATGTTGGCAGTTATGTAGCAGCACTTGCTGTCCCAGCACACAGTGGAATTGCACGCTGTGAATCCTGGTGCCGACATCCCAGAGCCCAAAGCTGGAGAGGGGGAACACGGCAGCTGCCTGTGCTGTGCTGGGCTGGTGTTGGGTGCAGGTGTTGTGCCAGGGTGTGCTTACTGCTCTTGCTTTGGCAGTGAAGTTCTCAGCGTGCAAGAGCATCTGGGAGAGCTCTGACCCTTTCCTGGAGCTGGTGCTGGAGATCAGGTAGTGGGGCAGGGTGTGGGTGGGGGAGCTCTGCTCTCACAGGGGATGTTCCTGCAGCTGCACCGTTACTGCTCTGGAGGCTGCTTAACTGCCAGTGTCAGGCAGGGTGCAGGCAAGAGGGAAGCAGCTTCTGTTGTTGTGCTGCCTCTGTGTGGCAGAGCAGAGCCTGTTGCCTGAGCATGAGCCACGACTCCTCCATTGAGGCTCCATGGGACTGGGGACAATGCAGCCGTCCCTCATGGCATGCTGGCCAGTGTCTGGCTGGGGGCAGGCTCAGGGGTTTGGTGCAGTCTGTGGCCCTGTGCTCATGCTCTGTTTTATCTCTTGGGGCCAGTGTCTCTGATCAGGTGAAAAAAGCTGAGACCAACAGCCCCAGGTCTTCACCAACGACAGGCCAGGTGAGTCCTGAAGGCTGTTCTGGGCCAGAGCTGCAGGAGCTGCTGCCCCTCTGCCTGCTCTGCGAGGGCAGGTGGGCTGCAGCTTGGCAGGGAGGCAGGCACTGCACCCAATGGACAGGGGTGAGGGAGGATGACTTGCAGGAAGGATCCTGCTCAGTTAAGGGTTGCTGTGTGAGCTTGGAGGGGATGGGATTGCAGTATCACCCTGTGTCCTTGGCACAGTGATTCAGCCTGGAGGCCCAAAAAGCTGCTCGCCCTCCTGCAGCTGTCTCTTGTGCCCAGAACAGTTCAGAGCTCCTGCAACAGCAGCAGCACAAGTGGGGCCAAAGCAGAGCTGTCCTGGCAGAGCTCCTGGGAGAGCAAGCAGCCACCTACCTCAGCCAAGCTGCTGCTGGAGCCCATCCCCGCCAGGAGCCCAGGGGCAGTGGGGAGAATGCTGAGACCCTGGAGAGGGACTCCTGCAGCAGCGGTGCTGCCAGCCCAGCGCACGGCACAGCGGGGATCTGCCCACAGCGTCCCAGAAGGCCCAGGGTGGAACCAGCAGCTTCTGCACCTCTCAGGAAATGGACTGTAGCATAGCCCGCCCTACTGGCTCCAGCACCGAGCTACCTGCCCCCAGAGACTCCAAACTGGCAACATTGAAATCCTCCCTGTTGGCCAGTGCTGCTCTGGAGCTGAACATCACCATGTCTCCACCACCAGCCATGAAGCTGGTGCTTTCTGCCAAAAAGTGAGTCTGAGCTTCTGCCTGGAGTCTTCAATAGGTGCCTTTTGTCTTCAGAGCTGGAGATTGTGTTGGGGAGAGTGTAGACTGGATGCTGGGTGTCTTGCTAAGCTGGAGGCAGACATGGAGAGCCCCTCAGCCCCAGGGCTGCAGCAGTTGCTCTGGTTTGGGGTACAGGGCCAGGTCCCCGCTGTTGTTCCCATCCCTGATTAAGGCTGGAGAAACGCCTCCTGTCTTCTTGCTCAGGACAGAGGGGCGGCTGTGCCAGTCCCTGGAGCGGGGTGGCCTCACCAATCTTCTCTGAGTGTCTTGTCCCCTGGGGCGATGGGAGCAGGTGACTCCCCAGCTGGAGGCTGGGAGCTCAGGACAGTGTGCTGGGGTTTCTGGTGTTTAAATTTCCCTCCTTCCTTTTTTCGTTTCTGCTCCTAACAGAAAACACTTCTGATTTGTTGACCACCCCCACTTTCCTCTCCCCTACTGTGTCTTTACCCTTCCTTTTTCTCTGGGCTCACCTTCTTATTTTCTTCTCTTGGCTCATGGAAACCTCTTTTCTTTAGATCATCAAGTTTGTTGGGTTTTTTTTCATGTCAATAACTGCAGCGCAGCATCCTGTGGAAGGCGAGCAGAAGTGACCATTGCACACCACCTCACTCACAATTTGCCAACCACACCTACCCCATGGACACCACCCACCCCAAGTCCTTGGCCTTTTGGCAAGTCGAGGTAAGTGGTGCCAGTCGCTCCCAGGCTCCTGCAGGGCAGCAAGGCCAGTAGTCCAGGAGGCAACTGTCTGACATGGCAGGTGGCCCGCGGGAGTGATTTCAGCAGCCACCTGTCCTGTTCTCTTGGATTGGCTAAGATGGGAGCAGTTGGGTGCTGTGCTTGTGCACTGTGGAGTGTGGAGGAAGAGGGGGGCTCCTGCTCCTGATCTGGCCTTCAGATCATGTCAGCCTCTTTTCCTGTTCTGCAGGCTGTCCTCGTCTGCTCTCCATTGGCCAAATCCTGAAAAGCCGACCTTCAGCTTCATCCTCAGCTCAGCCCTTTGGCTCCCAGCCTCCCCGTGACCACCTGTTCCACTGCCCACCCTTCGCACCACCTTCCTCCCTGCAGCAGCGAGAAGGAGTCCAGCCAGGTCACCGCTGGTTCCTCCAAAAAGAGGCAGTGTAAGCAGCCCCGTGGAGCAGACAGCAGCCCCTGTGCTCTGGCTCTGAAGGACAAGGATCAAGTCTCCAGCCCCCAGGGAAGAAGAAGAAGAAGAATCTCGCAGGAGGGCTCAGTGTCCCCTGGGGGGAAGGAGGTGGCAGGCAAGGGTCCCAGCGGTGGCAGGGAGGCACCCAGCTGTCAGCACCGAAAGATCAGGCCCGTGGTGCAAGTGTCAGGCCCCAGGACCTGTGTGGACACAGAGCCCATCTGCCCCCTCAAGAGGAAGAAAAGGAGGAGATGGAGGAGACAGAAGAGTGCTGCTCAGGGTTAGAATGAGGTTTAGCATTAGGGTTCCAGACTGTGGGTAAGGGTTAGAATGAGGGCTTGGGTTTAGCTTTAGTGTTTAGGGTTTGAGGTAGTGATAGGGTTAAAGTTAGGTTGATGGGTTAGGATTAGGATTAGAGTTACAGTTTGCTGTTAGGTGCTAGGGTTAGAGTTAGGGTTAGACGAGTATTAGGGCTTAGTGAAGAGTATTATGGTAAGTAGTTAGGGTTAGGGGTAGGGACAGAGGGTTGGGTTGGGTTTTGGTTAGAGGTAGGTTTATGGTTTAGGTTTAGAGTTAGTGTTAGTGGTTAGGATTAGGGTAGGGTTAGGGATGAGGAATTGGCATGGTAGTTAGTGATAGGGCTTGGGGATAAGGGAAATGGTTAGATGTTGGGTTTGAGGTTAGGAACAGGGGTCTGGTAGTGCTTGGAATAGTGGTTAGGGTTAAGAGTGTTAGAGTAAGGGTTGGAATTTGGGGCAGAGCTGGGGTTAGCGGTTAGGACCAGGGTCAGAGTTTTGCTTAGGGTTATCATTTGTTGGTGATTGTTTCTTGGCTAGCGTGTATTAGTTAGGTTTAGAGTTAGGATTAGTGTTTAGAGTTAGGTTTCAGTGTTAGGGTTAGGGGCTAGGGTTAGAGGATATGTTAGGTTGAGAAATAGTGCTACAGGTTAGGAGTAGGTTTGTATTAGCATCAGAGGGGGCTAGTGTTTCATCAGATTTAGGGATAGATAGGTCTTTGGGTAAAGCACAGGGTCAGGGTTAGAGTTACCAGTTAGGGATTAGGATTAGTGTTAGGTTGAGCTAAAGTGTATGGTGAGGCTTAGATACGGGTTAGGGGTTTGGGTGTAGAGTTAGAGTTAGCATTAGGTAGGGTTTCAGGTTAGGTTTAGATTACAGGTAGGTTTAGGGGTTAGGGTTATGGTTAGGATTAGGGTTTGCAATTAGGGTTAGTGGTTAGTTTTGGAGTTCTAATTAGAGGTAGGGTTAGACTTAGCCTTAGAGAAAAGAATTAATTTTAGTTGTAGGGATAGGCTTTGGGTTAGTGTTAAGGTGTAGGGGTTATTGTTAAAGTAGGTATGAGGTTTAGAATGAGGCTTGCAAGCTAGGGTTGGGGTTAAGGTTTAGGAGTTAGGTTTAGAATAAGTGTTAGGGGGTTTTTTTTGTGGTTAGAGTTAGAAGTAGAGTTAAGGACAGGGTTATAGTAAGCAGTTAGGACTTAGGGTTATGGTTATAGTTAGGCTTAAGGTTAGATTAGGGTTATTGTTAGGGTTTGGTGTTAGGGCTTTGGTCAGGGCTAGAGTTAGCATTAGGTTTCAGGTTTAGTCTTAGGGTTAGGATTTACAGTAAAGGTTAGAGTTAGGGTAAAAATTAGGGCTTAATTTAAGGGTTAAGTTAGGGTTAGATTGAGAGGGTTAGGATTAGGTTTAGGTTTAGCATTTAGATAAGGGTTAGGTTTTAGATAAGGTTGAGGGTTAGTGTTAGATAAGGTTTTGGGTTAGGGGACAGAGTTAGTGTTAGAGTTTGGGATAGGCTTAGGGAGCATGTTTAGGATTAGTGTTTGGGGTTATGGTTTTGAGTGAGGGTTATGGGTCAGGTTTTGGGTTAGAGTTAGTCTTAGAGTTGGGATTAAACTTTGGGCAAGAGGTTAGAGTATAGCGTTAAGGGTTAGGAGTTTGTGTTTGGGTTATATGAGGTTTAGGTTAGGGTTACGTGGTAGGGTTAAGGTCTAGGGTTAGATTTAGGGTAAAGGTAAGTGTTAGGAGTTACAGTTAGGGTTAGGCTTAGGAATTAGGGAGTGGGGTTAGATTTTGGGGTTAGAGGTTTGAGCTAGGGTTAGGGGGAAGGGTTACATTTAGGGTTAGAAATAAGGTTAAACGTAGGGCAAGGGGTCAGAGTTAGGGTTAGAATTACTGTGTTTGAGTTAGATGAGGTTTAGGATTAGGGGCATGTGTTAGAGTTAGGCTTTAGGGTTAAGCGTTATGGTTGGTGCTAGAGTTAGGAGCTAGGGATTAGTCTGAGAGGTAGGGTTTGAGGTTTGAGTATGTGTTTGCATTGGGGTTTGGGTTAGTTGTTCAAGTATTAGGGGTAGGATTTGATGAGTGTTGGAGTTGGAGAGTAGTGTCAATGGAAGTGGTTAGGGTTAGGGGTTAGTTTTAGGAGGTAGGGCTAGGGTTAGGGTTCTGTTTAGAGTCAGGTTGAGGGTTAGAGTTAGGGGTAGGGTCAGGGTTTGATTAGGATTAGGGTTAGAATTAAGGTTAGGGCTTTTGGGTTTGGGTTAGGGGTGGAGTTTGGTTTTAGGTTGAGGCTTAGATTTGTGATTACAGTAAGAAGGCTAAGCGTTAGGTTTAGAGTTGGAGTTAGAGGTAGGGGTTTGCATTAGCGTTCCCTTAGGGTGAAGAGAATTGGGTAGAATTTAGGGTTAGGCTTAGGGTTGAGGGAGTAGCGTTAGTGACATAGTTAGGAGTAGCTTAGGTGTAGGAGTTGGGGCTTGGGGTAAGATTTAGGGGTTGGAGTTAGAGTTAGGGATAGGAAATATAATTAGGATTAGGGTAAGGGTTAGATTAAAGTTTAGGGGTTAGGCAGTAGTGTTAGAAAAGGTGGTTAGGGCTAGGTTTTAGAATTCTGTTGGAGATATGGGTTTGGGTTCATGGTTAGGGAGTAATGTTATTGTAAATGATTAAGATTAGCATAGGAGATTAGGTTTAGGGGTGAGGCTAGAGTTAGGGTTAGAGTTAGGCTTAGGATTCTGTTTAGAGGTCAGGTTAGGGTTAGATTTCATGTTAGGATTAGTGTTGGGTTTGGTTGGTTTAAGGGTTGTGGTTGAAGTTAGGTTAGTGATAGGGTTATGGTTAGGTTATGGTTAGGGTTTAGTTTTAGTGTTAGGACTAGGTTTCAAGTTAGGGTTAGAGTTACTATTAGGGTTTAGGCTTACCATGAAGATTATAGTTAGTGTTAGGGGTCAGCATTAGAGTTACCATAAGTGTTGGGTTTGTGTTAGGGAGCAGTGTTACGGTTAGTGGAACTAGTTAGGGTTAGGTAGAGTTAGTTTCAGGGTTTAGGGGTTATTGCTCGAGTAAGGGTGAGGTTTAGAATGATGGTTACTGGCTAGGGTTAGGGTTAAGGTTTAGGGCTGAGCTTTAGAGTCAGCTTTAGGGGATTAGGGGGTTAGTCAGCTTTTGGTGTTAGGCTTAGGTATTAGGGAGAAGAGTTAGGATAAGGAAGGATAAGATTATGGCTAGGATAAGTGGTTAGGACTTAGGTTTAGGGTTATAGTTCCTTTCAGGGTTAGATTAGAGTCAGTTATTGGGTAGCATTACCAGTCAGGGAGAAAGGTTAGAGTTAGGGTTTGATGTTAGCGTTAGATTTTGGGTTGCGGGTATTGTTAGGTTAGGGTTTGGATTTCTGTTTATGTGATGTTAGTCTTAGGGTTAGAGTTAGGGGTTTGTCTTAAATTTTAGGATTAGATTTAGGATTAGTATTTAGGTTTACATTTAGGCTTAAGTTTTAGGATTTGCTTTAGGGTAATGTTTGGATTAGGGTTAGCGTTAGGGTTTCCGGAGTTGTCTTAGGGGTAGAGTTAAGTTTTGGGGTTAGATTGAGGGGTAGGGTTAGATTAAGGTTTAGATTTAGAATCAGGGTTAGGGCATTGAATTAGTTTTAGAATTAGGGTTAGAGGTTGGTCTTAGATTTAGCCTTTGCTTTAGGATTACAGTAAGTGATTGGACTAACATTAGAGGTTTAGATTTAGGGATAGGTGTTAGAGGTAGTGTTAGGGTTATTATTAGGGTTTGATTAGGATTAGGTTTAGGGTTGAAGGGTAGGGATGTGGTTAGTGGTAAAGGTTAGTATTAGGGTTAGTGTTAGAGGTAAGGATTAAGGATAGGGGTTAGGGAATAGTGTTGGGTTAGTGTTAGGGGTTGGGGATACGGAGTAGTGAAAGTGGTTGGGAGTAGGTTTAGGTACTAGGGTTAGATTTAGGGTTAGGGTTTGGATTTACATTTTGGGTTTGGTTAGTGTTCAGGTTAGAGTTAGGGTTGGTGGTTAGATTAGTAGCGTTAGGATATAGTTAGTGTTAGAGCTAATGATTAGGTTTCAGAGTTAGGGAATAGTGTTAGTGTAAGCCGTTAGGGTTAGATTTTAATATTAGGGTTGAAGGGTAGGACTAGGGTTAGGGTTGGAGTTAAGCTTATGGGTAAGTATTAGAGTTAGATTAGGTTTAGAAGAGGGTTAGAATGTAGAGTTGGAGTTAGCGTTAGAGGTTAGCTTTATGTTTTGGCTTAGAGTTAGGATTACATTTTAGCTTTAGAATTAGGTTAGAGTTAGGGATGGGCTTAGCAATTAGGTTAGCGTTAGTGTTAGGCAGTAGTGATAGTGGAATGGTCAGAGTTAGGTTTTAGATTTATACTGGAGATGGAGGCTGGGGTTGGCATTAAGGGTTGCAATTCTGGTTAGTGGTTAGGGGGTAGTGTTAGTGTAAGTCATTAGGATTAGTGTAAGGGGTTAGGTTTAGGAGTTAGGGGTTGGGATAGCTTTAGGGTTAGGATAATGGGTTAGGGTTGGAATTCGGGTTAGTTTAGGGTTCGAGTCAGTCGTAAGAGTTGCAGATTAGGATTTCGGGTTAGGGCTTCGTTTAGTTTAGTGTTTGGTTTAAGGCTGGTGTTAGTATGATGGGTTGGAGTTAGTTTTAGGGTTAGGCTAGGGTTATGGTTTAGGTTTAGAGGTCACATTAGGGTGATATTTCAGGTAAGAGTTTGGGTAAGGCTAGGGTTAGGGTTAGTTTTAGGATTATGGGGGGTTTGGTTTAGGTTAGATTTTGGGCAAAAGGTAGGGTTAGGGTGGTGGTTGGGTTAATGTTAAGGTTAGTTTTAGGTGAATGATAGGTGTAGGGTAAGTTTGAAGTGCAGGGGTTAGGATTAGGGTTAGGGTAAGGGATGGATAAGTGTTAGGTTAGGGCTTAGGGATGGTGTCAGTGGAAGTGGTTGGGGTTGGGGTTTAGCTCAGGGTCCCAGGGGGATTTGTGAGGTACCAAGGCCTGGATGAAGAGCTCCCTTCTGGGTCGCACACGTCCAAAAGACAGGGACACGTCTGTGACTGATCTGCCTGACGCTGTCCCACCAGCAGTGGCAGATGCATCCTGGAGAGGAGTGGAGCTGCCAGGCACTGTCAGAGGATCTCCCTGAGGAGCCACTGGCTGCCCACCCAGACTCACACACTGTCCCTGGCTGGGACAGATACACCAGCTACGAGCTCTGGACACAGGACACAACAGTCCAACAGCAAAGACCATCTCTCCTGTCCTGACAGACTCTTATGACCCCTGGAGCCCAAAGCCATGGACCACATGAACTCATTGGACATTTTAGAGGCGTGGCCTATAGACTGAGGAATGAGATCTGTGTGTATATCCAGAGATAGGAAAGTGCTGTTGATTAACTGGAATGTATTGGAGAGTGTGGGACCCGGGCACAACACAGATGGTACAGAATGGGGGGGGGCACTGTCCTGGTTTCAGCTGGGAGAGAGTTAATTTTCTTCCTAGTAGCTGGTAGAGTGCGGTGTGTTGGATTTAATCTGAGAAGAATGTTGATAGCACAGGGATGTTTTGGTTGTTGCTAAGCCATGTTTATCCCAAACCAAGGACTTTTCAGCAAGGAGGCTGGAGATGCACAAGAAGCTGGGAGGGGCACAGGCAGGACAGCTGGCCCAAGTGGCCAAAGCGATATTCCACACCATATGATGTCATGCTTGGTATGTCAACTAGAGAAAAGTTATCTGGGGGAGCGCTGTTTGGGATCTGGCTGGGTGTCACTCAATGGGTTGTGAGCAATTGCATTGTGCATGACTTGGTTTATATCTCCTGTTATTATTATTACCATTTTTGCAATTACTACTATTACTACTGCCATCATTATTATTATTACTATTGCTATAATTATTTTATTTATTATCATTATTATATTATATTAATTGTAGCTATTGTTGCTATTGTTTCTATTGTAGCTATTGTTGGTGTTGTTATTTTTTTGCCTTTCTTTCTCATTAAACTGTCTTCATTTTAACCCAAGATGTTCATTTCTTTCCTGATTCCCTCTCCCATCCCACTGGGCTGGAGGGAGGAAGAGAAGGGCTGTGTGTGATGTTCAGCTGCCCGCTGGGTTACACAAAACAGTCCTGGTCAAAGGAGTGATCATGCAGGTGTCCCAGAGGAAGAGGTGAACCTGAGGAGGGCACAGGGTAACAAGGGCCCTTCAATGCCAGGACAGGCTGTGAGGAGCCAGGATGCCAAAAGATGTCAGACTGGAGAATGTTTCAGGACACCATCTTGGTTCAGCCCTCCCCTGCCCTTTGTGCCAGGAGAGACACCCCATGGTCCTGCCCAGCCTTGTCCTGGGCTCCTGAGCCAGCTGGGAAGATGGAAAGGGCTCAGCAGCAGTGATCCTCCTCCGGCTGGATCTGTTTCCCAGCCCAACCAGCGTGGCCAGAGCAGAGTCACCCATGGCCCCAGGGCACCACAGCCCCTCGCTCTGCAGAGCAGCATGGCCAGCTCAGGGCCCTGTGGGGAGCACAGGGAGGGAACCAGGACCAGCCGGCCAGGCCAGGCTGGACACCCTCACCTGGGGAAAGGGATGTCCCTGGAGAAGAGCAAGGCAGCATTTCTGTGCCTGCAGGGAGGAATCCAGGAGCAAGAGAAACCTCTTTCTGCAGACACTCATTGGGGTCAGGCTGCTCTGTTGCTGGAGCAGGACTCTTGTTCTGGTCTGAGGAGAGGGGCTGGCACTGATGGACACAGGTCATCTGTGGTGGGGATCTGCTGGAGCTGAATCTGCTTTTCCTGTCTGTCCACACCTCCTCAGGAGACACTCTGCGTCGGTATCCATGGGGAATTCTTCTATCACATGTTCAAAGTGCTCACTGCCGAAACAGTGTCATCCTGACCAACTTCTCTGTCATCCTCACTCACACAAGATAAATCAACCTGTTGCCCATGTCATTGAGCAGCTCCATAGATCTGAGCTGATCCTTCACACAGGGGGATCCCTCTGTCCTCACTCTCCCTGGGACTCTCTCCAGCAGACCCTGTATCCTTCAACTGAAACACCACAGCTCAGCAAGCTGCCCCACCTCACCTCATACAATCCAAAACTGTCACAGTGCTTTGACAAGACATGGGGCTCCTCCTGGCAGTGGATGTTCGGAAGCTTGTTCAGTGCTACACCACCTGGGTTTCCACCATCCAGAGGGACGCAGATTGCCTCTGTGATACCCCTCTTGTAGAGCCAGACCTAATGAACAGCATTTTAAGCAACACCTCAGACTCTGAGTGCATTTCCTTCTGGGATCATACCAGACCAGCATCAACTGGGGAAAAACACTCTCCCAGCACTCTTGGATGCAAACCCTCTGGTCCCAAGGGCTGGTAAGGCTGCAGTTTGCTCATGAAACCCCTGGCTTGATCCCCATCCACCACAGTTGTTGCCCTCCAGAGTTCTGCCTGGAAGCACAAAGGCCTGGAAGACTTTGCTGGTGACAACTGATGCAAAGACATGGAGACATCTCAGGTCTACCTACACCTTGTCTTACTAAATTCAGTAGTAGTCTCCCAGTATTTAGGATTCTCCTTTAGCTGTTTCTGAATTAGCAACAGCTTATCTTGATGACCTTCAATTCCTTTGGGAGTTTTAATTGTGTTCTGATCTGAACCATTGCTGTGCCTGGAGGACGCTGTCCTTGAAAACTAGATGGATCCAGGCATATTGTGAAAGTATTTGGTCTTTTTGTTGATTGTATCATCAAGAGACTGAGTGAAGATCCCTGTGTGATGTGCTGCTTGTCCATGCAATGCCGGCAGCTGTTGGGTAGAGAAGAGACCAACCTTGCTTTTCTGATGACATCTGATGACTGATGTCCCTGGGAAAGCAGTGGAACAGCTTATCCTTGGTGCCATCTCAAGGCACATCAAGGATAAGAGGGTTATTAGGGGCAGTCAGCATGGCTTCACCAAGGGTCAGTCATGCTTGACCAACCTCATAGCCTATTATGAGAATGTAACAAGCTGGGTGGATGATGGCAGAGCGGTGGATGTGGTCACCTTGGGCACCTGGGCAGGAACATCCCCAGGTTCCAGTATAGGCTGGGAAATTAGATATTGGAGAGCAGTGTAGGGGAAAGGGAGCTGGAGGTCCTGGTGGACAACAGGATGAACATGAGCCAGCACTGGGCCCTTGTGGCCAGGAAGCCAATGGGACCTGGGGTGGGTTAGAAGGGGGTGGTCAGTGGGTCAGAGAGGTTCTCCTGCCCCTCTGCTCTGCCCTTGAAATAAGGGTTTAGCTCAGATACTATCAGGATATACTTTAGGAATATATATATGCACATATGTATAATATACACAGCCAGAGCACCCTGACAACGCCCCATCTCGTCTGATATGGGAAGCTAAGCAGGGTCGGGCCCGGTCAGGGATCGGACGGGAGACCGCTGGAAGGCCAATGGGACCTGGGGCGGGTTAGAAGGGGGTGGTCAGTGGGTCAGAGAGGTTCTCCTGCACCTCTGCTCTGCCCTTGAGAAAGGGTTTAGTTCACATGCTGCCAGTATATACTTGGGGAACATACATATATATAATATATACAACCATAGCACCCTGAGAATGGCTGGTCTGGGACGCTAAGCAGGGTGGGGTCTGGTCAGTGCTTGGATGAGAGACCATATATATATATATACGTTTATATATATATATGTATATACATATACACACATATATATGTGTGTATATGTATATACATATATATATAAACGTGTATATATATATATACACACAGCCATAGCACCCTGAGAAAGCCCCGTCTTGTCTGATCTCGGAAGCTAAGCAGGGTCGAGCCCGGTCAGTGCTTGGATGGGAGACCAGCTGGGTGGTGTGGGCTGAACCAGCACTGGGCCCTTGTAGCCAGGAAGCCAATGGGACCTGGGGTGTGTTAGAAGGGGGGTGGTTAGTAGATCGAGAGAGGTTCTCCTTCCCCTCTACTCCGGCCTGGTGGACCCCATCTGGAATATTATGTCCAGTTGTGGCCCCTCAGTTCCAGCAGGACAGGAAACTGCTGCAGAGGGTCCAGCGTAGGGCAACAAAGATGATTAAGGGAGTGGAGCACGTCCCTTATGAAGAAAGGCTGAGGGAGCTGGGGCTCTTTAGTTTGGAGAAGAGGAGCCTGAGGGGTGACCTTATTAATGCTTCTAAATATATAAAGGGTGAGTGCCATGAGGATGGAGCCAGGCTCTTCTCGGTGGCAAACAATGATAGGACAAGGGGTAATGGGATCAAGCTGGAACACAAGAGGTTCCACTTAAATTTGAGAAAAAACTTCTTCATGGTGAGAGTGGCAGAGCCTGGAACAGGCTGCCCAGGGGGGTTGTGGAGTCTCCTTCTCTGCAGACATTCCAACCCGCCTGGACACCTTCCTGTGTAACCTCATCTGGGTGTTCCTGCTCCATGGGGGAATTGCACTGGATGAGCTTTCCAGGTCCCTTCCAATCCCAAACATACTGTGATACTTTGATACAGCATCCCAGATACAGCATCCCAGATACAGCCTCCTAGATACAGCATCCTAGATAGAGCATCCCAGATACAGCATCCCAGATACAGCCTCCTAGATGCAGCATCCTAGATACAGCATCCCAGATACAGCATCCCAGATACAGCCTCCTAGATGCAGCATCCTAGATACAGCATCCTAGATACAGCATCCCAGATACAGCCTCCTAGATGCAGCATCCTAGATTCACCATCCCAGATACAGCATCCTAGATACAGCATCCCAGATGCATCACGCCAGTTACAGCATCCCAGGTACAGAATCCCATATACAGCATCCCAGATACAGCATCCTAGGTACAGCATAGTAGATACAGCATCCCAGATCCAACATGTCGAGCTGTGCTCCTCTCCCGCACCAAGTGCTGATCGTGGGGCTCAGGGTGAGGGGGGGCAGGGAGGGCGGGGGGTCCGTGGACTGGAATAAGTTTTGTTTGGGATTTTTCAAACGCCTCTGCTGACACGTCGTATAAAAACCGATTGCTGCAGTGCTAAGGAATGAACAGGAGGATGAGCAACAGACTGCAGAAACTGCTTGGGTTTTGGTTTATTGAAAAATTCTTACTGAACTCAAAAAGCAATACGATCTTGCAGTGGTCTTCTAATACCTAGTGACAGCTTTTAATGTACTGGTTTGGAACTTTGAGATGAGATTGGATATGAAGGGCTGTTCCATTGTGGAATATTGCAGGAGTAAACACTTGCATTTCAGCATGCCTGGCAGATCTGCAGCTTGATAAAGACCTCAGGCTGTTTGGTTTAATCAGACTTTTGTAGATCCCACCTTCACTGGTCAAAGCACCGGCTGCCAATGTGTTTTCTGGTGTTGTCACTTCTTTCTGACCAAAGACGGCAGAGGCAGCAGCTCTACTGGTGGTGTCTGTTTTATTGAAACATGGGGATCTACAGGAACTTTAACTCGAAAGCTCAGGAAGCTGTGGTCCGTGGTCTATCTTTGTAATGTTTGGAGATTCTTCTGCAGATATTCTTATGTCAACGAGCACTGAACGTTTGTGAGTGTGAACTGCTGTGCAGGCAGAAGGAAGAAAGCTGTGTAAGCTAAAGCAGCAGGAAGGCTGCAGCCATGTAAGCCGGGGGTGCAAGCGGCACGAAACGGGCTGCAGCGGCGGAGCCCTCGGTCCCGGGCCGTCCCGGGCAGGCGCAGCCCGAGCGCTCCCGGCCCCGCTGCCGCTGACCCACCGGGGCCGGGGCCGCGCTGCGGGCGGACAGCGCCGCTCTGCGGCCGCCGGCGGCTCCGGGCCGGGAGGGGGGGCGGGGCCCGGTGGCGGGCGCGGACGGGATTGGCTCCTGCGCCGGATGGGCGAGGCCACGCTGCAGAAGCGCGCGGGCCGAGGAGCGAGTGCAAGTGGTGCGGGGACGAGGCCGGCGGTGAGCGAGGGGCGGGCGGACAGCGGGGAGACCGGACGGGGCCGCCCCGGTCCCGGCTGAGGGGGGAGACTGGAGGGGGAGGGATGGACTGGTTTGGACAGGAGGAAGGCGAGGGGCAGGCAGCAGCAACAGCGCGGCCCCGGGCCGGGCCGAGCAAGGGGCGAGGGGGAAACACGAGGGAGAGGCGGAGGAGCCTGAGGGCGGGACGGCGCGGAAGGAGCTTTGGCGGGAAAGGCTGAGGGACCTCGGAGGGGGTGACATCGGGGGGGCTTTGGCGGGAAAGGCTGAGGGACCTCGGGGAGGAGATGGCGTCGGGGAGGCTGCAGGGGGCAATGCTGAGGGAGCTCAGGACGGGATGGCACTCAGGTCTGGTTTCAAAGGGAAATGCTGAGGTACCTTGAGGAATGGACGCTGGGCTGGGAACTATGAACACATCAGACTGGTTAAGAGAGTGTTCATGACAGAAATTTGTGCAGTGAAGTATTCCAGCAAAGAGCGGGAGAAGAGCCAAACTTAGATCAGGCCTCCTAGGACGCCTGCAGGTTTGGGGACAGGGATGACAAGGTTGTTAATCCGGTCCAACTGTTTCTTTGTCTGTCCCTCTCTTGCAGCACCTGACTGAATGGAGGAGCAAGTGGACGGGAAGATCCTGCGCCACACACAGGTCACATTTATTACTCTCACCCTCAGAGACCCAGAGATCCAAACCGCTCGCATCGTGGGTGAGGACCGTGGGCATTTGTACTGAGCTCTGACATCTCTAACCCGTGACACTGGGGTCTAGCAAGTACCAAGGAGCAGATGAGGACTGTGGGCATTTGTACTGAGCTCTGACATCTCTAACCTGTGACACTGGGATCTAGCAAGTACCAAAGAGCAGATGAGGACTGTGGGCATTTGTACTGAGCTGTGACATCTCTAACCCGTGACACTGGGGTCCAGCCTGAGCAGGGCACGTGCGGAAGCTGTGCTGCAGGGAGGGCAGAGCTGAGGGGAAGGGCTGTGCCAGGGGCTGGTGCCAAGGCAAGGTGGGCGCGCTGTGGGGTGTGGGGAGGTGTCAGCCCCGGACTCAGCCCCTGTCTGACTCTAGTGCCCTTGGGCTGGTGTAGCTCAGTCCTCCGTGTGTTTCTCTTCAGGGGGAGCAGCGTGCAAAGGAAAAGCAAGGAAGGAGGTGAACCCATGAGGAAGAGTGATGGATAAAGAGGGTTGGAGCGCACCTCCCAGTCAAGAGGGATCAAGAAAGAAGACACCGGTGGTGGAACCGCAGGTCAGGAGAGCTCAAGGAGGGAGAAAGGTGACTGTGGCCGTATGGGTTTTTCTAGCTCACACACCAATGAAAACAGTTTGGATAATAAAAGAAATGTATGCAAAACCGATAATTAAAGGCAGAGAATGTTTGTATGCTATGTATGGGGTAGAACTGAAGGTATATTTCTTCCTGCAAGGAAGGAGAATTCGCAGTGGTAATTAACTGAAGATGTGAATTTCCAGATTACATTGGCAACATACGCAGGGAACATATTTGTTTATTACTGTCAACATAAACTGTGGGCTGAAATTGGTAATTGAGACTTGTACAGCAAATGCTGCTGTCAGCAACGACCAGTAAGCGACAAGACTGTATTTACTGATGCAAGTACCAAAGAGGGGGTGAAGACCGTGGGCATTTGTACTGAGCTGTGACATCTCTAACCCGTGACACTGGGGTCCCGCAAGTACCAAGGAGCAGGTGAGGACTGTAATAAATTTGGACTTGGTCTTGTAAGTAACAAAAGTTTTATTTCTAATCAAGAAATAAGCAAAGACAGCGCTGGGTGAAGCCTAGAGACCTCAGTCTCCCTTGCGGCACGCGCACCAGCTAATTCAGTTCTCTGGGTTTCAAAGACCATCTCTGGTCCACAGCTTCCGGGTGTAACTTTTCACTCATGTTGAAGGCTCGTATCATGTGGGCATTGACTGCTGTGTAGTCAGTTTTGATCAGCTTACTTTGGTTCCTTATGAGGTAAATACATCAAGCAGGACAAAGCAAGTAAACATACAAACACTTCTCAAGCAAACATCTCTAGGAGCTTTAATGAACAAACATTTCTCGGAACTGCTTGTTACAATTATTTCCCCCTTTTCTATTTTTTTACTTATTTTGTTCGCTAAAGCGTTGCAACTCTTGACCACTTAATACTAATAATTCGGTGTCATTTTGATCATGCAATTTCTCATATTTTGCCTCAATCAACGTCAAGTGAGCGGCTTCTACTCTGCCCCTCACGATCACGATTACTTTAATTAAGATACAAGGTCCAAATGTTAATACTAGGATTAAAAGAATCAGTGGTCCTGCTATAGTGGATAAGAGGGTTGTAAGCCAGGGTGATTGTCTGAACCAGTTCTCATACCAGCTCTGCCGAGATTCATATTCTTTATTTCATTTTTCTATATTTTCTCGTAGTTTATTCACCGTGTCTCTTACTAGTCCTGTGTGATCGGCAGAAACACAACACTCTTCCCTTAAAGCCGCACAAAGTCCTCCTTCCTTAAGAAATAGTAGGTCCAAACCTCGTCGGTTCTGTAAGACCACTTCAGACAGAGATCCTACCGATTTTTCTAGCGCGCTTATAGATTGCTCTGTCCTTAACAGGTCCTCATCAACGGCCACCCTTAGTGCTGCAAATTGGTGGTTCTGACTTACTATTGAGGCGATGCCGGTTCCTGCAGCCGCCGCAATAAGGGCTAGTAGGGCGCCTACAGTTATGGCAGTGACTGGTTCTCTTTTTACTAACTGGTGAGTTACCACGATTTCTTCATATCCCTTTGGGTGATAGGTAATTTTAGGAATAACTACCACTTGTATGCAAAACTCTTCTAATAATTTTATATATTTCATGGAAACACAGGGTGTGAGCCCGCTTTTTGAACATATCCACTTAGAGTTATTAACTGGTATTATCCAATCGCTGGGCCTCCTAATTCTCGTTATCCATTGACCGGTGCGTGTTCTGTTCATGCATAGGTTTTGTTTTTCAGGGGATACCTTACCAATGCATATCCCCTTACCCTGCACTTGCTGCAATGAGATTCCCTGAGTCTCATTACTCCATTGACAAGAGTCAGGATTTGTTCCATTGGCGAGTTTAGGCGTTGCTCCGAGCCCAATGGCCTCAAAGTATGGCGGTTTTGGATCAAAACACAACCGACATTCTAGCGTTCAATTTGGATAGGTCCTGTTGATAACCTGATAACTTGCATTCATTAGGGTCCAAAGTGAATTTTTGTTAGTATTAGAGTCTTGTGTGTTTTCAAGATCATCTGTTATTGTCTTGTTAATTTCTAATTCTTCGGTTATTACTACATTGGGACCTATTGGTTGGGCTCTTTCTTCAGGCGCAGGTTCCTTCTGGATTTTTATGAGCCCTCCTCGATCCTTTCCTGGTTCCCAATACCTGACTCCCCAAATTTTTTCTTGTATCCATCCTTGGTCCTCTGGTTGCAGGGCTGTGAGTGTCAAATGTGTACAGCTACCTGGATTTATTGTACCTCTGCTTGAGTCTCGCTTAGAAGGTTGGCAACCGCTGGGCCCCCAGGTTATATTCAAAAACTTATCTCGCACAACCGGTTTCCAGTCTGAAGCAATTGTCTCACAACCCCAATATGCACAATAATACTCATTAGGATAGTTGCAGTAACTCTTCCCTGGATTGGAAGAGGGACAAACATCATAACCTTTTTGATCTAAGCATGGTTGTATAGGTGCTAACTGACAAAGGGTTACAGAAAAACTAGGGGATCCTACTGTAATATTCTCTTTAATCACTCGGCTCTCTTCTACCTGAATTAGGGTCCATTGGTATGGTCTATGTGCTGACTCCCCATTACTGGCCGTTAGTAATAATATTAATACAGCATACCAAATGGGGTTGCATTTGCCTAGGTTCAGCTTGCTTTGATTTTGCAATTTGTTGTGCTGCCTAGCACTGGGGTAGTTCTCCCAACATTGCTGCACAATTGCATTCGGGTTTTTGCCCCCACTTTGTGTTATTCCTCTGCCTCGCCCGTCGACTCGGTTGCTTCGAGCCGCGGGGTAAACCATCTTCTCGGCAGCAAGAATATTCTTCAGGAGGCCCCGAATGTTTCCGGCAACTGCACCGTTGCTTGTAAGCTTCCCAGTTGCAGCTTTTTACCCAGGGGGAATGGCACGTTATTTCTTCTACAGTGGTTCGACAGCACACTTGTACTATGTGTTAAGTTTTAATGCTAATTCAGTAATTTCTCGTTCAGTTGAATAACACTGATCACAAGTTCCTCGAGGGGGAATACCGTCTAGGCAATGCAACCACCAGTTTTCCTGGCACACTGCGCATTTAAAGCATCCAAAAGGATAACAGTTGCAACCTGTGTTATCACATTTAACGTTATAATCCTTACAAATAGGGTATTTATAATCAACTTTATCATTTTGCTGTACTTGCACGATACAGGTTGGTAAGTCCAAGTCCATTTATTGCTTCCTCAGTTTAATCCTGAAAGGGTCCTCTGGATTCTGCAGTCCACGTGTCGGTCTTGATCGGGCCTTTCACTCAACTAGTGTGTGTCCACCCCTTCTCGGCGGTCCGAATAGCTGTTTCTGTAGTGAGTAAAACAGCATAAGGTCCCTCCCATCGAGGGGTTAGTGATGCCTCCTTCCAGGTCTTTATAAGCACTTTATCTCCAGGTTCTAGAGTATGTATTTTTATGTCTAAAGGCGGTCGTTGTACCACTAATCCTTTTTCCCAAAGGTATTTTCTTCGCTTTAATAACTGTATTAGATAATTCTTTATTTGGAAATCCTTTCTTTCTGGGTGGTCCTGTGGTATTTCTAAATCATAGGGCATCCCATATAACATCTCGAAAGGTGAGATCCCGAGGTCTGTTCTCGGCTGCGTTCTTATATTTAATAGTGCTAAGGGCAAACACTTTACCCATGACATTTTGGTTTCTATCATCAGTTTTGTGAGTTGTTTCTTTATCTCTCCATTCATTCGTTCTACTCTTCGTGAACTTTGTGGATGCCATGGAGTATGATATTGCCAATTGGTACCTAGTGCCTGGAAGGTCTCTGTAATAATCTTTGATGCAAAGTGTGGGCCCCGGTCGGAATCAATGGCTTCAATTATTCCATATCGGGGAATTATTTCTTCTAACGGTATTTTTGCTACTGTACGTGCAGTAGCTCTAGCTGTTGGGAATGCCTCCACAAAGTGTGTAAGGTGGTCTACCAGCACCAACAAATAACAGTAACGTCCGACCTTTGGTAGTTCTGTAAAATCAATTAGTATTTTTGAGAACGGTCGCAATGTGAGTTCCCTCCCACTGGGAACTCGTTTCTTTATTTGCTGTTTATTCACTCGCTGACAGGTGAGGCACTTTTCAACAATTTGTTTTGCTATATTGTATGCTCCTATACAAGCATACTTTGTAGAAAATTAATCTACTGATGCCTGCGTTCCCCAATGTGTGATATCATGCAATCTGTTCATTATACTAATTGCAGTTACTTTTGGAACTACTTCCCTCCCATCTTTTAGCTTCCACTGTTTGCCTTGCTGCTTTGCTCCTAATTTAGCAAGCTTCTCTTGTTCTACAGTGCTAAAAACGTATATGCCCGGATGACTGGGACACCATTTCTCTCTTAGGCCTAGGCAGGTGCGTGGAATGGCGTCTACATTAAATTCTTTCCAACATCGATAGCAAGGGTAATCATTTTCCCACACCGTCCCTTGCCCACAGTTTGGGCAGTCTTTTCTTAGTTCCTTTGGGTCTGGAATCTCACAAGTCAATCTCTTAAGATTTAATAAGGCCGCCTTTCTTGCTTCTTCGTCTGCAAGGTTATTTCCCCTAAGAATGGGATTCAGACCTTTCTGGTGCCCCTTTACATGAACCACTGCTATTGCTCTAGGTTTTCTTATTTCTTGCAAGATTTGTAGAATCAGTCCTTGATGTATTAGATTTTTCCCTTGTGAATTTATCAGTCCTCGTTCTTCCCATATTTTGCCCAATGTATGTACTACTCCAAATGCATACTTTGAGTCTGTGTATATAGTCCCGCTACCCGTGCCAATTAATTGCAAGGCTCTTAGAACAGCATATAATTCGCAAGCTTGTGCAGACCATCCAGGGTTTAGTGGTCCTGATTCTAGGACTTCATTGGTTTTCCCATTTATTATTGCATATCCTGACTTTGGCTTTCCTTCCACCACCCGGGAGGAGCCATCTACAAATAATTTTTCTCCTTCTGATAACTCTTCCTCTTCTAGATCAGGTCTTATTTTGGTTTGTTCTTCAATTACTTGCAAACAATTATGTGTCAATTCTACACTAGGTTCTCCGTATAGGAATTGTGTGGGGTTCTGTAAAGAGGTACTTTCCAAAGTCAATTTTGGGGATTCAATTAGAATACTTTCATATTTTAATAAACTAGAATCTGTTATCCATTTTTCGGAATTTTGTTGCAGCACCCCTCGTATATTGTACGGTGTTAATACATGCAGTTCCCCTCCAAATGTTATTTTCTGTGTTTCTTCCACTAATAATGCAGCTGATACTATTGCCTGTAAACATGTAGGCCAACCCCTACTAACGGGGTCTAACAATTTGGATAGGTAGGCTACTGGTTTTTATGTCCAGCCCACTCCTGCGCTAATACTCCATATGCAGTTCCTGAGTCCACATTAGGAAATAAATAAAACGACTTTTGTGTGTCTGGTAGACTTAACACAGGGGCACTCACCAGTTCTTTCTTAATATCGTTCAGTTGTTCCTCATCTTGTTCTGTCCATTGTACTAATTATTCCTGTGTTAGTTTTTTGTACAAAAATTTCCCTTTCTTTGTCTAGTTTTCGATCCAATGTCTGCAGTATCCAGTCAGTCCTAATATTTGTCTTATCTGCCTCTTAGACTTTGGGGCCGGTAATGACAGGATCCCTTTTATTCTTTCTGGGTCTAAATGTTTGGTCCCCCTGCTTAAATAGTGCCCCAGATATTTTACTTCTTGTTGGACAAACTGAAGTTACTTTTTGATACCTTGAGTCCCTGTAAACTAAGGAAAGTTAAGAACCTTATACTGTCTTGTCTAACCCCCTCCTCATCCTGCCCTGCCAACAAGAGATCGTCCACATACTGTATTAGCACCACTTCAGGGCTACGTTCGTATTCCTGTAACATTTGTTCTAAGCTTGCCCAAACAAGTTGGGCGACTCCGTAAACCCCTGGGGAAGTACAGTCCAGCGTAACTGTTGTTTTCTATGAGTATCTGGGTCCTCCCACTCAAAGGCAAAATAATGTCGACTTTCCTCATCCAATGGGCAAGCCCAGAAGGCATCCTTTAAGTCTATTGCACTATACCACTCATCATCCCGGCTTAGATGACTCAGGAGGGTATACGGGTTGGCTACTGCAGGAAATCGACTCACAGTGCTCTTGTTTATCTTCCTCAGGTCATGTACCAGCCTCCATTTCCCATCTTTTTTCCTTACTGGTCAAATGGGGGTGTTAAAAGGAGACATGCAAGGTTCAAGCAAGCCTTTTTCTAACAATCTCTCTATTTCTGGTTCCAACCCCCTTCGACCTTCTTCAGATATTGGATATTGTCTTACCCGAATGGGTATTTCTGGGCTAGAGATTTTAACTTTAAAGGGCGTTATGTTCAGTTTCCGTACTGAATTCTCCGTATACCACACTTGAGGATTAATTTTATTCTCGTCTTCCACTTTGAGGGGACATAATCTTATCTGAATTTCCTTCCCTCTTACTTCTAAATTGATACCCAATTCAATTATTAAATCCCGCCCCAAGAGATTATATTCAGCTTCTGGAACTAAAAGCAAATTTCCCACTCCTATTTTGGAGCTGGTTTTGATAATTACCCCTTTTATAACGGGAACACAAAATGGCTCCCCTTTTGCCCCAATTCCTTGCATGGTGTCGGAGGATATTTTGCATCCCCTGGGCAAGGCTTGTATGGTAGATCGCTCTGCCCCGCAATCGACAACAAATTCAATTTCTTGCTGCTGGGGGCCCACTTTCCATTTGATCAAGGGCTCTGTTCCTTTTTGGGTCCCCAGCAAAAAGAGCCCCTGACACCCCTATTCTGCTTTAAACATTTTCTCACCCGCTGTTTTCTTCCTACAGTTCCGCTTAATGTGCCCTTTCTTTCCACAGTAAAAACATTCTATCGGCTCACCCCGTTCCATTGTAGTCTCGCTATTAAGGGTCTTGTCTTAGGACTGGGCCCCTTATACTCTGCCCTTGGATCTTAGGATTTCTGAGCTGTACCTTCTCTGACTGCTGCAACCATCATTCGTACAGTCCTCCGCTCTTTTCCATCCTCTCTCCTGACATACACTTTCTGAGCTTCCCTTAGTAGTTCATCTCATCCATGATTTTACTAGTCCTCAAGTTTTTCCAGTTTCTTCCGAATATCTGTCCAGGATTTTGCTACAAATTGCGTTTTTAACAACGCTTCCCCTACAGGGGTACTGGGATCTAATCCCGAGTAGAACTGTAAATTCTTTCTAAGCCGTTCTAGCCATTCTGTGGGTGTTTCATCTTTTTTCTGGTGTTCACTAGACACCCTTCCAATGTTCTGCCCCCTCGGTACAGATTCTCTAATACCTTGGACTAATATAGTCCGCAGATCTTGCATGTGACCCCTGTGTAATGGGTCCTGGTTATTCCAGTCGGGCCTTTGCAGCGGCCGTTTAGTGTCTGCCGGCTGCAGGACCCTGTTGATGCTGTTCATCCCAGATTCGCATACCGGCTCTACGGATCATTCCCCTCTCTTCGGCAGTAAATAATATTCCTATGATTACTTGCAGTTCATCCCACGTGTATGTATTAGGTCCTAAGAATTGATCAATCCACTTCGCTACTCCTAGCGGGTCCTCTAATAGACTCCCCATTTCCTTTTTAAAATCTCCGACGTCTCCAGAATTGAGGAGCACCGCCACATACCCCATTCCCGCCTGTGGACCTCCCATCGCAATTTCTCGCAACGGATATAATTGTCCCGTCATCTGGTACTGCTGCTGTCTGATCTTACTCCGAGTGACGGGTCCTGTGGGTTGGCTAAGGTCCATTTCCTCCAGATTCAGTGCCAGCGGTGCAGCATTTGGACCAGGGGCCGGCACCGGGGGTGGTGGCGGCACGTAAGGTGGGGGTGCTACGGGAATTTCTTCCTCATGCCGCTTATTTCTTTGTTTATTGTGCCTCTTATCCCCCTTTTCTTTTAACGGATACAGGTTGATCCTAGTCTCTGACCCTATCCATAAACGTGCATAATCGCTCTCCTCTTGACTAAACGGTTCCTTTGAGTTAACGTAAAGGTTCAAGGTTTGGCAAATCCAATCCTCAAAGGATCCGAACACTGGCCAAAACAGATGGTCCTTACGAATTTCCTTACCACCCCAAACTACCATACAATAGTGGATCATTTTTATTTTACTCTTAGCCCGTCTAGAGGGGTAATCATTCCAATATTTCATCATCAATCCTAGTGGACTATCCTGGGGGATTGGTGGAAGTTTCGCTTGCGAATCCCCACCCATGGGACCAGAAGGTCGACTTCTCTTCTGTCCCATCTTCCAGCGTGCACTCACGCACACTCACACACGCTCCCCTCGTTCGTGACTCGCTCCCTCGCGGGCTCCGAGAACTGCACTACTGGAGGGTCCGCACTCGCTTCGTCCGCAATTGGACGTCTCAGTCGCCGTACCCCAGGAAACCCAGCCCCAACCGAGTGGAAATCCGGCCTATACTCACGCGTCCTGCGTCTTCACTCGGATCTTCGTGCACAAAGTTTAAGGGGCTGCCAGCATTTACTTTGCTTATTGCAATTTAGAAGGTTCTTCGGTGAAGGGTGGCGACAAAATCCTCCAAGGGCCGCTAGAAAAAGAAGCGGGGCGCCTCCCACAAAAAGGATCGCCGCCGAATATCCTTCATCCGAGTCACGGCACCAAATTTATTACAAGGACCGTGGGCATTTGTACTGAGCTGTGACATCTCTAACCCGTGACACTGGGGTCCAGCCTGAGCAGGGCACGTGCGGAAGCTGTGCTGCAGGGAGGGCAGAGCTGAGGGGAAGGGCTGTGCCAGGGGCTGGTGCCAAGGCAAGGTGGGCGCGCTGTGGGGTGTGGGGAGGTGTCAGCCCAGGACTCAGCCCCTGTCTGACTGTAGTGCCCTTGGGCTGGTGTAGCTCAGTCCTCTGTGTGTTTCTCTTCAGGGGGAGCAGCGTGCAAAGAAAAGCAAGGAAGGAGGTGAACCCATGAGGAAGAGTGATGGATAAAGAGGGTTGGAGCGCACCTGCCAGTCAAGAGGGATCAAGAAAGAAGACACCGGTGGTGGAACCGCAGGTCAGGAGAGCTCAAGGAGGAAGAAAGGTGACTGTGGCTGTATGGGTTTTTCTAGCTCACACACCAATGAAAACAGTTTGGATAATAAAAGAAATGTATGCAAAACCAATAATTAAAGGCAGAGAATGTTTGTATGCTATGTATGGGGTAGACCTGAAGGTATATTTCTTCCTGCAAGGAAGGAGAATTCGCAGTGGTAATTAGCTGAAGATGTGAATTTGCAGATTGCATTGGCAACATACGCAGGGAACATATTTGTTTATTACTGTCAACATAAGCTGTGGGCTGAAATTGGTAATTTACACTTGTACAGCAAATGCTGCTGTCAGCAACGACCAGTAAGCGACAAGACTGTATTTACTGATGCAAGTACCAAAGAGCGGGTGAGGACCGTGGGCATTTGTACTGAGCTGTGACACCTCTAACCCGTGACACTGGGGTCCCGCAAGTACCAAGGAGCAGGTGAGGACTGTAATAAATTTGGACTTAGTCTTGTAAGTAACAAAAGTTTTATTTCTAATCAAGCAATAAGCAAAGACAGTGCTGGGTGCGGCCTAGAGACCTCAGTCTGCCTTGCGGCACGCGCACCAGCTAATTCAGTTCTCTGGGTTTCAAAGACCATCTCTGGTCCACAGCTTCCGGGTGTAACTTTTCACTCCTGTTGAAGGCTCGTATCATGTGGGCACTGACTGCTGTGTAGCCAGTTTTGATCAGCTTACTTTGGTTGCTTATGAGGTAAATACATCAAGCAGGACAAAGCAAGTAAACATACAAACACTTCTCAAGCAAACATCTCTAGGAGCTTTAATGAACAAACATGTCTCGGAACTGCTTGTTACAAGTACAATTGAATCTATGGGGCCCGGACACCTGGGTCCCTCCTCAGTCAAATCTATGGGGCCCGGACGCCTCGGTCCCTCGTGAGTCAACTCTATGGGACACGGACGCCTGGGTCTCTCCTCAGTACAATTGAATCTATGGGACCCGGACGACTGGGTACCTTTTCATTCAAATGTATGGGGCCCGGATGCCTGGGTCCCCCCTCAGTCAAATCTATGGGGCCCGCTGGCCTGAGTCCCTCCTGAGTCAAATCTATGGGGCCCGGACGCCTGGGTCCCTCCTCGATCAAATCTATGGGGCCCGAACGCCTGAGTCCCTTCTCAGTGCAATCTATGGGGACCGGACGCCTGGGTCCCTCCTGAGTCATTCAAATCTATGGGGCCCGGACGCCTGAGTCCCTCCTGAGTAAAATCCATGGGGCCCGGACGCCTGGGTCCATCCTCAATGCAATCTATGGGGCCCGGACGCCTGGGTCCCTCCGGAGTCAAATCTATGGGGCCCGGACACCTGGGTCTCTCCTCAGTACAATTGAATCTATGGGACCCAGACACCTGGGTCCCACCTCAGTCAAATCTATGGGGCCCGGATGCCTGGGTCCCCACTCAGTCAAATCTATGGGGCCCGGACGCCTGGGTCACTCCTCAGTCAAATCTATGGGACCCGGACACCTGGGTCCCTCCTCAGTCAAATCTATGGGGCCCGGACGCCTGGGTCCCCCCTCAGTCAAATCTATGGGGCCTGGACGCCTGGGTCCCTCCTGAGTCAACTCTATGGGGCACGGACGCCTGGGTCCCTCATCGGTCAAATCTATGGGGCCCGGACGCCTGGGTCCCTCCTGAGTCAAATCTATGGGGCCCTGACGCCTGGGTCCCTCCTCAGTAGAATCGACTCTATGGGGCCCGGACGCCTGGGTCCCTCCTGAGTCAACTCTATGGGGCCCGGACGCCTGGGTCCCTCATTGGTCAAATCTATGGGGCCCGGACGCCTGAGTCCCTTCTCAGTGCAATCTATGGGGCCCGGACGCCTGGGTCCCCTCTCATTCAATTCTATGAGGCCCGGACGCCTGGGTGCCTTCTCATTCAAATCTATGGGTCCCGGATGCCTGGGTCCCTTCACATTCAAATCTATGCAGCCCGGATGCCTGGGACCCTCCTCAGTCAAATCTATGGGGCCCGGATGCCTGGGTCCCGTCACAGTCAAATCTGTGGGGCCCGGACGCCTGGGTCCCTCCTGAGTCAAATCTATGGGGCCCGGACGCCTGGGTCCCTCCTCAGTACAATTGAATCTATGGGGCCCGGATGCCTGGGTCCCTCCTCAGTCAAATCTATGGGGCCCGGACGCCTGGATCCCTTCTAAGTGCAAACTATGGGGCCCGGACGCCTGGGTCCCTCATTGGTCAAATCTATGGGGCCCGGACGCCTGAGTCCCTTCTCAGTGCAATCTATGGGGCCCGGACGCCTGGGTCCCTCCTCAATGCAATCTATGGGGCCCGGACGCCTGGGTCCCTCCTCAATGCAATCTATGGGGCCCGGACGCCTGGGTCCCTCCTCATTCAAATCTATGGGGCCAGGACCCTTGGGTCCCTCCTCAGTCAAATCTGTGGGGCCCGGACGCCTGGGTCCCTCCTGAGTCAACTCTATGGGGCCCGGACGCCTGGGTCTCTCCTCAGTACAATTGAATCTATGGGGCCCGGACGCCTGCGTCCCTTTTCATTCAAATCCATGGGGCCCGGATGCCTGGGCCCCACATCGGTCAAATCTATGGGGCCCGGACGCCTGGGTCTCTCCTCAGTACAATTGAATCTATGGGGCCCGGACGCCTGGGTCCCTCCTGAGTCAAATCTATGGGGCTCGGACGCCTGGGTCCCTCCTCAATGCAATCTATGGGGCCCGGATGCCTGGGTCCCTCCTCAGTCAAATCTATGGGGCCCGGACCCCTGGGACCCTCCTCAGTAGAATCGACTCTATGGGTCCGGGACGCCTAAGTCCCTCCTGACTCAAATCTATGGGGCCAAGACGCCTGGGTGCCTCCTCAGTACAATCGAATCTATGGGGCCCAGACGCCTGGATCCCTTCTCATTCAAATCTATGGGGCCCGGACGCCTGGGTCCCTCCTCAGTCAATCTATGGGGCTCGGACGCATGGGTCCCTCCTGAGTCAAATCTATGGGGCCTGGACGCCTGGGTCCCTCCTGAGTCAAACCTATGGGTCCCGGACGCCTGGGTCTCTCCTCAGTAGAATTGACTCTATGGGGCCCGGACGCCTGGGTCCCTCTTCATTCAAATCTATGGGGCCCGGACGCCTGGGTCCCTCCTGAGTCAAATCTATGAGGCCAGGACCCTTGGGTCCCTCCTCATTCAAATCTGTGGGGCCCGGACGCCTGGGTCCCTCCTCAATGCAATCTATGGGGCCCGGACGCCTGGGTTCCTTCTCATTCAAATCTATGGAACCCGGACGCCTGGGTCCCTCTTCATTCAAATCTATGGGTCCCAGACGCCTGGGTCCCTCCTCATTCAAATCTATGGGGCCCGGACACCTGGGTCCCTCCTGAGTCAAATCTATGGGGCCCGGACGCCTGGGTCCCTCCTCAATGCAATCTATGGGGCCTAGACACCTGGGTCCCTCCTGAGTCAACTCTATGGGGCCCGGACACCTCGGTCCCTCCTCAGTCAAATCTATGGGGCCCGGACGCCTGGGTCCCTCCTGAGTCAACTCTATGGGGCCCGAATGCCTCGGTCCCTTCTCATTCAAATCTATGGGGCCCGGACGCCTGGGTCCCTCCTGAGTCAAATCTATGGGGCCCATATGCCTGGGTCCCTCCTCTGTACAATCGAATCTATGGGGCCCGGACGCCTGGGTACCTTCTCATTCAAATCTATGGGTCCCGGATGCCTGGGTCCCTTCACATTCAAATCTATGGGGCCCGGATGCCTGGGTCCCTCCTCAGTCAAATCTATGGGGCCCGGACGCCTGAGTCCCTCATCAGTCAAATCTATGGGGCACAGACGCCTGGGTCTCTCCTCAGTACAATTGAATCTATGGGTCCCAGACGCCTGGGTCCCTTTTCATTCAAATCCATGGGGCCCGGACGCCTGGGTCCCACATCGGTCAAATCTATGGGGCCCGGACGCCTGGGTCCCTCCTCAGTAGAAATGACTCAATGGGGCCCGGACTCCTGGGTCCCTCCTCGATCAAATCTATGGGGCCCGAACGCATGGGTCCCTCCTCATTCAAATCTATGGGGCCCGGACGCCTCGGTCCCTCCTGAGTCAAATCTATGGGGCCCATACGCCTGGGTCCCTTCTCATTCAAATATGTGGGTCCCGGATGCCTGAGTCCCTTCACATTCAAATCTATGGGGCCCGGACGCCTGGGTCCCTCCTCAGTCAAATCTATGGGGCCCGGATGCATGGGTCCCTCCTCAGTCAAATCTATGGGGCCCGGACGCCTGGGTCCCTCGTCAGTCAAATCTATGGGGCACAGACGCCTGGGTCTCTCCTCAGTACAATTGAATCTATGGGTCCCGGACGCCTGGGTCCCTTTTCATTCAAATCCATGGGGCCCGGACGCCTGGGTCCCACATCGGTCAAATCTATGGGGCCCGGACGCCTGGGTCCCTCCTCAGTAGAAATGACTCAATGAGGCCCGGACTCCTGGGTCCCTCCTCGATCAAATCTATGGGGCCCGAACGCATGGGTCCCTCCTCATTCAAATCTATGGGGCCCGGACGCCTGGATCCCTCCTCAATGCAATCTATGGGGCACGGATGCCTGGGTCCCTTCTCATTCAAATCTATGGGGCCCGGATGCCTGGGTCCTTTTTCATTCAAATCTATAGGGCACGGATGCCTGGGTCCCTCATCGGTGAAATCTATGGGGCCCGGACCCCTGGGTCCCTCCTCCTTAGAATCAACTCTATGGGGCCGGGACGCCTAAGTCCCTCCTGACTCAAATCTATGGGTCCCGGACGTCTCGGTTCCTCCTCAATGCAATCTATGGGTCCCGGACGCCTGGGTCCCTCCTGAGTCAAATCTATGGGTCCCGGACGCCTGAGTCCCTTCTCAGTGCAATCTATGGGGCCCGGACGCCTGGGTCCCTCCTGAGTCATTCAAGCCTATGGGGCCCGGACGCCTGGGTCCCTCCTGAGTCAAATCTATGGGGCCCGGACACCTGGGTCCCTCCTCAGTCAATCTATGGGGCCTGGACGCCTGGGTGCCTCCTGAGTCAAACCTATGGGTCCCAGACTCCTGGGTCCCTCCTCAGTACAATTGAATCTATGGGGCCCGGACGCCTGGGTCCCTTCTCATTCAAATCTATGGGACCTGGACGCCTGGGTCCCTCTTCATTCAAATCTATGGGGCCCGGACGCATGGGTCTCTCCTCATTCAAATC
Source organism: Nesoenas mayeri (assembly GCF_963082525.1). Classification (NCBI taxonomy): domain Eukaryota; kingdom Metazoa; phylum Chordata; class Aves; order Columbiformes; family Columbidae; genus Nesoenas; species Nesoenas mayeri. Next base: position 2,749,335 of record NC_137558.1, on the reverse strand, counting down.
TATTGGGCCTGGACGCCTGGGTCCCTCCTGAGTCAAATCTATGGGGCCCGGACGCCTGGGTCCCTCCTCAGTACAATTGAATCTATGGGGCCCGGACACCTGGGTCCCTCCTCAGTAGAAATGACTCAATGGGGCCCGGACTCCTGGGTCTCTCCTCAATCAAATCTATGGGGCCCGGCCGCTTGGGTCCCTCCTCATTCAAATCTATGGGGCCCAGACGCCTGGGTCCCTCCTCAATGCAATCTATGGGGCCCGGACGCCTGGGTCTCTCCTCATTCAAATCTATGGGGCCAGGACCATTGGGTCCCTCCTCAGTCAAATCTGTGGGGCCCGGATGCCTGGGTCCCTCCTGACTCAAATCTATGGGGCCCGGACGCCTGGGTCCCTCCTCAGTACAATTGAATCTATCGGGCTCGGATGCCTGGGTCCCTCCTCAGTCAAATCTATTGGGCCTGGACGCCTGGGTCCCTCCTCAATGCAATCTATGGGGCTCGGACGCCTGGGTCCCTCCTGAGTCAAATCTATGGGGCCCGGACGCCTCGGTCCCTCCTCAATGCAGTCTGTGGGGCCTGGACGCCTGGGTCCCTTCTCATTCAAATCTATGGGGCCCGGATGCCTGGGTCCCTCATCGGTCATATCTGTGGGGCCCGGATGCCTGGGTCCCTCCTCAGTAGAATCGACTCTATGGGGCCCGGACGCCTGGGTCCCTCCTGAGTCAACTCTATGGGGCCCGGACGCCTGGGTCCCTCCTCAGTCAAATCTATGGGGCCCGGACACCTGGGTCCCTCCTGAGTCAACTCTATGGGGCCCGGACGCCTGGGTCCCTTCTCATTCAAATCTATGGGGCCTGGACGCCTGGGTCCCTCCTGAGTCAACTCTATGGGGCCCGGACGCCTGGGTCCCTTCTCATTCAAATCTATGGGGCCCTGACGCCTGGGTCCCTCCTCTGTACAATCGAATCTATGGGGCCCAGACGCCTGGGTCCCTCCTGAGTCAACTCTATGGGGCCCGGATGCCTGGGTCCCTCCTCAGTCAAATCTATGGGGCCCGGACGCCTGGGTCCCTCCTGAGTCAACTCTATGGGGCCCGGATGCCTGGGTCCCTCCTGAGTCAAATCTATGGAGCCCTGACGCCTGGGTCCCCTCTCATTCAATTCTATGAGGCCCGGACGCCTGGGTGCCTTCTCATTCAAATCTATGGGTCCCGGATGCCTGGGTCCCTTCACATTCAAATCTATGCGGCCCGGATGCCTGGGACCCTCCTCAGTCAAATCTATGGGGCCCGGATGCCTGGGTCCCGTCACAGTCAAATCTGTGGGGCCCGGACGCCTGGGTCCCTCCTGAGTCAAATCTATGGGGCCCGGACGCCTGGGTCCCTCCTCAGTACAATTGAATCTATGGGGCCCGGATGCCTGGGTCCCTCCTCAGTCAAATCTATGGGGCCCGGACGCCTGGATCCCTTCTAAGTGCAAACTATGGGGCCCGGACGCCTGGGTCCCTCATTGGTCAAATCTATGGGGCCCGGACGCCTGAGTCCCTTCTCAGTGCAATCTATGGGGCCCGGACGCCTGAGTCCCTCCTCAATGCAATCTATGGGGCCCGGACGCCTGGGTCCCTCCTCAATGCAATCTATGGGGCCCGGACGCCTGGGTCCCTCCTCATTCAAATCTATGGGGCCAGGACCCTTGGGTCCCTCCTCAGTCAAATCTGTGGGACCCGGACGCCTGGGTCCCTCCTGAGTCAACTCTATGGGGCCCGGACGCCTGGGTCTCTCCTCAGTACAATTGAATCTATGGGGCCCGGACGCCTGCGTCCCTTTTCATTCAAATCCATGGGGCCCGGATGCCTGGGCCCCACATCGGTCAAATCTATGGGGCCCGGACGCCTGGGTCTCTCCTCAGTACAATTGAATCTATGGGGCACGGACGCCTGGGTCCCTCCTGAGTCAAATCTATGGGGCTCGGACGCCTGGGTCCCTCCTCAATGCAATCTATGGGGCCCGGATGCCTGGGTCCCTCCTCAGTCAAATCTATGGGGCCCGGACCCCTGGGACCCTCCTCAGTAGAATCGACTCTATGGGTCCGGGACGCCTAAGTCCCTCCTGACTCAAATCTATGGGGCCAGGACGCCTGGGTGCCTCCTCAGTACAATCGAATCTATGGGGCCCAGACGCCTGGATCCCTTCTCATTCAAATCTATGGGGCCCGGACGCCTGGGTCCCTCCTCATTCAATCTATGGGGCTCGGACGCATGGGTCCCTCCTGAGTCAAATCTATGGGGCCTGGACGCCTGGGTCCCTCCTGAGTCAAACCTATGGGTCCCGGACGCCTGGGTCCCTTCTCATTCAAATCTATGGAACCCGGACGCCTGGGTCCCTCTTCATTCAAATCTATGAGGCCCGGACGCCTGGGTCCCTCCTCATTCAAATCTATGGGGCCCGGACACCTGGGTCCCTCCTGAGTCAAATCTATGGGGCCCGGACGCCTGGGTCCCTCCTCAATGCAATCTATGGGGCCTGGACACCTGGGTCCCTCCTGAGTCAACTCTATGGGGCCCGGACACCTCGGTCCCTCCTCAGTCAAATCTATGGGGCCCGGACGCCTGGGTCCCTCCTGAGTCAACTCTATGGGGCCCGAATGCCTGGGTCCCTTCTGATTCAAATCTATGGAGCCCGGACGCCTGGGTCCCTCCTGAGTCAAATCTATGGGGCTAATATGCCTGGGTCCCTCCTCTGTACAATCGAATCTATGGGGCCCGGACGCCTGGGTACCTTCTCATTCAAATCTATGGGTCCCGGATGCCTGGGTCCCTTCACATTCAAATCTATGGGGCCCGGATGCCTGGGTCCCTCCTCAGTCAAATCTATGGGGCCCGGACGCCTGGGTCCCTCGTCAGTCAAATCTATGGGGCCTGGACGCCTGGGTCTCTCCTCAGTACAATTGAATCTATGGGTCCCGGACGCCTGGGTCCCTCCTCAGTCAAATTTATGGGGCACAGACGCCTGGGTCTCTCCTCAGTACAATTGAATCTATGGGTCCCGGACGCCTGGGTCCCTTTTCATTCAAATCTATGTGGCCCGGACGCCTGGGTCCCTCCTCAGTAGAAATGACTCAATGGGGCCCGGACTCCTGGGTCCCTCCTCGATCAAATCTATGGGGCCCGAACGCATGGGTCCCTCCTCATTCAAATCTATGGGGCCCGGACGCCTCGGTCCCTCCTGAGTCAAATCTATGGGGCCCATACGCCTGGGTACCTTCTCATTCAAATATGTGGGTCCCGGATGCCTGAGTCCCTTCACATTCAAATCTATGGGGCCCGGATGCCTGGGTCCCTCCTCAGTCAAATCTATGGGGCCCGGATGCATGGGTCCCTCCTCAGTCAAATCTATGGGGCCCAGACGCCTGGGTCCCTCGTCAGTCAAATCTATGGGGCCCGGACGCCTGGGTCTCTCCTCAGTACAATTGAATCTATGGATCCCGGACGCCTGGGTCCCTTTTCATTCAAATCCATGGGGCCCGGACGCCTGGGTCCCACATCGGTCAAATCTATGTGGCCCGGACGCCTGGGTCCCTCCTCAGTAGAAATGACTCAATGGGGCCCGGACTCCTGGGTCCCTCCTCGATCAAATCTATGGGGCCCGAACGCATGGGTCCCTCCTCATTCAAATCTATGGGGCCCGGACGCCTGGATCCCTCCTCAATGCAATCTATGGGGCCCGGATGCCTGGGTCCCTTCTCATTCAAATCTATGGGGCCCGGATGCCTGGGTCCTTTTTCATTCAAATCTATAGGGCACGGATACCTGGGTCCCTCATCGGTGAAATCTATGGGGCCCGGACCCCTGGGTCCCTCCTCCTTAGAATCAACTCTATGGGGCCGGGACGCCTAAGTCCCTCCTGACTCAAATCTATGGGTCCCGGACGTCTCGGTTCCTCCTCAATGCAATCTATGGGTCCCGGACGCCTGGGTCCCTCCTGAGTCAAATCTATGGGTCCCGGACGCCTGAGTCCCTTCTCAGTGCAATCTATGGGGCCCAGACGCCTGGGTCCCTCCTGAGTCATTCAAGCCTATGGGACCCGGACGCCTGGGTCCCTCCTGAGTCAACTCTATGGGGCCCGGACGCCTCGGTCCCTCCTCAGTCAAATCTATGGGCCCCGGACGCCTAGGTCCCTCCTGAGTCAAATCTATGGGGCCCAAACGCCTGGGTCCCTTCTCATTCAAATCTATGGGGCCCGGACGCCTGGGTTCCTTCTCATTCAAATCTATGGGACCCGGACGCCTGGGTCCCTCTTCATTCAAATCTATGGGGCCCGGACGCATGGGTCTCTCCTCATTCAAATCTATTGGGCCCGGACGCCTGGGTCCCTCCTGAGTCAAATCTATGGGGCCCAAACGCCTGGGTCCATTCTCATTCAAATCTATGGGGCCCGGACGCCTGGGTCCCTCCTCATTCAAATCTATGGGGCCCGGCCGCTTGGGTCCCTCCTCATTCAAATCTATGGGGCCCAGACGCCTGGGTCCCTCCTCAATGCAATCTATGGGGCCCGGACGCCTGGGTCCCTCCTCATTCAAATCTATGGGGCCAGGACCCTTGGGTCCCTCCTCAGTCAAATCTGTGGGGCCCGGATGCCTGGGTCCCTCCTGACTCAAATCTATGGGGCCCGGACGCCTGGGTCCCTCCTCAGTACAATTGAATCTATCGGGCCCGGATGCCTGGGTTCCTCCTCAGTCAAATCTATTGGGCCTGGACGCCTGGGTCCCTCCTCAATGCAATCTATGGGGCCCGGACGCCTGGGTCCCTTCTGAGTCAAATCTATCGGGCCCGGACGCCTCGGTCTCTCCTCAATGCAATCTATGGGGCCCGGACGCCTGGGTCCCTCCTGAGTCAAATCTATGGGGCCCGGACGCCTCGGTCCCTCCTCAATGCAGTCTGTGGGGCCTGGACGCCTGGGTCCGTCCTCAGTACAATTGAATCTATGGGTCCCGGACGCCTGGGTCCCTTTTCATTCAAATCTATGTGGCTCGGACGCCTGGGTCTCTCCTCAGTAGAAATGACTCAATGGGGCCCGGACTCCTGGGTCCTTCCTTGATCAAATCTATGGGGCCCGAACGCCTGGGTCCCTCCTCAATGCAATCTATGGGACCCGGATGCCTGGGTCCCTCCTCAGTCAAATCTATGGGGCCCGGACGCCTGTGTCCCTCCTCAATGCAATCTATGGGGCCCGGATGCCTGGGTCCCTTCTCATTCAAATCTATGGGGCCCGGATGCCTGGGTCCTTTTTCATTCAAATCTATGGGGCCCGGACCCCTGGGTCCCTCCTCAGTAGAATGGACTCTATGGGGCCGGGACGCCTAAGTCCCTCCTGACTCAAATCTATGGAGCCCGGACGCCTGGGTACCTTTTCACTCAAATATATGGGTCCCGGACGCCTGGGTCCCTTCTCATTCAAAGCTATGGGGCCCGGACGCCTGGGTCCCTCTTCATTCAAATCTATGGGGCCCGAACGCCTGGGTCCCTCCTCAGTCAAATCTGTGGGGCCCGGACGCCTTGGTCCCTCCTCAATGCAATCTATGGGGCCCGGACGCCTGGGTCCCTTCTCATTCAAATCTATGGAGCTCAGACGCATGGGTCCCTCCTCAGTACAATTGAATCTATGGGGCCCGGACGCCTGGGTCCCTCCTCAGTCAATCTATGGGGCCTGGACGCCTGGGTCCCTCCTCAATGCAATCTATGGGGCCCGGACGCCTGGGTCCCTCCTGAGTCAAATATATAGGGCCCGGACGCCTCGGTCCCTCCTCATTGCAATCTATGGGGCCCGGACGCCTGGGTTCCTTCTCATTCAAATCTATGGGACCCGGATGCCTGGGTCCCTCTTCATTCAAATCTATGGGACCCGGACGCCTGGATCCCTCTTCATTCAAATCTATGGGGCCTGGACGCCTGGGTCCCTCCTCATTCAAATCTATGGGGCCAAGACCCTTGGGTCCCTCCTGAGTCAAATCTGTGGGGCCTGGACGCCTGGGTCCCTCCTCAATGCAGTCTATGGGGCCCGGACGCATGGGTCCCTCCTCAGTCAAATCTATGGGGACAGGTCCCTTGGGTCCCTCCTCAGTCAAATCTGTGGGGCCCGGACGCCTGGGTCCCTCCTGAGTCAAATCTATGGGGCCTGGACGCCTGGGTCCCTCCTCAATGCAATCTATGGGGCCCGGACGCTTGGGTCCCTCCTCAGTCAAATCTATGGGGCCCGGACGCCTCGGTCCCTCTTCAATGCAATCTATGGGGCCCGGACGCCTGGGTCCCTCCTCGGTCAAATCTATGGGGCCCGGACGCCTGGGTCCCTCCTCAGGGCAATCTATGGCGCTGCCCTCCCCCAGTACCTCCCTCTGGGTGATGCTGCAGCACTGGGATCCACTGAGGATCAGTTTAGCATGAGGTCCTCACCAAAAATGAGTTTCCCCACTTCCCATCTCCCCCATATCAGCAATAACAATCTGTGCCCCTGGCGGGGGGGCTGTGCCCACCCACTTGGGGTGGTCCCCATCCCTCCATGCACACACAACCCCCCACGCCAGGGGGTCCCAGGTTCCATTATGGGTTGGGGAATGAGCTGTTAGAGAGCAGCGTAGGGGAAAGGGAGCTGGGGGTCCTGGGGACAGCAGGGTGACCATGAGCCAGCACTGGGCCCTTGTGGCCAGGAAGCCAATGGGACCTGGGGTGGGTTAGAAGGGGGTGGTCAGTAGGTCAGAGAGGTTCTCCTGCCCCTCTGCTCTGCCCTTGAGAAAAGGGTTTAGTTCAGACACTATAAGGATACACTTGAGAAACATATATTTTATATATATGTGTATATATATATGTATATATGTGTATATATATATGTATATATGCAGCCATAGCACCCTGAGATCTCGTCTGATCTGGGAAGCTAAGCAGGGTCGGGCCCGGTCAGTACTTGGATGGGAGACTGTACAGATACACAGCCATAGCACCCTGAGAACACCTGATCTGGGAAGCTAAGCAGGGTCAGGCCTGGTCAGTGCTTGGATGGGAGACCAGCTGGGTCCAGAGAGGTTCTCCTGCCCCTCTGCTCTGCCCTGGGGAGACCACACCTGGAATCTTGTGTCCAGCTGTGGCCCCTCAGTTCCAGCAGGACAGGGAACTGCTGCAGAGAGTCCAGCGCAGCCACCAAGATGCTGGAGGGAGTGGAGCATCTCCCGTGTGAGGAAAGATTGAGGGAGCTGGGGCTCTGGAGCTGGACAAGAGGACACTGAGGGGGGACTCATTCCTGGGGATCAGTATGGAAAGGGGCAGTGTCAGGAGGATGGAGCCAGGCTCTGCTGGTGACAACCAGGGACAGGACAAGTGGCAATGGGTGCAAACTGCAATACAGGAGGTTCCGCTTAAATATGAGCAGAAACTTGTTCGTGGTGAAATAAATAACTTAGGCTTTTTCTATGGATAAACAACATTTAATCCATTTCCTTGTGTTCCGTAAAAACGTGTTCATTAGAGCATAAGCAAATCAGCGCTGGGTGCGCGGGGGATTCGCTCCGCCCAAGACGCACACCTTTAAACAACAAGAGGTGTGCTTAAATACAGTAAGGTGTTACATATTCATAATGACCCCAGGAACGCCTGTACATATCCATAACCTTTCCTGCTTCTCATTCAAATGAGTCTCAGAGAACCATTTCCATAGTCTCCTCCTTGACCCGCCCCTGTTGCGCCTGCGCAGTGTCACTTGGTGGCTTTGAGGAGGGGTCTCTATGGTCTCTATGGGACTCTATGGTCTCTGTGGTCTTTATGGGTCTCTATGGGACTCTATGGTCTCTGTAGTCTTTATGGGTCTCTAAGGGTCTCTGTGGTCTCTATGGGTCTCTATTGGTCTCTATGGGACTCTGTGGTCTCTGTGGTCTTTATGGGTCTCTATGGGACTCTACGGGTATCTGTGGTCTCTATGGGACTGTATGGTCTCTGTGCTCTCTGTGGGTCTCTATGGGTCTTTATGAGTCTCTGTAGTGTCTATGGGTCTCTACGGATCCCTATGGTCTCTGTGGTCTCTATGGTCTCTATAGGTCACTATGGGCTCTGTGGTCTCTATGGGTCACTATGGGCTCTATGGTCTCTGTGGTGTCTATGGTCTCTATGGGTCACTATGGGCTCTATGGTCTCTGTGGTCTCTATGGTCTCTATAGGTCACTATGGGCTCTATGGTCTCTGTGGTCTCTATGGTCTCTATAGGTCACTATGGGCTCTATGGTCTCTGTGGTCTCTATGGTCTCTGTGGTCTCTATGGGTCACTATGGGCTCTATGGTCTCTGTGGTCTCTATGGTCTCTATAGGTCACTATGGGCTCTATGGTCTCTGTGGTCTCTATGGTCTCTGTGGTCTCTATGGGTCACTATGGGCTCTATGGTCTCTGTGGTCTCTCTGGTCTCTATGGGCCACTATGGGCTCTATGGTCTCTGTGGTCTCTATGGTCTCTATAGGTCACTATGGGCTCTATGGTCTCTATGGTCTCTGTGGGTCACTATGGGCTCTATGGTCTCTACGGATCCCTAAGGTCTCTGTGGTCTCTGTGGTCTCTATGGGTCACTATGGGCTCTATGGTCTCTGTGGTCTCTATGGTCTCTATGGGTCACTATGGGCTCTATGGTCTCTATGGGTCTCCCAAGCTGCCAAGTCGACCGAAACCAGACTGGCCCCCCTTTTGCTGTAACTCTTGGCTGTCTTGTCTCCTCAAGGTTGCAGCTGTAAAACTTCTGATCTCGGCATTTGATGAAGTCCTGCTTTTTTTAGCACAATTAGTTCCATACAGCTCTAAACTAGATATTAATAATGTGGTTTAAAATGTTAGCTTGTTAGTCGGCCCTTATTATATAGTTGCTTAACCCTTAAAGTGTTAGTTCCCTCTATCAATATAACCTCATAAACAAGTTTCAGAACTTTTTACATAGAACTTACCCACCTTTTCCTTTTCCAAGTTCAGAGTCCGTGCCCCATTTGGTTATACCTGTAAACATGAAACATCTCAGCACGAATCACAACTGCATTTCTCACAGTATGGAGGAGTGGGCACATCCCCCTCTCTCCCGGTTTCCATGGGCCCAACAGCTTCTTTGTCTGGCCCCAGAGCACCCTGACCAGATCGTTAGTGACCGTAGGGAGTGCAAAAGCCGCTGGGCGCCCACGCCCAGGGTGGGGGATGTTTTCGAGGGGCTTCCGGTGTAATAGATATGGTCAAGGTTGTTGAACAAATCGAGTAGGGTTCAATCATATCATGCATATCGTTGTAAGAAGTAATTGCGTTTGTGCAAGTTTCATTATATTTTGTAAAAAATAGTAGCTAAGCCAATGGCTGGATGCCGGACCCCAACCAAGCCAATGGCCAGATGCTGGACCCCAACCAAGCCAATGGCCGGATGGTGCAACAGATAACAGAGCACCTGAATGGTGCAACAGATAACAGAGCGATGGTGCAACAGATAACAGAGCACCTGAATGGTGCAACAGATAACAGAGCGATGGTGCAACAGATAACAGAGCACCTGAATGGTGCAACAGAGAACAGAGCGATGGTGCAACAGATAACAGAGCGATGGTGCAACAGATAACAGAGCGATGGTGCAACAGATAACAGAGCACCTGAATGGTGCAACAGATAACAGAGCGATGGTGCAACAGATAACAGAGCACCTGAATGGTGCAACAGATAACAGAGCGATGGTGCAACAGATAACAGAGCACCTGAATGGTGCAACAGATAACAGAGCGATGGTGCAACAGAGAACAGAGCTCCAGAGGCAGAAACACCCAGCGACACCCAGCAACATCTTCCACTGTCAACTGGCCAAGCAGGAGCTGACTGGTCAGGGTGTCCCAGCGCGTGCACGAGTGTATAACATATATAAGCACATACGAAAAGTCGAGTTGTGTGCCGTGGTGGAACTGAGCTTCCCCCGCTCACCCAGCGCTGTTTTGCCTAATTACTGCTTGCTTTAAATTGGCTTGCTCAATAAAATTAATTAATTGGCTCAAAGACTTGTCTTCATTTATAACACAGTCTATATTTTAGAACTCCAGAGACAACCTTTCAGGCCGGGCCTGATAACCAAGAGCAGACTTGGAGGAAATACGACTTTCAGAAAGAAATGCATCAATAAAGGGAGCAGAATAGCAGGAGGGCGGCTCAAGCTGGGCAGCCACGCGGAGCTTGAACCTGAGTATAAAAAGCTATCACTATTTTATATCTTCACGGGCCGTCCATGTCATGATTCATTCCGATATCAATATTGCACGCTGAGGTCTTCATGCTCCTCGTTGGGTCTTTTTCTCTGATCTCAGAGGGGCTTTGGTCTGTCCAGCTGTAGACGTTGTTTCTGGTCCATGGCCTTGCGGGTCCTGCTTGGTGTGGATCAATCCTTTCTTCTCAGCAAAGTGTAAACCAGGCCTTACCTTGCAAGTGTTCGGTGCAGTTTGTAGTTGCTTTTGAGAAATAGGAGCGAAATTTAGAGGTTAAAGTTTTAGTAAATCCTGTTGACTAAGGAAGACAAAGCAAAGAGCATATAAAACACTTCACACACCCTCATACTTCGGAATGGTTCATTATATTTAGTGTGTGTTTACTTAAGCCAGACGATTAATATGAAACTCCCCACAGCTCCCCTGGGCACTCCAGTCACCAGTGGTGTCCCCAGGGGTCAGTGTTGGGTCCAGTCCTGTTTAACATCTTTATTGACCATTTAGATGAGGGGATTGAGACCATCATCAGCAAATTTGCTGATGACACCAAGTTGGGAGGGAGTGTGGAGCTGCTGGAAGGCAGGAGGGTCTGCAGAGGGATCTGGATGGACTGGAACAATGGGCTGATTGCAATGGGATGAAGCTCAACAAGGGCAAGTGCCGGGTGCTGCACTTTGGCCACAACAGCCCCCTGCAGCGCTCCAGGCTGGGCACAGAGTGGCAGAAAGAGACCTGGGGAACTAATGGACAGGAAGCTCAACATGAGCCAACAGTGTGCCCAGGTGGCCAAGAAGGCCAATGGTGTCCTGTCCTGTATCCAAACCAGCGTGGTCAGCAGGACCAGGACAGTGATCCTTCCCCTGTGCTCTGCACTGGGGAGGCCACACTGGAGTATTGTGGGCAGTTCTGGGCCCCTCAGCTCAGGAAAGAGATTGAAGTGCTGGAGGGTCCAGAGAAGAGCAACAAGACTGGGGAAGGGACTTGAGCACAAGCCCTATGGGGAGAGGCTGAGGGAGCTGGGCTTGTTTAGTCTGGAGAAGAGGAGGCTCAGAGCTGAGCTCAGCACTCTCTAGAACTACCTGAAGGGCAGTTCTAGCCAGGTGGGGATTGGGCTCTTCTCCCAGGCATCAGCAATAGGACAAGGGGCCATGGGCTTCAACTCTGCCAGGGGAAATTGAGGCTGGAGATTAGAAAGCAATTCTGTGCAGAGAGTGGTCAGGCATTGGAATGGCTGCCCAGGGAGGTGCTGGACTCACCGGCCCTGGAGGTTTTTAAACTGAGATTGGCCATGGCGCTTAGTGCCATGATCTAGTCAATGGACTGGAGCTGGACCAAGGGTTGGACTGAATGATCTCTGAGGTCTTTTCCAGCCCAGTCGATTCTGTGATTCTGTGATTCTGTGATTCTGTGATTCTGTGATCCAGGGCTCCTCAGTCCTCCCTCGGGCTCGCTCCAGCCCCCCAGTTCTGCCCAGGGTTTCCCTTTCCCCCCCTGTGCTCCCCAGTATTCCCAGGACTCTCCTCAGCTCCCCGGGGCTCACTGAGTCCCCCCCACGTCTCACCTTGTCCCCCCAGGCTCTACAGCGCTCCCCAGGTGTCCCCAGAGCTGCCCCCGCCGCCTCGGGTGCGGCAGCCCCGGCGCAGAGCAGAGCGGGCCCGGCCCCCCCGCCCCGCTGCCCGCGCTGTGCTGGCGGCGCCCACGGCGCCTCGTGGCTCCAGGGACGCCGGTGGCTCACGTTCCACTTGCCGTCCACCAGAACCTGCCGATGCGTCTCCGCGGAGCTGCTCTCCCCGCTCTGGCTGCCCCGTGTGTCTGCACAGCCAGGGTCGCCGCGTCCCAGGCCCAGGATCACCCCAGCGCACAAGGTGGCGGCCCCGGGGGCGCCAGGAGCAGCTCAGGGGTGGCAGGATCAGCTCACGACACAGACAGACCTTGTCCCGGCTGCAAAGTCCGGCACTTCCCTTGTCAAACTCCCTGTGGCTGGTGGTTGCTCCGCAGCGTGTCCAGGTCGCCCTGCAGGGCTGCTCTGCCCTCCAGAGCGCCAGCAGCTCCTCCCAGCTCGGTGTCACCAGCAAACCTACCGAGTAACCTCTCAAACCCTCAGTCCAACTCATTCGTTGAAGAATCTTGGCCCTGAGACGGATCCCTGTGGAACCCGGTGGTCAGACATGACCCCGTGAAGCAGAACGCGTTGAGCCCGCGCTGCCGGCCGATCTCTCACCCGCGGCACTGTGTGCTTATCCGGCTGTGCGGGACAGCTTGTCCAGAACGGGCCGAGCAAGCCCATGGATCTCCCGGCGGCGCGGACTGCGCGGGGCAGAGCCCGCTCCGCACCCAGAGCCCGCTCCGCACCCAGCGCCCGCTCCGCACTCAGAGCCCCCTCCGCACCCAGAGCCCGCTCCGCACCCAGCGCCCGCTCCGCACCCAGAGCTCCCTCCGCACCCAGAGCCCGCTCCGCACCCAGCGCCCGCTCCGCACCCAGAGCCCGCTCCACACCCAGCGCCCGCTCCGCACCCAGAGCCCCCTCCGCACCCAGAGCCCGCTCCGCACCCAGAGCCCGCTCCGCACCCAGCGCCTGCTCCGCACCCAGCGCCCGCTCCGCACCCAGCGCCCGCTCTGCACCCAGAGTGCGCTCCGCACCCAGAGCCCGCTCCGCACCCACAGCCCGCTCCGCACCCAGAGCCCCCTCCGCACCCAGCGCCCGCTCCGCACCCAGAGCCCGCTCCGCACCCAGCGCCCGCTCTGCACCCAGAGCCCGCCCTGCACCCAGAGCCCGCTCCGCACCCAGAGCCCGCTCCGCACCCAGCACCTGCTCCGCACCCAGAGCCCGCCCCGCACCCAGCGCCCGCTCCGCACCCAGAGCCCGCTCCGCACCCAGCACCCGCTCCGCACCCAGCGCCCGCTCCGCACCCAGCGCCCCGCGTGGCTGCCCGAGGCTCCGGGCTGGGGGAGCCGCGTGGGGACGGACGGGCCCCCGAGCCGCTGTCCCGCTGTGGGTGGGGAGCAGGGCAGGGCAGGACAGCCCAACGATTCCCCCGTGGCTGGCGTGGGAAGAGCCTTCACGTCCTGGCACCGCCTGCACATCCACAGCGGTGAGTCCACATCACCCCACACGCGCACCCACCGCCCGTGTCCTCCCTCCGTGAGCCCATCAAAGCCTCGTGACATGGGGCCCCCATTCCCTAATGAGCCCATCCCCAACGCCTTTGCTGCCCCTGGGGCACCCCCAGCCCCCGCCGCTGCCGCTTCCCCAGCAAGCGGTCCTGCTGCCAGAAACGCTTCTCCTGCTGTAGCTCCGACAATACCCACCTGTCCCCTGGGACACCCCCACCCCTGGGACACCCCCACCCCTGGGACACCCTCACCCCTGGGAGCCCCACCCAGCCCGGAACGGGACCTTGGCACCCAGAGGCCTGGGGGTGTCCCCCGGCGCCAGGCCAGCGGACCCCCTTGGAATCAGCGCGTCCCCGCGAGACCCTGACGAGCTTCTGGATCATTAGCTGCCCCGCGCAGGGCTGGTGTCCCCGGGAGCCCGCGGGGTCCTGCCGTGCCCCACAGCGCCCTGTGCCTCCCAAGTGTCCTGTGTCCCCCTCCCAGTGTCCGGGGGCACTGGGGAGCTGGGTGCGCACTGGGAAGATGCAGAAGCACTAAGCGGCGGCACGAGGTCCTGGCAGCACGCTGGGATGGCAACCAGGGGGCACAGAGAGGGTGCTGGGAAGCACTGGGGGCCACTGGGAGACCCAGAGAGATGGTGACCCTGGCAGGGCGCTGTGACAGCTCCCATATCCACGGGCTTGCGTCCCGCAGGCGGGAGTCTTGGCGGCGCACAGCACCCCGAGCTCTGCGGCTGCAGCGGCGGTGGGAACCCGGCAGAGAAAGCCCCAGCCCTGGTGTGGCCACATCCTGCCCTGCCGCTGGCTGCGCCAGCACAGCCGGGGGCCTGTCCTGGGATAAGGTCTGATGGCAATGGGTGTGTTTAATCAAAGATAAATCAGCACTGTAATGGTTTCGGGGAGGGGTATGGGGCACGGCAGGGGCAGCGGGGAGGCCTTTGGGGGCTGCCGTGTGCTCTCTAAGGATGGGAGGTTGGGTGCGTTTTGGTGCCGCAGACCCCCAGCCCCGGTCAGACCAGCACCGCGGGCGGCCCCAGGGAAGGAGCCGGTTCACCGCGGCGTCGAGCGCACGCGGCGCAGCGAGGGCTGGCGGGGAGGAAGCGCCACCGGCAGCCAGAGTCTCCGTTCCCGGCGGTCGGGGCCGGCGTCAGGGGGATGTGGGGAAGATGAGGTCGAAGTGAGCCAGCAGCAGCTCCACCGCCTGGTTCTGCTGCGTCACGTCTGCTGCCAGGCTCCCCGGCTCCCGCTCCGGCCGCAGCAGCGTCGGCCCGAACACGATGCCGATGTTCTGGCGCGTCATGCGGTTAACATCCGCCCGCTCCATCACCCTGGGGATGGACAGCACCACATCCAGCCCTGGTCCTCCATCCATCACCCAGGAGGTCCGTGTGTCGGGGTCCCATCACTCTGGCCGGCTCTAGTCCTCCCTGCCCCCCCCCTTGTGTACCAGGGGGACAAAGGAGACTGGGGCACAGGGTGCAGGGAGCAGGAGGGAACGCAGGGACGCTGGGGCTGGGAGAACACACGGGACCGGGTGGGGATGCTGGACTGGAGGGGAGCGCTGGGACCAGGGGGTACAGAGGGACTGAGGGGGTGCTCTGGGGCTGGGGAGGCGGGGGGAGGACAGACACTGGATCGGGGGGGAGGCAGCAGGGCAACCAGACACCCACCGCAGTTACCCCATGCCACCCCACAGCCCATCCAGCTTTGGGGCAGCTCTAAGCCCACCCCACAGCCGCCCCCCGCGCCGGAGCGGCCCCCGCTCACCGGCAGAGGTGAGCCAGCAGGTAGCGCAGGGTGGCGTAGCTGGCAGGCGGCAGGCTCCGCACCAGCTCGGCCGCCCGCTTCACCTGCTCCTGGCTGTCCGGCAGCTCTGGGGGGAGACACGGAGGTCAGACACGGTGCCCCCCCCAGCACCCATAGCCTGGGGACGCCCCCAGCGAGCACTGCAGGGGGGCACTCACTGGTGGCTTCAATGAAGGGCTCAAAGAGCCTGTACGGCACCAGGGGCTCGGGCAGCTCCCGCAGGAACAGCTTGAGCGCACCCGCCACCACGTGGACGTCGCTCCACTCGGGGTCCGCCAGGCTGACCCGCTCCCCTGGGAAGGGACGGGGAGGCCGGTTTGCCCTCGGGTCCTGCAGGGCCCGGGGCCCCCAGGGCTGTCCCCTGCCCACCCCCCGCTGACCTTGGAACGGCTGCTCGGGGAAGACGTAGCGCCCGTCCGAGGTCACGGCGCGCTCTGTGGGGACGAGAGAGCCCATGGGGAAGAAGCCACCTTCCCCCATCCCCGGGCGTGTGCTCCAACACAGTTCCCGTGTCCCCGCCCCGCCACCCCCATTCACAGTGTCACAGTATCACAGTATGTTTGGGATTGGAAGGGACCTCAAAAGATCATCCAGTGCAATCCCCCCATGGAGCAGGAACGCCCAGGTGAGGTCGCACAGGA
Source organism: Nesoenas mayeri (assembly GCF_963082525.1). Classification (NCBI taxonomy): domain Eukaryota; kingdom Metazoa; phylum Chordata; class Aves; order Columbiformes; family Columbidae; genus Nesoenas; species Nesoenas mayeri. The sequence continues at coordinate 2,733,537 of NC_137558.1, read as the reverse complement.
ACGTGTCCAGGTGGGTTGGAATGTCTGCAGAGAAGGAGACTCCACAACCCCCCTGGGCAGCCTGTTCCAGGCTCTGCCACCCTCACTGAGAAGAAGTTTCTTCTCAAATTTAAGTGGAACCTCTTGTGTTGCAGCTTGATCCCATTACCCCTTGTCCTATCATTGTTTGCCACCGAGAAGAGCCTGGCTCCATCCTCGTCGCACTCACCCTTTATATATTTATAAACATCAATAAGGTCACCCCTCAGTCTCCTCTTCTCCAAACTAAAGAGCCCCAGCTCCCTCAGCCTTTCCTCACACGGGAGATGCTCCACTCCCTGCAGCATCTTGGTGGCTGCGCTGGACTCTCTGCAGCAGTTCCCTGTCCTGCTGGAACTGAGGGGCCACAGCTGGACACAAGATTCCAGGTGTGGTCTCCCCAGGGCAGAGCAGAGGGGCAGGAGAACCTCTCTGACCTACTGACCACCCCCTTCTAACTCACCCCAGGTCCCATTGGCTTCCTGGCCACAAGGGCCCAGTGCTGGCTCAGCCCACAGCACCCGGGATTCCCAGCTGGTCTCCCATCCAAGTACTGACCGGGCCCGACCCTGCTTAGCTTCCCAGATCAGGCATTCTCAGGGTGCTATGGCTGTATATATTACATACATATATATATATGTTCTCCAAGTATATCATGATAGTATCCGAACTAATCCCTTTTTTCAAGGGCAGAGCAGAGAGGCAGGAGAACCTCTCTGACCTACTGACCACCCCTTTCTAACCCACCCCAGGTCCCATTGGCTTCCTGGCCACAAGGGCCCAGTGCTGGCTCATGGTCACCCTGCTGTCCCCAGGACCCCCAGCTCCCTTTCCCCTACGCTGCTCTCTAATATGGAATTTCCCAACCGATACTGGAACCGTGCCCCCCCGTGTCCCCTCACCCCGGTCCACAGTAAAACGCAGCTTCTGGATCACAGATAGGTTCCCATTGACCCGGTAGATCCCATCAACGTCAAGGCCTGGGGACAACAAGGGGAGTGAAACATGACGGGGACATCCGTGCCAGCCGGGTGGGCGCGCGGGCTGGGGGTCCCACCTCTCTCCTCAACAGCCTCCACGCAGAGGCGGACGAAGCGGGGCACGGCGCTGCCCTCGCGCTGGCACAGGGCGTCCAGGCGGCACCCGAACACCTGGTCTGGGAGAGGGCGGCGCTGGGTCAAACCGGGACGGGGAGCACCGGGACTTGGTGGGGGACAAACGAGACTGGGGCACAGGGTGCAGGGAGCAGGAGGGAACGCAGGGGCGCTGGGGCTGGGAGAACACACGGGACCGGGGGGGGATGCTGGACTGGAGGGGAGCGCTGGGACCAGGGGGTACAGAGGGACTGAGAGGGTGTTCTGGGGCTGGGGAGGCGGGGGGAGGACAGACACTGGATCGGGGGGGAGGCAGAGCAGGGACCGACGGACACACAGGGACTCGAGACGGGAACGCGGGGTGCGCGGGACACGGGCGCGCTGGGGACAGGCAGCTAAGGTTCAATGAGCCACTCGGGCATCTGCTTCCTCTCCCGCTTTGGGGGCAGAGGGAAGACGTGCGTGGGTTTGGGACGCGGTGGGACACGGGGGGAGGACCTGCAGCCGGGGCTCCCCACCTCGAATGAGCCCCTTCTCCTGCAGGCTCTGCAGCGAGGGCCGCTTGAGCATGAAGCGCCTCAGCTTGCTCCTCACCCGCTGCTTCTCCGAGGCGCTGGGGTTGCGGGGGACGCCTGGGGGCACAGCGGACATGCAGCGCGGGCGCGGTCACGGCAGCCCCGCGGCCTGTCCTCCCCACGCGGCCCCCCAGCCCCACCTGGAGCCCCGGTGCCCTCGGCGGCCCGCGGTGCCTCCTCCTCGTCCCCACTGAGCTCCACCAGGTTCCAAGCGTCTCCCCGGTGCAGCGAACTCACAGGTGCATCCACAGGGTTCTCCATGTCCTGAGGGGGCACAGGAGCGGCTGGGTGTGCTGGTGGGGCTGGGGGCAGCCGTGGGGCAACACCTGCCCCCTGGGTTCCACGCGCGCCCCACTCACCAGGCGCTGGATGACCCCCGCGATGGCCAGAGCCCACTGCTGGATGGCGGCCTCCTGGTCCGACTGCAGCAGAAACTCATTCCCCGTCACGGTGCGGAGCTGGGGGGGGGCAGCGGGATGGGGGAGGGGGCATGGGCTCCCGAGAACCCCTACAGGGAACCCAGGCACCTCAGGGGTGCCGTGCTTGCCCCCCCCAAAGGAAGGCTTCTGTGGGCGCCCTCAGCCCAAGGTGGGGTCCCTACACCCCCCTCCCCAGGGCAGTGTACGCGTGGCAGCCGTTCGTCCTGGTTTGGCGGTTCCTGTACGTGCCGGGCTGCGGGGTCCACTTCTCTATGGGCTGCATTTAGAGGGACCCCCGTGATGCCCAGAGTGCTGTGGAGAGCCCCCCGTCCCCCGGGCCGTGCACCTTAGGCAGCCCCGCACCCCCCGCTCCCACCCCACTCACGTGGATGACATTCTTCTTACTGGAGAGCTCGCGGGCCCACTCCAGGGCAGCCCCCCGCAGGTCCACGCTGCTCTCGGGGCGGCTGCTGGTGGGACACTGGGGTGCAGCAGCACCGTGGGTGTCCTGGCCGCCGTGTGGCCACAGCACCCCGTGTTCCCGCACAGCCCCCCCCCCAGCGCCCCCACCGCGCTCCCCGACGCTCAGCACTCCCGCGCTGCCCCAGGCACCCCGTGCCCCCCACTCACCCAGGCAGCGGGCGCCGGCCCCTTGGGCTCCTTGTAGAAGATGAGGCTGTTCCCGGCCAGCACCACCCAGGAGACCCCCCAGCTCTTCCTGAGGGCAGAAGGTGAGGGGGTCCCCAGGCTGCGCCCGTTCAGGGCTGGGGGCAGGCGTCGGTGCCGCCTGCTCCAGCACAGCCCCACAGGGGCCCCGGGCACCTTTTGGGCACACCCGTCACCCTCAGGCAGGCAGGGCCACGAGCCCCTTTGTGCCGGAGAGGGGGCTCACCCGGAGCTCCTCAGCGGGAAGAGCCGGGGGCCGGGCTGGGGTGCCACCCCCCGCTGGTACCGTATAAACCCCCCCAGGCTGTCATGGCCCCGCAGCTCGGCAGGAACCCTCTGCTCCAGCGCAGACCCCCCAGCCTGGCAGGGCCCCCACACCAGCACACCCCCCTCTTTAACACGGAGCGCTCCACAGCCCTGGCCAGGCGGGCAGCTCGGCACAGCCCCCGCAGCAGGACCTCCCCTCGGGTCCCCAGCCCCGCGCAGCACCCTCCCCACCCCAGCTCCCACCTGAGCTTCCTTCCCCCCTCAGCGATCTTGGTCTTGTTGAGCTGCCCGGCCCTCTGCACCTCCTGCAAGGACAGAGTCAGTGCCGCCCCGGCCCCCGGCCCCCCCGGCCCCCCCAGGTAACTCACGGTGGGCAGGGCAGGGGCACCGTGCGGGGGCTCGGATGGGGCCGCGGCGGGCTGGGGGGCAGCGGTCCGGTCCTCCAGCTTTGGGTGGGCGAGGGTCCGGCCGTGGCTCACCTGCAGTGGGGGGGCAACATGGGGTGCACACTCCAGGCCCTCCCTGGCATCCCTCCATATCCTTCCCAGTGCCCCCCATTATCCATCTAAGCCTTGACCCCGTGCCACCCCGTCCTACCCCTCTCCAACTCCGTCCCACCCGTGCCTCTGCCCCCCCACCCGTGTCCCCCGCTCACAGTGCCACGGGAGACCCTGGAATCCCTGCAGCTCCAGGGGTCCGTGGTCCGGGGGGGCTCAGCACGGCAGGTCAGGCTCTGCAGGGGACATAAGGGACATGGTCCAGCCTCCGGGACGGCATGGCCAGAGCCCCCAGCACCGCCCCCCCCCGCCAGCAATTAGCGCTGGCACAAATTAGCAGCAGCCCCTGGGGGCTGTGCCAAGGACAAGGGCAGGACGGTGTCCCCCAGGACCCAGAGGGCGTGGGGCGGGTCAGAGGGAGCCGTGCTGGGGCACACGGGGGTGCTGGGAACGTATTGGGGACACAGTCTGGACGAATGGAGGAGTCACGGGGGCCACTGCGCGGGACAAAGAGGGGAAGGCACGAGGGGCAGAGCGGACACTGGGGACACAGGGGCACGGCACATGGCATTGGCTGCGACACGAGGAGCAGGGGCAGCGGGACGGATGCTGGTGGGGCGTGCGGGGCACGGGGGGGCACGGAGGAACGGGAGCGCAGCGCCGGCGCTTCCCCTGCTGCGCCATGCCCACCGCCTCCCGGTGCTGCCTGGGGGGCTTCCAGGAGCTCACGCCGCTCTGGGGGTTGTAGAAGAAGCAGCGCCCAGTGTTGGGGTCCAGGTGACGCTCCCAGGCACCCAAAACCTGGATGGGGGCGCTGCTTGGCAAGGGGGGCTCAGCCCGGCCCCCCACTCGCTGCAGCTCTTCGAGGTTGGAGTAGATCATGGTGGCTCCCTGTGGGGGCACCTGGGAAACAGATCCTAACTGTGGGGGGGGCACACGGGCAGTGCCCAGAGCGCCCCCCCGCCCCGCCGCGCCCCCGCGCCCCGCCCCCCAGCCCCCGCATTTCCCCGCCGCCCTGTCCAGCGCCGATCAGGGTTTCGCAACCGCTTCCCGCAGCCGTTCACCCCCCCCCCACCTCGCCCCCCCGGCGGCCGCGCCCCCCGGTGCCCCCCGCGCCGGGACCGATCCCCCGGCCCCACCGCCCCCCGCGCTTCCTCCGCTGCCCCGCGGAGACGAGGAAGCGGCGGCAGCGAGGGCGGGGTTGGGGGGTGTGGGGTGCAGGCGGGGGGGGTGGGAGTGGAACGGGGGGGAGGAGTTGGGGCTGCGGGGGGGGCAGGTGGCAGTGCGGGGGAGCGGGTTGAGAGCTGCACGGGGTGCAGGTGGGTGATGCAGGGGGGTGGGGTTCGGGGGTGCAGGTGGGCAATGCAGGGGGGCAGGGTTGGGGTGTAGAGGGTACAGGTAGGTGATGCAGGGGGTGAGGTTGGGGTGTAGAGGGGTACAGGTAGGTGATGCAGGGGGTGAGGTTGGGGTGTAGAGGGTACAGGTAGGTGATGCAGGGGGCAGGGTTGGGGTGTAGAGGGTACAGGTAGGTGATGCAGGGGGTGAGGTTGGAGTGTAGAGGGGTACAGGTAGGTGATGCAGGGGAGTGGGGTTGGGGTGTAGAGGGGTACAGGTAGGTGATGCAGGGGAGTGGGGTTGGGGTGTAGAGGGGTACAGGTAGGTGATGCAGGGGGGCAGGGTTGGGGTGTAGAGGGTACAGGTAGGTGATGCAGGGAGGTGGGGTTCGGGGGTGCAGGTGGGCAATGCAGGGGGGCAGGGTTGGGGTGTAGAGGGTACAGGTAGGTGATGCAGGGGGGCAGGGCTGGGGTGTAGAGGGGTACAGGTAGGTGATGCAGGGGGCAGGGTTGGGGTGTAGAGGGTACAGGTAGGTGATGCAGGGGGTGAGGTTGGGGGTGTAGAGGGTACAGGTAGGTGATGCAGGGGGTGGGGTTGGGGTGTAGAGGGGTACAGGTAGGTGATGCAGGGGTCAGGGTTGGGGTGTAGAGGGTACAGGTAGGTGATGCAGGGGGGTGGGGTTCGGGGGTGCAGGTGGGCAATGCAGGGGGGCAGGGTTGGGGTGTAGAGGGTACAGGTAGGTGATGCAGGGGGTGAGGTTGGGGTGTAGAGGGGTACAGGTAGGTGATGCAGGGGAGTGAGGTTGGGGTGTAGAGGGGTACAGGTAGGTGATGCAGGGGGTGAGGTTGGGGTGTAGAGGGTACAGGTAGGTGATGCAGGGGGCAGGGTTGGGGGTGTAGAGGGTACAGGTAGGTGATGCAGGGGTCAGGGTTGGGGTGTAGAGGGGTACAGGTAGGTGATGCAGGGGGCAGGGTTGGGGTGTAGAGGGGTACAGGTAGGTGATGCAGGGGGTGAGGTTGGGGTGTAGGGGGGTGCAGGTGGGCAATGCAGGGGAGTGGGGTTGGGGTGTAGAGGGTACAGGTAGGTGATGCAGGGGGTGAGGTTGGGGGTGTAGAGGGGTACAGGTAGGTGATGCAGGAGGTGAGGTTGGGGGTGTAGAGGGGTACAGGTAGGTGATGTAGGAGGTGAGGTTGGGGTGTAGAGGGGTACAGGTAGGTGATGCAGGGGGTGAGGTTGGGGGTGTAGAGGGGTACAGGTAGGTGATGTAGGAGGTGAGGTTGGGGTGTAGAGGGGTACAGGTAGGTGATGCAGGGGGTGAGGTTGGGGGTGTAGAGGGGTACAGGTAGGTGACGCAGGGGTCAGGGTTGGGGTGCAGGTGGTGAGGCTGAGGGTACAAGGCGCGGAGCGGTGCAGGGAGAGGCTGCAGGTTGGAGATGCAGGTGTGGGAGGAGGGCAGGGTGCAAACGCGGGGGGTGCAGGGACAGGGAGCGCTGGCAAAGCCTCAGACAGGAACAGGGCGGGGGGCACAGGGTGCCCTCTGGGGCCAGCTGGACCCACTCACTGCGGCGCCCTTGGCCAGCAGCTCCTGCAGGGGCTGGCACGGCGGCGGCGCTGGGGGGTGGGCGGGCACGGCCCCCTCTGCCAGCTGCCCGGTGCTGGTGCTGGTGCTGGTGCTGGTGCAGCGGCCTGCGGGGCTGCCGGGGGGCAGCCCGGCCTCCTGGGGGGGGCGCAGGGGGGGGGCCACGCAGGTCCTCAAGGGAGCAGCAACGCTGGCGCGGGCCTGGGTGAGAGGGTGATACCCACAGCCCAAAATGATGCTCCAGGCTGCGGGTGGGGCAGTGACCTTCACCCCTGGGCCCCAACCTTGTTTTCCCCCGGTGCGCCCCAGCCCCACCTCTGGTGCCCCCCAGTGCCCGCAGCCTTGCGCCCTGTCCGCCCTCTGCACCCCCAGCCCTTCGGCCCGCGTCCCCCCACAGGTGCCCCCAGGCCCTGTGCTGTCAATGGGTCCTCCAGCCCCGTGCTCTCGGTGACCCCTCATCCCGCGCCCTTCGAGCCCCACGCCCTGCAGCCCCGCTCCTCCCCCAGCCCTGTGCACCCAGACTCACACCCCAGGACCTCCAGTGGAGCGGCCCCCAGCCCACCCCACGCCCCCAATGCCCCCAACCCCTTGCCAACCCCTCAGCTCCCCATGGCTCCTTTCTCCCAACGCTCTGCCATCCCGTGCCCCCTGCCCCGCAGCACCAGCCCTGTGCCCCCTGCCCCACTCACCTGTGTCCTCAGGCTGGCTGGGGGGCTGCGTGCTCCACCTCCCAGTGTCACCAGGGTCCAGCTCAGCCACATAGGTAGCAGGGACAAAGAAGGGCCGAGCCCAGTGGGGCTCGCCAGCCCGTCTCACCTGCCACCAGTCCTCGTTGGCTTTGTGGAGCAGCAGGAACTGCTCTCCGGCAGCCATGGCCACCTGCCGCCCATCCTCAGCGCGGTACGCGTAGTTGTACAGAGCACAGACAACCGCTGCCGGCTTGGCGCGCCGCCACTGCCAGCCGTCCAGGCGCCACCGCCCCGCCAGCATCCTCACCCGCTCAGGGCGCCGGGGCACGCCGCAGCCTGCGCCCCGCCATCTGCGGGACACAGAACCGCGGGTCAGAGCCGACATCCCCACGGCTGGTGTGACCGCGGTGCAATGGGGCTGCGCGGCGCCATGGGTGCCAGCGGGGACCCTCACTGCAGCGCCAGGACTCAATAGGTAAAGTTGTGCCCCGTGGCCAGGCTGTGGCCCTTAGCCATGGCAATGCCCCGTGCCCAGGCTGTGGCCCGCAGACAGAATGTGTCCCACGGCCATGGCAATGCCCCCCAACCCATGGCAATGCCCCCCAGCGAACCTGTCCACAGGCAGTGGAGGGACCACGTGTGGCCCCAGTTCCTGGTGCCAGGATACGGGGCACTGGGGAGACCAGGAGGACCAGAGGGCCCAGGAGCGCTGAGGCCGCCGGGGCCGCGCAGGAAACCCAGCGGCTGCTGCAGCAGGAAGCAGCAAGGCTGCGGTTTCCTTCTACTGCACGGCATGGGGCCGGGGGATGGTGCTGGGGGCCTCTGGTGCTCATCCCATGGCCTCGGGTCCATGGCCCCATGGCCTCGGGTCCTCATCCCACGGCACCGCACCCTCCCCAGCCCCTGCTCCCAATCCCACCGCCCTACAGGCCTGTGACTCCCAGGCTCTTGGTTCCTGCCCCAAGGTTCCCCCAGCACACCACCCCACATCCCCGGCCCCCTGCCCTGCAGCCCCAGGCTCCCAGAGCTGCAGGGCCCCAGCTCCGGGGCTCTACAGCCCCCAAGCCTTATCCCCCGCCAGGGTGCACTCACCATCCCTGCAGCACCACTGGGGGGCCAGGGGGCAGGATCTGATGCAAGGACACAGGGGTGGTGGGGGCTGCCATGGGGTGTAGCTGCAGAACCTCGGTGTCCTGCCTGCATGCGGCCAGCAGAGCGCCCGTGGGTGTGGGGATCAGAGCCCACGGCCCTGCTTGGACCTGAGCACCCCTCAGCTCTGCCCGCACGGTGGGGTCCGGGTGGGGGAGGAGGCGGGGCAGCTGGGGTAACTGCGCCGCCCCGAGGGCAAACCGGGTTGCCTTGGGGGGGACCGCAGCGCGGCTTCGTCCCCCCCCGCTCCCGCCACCGCACCGCGCTCCCCCGCGCTCCCTCTGCCCCACCGGCTCCCCCGCGCTCCCTCTGCCCCACCGGCTCCCCCGCGCTCCCTCTGCCCCACCGGGCTGCCCCGCCCTCCCTCTGCCCCACCGGGCTCCCCCGCGCTCCCTCTGCCCCACCGGCTCCCCCGCGCTCCCTCTGCCCCACCGGGCTCCCCCGCGCTCCCTCTGCCCCACCGGGCTGCCCCGCGCTCCCTCTGCCCCACCGGGCTCCCCCGCGCTCCCTCTGCCCCACCGGGCTCCCCCGCGCTCCCTCTGCCCCACCGGGCTGCCCCGCGCTCCCTCTGCCCCACCGGGCTGCCCCGCGCTCCCTCTGCCCCACCGGGCTCCCCCGCGCTCCCTCTGCCCCACCGGGCTCCCCTGCGCTCCCTCTGCCCCACCGGGCTCCCCCGCGCTCCCTCTGCCCCACCGGGCTCCCCCGCGCTCCCTCTGCCCCACCGGGCTGCCCCGCGCTCCCTCTGCCCCACCGGGCTGCCCCGCGCTCCCTCTGCCCCACCAGGCTCCCCCGCGCTCCCTCTGCCCCACCGGGCTGCCCCGCGCTCCCTCTGCCCCACCGGCTCCCCCGCGCTCCCTCTGCCCCACCGGGCTCCCCCGCGCTCCCTCTGCCCCACCGGGCTCCCCTGCGCTCCCTCTGCCCCACCGGGCTCCCCCGCGCTCCCTCTGCCCCACCGGCTCCTGCGGCCCCGGGAGCGCGGGCCGGCGAACCGGCGGCGGGGCTGGGAGGGGCCGCTCGCCCCTCGCACCTGCACGGATCCTCGGTCTAGGGCAGCGAACCCCGGTGCTCCCCGCCCGCCTGGCCCTGCCGGGGTGCGGATCGGGCCCGCCTGCGGCGGCGGCAGTAGGGACACCTCCCCCGCCATGTGACAGGACGGGACGGGACGGGGGGGACGGGGAGCGGGGGTGTCCCCCCCGGCTCGGGGACGGGCAGGGCAGGGTCCCGCTGGCACTGCGGGGGCGGGCGCCGGGACGCGCGGGTCCCGCGGCGGGGCGGGAGCTGCGGGCGGGAGCGGTGCGGAGTGTTCAGGACCGGGGACAGGACCCTGAGTCCCTGCGCGCGGCCCCGGGACGCGGGGCGGGCGGGGGCGGGGGCGCCTCGGTGCACCCCTGGGCCCGGTGATCCGCGTCCTGGAGGAGGGGGATGACACAGGAGGACAGAGTGACAGTGCCAGGGGTTGGAGGGACCTGGGAAGCTCATCCAGTGCAATCCCCCCATGGAGCAGGAACACCCAGATGAGGTTACACAGGAACCAGGCGGGTTGGAATGTCTGCAGAGAAGGAGACTCCACAACCCCCCTGGGCAGCCTGTTCCAGTGTCTGTCACCCTCATTGAGAAGAAGTTTCTTCTCAAATTTAAGTGGAACCTCTTGTGTTGCAGCTTGATCCCATTACCCCTTGTCCTATCATTGTTTGCCACCGAGCAGAGCCTGGCTCCATCCTCGTGGCACTCACCCTTTATATATTTATAAACATTAATAAGGTCACCCCTCAGCCTCCTATTCTCCAAACTAAAGAGCCCCAGCTCCCTCAGCCTTTCCTCACACGGGAGATGCTCCACTCCCTGCAGCATCTTGGTGGCTGCGCTGGACTCTCTGCAGCAGTTCCCTGTCCTGCTGGAACTGAGGGGCCACAACTGGACACAAGACTCCAGGTGTGGTCTCCCCAGGGCAGAGCAGAGGGGCAGGAGAACCTCTCTGACCTACTGACCACCCCCTTCTAACCCACCCCAGGTCCCATTGGCTTCCTGGCCACAAGGGCCCAGTGCTGGCTCATGCTCACCCTGCTGTCCCCAGGACCCCCAGCTCCTTTTCCCCTACGCTGCTCTCCAACAGCTCATTCCCCAACCCATAATGGAACCTGGGGTTGTTCTGCCCACATTCAAGACTCTACACTCGCCCTTGTTATACACAGGAGGGTCGTGGGGGAATCTCGCGTGACGTGGAGCGCCGTGCTGCCGGCAGCCCCGGCCCCGCACACAGCGCACAGCGCTGCCCGTGCCAGCGCGGCCCCGCCCGGCGGCGGGAGCGGCGGGAGCGGCGGGAGCGGAGGGGGCGGAAGGAGCGGCGGGAGCGGCGGGAGCGGCGGGAGCGGCGGGAGCAGAGGGCGCTGCGGGAGCGGCGGGGGCGGCGGGGGCGGCGGGGGCGGCGGGAGCAGAGGGCGCTGCGGGAGCGGCGGGAGCGGCGGGAGCGGAAGGAGCGGCGGGAGCGGCGGGCGCTGCGGGCGGCGCTCCCCGGTGGCCGCGGCAGCCCCGCCCCGTGTCGCCATGGCGACCGCGGCTCTCGCGAGGGCCGGGGCGGTGCGGGGCTGGCGCGGCGCTCCCGGCGCGCCCCGCGCGGCCCGTTGCATCAGCGGCGCGATGCGGCTGCGGGTGGCGCCGGGCGGCCCCGCCGCGCTCAAGGTGCTGGCGGCCGCCGGGGCCGCCGCCGCCCCGGTGCGGCTGGTCTGGGCTGACCCGCTAGGTGAGATCGCGGCCGCTCCCCCCTCCGGCACGGACCCCGCGCACCGGCCTCGCTGACCCGCAGCCCCCGGCGGGGACCGTGGGGTCTGACGGAGCCGCTTCCCCCGCAGAGCGGCCGCTGGGCTCGCTGAGCGCCCCGTGGGCGCCCGCGCTGGAGCTGGACAGCGGCGCCGTCCTCTTCTCCGCCAACGCCATCTGCCAGTGAGTACCGGGGCGGGGGGGCGCCCCGCCGCCCCCCGCTCAACCCCCCCATCCCACCCACCCACCCCCAGGTTCTTCTTCCTGGCGCGCGGGGAGGAGCCCACGGACCTCACCAACCAGTGGCTGGAGTGGGAGGCCACGGAGCTGCAGGTGCGCACGGAGCTGCCCTACAGACCCTGAACCTCGGGTGGGCGGGCGGGGGTCCGGCCGTGGGTCACCTGCACTGCGGGGTGTCGAGGGTTCAGATTGCGGGGTGACAATCAAACCCTGGCAGATGTGTTGTTACCCCCCTCTTCCCCCTTTTGCCCCTCCCTCTCCCCCCTTCCCACTCAGGACAGGCGATCGGGAGGGAAAAAAGGACAGAGAGAAGAGAGTTGGAAAAAATTAAAGATATTTTACTAATGCTACTAATAAGAGTAGAGAAAATAATACAAAATATACAAAACCAATCTTGAAAGTCTCAGCAACTGCAGGGCAGGCACCCAAAGTCCTGGATTGGACTCCACAGCCAACCGGAGCTGGATTCAGTCTCTCACTGGCCTCAGTTCGCAGGGACGACTCGCAAGGTCCTCTCCTAATGTCGCCATAAGGAAAAGGGCGAGATCCTCGTGATCTCCCATTTTATATGAAGTATTCACGTGAATGGAATGTTATACACAGTTGGTCAGTTGTTTCTCGTCGCCCCTCTCGCGAGATGTCCATCCATGCTTATCAATAAGTTTGCATTCCATTGCTGGGTTTTACCAAAACACGTGTCTGGTTCTCCAGGACAATGCAGTTAATATGAAGCTTTAGCTGACAGGCAAAATTCACTGAAAGAGAAACTTGTTTTTGACAAAACCAGGACAGGGGGCAACGTGGGGCGCACACCCCAGGCTCTCCCTGGTACCCCCCATGTCCTTCCCAGTGCCCCCCATTATCCATCTAAGCCTTGACCCCGTGCCACCCCGTCCTACCCCTCTCCAGCTCCGTCCCACCCGTGCCTCTGCCCCCCCACCCCTGTCCCCCGCTCACAGTGCCACGGGGGACCCTGCAATCCCCGCCCGTCCCCCGCCAGTGTGCCCGGCCTGCCTGACCCCTTCTGTGTGTGTCTGCGCCAGCCGGCGGCCTCGGCCGCCCTGTACGCCCAGCTGGTGCACGGCAAGAAGGGGCTGGAGGCGGTGGAGGCCCTGGGGCAGCTGCTGGAGCACATAGAGCAGAACCTGAGCAGGAGAGGCACCGCCTACCTCGCGGGGGTGAGTGGCGCCGCAGCACGGGGGGCTCTGCTCGCGGGGGAGGCGCTGGGACCTGCTTCCCGGAGGGCTGAGCTCGCTGCCGCCCGCCCCGAGGCGGAGCTCAGCGCCTCTGCTTCTGTGCCCTAGGACACCAAGTCGGTGGCCGATGTGGTTGTGTGGGGCGCCTTGTTCCCCGTCCTTCAGGATGAGACCAGCCTGCCAAGTAAGAGTGAAATAGGGGTGCCAGGGGAGAGCGTTCCTTGCGTTCCTGGGGCTGTAAGGATCACGCTGCTCGCTCTGTCTTGCCCCCCAAGGTGAGCTGCAGGCACTAAGGACGTGGTTCCAGAACATGACGCTTTCGGAGGCCTGCAGGAAAGCTGCTGACTCGGTTTTGATGCCCAAAGCGCTGCTGGAGTTCAGGTCTTACCTGCAGAAGCATCCTCCCCTCTGCCTGGGCACGCAGAGAGCCGCCGGCAACGAGCCCGAGGTGCGGCCCGGCCCGGGGACGGGCCAGCGCGGGGCTGGCGGGGACGGGCACGCAGCCCCTCACTGGGACCAGCCCTCCCCGCAGGAGGAAGATGGTTCTGAGCGCGCCCTGACGGAGGAGGAAATCGCAGCTGCTGCGGACGCCTGGGCCCGCGGCGCCGCAGCGCTGCCCCAGCCCTGGAGACCGCAGAGACCTGTGTGAGTCCCAACGCGACGGTCGGGCTGGTTGTCCCAGAGCCGCGAGGGGCCTGGCAGGGGCTCCCGGGCTGGCGCCGCACCGTGTGCAGGTGGGGCTGCTCTCAGTGCCCGCTCCGAGCGCTCTGTCCATGCCAGGCTGCCGGTGGAAGGCATGAGGAACGTCCTCATCACTAGCGCTCTGCCCTACGTGAACAACGTGCCCCACCTCGGCAACATCATCGGCTGCGTGCTCAGCGCCGACACCTTTGCCAGGTGAGACGTGGCTGCGGGAAAGCCGCCTGTGGCCAGGGGATGGTTGTGAGGGGCCGTGCTGCCCCCGACGCCCACGCGGGTGTCACAGGCGCTTGCCTGCAGGTACTGCCGCCTGCGGAACTGGAACACGCTGTACGTGTGCGGCACGGATGAGTACGGCACGGCCACGGAGACCAAGGCGATGGAAGAGGGGCTGACGCCTCGGGAGATCTGCGACAAGTACAACGCCATCCACGCTGACATCTACCGCTGGTTCGACATCTCCTTCGACTACTTCGGCCGCACCACCACACCGCACCAGACCACGTGAGCGGCCGCGTCCCCCGTGGGGAGGGAGCGGTGCTGGGGGGCGCGGGGAACCCCAGCGTGCCTGGCTGAGGGTGCGTTACGGCGCCCCGGGGTTCCCTGCCTTATGGGGGCTGTTCCCCTCCCGTCTCAGGATTGCCCAGGACATCTTCCAGCGCCTGCTGGCCCGCGGGTTCCTGCTGCAGGACACGGTGGAGCAGCTGCGATGCGAAGACTGCCAGCGGTTCCTGGCTGATCGCTTCGTAGAGGGCATCTGTCCCTTCTGCAATTACGAGGAGGCCCGGGGGGACCAATGTGATAAATGTGGCAAACTCATCAACGCTGTGGAGCTGAAGGTGGGAGGGGATCTCTTTGGGGACCACCCCCAAACCCGCCCGTCTCGCTGTGCTCAGGACCCCCAGCCGTGTGCTGGGCTCCCTCTAAAGCACGCTTTTCCTCCTTACAGAACCCGCAGTGCAAGCTCTGCAGGGGTGTCCCTGTGGTGAAAACCACCCAGCACCTCTTCCTGGACCTCCCCAAGGTGAGCGTCGTCCCTGGGGGAGCGGGAGGGGATGTCGCACCCTGGTCCCACCGCCCGCCCCGTGTGTTCCCCGCAGCTGGAGCAGCGCCTGGAGCCCTGGCTGGAGCAGTCCTGGGCCACCGGCGACTGGACGGCCAACGCTCGCTACATCACTCGCTCCTGGATCCGGGATGGGCTCAAACCCCGCTGCATCACCCGTGACCTGAAGTGGGGCACACCTGTGCCTCTCGAGGGCTTCCAGGACAAAGTGGGTCCCACCTGGCCCCTCTGTTGCAGCGTCCGTCCCCAGGTACGCTGACACGGGGGTCCCCTGCTCATCCATCATTCTCCCCTCAGGTTTTTTATGTGTGGTTTGATGCTCCCATTGGCTACTTGTCCATTACAGCCAACTACACGGACCAGTGGGAGAGGTGGTGGAAGAACCCACAGCAGGTAGGAACCTGGTGCAGCTGCAGGACAGAGGTGGGGACAGAGCCGGGTGCCAGAGTCCCCCTGATGTCCTCCCCACCTCCCCCACCACCTGTCAGGTTGAGCTCTACAATTTCATGGCCAAGGACAACGTCCCGTTCCACAGCGTCATATTCCCCTGCTCGCTCCTGGGTGCTGATGACAACTACACCCTGGTGAACCACCTCATTGCTACAGGTACTGCGGGGTCACCGGGGACCGTGGATCTCCACACCCCCCCACTTTCCCTCAGCGGGGGGAACAGTCCGGCCTGTCCTGCACCAGCGCAAAAGCGCATTCGCCCTCCTGGACTTAAAGTCCCTTGGAGCTCGCTGGGAACACTTTAACAGTGTCTCCCTGCGTTGTGGGGCTGTTCCCAGCCTGGGAGGGGGCTGGCTCCATGTTTGGCTCCATGGTGGGGTCTCTTCTGCCCCCCTCAGAGTACCTGAACTACGAGGACGGGAAGTTTTCCAAGAGCCGGGGTGTGGGGGTGTTTGGGGACATGGCCAAGGACACGGGCATCCCTGCGGACATCTGGCGCTTCTACCTGCTGTACCTGCGGCCCGAGGGGCAGGACAGCGCCTTCTCCTGGAGCGACCTCATGCTCAAGAACAACTCGGAGCTGCTCAACAACCTGGGCAACTTCATCAACAGGTTCTGGGACAGCCTGGCAGTGGGTGGCAGGGGCCACCTCTGTCCCCAAGCTGTGCTCATGCCTGCTCTACCTCTGTCCCCAGAGCTGGCATGTTTGTGTGCAAGTTCTTCGGTGGCGTTGTCCCCGACATGGTCCTGACGCTGGATGACAAGCGGCTCTTGGCCCGTGTCACCCTGGAGCTGCGCCAGTACCACCAGCTGCTGGAGAAAGTCCGGTGGGTGCCTGGGACCCCGCGACCGGCCCGGAGCTGAATGACCACGAGAGGGGGAGGGCAGGGACCTGCAGCCCCCGCTCAGCCTCTCTGTCCCCTCCAGCATCCGCGATGCCCTGAGGTGCATCCTCAGCATCTCCCGCCACGGCAATCAGTACATCCAGGTGAACGAGCCCTGGAAGCGGATCAAGGGTGATGAGAAGGACAGGTAGGGAGGGCTGGGGCGACGCGGGTCGGGTGGTGCTCCAGCCGGCAGTGATGGACGGTGTCGTGCCCCACAGGCAGCGTGCCGGTACAGTGACCGGGGTGGCAGTGAACATGGCTTCCACGCTGGCCATCATGCTACAGCCTTACATGCCCAGCGTCAGCCTGGCCATCCAGGGGCAGCTCCGCATCCCCCCCGACTGCTTCATCCTGAGCCACGACTTCACCTGCACCCTGCCTGCTGGCCACTGCGTGGGCACGGTAGGTGCTGCGGAGGGGGGAGGCAGCTGTGGGCTCAGGGGTGGGCTCAGGGGTGCTTGCCCTGCAGGGGTAACCCCTTTTCTCCCTGGCTCCAGGTAAGCCCACTTTTCCAGAAGCTGGAGAACGACCAGGTTGAAGCCCTGCGCCAACGCTTTGGGGGAGGACAGGTGAGCAGGGGCTGCGCTGTCCCCACAGCTCCTCTACCTCGGGCGCCTCCTCGCCTCTCCGCTCCTGCTCTCTGTCCCTCCTCACTCGCTGTCTCTCCTTTCCCAGACTGAAGATCTTGCTCTAAAGCCCCAGGTACCTTTGGAGCGCTGCAGCAACCTGCCCGTCTCCAGCAGGACAGGGTGCGGTACGGAGCTGCAGCCCCGCGGACTGGAACCTCCTTCTGTCCTTCCACAGGCCAAACAGCCACATCCAGCCCCAGCAACCCCAGGTGACCCCCAGCTGATCCAGGAGCTGACGGAGCAGGTGGCCAAGCAGGTGAGCAGGGGGGGCAAGACTGGCTCTGTCTGGCCTTTACTGCCCAAGCCCTTATCAACCCCCCCGCCTGCCCCAGGGCAACTACGTTCGGCAGCTGAAGGCCAACAAGGCAGAGAAGGCGGAGGTTGACACGGAGGTGGCCAAGCTGCTGGAGCTCAAGAAGCAGCTGTTACTAGCTGAGGGCAAAAGCCCTGAAGTCCCCGTCCCCAAAGGGAAGCGGAAGAAGTAGCACCCGGTTCCTCGGTGCTGGGGAAGCAGCCCCGGTGTTACCCAAAGAGCAGGCCAGGCTGCGCTGGCTGGTGGTTATATGGATGTAATAAAATGCAAAAGCTATATACACGTGCGTATGGAAGCCGTGCCCCCCCAGGTCAGTCTGTGCGAGGGGGGCAGTGCCCCTGCAGTCCACGGCTGCCACCCCGGGCGCAGGGGCAGCGGAGTCCCTGCCCCGCCAGCACCGGCACCTACGCCCGGCGGAGGTTCACAATGCGCTCGATGAGGGCCGCCCGCGTGCGCTGCACCTCGGCGCTGAGCCGCCGGATCTCCTCGCGGAGCCGCTCGTTGTGGGCCGTCAGCTCCAGCACGCGCTGCTCGTTGGCCCGCTCCTGGCGCTTGACCAGCTCCCTGTTCGCCACCGCAGCGCTGCACCTCTTCCTCTTCGCCGCACGCCCCGCAGCGGCTCCTGCCTCATCCTCGCTGCCCAGCCGCGGCGGGGAGGCCCCGTGGGAGGCTGAGCCCGGCCGTCCCGCCGGCTCCGCGCCTGCTGTGCTCGCGGGCTCCAGCAGCTCCAGCAGGTCAGCGGCCAGGGCAGCGTCCAGCTCGCAGCCCTCCAGACCAGCAGCCGCCTCCGTGCCCCACAGCTGAACCAGCTCCGCCTGCTGGGAGAGAAGAGGAGCCAGCCCGGGGTGACAGGGGCCACTGCCCCGCCACCCCCCGCCAGGGGCATTGCCGGCCCCTCACCTGCTCAGCCCCCCAGGGTGCGGAGGGTCCGCCGGGCTCCGCCGCTGCCAGCACCTCCTCTAGGTCCTGGTACCAAGCTTCCAGGTCCCAGCCGGGCATGGCGCTGGCGGCTCCTCCCGCAGACACCCCCTCGGCTGCCATCGTCACCTCCGGGCCCGCGCGGCGCTGGGAGCAGAGGGGGCGAGTCGGGCTGGGACCTCCAGCTCCGGGTCTCGCTGCCTGCGGAGAACGGGGGAGGGGACGGGGGGCGGGCCCAGCAGCCCCCGGGTGCCGCTGCACCTTACCTGCTCTCAAGTGTGGTGATCGACGAGAACGCACTTTCTCCTGATCGCCTGCGGATGGGGAGGGACGGGGTCACACTGCGCCCCCCGCACCCCGCGGCGACTGCGGTACCTGGCGCCCCCCCAGCTCCCCGCCGGCTCGGGGCGGGGGGGCGGGGCGGCGCACCGGGCACAGCAGCGGGCACAGCAGCCGCCACAGCAGCGGGCACAGCAGCCGCACAGCAGCGGGCACAGCAGCCGCACAGCAGCGGGCACAGCAGCGGGCACAGCAGCCGCCACAGCAGCGGGCACAGCAGCCGCACAGCAGCCGCACAGCAGCCGCACAGCAGCCGCCACAGCAGCCGCCACAGCAGCCGCCACAGCAGCCGCCACAGCAGCCGCCACAGCAGCCCGCACAGCAGCCGCACAGCAGCCGCACAGCAGCCGGCACAGCAGCCGCACAGCAGCCGCACAGCCCCGCCAGCCCCGCGCCTGCGTGTGCACCCCGCGGACACCCCGCTTCCCCAGGGACCCCGGCGCCCCCCCCCGGACCGGACGGAGCGTCTCGGTCAGCTCCCGCCGCCCCCGGCCGCGCTCGGGCCGGCCCCCCAGCGCCCCCCGCGCACCTTCCCGGGCGGCCCCGGCTCCCCGCGGCTCCGGCCCAGACGCTGCTCCCCGCTCATCCTCGCCCGCATGGTCCCGCTGCCCCGCTCTGCCGCGCGCCGCCGCCCGCGCCCCTTTTAAGAGTCCCCGCCTGACGCAATGCTCGCGCGGGCCGCAGCCAACGGGCGCCCACCGCGCCGTGACGCACGGGGCGGTGCGAGCCAATGGGAGTGGGCGGGCGGGTCAGGCGCGGCACCACCCACCGAGCTGGAGCGGCCCCCGAGGGTCGCGTGCCCAGGGGTGAGTCACGCGGGCGGATGATGCAACGGCTGGAAACTGGCCCCGCCCCGCCTTAAAGGGCCCGCGGGCGGCGGCGGGCGGGCGGGGGGCTTCTCACCGCCCGGGGCCGCAGGGGCGGGGGCGCGTCCGAGCCCCGCGCCACAGCCTGGGGGCGGCCCGGCGCTTCCCGAGCACCGCCGGCCCACTGCCCGCGCCCGCCCACGCGAGGCACGCCGGGATCGGGCCCCGCGCCGTGCGCAGGGCCGGCGTTGCCACTGCCCCGTCTCTTCCCGGCGGGGCCGCGGCGGGAACGTGGGAGCCGGGAGCGCCGCCCCCGCCCCGTCAGCACCCGTGGGTGTGGGCGGCCCGGGGTGCCCCGTCCCCGCGCGGGGCGCACGGCCCCTGCCCGCCCCCCTGGACACGCCCCCGCGCGGGCTCCCCGGCCGGGCAGCCCCCCAGCCCCTGCCCGCCCCCCGGCGCTGCTGCGGGGGCTCATCCCGCCCACCGCACGGGGACGCGGAGCCCCCGCCTGGCGCGCAGCGCTCCCGCAGCACCGCCGGGGGTGCGACCCCACGGGGACGTGCGACGCTTGGTGTCCTGTTTCCCCCCATCTAGGGGCGCAGTGACCCTTGGGTGCCGGTCCCCTCCCCAAAATGCTCCCGGGGGGTGCGTGGGGCGCTGGGGAGGGTCTCCCGCACATCACCGCACAGCGCGGGGGGAGCAGGGTGCCACAATGCCCCCCCCGGGCGGGACAGCTGGGTGCGTGGGGTGCTGCCGTAGTTCTCTGCGGTGCTTTTATTCCAGCGCTGGGAAACCGGGGGTTCGCACCCAACGCTTCGACCACCCATTCAAAACTCACTACATTTATACAACTTAGTTACATACATATTCATCACAACTCTTAACAACCATTAGCATGTTCCACACCTATTCTAACACAAACTGCCTATCTAAGCGATGCTAAGTAACATTCGCATGTTTTCGGTTATTTCTAAGTTACCTGTTTTAAGAGAATATGTCATAAATCTTTGTCAACTAGAAGAATAGGGTACGGTTATATAAGACCATGCTTGGATGCACATCTCCCTGGACACAGCCCGAAAACTTCAAAATAAGGTAAAAATCTTGGATACGGCATCTTAGATCCAGTTTACTAAACCAAGAATCTTAGATACAGTTACATAGTTTACAAAACTAAGAATCTTAGATACGGTTTGCAAAACAGCAAACGAATTCAACCATAAGAAAACTCATTTCAACTATTTGATGCAAAACTTATTTCAACTATAAGATGTAGAAACTAATTTAACTATAACAGCGCCATCCCCGGGCAGCGAGCGCCCCCACGCCCCGGCGCCGCCCCGCACGGGGAGCCCCCGGCCCGGCCCCGCCCCTCGCCGCAGCAGCGGCTGCTGATTGGTGGAGCAGGAGGGCAGAGCCCTCTGGTTGGCTGAGGAGCTGCGGGGGTGGCTGTGCTGGGGCGGGGGCGCCGAGTGTGTTGGGCTGCGCAGCACGGGCAGGGCCAGCCCGGCGGTCCCTGTGCCCGCCCCGGCGCCGCCGCTCGGGAGCGCGGATGTGGCTGCCCCGCACGGGGAGCGCCCGGCCCGGCCCCGCCCCTCGCCGCAGCAGCGGCTGCTGATTGGTGGAGCAGGAGGGCAGAGCCCCCTGGTTGGCTGAGGGGGTGCAGGGGTGGCTGTGCTGGGGCGGGGGCGCAGCACGGGCAGGGCCGAGCCTGGCGGTCCCTGTGCCCGCCCCGGCGCCGCCGCTCAGGAGCCCGGATGTGGCTGCCCCGCACGGGGAGCCCCCGGCCCGGCCCCGCCCCTCGCCGCAGCAGCGGCTGCTGATTGGTGGGGCAGGAGGGCAGAGCCCTCTGGTTGGCTGAGGAGCTGCAGGGGTGGCTGTGCTGGGGCGCGGAGTGCGTTGGGCTGCGCAGCACGGGCAGGGCCGGCCCGGCGGTCCCTGTGCCCGCCGGCCCCGCTGCCTGCAGCGCTGGGACGGGAGAGCCCGCCGAGCAGAGGCAGCGGCCGAGGGCACCGGGCGGGGCGGGTGCGGAGCGGAGCGCTGTGGCCGGAGTGCCCGGCTGCCCCGGTGGCTGCTCCTCTTCCCCTCCCGTCCCACAGCAGCACTTGCGGGTGAGCGCGGGGAGCCCGCGGAGCGATGGGGAGCGGGGCGGGCGGGAACGCGGCGGCACGAGAACGTGCCCGTCACTGTGTCCCCGCGGGGCGAGCGGGGCTCTGCGGGTCCGCGGGCTGTTGGCTGCGCGGGCAGGGAGCGCTGGTGCGGTGTGCGGGCGCAGCGAGGTGGCTTTGGGGTGGGGCGGGAGGAGCGAATAGCTGGTGACACCGAGCTGGGAGGAGTGGGTGACACTGGGAGCTGTGCTGCCATCAGAGACCTGGGCAGGCTGAGAGCTGGGCGGGAATAACCTGATGGAATTTAACAAGGGCAAGTGTAGAGTCTTGATCTGGGCAGGAACAGCCCCAGGGTCCAGTATAGGTTGGGAAATTACATATTAGAGAGCAGCGTAGGGGAAAGGGACCTGGGGGTCCTGGGGACAGCAGGGTGACCATTAGCCAGCACTAGGCCCTTGTGGCCAGGAAGCCAATGGGACCTGGGGTGGGTTAGAAGGGGGTGGTCAGTAGGTCAGAGAGGTTCTCCTGCCCTTAAGAAAAGGGTTTAGTTCAGATATTATCAGGATATACCTGGGGAACATATATATGTATATAATATATATAGCCATAGCACCCTGAGAATGCCCTTGGAAGCTAAGCAGGGTCGGGCCCGGTCAGTACTTGGATGGGAGACCAGCTGGGAATCCCGGTGCTGTGGGCTGAGCCAGCACTGGCCCTTGTGGCCAGGAAGCCAATGGGACCTGGGGGGGTTAGAAGGGGGTGGTCAGTGGGTCAGAGAGGTTCTCCTGCCCCTCTGCTCTGCCCTGGGGAGACCACACCTGGAATCTTGTGTCCAGCTGTGGCCCCTCAGTTCCAGCAGGACAGGGAACTGCTGCAGAGAGTCCAGCGCAGCCACCAAGATGCTGCAGGGAGTGGAGCATCTCCCGTGTGAGGAAAGGCTGAGGGAGCTGGGGCTCTTTAGTTTGGAGAAGAGGAGGCTGAGGGGTGACCTTATTGATGTTTATAAATATATAAAGGGTGAGTGCCACGAGGATGGAGCCAGGCTCTGCTCGGTGGCAAACAATGATAGGACAAGGGGTAATGGGATCAAGCTGCAACACAAGAGGTTCCACTTAAATTTGAGAAAAAACTTCTTCTCAGTGAGGGTGGCAGAGCCTGGAACGGGCTGCCCAGGGGGGTTGTGGAGTCTCCTTCTCTGCAGACATTCCAACCCACCTGGACATGTTCCTGTGCGACCTCACCTGGGCGTTCCTGCTCCAGCAGGGGGACTGGACTGGATGATCTTTTGAGGTCCCTTCCAATCCCAAACATACTGTGATACTGTGATCCTGTGATACTGTGAGCGAGCGCCACTCGTGCGGCTGGGGACACTGTGCGACAGGAGCTCAGGGGGCTGGGGCAGCGCCGGGCGCTGTGCCGTGGGGCCCTGGCCGGTGCCGTGGGGGTTCTGCAGCCCCTGCCCCTCCTGGAGACGTTCCTGTTCCCTCTCCTTGAGGCAGAGCTGTGGGAGGCACAGCGGTGTCCTGGGAGGAGCTGCAGGAGCTGCAGGAGCTGCAGGAGCTGCAGGCAGCCGTGGAGCGGTGCGCATGGAGGTCGGTGTCCCCTCCTGTGCCCGTGCTCCCCCGCTGCGGTGGCCGGGGCTGTGTCAGGGCCTCTGGGCGACTCCTCTTCCTCACCCGGGCTGTTGTGCATGTGTAGAACACAACTGCCAGGAGCTTCAGCAGCTGGAGGGGCCGCAGTGACGCCAGGGGACAGGGTGGCTGTTGCTTTCCTCCCAGGAGGCTCTACCTGTGCACCCTGCTCAGAGGGAACAGGCTCAGGGGGAGACGGGACCCCCAGCGACCACCCTCGCTTCCCATGGTGTTCCCATAACCGACAGTGACAATGACCA
The DNA here is from genome assembly GCF_963082525.1 of Nesoenas mayeri. Taxonomy (NCBI): domain Eukaryota; kingdom Metazoa; phylum Chordata; class Aves; order Columbiformes; family Columbidae; genus Nesoenas; species Nesoenas mayeri. Next base: position 2,710,953 of record NC_137558.1, on the reverse strand, counting down.
GAGAGGTTCAAGCAAATCGCAGATTTACAGCCACTGTTGACTGGGCAAAACTTGTATCTGTACCCTCCGACTTAACAGAATTGCATCAACAAAACTCATGATCTTATTACCCTTATGTGGGCAGAATGAAGATAGAAACACAGAGAGGGAGAAGAGAAGGTGTCACCGCGCTGAGATCCACAACGGTCTCTGCTGTCCTGTGGTGGTGGGGGCGCCCGGCGGTGGGTGCACAGGCTGATATATTTAGTTCATATTGAGTCCATTTGCCAGTCAGATATGGGAGGGAGGTGATTTCCTTTTTGTCTCGTCCCTCCCCCGCTTCTCATGGTAACTGGGATGCTTGTGCATTCGTTCCAAACATGAATCCATGGTCCTCTGGGAGTCTCTGCCGGTTGCAATTCCCCGTGGCCATTGTGACCGCAGTAGCACCCGCTTTTGCACAAGCGTGGTTAATGCATTAATGGCAAAGGTGCTGCCTTTGTTTTGTACAAGCTGGTCCCAAGGAACAGGCACCATTGTGCCTCTGCAGCACTTGCCTCTTCCTGCCTGTAGCACAAGTCCTTTGAGGCAAAACAAAGGCCACACGCTGTGTCTCAGTTCGCTGCCTGTCTGCGGGTGGTCGTTGTGAGTCCCCGTGTCCTCGTGCACCCGCGCTCAGCACACGGGTGCACACGGGTGCACAGGCAGCAGGGAAAGCAGCAGCCACCTCCCTCCCACCCGTCACTGACACGGGGTGACACGGTGACACCCGGGTCCTGCAATCACAGGTTTCTTTATTCTCTTTCCAGCTGCATTTTAGAAGAAGAACCGGGGACTTGCTGGGCAGCTCCCAAAGGAGCCGCCAGCTTGGGTGGCAGGACAGAGACATTCGGGACGTCTCCGTCCAGCAGCAGCAGGATGAGGACGGCGATCTGCAGGAGGGCGAGGAGCACAACAAGTCTCCTGGGGGCAGGAGAGAGAGGTCAGGCAGAGCAGGGGCAGATGCTCTCAGCTCTCACTGCGCTGGGAGCACGGGCACGGGCATCGCGCTGCCCAGGGAACAGTCCTGGCACCCCGAGCCCCTCCAGCGACCCACCTCAGCCCAGAAGCGCTGCGGTGCCACCTGGATGCCCGCTGCTCCTCCTGCAGACCAACACAGCAGGGACATGTGTTGGGCTGTCCCCATTGTCCCTGGGGTTTCCAGCCCCCCGGGCATGTCCCCCACTGCCCCGTTACCCCAGTAGTGTCCCCCCGTATCACTAAGGGGGTTCCCCAGGGACAGCATCACCCATCACCCCCAGGGGGGCCCCTCAATCCCCAACAGGGGGTGTCTCCAGCAGCACCAGGTGTGGGGTGTCCCTCATCACCCCAGGGTGCCCCCCACATCCCCCTCAAGTTTTTCCTCCCTCGAGATGCCCCCCCCCCACCCTCCCCCACATCGCACTAGGACCCCCCGCCAAATTTCCATCTCTTTATTTTGCAAAAATAGAAAAGGGCTCAGAGCCCTCCCGCACCCCCGCTGACACCCGCACCCCATTCCGTGTTCCCCGGGCACCGTGCAGCCCCTGCCCTGCCCAGGGCCCACAGCCGGGCTGTCTGTCTGTCCTACCAGCCGCACGGCCACCAGCTCTTGTAGCAGCGCCGGCTCCGCATTGTTTCCCTGCTCCATCTTCCCTCTGCTACGGACACCACGGGGTTCTGGGCTGTGAGAAGAGACCTCGGCCAGCGTGACGCCCCCTGCTCGGCCAACAGGGAGCCAGGGCGCTGCGCAGCCTGTGCTGGGGCTGGCACAGGCACCCCCGGATCCCAGCGCTGCACAGACCCAGCCCGCCCCTCCCGCCCCGGCTTGGGGGGCACGCAGCACAGCCTGGGAGCTGCTCAGGGCTGTGCGGAGCTGCTGCCGGGACTCCCCAGTTGCTCAGAGGTGTTTTGAGCACTTGGCAGAAGACAAAGGCTCCAGCGCAGGCTGGAGGAGCGGCCAGGAGCCACAAAGGTGTCTGCAAGCAGCAGACGTTTGCCCCAAGCTGCTCAGCACCCCCACCCCACCGCCCCAACATTCAGTCAGGGCTCCATGGCCACTCACAGAGCTGTTGGCTCTTGGACTCGTTCCCATCTCTCCCGGAGGTGCTGGAGCTTCTTTTTCAGCAGCTGCACAAGCAAAGGGCCCTGTTAAGAGGCCGTGTCCCCACAAACGCGTTGAGTCCCCGTCCCTCCTGTCCCCAGTACCTTCTTGACCTCCACCTGCTCCCGAACAGCTTCCCTGAGCTCTGCCCACTGCGCCCTCTGCAAAGCAAGCGGGACACGTTGCAGGAGCCGTGGTGGGAACAGGCCCCTCCGGTCCGTCCCAGGGCACCGGGAGCTGAGCCAGGGCCAGGGCGGCCGGCAGCCGGGTGTCCTGGGGCCAGCACCATTGCTGCGCAGCTCTGGCCACGCGCCGTGGATTTCTGCTGAGCACTCTGCAAAGTCTGCCCAGCACCATGGAGCTTCTCCTCCAAATGCTCCCCCAGCTCCGGGAGCAGCCCCCTTTATCCTGGCCAGGGCGCCCGTGTCACAGGCCCACGGTGACATCACGGTGACACGGCCGTCACCTCCCGGGGGCTGGTGCCCAGAGCTGCTGTGGCTCCAGCCACGGCCACCGCAGATCAGGGCATCGCTGTCAGCGCCGCTCTGGGCGCACGGACGTTCCATGCAGCGCATTGCAGCGCTGCAGCCTGGGGGAGGTCCAGGGGGTGCAGTGTCCTGCTCCGGCAGCACCTGCGTGCCTGGGGAGCGCTGGGGAGCCATAGGGAGCACTGGGAGGACTGGGGAGCGCTGGGGAGCCATAGGGAGGACTGGGGAGTGCTGGGGAACCAAAGTGAGCCCTGGGAGGACTGGGGAGCCATAGGGAGGACTGGGGAGTGCTGGGGAGCCAAAGTGAGCACTGGGAGGACTGGGGAGGTCTGGGAGCGCTGGAGAAGGACAGGGAGCTGTGGGGAGCTGAGGCGAACCCTGGGGAACACTGGAAATCCTTGGGGAGCCCCATGAGCTGAGTTGAGGCCTTGGGAGATCTGGGGAGCCATAGGGAGCCCTGGGGAGCCATAGGGAGCCCTGGGGCGCTGAAACGAGCCCAGAGGACTGGGGAGCCCTGAGGAGAACCCTGGAGAGGACTTGGGAGCCTTGGGAAGCGAGCTGAGCCCTGGGGACCCAAGGGGAGCCCTGGGGACCCAAGGGGAGCCCTGGGCAGGACGGGGGGACCCTGGGGATCCAAGGGGAGCCCTGGGCAGGACGGGGGGACCCTGGGGAGCAGAGTCCAAATCCTTGGGAGGGCTGAGGAGCTGAGGGATGGGGCCCATTGGTTCCAGTGGTGCACAAGTGCTGCCCCAGCACCCCAAGGAGGGGTCCCCATTGTCCCTGGGGGTTCCAGCCCCCCGGGCATGTCCCCCACTGCCCTGTTACCCCAGTAGTGTCCCCCCATATCACTAAGGGAGGGCATCACCCATCACCCCCAGGGGGGCCCCTCAATCCCCAACAGGGGGTGTCTCCAGCAGCAGCAGGTGTGGGGTGCCCCTCATCATCCCAGGGTGCCCCCCACATCCCCCCCAAGTTTTTCCTCCCCCGAGATGCCCCCCCCCCACCCTCCCCCACATCGCACCAGGACCCCCCACCAAATTTCCATCTCTTTATTTTGCAAAAATAGAAAAGTCCCATGTCCCCCCCCCGGGGGGAGGGGCCGCGGGTGGGCTGTAAACATGGCGGGGGGGCAGCTTGGACACCGCGGGGGGCAGCGGGGGCAGCGCAGCGGGACCCTCCCCGGGGCCAGGGGACCCTGGTGTAAACGCAAAGGAATAAATAACAGGTGAACAGTGCTGCCCTGGGGGGCACCGCCCCGTGTAGTGTAACAGCCCCCCCGGGGGCCGCGCACCCCAACATGGGGGAGTTTGGGGGGGCAGGGAGTCCCCGCTGTGCAGCCAGGCTGGCAGTAACAGACATTTTGGGGGGAGCAGTTTGGTCCCGGGGGCAGTTGGGGTGTGACACCCCCAAAGCTGCTGGGGGGTGTTGGGGGCAGGGAGGGGCACGGGGCAGGGCCCCCCAGCATTGAGATCACACTGATATGGCTTGGATCCTCCCCCCCCCAGCATTAGAGGTGGGTTGGGGGGGGGGTGTCACCTCGTGTCCCATCTTTGGTCTCTATAGTGTTCTGTGCAGTGGGGCAGGGAGGCAGCAGTGGGGGAGGAGGGTTTTGGGGTCCCCCCCACACCAACAGCATGAAGAAGCAAAACCCGCAAGCAGCGACACCCCCACCCCCCCCCCTTTATAAAGTAAACCAGCAAATCCCCCCCGGCACGGAGGGGGTGGCACCTTTGCCCCAGCAGTGTCTGGGGGGAATGGGGGTGCCCCCCTAAATCCACCCTGTTTCCAATAAATAAAGTCCTGGACACCAGGGTCCCCCCCACTCAGCAAGGAGGGGAATCCACGCCGGGGCCACCCGACAGTAACGGGGGGGCCATTTCTGTCCTTGGTGCACCTCTCAAATCTGCCCCCCACCCCCCCATATAAGGGTGGGGGGCGGCAGCGGGGCTGGGGGGGGCTTTGGCATGAAGCTGAGGTTGGGGTGGAGGGGCCCCCCCAGAGCCCCCCCAGCTTAAGGCAATAGCTGTGCCACGGGGTCCCCCCCGGGCTGGCTCCATCAGTCTCTGGAGCCCCCCCAGACTTGGGGGGGGGAACCATGGGGGTGCCCCCTCCCCGGAGCAAAGGGGGAGGCCCGGAAGGCAGTCGTGAGCGTCCAACTCTGGTGGGGGGGTACAGGCCCCCCCCACCCCACCCCCCCCCCGCGCAGGCAGGGGGGGCTATGGGGATGCAGGGGGGCTGTCCTGCGCAGCGGGGGGCTCGGAGGGGGGCTGCGCCCCCCCCTCCTCCTCCTGGAACATCTCGGGGTTCTCCAGCATCTCCCGGATGAGGGGGGGCATGGGCCCCGGGATCTCCATCTTCAGCGTGATGGCTCGCTCGGCGCCTGCGGGACCCCCGTCAGCCGGCAGCGCGGGACCCCCGCGCTTCCCCCGCACCCCCCCGTGCACACCCTCTGAGCACCCCCCAAAAGCTCCCCCCCCCCGCCGCGAGCACCCCAAGTATCCCCCCGCAAGCTTCCCCCTCTCCCCACCTCAACCCTCCCCACACCACGTGCTCCCGGGGGGTCTTGGGGACCCCCCGTCCTCACCCTTGGTGCTGATGCCCCGCAGGTCGGTGATCTTCATGAGCATGCGGGGGAACATGTGGGGCTGGTGCGGCCGGCGCCGCCGCGCGTAAACCTTCAGCGCCTCCAGCAGCGGCTCCTGCAGCTTCTCCACCTTCTCCGGCTCCTCCAGGTCCATGCGGTCTGGAGGGGGCGGGGGGGGAACGGGGGACACAGTGGGGGCGGCGTCACCAGCCGCGGTCACCCCTTTCTGTCCCCTTGTCTGGTGGTGACACCCGAGCCTGGTGTATGGGGGTGTCCTGGGTGTCCCTGGTGTATGAGGGTGTCCTGGGTGTCCCCACTGCCTCCTGGCAGAGAGGTCCCTGTGTCCCCTGCTACCTCCCTGTGTCCCCTCGTCCCCCCTCCTGGCTCAGGAGTCCCCATGGCCCTGTTTCCCCACTGCTGATCCAGAGCTCCCCGTGTCCCTGCTGCCCCCTGGAGCACAGACCCCATGTCCCATCCCCCTGGAGCACAGACCCCATGTCCCATCCTCCTGGAGCACAGATCCCATGTCCCATCCCCCTGGAGCACAGATCCCATGTCCCATCCCCCTGGAGCACAGACCCCATGTCCCATCCCCCTGGAGCACAGACTCCATGTCCCATCCTCCTGGAGCACAGACCCCATGTCCCATCCCCCTGGAGCACAGATCCCATGTCCCATCCCCCTGGAGCACAGGTCCCCACGTCCCATCCCCCTGGAGCACAGATCCCATGTCCCATCCTCCTGGAGCACAGACCCCATGTCCCATCCCCCTGGAGCACAGGTCCCCATGTCCCATCCTCCTGGAGCACAGACCCCATGTCCCATCCCCCTGGAGCACAGATCCCATGTCCCATCCTCCTGGAGCACAGGTCCCATGTCCCATCCTCCTGGAGCACAGGTCCCCATGTCCCATCGCGGCACGGAGGTCCCCAGGTCCCCACCTCCGCAGATGAGGCAGATGGCGCTGAGCAGCCCGGTCTCGGTGTCGTCCATCTGCAGCGGCAGCAGCTGCCCGGCGAAGGCGAACACCAGGTCGGTGAGCGGCCCGAAGCCGGCGTTGTGCATCTGCGTGCGGTTCAGCGTCAGCCCGTCCGAGAAGGTCATGGTGTCCTGCTCCGGCGTGTAGCGCGTGCAGATCCGCAGCATCTGCAACGGGGGGGGTCAGGAACGGCGCGGGGCCCCCCCCGACCCTCCCGCGGCCCCGCCGGGACCCTCACCAGGATATCCAGACAGGCGGCCTTGAGCAGGGTGATCTGGTCGGCCATGCTGAGGGCGGTGAAGCCGGGCAGGCGCTTGGCGAACTCCACGATCTTGATGATGCATTTGGTGGCCAATTCGCTGAACTTGTCCCACAGCCCCAAATCCAGCTGCACCCGGTGCTCAGCACTTGTGTTCTGGTGGGGGGGGGAAACAAGGAGACTCAGCTATGGGTCCGATGGTGCCGTGGCCCCCCCAGTGACCCCCCCGGTGCTCACCATGGTGTATTTGCCCAGCTGGCAGAGGGAGGGGAAGGTCTCTTGGTGGGCTCTGCTGACCTTCTGCACCAGCTCCTCCATCTCCGGGCTCAGCTCGTAGCTCTCGGCCATCGCCTCCTCCTTCACCTCCTTCTTCTTCTTGTTCCTGTCATTACGGACGGCTGGGGGGGCGGGGGGGGCATGTGGAGGGTCAGGGTAGGTTTGGGGTGCCCGCTGCCCCCTCCCCACGCGGTGTTTCCTGATTTACCCCCCCCCACCTTTTCAATGGGGCGCGGGGACAGGATGCAGGAGCAGGATATCCACATATAGCACAATGCGGCCGGAGGGGCTGCCGAGCCCCGGGCGGGGGGCACCAGCCAAGGCCCCCACACCCCAGCCCCAAATCCGTCCCCACCACGGGGCGCCCAGCCGCGCACAGACCCCGCGAGACGGCAGCGATGCCGGGATGGGGGGATGAGAGTGACCCCCCCCCCGGACCCCGGCGCACCTTCCTTGGACATGCCGACCTCGAAGCACTTCTGGAGGCGGCAGAACTGGCAGCGGTTGCGCGTCACCTTGTTGATCTGGCAGTTCTTGTCTCGGTGGCACGTGTACACCATGTTCTTCTGGATGCTGCGGCGGAAAAACCCCTGGGGGGGCGGGGGGGGCACGGGGGTTTGAGGGGGGGGCTCCCTGCTACCCTGCCCTGGGATCCCCAGTCCTAGCGTCCCCAGTGAGGACCCCCCAGTGCCCCTGCAGGAGGTCCCTGCTCGCCCCAGTAAGGCTCCCCCAGTGTCTGGGGGGTGTCCCCAGTGTCTGGGGGGGGGGTATCCCCAGTGTCCGGGGGGGGGGGAGGGGGGGGGGGGGGTGTCCCAGTGTCGGGGGAGGTATCCCCAGTGTCCGGGGGGGGTGTCCCCAGTCTCCAGGGGGGTGTCCCCAGTCTCCGGGGGGGTGTCCCCAGTCTCCGGGGGGGTGTCCCCAGTCTCCGGGGGGTGTCCCCAGTGTCGGGGGGAGGGGTCTCCAGTGTCGGGGGGAGGGGTCTCCAGTGTCTGGGGGGGGGTCCGCAGTGTCTGGGGGGGGGGGTTCCCCAGTGTCCAAGGGGGGTGTCCCCAGTGTCCAAGGGGGGTGTCCCCAGTGTCCGGGGGGGGGGGTGTCCTCAGTGTCGGGGGGGGTGTCCCCAGTGTCCAGGGGGGGGGGTGTCCCCAGTGTCTGGGAGAGTGTCCCCAGTGTCCGGGGCGGGGGTGTCCCCAGTGTCAGGGGGGGGGGGTGTCCCCAGTGTCTGGGGGGGGGGTGTCTCCAGTGTCTGGGGGGGGGTGTCCGGGGGGGGTGTCCCCAGTGTCCGGGGTGGGGGTCTCCAGTGTCGGGGGCGGTGTCCCCAGTGTCTGGGGGGTATCCCCAGTGTCAGGGGGGTGTCCCCAGTGTCTGGGGGGGGGTGTCCCCAGTGTCCGGGGGGGGCGATACCCCCAGTGTCCGGAGGGGGGTCCCCAGTGTCTGCAGGGGTATCCCCAGTGTCCGGGGGGGGTGTCCCCAGTGTCGGGGGGGGGGGGGTGTCCCCAGTGTCCGGGGGAGGGGGGTGTCTCCAGTGTCCGGGGGGGGTGTCCCCAGTGTCTGGGGGGGTATCCCCAGTGTCCGGGGGGGGGTCCCCAGTGTCCGGGGGGGGGGGTCTCCAGTGTCGGGGGGGGTGTCCCCAGTGTCTGGGGGGTATCCCCAGTGTCAGGGGGGTGTCCCCAGTGTCTGGGGGGGGGTGTCCCCAGTGTCCGGGGGGGGGGGATACCCCCAGTGTCCGGAGGGGGGTCCCCAGTGTTTGCGGGGGTATCCCCAGTGTCCGGGGGGGGTGTCCCCAGTGTCCGGGGGGGTCCCTCACCTTGCAGCCCTCGCAGGAGCTGACGCCGTAGTGATAGCCTGAGGACTTGTCGCTGCAGACGAAACACGGCTTGTAGATGCGGGGCGGGGGGGGCGGCGAGGGGGAGCTGGGCACCATCTCCTCGGAGCTGCGGCTCTGGGTCTCCACAGCTGGGGGGGGGCACAAGGCGGGGGTCAAGCAGATAACAGAGACACCCCCTGCCCTGCACCCCAGAGCCTCCAACCTGCATGAGACCTCCCAGGGCTGGGAGCTGCCTGCAGGGAAACTGAGGCACAGAATCTGCCCCCTCCCTGCTCACGGCGGGGGGGGCGACAGCAGACTGAGCCATGGGGACAGAGTTGGGGGAAAGTATGGGGGGTGCAGCCCAGCACCCCCACACCCCCCCAGGCGTGCCCCCCCAAAACCCCCACGGGCCCCCCGCGCCTTTGCAGGGTCCCCAAAGCGGGGGGCGGGGGGGTGGCGCGGGGTGTGAGACGGGGGGGGGGTCGCGCCCGCAGGCCGGGCGGGGCGGGGGGAGGGGGGAGGGGTGTTTTTGTGCGTGTGTTTTTATGAAGCAAAAAAAAAAAGGCGAAATTGCTGAAATTGAGGAAATTCCTGCCCTGCCCCGCGTCAAACGGCCCATTTATAACCGGCCCTAAACGGCTGCAGCTGGGCCGGGGGGGCGCGGGACACACACACACACACACACACACACATACATCGCGGGCGGGACCCCCCCCGCGCACACGTGTGCACGGTCACACCGCGGGGTCCCCCCAAAACAAACAGCGTGTCCCCCCCCCGCTTGGAAACGCAACCGCAAGTCGGCACCACACCCTGCGACACCCCCCGCACGCTCCTTTGGGGGGGGGGGGGGAAGCGTGTGTGTGTGCGTGTCCCAACCCCCCCCCAGGCCCGTGTGGGGTCACCCCAAGTGGGGGGGGGGGGGCTTGATCTGCCCCCTCATCTGCTGTTGGTGGCCCCCAGAAGGGGTTTGCCCCACAGAGGCTGCTGGGGGGGGGATTTAGGGGGGGGAACATTGAGGTCCCCCCATCCTGTGCCTCAGTTTCCCCTCAAGGTTCCGTTTTGATTTGGGGGGGGGGGGGTGATTCAAATCCAGGCATCCAGCCAAAACAAAGAGCACCCCAAAGCCACCCGATGGGGGGACATAGCCCAGGGAAGGGGGGGTCACACAACACTGGGGGGGCTGCCCCAACCCCCCCCCCCCCCTCATTTTGGGGGCGGGGGGCTGCCTGGCTTCAAGGCTGAGTTCCCCCCCCCAGCCCTCCATGGAGCCCAATGGTGGGGGGGGGGGGGGGGGCGAGTGGAACTCCCCACCCCCCCAGCCGGGGGATCCGCCCCCCCCCATGCTCGGCTGAAGGGGGGACAACCCCCCCCCTCCCGGCCCCCTCGGGGGGGTGAGGCGGTTTTGGGGCGGCCCCGCAGGGGTTAAGTGCCACATTGGCAGCGGCGCTGGGCGGGTGCGGCAGCCCCGGACTGGAACCAGTTGGGCCGGGGAGCTGGGAAAGGGGGGCCCGGGGGGGGCGCCAGGAGGGGGCTGGGGGGGGGTCCCGCTGTGTCGCCAGAGTCCCCGCGGGGTGGCGGGACCCCCCCTTGTGCCCCCCCAGCGTGTTTGTGCCCAAATTTCCACGGGGCGGGGAAGGGGGTCTGCGGGGGGAGGAGCTGCGGCTGCCCCCCCCGCGCAACCGGGCCCGTTCCCCGGCCGTCGGGGCTGCGGCCCCAAACCGGGTCCGCAGCGCTGCCCCCCAAACGGGTGCGGAGCCCCAAAGCGGGTCCAGATCGCACCCCGTCCCCCCCCCCCCCGCAACGCGGGTCCTTTGCGGTGCCCCCAAATGGGATCCAGGTCCCTGTGCCCCCCCCCCAAAGTGAGTCCCTACGGCTGCACCCCCAAACCGGCTGTAACTCTCCCCGCGCCCCCCCCAAACCAGCTCCGGCCCCCCCGGGCCCCCCCCACAGCGGGTCCCCCCAAAGTGGTGCCGCCCCCCAAACACCAGTGTGACCCCCAACCCCCCCTCCCCCCCCCGGGCTGGTGTTACCGGCGCGGGGTGCGGGTCCAACACCCCCGCACTCCCGCTCACCCCCAGCCCACCCCATTTTCCACACCCCCCCGCGTCACTCACACACCCAAACTTCCACACCCACGCGCGGCCCCCGGCTCCCCCCCCCCCCGCCCCGCTCCCGTCCCGCTCCGTCCCGCCCCGGTGCCCGCTCCGTGCCCCCCCGGCCCGCCCCCCCCCGTGTCCCCCGTGTCCCCCGTGTCCCCCGTACCGCGGCGGGCGGGCGGCGGCCAGGCGAAGGGCGGCAGGGCCCCGCAGCGCGGCCCGTACCCCGCCTTGCGCAGCGCGCAGGCCCCGCGGTTGGTCACGTCGTGCAGCCGCCGCGGCCCCGCCAGCGCCTCCAGACAGTCGTACATGGCGGCGGCCCCGAGCGGGCGGCCCGGCCCGGCCCCGGCCCCGATCGCGGCCCCGGCGGGTGCGGCGCGGCCCGGCCCCGCGGCACAGCGACCGGCACGGGGGCGGGGCGGGGCGCCCGGGGGCGGGGCCGGAAGGGGGCGGGGCCTGGCGGGCGCTCGCCGTGGGGAGACGCGGGGGGACGCGGACGCACGGAGCGTGGGGCGCGCGGAGTGGCGGGGACGCGCGCGGAGTGGCGGGGACGCGGCGGGGGGCCGGGGCCGCGCTGTCGCACAGCCGGTCGCTCGCAGAGTGTCACGCACACGGCGTCACGCGGGGTCACACGCCCGGGAGAGAGTGGGTGCCCCGACCTGCCCCCAGCCCCAGCCTCCGGTCCCTCCCGGTCCTCCGGTCCCCGTGTCACCTCCCCAGTCCTCCCAGTCCCCGTGTCACCTCACACAGTCCTTCCCAGTCCTCCCAGTCCCCATGTCACCTTCCCAATCCTTCCCAGTCCCCATGTCACCTCCCCAGTCCTTCCCAGTCCTCATGTCACCTCCCCAGTCCTCCAGTCCCCATGTCACCTCCCAGTCCTTCCCAGTCCCCATGTCACCTCCCCACTCCTTCCCAGTCCCCTCAGTCCCCATGTCACCTCCCCAGTCCTCCCAGTCCCCCATGTCACCACCCCAGTCCTCCTCAGTCCTTCCCAGTCCCCATGTCACCTCCCCAGTCCTTCCCAGTCCCCCCAGTCCCCATGTCACCCCCCAGTCCTCCCAGTCCCCATGTCACCTCCCCAGTCCTTCCCAAGTCCCATGTCCCCCACCAGTGTCTCCAATCCTCCCCACCTCATGTCCCCCTCCCCAGTCCCCCAGTCCCATCCTGTGCCTTTGCAGTCCCCAGGCCCCCAGCAGCCCCCTCCCCAGTCCCCAGTCTCCTCATTCCCCCCCCCAGTCCCCGTGTCACCCCCCAAAGCGATCCATGCAGTGGGTACACCCTCGTGTGCCCTCATGTCCCCCGTGCCTCCTGTCACCTCCACCTCCTTCCTCCAGCCACCCCGTGTCCCCTCTGTGTCCCCCCCCACGTCCCACTGGGCCACCCCACATCCCCTAATGTGTGCCCCCGATGTCCCCTCATGCCACTCCCTGTGCCACCCCGTGTCCCTCCGTGTGCACCCCCCATGTCACCCTGTGCCACCGTGTTCCCTCATGTGTGTCCCCTGTGCCACCCCGTGTCCCCTCACTCACATCCCCTTGGGCCACTCCCATGTCCCTGTGCCTCCTGCGTGTGCCCGTCCCTGGGACCCTGAGGGAGGGGACCCGCTCATGTCCCAGTGCCACGTGGTGGCCCCCAAAAGGTCCTCACTGCAGCCAAAGGTCCCAATTACCTGCAGGTAATTAAAACCAGCAGCTGCCCCCGCCCAGCTGCCGGTGGCCTCACACGGGGCCAGAACGGGGGGTCCGGGCAGCGGGAGCCGTGCAGGGGGCACACGAGGGTGCAAGGGGGTGGGGGGGCCCGTGCAGGGGTTGTACGGGGCGGGGGGGGTGCTGGTGCCAGCCTTGCACGGCCACGCTGAGTGGCGTGTGTCCCCATGCACGTCCTCGCACCAGATGCACGTGACACCCCACAGGCTCCAGGCTGGGCAGGGGTGCAAAGCCTGCTAGTGATCCCCTACCCCCACATGGGTCACACCAGGGCCCCCCTGGCGCTCCCAGGGCATCACGGGATCCGGAGCATCACACCAACATGGGACACAGAGCATCACACCAATACGGGACACAGCATCACACCAACACGGGACACAGCATCACACCAACATGGGACACAGCATCACACCAACACGGGACACAGAGCATCACACCAACACGGGACACAGAGCATCACACCAACACGGGACACAGCATCACACCAATACGGGACACAGCATCACACCAACGTGGGACACAGAGCATCACACCAACACGGGACACAGAGCATCACACCAACATGGGACACAGAGCATCACACCAACATGGGACACAGCATCACACCAATACGGGACACAGCATCACACCAACATGGGACACAGAGCATCACACCAACATGGGACACAGCATCACACCAACATGGGACACAGAGCATCACACCAACATGGGACACAGCATCACACCAATACGGGACACAGCATCACACCAACATGGGACACAGAGCATCACACCAACATGGGACACAGCATCACACCAACATGGGACACAGAGCATCACACCAACACGGGACACAGAGCATCACACCAACATGGGACACAGCATCACACCAACATGGGACACAGCATCACACCAACACGGGACACAGCATCACACCAACATGGGACACAGCATCACACCAACACGGGACACAGAGCATCACACCAACACGGGACACAGAGCATCACACCAACACGGGACACAGCATCACACCAATACGGGACACAGCATCACACCAACGTGGGACACAGAGCATCACACCAACACGGGACACAGAGCATCACACCAACATGGGACACAGAGCATCACACCAACATGGGACACAGCATCACACCAATACGGGACACAGCATCACACCAACATGGGACACAGAGCATCACACCAACATGGGACACAGCATCACACCAACATGGGACACAGAGCATCACACCAACACGGGACACAGAGCATCACACCAACATGGGACACAGCATCACACCAACATGGGACACAGCATCACACCAACATGGGACACAGCATCACACCAACACGGGACACAGCATCACACCAACGTGGGACACAGCATCACACCAACACGGGACACAGAGCATCACACCAACGTGGGACACAGAGCATCACACCAACATGGGACACAGAGCATCACACCAACGTGGGACACAGAGCATCACACCAATACGGGACACAGCATCACACCAACATGGGACACAGCATCACACCAACACGGGACACAGCATCACACCAACATGGGACACAGAGCATCACACCAATACGGGACACAGCATCACACCAACATGGGACACAGAGCATCACACCAATACGGGACACAGCATCACACCAACACGGGACACAGAGCATCACACCAACACGGGACACAGCATCACACCAACATGGGACACAGCATCACACCAACGTGGGACACAGCATCACACCAACACGGGACACAGAGCATCACACCAACACGGGACACAGCATCACACCAACATGGGACACAGCATCACACCAACGTGGGACACAGAGCATCACACCAACATGGGACACACAGCATCACACCAACATGGGACACAGAGCATCACATCAACACGGGACACAGCATCACACCAACATGGGACACAGCATCACACCAACACGGGACACAGCATCACACCAACACGGGACACAGAGCATCACACCAACGTGGGACACAGCATCACACCAACATGGGACACAGCATCACACCAACGTGGGACACAGCATCACACCAACATGGGACACAGAGCATCACACCAACGTGGGACACAGAGCATCACACCAATACGGGACACAGCATCACACCAACATGGGACACAGCATCACACCAACATGGGACACAGCATCACACCAACATGGGACACAGAGCATCACATCAACACGGGACACAGCATCACACCAACACGGGACACAGAGCATCACACCAACATGGGACACAGCATCACACCAACATGGGACACAGCATCACACCAACATGGGACACAGCATCACACCAACATGGGACACAGCATCACACCAACATGGACACAGAGCATCACACCAACACGGGACACAGCATCACACCAACATGGGACACAGAGCATCACACCAACACGGGACACAGCATCACACAACATGGGACACAGCATCACACCAACACGGGACACAGCATCACACCAACACGGGACACAGCATCACACCAACGTGGGACACAGCATCACACCAACACGGGACACAGCATCACACCAACGTGGGACACAGAGCATCACACCAACATGGGACACAGAGCATCACACCAACGTGGGACACAGAGCATCACACCAATACGGGACACAGCATCACACCAACATGGGACACAGCATCACACCAACACGGGACACAGCATCACACCAACATGGGACACAGAGCATCACACCAATACGGGACACAGAGCATCACACCAACATGGGACACAGAGCATCACACCAATACGGGACACAGCATCACACCAACACGGGACACAGAGCATCACACCAACACGGGACACAGCATCACACCAACATGGGACACAGCATCACACCAACGTGGGACACAGCATCACACCAACGTGGGACACAGCATCACACCAACATGGGACACACAGCATCACACCAACATGGGACACAGAGCATCACATCAACACGGGACACAGCATCACACCAACACGGGACACAGCATCACACCAACGTGGGACACAGCATCACACCAACGTGGGACACAGCATCACACCAACATGGGACACACAGCATCACACCAACATGGGACACAGAGCATCACATCAACACGGGACACAGCATCACACCAACATGGGACACAGCATCACACCAACACGGGACACAGAGCATCACACCAACACGGGACACAGAGCATCACACCAACACGGGACACAGCATCACACCAACACGGGACACAGCATCACACCAACATGGGACACAGCATCACACCAATACGGGACACAGCATCACACCAACATGGGACACAGAGCATCACACCAACGTGGGACACAGCATCACACCAACATGGGACACAGCATCACACCAACATGGGACACACAGCATCACACCAACACGGGACACAGCATCACACCAACACGGGACACAGCATCACACCAACATGGGACACAGCATCACACCAACGTGGGACACAGCATCACACCAACACGGGACACAGCATCACACCAACACGGGACACAGAGCATCACACCAACGTGGGACACAGCATCACACCAACACGGGACACACAGCATCACACCAACGTGGGACACAGCATCACACCAATACGGGACACAGCATCACACCAACACGGGACACAGCATCACACCAACGTGGGACACAGAGCATCACACCAACGTGGGACACAGAGCATCACACCAACATGGGACACAGAGCATCACACCAACACGGGACACAGCATCACACCAACATGGGACACAGCATCACACCAACGTGGGACACAGCATCACACCAACATGGGACACAGCATCACACCAACATGGGACACAGCATCACACCAACATGGGACACAGAGCATCACACCAACATGGGACACAGCATCACACCAACGTGGGACACAGCATCACACCAACATGGGACACAGAGCATCACACCAACATGGGACACAGCATCACACCAACGTGGGACACAGCATCACACCAACATGGGACACAGAGCATCACACCAACATGGGACACAGCATCACACCAACGTGGGACACAGCATCACACCAGCGTGGGACACAGCATCACACCAACGTGGGACACAGCATCACACCAACACGGGACACAGCATCACACCAACACGGGACACAGAGCATCACACCAACATGGGACACAGCATCACACCAACACGGGACACAGCATCACACCAACACGGGACACAGCATCACACCAACATGGGACACAGCATCACACCAACACGGGACACAGAGCATCACACCAACATGGGACACAGCATCACACCAACACGGGACACAGCATCACACCAACACGGGACACAGCATCACACCAACATGGGACACAGAGCATCACAACGACATGGGACACAGAGCATCACACCAACATGGGACACAGCATCACACCAACATGGGACACAGCATCACACCAACATGGGACACAGAGCATCACACCAACATGGGACACAGCATCATACCAACGTGGGACACAGCATCACACCAACATGGGACACAGAGCATCACACCAACATGGGACACAGCATCACACCAACGTGGGACACAGCATCACACCAACACGGGACACAGAGCATCACACCAACATGGGACACAGCATCACACCAACACGGGACACAGCATCACACCAACACGGGACACAGCATCACACCAACATGGGACACAGCATCACACCAACACGGGACACAGAGCATCACACCAACATGGGACACAGCATCACACCAACACGGGACACAGCATCACACCAACACGGGACACAGCATCACACCAACATGGGACACAGCATCACACCAACATGGGACACAGAGCATCACACCAACATGGGACACAGCATCACACCAACATGGGACACAGCATCACACCAACATGGGACACAGAGCATCACACCAACATGGGACACAGCATCATACCAACGTGGGACATAGCATCACACCAACACGCGTGTGCTCCTGTGTGCGGGGGCTCGGGGGCGCCGGGGGACACCAGCGCCCTGCACGAGGCCTCATGCAGGCAGGACAGGCAGGGACCCCCAGAGACGGGCAGGGGTGGCCATGGCACGGGCGGGGACAGGCAGGGCAGGCGGGGACAGGCAGGGCAGAGCAGGCCTGTCAGGCTGGGCAGGAGCAGGCACGAGCAGGCAGGAGCAGGCAGGAGCAGGCAGGGCCTGGGGGCAGGCAGGCACCTCCCCACCCCCCTCCCTGCGCCCCTCCCGGACGCCTGGGTCCCTCCTGTGGGCAGAGGGCACCCGGAGCATCCCCAGGACAGCACAGGGAGGGTGTGTGTGTGTGCACGAGTGAGCGTGAGCACACACGAGTGCATACGGGCACGCACAAGCATGTGCGAGCACGCACGAGCGTGTGTAGGAATGAACGAGTGTGCGAGACCGTGCCAAGTGTGCGTGACCACGCAGGACCGTGGGAACCCAGACGACTGCACGTGTGTCCACACACGCACGTGCCCCCCGTGCCGTGCCCCACGGCGTGCAGCCGGGGCAGCCGGCGTGTCCCCGCGTGCGCACCGTGCCGGGGCGGGCAAGGCCTGTGCCGGTAGCACCCGCCCGGCTGCATTCCTGCCCCCCCAGCTGCACCCACACCCCCGCCCCGGGGTGCGCCGCCCCCACGCATGGCAGCACCCAGCCCCACGGGGGCCCGTGGAGTGCAGGAGGTGGGTCCCTGTGAGGTGCAGATGGTGGGTCCCTGTGGGGTGTGGACAGTGGGTCCCCGTGGGGAGCGGACAGTGGGTCCCTGTGGGGTGTGGACAGTGGGTCCCTGTGGGGTGTGGACAGTGGGTCCCCGTGGGGAGCGGCACCACACGGTGACGCTCAATCTGTGCCACGTGCTCGGGGGAAACCTTCCCCGGGGGGTTCCCGCCTGCCAAGGCGCATCGTTTGCACGGCACAGTGCTTCACGGCGTTGTGCGGCATTGCACGCCTTTGCACACCATTGCACGCCGTTGTACACCATTGCACAGCATTGCACACCATTGCACACCGTTGCACGGCATTGCACAGCATTGAACATCATTGCACGCCGTTGTACACCATTGTACAGCATTGCATGCCTTTGCACACCATTGCACACCATTGCACACCGTTGTACACCATTGCACAGCATTGCACAGCATTGAACACCATTGCACACCATTGCACACTGTTGCACACCGTTGCACAGCATTGCACACTCTTGCACACTGTTGCACAGCGTTGCACACTATTACACACCATTGCACACTCTTGCACACCGTTGCACAGCATTGCACACCGTTGCACACCATTGCACACCATTGCACACCATTGCACAGCATTGAACACCATTGCACACCGTTGCACACTATTACGCACCATTGCACACTCTTGCACACCGTTGCACAGCGTTGCACACCATTGCACACCATTGAACACCATTGCACACCATTGCACACCATTGCACACCGTTGCACAGCATTGCACACCGTTGCACACCGTTGCACACCGTTGCACAGCATTGCACACTCTTGCACACCGTTGCACAGCATTGCACAGCTCTCCGCAGCGTTGCACAGCGTTGCACACCGTTGCACCGCGTTGCACAGCTCTCCGCAGCGTTGCACACCACTGCACCACACGGCACAGCTGCGCCTGCCGTTGTGTTTCACCGCACGGCTTTGCGTGGGTTTTCCACGGCACTTCATAGCTTCGCACGCCCCTGCACGCCCTTGCACACCAACCAGCGCGTGCCAACCGCCCCCGTGGCCCCCCCACCGCCGCGACGAAACTGAGGCGGGGGGGGGGACGCGCCCGCGGGCGCCGCGCGGGCCGGGCGCCACAAAGCGGCCATTGAGCGCCGGGGGGAGGAGTTTTCCACTCGGACTATTTTCCGTGACCCCACGGGCGGCGGGGCCGCCCCCGCTCCTACCCCTCCCCCCCCGGCCAGGGGCTCCGGGCCTGGGGAAACTGAGGCACGGGGCGGGGGAGGCGCTTTTCCCGAACCGCGAGGACACAGCACGACACGGCGCTGCCACCTCCTCCAGGGACAGGGACACGCATGACAGTGTCACACACCGCGGCCGGGACACGACAGGGCCTGGGTGACAGGTTTATGTCCGCAAGGTGACATGCATGTGCGTGGCATGTTCTGGGTGACACGTGCCAGCACGGTGTGTCCAAGGTGACATGTTTACACATGTATGGCATGACCCGGGTGACGCGCACACACGTGACATGACCTCGGGGACACATTTGCACGCACATGACATGTTCCGGATGACACATGTCTACATGGTCTGTCCACAGCAACACACTGGCACATGCATGACACGTCCCAGGTGACACCCTTGCACATGCATGACGTGTCCCAGCTGACACGCTTGCACATACATGGCATGTCCCAGGTGACACCCTTGCACATGCATGATGTGTCCCAGGTGACACGCTTACACATACATGGCATGTCCCAGGTGACAAGCTTGCACATGCATGGCGTGTTCCAGGTGACACGCATGCACATGCATGGCATGTTCCAGGTGACATCCTTGCACATGTATGACGTGTCCCAGGTGACACCCTTGCACATACATGGCATGTCCCAGGTGACACCCTTGCACATGCATGACATGTCCCAGGTGACACCCTTGCACATGCATGATGTGTCCCAGGTGACACCCTTGCACATACATGGCGTGTCCCAGGTGACACCCTTCCACATGCATGACCTGTCCCAGGTGACACCCTTGCACATGTATGACATGTCCCAGGTGACACCCTTGCACATGCATGGCATGTTCCAGGTGACACGCTTGCACATGCATGGCAAGTCCCAGGTGACACCCTTCCACATGCGTGGCATGTTCCAGGTGACACCCTTGCACATGCATGACGTGTCCCAGGTGACACGCTTGCACATACATGGCATGTCCCAGGTGACAAGCTTGCACATGCATGACGTGTCCTGGGTCATGCACCGGCACACATGTGACGTGACCTCGGTGACATGCTTGCATGCGCATGGCATGTCCCGCGTCACACTCTTTCACACACCACGTGTCCTGAGTGAGCCATTCTGGACGCTGAGGGCGGCACGCGTGTCACCTTGCACACGCAGCTGGCTGGTCACACATGTGACACGCTGGCACACGCACACAGCAGCTGCGTGTCACATATGCACACGCTCCAAAGGGGTGGCAGAGCCCAGTGTCACCCCCGGGTACCCCAAAGCCCCCACACACCCCCTGCCCCCCCTACTGTCACCACATGGGTTCAGGCCACACTGCTTTGTCCCTTCCTCCCATGTCCCCTCATCTCTTCTGTGTCCCCCACATCCCGCAGTGTCACACACATTCCCTGTGTCCCCTCGTCTCCCACGGTCCCTGTGTTTCCCATGTCCCTCCACTGTGTCCCTCGTGCCCCCTGCATCCCGTGTCCCTCCCGTTTCCCATGTCCCCATGTCTCTCTGATTCCCGCGTGTGTCCCCCGTGCCCCTCATGTCCCGCTGTGTCCCCTGTGTCCCCGCCGCCTCCCATGTCCCCAGTGTCGTGGGCCCCGCAGCGCTCCGGATCCCCGCCAGGGGGCAGCACGAGCCCGCGGGCCCCCTCGTGTCCACCCCACCCCCCCCCACCCAGGGTGTCCCGCGTGGCGCGGGGGGGGCCCAGCCCCCGCACCCATGGGTGCTGCCACGTGCGCTGCCCCCCCCCGCCCCCGCTCGGCGGCTCCGGGCCGCAAATCCCGCGGGCGAGCGGGGGGGCCGGGCGGCGCCGCCATGGGGCTGGGCTGGCCGGGACCCCGGCGCTGCCGCCGAGCGCCCCCCCCGGGCTGTCCGCCCTGCTGTCCCCCCGCCTGTCACCCCCAGTGTCCCCCACCCAGCTGCTCCCAGTGCCACCCCCTGCCTTGCTGCCCCCCACCCGGCTGCCCCCAGTGTCGCCCCCCACCTTGTCACCCTCTATGTCACCCCCCCTGCTGCTCCCCACCGTGTCACCCCCCCTGCTGCCCCCCACCCTGTCACCCTCAAAGTCACCCCCCCTGCTGCCTCCCACCCTGCTGCCCCCCTCCCTGCTGCCCTCCACCCTGTCACCCTCAATGTCACCCCCCCTGCTGCCCCCCTCCCTGCTGCCCCTCACCCTGTCACCCTCAATGTCACCCCTCCTGCTGCCCTCCCCCCTGCTGCCCACTGTGTCACCCCCCACCCTGTCACCCACAACCCCCCTGCTGCTCCCCTCCCCCGCCCTGCTGTCCCCTGTCCCGCTGCTGCCCCCCCCGTTGTCCCCCCCCACGCCGCCCCCGGCTGAGCATCAAGTGAGGGGGCGACCCGGGACCCTCCTGCACCCCCACTCGGGGAAGCCCCCGCGCAGGCGCCCCGTCAGCTGCGGTGAGTGTGGGGAGCCGCCCCTGCAACTCGGGGAAACTGAGGCACGGGCAGCGCGCTCGCATGGGGAAAGTGCAGGAGGGGGGGTTTGCATAAGGGCCGGGGCAATTGCACAGGGGCTGGTGAGTTTGCACAGGGGCTGGGGCAACTGCTTGAGGGGTATTTGCAGGGGGGTCGGGGCGTTTGTGCCATGCGGGGGTGTGGGGGTGGGCTCCTGGCACAGGCGTTGGGGCGACACACGGGGCCACCTTGGGGAGTGGGTGTGCGGAGACAGCGTTGGGCACGGGGCGCTGCACGGCGGCCGCCACGTGGGTTCACCCGCACGTGCTGCTGCCCCAGTGACCCCCCAGCTAATCCTGTACAAGCACAGTGGCTCAGCACCGCCGCACCGCGCCAGGCTGTGCGGAGGACGCGCCGTGCGAGGCTGTGCCGAGCCGGGCTGTGCGGGGAACACGAGGCTGTGCCGAGCTGAACCGGGCTGTGCGGGGAACACGAGGCTGTGCCGAGCCGGGCTGTGCGGGGAACACGAGGCTGTGCCGAGCTGAACCGGGCTGTGCGGGGAACACGAGGCTGTGCTGAGCCGGGTTGTGCAGGGAACACGAGGCTGTGCTGAGCCGGGCTGTTCGGGGAACACGAGGCTGTGCCGAGCCGGGCTGTGCGGGGAACATGAGGCTGTGCCGAGCCGGGCTGTGCAGAGAACACGAGGCTGTGCTGAGCCGGGCTGTGCGGGGAACATGAGGCTGTGCCGAGCCGGGCTGTGCAGAGAACACGAGGCTGTGCCGAGCCGGGCTGTGCGGGGAACACGAGGCTGTGCTGAGCCGGGCTGTGCGGGGAACACGAGGCTGTGCCGAGCCGAGCTGTGCAGAGAACACGAGGCTGTGCTGAGCCGGGCTGTGCGGGGAACACGAGGCTGTGCCGAGCCGGGCTGTGCGGGGAACACGAGGCTGTGCTGAGCCGGGCTGTGCGGGGAACACGAGGCTGTGCCTAGCCGGGCTGTGCAGAGAACACGAGGCTGTGCTGAGCTGGGCTGTGCGGGGAACACGAGGCTGTGCCGAGTCGGGCTGTGCGGGGAACACGAGGCTGTGCCGAGCCGGGCTGTGCGGGGAACACGAGGCTGTGCCGAGCCGGGCTGTGCGGGGAACACGAGGCTGTGCCGAGCCGGGCTGTGTGGGGAACACGAGGCTGTGCTGAGCCGGGCTGTGCGGGGAACACGAGGCTGTGCTGAGCCGAACCGGGCTGTGTGGAGAACGCGCCATGCGAGGCCGTGCCAGGCGCTGCACCGGGTGACGCTGCACGGCCCCATGTGCCCCACCGGCCCCGCTGCTGCGGGACGAGCCGAGTCTGGCCAAGCTGAGTCCGTGCTGCGAGAGGCCCAGTATGCGCTGCCACCCCACAGACACCCCACAGGCACCTGCAGACAACCCACGAGGGACCCTAAAGACACTAGTGCTACACGGACACGCTATAGAGACCCTGCAGACCCCCCCGCGGGACACTATAGGCACTGCTGCCCCACAGGCACCCTGCACACACCTGTGAGGGGCCCTAAGGCGCCTGTGCCCCACAGACGGACACCCCACGGACACCCCACTGGTTGGTGATTGGACACTGATGAGCGATGCTGAGCTCAAGCAGACGCTGCCGGGAGGTGCCAATCCTGCCAAAGCCGGGTTGAGACCTGGCTGGGTGGCCGGGCCCAAAGAACTGCGGTGAACGGAGCCACATCCCGACACGGGGCTGCCCCAGCGCTCCGTGTTTGTACCGGTTCTCTTTAATATCGGTGATCTGGACAGGGGACCCATGCACCCTCGGTTTGGCAGCTGGGGTGGGGGGTTGATCTGCGGGAGAGTGGGAAGGATCTACCGAGGGATCTGGATCCATGTGCTGAGCCCAATTGTCTGAGGGTCAACAAGGCCAAGTGCGGGTCCTGCACCGGGGTCACAACAACCCCATGAACGCTGCAGCTGGGGAAGAGCGGCTGGAAAAGGCGCTGGGGGTGTTGGTGCCAGCGGCTGAACATGAGCCAGCGTGTGCACAGGTGGCCAAGAGGCCACCAGCATCCTGGCTGGTCCCAGCACTGGTGTGGCCAGCAGGCCCAGGGCAGCGACCGTCCCTGTGCTGGGACCTGGGGAGGCCAAACCGCCAATCCTGGGGACAGTTTTGGGCCCCTCACGCCAAGAAAGAGCTTGAGGTGCTGGAGCGAGTGGAGAGAAGGGAACGGAGCTGGTGAGGGGCTGGAGCACAAGTGTGATGGAGCGGCTGAGGGACCTGGGGGTTCAGCTGGAGAACAGGAGCTGAGGGGAGACCTTCTGATCTCTGAACTGCCTGAAAGGAGCTTGGAGCCAGGGGGGTCGGGCTCTGCTCCCCAGGAACAAGCGCCAGGAGCAGAGGAAACGGCCTCAAGTTGCCCAGGGGAGGGTGAGGGTGGAGACTGGAGACAATTCCCCCACCCAAGGGCCGCCAGGGGTCACGGCCGTGGGGGTGACGGGGGGGAGGTGGCGCTGGGGCCCGGGTGAGGGCAGCGCTGGGTTGCTGGTGGCACTGGGTGCTCCAAAGGGTCTTTCGCTACCTCATTATGTCGTGATCCCGTGAACCGCTGCAGACACCCCATGTGGGTCCCTATAGGTACCACTGACCCGCACAGCCCACGGGCTCCCCTGCGAGAGGCCCAGTATGCGCTGCCACCCCACAGACACCCCACAGGCACCTGCAGACAGCCCACGAGGGACCCTAAAGACACTAGTGCTACACGGACACGCTATAGAGACCCTGCAGACCCTCCCCACGGGACACTATAGGCACTGCTGCCCCACAGGCACCCTGCACACACCTGTGAGGGGCCCTAAGGCGCCTGTGCCCCACAGACGGACACCCCACGGACACCTCACGGACACGACACCCACGGACACGACACCCGCACCCCGGCCGAGCGCGGGAAGGCGGGGCGGGAGCGGGCCTGCGTCACGTGACGCGGGCCAAGATGGCCAAGGCGGAAGCGGAAGTGGCTGCGCGGAGGGGTCGGAGCGCCGAGGGGCAGGTGGGTTCGGGGACCGAGCGGGGCCGGGGGGCCGTGGGGAGCGGGGCCGGGGGGGCCCGGGGGCTGTGGGGAGCGGGGCCGGGGGGAGCGGGGCCGGGGGTCCCGGGGGCTGTGGGGAGCGGGGCCGGGGGGAGCGGGGCCGGAGGTCCCGGGGGCTGTGGGGAGCGAGGCCGGGGGTCCCGGGGGCTGTGGGGAGCGGGGCCGGGGGGGGCCCGGGGGCTGTGGGGAGCGGGGCCGGGGGAAGCGGGGGCTGTGCGGAGCGGGGCCGGGAGGTCCCGGGGGCTGTGGGGAGCGGGGCCGGGGGGAGCGGGGCCGGGGGTCCCGGGGGCTGTGGGGAGCGGGGCCGGGGGTGCCCGGGGGCTGTGGGGAGCGGGGCCGGGGGGGCCCGGGGGCTGTGGGGAGCGGGGCCGGGGGGGCCCGGGGGCTGTGGGGAGCGGGGCCGGGGGGGCCCGGGGGCCCTGCGGCAGCTGCGGAGGGGCCGGCTGGCCCGGGAGGGCGGCGGGCGGGGGGTCAGTGGGGCCGGCCGGGGGGTGACTGACCCCCCCCGCCCCCCCGGGTCTCCGCAGCCCCCGGCGATGCCAGGGGTCCCCGCGCCGCCATGCTCCTCGCCTCCTACGCCGCCTGCGCCCTCCTGCTGGCCGCCTGCCTGGCTCTGGAGCTGCCCGCCTGCCGCCCCCGGCCTCCCGCCGCCCCCCACCACGCCAACCCGGCTTTCCGCCGCTTCCAGCGCGGCTACTACCGCGGCTACCTGCCGGCGCTGGCCGCCGACTGGCTGCAGGGACCGTACCTCTACAAGCTGTACCAGCACTACCGCTTCCTGGAGGGACAGATCGCCATCCTCTACGTCTGCGGCTTCGCCTCCAACGTCCTCTTTGGGTTGGTTTCTTCGTCTTTAGTCGATCGATTAGGTCGGAAAAAATCCTGCATCCTTTTCTCCTTGACCTACTCGATTTGCTGCTTGGTTAAACTCTCCCGGGATTACCTGGTGCTGGTGGTGGGGAGGGTTCTGGGGGGGTTGTCCACGGCGCTGCTCTTCTCCGCCTTTGAGGCGTGGTACGTCCACGAGCACGTGGAGCACTACGACTTCCCCGGCGAGTGGATCGCCGTCACCTTCTCCCGAGCGGCTTTTTGGAACAACATAATCGCAGTGGCGGCCGGGGCAGCGGCCGATTTCTTCGCCGAGTGGTTGGGGTTGGGCCCGGTGGCCCCGTTCATGGTCTCCATTCCCTTCCTGGTGCTGTCCGGGTTCTTTGCCGTGAAAAATTGGGATGAAAACTATGGGAAGAAACGAGCTTTCTCCAAAAGCTGCGGCGACGGTTTGAGGTGCCTCCTCTCCGACCGACGCGTCCTTCTGCTGGGCACCATCCAGGCTCTGTACGAAAGTGTCATCTACATCTTCATCTTCCTCTGGACGCCCGTCCTGGATCCCCACGGCGCTCCCTTGGGCATCGTCTTCTCCGCCTTCATGGCCGCCAGCGCGCTGGGCTCTTCGCTGTACCGCCTGGCCGTGTCCCGGCGGTACCGCCTGCAGCCCGTGCACCTCCTCGCCCTCGCTGTCCTCCTCGTCTTCTTCTCCCTTTTCATGCTCACCTTCTCCACCAGCCCTGGCCAGGAGAGCCCCACCGAGTCCTTCCTCGCCTTCCTCCTCATCGAACTCTCCTGCGGGCTTTACTTCCCGGCCATGGGTTTCCTCCGCCAGAAAGTGGTGCCGGAAAAGGATCGTTTGGGGTTGATGCACTGGTTTCGCCTCCCCCTGAATTTACTGGCGTGTCTGGGTTTGCTGGTTCTCCACGACAGCGACCGCCAGACGGGCACCAGGAGCATGTTTGGGCTCTGTGCGGCCGTCATGCTGCTGGCGCTGGTGGCCGCCGGCCGCCTCTTCGCCCTCAGCCGCCACGACGTGGAGCTCCGGCTGCCCGCGCCGCCGGGACAGCCTGACGCCGCTGATGCTGCGCCCGAGCTGTGACGGGGTCCTGCGATGGGTGTCACCTCCCCGGGGGGACATGGGGTGAGTGGCGTACCCCCAGAGCCGCTGGTGACCCCCAAAATGTCACAGGGAGGAGTATATTCAATTTTTTTATAAAAAACACCCAAAGAAATAAAAAGCGTTGCTGCTTCCCGGGTGTCTGCGGGAAGTGCAATCCAGCAGTGGGAAATCATCAGGAGGGTCAGAGAGCTCCGTCCGGAATTGGGGGAAAACCCACAAGATTCTGCTCCTTGGAAGAAGGGTCAGGACACTGTGGGGAAAATCAGAAGGGCCAAAGCCCTCTTAGAGCTGAGCTGCTGATAAAAGGGAGCAAAAACTGGTTCTAGAAACACATCAGCTTTGGGAGGGCTGGGGAGAATCTCTGTCCCTTCGTGAGTGCAGGGAAACAGCGACAGGTGAGGCACTTAATGCCACCTTTGCCTCAGTCTTTCCAGTAAGACCAGTTGTTCTTGAGGTACCAGCCCCCGAGCTGGGGACAGGGGGGAGCAGGAGCCCCTAGGGTCACCCCCCGAGCGCTGACAGGGCCTGGGGAGACACCAGGAAGAGCCAGCGCTGCCTTCGCTGGCACCTCGGGGCCCTGCCAGCCGTCACCCCCCGCAAAGAGCCGCAGCACGGCCCCTGCCCAGGGCAGCACCCCCGGTCAGGGCAGGCGGGGCTCCCGGGAGCCTTTCGGGGGGCCAGGGGCCCCTCCCGGGGGACGCGGTTGCGGGGGGCAGAGCTGGCTGGGGGGGGGCGGGGGGCCCTCACGGCCTCGGTCTGTGGGAGATCGCGGGGCCATCACCGGGTCGCTGTCCCGTCACGATCGCGAGGGGGCTCCCGCCGCTTTATACGGCACCGCCGTGGCCGATGGCCCGCCCCACAGCGGAACGCCAGCCAATCAGCGGCGGCAGCGACGGGCGATACTCGGCTAGGATTGGTCAGCGCCGCTGCAGGGCTCGGCCTGCCAGCGATAGGCTGATATCAACCTATCAGCTCTGGGAGGAGGCGAAGCCGCTGATCACAGAGAGGATGGGGAGGACAGAGCGCCGCCAGGAGCGGGGTTGTGGGACAGCGGCGGCGCCGCGCCGGGGCCTCCACCCCGGGGACCCCCAGGGACGACCCCGGCACTGCCCCCACTGCCCCCCCCCCGGCACTGCCCCCACTGCCCCCCCCCCCGGCACTGTCCCCGCCCCCCGGCACTGCCCCCCCCGGCACTGCCCCCCCCCCGGCACTGCCCCCCCCGGCACTGCCCCCCCGGCACTGCCCCCGCTGCCCCATCCCCGGCACTGCCCCCCCCGGCACTGTGTCCCCCCGGCACTGCCCCCCCCCCCGAAACTGCCCCCTCCCGGCACTGCCCCCACTGCCCCCCCCCGAAACTGCCCCCCCCCGGCACTGCCCCCCACCCCGGCACTGCCCCCACTGCTCCATCCCCGGCACTGTCTCCGCGCCCCGGCACTGCCCCCCCCGGCACTGCCCCCCCCCCCGGCACTGCCCCCATCCCCCACACTGCACCCCCCCCCGGCACTGCCCCCACTGCCCCCCCCCCGGCACTGCCCCCCCCGGCACTGCCCCCATCCCCCGCACTGCCCCCCCCCCGGCACTGCCGGCACTGCCCCCCCCGGCACTGCCCCCCCCCCGGCACTGCCCCCCCCCGGCCCACACGAGCGATCCGGGCCCGGCGTCGCCGCAGCCTTTATTTGCTGCTCAAGCAGGATGGGGACACGGGGGGCACAGCCCCGATGCCGCGCCCCTTCCCGCCCCCGGGCCCGGGACAGCGCCGGGGACCCGCGGTGCCCGCAGACCGCGGGGCCACCTCCGTGCGGGGGGCACGGCCAGGACCCCCCAGGGCCCGGACAGCGGCGGCGATGTTTGATAAACGTTCCATACACCTGAGCTTCCAGCGGGGAAAAATAAATGGGTGATAAAAATAAATAGGTGATAAATAGCAATAAATAAGGGGGGGGCGACAAGGCACCGCGCTGTGCTACAGCCGGGGGGGGCAGCGGATCCCCTCCGCTCCCGCCAGCGCGGGGCCGGTGCGGCGGGTCCGTCACTCCTTGTGCGACTCCGTGAGCAGCCGCTGCGGGGACAGAACGGGGGGTCAACCCCACGGCGGGGCTGCCCCCCCAGGCAGGGACCCCCCTGCCGCCCCAGCGCCCACCTGCCTGTCCCGCGTCTCCATGGTTTTGATCAGCACCGTCCTCCGCGCCGCGCTCTGCCCCGGCGGCTCCAGCGCTGCGGCACAGAGACGCTGTCAGCCCCCCCGGGGTGCTGGTGGGTGCAGAGCCACCCAGGCAGGGGCACAGGGACCCCCCTGGGGTGTCTGCCCCGAGAGAGGGAGGAAAGACCCCCAGCCCCCCCTCACCTGAGCTCCTCATGCTGAAGGAGGTGGTGGGGTGCAGAGGGACGGTGATCCTGGGGGGCAGGGAGAGGTTGTGAGGGGGGGTCCAGGGCTCCCAGGCTGGTGACCCTGACCCTTTCACCCCAGTGGGTCAGTGACCCACGTCACGGGTAAGTGGTGCTGGGCTGCGCCAGGGGCTGCGGGGCCGGGGAGGAGGTGGCAGCCCCCCCCATCGCGCCCCGCCTCGGCCTTGCCTTTATCTTGGCAGCAAGAACCTCCCGTGGGAGCTTCGTGTTTGCCGGCAGGGACAGTTCCCAGAGCTGCCCACGCGCACAATTCTGTGCTGACCAGGATCACCAAGGGACGGCAATTCCTCGCCCAGCCGGGCTCTGCACCCCAGTGGTGACAGGGACGCGTGGCCCCATGTCCCCTGTCCCCCTCCTCACCGGCTCTCCTCGCCCTCCAGCAGCTTGCGGTACGCAGTGATCTCGATGTCCAGGGCCATCTTGACGTTGAGCAGGTCCTGGTACTCGCGCAGGTGCCGGGCCATCTCCTCCTTCATCTGCTGGATCTCCTGCTCCAGACGCCCCACCACGTCCTGGTAGCTCCCGATCTCCTCCCCAAACTCATCCTCCATCTCCCGCATCTGCCGCTGCAACGCCTCGTTCTGCGGGGGGAGAAGCGGCCTCGTGGGACCTGTGGCGCGTGGCCCGTGCCCCCCGGGCCCCTCAGCAGCTCTCACCATGCCCTTCAGCCCGTCCACCTCGCAGGTGAGGCTCTGGATCTGCCGCCGAGACTCGTTCATCTCCTGCTTGGCCAGCCGCAGCGCCTCGTGGTTGCGGTTGGCTGCGTCCGAGAGGTCAGCGAACTGCAGGGGCCGGGGACGTCAGGGCTGCCGGGACTCCCCAGCCCACCTGCGGCCCCCCCCGGCCTGGGTACCTTCGACTTGTACCACTCCTCGGCTTCCTGCAGGTTCTTCACGGCGATGCTCTCGTACTGGGTGCGGATCTCCCGCAGCGCGGCCGTCAGCGCTGGCGTGCAGACCTCCGCCTCCGCCGGCACCGCGGCGCGCGGGGCGCTCACCTCCAGGTCCTGCAGCTCCTGCGCGGGCACACGAGCCGTCACGACGCGGCACATGGGCCGTCACGACACGGCACACGGGCCGTCACGACATGGCACACGGGCCGTCACGACGCGGCACACGGGCCGTCACGACGCGGCACACGGGCCGTCACAATGTGGCACACGGGCCATCACGACACGGCACATGGGCCGTCACGATGTGGCACACGGGCCGTCACGACGCGGCACACGGGCCGTCACGATGCAGCACATGGGCCGTCACAACGCAGCACACGGGCCATCACCATGTGGCACACGGGCCGTCACGATGCAGCACACGGGCCATCACGATATGGCACACAGGCCGTCATGACGCGGCACACGGGTCGTCACGATGCGGCACACGGGCCGTCACGACACGGCACACGGGCCCCCCCAGCCCCCACTGCGCTGTGGCCCCCACCTCTTCATGCAGCTTCTTGAGGAAGCCGATCTCGTCCATCAGCAGCTCGACCTTGCGCTCCAGCTCCAGGCGGGACAGTGTGGCGTCGTCCATGTCCTATGGGGAGAGGCTGGGCTGGGACGAGCTGTGGGGCAGCATGGAGGGGATGGGACCCACCCCACGGGCGGTGCGGGACAGGGAGTGCGCGGTGCATGGGGCATCGCAGGGCAGGGGCCGTGTGTAGGACATGGGCGTCACCGGCGTGCTGCATGGAGAGCACTGGGTAATGGACACTGCACGGGGCATGGACCCCCCAAGCCTCCTCACCTTGCGGAACAGCACCAGGGTCCTCTCCGCATCCTCTCGCTTCTGCGTCTCGTCCTCCAGCCTGGGGACATTAGAAGTGACAAGGAGGTGGGGGACAGGGTGCAGCTCTCCCCACCTGGTGCCTCCTTGAGGCTGCTGCCTCAGCCCCCCACACGCTACAGGCACACGGGGATGGAGGAGGTGGGAGAGGAGCCCCCCAGCCTGGGCTACATCCTCCTTGCAGCCCCCAAGAGCCTGGGCTGCCCCCTGGGGTGTCCCTGTCCCTGCACTGCCAGGACAGGGCCGGCCCCTCCCATAGGACCCCCAGATCCTGGGGGACCCCACCCGAGCCCTGTCACGACCCTTCTGCAGCCCTTCATGGCCCCACACTGGGACACACTCTTCCCCGGGGAGGTCCGGCCCTGCCCCGGTCCCATCTCACCGCGCCCGGTGCTCATCCCAGTCCGCTCCCAGTGTCCCCACCCCGCCGCGCTCCTCCCAGTGCGCCGCCCTTCCGCAGAGCCCCGCGCTCCCCGTGCCCACCGGCCCCGGCGCACCCCGGCCCCACCGCAACATCCCCGCTGCATCCTCCATCCCAGCGCACCCCTCATCCCAGCGCACCCCGGGCCCCACCGCAACATCCCCGCTGCATCCTCCATCCCAGCGCACCCCTCATCCCAGCGCACCCCGGGCCCCACCGCAACATCCCCGCTGCATCCCGCATCCCAGCGCACCCCTCATCCCGGCGCACCCCGGCCCCATCGCAAGATCCCCGCTGCATCCTGCATCCTAGCGCACCCCTCATCCCGGCGCACCCCGGCCCCACCGCAACATCCCCGCTGCATCCTGCATCCCAGTGCACCCCTCATCCCAGCGCAACCCGGCCCCACCGCAACATCCCCGCTGCATCCTGCATCCCAGCGCACCCCTCATCCCAGCGCACTCCTCATCCCGGCGCACCCCGGCCCCACCGCAACATCCCCGCTGCATCCTGCTTGCCAGCGCACCCCTCATCCCGGCGCACCCCTCATCCCGGCGCACATCGGGCCCCACCGCAACATCCCCGCTGCATCCTGCATCCCAGCGCACTCCTCATCCCGGCGCATCCCCGGGTCCGCATCTCTCCAGCGTCCCCCGGTGCACCCCACATCCCCACCTCGCTGCCTTCCCCGGACCCATCGCGGTGCATTCCACTCCCCATCCCCGTGTCCCCATCCAGTGCATCTCCCGGTCCTCCGGTCCCTCCCGGTCCCCCGCATCCCCCGGTGCAACCCCTGTCCCCACCCCGCTGCACTCCCCGCAGCATCCCCTGTTCCCCGTCCCGCCGGTGCCTCCCGCCGCTCCTCCGCGCACCCACCGCTGCCGCAGGGCCGCCAGGTCCGTGGCCAGCCCGTCCCGCTCGGCCTGGAGCCGGTCTCGGTCCCGGCCGAGGCGCTGCAGCCGCTCCCGCAGCCCCCGCAGCTCCCCCCGCACCAGCCCGGCGGCACCGGGCGCGGTGGCGGCGGCGGCGCGGCCCAGGGCGGCTCTCAGGGCCCCATTCTGCCGCTCCAGCGCCCGCACCCGCTCCAGGAAAGCGGCGAAGCGATCGTTCAGCGCCGCCAGTTCCTCTCGCTCCGCGCTCCGCGCCGCCGCCGCCGCCGCCAGCCGCCCCGCCGCCGCGGTGACGGGCGGTGTCACCCCGAGGGCGCGGCCGCCGCGGCTCATGGTGGCACCGGGAGGGCGGCGGCCGCCTGTAGCCCCTGTTTATAACGGGTGGCGGCTCCGCCCCACCGGGGGGACCCAGGGGTGCGGGCGGAGGGGAGGGGTCTCCTGGCCGGGAGGACCGGGGCTGCGGGGATCCCCTCGGGGTTGGGGGGCGGGAAGAGGGCCCGGAAGCGGCCAGGGACCCCCTAGGGATTCGGGCCGGGGGGTGTAGGGTCCCCCTCGAGGGTGCAGGGAGAGGATGCCAATAGCCCTGGGGCCAGTGGGGAGAGGGGCCGGGTGATGCAGGAGAGCGGCTGGGGGGCCCCGTGGGGTGCAGGGCAGCACCGGGGGTTATAGGGTACCCCTCCAGTAGTACGGGGAGAGGAGGAGTGCAGACCCCCGCACTGGGTTGTAGGGTGGGACTGGAGGCTGCAGGGTGAGCCCCATCCTCAACCGCGGCTGCGGGGCTGAGCGGAGCCCCCACCTCGGCTGGGTCCCGCCCTGCCCGGGGTGCTCGGGCAATGCAGGTTCCGCCCGTCCCAGCAGCCGGGGAGGGGGGGCCTGTCCCCCCGTTTTGCACGGACAGCCGTGACTCGGCTCTGCGGGAGCTGACATGCGCAGGGCAGCGCTGGAGAACAAGCGCTGGCCCCCCCAGGGCCCTTCCCGGACGGCGAGGACGGTGCTTACGGGAAGAGATCAGTGTCTCTGCGCAGGGGCCGGGGGGTCCCCGCTCCCCCCCAGCCCCCCCAGCTCTGCAGAGAACCGCACAGACACCAGCTCCGTGCGAGGAGCAGCATGACAGCAGGTACACCCATCCGCACCAGTCGCGCCCAGGGCCACATCCTGCCCATGAACCACGAGGCACAGGGCTCGGGGGGTGTTCCCAGGGGTCCTCACCCCACCCGGGATCCCCCGTGTGACAGGGACCCCTGGGGACAATGGAGCGGGGAGGGGGCATGAAGGACCCCCTAGGGCAGGCAGCCCAGCATGACACGGGCGGCCCACAGCACAGCCCGGGCCGAGGGACCCCCGGCCGCCCAGCACAGCCGCTGTGCCAGCCAGGACCCCCCGCCCCTCGGGACACCCAGACAATAAATGAGGGAAGACTGGAAAGAGCGATTTTAATGAACAGCATCACTGGAACTGGCAGAAAAGACAAGGCACGAGTATTCCCATCCCCTGCATCACCCACCGCTGATGGGCAGCAGGACATATGTCCCCACCCCCCAACCAGGGACCCCTCGGGCAAGGCCACCCCTCCCCTGCCAAGGCACAGCAGGCAGCACAGATACCCCCCCAGGCTTCCACCAAACTGGAGGCTCCACAGATCCCCTGCCCCCCGGGAGTTAACCCACCCCCTGTGCTCACCTGGGTGCTGGTCCTAAGAAAACCCAACACAGCCCCGGTCCTGCTGCAGAGCCGGGCACAGCACGGGGACACGCAGGGGACACACGGGGGGACGCTGCCCAGCTGCAGGATGGGGGGAACACTAGTTTGGGGAGCACAGGCTGGGCGGTGCGGGGCTCAGCACACACCCAGGGAGCAGGATGGGGGCGCTGGGTGCACCAGGGGCTGTTGGGGACAGCGGCCAGAGGACATCGCGGCACAGAGTGAAGACGACAGAGCCGGGTAAGACAGGAAATGCTTTTTATTCAGACCCACGAGGAAGGACAGGTGGGTGCGTAACAGACTTTCCATTGAAGCACAGACCATAGAACAGGACAGAGCGAGGCGCACACACGGCTACAGACCCCCGGCGGGGTCCTCAACTAGGTTATGTTCCCTGCAAGAGCAGCACCCTTGGGAGAGTTCAGTATTCCTCCCCTTCCTCCTCTCCCTCCCCTTCCACCGAATCCACCCCCACCTCCTCGTAATCCTTCTCCAGGGCGGCCATGTCCTCCCGGGCCTCCGAGAACTCCCCCTCCTCCATGCCCTCCCCCACGTACCAGTGCACGAACGCCCGCTTGGCGTACATCAGGTCAAACTTGTGGTCCAGGCGGGCCCAGGCCTCGGCGATGGCCGTGGTGTTGCTCAGCATGCACACGGCGCGCTGCACCTTGGCCAGGTCCCCCCCGGGCACCACCGTGGGCGGCTGGTAGTTGATGCCAACCTTGAAACCAGTGGGACACCAGTCCACGAACTGGATGGTGCGCTTGGTCTTGATGGTGGCGATGGCGGCGTTGACATCCTTGGGCACCACGTCCTCGCGGTACAGTGTGGGTATGGCACCAGGTTGGTCTGGAACTCCGTCAGGTCGACGTTCAGGGCGCCATCGAAGCGCAGGGAGGCCGTGATGGAGGACACGATCTGGCTAATGAGGCGGTTGAGGTTGGTGTAGGTTGGCCTCTCGATGTCCAGGTTGCGGCGGCAGATGTCGTAGATGGCCTCGTTGTCCACCATGAAGGCACAGTCGGAGTGCTCCAGGGTGGTGTGGGTGGTGAGGATGGAGTTGTAGGGCTCCACCACGGCCGTGGAGACCTGCGGGGCCGGGTAGATGGAGAACTCCAGCTTGGACTTCTTGCCGTAGTCGACGGAGAGGCGCTCCATGAGCAGGGAGGTGAAGCCGGAGCCGGTGCCGCCGCCGAAGCTGTGGAACACCAGGACCCTGCAGCCCTGGTCAGCCTGGGGCAGTGTTGGAGCAGCTCATGGCTTTGCACCCTTGTCCTCTGCAGAATGGGTGCGGCAGACGCCGCCCCCTCCATGGAGCCCTGTGGGCAGCCAGCTCCGGCTTTGATGTCGGGGAGCTCCCCGAGCGGAGCCGGCAGCGCGGCGGGTCCAGCCGGCACCAGCGTGGGAAACAGGGGTTCAAAGAGCTCAGGCAGCCGCACCAGTCTGACCAGCGCCGCACCAGCGCCCAAACCAGGGCTGCGTCTGCCCGGGCCGCGCGGTCTCCTGCTCTGCTCCCCATGGCCAGTCCTGGCACCAGCGTGGGATGGGCCGTGCAGCCCTGGGGCAGCGCTGTCCCGTGCGGGCGCTGGGGACAGCCCAGGGCTGTCACCCACCCCGGCGGCAGCCCGCCTTTCGTCCCAAAGTGCTGACGGGGCAAGAAGGACCTGGTGATCACCCACCAGTGACCCAGGTGTCTCTTTGTCCCCAACCACCCCCTGGTGATGGACCCACACTGTGAAACCCCATGGGATGCTCATCAGCTTGCGGATGCGGTCGAGGACCAGGTCGATGATCTCCTTGCCGATGGTGTAGTGCCCACGGGTGTAGTTGTTGGCCGCGTCCTGATCAGCTGCTCGGGGTGGAAGAGCTGCCGGTACGTTCCTGTGCGCACCTCGTCTGCGGGAGAGCCACCCGTGCCATCAGCACCCAGTGTCCCTGCAACACCGGGCACCCCATCCACACCACACACCCCACGGCCCCCCCGCGCTCACCGATCACCGTGGGCTCCAGGTCCACGAAGGCGGCTGCGGTGGTTGAATCAACACAGACCGGGGTGCAGACAGGGATGCACGCACAGAGATCTTGTGCTGGGAGGAGTGCTGAGCCAGGCGGAGCCCGTTATTAGCCATCGACAATTGTCATGGAGGCACCCCCAGGTTAGTCTAAGGGACAACAGGGTCCAAAACTTGTATTAAACCGGTGAGAAACAGAGTTTTAGCACTGCAAAAGTGACTTGAATACAGGTTCGGATATCAGTTGAGGAAAACTATTAAGGGGCAGCAACTAATACAACAGGCGGTCCACAGAGTGCATGGATGTGGCTTCACCAGAACAATGCTGGAGCCGGCACTGAGTCCGGGAGGAGTCCACACTGCATGGACACGGTGTGGGGTTATTGTAAAGGGACACACGTACTCGTAGTGAGTACGGAAAGTGTACACCCGCGATTCTGCGAGGGGAAATTTATAATACACTCGCAATCGTGCGAGGGGAAATACACGTGGAAGCGTGCACGGAATATCACACGTGCTTATGTGGAAACACGGGGGGGAAATACACCCGCAATTGTGCGAGGATTAATTTATACACATGCTCATATTGAGCATGGAAAGTTACGTGTGCAAATGTGCATGGAAAGTTACATGTGCTTATGTGGACGCACGGGAGGAAAATACACCCGTGATTATGCGAGGGTTAATTTTACACGCGCTCGTATTGAGCACGGAAAGTTACACATGCAAATGTGCACAGGAAGTAAAAATACACGTGCAAATGTGCAGGAAAGCAGAGATACACTCGCAATCCTACGAGGAGAAGTTCCACTCAGCCCCGTGGCTGCAGGGCAAGCGGGGTCTCCATCCCGGGGGGTCTCGGCAGCATCTCGCTCGTGTTCCCAGACCCGCGACAACGGGCAGAGCCTCCACGAGAGTCCTGTGTTTTATTGGCTGATCAGAGCTGACTGTCGGCATTCCAAAGCTTCTCCGCACCCCCACACTGGCTGTGGGTGCCCCTGAAGCCTCCAAACACCCCCAAACTGACTGCGGGTGCCCAGCGGCTCGTGGCACCTCCGCTCGCTTTGCCCAATGGCCCTGACCAGGGGCTCTAGGGCCAAACAAAAGCTGTAGCAGAGACAGAGGGAGATGTGTCTGCTCCTTCATTATCAAAAGAGAGAGGTGGGAGAGAGGGGGGTTTGCATCCTGCCGCTACAATTTATAGGATTCACACGCACGGGTCTGGATTAAGATGTTACTTCAGATGTTTTTCAGTAATTGTTATTAAAAACACACCGCACACGTTCTGTTTGTTTCAGCGACGTTCCCACTCGTTCACAGACCAGGCCCAAGGACATTCACACATCACACACACGGGGGTTGTTTCCTGAGCCGAGATACCATCCCCGTGGGGACGCCGCCCCCAGGACGGGCTGGCATGGAGCTGGAAAGGGCCAGTGCCCAGCGCTGGATGGGGCCCAATCCTGCCCAGACATACCCCATTGTTCTGGGCCACACCCAATGGGGGGGGGGGGGCTCTGCTCTGGGGGTCCCATCCTGCCCCTCGAGGAAGCCGGGACCCTGCCCATTGTGCAATGGGGAGCTCAGCACCGGGGGCTCATCCTGCCCCAAGGGACTGGAACCACACCCAGGTCAATATGGGGAGCCCTGAGGGTCCTATCCTGCCCCACTCGCCCTGTTGAGACACAGCAATGCCCAGTGCGGGGAGGGGGCTCAGCACCAGGGGCTTCCACTAAACTAGGGCCACACCCAGTGGGGGTCCCCATCCTGCTCTGCCTTGTCCTCTGGTGGGGGAGAGGCTGCTCAGCACCGGGGAAGGGTGGCAGTCAGGTCCCCCCAGCACCCCCACGCCCCCTCGGGGCAGGTTCCCCTCCCGGCTGTGGCAGCCCCAGGGGCGGCTGTGGGGATGTGTCCGGGACCTGAGTGGGAGCCCAGGCCACCCGCTGTGCCCCGTTGTGTCCCCCCGCCATGGCTCCGGGCCCCGTGTCCCCCCCCATCAGGGGCTGCCCATGCTCGGCAGCCCCACGAGATGTCCTGGACACACGAGGAGCTTCACCCCCCGGACCGCAGCCCCACGGGAGTCCCGCAGCCCCACGGGGGTCCCGCAGCGTCCCCGGGCCCGTCCGCACCGCGGCCGCTCCGCCACCGGAACGGGCGACGAGGGGTGCGCGGCGGCCCCCCCGCTACAGCCCTCGGAGGTGGGGGGTGGGGGAGGGGCGTGACCCCCAGTGGGGCGTGGCTAACCATTTCCCCGCCCCTTCGACGCCACGCCCTCGCAGCGGGCCACGCCCCTCGCCGACCCACCTCGATTCCGATTGGCCGGTTGGAAAGACTGAGAGGGTGACGTCAGCAGCCTGGAATGTGGTGGGCGGGGGAGCATCGGGCGGGGGGGTCGGGGGTCATTAGGGACGGCGGGGCCGGGGGGCGTGTTGGGATGAGGGGGCTCAGTTGGGGCGGGTCTGTGCTGTCCCCGTCCCGTTCCCGTGGGAAGCCCCGCGGGCTCCCGGCCGTGTTTTCCTGGCAGCCCCTGGGGCGCGGGACCCCACGCGGGGGCAGCTGCTGTGGGGCAGCACGGGCGGGGGGTCACTGCACCCCCACCCCGGGGAGCAGCGGCCCGTCCTGCCCTGGGACCCCCTGCCCTGGGACCCCCTGCCCTGGGACCCCCTGCCCTGGGCTGTTGTGAGCGCGGGTTGGGTGGGTCGGCCTCGCGTTCCCAGGGCCAGAGATGAGTTTGGGGACACGGGCAGCCCCGGAGATCCCCGTGCTGCGCTTTGGGTTGCACCCCTGCAGCGGGGACACGCCCTTGGTGCCCCCCCCTCCTGCACTGTCCCCGTGCAGGGCTGAGAGTGGGGACACCAGGACATGCCCAGGGACCAGCCCCAGCGCTGCACCCAGTCCCACAGCACAGCGCCGGGCACAACGGGGCACCCTCGGTGTCCTCCCCACTCCCTGGGCACCCCCATGTCCCTCCATTCCCTGGGCACCCCCAGTGTCCCTCCACTCCCTGGGCACCCCCATGTCCCTCCATTCCCTGGGCACCTCCATGTCCCTCCATTCCCTGGGCATCCCCAGTGTCACCCCACTCCCTGGGCACCCCTATGTCCCTCCATTCCCTGGGCACCCCCAGTGTCACCCCACTCCCTGGGCACCCCTATGTCCCTCCATTCCCTGGGCACCCCCAGTGTCACCCACTCCCTGGGCACACCCTCGGTGGTGGCACCTGCCTAGGGCAAGGGTGTCCAGTGTCCTTCAGCCACTGGTGCCACTAGCGCTCCCTGACCACCCCCCACGGCCCTGCGGGGGGTCAGGGGGTGCTCAAGGGGGGCTGGGCAGAGCTGAAGCCCACCCAGCAGCAGGGTCTCTGCCGCCTCATCCCGCCGCCACCGCCGCCGCGCTCCTTTATTGCAGGTTTGCCGCAATGCGGTGCTGCCCCGGGAGCGCCGAGCGATGCTGCAGCCCCCTCCCCACCGCCCCCCCCGCCTCCCTTTTTTTGTGGCTCCCACAGTGCCAGGAGGGAAGGGGGAGTGTGGGAGGGGGGTACGGGGCACCCAGACTGCAGGAACACACAGTGACACCCCCCTCCGCTCCCTCCCATGGGGGTGGGCTCACCCACTGCCCCCAGCACTTGGAGCCGGGGGTCCCTTGCCCTGCCCTTTGAGGGGGGGCTGTGGGGTCAGGCGAGGACAGGGACAGGTGCCACCGCCTCCACCCACCCCCACCACCCACCGCAGAGTCTGCCTGGTGCCCCCACCCCCTGCTGCACCAGCACCTCATCCTGCACCCCAGCGAGGAGCAGCCCCCGCCCCGAGCGGCCCCGTCTCTCCGTTTCAATGAACCTGTCACATCGATGGTGGCAGGGGACAGACAGACGGACAGATCGGCCACTCGCATGCCACGTTCTGTGGGAAAACAGGTTAAAAATAGCAGCAGCCAGCGCCCAGGACGTCACCCCCTCCCTGGGAGCCACAGCAGCCCCCACCGAGGCTGGGACCCCCTGGTCCTGGGGGCGGATGAGTCCCAGCCATGGACCAGTGTCACCAGGGATGGACCCCAGAACAGCCCAAACTGGGGGGACTGGCAGGGAGCCAGCGGCCGGGAAATGGGCCCACACTGGGCTGCGCTGTGGGGGGAGCGGGGACACGGGCTCTTGGACCCGCTGAGATGGGCGGCTCGAGGGGGGCAGCCATGGCAGGGCTGGGGGCTCAGCACAGCCGAGGGGGACCCCAGCCTGTCCCACTCGGTGCTGTCCAGGCCAGGGACATGGCGGGGGGGGCAGCAACCGTCACCAGGAGCTGCCGCGTTGCTACCAACAGTCAACACAGCACAGGCGGCCGGGAAGAGCCGGCGGGGCTGGGAGGGGGGGGGCGGGGGGCTGGGGCAGAGCCCCCCACACTGGCACACACTGAGGCTGGACATCGAGGGGGCCCTGAGGCTGGTGACCCCCATGGCGGGGTGCAGCGGGGCTGGGCACTGGGGGCCCCTGGGGTCTGTGTGTCCCCCATGGGCACAGCACAGCGGGGTCAGGCCCTGGGGGGCCCTGGGAATGGTGCTCCCCCCAGCACAGCAGGGCCAGGCAGCAGGGGGACCCCAACTCCCCTTCCCCGCCCCCCCCCCTCCTGGCCAGACCCCGGGATGGCTGTTGGGGAAGGGGAATGTGGGGGGTGGTCCCAGGCCGTCTCCTAGCAACCGGTCTCCTAGCAACCCTGCCACCAGGTCCTGTTGCCTGGCAGCGGCCGAGAGCGAACGAGTGGCCTTCCATACCTAATGAGATGGGAGGGGGCCAGGGGGGCACCTCCAGCACCCAGGGCCCCTCACCCTACACCCTGCACTGCCCAGGGGGGCCTGAGTCACCCACTGCCCCACAGGGCACCCCCTGCCCACAGCTCGGGGGTCAGGGTGGGCAGGGACCCCCCAACCTGGAGAGAAGACCTGGAGGGGGGGGCTGTTGTGAGTCCTCAAAACCGCAGACCCTGGGGACACTCTGGGGACACTCTGGGGACACTCTGGGGACACCCTGCGTGGCCCCACAGCGGCGCTGAGGGCTCAGGGCTGTGGGGAGACAAAGGCAGGAGGCATTTCCCACCCAGGGACAGACCCAGCAGGGGGGTCAGAGTGGGGAGCTGCCCTGTTTCTGGGGCCAGGGTCCCCCAAAACCCCCTTTGCAATGGGGACCAGCCCAGTGGGAGCCCAATTTCCCAGTTCTCCTCCACTTGGCGCATCCAGGGCTGCCCGGTCCTTTGTTCTGGTGGGCGATGCCCAGTTCCCAGCCCCTCTTTGTTTGCAGCCCCAGCCCCCTCTCTGCTCCCACCCACGTCAGCAGCACCCCAAAAGCATCGAGCTGGCAGAGGGTGCAGCTGGCGGTGGGGCCGTGGGGCTGGCGGTGGGGCCGTGGGGCTGGCGGTGTGGATGTGGGGCTGGCGGTGGGGATGTGGGAACCTTAAGCTGCCCAGAAATCTGCATAATGTGAGAAATGCAGAGAAAACCGTGATTTCTCAGCGGGGGGGGGGGCGGATCCTGGCAGCTCCACCCATGCGTGCAGCCGGGGGGTCACCCCTCTGCAGGCAACGAGCCCTCCGTAACCCCCACCTTGGGGGGCACAACCTCCAGCCCCCACCCTGAACCGGGCACAAATGAGAGGGAGATCCCCTCCCCAAGGAGTGGGGGCCTGGGGGGGCCATGCAGGGACTGCAGCAGCTGGAGCGGTGCAAGGGACACGCGTGTCCCCGTGTACCAGCTGTGTCCCAACCACCAGCTGCCACAGAGCAGCTGCCACTCAGTATGGGCCCCCAGCCCCCAAAACTGCCACCTCAGGGCTTTGTCCCCCATGTCCCCCTGCCACTCCCAGGCCCCCTGGCCCTGCGTGTCCCCAGCTGCTCTGGGGGATGGCGCTTTGTCCCCAGCTGGGCCCCACGGGGCTGGTTTCTGCTTCTTGGACAGACAAAGAGGCAGAGCCGGGAAAGGGCCAGGACAGGCACCGGGCCACCGTGGGGATGGGGCCAAGGCATGGCTGGGAACCAGGGCACTGGGGCATGGCCAGGCATGGGGACAGTGTCGCCGGGGGGGAGCAGGGGCATGGCCAGGGATGGAAAATAGGGTGTGGCTGGGATGGGGACCAGAGTGTGGCCAGGGATGGGGACACCAGCCTGGCCGGGGGCAGGAACCGGGGTGTGGCTGAGGATGGAGACAGAGGCACAACTCGGAACCAGGACAGTGGGCAGACAGGGCGATGGTGGCACCGCCGGGGATGGGGACAGGGACACGGCTGCGGACACGGGCAGCGCTGCACAGCCAGCCCGGGGACAGCGGCACGGCAGAAAATGGGCACCAGGGCGTGGCCAGAGACGCTGCTTGGCCAAAAATGGGGGCCAGGACACGGCAGGGACGTGGCTGGGGACAAGGACACGGCTGGGGACGGAGCGCGGGGCACGGCGGGGCCGGGACAAGGACATCGCCGAGGCCCAGACGGCGGCGGGCAGGAACCGGCGGCGGGGCCGCCCCGGGGCCGCCGCAGCCCCCGGCCCCCCCGCGCATCACCGGCCTTTGTCTGCGGCTTCGGGGGGGGCATTACCTCATCCCGGCCGCGCCAATGGCGGCCGCCGCCGCCGCCCCCGGCCCCGCCGCCCGCCCCGCCCCGCCGGCGCTATAAAGCCCCGCGCCGAGCCCCGCGCTCCGTCGCGCTTCTTACATCGACCGCCTCAGCGTCGGGCTGTGAGACCGTCCCGGACCGACCGCCACCATGGTGAGTGGGGGGCGCGGGGAGGGGTCCCCAGCCTCCCGCGGTTGTCCCCGCTTTCGTCCTGCCCGGGATGAGCGGGACGGGGCCCTCGGCGCTGAGCCCGCACCGGGCGTGGCTCGCGTTAAACCGGGCAGGGGGGTCGCCCGGGACTCGCCACCGAGTGTGGGTGCGTTCAGCCGGGTTGGGTGGGTGCCCTGCCTTCACCGGGGCTGAGCGCCGAACCGCCACCGGGGGTGGCTCCCGTTAAACCAGGCAGGATGGGACCCCCGGGACCGAGCCCGCACCGGGCGTGGTGCCCATTAAACCGAGCAGCATGGGTCCCTGGGGCTGAGCCTTCAGCCTGCGACGGGTGTGGTTGCCGTTAAACCGGGCAGGATGGGTCCCCGGGGCTGAACCCCAAGCCCGTACTGGGCGTGGCTCCCGTTAAACCGGGTCGGATGGGTCCCCAGTGCTGAGCCCTCAGGCTGGGCGTGGCCTTGGTTCGATGGGGCAGGATCGGGCCCCCCCTTCCCAGTGCCGAGCTGGACCCGCACTGGGCGTGGCTCCCGTTAAACTGGACAGGACAGACCCCCCTCCCCCCCATCCCAGTGCTGATCCCTCAGCCTGCACTGGGCGTGGTCCCGGTTTAACGGGGCAGGATGGGTCCCCCGGTGTGGGATGCAGTCTGGGTGCAGTGGGACGGGCAGGGCAGAATGGGCCCCCCCCCGGTGCTGAGCAGCCTCTCCCCCACCAGAGGACAAGGCAGAGCAGGATGGGGACCCCCACTGGGTGTGGCCCTAGTTTAGTGGAAGCCCCTGGTGCTGAGCCCCCTCCCTGCACTGGGCATTGCTGCGTCTCAACAGGGCGAGTGGGGCAGGATAGGACCCTCAGGGCTCCCCATATTGACCTGGGTGTGGTTCCAGTCCCTTGGGGCAGGATGAGCCCCCGGTGCTGAGCTCCCCATTGCACAATGGGCAGTGTCCCGGCTTCCTCGAGGGGCAGGATGGGACCCCCAGAGCAGAGCCCCCCCCCCCATTGGGTGTGGCCCGGAACAATGGGGTATGTCTGGGCAGGATTGGGCCCCATCCAGCGCTGGGCACTGGCCCTTTCCAGCTCCATGCCAGCCCGTCCTGGGGCGGCGTCCCCACGGGGGGCGCGGTGGGTGCTGCAGGTGGGGTAGGGACAAAGGAGGGAGCCTGGGGGTGACACAGCACCTTGTCCTGTCCCCGCAGCGTGAGTGCATCTCCATCCACGTGGGCCAAGCGGGCGTGCAGATCGGCAACGCCTGCTGGGAGCTGTACTGCCTGGAGCACGGCATCCAGCCCGATGGGCAGATGCCCAGTGACAAGACCATCGGTGGGGGGGACGACTCCTTCAACACCTTCTTCAGCGAGACGGGGGCCGGCAAGCACGTGCCCCGGGCCGTCTTCGTGGACCTGGAGCCCACGGTGATCGGTGAGCGCGGGGGGGACGTGGGGTGTGTGGTGTGGATGGGGTGCCCGGTGTTGCGGGGACACTGGGTGCTGATGGCACGGGTGGCTCTCCCGCAGACGAGGTGCGCACAGGGACGTACCGGCAGCTCTTCCACCCTGAGCAGCTGATCACGGGCAAGGAGGATGCGGCCAACAACTACGCCCGTGGGCACTACACCATCGGCAAGGAGATCATCGACCTGGTCCTCGACCGCATCCGCAAGCTGGTAGGGGCGGGGGGGGCTCGTGGGTGACGAGTCGAGGACAAAGACTCAGTTCTCAGACTTGCCCTCCCTGCTGGACTAGCCAGGCTGGGTTTAGATTTAATATATTAATGTTAATCCTGTTGTGCAGCAGCAGCCATTGGCCGGCAGCGGGACTCGGCGCCGCCGGGGTGTTGGAGCCGCTCCACAGCGCCGCAGCCCCCGGGCGCCGGCGGTGCTGAGCTGTGCAATTCCCTCTTTGTTCCTGCTTGGCTGTTGCTGCAGCCATGTCCAGCTGCGTGCAGCTGGGGACACGCGTCCCATTGACGGTGCGGGGGGTGGCAGCTCTGCCTGGCCCCGTGCAGAGCTGAGCAGCTGCGCCGAGCCGGCTGCTGCGCCCCACTCGCCGCTGCCCAAACCTCAGCCCCAAACCTCTCCCTGTGCTGAGCTGGTGGGACCTCCCCGCTCTGCGAGGTGCTCCTGGCCACTCTCCCACCGCAGGGGCCGCGGGGCTCACATGGGTCAGGGTCCAACACTTGGGATCTGGGCCACCCTGTCACCTCCCCCAGTGGCTCCTGCTGGAAATACCCTGAAATGTCCTCATGAGGCCACGGAGAGGAACGAGCAACTTCTGCTGCCCGGATTAAACATCCATCCCCCACTCCCCTTGTGTTTCCTCGCCAGGCTGACCAGTGCACGGGGCTGCAGGGCTTCCTGGTGTTCCACAGCTTCGGCGGCGGCACCGGCTCCGG
The DNA here is from genome assembly GCF_963082525.1 of Nesoenas mayeri. Lineage (NCBI taxonomy): Eukaryota > Metazoa > Chordata > Aves > Columbiformes > Columbidae > Nesoenas > Nesoenas mayeri. The sequence goes on along the minus strand of NC_137558.1, from coordinate 2,665,954 downwards.
CTTCACCTCCCTGCTCATGGAGCGCCTCTCCGTCGACTACGGCAAGAAGTCCAAGCTGGAGTTCTCCATCTACCCGGCCCCGCAGGTCTCCACGGCCGTGGTGGAGCCCTACAACTCCATCCTCACCACCCACACCACCCTGGAGCACTCCGACTGTGCCTTCATGGTGGACAACGAGGCCATCTACGACATCTGCCGCCGCAACCTGGACATCGAGAGGCCAACCTACACCAACCTCAACAGGCTGATAGGCCAGATCGTGTCCTCCATCACGGCCTCCCTGCGCTTCGATGGCGCCCTGAATGTCGACCTGACGGAGTTCCAGACCAACCTGGTGCCGTACCCCCGCATCCACTTCCCGCTGGCCACCTACGCGCCCGTCATCTCTGCGGAGAAGGCTTACCACGAGCAGCTCTCGGTGGCCGAGATCACCAACGCCTGCTTCGAGCCGGCCAACCAGATGGTGAAGTGCGACCCGCGCCACGGCAAGTACATGGCGTGCTGCCTGCTGTACCGCGGGGACGTGGTGCCCAAGGATGTCAACGCCGCCATCGCCACCATCAAGACCAAACGCACCATCCAGTTCGTGGACTGGTGTCCCACTGGTTTCAAGGTTGGCATCAACTACCAGCCGCCCACGGTGGTGCCCGGGGGGGACCTGGCCAAGGTGCAGCGCGCCGTGTGCATGCTGAGCAACACCACGGCCATCGCCGAGGCCTGGGCCCGCCTGGACCACAAGTTTGACCTGATGTACGCCAAGCGGGCGTTCGTGCACTGGTACGTGGGGGAGGGCATGGAGGAGGGGGAGTTCTCGGAGGCCCGGGAGGACATGGCCGCCCTGGAGAAGGATTACGAGGAGGTGGGGGTGGATTCGGTGGAAGGGGAGGGAGAGGAGGAAGGGGAGGAATACTGAACTCTCCCAAGGGTGCTGCTCTTGCAGGGAACATAACCTAGTTGAGGACCCCGCCGGGGGTCTGTAGCCGTGTGTGCGCCTCGCTCTGTCCTGTTCTATGGTCTGTGCTTCAATGGAAAGTCTGTTACGCACCCACCTGTCCTTCCTCGTGGGTCTGAATAAAAAGCATTTCCTGTCTTACCCGGCTCTGTCGTCTTCACTCTGTGCCGCGATGTCCTCTGGCCGCTGTCCCCAACAGCCCCTGGTGCACCCAGCGCCCCCATCCTGCTCCCTGGGTGTGTGCTGAGCCCCGCACCGCCCAGCCTGTGCTCCCCAAACTAGTGTTCCCCCCATCCTGCAGCTGGGCAGCGTCCCCCCGTGTGTCCCCTGCGTGTCCCCGTGCTGTGCCCGGCTCTGCAGCAGGACCGGGGCTGTGTTGGGTTTTCTTAGGACCAGCACCCAGGTGAGCACAGGGGGTGGGTTAACTCCTGGGGGGCAGGGGGTCTGTGGAGCCCCCGGTTTGGTGGAAGCCTGGGGGGGTATCTGTGCTGCCTGCTGTGCCTTGGCAGGGGAGGGGCTGCCTTGCCCGAGAGGTCCCTGGTGGGGGGGTGGGGGCATATGTCCTGCTGCCTGTTTTTGGGAGCACTGGGACTGCAGAGCCTGATCCCCGGGGGCTGAGGGGTCCCCTTGTCCTGCCAAGTGTCCAGGGAAGGAGGGGGGGGGTCCACATCCTGTCACCCCTAAATCCACTGTGTGTCCTGAAGTGTCTGTTCCCCCCTCCAGGGAAGGGGGTTTGTCCTGGCTGTGCTGCTCCTGCCAGCCCCAGTCATTGGGGGGGGGAGGGGGGAAGTGGGGCAGCAGCCCCCAAAACTGCCTGGAACAGGGGGAGCCAGGCCCTGCTGTGTTTGCCCCCACACCCATTGCTGCTGGCTCAGGGATCAAAAACTAAGGGGAACCTGGATGCAGCATCAAACTGGAGCTGGTGCTGCGTGGAGGGGCGGGGTACGCCATGGGGGGGGGGGGAATGCCCTGAACCCCCCCAGGACACTGCAGCCCCTGTGCCAGACACACCAACTTCCCCCAGGGCTGCGGTGAGCGGGGCTGGAGCGGCTCTTCCCCAGCCGGGGCGGCCGCTCAGAGCTGAGCTGCCCCCAAGCAACAGCCAGGACCCCCACGCTGGGGGCGGCCACGGCAGCCCGGTGGGACCCCCACGCTGGGGGCGGCCACGGGAGCCCGGTGGGACCCCTACGCTGGGGGCGGCCATGGGAGCCCGGTGGGACCCCCATGCTGGGGGCGGCCACAGGAGCCCGGTGTGGCCGGGAGGGAGAAGCCCCGTTGCCCAGGGGAGCGGCGGCACAGCGGCCGCCATGCGGCGGGCGAGCGAGGCAAATGGCGGGGAGCCACGTCACCGGCTGCAATGCAGCTGCAGCGGATGCTCCTGCGCCGGCCCCAGCGCCGCACACCCCGGCGACTGAGGCTGTGGGGTGGCCCTGGCGTGAGGTGGCCCCAGTGGGGCACCAGGGGACAAGAGGGGCCCCGGTAGCGGGTGGCGGCGTGTGCTGCCAAAGGGGCCGCTGGGTTGTCCGCAAAGCTGTCGGCAAAACAGGAAGGCGGATTAGTGGGAGCAAATAGCTCCGGGGATTAAATGGGTGCTGGTCCCCTCGGGCCCCCCCCCACAATGGGAACCTCGCAGCGGTGCCTGGGGGGGGCACAGCAGGACCCCAGCACATCCCCCATTTTATGGGTCTGGGGGTGGTCTCCATGGTGGGCGATGGGGAGCGTGAGGGGCCCAGGACGCCGCCTGCCTGGGGGGATCACACAGGGAGGGGGGGGCTAGTGCTGCGGATAAGCTGGGAAAGCTGCAGTGAGTGGGGTCTGCTCCCCGCGCCGTGCAGATGGAGCGAGGTGCGGGGCGCGGTGCCCCCACCACAGCGGGGTGCAGGGCTGCGGGAGACACCTGCACAGGAGCTGGTGGGGGCCGGGGGCTGCAGATGGGCCGGGACGTTGTTGGATGAGGGGGCTCCCGAGGCTGCAGATGGGCCGGTGCGGGAGGGGCCGGGAGGTGCAGATGGGCAGGGAGCGCGGCGGGGGGGTCCGGCCGGAGAAGCCGATTAACCGCCCCGGTTAATCACCCCGCGGGGGCGCCGGGCGCGGCAACACGTGCCGCCCCCCCCCATGTCGCAGTTTTCCTCTGCAGCGGAGCCGCCCCAAGCCGGGGGGAGCGGGGGGGAGGGAGCGGCCGCGCCTTCCCCCCCGTGGCAAATGCGGCGTGGGCGATGACCGGGGGGGGGATTCGGTCCCCCAGTGTCACCCCCCCACACCATGCGGGGGTTCCCTTCGCAAGCCCCGGGCGGGCGCTGCACCCCGCGGCGGGGGGTCCCCCCAAAGCCCCGCAGCGCCCGCCCGGCAGCGGGGCGGGGGGGGGGGAAGGAGGCGGGGCGCCACGCGTTGCAGCCAATCCGCCGTGGCGAACGCGCGATGGGCGGGTGCGGCTGCCAATAGGAGCGCGGGGCGGGGGCGCGAGGCCCGCCCCCGGGCCGGTATATAGAGCGGCGCCCGGGGGCGGCTGGAGCTGGTACTTGCGTCGATTCCTTGCTTGTCGGGACGAGTAGCCGAGCCGCAGCCATGGTGAGGCGGGGCGGGGGGGCTGCAGCGTGGGGGTGGGCTGGGACACGGATTGGGAAGGTGCAGATGTGGGGGGACCAGAAACCTGGGAAGGGGGGATCGGGGGTTAGGGGGCTTACGGCAGAGCGGGGACTGGGGGAGGAACGGGGCGAGACGGGCCGGGGCTGGGGGTGGTGAGGGGAGCAGAGGGGGAACGGGGGGGACACAGCAGGAGCGAGACGGTGGGCAGCGCAGGGGATGGGGGGGCAGAGCGGGGAGTCCGCCCTTGGCGAGAGGAGCACCCCTTGGGGGGGGTCACGGCACCCCTTGTAGGGGTTACAGCACCCCTTGGGGGGGCAGCACGTGGTCCCGAGCATCCCCCACCTCGGCGGGGGCGGGGCTCTGTTCCACTTTTGGCGCCCATCCTCGACCGTTACCGTTCCCGCGCGCGGGAAGGCGCGCGGCGGGCACGCAGCCCCACCCCCCGCCGGGGCACAGCCCCGTCCCTGCGGCACCAGCCGCCCCCAAATCCTTCCCGGAACCCCCAACCTCACACACCTCGTGTGATAGGGGGGGCAGAGTGTCTGTATTGCCCCCCCCCCCCCCCCCCCCGCTCCACTGTGCTCCTGGCACCCACCCGAGTCCGACCCCACGGGGCTGATCCTGCTCTGTGGCTCCTGGGGGAGCCCACATGGGCTGCCTGCCCCCTCCCCCCCGTCGGGTCCCCCCCCCGGGGTGGAGGAATGCGCAGGAGCAGGTGCTGCGGTGCAGGGTGCGGCTGGGAATGTGCTGGACCCGCGGGGGTGGGGGCGGAAGGACCCTCCTTGGGGTGACGCCACCGGCTCCTGGTGGCTTCAGGTCAGCTGGCGCAGTCACGTCCTCGCTGCTGCGCTTCCTCCTCATGCTGCAGCGCAGCCTCGCCCTGCCCGTGCCGCAAAATGTCCTCCCCGTGTGCCATTTGGTGGCAGACGGACAGCGGGTGCCGGGGTGTTACCCGCAGGGCTGTGCCGCATGGTGGCTGCAGTCTGTCCCCAAGTGCGTGTGTCCCACATCCAGCCACCCTGCCAGGGTGAGCTCAGCTCCCCCGCTGCTCCGCTGCCTGTTTTGAACGGTGCTGAGTCAGCGCTGGCTGAGCCGGGCACAACCGGTGTGAGGATGGGGGGCTGCCCCCCGCTGACCCGGAGCCCCCCGTGTCCCCGCAGCGTGAGTGCATCTCCATCCACGTGGGCCAAGCGGGCGTGCAGATCGGCAACGCCTGCTGGGAGCTGTACTGCCTGGAGCACGGCATCCAGCCCGATGGGCAGATGCCCAGTGACAAGACCATCGGTGGGGGGGACGACTCCTTCAACACCTTCTTCAGCGAGACGGGGGCCGGCAAGCACGTGCCCCGGGCTGTCTTCGTGGACCTGGAGCCCACGGTGATCGGTGAGCGCGGGGGGGACGTGGGGTGCGTGGTGTGGATGGGGTGCCCGGTGTTGCGGGGACACTGGGTGCTGATGGCACGGGTGTCTCTCCCGCAGACGAGGTGCGCACAGGGACGTACCGGCAGCTCTTCCACCCCGAGCAGCTGATCACGGGCAAGGAGGATGCGGCCAACAACTACGCCCGTGGGCACTACACCATCGGCAAGGAGATCATCGACCTGGTCCTCGACCGCATCCGCAAGCTGGTGGGTACAAACCTCAGTGGGACCGATGCCAGCACAGCCAGTGGGGAATGGGGAACCATCTGGACGGCAATGGGGAGCTGGGCTGTGCCCCCAGGGTGTGGGTGTAGTTTGTGGTGCTTGTAGCACCCTGTGACAGGTCCCTGTGGGGTCAGGATCTGTGAGTGGAGATCAGGATCAGCCCTTCCTCGGGACCCTGCAAGCCCAGGACGTGCACCCACGGGTGGAGCGTGCCTGGGGTGAGGTGGGGCTTTGTGAGACTGACTCACTCCTGCCCTTGAAGGAACTTAATTTCGTCGGGTTTAGGGTCATGTGAGGTTTCTCCTTGATCTGGACTCTGATCTCCTTTCCTTATGAGCAGCTGTGCTGAGTGTTTAACCTGTGCTGGGGCAGCTTGTGTGCGCTCCTTCCTGCCCAAAGCAGAACCCCTGGGCCGTGCTGCGTTCAGGTGCTGCCAGGCCAGCTCTTGGACCAAAACGGAGCCAAGTGTCCCCAGCTCCCTGCGGAAAGCAGCCCCTTTCCCGGAGGGCTGGTCGTGCCAATGCACAAGGATGCTGTTGCTGGAAGCAAAACTGGGGCACTTGAGCATCTGCCTGTGTCCCCAGGCTGAGTCCCCAAAGGCCTGAGGTCCTGGGGTGAATATTGACCTTCCCGGGCAGTTTGGTAGCAACTTAAATTCAGAGATACTGACAGATGGACCTTGTTTTCTCATCCCTTCCTCCAGGCTGACCAGTGCACGGGGCTGCAGGGCTTCCTGGTGTTCCACAGCTTCGGGGGCGGCACCGGCTCCGGCTTCACCTCCCTGCTCATGGAGCGCCTCTCCGTCGACTACGGCAAGAAGTCCAAGCTGGAGTTCTCCATCTACCCGGCCCCGCAGGTCTCCACGGCTGTGGTGGAGCCCTACAACTCCATCCTCACCACCCACACCACCCTGGAGCACTCCGACTGTGCCTTCATGGTGGACAACGAGGCCATCTACGACATCTGCCGCCGCAACCTGGACATCGAGAGGCCAACCTACACCAACCTCAACCGCCTCATTAGCCAGATCGTGTCCTCCATCACGGCCTCCCTGCGCTTCGATGGCGCCCTGAACGTCGACCTGACGGAGTTCCAGACCAACCTGGTGCCGTACCCCCGCATCCACTTCCCGCTGGCCACCTACGCGCCCGTCATCTCTGCGGAGAAGGCTTACCACGAGCAGCTCTCGGTGGCCGAGATCACCAACGCCTGCTTCGAGCCGGCCAACCAGATGGTGAAGTGCGACCCGCGCCACGGCAAGTACATGGCGTGCTGCCTGCTGTACCGCGGGGACGTGGTGCCCAAGGATGTCAACGCCGCCATCGCCACCATCAAGACCAAGCGGAGCATCCAGTTCGTGGACTGGTGTCCTACTGGTTTCAAGGTTGGCATCAACTACCAGCCGCCCACGGTGGTGCCCGGGGGGGACCTGGCCAAGGTGCAGCGCGCCGTGTGCATGCTGAGCAACACCACGGCCATCGCCGAGGCCTGGGCCCGCCTGGACCACAAGTTTGACCTGATGTACGCCAAGCGGGCGTTCGTGCACTGGTACGTGGGGGAGGGCATGGAGGAGGGGGAGTTCTCGGAGGCCCGGGAGGACATGGCCGCCCTGGAGAAGGATTACGAGGAGGTGGGGGTGGATTCGGTGGAAGGGGAGGGAGAGGAGGAAGGGGAGGAATACTAAATGCTGGGTTCCTTCTGTTGCTGTAGCTTGTCCACAAAATGTCCGCTTCTCACACTTCAGCTTCCGTGTGCGCTGGGCGGGCTCAGCCCCGTGCGCCTGGCTGGACGGACGTGCCGCTCTGGCTGGGTTTGTGCTCTCTCTGATGTGATCATGTCAGTTTTCCATGTGTCCGTATCATGTCTGTGAATAAAAGGCTCTAAGAGAAGCTGCTGTTCTGTCGGATACAAACCCTCTGTGTCAGCACCTGCGCCTTGCTGGCCCTGTCCCCTGGGAACAGATTGTCCCTATTGTCTGTGCCCAGTGAGATGGCAGCGTGGGATGGCAGCGCTCCCGCAGGGACTTGGCTCTAGCCAGCCCTCCCCCTGCTGCTTTGTTCCTTTGGGGCCGAAGGGTGAAGTCGCCCCGTCCCACCCTGTCCTACATGCCGTGGGGTGGGGGGTCTGCCGGGGCATCCAGGCTGGTGCTGCACGGATGGGTCCCGTAGGAGCTGGCTGGGGTCCGTCTGTACTACAGCCCCCGGGGAGGCCCAGCCCCCCTCGGCTTTGCCGGGGATTAGCCCTCCTGCGGATTAGCCCTGGGCCCGGGATTAATCCTGAACCAGCCCCTAATCCCGGCTCCCCCACCCCAGGGGCCGCTGCCCCCGTGGGAGCGGTGGGTGGGAATGCGGCGGCGCCCGCAGCCTATCGGGGTTCCCCACGCAGTTCTGCACCAATGAAATGCGCCTCATTCGCTGCCCGGGGCCAATGGGGAGGAGGGGGCGGGGCCCTTTCAGTCTTCGGCGGCCGCGGATTCATTGTAGCCAGTACCGGACGTGAGGGGCGGGGCCGCGCGGCGCTTCCCTGGCAGCACCGACCCGCTCCCGAACCCCCGGTCCCGAGCCCCCGAGCCCCGCTGGGAGCCGGCCCGGCCATGCTGGCCGCAGCATGGCCCCTGCGGAGCACGACGCGCTGGCCGTGCGGGAGCAGCTGTTCCACCAGAGGGTCCGCGAGTGCATCGTGAGTGCGGGGGCGGCGGGGAAAGGGGACTGGTCCCGGTGTGGCGGCGGGGGAGCCGGGGGGGCGGGGCTAGGCGCACGCAGCCCCCCGGGAGAGCCGCGTTCCCCGGCGGCAGCTCTGGGGCCCGGCCGCCGCTGTGCCGCACGCCCGGCCGTTATCGCTGCCAGAGCCGCGGCGGGCGGCCGTGCGCCCCGCAGATAGCGGGGTCCCGGGGGGTGCGGCCCCTCTCCCAGCACCAACCGCGCCGCTGCTCATCCCCTTCCCCGTCCCAGCTGCCCCCGCAGCACTGGAGTCCCGCCGTGCCCGCGCCCCGGGGCTGCGCCCCGCCGACCCCACTGGGAGCCCCCGGGCAAGCGGGAGGCTGAGGGTGCGGGGCGCGGCGGTGCCGGAGCCGGGCCAGCCCCGTGCTGGGCTCCTGTCCCTGTCCCCAGGCCTGCAGCTTTCCCTGCGGCGCTGGGTGTCAGCGGGAAGGGTCCCGCTGAGCCCCCCGGCCCGTGGGTCTGGTTCTGCTCTGCCGGCCGGGGCACCTGTTGCCACAGGCTCAGGGATGGGGGTGACCTGGGTGTCCTGGTACCAGCGTCTCCTGAGGGCTCTCTGGGCTGCTGCATATGGGGTGGCCAAGCGCAGTGACCAGCAGTGCCAGGGTGGCCAAGCGCAGTGACCAGCAGTGCCGGGCTGGCCCTGCCATGGCCCAATTTGGAGCCAGTGGCCAGAATCCAGCATCTCTGTCCTGGAGCTCCCCAGACCTCCCCCCCGGCCTGTCCCAGGTTGCTGCGTCTCGCCCGGGAGCTCCTGGTTCAGCGCGGCCAGCGTGGAGCTCGCTCAGCCCGACTTTCCTGGGTGCAGGAGGTGTCGGGGTGTCCTGGTCAGGCAGAGCTCTGTGCTGTGGGGTGCAGCCCGTGGCAGGAGGGGACCTGCAGCACGAGACCCTTCCCTGGGCAGAAGCGAGAGCGGGAGTGGCGCTGTCCCTCCAGGGCTCTGGAGCTGGGCCGGCCCCTGGGGTTCCCGGCCCCCCCACCCGGCAGATCCTGGGGACCCCCGGCCAGCCGAGGCCGCCGGGCCGGGCGGGGGGGGCTGTGCTACTGCTGCTGCTCCACCCGTGCCAAGGTGGCGGGTTCAGGAGACCTTTCCTCATCCTGCCGCGTACCCAGCAGGATGAAAGGTCATGCTGTTCCTCAAACGTCGCCCGCTCCAGCCGGCCCTCGGCGCACGGCGGGGGCGGGAGGGACGGCACAGCCGGCCCTGGCACCCGCCTCAAGGCCGTTCCCACGGCTCTGCCGGGTGCCGGTGCCGGCGGGGCGAGGGCTGTGGGCTGGGGGGCGCAGGGGTGGCCCATGGGGTCAGACCTCCAGCTCTGCCAGCACAGGTGGACCCAGAGCTGCCAGGTGGGTTCTCCCCATGGTCTCAGCGCTTCCCCCGGCTCCCCTGTCCCAAGGGCTGTGGCAGCTTGTGGGCACCCATGGGTGAGCCCCAGGGGCAGCCCCCATGCGCAGGCAGGGCCGAGCACACGTGTGGGGTGTAACCACGGCCAAGAGTGGAAGCCAGAGGCATCACCTGTGCTGCCCGCACTGCTCTGCCTGCAGATCTGTGCCCTGCTCTTCGCCAGCCTCTACATCCTCTGCCACTTCATCATAACCCACTTCAAGAAGCACGCGGACTTCGCAGCAGGTAGGAGGATGGGAGCTGCCGCCTTTGGAGCCACATTCAGCCTCCCCAGGGCTTGTTCCTCCATCGCCATCGGAGCCCTCGGGGGCCCTGGTCCCAGCGCAGCCCAGGTTGCTGTGGCACCGCTCACTGTGGGACGTGGCCCCAGCCACGCAGGAGGGGAGCAGAGCCCGAATCCCTGGGAGGGTTCCTGCAGCATCCGGAGCGGGCAGGGAGCGATGCTCCGGGCAGCCCTGCCTCCCCCAGCCCCCTTGCTTTGGGTTTTCTCCCACAGTTCATGATGACGAGGATGCTGCTGTCGACAGGATTGCGTAAGTTCCTGCCCATCCTGCTCCCTGCCTGTGGGGTGCTCAGCCGCTTCCTCTCGCTGCCTGCCTGGGATGTTGGGTCCCCTCAGCTGGTGACTCTGGGGGCCGTGCTCAGGCTGTGACACCCATGGGGTGCTCATCCCTCCCGCAGGCTGGGGCTCTGCACCTTCACCTTGGCCGTGGCGCTGGGCGCCGTCCTCCTGCTGCCCTTCTCCATCATCAGCAACGAGGTGCTGCTCTCCTTCCCCCACAACTACTACATCCAGTGGCTGAACGGGTCCCTGGTCCACGGTGGGTGCGTGGGGTGGCCCCAGGGTGCCCCAAGGGCTGTGGGTTGGGGTTGGCCCCCCCAGCAGCTCACCCTATGCAGTCCCCCCCTTCAGGCCTCTGGAACTTGATCTTCCTCTTCTCCAATCTATCCCTCGTCTTCCTCATGCCCTTTGCCTACTTCTTCACGGAGTCCGAGGGCTTTGCGGGATCCAAGAAGGTAAGTGACCCCGCGGGTGTCCCCCCCGCCGCCCCGGTCCCCAGCCCCTCATAACCCCACTGCTGCAGGGCATCATGGCCAGGGTGTACGAGACAACGGTGGTGCTGCTGCTGCTGACGCTGCTGGTGCTGGGCATGGTCTGGGTGGCCTCTGCCATGGTCAGTGGCGACGCTGCCAGCCGCCAGTCGCTCTACGGTGGGTGCTGCTGCAGCGCGGGCGGCTCTCTCGGCTCTGGCAGGGCAGGATCGGGCCCTGGTGCTGAAGGGATGCCCGGTGCCACTGGGCTGACCCTGCTGCCTCCACAGACCTCTGGGAGTACTACCTGCCCTACCTCTACTCCTGCATCTCGCTCTTCGGCGTGCTGCTTCTGCTGCGTAAGTTGTGGGGTGTGCCCCGGGGGCCCATCCTGCGGTGGGTGCGGGTCCCTCAGGCTGCTCCCTGCAAGCGGTGCTGGGATCTTGGGGGGGTCACAGTGCAGCACTGAGCCCCCAGCCCTGCCCAAGGACCCTTGTGGGGCACAGGGAGGGGGGAAAGCTGGGGCACCCCCCGCTCAGCCTCTTGTACCGCCGCAGTGTGCACCCCCTTCGGCCTCTCCACCATGTTCGCTGTCACGGGGAAGCTGCTGGTGAAACCCCGGGTAAGGTGTCCCCCCCAGGTCCTGCTGCCCCAGCCTGGGGGCTTCACCGTCCCCAGGGCTGCCTGCTCTGCCATCCCGGGGAGGGGGTGCCGTTCACCCCCGCAGCGGCTGCTCACGGGTTCCTCACCCACCCCAGCTCCTGGAAGACCTGGATGAGCAGCTGAGCTGCACGAGGCTCGAGGAAGCCGCCGTGTCCCGCAGGATTTCCGCTGGTGGGTGCCCAGCGTGGCCGCTGCCTGGGCGGGGGGGCTCAGGGCGGACCTGGGGCCCGTCTGCCCCCCCCCCGACTCGGGAGCCCCCACGAGCCCCTCGGCATGTCCTCCTTGGCAGGCAAAGCTTCCTGCTGGCTGAACTTGAACGTGGAGCTGCTGCGGGAGCAGCTCTTTGCCATCCGGAGCAAGAGGCGGAAGCTGGGTGAGGAGCCTGGGGGCGGGCGGGCGCAGGACGCCTGGGTACCCTCCAGCTTGGCACTGGGAGCGCTGGTTCCCTGGGAGCCTGCGCCCCATGGAGGGAGTGGGGCTATGAGATGGGGTGAGGTTGGAAACCCCTGTCCTGGCACCTCGGGGCCTCTCTCGATCTCCTGCCCTGGGGTGGGGACTCGTGCTCCCCTCTCACCCAGGCACGTCCCCCCCGCCCCAGAACTGCGGCACCGAGCGTCGCCCTGGCAAAGGAACCTGGGCTACCCCATGGCCATGCTGGGCCTCCTGGTGCTGACGGTGAGTGGCCCTGGGGGACCGGGGGGCTTGTCCCCGTTTGCCCCCCCGCTGCCCTCACTCCCTCCCGGCTCCTCCCAGGGCATCTCTGTGCTCATCGTCTGCTTCCACGTCCTGGAGCTGCTGCTGGACGACGCCGCGATGCCACGGGGCATCCAGGTACCGGGGCGGGGGACACAGGACAGCGAGGACTCGTGTCCCACGCTGGCCTGGGACCGCTCATCCCCAACATGCGCCCTCCTCCCCGGCAGGACGCGCCCCTGGGCCAGGTCTCCTTCTCCATCTTTGGATCCTTCGGAGCTGCCCTGCAGGTCGTCCTCATCTTGTATCCTTCAGGCGAGCGCTCGTGTCCCCAGCGCTGTCCCCAGGGCTGCCCCGCGTTCTCCTCCTTAACCTCCCGCACAGTTACCTGATGGTCTCCTCCGTCGTGGGCTTCTACAGCTCCCCCCTCTTCACCCGGCTGCTCCCCGAGCGCCAGGACACCCCCCTCACCAAGGTGGGAGCTCCCCCAAGTCCCTGCAGCATGTGGTTGTGTCCCTGTCCGGTGTCCCCACGCAAGGACACCCCGTGTCCCCCCACCTCCTGCTGCCTCCGGCACATTGCTGGGCACGGATCTCGGCACCCCGGGGGGAGGAACCAGGTGCTGGGGCAGTGCTGCCCCCCCCATAAATGCTTCTTCCTCCCCGCTCAGATCATCGGGAACTGTGTCTGTCTGCTGGTGCTCAGCTCAGCCTTGCCAGTCTTCTCCAGGACACTGGGTGAGCCCCTGGCGGGGACAGGGTGACCCCGGACCGGGGTGTCCCCAGGAGTGCGGTGCCCTGACCATCCGCCCCCCCTGGCCAGGCATCACCCGTTTTGACCTTCTCGGGGACTTCGGCCGCTTCAACTGGCTGGGAAACTTCTACATCGTCTTCCTGTACAACATGAGCTTCGCGGGGCTCACCACGCTCTGCCTGGTGAAGAGGGTGTCCTGGGCCGCCCAGGCCGAGCTCCTCCGCGCCCTCGGTGAGGATGGGGACGCGGGGGGGCGCTGGGGTGTCATCCCCCCCCAGCTCTCACACTCCCCATCTGCCAGGTCTGCACAAGCTGCCGGTGACGCGCTCCTGGCCCCTCCGCAAACCCTGCTAGGGCTGGGGGCGGCAACGCGTCCCCCCCGCTCTGCGGTGGTCACCGGAATGGCCACCAGCTGCTGAGCCAGCCCTGATGGCGCCTGGTGCTCCAGGAGCCCCCCAGGAAGAGCCGAGACCCCGGGGGGGGCCTGGTGCTTCTCCCTGGTCTACCTCAGCCTTCTGCGCTACTGAGCCGTGGCCTTGAGCCGTGTCCCCGTCACACACGGGGTCCCCCGGGGGCTGCGCTGGCTGCGGCCCCCCCACCCCGTTTTCATACCTCATGCAAGAACAGCCAGCCCCCCCTACCCCGGGGCTGCCCCTGGGCTGCAGTTGGGTTTTAAATGTTCCCCCACCCTGGGGACTGTCACCACACTACGTTGGGGGCTTTGTGTCCCCCTGCACAGTCACTCCGCACCCCAGCCCCGTGTCACCCCAAGGCTGCTGGGGGGACACTGGTTGTCACCCACCCTCAGGCCTTTGGGGTCCTCGAGGAAGGAGCAGGGGCTGGTGGGTTCCAGGGTGCTGGGGGTGAGACCCCCCCAACATCTTGGTGTGACGAGCCCGTCGGGTCTGTTACCACAAAACTTGTTTGGAGCAATAAACCGTCTTTTTTTTTAATACAAAATATCTGAATCTGGGTATTTTATTCCCTCCGAGGACACAGCCAAGCTGGGGAGGGGACAGGGTGGGCGCCCAGCCCGGGGGGGTCTCAGTCCTGCCCCCCCTCCCCATCTCCCTGGGGGCCGTAATTAACCCTCTTCCTGGCTGGGACTAATGAGCCGCTTCCAGGAAGGGTTGGGCTGAAGGTGAGGGCAGGTCCCTGATAACGGACCGGGATGGGGGGGTCGGGGTGCAGGGGGCTGCTTCGGGGTGCGGGCGGGGGGGGCCTGAGCTGCCCCCAGCGAGGGGCACTGGGGGGACCCCGGCCCCTGTGCGCCCGGGGCCAAGAGCAGAAACTGCCCCGGGAACCGGCCCCCCACCCATCCTGCCCCCGCTGGGGCCGCGCCAGGCTGCTCCCCCCATGGCGGGGGTGGGGGGCCGGGCCCCCCCTCGCCCCCTCGGCCGGGGCTGAGCAGGAAGCGCAGGAAGCCTGGTTTATATTGTAGGAAATGAGGACATCGGTGCCCGCAATTTCCCCGCGACCTGCTCCCCTCCCTGTCACCCCGGGCTGGCACCGGGGCTGGGGGGGGGCATGGGGAGCCGCCCCCGATCTGCTTCCAACCCTCCCCCGCCCCGCTGCTCCCCCGGGCCCTCGCCAGGACCCTCGGGTGCTTCGCCGGAAGCCCCCGGAGGTCCTGGCCCCGCGGGAAGTCCCCAGGGGACCCCGGTCCCAGCCCCGGGGCGCCTCGACCCCTGACGGAGCCCGGGCTCCGGGCTGCCCTGTCCCGGTCCCGGGGCGCGGAGGGGCCGGCCAGGGCAGGGCAGCGCGGCGGCCCCGGCGGGGGCGGCCCCGGGGGATGTGGCCGCCGCTGCCGCCGCTCCCGGGGGCCGGGTCCGAGGCGGGGCCCGGCGGGGCTGCCCAGTGCCGGAGCTGAGCGGCGGCAGGTGGGGCAGCCCGGCCGGATCGGCTGCGGGCAGCGCTCGGTGCCGGCCGGCACTCAGGGGAGCCGGTACCGGGGGCTGGGCCTGGAGCGGGTACCGGTACCGGGGGTCAGACCGAAAAGGGGGGACCGGGGTAGTGCCAGGAAGCGGGTCCCGAGAGCGGAGCAGGTGCTGGTCCCGGTGGCACAGCGTTAGGATAACGGTGACGCCGGTGCCAAGGGCAGCGGTGGGAGAAGAGGAGCCGGGACCGGAGCCAGGAGAGGAGGGAGGGTCCTGAGAGGCGGTGTCAGGAGAGGCGAGAGGTCCCTGGACCAGAACCGCGGCATTAGATCAGGACCAGATTGGTCCCGGCAGCGGGGAGCGGGGAGAGGAGCCGGTACCGGAGCGCAGGGTTCAGAAGGGGAGAGGGGACGGGATCGGGGGCGGGGTCAGAAGCGGGGACAGGTCCCTGTGCGGGCCCCGGGGCAGTGCCGGGAGCGGGGTCCCGGTGCTGGGGCAGCGCCAGGAGCCGGGTGTCCGGTGCCAGTCCCGGGGTGCCGGTGCCCGATCCGGGTGCCAGGACGAAGCAGTAGGAAGGACTTTCCCCCGAGGCTCGGGCTGGGTCGGGGTGTCGCCGGGAACGGGGTCCAGAGCCAGGCAAGGGGGTGCCGGACCCGTGGGCACGAAGCCGACAGCGGGGGGGCCGTTCCGGTGTCCGGGCACCGCGCTCCGAGTGGGTGGCGGGACCGGCGGGAGGGTGGGGTGGAGGGGGGTCAGCCGTCTCGGGCGGCCGCGGCTCCCGCATCTGCGACGGGGCCGTGGGTGTGAGAAGGAAACGGCACCGACCCGCCCCTGACACCGCGACCCTCTAAAAGCCCCGGGGCCGCCGCACCGGGACCATGCCCGCCCCGGCCGCCCGTGCCCCCGGCGACTGAACGGGGCACGCGGAGGCAGCGGGGCCCGACGGCCGGGATGCCCCGGCGGAGCCCGCTCGCCCTCGGCCTGCTCGGCCTCGCCGCCTGCCTGCTGGCCGCGCCGGCGCTGGGCTGCGGCCCGGGCCGGGGCCCGGTGGGGCGGCGGCGGCTGGGGCGGCGGCAGCTCTCGCCGCTGCTCTACAAGCAGTTCGTGCCCAACGTGCCCGAGCAGACGCTGGGGGCGAGCGGGAAGGCGGAGGGCAAAGTGCTGCGGGGCTCGGAACGCTTCAGGGACTTGGTGCCCAACTACAACCCCGACATCATCTTCAAGGACGAGGAGAACACGGGGGCGGACCGGCTCATGACCGAGGTGGGGGCTGCGCCCGGCCCGGCCCGGCCTCGCTCTCGGGGCCGCGGGGACGCAGGGGAGGCGGGGGGGGGCGGGCGGGAGTTCAGCGACCTTTCCTGGGTGGCACCGACGCTCCCGGGGCGCACGGACCTTCCCGGGGCGCACAGATCCTGCCCGGGCGGCACCGACCGTCTCCGGGACGCACGGTCCTCCCGGGGCTCACTGTGCCGCTCCTCGGTCCCCCTCCCCGTTCCCCGGACCTTGCCGGCGGCGCAGCAGCGCCGGAGCCCCGGGACGGGACGGTCGCGCCGCGTTGGGCATTAAGGATCCGCCGTCGGGGATTAACGGGCAGGGGCGGCCCGGGGTCCTGCCGCCGCACCGCCTACACGGGGCACCCGCGGCTCCGCTCCCCGTGCGCCCCGGCTCCGCGCTGGTGCCGGCGGGGCGGGTCAGCGGGGAGGGGGCGGCACCCGGTACCCGCCTCCCGGGGGGATCTGGGGCGGCGGGAGCCCGGGACGCGCCGCGCCCCGCCGGGATGCTCGAGGTTGCCATAGCGACGGGGATGCTGCGAGTGGTCCAGGCGGCGCCGGCGGCTCCCGCGGACCGGGGCGGAGGGGGCGGCGGGAACGGGGCGGCGGAGCCCGGCGGGGCCGCGGGCGCGGAGCCGACCCGGGGTGCGGGTGGCTGAAAGGGCCCTTTGTGGCGGCGTCGGCATTCCCGGGGCCTGAGGTCAGCGCCGGGCTCGAAGGCGCCTATTGTCGCCGGGCCGGGCCGGGCCGGGCCGGGCACATTCCTGCCCCCCCGTCACTGCCGCCCCCCCGGCCGGGCCACCCTGGGCCTGCTCTCCGCACTCCCGCCCCCGCGGCCCCGGGAACGGCTTTGTTGCACGGGGGAGGGGGGCCCACCGGGGCACGGAGGGACAGTGTGACCTAAACGGCTGCTGGAGGGGACCAGTGGGAGATCCAAGCCCTGCACCCCACATCGGATCTGATGATGATGATGGGGAGAGGGACCCCCGGAGCCACCTGGGACCTTCTGCCAACGCCCTTGGGCACTGGAGCCTCAGATCCCCCTGTGCTGTCCCCCAGGCCCTGCTTCCCAACCGCCCCGCTGGGCTGGCACAGCCCCCATGGTGCTGCTCCAGGATTCGCGTCTGGTTCAGTGTGAGCTGTGCCCCCAGCTTACCCCCACAGCCCTCCCGCTGGGTTAATCAGTCACGGCCGTGGCTGCGGGGAAGGTGACACCGTCCCGGTCCCCTGCCCGCTCTGCCCGGCTGCCCACAGAGCTCCAGCACAGCCCCTGGGGCACGTTAACGTTCAACCCGCTCCCAGCTGGGAGGGAGCTTGGCTGTGCCGCTGTCTGCGCCCGTGAGGGGGACACCCCGCCTGCCCCCACCAGCACGGTCCCTCCAAGCCCTGTGCAGGACCAGTGTCTGTCTGTCCATCTGCGTGCAGGACCCCGCCGGGAGGGGAGTGGGTGCTGCAGCAGAGCTGGGGGTGATGCTGGTGCTGGTCCCCTCCCCAGCGCTGCAAGGAGCGGGTGAACTCGCTGGCCATCGCGGTGATGAACATGTGGCCGGGGGTGAAGTTGCGGGTGACCGAGGGCTGGGACGAGGACGGGCACCACCTCCCCGACTCACTGCACTACGAGGGCCGGGCGCTGGACATCACCACATCCGACCGCGACCGCCACAAGTACGGCATGCTGGCACGCCTGGCCGTGGAGGCCGGCTTCGACTGGGTCTACTACGAGTCCAAGGCGCACATCCACGTCTCTGTTAAAGCAGGTACCACACGGCGGGGCTGCTGCCAGGGCAGGGGGCTGCCGTGCCCATAAGCATCCCAGCCCACAGCCCCATCTCCCCCTCGGCATCCCGGCTCCCTGGGGACGCAGCTCTGCTCCAGCCGGTGTCCGGCCCCAGCGGGTTCAGGCTGTGTGGCCCCAGTCCAGATCCCCCGGGGCCTTTCCGGCCACCACATTGGCAGGACCCACACTTTTCCATCCCAACTTTGCCCGCCTGGAGCCAACCTCGTGGTTCAGGTCCCGGTGTGGGGCACAGCGAGGGCTGTCAGGGCGATGCCGACGGCCGCAGCCCAGCCCATGGCTCCCAGCCCCATGGCTGCTCCGGCTGGCAGCCCCAGAAGTGACAATTGACAGAAAGTGAGAGCGGCCGTAAATGTCACCATCCCCAGCCCTGAACAAAGGGCGTCAGTACGGGTGGACAAAGAGGCCCTGCAGCACCCGGCCTCCCCAGGAGCTGCGCACAGGAACCGGGGGGCTCCACAAAATACCCGCTTTGTCCCGGGGATGGTTTGGGACCCCGGGGTGGCGTCCCCTCTTGAGGTAGCACCAGTGGGGACAGAGGACCCACAGATTTCTCCATCCACCCAGATAACTCTCTGGCCGTCCGCACCGGTGGCTGCTTCCCCGGCCACGCCACCGTGACGCTTTGGAGCGGCGAGCGCCGAGGCCTGGCCGACCTGCGCCGGGGCGACTGGGTGCTGGGCGCCGAGCCGGGCGGGCGCCTGGTGCCCACCAAGGTGCTGCTCTTCCTCGACCGTGACCTGGGCCAACGCGCCTCCTTCGTGGCCATCGAGACGGCCAGCCCGGCGCGCCGGCTGCTCCTCACCCCGTCCCACCTGGTCTTCGCAGCTCGCGGGGCAGCCAACGGCACCGCCACCTTCCTGCCCATCTTCGCGCGCCGCGTGAGACCGGGTGACGCGGTGCTGGCCCACGGGGCCGGCGGGCAGGGGCTGCGCCCCGCGCGGGTGCTGCGGGTCTCCCGGGAGGACGGGGTGGGGGTCTTCGCCCCCCTCACCTCCCACGGGACCCTGCTGGTCAACGGGGTGCTGGCATCCTGCTACGCCGTCCTGGAGAGCCACCGCTGGGCCCACCGCGCCTTCGCCCCGCTCCGCCTCTTCCACGGGCTCCTCTCGCTGCTGCCCGCGCGCGCCGAGGCCGGCAACGGGACGGCGCCGGAGACGGGGATGCACTGGTACTCCCGGCTGCTCTACCGGCTGGCCGGGGGCGTGCTGGGCCGCAAGGCCCTGCAGCTGTAGGGCTCTGAGCCCCATCCCCAGTCACTGCACTGCAGATCGTCCCGCACACTGGAAGCGGGGGCTCCGGCCCTGGGCCCCCCTTGGAGCCTGGGAGGGGGACAGGGGCACCCCCAGCCCCATGGGGAGCCTCTGGGCTGAGCGCTGTGGGGATGGAGTCCCTGGGACAGGGTGGCCCAGGGACCCGGGCTTAGGTCCCTGCCATGTCCCAGAGCCCCTCGCAGCACTGGTCTGGCCTGGTCCCCGCATCCCGGCCCCCCGCACACTCCCCTTATATTTATTGCTTCATTAACCGTTGCGGCTGGGGCCGGGGTTGCTGCCTGCCGAGCCAAGACCGGGCACCGCCAGCCCCTGCCCCGGGGCCAAATCCAGCCCAACGGGGAGATGTCGAAGCAGCCCAACACTGAGCACCCGGCAGCAGCTGGTGCCTGTCCCCACCTCCGGGTCCGCCGCGCTGCCACATGCGGTGTCCCTTTCCCTGTCCCAAGGCGGCTGGACGGGGTGTCTGACGCAGGCGCCGCGCCCGGCTCTAACCGTGCTAACTGCTAACCTGTCCTGCTTAAGAGTTTTATTTTTCTATTTATAAATGGTAATATAAATGCCCCTTGTGCTCGCCTGCCCCGGCAGTAGGGGCCGCCTCATGCGGCGGGGGGCTAGCCTGCTTTTAACCACTTCTGTTAAAAACAAAACAAGACAACTACTATTTAATTATTTGGGTAAATAAAGAGTCTCTATGGCCCCGGTGGAGCCGCGGCTGAGAGCGGAGCTGCCAACGGCAGGCGGGGGGGCTGAGCTCGGGCATCCCGGGGGGGCAGCGGCATCCCCGCGGGGCTGGGGGCCCCAGGGGCTGGGGGAGGCCGCGGTGCGGACCCCGGGGGTTACGGGTGTCCCTGGGGGTCCCCGGGCCGGGCCGCGGGGGGAGGACGCGGGGACCCCCGGGTTCGCTCAGGTGTGCGGCCACCACGTGGTCCCGCCCGTTCCCTCCGTTTTCATGAATGGAGCCGCGGCGGCCAGCGCGCCTGCGCCTCTCCCGCGCCCCGCCCCTGCCGCCAAGCGCGGCCAATGGGAGAGGGCGGGACGGAGGTGTTGTGGTCACGTGTGGCCGCCGGTGTAGTGGCGGCGACACCGCCCCCACGCCGCGGCGGGCGGTTTATAGCGCCGTGTGCCGCGCCCGCCCGCGCCGCTGGTGCGGCACCGCGGGGTGCTCAGCATCGGGTGCTGGGCCGTGGGGCGGTGCGGGGGGGCTGGGGGAGAGGAGGTGTCCTCTGGCCAGTGGGGCTGCTCCCCAGGGCACTGCCGGGGTGGGGGGGGCTGTGCTGGGTCTCTCGTGGGTGCCTCTCGTCGCCGTGGACTCAGAGCACGCCGGTTCCCACGCCGGGTGGGAGCTGTGGGGCCGCGCTCAGCCTGGGCACGCACCCCGGGAACCCCCATCACGCCGGGTCCTCTGCACCCCTCGACGGGGGCGGTGAACGCGGGGCACCGGGCCGGTTCCCTTCCCCCGCTGAGGCTCCGTCCCCTGCCGGGGCGATGCTGCCACCCCCGCCCCCAGCCCTGCGCTTCCCCCCCCCGCCCCAGGCAAAACCTCCCTGGCCCACCAGTTCGTGGAGGGGAAGTTTGTGGAGTGCTACAAGCCCACGGTGGAGAGCAGTAAGTTGGTAGGGGGGGGCGGTGCCTTCCACGGGTGGGTGATGAGGGCGTGTGTCCCCCCCTCTGGGCTGTGCCCCTAAGCCGCGTGCCAGGGGCTGAGGCACCCCCGGGGGTGTGAGGGAGGCTGTTCCCTGGGCGGGGGGGGCAGGAGTCCCGGGCAGCCCTGTTAATGTGGTGCCATCTCCACAGCCTACAGCAAGACGGTGGTGGTGGGCAAGGAGGAGTTCCAGCTGCAGCTGGTGGACACAGCTGGGCAGGTAACACTGGGGAAGGGGCTGAGGGGCTGCTGGCCCCGGTGTCACCCCCAGCACTGGTCCTGCCCTCCCCAGGACGAATGCACCATCCTGCCACACTCGTTTGTCATCGGCATCCACGGCTACATCCTGGTGTGCTCGGTGACCTCCCTGCGGAGGTGAGGGGTCCAACCACCCTCTCTGCTGGGCTGTCCCCATGTCCTCAGGGCTGAGTGCCCTTGGGGGGACCCCAGAGGGGGGCAGTGCCCAGAGCTCCCCTTCTCCCCGCAGCTTCCAGGTGGTGAAGACGCTTCACAACAAGCTGTAGGAGAGCCGAGGGAAGATGGGGTAGGTGCTGTCCCTCCTGGGGAGGGGGGCCCGGGGGAGGCCAGGCCCTCACTCTCCCCATGGCCATAGCATGC
Organism: Nesoenas mayeri; assembly: GCF_963082525.1. Lineage (NCBI taxonomy): Eukaryota > Metazoa > Chordata > Aves > Columbiformes > Columbidae > Nesoenas > Nesoenas mayeri. Next base: position 2,645,031 of record NC_137558.1, on the reverse strand, counting down.
CTGTGCTGCTGGTGGGGAACAAGGCAGATCTGGCCCTGCGGAGGTTTTGGGGGTCCCGTCCTCTCCTGCTGTCCTGCCCTGCCCTGGGGACCTGGTGGCCCATCCTGCCTGTCCTCTGTGTCCCCAGCTGGGAGGTGAAGACAGATGAAGGGAAGAAGCTGGCGGAGTCGTGGGGGGCCATCTTCCTCGAGTCCTCGGCAAACCAGAGCCAGGTGTGGGGCAGGTGACGTACCCCGGCTGTGGGCTGGGAGTGGGGTCACAGGAGCTCATGTCCCCTTGTCCCCAGGTGACCCAGAGGATCTTCTTGAAGATCATTGAGGAGATTGACTGGGTAGACAACTCCAACAGCGGATCAAACGGCTGCTGCGTGATGTGAGCCCTGCCAGGGGGAGACCCCCGGGATCGGACCGACCCTCCCTGCACGCCGCTGGCTTTGGGGGTCCGGGGCCATGTGGTCCTGCTGTTGCATGGGGCTGCTCGTTTGCACAGGCTATGGGGCTCACAAGTGGCTGGGAGTGGGGCAGGGGTCCCATCCCAGCTGGGGGGCGCCCCCTGCTCCAAGCTGCTGTCCCCCCACGCGCACAAGGACACGGTGGGGCCGCCCTGGGCGCAGGGAGCTGGGGCTGAATGCGGGTGTTGTTCCCGTGCGGGGCTGCGGGCCGGCTGTGCCGCGCTGGCAGCCGCCGCTCGTGGGAGTCAGGGCTGCGGGGCTGGAACAATTAAACGTTGTTTTGGCTGTGAACCCCCTCGGAGCCTGGGCTGGGGGGGCGGCTCCCGCCCTGTAGTGGCGGGGAGAAGGTGAGGCAGCATGGGGGGGTCAGCACAGGGTGCCCCCCAGCCCTGAATGTGCTGTGGGGCAGAGCCCCTGCCCTGGGGTTGGGTGCCTTGGGGCTGTGACTGGGGTGGGGAGCTCTGCAGCCCCCACCCCACAGTGGGTTGGGGATTATGGGGGGGCTCTGCACAGCCCGGGTGCCCGGCCTGGCTGCGGTTCCCCGTGTGGCTTATCTCCACCCAGCTGAGCTAATTACTGCTAATTACTCAATTACCTTGTTAGAGGGGAGCTGCTGAGGAGGGAAGTGGGGTGTTGGGGGGGTCGCTCTATGCCCCCGTGTCAGTGTTGGGATGGGGCCAGTGGAACCTGCGATGTTGCAGCCAGGGGTCTGTGCCCCCCGTGCCCCGTACAGCCGCCCTTTGTCCGCCCGGGGCTGTCCTGGCCCTGCCGGGGGCCCTGGGGTCGGGGTCCCTGGCAGGGATCGGGGGTGTGGGGCCACTTTCCGCCCCCCCAGCCCCCAAAAAGCGGGGTCCCTGGGGCTGCGCCGCGGGGTCCCGCCCAGGCAGGCTGACCTGAGCCCGGAGCCGCCGTCCCGCCCGGTGCGCGAGTGGCCTGCTCGGGGCTGTCGGGCCGCGTGTGTCCCCACTTGGGGCTGTGCGGGTGCAGGGTGGGCAAGGGCGGGGTCTCCCGCGCGCGGTCCCGGGAAGGGCCGCGGGCACCCGGCGCTGCCGCACGCGTAGGGCAGGGCCGCAGCGCCCGGTGCCGCGGGGCACAGCGCGGCAGCCGGCACGGGCACGGCGGCTGCCCGTGGGGCCACTGGGCCCGCGCGCGGAGCGCTCCTGGCGGACACCGGGGCCGCCGCGGGCGGGAGGGGGCGGAGCCGCCGCCGTTCCCGGTTCCGCCCCGCCGTGCCCACGTGCGCGCCGCCCGCCCCGGCGCCGGCGGGGTTAAGCGTCGCGGAGGGATCCCTCCCGGCAGCGTGCGCTGCGGCCCGCGCCGTCACACCCCCCGTGGCCGCAGCTCCCGCCGCGCACCGTCTCCCTCCGCCCGAGCCCCTGCCGCCAAGTAGTGCGGGCGCGGCGCCCCCCGGCCGCGGCCCCCAGGGCGCAGCGCGGCGGCCCCGGCGGGGCGGGCGGGCGGACGGGGCGGGGCGGGGGCGGGCGGCGGGACCTACTTTCCTCTGGAAATGGCCGCGCCGGGGAGCACCGTCCGCCCCGCGCCCCGAGGCCCGTCGGCGTAGGGCGGCCGCAGGGGTAAGAGCCGGCCGGGGGGCGGGGGGCGGGCCCGCCGGGGCTCCCGCGCGCTCGGGCCCGGGCCCCGCGGCCCCGGAAGGGAGAGGCCCCGCGTTCGGCCCCGGGCCGCGCCGCCTCTGCCGGGCCGCGCCGCCGCCTCCTCCCGGCCAGGCCGCCCCGGGCCCGGAGCGCGGCCCCCGGCTCCCTTTGTGTCCGCTCCCGGTACCGGGGATGCTCCGCCGCCCGGGGAGCCGGCGGGGCCCGGGCCGCCGCGCCGCCGCCTGAGCGCGGGTACGGCCGGGCCCGGCGCTCCGGGGCTCCGGGGCCGGTGCCTGGGTAGGCCGCGGCGGGTCGGGGCACGGGGCCTGGCGGGCCCGGTTCCTCCGGGGACACGGGGCGGGGGGAGCGCGGCCCGGGGGCACCGGGGAGGGGGGGCGGCCCCGCGCGGCGCTCTCGCCCCCCGGGGGCGCGGGCAGGGCCGGCCGGGCCCCTCTGCCCACCCCCCGGCCCCGCTGCACGCCCGGGCCCTTCCGGGGAGGGCGCAGCGGCCCCGGGGCGGCCCTGATCCCCCGGGGTTACCGGGAAACCGGACGGGGTTTGCCGGGGGATGGCGGCCCCAGAACCCCCGTGTCGGGACCGCACCGGCCGGGGGCTCCTCCCGAGCCCTCGGGGGGCAGCGCGGTGCTGGGGGCCGGGGCTGCCCTGTGCGCCCCTCCCGGTGCACCCGTGGGGGGGTCGGCGTGGGACCCTCTGGCTCCCCCGACCCTTCCCCCACACGTGGCGTGCGCTCGGCTTGGGGTCTCCATCATCTCCCCCTGCGGCCGTTTCCCCTTGGGGTGCACGGGAAGAGATGGGGGTGAACCCCCTGGGCCTTGGCTGTGGTGGTCTGGGGGTGACCTCCCCCCGCACCTGTCCTGGGTCCCCCCAGCGCTGCGGGGGCTCAGCTGGGTCGATGCTGGCCCTGGGGAAACTGAGGCACGGGCAGGGCCTGGGTGCCAATGGGGGGCCCTGCTCTGTCACTGCACCCCGAATCCCCCTCAGCCCCATGGCGGGAGGCAGCGGGGGCGCTGCCCTCCCCGCAGAGCCTGTGCTGCCGCTGCTCGGGGACCCGGGTGGCTCTGGGGGGGTCCTGGTGACCTCCCGGGTGCTGTGGAGCTGGGGTCCCCCTCCCTGCGTTAATTCGGAGTCACGCACCGCTGGCCCCCACGTGGCCTGGCTGATGGGGAGCAGCTGCCCTGGGGTGTCCCTGCGCTGTCCCCCCCCCGCCTTGTTGAGGGACTGGGGGGCTGGCGGTGACAGGGGAGTGGGGAGAACCATCCCCGCTGTGGGGCACAGGGGCTCGTGGGCCCCCCTGGGGAACCAGGACCTGCTGCCCGCTCACAGCACGTAGGGAGGGACAGAGACCCCGCAAACTCCCCTCAGGAGGAGCAGCCGGAGGGGGCTGCCCTGGCCTTTGGGTGGGGGGTCATAGGGAGCTGTGGGGGGCCGGGGAAGGGCCCCTGTGGAACTGTGCTGAGAGATATCACCCCCCTACAGCCGCGGGCCCCCTCCGAGGGACGCCGAAGGCAGGATGGACGAACAGAAGCCGCCCGGCAGCGAGGAGAAGGATGCGGATGCGCCAGGTGAGCCCAGGGCAGGGGGCTGGGAGGGCGCTGGTGCTGTTCCCCCCTGGGGCGCTGGGTGCTCGTGTCCCCCCCCGCAGCGGCTGACAGCTGCTGTCCCGGCAGCCCATCGGGCCGTGGCCGTGGAGGAGATGGGCAGCGTGGAGGGGGACCCCCTGAAACTCCCCAAAGGAGCCTCTGCGGGGCCGGAGTTGGAGAGCATGGACACAAAGGGACCCAGGTGAGGCTGCGTGGGCAGAGGGGGGTGGCACGGAGCTGGCGGGGGTTGCCCTGAGTGTCTCTGACCCCCCTGCCCTTCTCGCAGCACGCCGGCCCGCCGCTGCGCCCTCTGCAACTGTGGGGACTGGAGCCCGCACGGGCAGCAGGAGCTGCAGCGCTTCGAGCCGGCGCCTGGCTGGCCCGAGCAGCTGGTGGGGCACGACCCCCCTGGGGGTCCTGGCCACCCCCCGCTGGAGCTGGAGCCGGTGGGCGATGACCCGGCGCAGATCGGCTTCTCCGAGCGGGTGACTCCGGTGCAGCTCTTCGAGCCAACAGGTGAGAGCGGTTGCGGCACTGGGGTCCCTGTCCCTCTGCTCCGGGTGTGCTGCCTGGGTTAGGAGCTTCTGTCCCTGACACCCCCTCCCCGCAGGGCACTGCTGGGTCCACCGCTGGTGCGCAGCCTGGTCTGTGGGGCAGGAGGCGCCGGGGGCGGCCGGCGTGGTCAGAGCTGTTTTCTCAGGGATCTCACAGGTGAGTGGGTCCCGGGGGGCGGTTGGTGGGGGCTGCGTTGGGTGCTGGGGGGTGCTGGGAGCTTGGCCTCGCCACGGGCGGCGCCTCTGACCCCACCGCGCTGCTCCACTTCCAGAAATGTGAACACTGTCAGCGGCTGGGGGCCACCATCCAGTGCCGGGCGGCCGGTTGCCCCCGGCTCTACCACTTCCCCTGCGCCGCTGCCAGCGGCTGCTTCCAGTCCATGAAGACGCTGCGGCTGCTCTGTCCCCAGCACCTGGCCGAGGCCCTGCAGATGGGTGCGTACGGGCTCTGGGACTGGGTGCTGGGGCCACTCCTGCGCTGGAGGAGGCTCCCAGAGGGGCAGAATGCGGTGTGGGGGTCACTCTGACGGCTGCCCCCCCTCTCCCCTTACGCAGAGGACGCCCGGTGCTCGGTGTGCGATGGGCCGGGTGACCTGCGCGACCTGGTTTTCTGCACGGGCTGTGGGCAGCACTACCACGGGGGCTGCCTGGACGTCGCCCTGACGCCTCGCAAGCGCTCGGGCTGGCAGTGCCCCGAGTGCAAAGTGTGCCAAACCTGCAGGTGAGCCCGTGTCCCCATGGCCGGGGGGACAACGAGGGACATATGGGATGGGGACGCAGCCCTCACCCCCTTGCCCCTGCAGGCGGCCCGGCCAGGACTCCATGATGCTGGTGTGTGAGGCGTGCGACAAGGGCTACCACACCTTCTGCATGGAGCCGGCCATCGAGAGCCTCCCCACCGACTCCTGGAAGTGCAAGGTTTGTCCTGCTCCTGCTGAGGGGGTACAGGGGTACCTGGCCCCCCCATGACGTTCCTCTGCCCCCTCAGAACTGCCGGGTCTGTTCGGACTGCGGCCGGCGCCCGGCAGAGCTCGGCCCTGGCTGCCAGTGGTACCAGAGCTACTCGCTGTGCCAGGGCTGCCAGCAGCACCGCAGCGCCCAGAACGCTTGTGGGACACCGACACACGCGCCACAGCCAGACCCCCCAGCCCAGACGTGAGTGGGGATGGGGGGGCTGCTTTCGGGGGCTTCTCGCAGGTGCCCACTTTGTGGCCGGGAGGCCGTGTTCCGTGGCCATGGGGAGGGGGTGGTCTGAGCCCTGCCCCGCTCTCTTGCTCCCCCCATCCAGGTTGACGTGCCCCAACTGCAGTGAACCGACGGACGTGCCCGTCCCCTCGCCGGAGCCCGTGGGGTGCAATGAGAAGCCACAGCCTGGGGGGGATCCCAGGGAGGGACCCCTGGGCACTGGGGGGTCTCCTCCTGGCAAACCGAGCCCTGCGGAGCTGCCCCCTGACGAACTGCCCCTCGACAAGCCGCTTCCTGATGAGTTGCCCCCCGATGTGCAGCCCCCCGAGGAGCCCCCTCCTCTCGTGGAGCCCCCTCCTCTCGTGCAGCCCCCCGAGGAGCCCCCTCCTCTCGTGGAGCCCCCTCCTCTCGTGCAGCCCCCTGAGGAGCCCCCTCCTCTCGTGCAGCCCCCCGAGGAGCCCCCTTCTCTCATGCAGCCCCCCGAGGAGCCCCCTCCTCTCATGCTGTCCCATGACAAGCCACCCCCTGATGAGTTGCCCCTTGAGAGACCGTCTCTTGACAAGCCACCTCTTGATGGAGCCCCACTCGAGCAGCTGCCCCCCAACGAGCAACCCCTTGACGTACCTCCCTTCAACGAGCTGCCCCCCAATAAGCAACTGCTCGAGAAGTTGCCCCCCGACGAGCTGCCGCTTGATGAGCCACCCCTTGGCAAATCACCCCCTGACAAGTTGCCCCTTGACAAATCGCCCCCCGACGAGCTGCCCCTTGACAAATTGCCCCCCAGTGAGCTGCCCCTTGACAAATCCCCCCTGATGAGCGGCCTCTCGATAAGTCTCCCCACGACGAGCCGCCTCCCAACGAGCTGCCCCTTGACGCGTTGCCCCCCGATGAGCTGCATACCAACAAATGCCCCCTGGACGAGCTGCCCCTCGAGGAGCTTCCCCCTGCCGAGCTGTCCCCCAAAGAGCTGCTCCCCAGCGAGCCGCCCCCCGAGGAGGACCCCATGCCACCAGGTAAATGGCGGATCTCTGGGTCTGTCCCTTTTCTGCTCTCTCTGTCTCCTATGGGTGCGGGGATCCCACACCTGGATCCTCTCCCAGCGCTGGTCTTGTCTGAGCCTCTGCGTGCTGACCTTGATTTTGTGCTTCAATGCCCCACTTTGGGGGTACGTGGGGGCTCCTGTGGTGATGCTTGTTGCCTCTCCAAGCAGTGCAGGGGGTGAGGGGACCCCCACAGCCCCCTTCACCTGCGCCATGTCCTACAGGTCTCATCCCCGAGGTGGCTGTGGCAGAGGAAGCGCCAGCCCTGGTCCCAGCGATGCCCCCCGAAGAGGAGATGGAGCTGGAGCCGGAGCCCTTGCTGCCCCCCGAGACGGCACCGCCACCCCCAGCTCCCCCAGGTAAGGCTGAGGACACGCTAGGGCCAGGGGGGGTTTCTTGGGGTTGCAGTGTCACCACCATCCCCTCCTTTCCCACCCCCAGATCTCCGCGCTATCTCGCCCGTCCTCCCCCGAGACCCATCACCTGACACCAAGGAGGATGAAGTGCCCGAGCTGCGCCCCCCAGCCCTGCCCGAGCCCCCCGGCAGCCCCAGCACCGCCATGGACACCGAGCCCCCCGGTTCCCCACCACCCCCCTTGGGCTCTCCTGTCTGCGCCCTGGCCCCCACTGAGCCCCTGGAGGATGAGGAGATGGAGATGGCCGGGGGCGAGGGGGAGTCACCAGCCAGCCCCCCCGGAGCCGCCCCCCACGCCAGCCTGGCCCCAGAGCTGGGGCCCTTCCCGGGCCTGCCTGAGGAGGAGGAAGAGGAGGAGGAAGAGGCACCGAGGTTGGAGCGGGAGGGCACGAGCGGGAGCTCCCCACCGCTGAGTGAGGAGGATGTGCTGGAAGAAGGCCGGGCTGGGGGGGACCCAGAAGCCAAGGGGTCCCCTTTACTGCTGGAGCCAGAGGAGCTGGGCCCCGAGACCCCCATGGAGGTTTGCGCTGCTGGGGAGAAGCTGCTGGGGCGCGGGGACGAGGCGGGTCCCGAGCCCCCCACTCTGCGTCCCCGGCCCGACATCCTCAACGAGATCTCCAATCTGAGCCAGGGGGACACGAGCAGCAGCTTCCCTGGCTCGGAGCCGCTGCTGGGGTCCCCGGACCCCGAGGGTGGGGGGTCGCTGTCCCTCGAGCTGGGCCCAGCCTTGGCTGACGCCAGCCTGCAGAAGGAGGACGCTGCGTCGCTGCCGCTGGGCGCCGAGACCGACGACTCGCTGCTCTTCGAGCCAGCAGCCAAAGGGGACGGGGACAAGAGCCGGCGGCGCAGCTCCCCGGGGCGCTCCCGTGTCAAGCAGGTATTGGGGGACCCTGCCAGCCCCAGTGCGGGAGGGACCCACCACCCTCCCTGCCCCTGCGGCGAGCGGGCGAGGGCCGAGTGCGTGCTGGGGGTGGGATGGGGCTGTTCTGCGCTGCCCCTGCCCGGCCGGGATGCGCGGCGGGGGGCTGGCTGGGTCCCCCCAGGTTGCTGTAACTCCCCCTCTCCCCTTGGCCTTAGGGTCGCAGCAGCAGCTTCCCAGGGAGGAGACGCCCCCGCGGTGGGTCCCATGGGGGCCGGGGCCGGGGCCGTGCGCGCCTGAAGTCGACCACCTCGTCCGTTGACACCCTAGCAGTAAGGCTGGGCTGGGGCAGAGGTGGGGGGCCGGAGGGGGTCCCCAAGCTGTTAGGCAGCAGGACTGAGAGCCGAGCTGCGTCTCTGCTGTCCCCTTCCCCGCCATCCTGGGCCCTTGGAAAAGCTCGGGAGCCCTCACAGTGGGTGGGGGTCGCGGGGGGAGGCGAGTGCCTGGGATTGTGCCGTGGGTCTGGGGGTTTCACCCCACAAGCGTATGGTTGGTGCAGAGCCACCCCCTGCCCAGTTCAGCACCAAACTATGACTGGTGCCCCCCAAAAACCGCACGGAGGGTGGGGGTCCTGGGTGCTGACCCGCTGCTCTGTTCCCCAGCTCGCCGACGTGGAGAGCTCACCCAGCAAGGAGGAGGATGAGGACGACGACGACACGATGCAGAACACGGTCGTTCTCTTCTCCAACACTGACAAGTTCGTGCTCATGCAGGTAACGGGCGCTGTGGGATGGACAGACAGATGGGATGGGACAGACTCTGTCCCCCCCAACTTCTGTTCCCCCTCCGCCTCCTCTTACGGCCTCTCTCCCCAGGACATGTGCGTGGTGTGCGGCAGCTTCGGGCGCGGGGCCGAGGGCCACCTCCTTGCCTGCTCCCAGTGCTCCCAGTGCTACCACCCCTACTGCGTCAACAGCAAGGTGAGGGAGGGGACGAGGTCCCCTGGCCCTGCGCTGGGCGGATGGGACTGTGCCGGCTCCCGCGGGGACCCACGCGGCCAGGTCACGTCCCTTGGGGCACTCGCACGAGGTCCTGCCCGGCGTGTCCGTGTGGTTGTGCTGAGCCCAGGGGTGCCCTTTGCTGCTGAGTCCTGGGCTGTCCCTTGCAGTTGTGCCAAGCCCTGGGGTGTCCCCCGTGGCTGTGTTGAGCCCTGAGGTGTCCCCCGTGGCTGCGTTGAGCTCTTGGGTGTCCCCCATGGCCATGCCAAGCCCTGAGGTGTCCCCCGTGGCTGCATTGAGCCCTGGGCTGTCCCCCATGGCCATGCCGAGCCCTGAGGTGTCCCCCATGGCCATGCCGAGCCCTGAGGTGTCCCCCATGGCCATGCCGAGCCCTGAGGTGTCCCCCATGGCCATGCCGAGCCCTGGGGTGTCCCCCATGGCCATGCCAAGCCCTGAGGTGTCCCCCGTGGCTGCATTGAGCCCTGGGCTGTCCCCCATGGCCATGCCGAGCCCTGGGGTGTCCCCCGTGGCCATGCCGAGCCCTGGGGTGTCCCCCGTGGCTGCGTTGAGCCCTGGGGTGTCCCCCATGGCCATGCCAAGCCCTGAGGTGTCCCCCATGGCCGTGTTGAGCCCTGGGGTGTCCCCCGTGGCCATGCCGAGCCCTGGGGTGTCCCCCGTGGCTGCGTTGAGCCCTGGGGTGTCCCCCATGGCCATGCCAAGCCCTGAGGTGTCCCCCATGGCCGTGTTGAGCCCTGGGGTGTCCCCCGTGGCCATGCTGAGCCCTGGGGTGTCCCCCGTGGCCATGCCGAGCCCTGAGGTGTCCCCCGTGGCTGCGTTGAGCCCTGGGGTGTCCCCCATGGCCCTGCCAAGCCCTGAGGTGTCCCCCGTGGCTGTGTTGAGCTCTGGAGTGTCCCCCATGGCCATACCAAGCCCTGAGGTGTCCCCCGTGGCTGTGTTGAGCTCTGGGGTGTCCCCCATGGCCCTGCCAAGCCCTGAGGTGTCCCCCGTGGCTGTGTTGAGCTCTGGAGTGTCCCCCATGGCCATACCAAGCCCTGAGGTGTCCCCCGTGGCTGTGTTGAGCTCTGGGGTGTCCCCCATGGCCATGCCAAGCCCTGAGGTGTCCCCCATGGCCATGCCAAGCCCTGGGGTGTCCCCTGTGGCTGTGTTGAGCCCTGGGGTGTCCCCCATGGCCATGCCAAGCCCTGAGGTGTCCCCTGTGGCCAAACTGAGCCCAGGGACCACTGTGGCTGTGCCCAGGGCTCAGCAACCACCCTTCACCTTCCCCAGATCACGAAGGTGATGCTGCTGAAGGGCTGGCGCTGCGTGGAGTGCATCGTGTGCGAGGTGTGCGGCAAAGCCTCCGACCCCTCCCGCCTCTTGCTCTGCGACGACTGCGATATCAGCTACCACACCTACTGCCTGGACCCCCCCCTGCAAACCGTCCCCAAGGGCGGCTGGAAGTGCAAATGGTGCGTGTAGGGGGGGAAGTACGAGGGGAGCTCCGCGAGGTCTCAGTGCTGGTGTTGACCTGGGTTTCTCCCCCCAAAAAAGGTGCGTGTGCTGCGTGCAGTGCGGGGCGGCGTCCCCCGGCTTCCACTGCGAGTGGCAGAACAACTACACCCACTGCGCGCCCTGCGCCAGCCTGGTCGTCTGCCCCTTCTGCCGCCAAAAATACGTGGAGGACGACCTGCTCATCCAGTGCCGGCACTGCGATCGGTGAGCACCGCGGCCCCTCGCTGTGGGGGGGGAGTTTGGTATTTGGGGTGGCCGAGGGGTGCGTGACGTGTCCGGCCGCCCGCAGGTGGCTGCACGCGGCGTGCAACAGCCTCTTGACGGAGGAGGAGGTGGAGCAGGCTGCGGATGAAGGCTTCGACTGCAGCGCCTGCCAGCCCTACGTGGTCAAACCGGCTGGTGAGTGCGCGGGGGCAGCCTGTGGGGATTGGGGGACATTTGGGGAACATGGGGACTCACCTCTCCCTCTGCTCTTCCCTTTGCAGTGCCCACGCCTCCCCCGGAGATTGCCGCCATCAAGGCCAAAGAGCCAGGTATGTGCGGGGCAGTAATCGGCGCCGGGGTCAGTGCTGCGGGCTCCCCGGTGTGGTCCCCAATGCCGGCGTTTGTCCCCAACACGTGTTTGTCCCCGCAGAGCCCCAGTATTTCCGCTTCGAGGGCGTGTGGCTGACAGAGACGGGCATGGCCGTGCTGCGCAACCTCTCCCTCTCGCCCCTGCACAAGCGGCGGCAGCGCAAGGGCCGGCCGGGCGCCCTCAACGGGGACGGGGGGCTGGAGGGGGGCGACCCCCTGGGCCCCGATGACAAGAAGGATGGTGACCTAGACGCTGACGAGCTGCTCAAAGCTGAAGGTGCGTTTTCCCGTTGGTGTGCGGCGTGGGGGTGCCAGAGGACCCCGGTAACGTGGTGGTCCTCCTCCGGCAGTGGGTGTTGAGCACATGGAGTGCGAGATCAAGCTGGAGGCTCCGGCCAGTCCCGACCGCGACATTGGGGCCGATGGGGACTCGGGGAAGGGGCTGGAGGACCCGGAGGAGAGCAAGAAGAGGAAGCGCAAACCCTACCGGCCCGGTGAGTGTCACCCTGGGCCACCCCCAGGGCTGGATCCACCCCCCAGCCCCACTGTGACCCCCCGGCTCCCCTTCCTCTGCCCCCCAGGCATTGGCGGCTTCATGGTGCGGCAGCGCAAGTCCCACACCCGCCTGAAAAAGGTCTCGGTGGTGCTGGCTGAAGTGGGGCGCGAGGGGCTGAGCGCCGAGGGGCACCCTGAGGACGGTAGGGCCCAGTGACACCATTTCTTCCTCGCTTCCTCCCCCCGCTTCCTCCCCCCGCTTCCTCCCCCCGCTTCCTCCCCCCGCTTCCTCCCCCCGCTTCCTCCCCCCGCTTCCTTCCTTCCTTCCTTCCTTCCTTCCTTCCTTCCTTCCTTCCTTCCTTCCTTCCTTCCTTCCTTCCTTCCTTCCTTCCTTCCTTCCTTCCTTCCTTCCTTCCTTCCTTCCTTCCTTCCTTCCTTCCTTCCTTCCTTCCTTCCTTCCTTCCTTCCTTCCTTCCTTCCTTCCTTCCTTCCTTCCTTCCTTCCTTCCTTCCTTCCTTCCTTCCTTCCTTCCTTCCTTCCTTCCTTCCTTCCTTCCTTCCTTCCTTCCTTCCTTCCTTCCTTTTCCCCCCCCTTGCTTTTCCCCCTCCTTCCTTTCTTCCTTCCCCCTTCCCCCCCCTTCTTTCCCTCCTTTCCCCGCTTCCTTCCTGGTTCCTCATCTCCTTCCTTTTCTGTTTCATTTCTTTCCCCTTTTCCCCTCCCTGGATGGTGAGAGACCGCAGGGTGTGCCCCATGGTGCTGTCACAGCACCATGTCCAAGCCCTTCCCGTGACATGGGAACAGCCCCAAACTCTTTTGGGGTGACACGGCGTGTTGCAGGGGCTCTGGGGGACCTCCCGGCCGAGGGCGGCGTGGACCCCAGCTCGGCAGAAGGGGGGGACGAGAAGAAGAAACGCCGGGGAAGGAAGAAGAGCAAGTTGGAGGACATGTTCCCTCCGTACCTGCAGGTGGGACGGACGGGGGGCACATGGAGGTGGCCTCGGCGGGGTGGGGGTGGACACCAGTGACACCCTGACGGGCGCCCCCACTTTGGCAGGAGGCGTTTTTTGGGAAGGCGCTGATGGACCTGAGCCGGAAGGCGCTGCTGGCGGCGGGGGGCGTGGGGGACGGGGCCGCCCGCCCCTCCCTGGGCCAGGGCGCCCCCCGAGCCAAGGGGGACCCCAGCCTGGCCGGGGCGCTGCAGGGTGTCCCCCTCGACAGGAGGGAGACCCCCATGCACCCCCGAGGTGAGCGCGACCGGGAGCCCAAACCTGGCACCGTCCCCAAGGGGGGGGAAGCGACGGGGGGTTTGGGGGCAGCCATGGGCGGGGGAGGCTGTTTGGGGACTTAGGGTCCCCTGGGGTTGTTGGAGGACACTGAGGGCTGTTGGGGCTCCTGGTGACCCCAGAGGTGGTTGGGGACGCAGGGGCGGTTGGGGGGTGCTGGTTCCCCCCCGCGCACCGTCCCCGAGGCGGGAAACGGGGGGTTTGGGGGCAGCATGGGCAGGGAGGCTGCTGGAGGACCCCGGGATTCTTGGGGTCCCATGGGGTTGTTGGAGGACGCCAAGGGCTGTTGGGGCTCCTGGTGACCCCAGGGGCGGTTGGGGACCCAGGGGGTGGTTGGGGGGTGCTGGTTCCCCCCAGCTCCAGCCCCGGTGAGTCCTGGTGTCCCACAGGGGACGACAGCACCGATGGCAGCGCCGCCGCTCCCGATGATGACGGCAAGGACGACACGAAGGCCGAGGACCTTGGTGAGCCCCGGGAGCCCGCGGCGCCGCTGGGCTGGGACGGACAGACGGACAGTCCTCCGCGGGGCCTGCGAGAGGCTGCGTAGAGCGTCTACAACCATAGAGACAAATTGCTCTGTCTAGGCAGAGCGGGAAGTGGGAGGAGGAACTCTATGGTCTCCCCTGGGTGGTTCCTGGGTGCTCGGAACCATCGCATGGCGCCTAGAGCGCCCCCGCGTGGTGCGGCGTTCTGCGCTGCCCTGGCGGACTGGAGGACTGCAGGGGAGAGGAGGGGCTGCTCCATGCGGGTCCTGGGCTGGGGGTCCCCAACACTGGGGTGGGGCTGGGGGTGCTGATGGCACCTGCTGATCGTTCCTGGCAGGGCCCGACGAGCCGAAGGATTCCCCAGACCCCGGGGACACCGAGAAACCGGCCAGCCCGGGCGAGTGTGTGCTGAGCTCCGACCTCGACAAGATCCCCACGGAAGGTGAGACCCCCTGGAGTGGGAGCGAGTGGGTTTCTGTTCAACTTCCCATCAGCGGGATTTGCCGCACGTGCTGCCCGGGACGGTTCAGCCTTCGTGCGGGGAGGGAACGGAGCTGGTGAGCGGCTGGAGCACAATGTGATGGAGCGGCTGAGGGACCTCGGGGTTCAGCTGGAGAACAGGAGCTGAGGGGAGACCTTCTGATCTCTGAACTGCCTGAAAGGAGCTTGGAGCCAGGGGGGTCGGGCTCTGCTCCCCAGGAACAAGTGCCAAGAGCAGAGGAAACGGCCTCAAGTTGCACCAGGGGAGGTTGAGGTTGGATCTGGGAACAATTGCTTCCCCAAAGGGCTGTGGGGCATTGAACAGGCTGCCCAGGGCAGTGCTGGAGTCACCATCCCTGGAGGGCTGGACAGACGGACATGAGGTTCTCAAAATGTGGGGCAGTGCCGGGGGTGCAGGACAGTTGGACTCGATGGGCTTGAGGGGCTTTTCCAACCGAAGTGATTCTATAGTTCTGTTCCTTTTCCTCCCGCAGAGCTGCCCAAGATGGAGAGCAAGGACGTCCAGCAGCTGTTCAAGGACGTGCTGGGCTCGGCGGAGCGGGGGGAGCAGCCCCTCAACTGCGTGGCTGCAGGGATGGAGGCCGGCGGCGCAGGGCAGGACCCCGGCCGGGGGCAGCGGCCGTTCCTGCAGGGGGATCTCCAGCTGCCGGGGCAGGGTGCGTGCAGGCGGCGCAGCTGCGAGCTGAGACGCGGATATGGGGGTGAACGGGGGGGTCTCAGGATGTGGAGAGGAGGGCAGGACTCTGTCTGCCCCAGGAAAGCCGATGTGCCGTGTCCTCATTGAGCCTGAGCTGCTCCCTGCGGTGCAGGACTGTGGTTCTTCCCTGTTGCGCTGGGGAAGAATGCGGGAAGTGTTTTGGGGTGCGTGAGGGCTGCAGTGCCCGGGGTGGGCGCAGCACTGAGCGAGCCCCCGCTCTGCCCTTCCTTCCCTCGCAGGAAGCGTTTCCCTGGGCTCGCTCTCCGGATCTGTCTCGCTGGACTCGTACTCGGGCGTCTGCCAGTCCCCGTTCCTGGACAGCAGGTACTGCGGGAGCCGGGGCTGGACGGGGTGCGCCCCAGGGTGTTGGGGGACCCCTTCTTTCCTCACTCTGCTGGCCTGTGACGCTTTCTCATGCACGTAGGGAGCGGAGTGGCTTTTTCAGCCCAGACCACTGCGAGCCCGAGAGCCCCTGGGCCAGCAGCTCGGCCGCCACCACCCCGTCGACCCCCACGACGCCCACGACGGAGGGCGAAGGCGACGGGCTGTCCTACAACCAGCGCAGCCTGCAGCGCTGGGAGAAGGACGAGGAGCTGGGCGAGCTCTCCACCATCTCCCCCGTCCTCTACGCCAACATGAACTTCCCCAACCTCAAGCAGGATTATCCAGGTTGGGTTCTGGGGGGGCTGTGGCCACTCCCTTCGGGGTGAGGGCAGGGGGAGCTGCGGGCGGTGTGACGCCCCCTGTTTGGAGGAGAAATCCCGTCTGCTCTGGCACAGGGTTTGGCGGTGGGACTGAACTGCTCTTTGCGGTGGTGGGTGGCTCAGTGCCAGCTCCCGGGCATGGGGGTGTCCCCACGCAGGAGGGGGGCAGTCGCTGGCTGAGGGCGCCCGTCAGGCGTGGGCTAACGCTGCTGTTCTCTTCATCTGCTCCTACCGGACTCCCAGACTGGTCGAGCCGCTGCAAACAGATCATGAAGCTCTGGAGGAAGGTCCCCGCCACAGACAAAGCCCCTTATTTGGTGAGTGCCGGGGTCTCGCCGGGGCGGGGGGGCCGGGCGCCGGGGCTGCCAGTCAGCTGGCTTCGTGTTTCCGTTAGCAAAAGGCCAAAGATAACCGGGCGGCTCATCGCATCAACAAGGTGCAGAAGGTACGTGCTGCAGCGGGGAGGTGCCCGGTGGCCCCGGCCCAGCCCCGGCGGTCGCGGCGTTGCCCGCCCAGCCCCGCAGGGCAGGCGCGTCCCGCGGCTCTGACGGCCGCGCTCTCTCTGCAGCAGGCCGAGAGCCAGATCAACAAGCAGACCAAAGGGGAGGGACTGCGCAAGCCCGAGCGGCCCTCGCTGCACCTGCGGATCCCGGTGCCGCCGGGGGCACAGCCCGTCTACATCGGCAGCCCCCCCGCCGACACCGAGGGCTTCCTGAAGCCCCCAGCGGGTGCCGGAGTGGGGCCGGAGTCGCCCAGCGAGCTCTTCCTCAAGCTCCCGCCCCAGTCCCCCGCCCAAGTGCCTTCGCACGATCCCTATGGCGCGGCGCCCGCCTACGCGCTGGAGCCCCGCTTCCCCTCGCCCCTGGGCCAGAGCCCCACGGCGGGCGCTGCCTTCCAGCCCTTCCCCAGCCAGCCCCAGCCCGGCCCTCGCCCCGGCCCCGGCTCCCAGCCCCCCGAATTCCACCCCACGTCCCCTGGCACCCCCCGGCACCAGCCCGGCACCCCTGACCCCTTCCTGAAGCCCCGTTGTCCCTCCTTGGACAACCTCTCGGTGCCGGGGAGCCCCGGGGCCCGACCCCCTGAGGCTTTGCTCTCTCCCCTGCCCTTTGGGGAGCAGAAGAAGGGCCTGGAGGTGAAGAAGGAGGATGGGGGTAGCCTGGGGGTCTGCTCGCCTGGCTACACCCCTGCCATGGGCTATGGGGACTCCTCGGGCGGCCCCCACCTTTCAGCTGTGGAGCTGAAGGCACCCGACGTGTTCAAAGCCCCCCTGACCCCCCGGGTGTCCCAGGTGGAGCCGCAGAGCCCAGGGCTGGGGCACCGGCCCCTTGACCCCCACCCGCTGGCCCCCTCGCCCCCCGGCCACCCTGAGCTCTACCGCCAGTCGCCCTACCCGGACCCCTACTCGCAGCCCCCGCTGACGCCACGGCCGCAGCCGCCCCCCGAGTCCTGCTGCGCCCCCCCGCCCCGCTCCCTGCCCTCCGAGCCCTTTGCCCGCGTCCCCGCCAGCCCGCAGTCCCAGTCCAGCTCGCAGTCCCCCCTCACCCCCCGGCCGCTCTCCAACGAAGCCTTTTGCCAGTCGCCCGTCACCCCCCGGTTCCAGTCCCCGGACCCCTATTCGCAGCCACCCTCCCGGCCCCAGTCCCGAGACCCCTTCACCCCCCTGCACAAACCCCCCCGGCCCCAGATCCCAGAGCCGGGGTTCAAGTCAATGCCGCTCTCACACAGCCCGGCAGCCGGCGGGGGCTTCGGGGGCACCGCGGGGGCTGAACCCCACGCCAAGGCAGCAGCGGGAGGGCAGCAGCCCCCCTTCTCCCGCTCCCCCGGCGCCAGTGTCTTCTCGGGGAACCAGCCCCCCATGCGCTTCACCTTCCCCCCGGCCGTCTCGGAGCCGCTCAAGGGCTCCCCGTCCCACCAGCCCCATGGGATCAACAGCCATTACGGCCCTGGGAAGCCGCAGAGCTCGGCCTACATCTCATCCCCTGGCTTCCACCAGGCCGGCAGCCCGCTGGCTCCCGGCACCGCCGACACCTACAGCCTCTCGCCGCTGCGGCCGCCCTCGGTGCTGCCGCAGCCCCCGGCCGCCCCGCAGCAGCCGGACGGCTCCGTCGCCTTCCTGCCCCGCGCCACGCTGGGGCCGGCGGCCGACAAGAGGGAGGAGGCAGCCGCGGGGCTCTCGGTGCCCCCGAATCGGGAGCTGGCGGAGCTGCCGGGGAGCCAGGATGGGGCTCTGGGCACCATGAGCCAGTCGGAGCTGGAGAAGCAGCGGCAGGTGAGGACCAGCTGGTGGTGACGCCGTGTGTGCCGGCGTTTGGGATGGGGTGCAAGGAGGGAACGGGGATCTGTGTGGTGGGTGGTGGAACGCACAGCCCGGCTCTGCTCGCGGCACCTTCTGCAGCGCCGCGCACGGGCTGCGGGCGCCCAGCATGGGGACGGTCAGCACAGTCTGGTCTTGTCCCAGTGTCCCTTCTCTGGGTCCTAACGCTCGGTTCCCCGCAGCGCCAGCGGCTCCGCGAGCTGCTGATCCGGCAGCAGATGCAGCGCAACAGCCTGCGGCAGGAGAAGGAGAACGCGGCGGCGGCTGCCACCCCCTCGCCGGCGGGCTGGACCCCCGAGGCTGGCAGCGCAGCCTTCGAGCTCAGCCGGGCCATGGCCCCGGGCTACCAACCGGCACAGGTGGGCAAGCTGGGGAATGGCTCTGCCGGGGGGCCAGGGCGCAGAGCGGGTGATGACCTCCCTTTTCCCCCTTTCCCAGGACAAGGGTCTTCTGGGGACACTGGCCACCGCGGCCAGTGCCGGGAAGCTGCCTGGCTCCGTCATGGTGCAGACGGCATTCGGGCAGGACGAGCGGCTCTCCCGGCCCCCGCCGGCCCCCACGCCGGCAGCACTGGACATCAATGGGAGGTGAGCGCCCAGCACCGGTTAGAACCAGGGGGCTTCACCCTGGAGGGGCACATCCCGCACAGCTGTCGCTTGTGGGGCTCGCCCAAGGGGACAGGGTGGCTGCG
Organism: Nesoenas mayeri; assembly: GCF_963082525.1. Classification (NCBI taxonomy): domain Eukaryota; kingdom Metazoa; phylum Chordata; class Aves; order Columbiformes; family Columbidae; genus Nesoenas; species Nesoenas mayeri. The sequence goes on along the minus strand of NC_137558.1, from coordinate 2,627,081 downwards.
GTGTTGCTGAGTGTGACCCGTGGTGTCAGGACACCCTGGGATGCTGTGCGTGGCGTGTTGTGGTGGTGCCAAGCTGGTTCTGACACCGCTGTGTCTTGCAGGGCAGCGGTGGGACCCCCCCAGACCTTCTACCCCCGCGGGGGGGTCTTCCCGGCGCCAGCCCCGCAGCAGCAGCAGCAGCAGCAGCAGCAGCACCTCTGGCAGCAGCAGCAGGCAGCAGCCGCGGCCCTGCGGCTCCCCGGCACCCCCCGCTTTGTGCCCCCAGCCGCCGCCACCCCCGTGGGCAGCCTAGGGGCCCGCCTGCCAGCCCCCCCCGAAACACTGTCCGCATCACCCGCCACCCTGGGCGCCCCCTTCATTGAGCTGCGTCACAACGTGCAGAAAGGACCCGGGGGTGTTGTGGGCTCCCCCTTTGCCCCCCAGGCGCCTCGGCCACGCTTTTTCCTGCCCGGCGAGGAGGGAACCCCCCAGTCCCTCTGCGCCCCCGTCGTGCCCATGCAGGTGCTCCCCACGCCAGCGCTGCAGCCGCAGAAGATCCCAGTGCCGCCGACTTCACCGCAGGGAGCCGAGATGAGCAACACGCACCACCAGCCCCACGGCAAGGCGAGCGCCCCCCAGCCGCTTCCAGCCCCCGGCCTGGAGCTGCCACACGTCCCCCCGCGGCCGCTGTCCTCTGGCTCAGCCCTGCGCCCCGACGAGCGCAAGGACAGTCCCGCACCAGACCCCGCACCGGCCCCGACCCCAGGGAAAAGCCACTTGAGCCTGGAGGGGACGCGTCTGCCCTGCGAGGTGCCAGTGGAGCCCGATCTGGATGTTGATTTTGGCTCTCACAAGGATCTGGAAGACGATGATGATTTGGCCAACCTGAGCCTGGATCCAGATGTGGCAAAAGGGGACGATGACCTGGACAACCTGGACAGCCTGGAGACAGCAGATCCCCACCTCGACGACCTGCTGAACGGCGACGAGTTCGACCTGCTGGCCTACACCGACCCCGAGCTGGACACCGGGGACAAGAAGGACATTTTCAACGAGCACCTTCGCCTGGTCGAGTCAGCCAACGAGAAAGCCGAGCGCGAAGCCCAGCTCAAAACGGAGCCGCTGGCGCCCGGCTTGAAGCTCCCCAGCCCTGGGGACGGCAAAGACGCCATGGCCCCATCTGCGGAGGACCGCGTGGTGCCCAAGGACGCGCTGGTGCCCAGGGTGGGCTTGGGACCCTCTCCCTGCCCGCCGAGTGCCGTCCTGGCGCCCGGTGCGGAGGCGAAGGCCGGCTCGCTGCCCACCGACGTCAAGCCCAAGCTGGAGGACGGCTGCCTCAAAACTTCTCCGTGCCAGTTCACCGTCGGCGGCCCCGAGCAGCTCCCGGGCCCCGTCAAGTCGGAGGCTTTGCAGGGCACGGATAAGATCTCGGCCTCGCTGGGGTTGAGCCTCAAACCCGGCCAGACCCTCCTGAGCCCCGGAGCCGGCCCGGCTCGCCTTGGCTTGGCGCATTTCGCTCCCGGCAGCCACGCTGGCGTCCCCGCGCCGGAGAAGGACCCGTACGCCAGCCGCGGGCTGGCCCCTGCCCAGCTGGGCAACCAGGGCAACCCCTTGTTGGAGAAGTTTGAGCTGGACGGGGGATCCCTGGGCCTGGGCAGCGCGCGGCACTCGCCGGCCGACGACCTGGACAAGATGGAGAGTTCGCTGGTGGCCAGCGAGCTGCCGCTGCTCATCGAGGACCTGCTGGAGCACGAGAAGAAAGAGCTGCAGAAGAAACAGCAGATGTCAGCCCAGCTGCCCCGCAGCACCCCCCACCTCCCGGGGCACCCCCTGCTGCCCCTCGAGGGGCAAGCGCCCCGCCTGGGCACCCCCCAGCCCCCTCTGCAGCTGGGGCTCGTGGCCAGGCCGCCGCTGATGCCGCCACAGCCGCCGCGGCTCGGCGCAGCCCAGCAGGGCCCGGCGCTCACCCCCCACATGGGCATGGCCCCCGCGCAGCCCCACGTGCTGGCAGCGTCCCCCGGCGTGCAGGTGGCCCTGGCGCAGCCGCAGCAAAGCCAGCAGCAGGTGCTGGTGCAGAAGCCGATGGCCGGGGTGCAGCCCCCCGGCCTGGGCCTGAAGCCCCCCCAGCTCGTCATGCAGCAGCAGTTGGCCAACAGCTTCTTTCCGGACACAGGTGGGAGCCGTGGGTCGTTGTTCGGGGGGGGCTGGGGTCCTTTTTTTGAGGGTGTAGGACAAGGCGCTGCAGCGCTGTCCGCTGCCTCTCCCAGCAGATCTGGACAAGTTTGCGGCTGAGGACATCATGGACCCCATTGCCAAGGCCAAGATGGTGGCGCTGAAGGGTATCAAGAAGGTGATGGCCCAGGGCAGCATCGGGGTGGCCCCGGGCATGAACAGGTAACGGGCAGGGGGCGGTGGGCACGCTGGGGGGCGGGCAGGGCGCCTCGGCCCCGGCCCATCCCTCATTTCTGCTCTTCCCACCTCCCCCAAAAGGCAACAGGTTTCACTGCTGGCCCAGCGGCTCTCGGGCGGCCCGGCCGTGTCCGAGATGCAGAACCACTTGCTGGCAGGGAGCGGGCAGGTAAGTGGGGTCCGGGGTGGGACTGGGGGTCCCTTGGGGCTCAGGACCATGGAGGGTCACAGTAGCCCAGGGAGAGGGGACATGCCGGATGGGGAATGGTGTGATGTGTGTCCTCAATGCTGCTCTGCCTGGCAGGAACGGAGCAGCACTGACCCGACCCAGGCGCGCCCCAACCCCCCCACCTTTGCGCAGGGCGTCATCAGTGAGTACCGAGGTGGCTGGGGACCGGGAGCCGGGGCGGGGGGGTCTCATTCTGCCCACGAAGGCTGGGCTGAGCAGGGCCAGGCCGGCTCCAGAGCTGGGGCTGTGCTTATCCGAGCTCTCTCATGCAAAACTCGAGGTTCAAGGTCCTGCCCATGGGTTGGGCAACCCCCGGTGTCCATCCAGGCTGGGATGGGGGATGCAGAGCAGCCATGCGGAGATTTGGGGTGCTGGGGGTCATAGGTGAGACATGAGCCATTAATGTGCTGGCACCAGATCAGTGGTGCCCTGGGCTGCATCCCCAGCCCCGTGGGCAGCAGGTGGAGGGAGGGGATTGTCCCCTCTGCTCCGCTCTGTGAGACCCCCCGGGCACCGCGTCTAGCTCTGGGGTCCTGAGCACAGGACAGACCTGGACCTGCTGGAGAGGGGCCAGAGGAGCCGCAGAAACGATGCGAGGCTGGAGCAGCTCTGCTGGGAGGAACGGCTGAGAGAGTTGGGGTGTTCAGCTGGGGAAGAGAAGCTCTGGGGAGACCTTAGTGCGGCCTTTCAGTGCTTAAAAGGGGCCTGAAGAAAGATGGGGACAGACTTTGAGCAGGGCCTGTTGAGATAGGACAAGGGGTGATGGTTTTAAACTAAGAGAGGAGAGATTTGGGCTGGGTAATGAGGGTAATGTTGGTCCTGAGGGTGGTGAGAGCCTGGCCCAGGTTGGCCAGAGAGGTGGTGGATGAAGCATCCCTGGAGACATCCCAGGCCAAGCTGGACGGGGCTCTGAGCACCCTGAGCTGGTGCAGATGTCCCTGCTCATGGCATGGGGGGCACTGGGGGGGCTGGGACGGTCCCTCCAACCCAAACGGTTGTGTGATTGTCTCCCCGCTCCTGCAGACGAGGCCGACCAGCGGCAGTACGAGGAGTGGCTGTTCCACACGCAGCAGCTCCTGCAGATGCAGCTGAAGGTGCTGGAGGAGCAGATCGGGGCGCACCGCAAGTCACGCAAGGCGCTCTGCGCCAAGCAGCGCACCGCCAAGAAAGCCGGCCGGGAGTTCCCCGAGGCCGACGCCGAGAAGCTGAAGCTGGTGACGGAGCAGCAGAGCAAAATCCAGAAGCAGCTGGACCAGGTGGGGCTCAGCGGGCGAGTGGGTGCCCTGTTCCCAGTGCGAGTGTGTTGTCCTGACCACAAACGTGCAGTCCCTGGCACTGAAGCCCCACTATCCCTGGCACTAAGACCTCACCAGCCCTGGCACTGATGTGCCACCGTCCCCGGTACTGAAACACCACTGTCTCCAATAGTAACACCCCGCTGTCCCCAGCACTAATCCCCCACTGTCACCGTTACTAACCCCTCAGCATCCCTGGTCCTAAAACCCCACTGTCCCTGGTACTACCGCCCCGTTGTCCCCAGCGCTAACACCCCGTCATCCAGCACTAACCCCCAGTGTCACTGACCCCCTGGCGTCCCGGCAGGTGCGGAAGCAGCAGAAGGAACACACCAACCTCATGGCCGAGTACCGCAACAAGCAGCAGCAGCACCAGCACCAGGCCTCGGCCGTCATGGCCCTCAGCCCCTCGCAGAGCCCCCGCCTCATGTCCAAGCTCCCCGGGCAGCTGCTCTCGGCTCACGGCGTCCAGCAGCCCACGGGGACCGTGGTGGGGGCACAAGGCCTGGGCCAGCAGCCGGGACAGCCCGGGGGGCTGCGCCTGCCGCAGGGCGGCGTGTCCATGGCCGTGCCGCAGAGCCTGCCCTTCATGGGCCAGCAAGGCGTGGGCAACGCGCCGGTGCCCGGCACCTCCAACGCCTTCTTCAGCGGGAACCCAGCGCTGCGCGGGCTGGCTGCCGACAGCCGCCTGCTGCAGGAGAGGCAGCTCCAGAGGATGCAGCTGGCGCAGAAACTGCAGCAGCAGAACATGCTGGGCCAGGTGTCGCTGCAGCAGCAGGCAGGCGTGATGGGTCAGACGGCCATGCAGCAGCAGGGTGTGATGGGACAAGCGTCGCTGCAGCAGCCCGGTGTGATGGCACAGACGTCCATGCAGCAGCCAGGTGTGATGGGACAAGCGTCGCTGCAGCAGCAGAGCGTCATGGGTCAGGCAGCGATGCAGCAAGCAGGTGTCCTGGGCCAGACTTCGCTGCAGCCACAGGGCATGATGGCGCAGACATCGCTGCAACAGCCGAGTGTCATGGGACAAGCTGCGATGCCACAGCTGGGCATGATGGCACAGACGACATCGCTGCAGCAGCAGGGTGTGATGGGACAAGCGGCCATGCAGCAGCCAGACGTCATCGGACAAGCCTCAATGCCGCAGCCCGGCGTCATGGCACAGCCGGCGCTGTCGCAGCCCGGTGTCATGGGCCAGGGCTCGCTGCAGCCCGGATTGCTGGGCCAGCAGCAGGCAGCAGCGGCTCCGCAGCCCGGCGCTGTGGGGCAGCCCCTGGTGCAGAAGCAGCCGGGGCTCTTGGGCAGCCAGCAGAGCCTCCTGGTACAGCAGCTCTCGCCGCAGCAGCAGCCGGGGCTGCTGGGCCACACGCCGGCACCGGGGCTGCAGCACCAGGCGGTGCTGGGCCACCCCCCGCCCCAGCGGCAGCTGCTCCTGGGCCCCCACCAGCAGCGGGTGCTGGGCTCACCGCAGCTGCCCCCGCAGACTCCAGGGATGTTGGGCCACCGGCTCGTGTTGTCCCAGCAGCTGGGGCAGTCGCGGGCGCTGCTGGCCCCGCAGCAGCAGCAGAACTCGGCGGCCGCCCAGCCCGGGCTCCTGGGGGTGGGCCAGGGGCAGCCGCCCATCCAGCACTTTCCGCAGCACGGAGGGGTGGGCCAGGCCCCCCCCTCTGCACTGCACCTGAGTCAGGGACTGCAGCCGGCGCCGGCCGTCCTGCCTGCCAAGGACCAGCCTGCAGGGGCGGACGGCAGCGCCCTGCCCGCCAAGGGCAGCGAGAGTGGGGGGCAGCTGCACGGGGCCCCCCCGGAGCAGCTGGGAGCCCTCAACCCCCCAGGGCTGGGCAGCCCGGAGCCCCCGGCCCCCCAGCTCCTCCTGGCGTCCCCGCAGCCGGCATTGCGGGCGGCCCCAGTGCAGCCAGGCCCCCTGCTTGCCCCCTCGCTGCAGAGCCCCGGTGCCCCCCAGCCCGAGCTGTCCCAGCAGCAAGGGGACGCTGCCGGGCTGGCGGAGCCACCGCTGGGCTGCGGGACGGGCCAGGCGCCGGGCATGGCGCTGCCACCGGCGCCACGGCCACCGGAGCAGGCGGGCAAGGGGCCATCAGGCTTGCTGCAGGGCCAGCCGCAGCCCCCCCGGCTGCAGAGCCCCGGGCAGCACAAAGCGGGGCCGGCGGTGCCGTCACCAGGCATGGCCGCGCTCCCCACCGGCGTCCTGGGGCAGGTACCGGGGCAGGTGATGGGCCAGATCCGGGCGCAGCTCCAGGGCGTCCTGGCCAAGAACCCGCAGCTGCGGCACCTGACGCCGCAGCAGCAGCAGCAGCTCCAGGCGCTCCTGGTGCAGCGGCACCAGCAGAACCTGCTGCAGCAGAGCCCAGCGCTGCTGCCCCCCAGCCCCTTCCCCGGGCAGGCCCCGGAGCACGGTGCCCCCGCCGCCCGCCAGCCCCCCCATCAGCTGGGGCCGCTCTTCCAGCCGCAACCAGGTGCCCCGGCCGAGCCGCAGACCAGCTTTGCCACAGAGCAAGGCCGGGGGGGCCCGGGGCAGCCCCCCCAGCAGCCCCTGGCTGAGCTGGTGCAGGCGGCCCTGGCTGCCCGTGGCCCCCAGCCCGGCCCTGCCCGGCTCCCCACGCCGCCGGCCCCCGAGCAGAGCCCCCAAGAGCCAAAGAAGACGTTCCCGGGGGTCCCAGCCTCGGCTCCCAGCCCCGCGGAGCCAGGGCTGACCCCCCCAGCGAGCGGCCCCCTCCCCGCCCCGCCACACGGCTCCTGGGACCCCGAGGCGCCCAGCGCGGACCCAGCCGACCCCGGCGAGACCCACATGAACGGGGCCGCGCTGAAGGGGGCTCCTGCGGCTGGGGAAACCGCCCAGGTGTTGGTGAAGCAAGAGCCGAAGGAGGAGGCAGCGGTGGCACCGTGTGAGCTGGACAAGGACGAGGTGGCGAAGCCGGAGGCCAACGGGGATAGCGGGAGCAGCCTGAGCAGCGGCGCGCTGGCAGCGGGCGGGCGCTCCGAGGCCGGGCACCTGCTGCTGCAGAAGCTGCTGCGCGCCAAGAACGTGCAGCTCTCGGCGCAGAGCCTGGGCGAGCTCAACGGGCACACGGAGAGCCGGAGCACCGGGATGGAGCCGCGGCCGCAGCCGGTGCTGCTGGGCCGGGAGGTGAGCGGTGCCGCGGGGCGGGACGGGGGGCGCGGCGCCAGGACAGCGCTCGGCACGGCTCCCGCGCCTCTCTCCCCCCAGGACCCGACCATCGCCAGGAAGCCAGCGGCCACCAAGCCCAAGCGGGTGCAGAAGGGCAACGAGCGGGTCCCGGCTTCCCGCAAGAAGCTGCGCAAGGACGAGGGGCTGCGGCCCGGCGAGGCGCTCATGCGGCAGCTGAAACAGGTACAGTGTGTGCCGGGGGCGCCGAGGGGGGGCTGCCGGACACCCGCGGCCCCTCTCACCACCCTGTCTCCAGGAGCTGTCGCTGCTGCCGCTGACGGAGCCGAACATCACGGCCAACTTCAGCCTCTTCGCGCCCTTCGGCAGCAGCCCCATCAACGGGAAGAGCCAGCTGCGCGGCGGCTTCGGCAGCGCCGTGCTCGACAGCATGCCCGACTACTACTCGCAGCTGCTCACCAAGGTGAGGGCTTCCCCTGCTCCCCCCACCTTGGGCTCCTGGGCCCCCCCAGCATCCTCACCCCGCTGTCTCCCCCAGAACAACCTCAGCAACCCCCCCACGCCGCCCTCCTCGCTGCCCCCCACGCCCCCGCCCTCCGTGCAGCAGAAGATGGTGAACGGCGTCACGGTCCCCGAGGAGCTGGGGGAGCAGCCCAAGGACACTGACCCAGGCCGCGAGCCCCACGGCCAGAAAGGTGAGTGTAGGGATGCTGGTGCAGGGTCCTTTCTGCCTCTTGTCACCTCCCTGTGACACTTGTCACCTCCCTGTGACACTTGTCCCTTCCTCGCTTAGACACACCGGCCATGGAGGTGAAGAGCCTGGACCTGCTGGCAGCTCTGCCCACCCCTCCGCACAATCAGACCGAGGATGTCAGGTGAGCCACGGGCCGTGGTGACCCCCCATGGGTGCTACCAGCCCCTATGGGTGATACCAGCCCCTACAGGGGACACCAGCCCCCGCGGCCCAAGTGACACCCCCTTCCCCGCAGGATGGAGAGCGATGACGAGAGCGACTCCCCCGACAGCATCGTCCCGGCCTCGTCCCCCGAGAGCGTCCTGGGCGAGGAGCTGCTGCGCTTTCCGCTGCTCAGCGAGGCCAAGGCGGAGCGGGAGGAGCGGGTCCTGTCCCCCATCATCCCCATCATCCCGCGCGCCAGCATCCCAGGTGGGCGGCGCTGGGCATGGGGCAGGAGGGGATCCATGGGGCAGGAGAGGATCCGTGGGGCAGACGGGGGAAGGTGGGGCAGGGAGGGGGTCTGGAGTGGCATAAATGGGGTGGGAAGGTGGGTGTGCGCCCCGCACGGATGGGTGGGACAGTGTTGCTGGGTGGGGGGCTGTGGGGGGTTCACCGCACACGTGTTGGGTTGGGCTGTTCCCGAGAGTTTCCCATTGGTGCTGGGTTCTCCGTCCTGTCACCGCCCCTCAGTTTGTCCCGCAGGAGGTGACACGTTCCCAGCAGCATTTCTGCAGGGGTGGGGGTGGCTGGTGGGCTCGGGTGGTGGCACCGGGGCTGGGTCTGCGCAGCTCTGACCCCCCTCTCCCCACGCCAGTGTTCCCCGACACGAAGCCCTACAAGGCTGCCGAGACATTTGGGGTCCCCCCCGGGAAGGCGGGGCCGGCGGGGCCGGGCGCCCCGTGGGAGAAGGGCAGGGGCAGCGAGGTCTCCGTCATGCTGACGGTGTCGGCAGCGGCTGCCAAGGTGAGTGAGGGGATGGGGTGAGACCCTTGTTGTCCTGGTGGTGACCCCCACCTGGTGGCACCGGGGCCCCGGACACATTCCCTCCTCCTGCGGCCCAGAACCTCAACGGCGTGATGGTGGCCATGGCCGAGCTGCTGAGCGTGAAGATCCCCAGCTCCTACGAGGTGCTGTTCCCGGATGGCCCCGTGCGCGCGGCCGTGGTCGAGACCAAGAAGGTGGAGACAGATGTGGCTGGTGAGCATCTGCTTGTCCCCACGGTGTCCCTAGCGTCCCCAGGCCGGGTGCCCTGTGATGGGCTGTCTCTGTGTCTCGCAGGGGTGCTGGGGGGCAAGGAGAAGGCGGCGCTGGCCGGGAAGGTGCCGGACGGCAGCTCGGAGTGGCTGAAGCAGTTCGACGCGGTGCTGCCGGGGTACAGCCTCAAGGGCGAGCTGGACCTCCTGACGCTGCTCCGACAGGTCTGCGGGGGTCCCACCGCGCCGGGGCCGGGGGGTGGAGGGGGCCCTTTGGGGCTAAGTGTGAGCACAGAGGCGCACGGGGTCCCTGTAGGTTCCCTGTAGGTTCCCTGTCATTGCAGGGGGGTATCTGAGGGGCAACACCCCCCTGTGGGGCGGTGCCGAGTGTCTCAAGAAGGGTCATGGGGGTCCCTGCATGGCCAAGGACCCTTCCCTGTGACACACAGGGACGTTGGGGATCCCAACTCCAGGATGCTCTGACCTGTGTTCCCCTCCCCGTGCCGCAGGAGAGCCCCGCGCCCGAGAAGACCCTTCACCACTGCTACGTCAACAACGTCTCCAACCTGGACGTGCGGCAGCTCTCGGTCATGCCCCAGGAGCCCTCACCCCCGCTGTCCCCCTCTGTCCCCTCCCCGGCCAGCCCCACTGAGACTGCCAGGGTCCCCGAGCCCGAGGTGGCCCAGGAGGCAGCGCCGGCCCCGCTGTCCCCCCCACCGCCAGCCCCCTCTCCAGCCCCCCAGGAGGAAGGGGCCGCAGCCCCCCACTCCCCGCTGCGTCTCAAGCCGCGCTCGCGGCCGCCGGAGGACGGGGACGAAGCGCGGCCCCGCCTGAAGAAGTGGAAGGGGGTGCGGTGGAAACGGCTGCGCTTCCTCGTCACCATCCAGAAAGGGGGGGCCAAGCGGGACGGCGACAAAGAGATCGCGGAGTTCATCGACAAGCTGGGCACCACCCTGCGCCCCGAAAAGGTGCCGCGGGACCTGCGCAAGTGCTGCTTCTGCCACGAGGAAGGCGACGGAGCCACGGACGGTCCGGCCCGCCTGCTCAACCTTGACCTTGATCTCTGGGTCCACCTGAACTGCGCGCTGTGGTCCACGGAGGTCTACGAGACGCAGGGGGGGGCTCTGATCAACGTGGAGGTGGCTCTGCACCGCGGGCTGCTCACCAAGTGCTCCCTGTGCCAGAGGACGGGCGCCACCAACAGCTGCAACCGCATCCGCTGCCCCAGCGTCTACCACTTCGCCTGCGCCATCCGCGCCAAGTGCATGTTCTTCAAGGACAAGACCATGTTGTGTCCCTTGCACAAGCTGAAGGGTCCCTGCGAGCAGGAGCTGAGCAGCTTCACCGTCTTCCGCCGCGTCTACATCGAACGGGACGAGGTGAAGCAAATCGCCAGCATCATCCAGCGTGGGGAGCGGCTCCACATGTTCCGCGTGGGCGGGCTGGTCTTCCACGCCATCGGGCAGCTCCTGCCGCACCAGATGGCCGATTTCCACAGCGTCACGGCGCTCTACCCCGTGGGCTATGAGGCCACGCGCATCTACTGGAGCCTGCGGACCAACAACCGGCGCTGCTGCTACCGCTGCACCATCTGCGAGAACAACGGCCGCCCCGAGTTCGTGGTGCAGGTCATCGAGCAGGGGCTGGAGGACTTGGTCTTCTCTGACTCTTCGCCACAGGGTAAGGGAGCTGCAGGCGCCAGCTCGCTGCCTTCCTCCCATCATCTCCCCGAGGGGCTCAAAATGGGGCTCAGTGGGTCCCCAGCTCCAACCTGCTCAGCACCAGTGTGGGACTGGGACAGTGACCATCCCTGTGCTGGGACCTGGGGAGGCCAAACCGCCAGTCCTGGGGGTAGTTTTGGGCCCCTCACGCCAGGAAAGAGCTTGAGGTGCTGGAGCGAGTGGGGAGAAGGGAACGGAGCTGGTGAGGGGCTGGAGCACAATGTGATGGAGCGGCTGAGGGACCTGGGGGTTCAGCTGGAGAACAGGAGCTGAAGGGAGACCTTCTGATCTCTGAACTGCCTGAAAGGAGCTTGGAGCATGGAGGGGGTTGGTCTGTGCTCCTAAGTGATAAAACAAGAGGAAATGGCCTCAAGTTGCGCCAGGGGAGGTTGAGGTTGGATGTGGGAACAATTTCTTCCCCAAAGGGCTGTGGGGCATTGAACAGGCTGCCCAGGGCAGTGCTGGAGTCACTATCCCTGGAGGGCTGGACAGACGGACATGAGGTTCTCAGGACACGGGGTGGCACCGGGGCTGAGGTAGCAGTTGGACTTGATAATCTTAGGGGGTTTTTCCAACCAAAAGATTCTCTGATTCCTTCGGCAGCCGTCTGGAACCGGATCATCGAGCCGGTGGCGATGATGAGGAAAGAAGCCGACATGCTGCGCCTCTTCCCCGAGTACCTGAAGGGCGAGGAGCTCTTTGGCCTCACGGTGCACGCGGTGCTGCGCATCGCCGAGTCGGTAGGTCCCGGGGAAGGGGGGTTCGCCTCTCCACACCCCAACTGGGAAACGGGCCGGGGGCCGTGCTGGTGCTTCCGCTTGACCGCGGCCCCTCTGCTCCGCGCTGCGCAGCTGCCCGGCGTCGAGAGCTGCCAGAACTACCTGTTCCGCTACGGCCGCCATCCTCTGATGGAGCTGCCGCTGATGATCAACCCCACCGGCTGCGCCCGCTCTGAGCCCAAAATCCTCACCCATTACAAGCGGTAAGCGGGACCTCGAGGGAGGAGATTGTCCCCTCTGCTCCGCTCTGTGAGACCCCCCAGGCACCGCGTCCAGCGCTGGGGTCCTGAGCACAGGACAGACCTGGACCTGCTGGAGAGGGGCCAGAGGAGCCGCAGAAATGATGCGAGGCTGGAGCAGCTCTGCTGGGAGGAACGGCTGAGAGAGTTGGGATGTTCAGCTGGGGAAGAGAAGCCTTGGGGAGACCTTAGTGCAGCCTTTCCAAACTTAAAATGGGCAGGTGTGAATGGCACAAGGGTTGTTTTTCAGGGGAGAATCTGGTGGGGCAGGAGTTGAGCCCAAATGCAACCGGCTGGAGTGAGGTGGGCTGGGGGCTGAGCAGGGGGCTCGGGGTGCAGAGAGGATTTGGGGGTACAGGGAAGTTCACATTGGGGTTTAGTGGGGTACAGGGAGCACAGTGGGGTGCAGAGAGGCACAGTAGGACCTAGGGGGATTCAGTGGGGTTCCCCAAGGTGCAATGGTGTTCAGGGGGCAGTGGAGAGGCTCAGTGGGATGCAATGGGGTGATGTGGGGCACAGCGAGATGCTGCTGGATCCATCCATCCATGATGATGCGAGGCTGGAGCAGCTCTGCTGGGAGGAACGGCTGAGAGAGTTGGGGTGTTCAGCTGGGGAAGAGAAGCTCTGGGGAGACCTTAGTGCAGCATTTCAGTGCTTAAAAGGGGCCTGAAGAAAGATGGGGACAGACTTTTGAGCAGGGCCTGTTGTGATAGGACAAGGGGTGATGGTTTTAAACTAAGAGAGGAGAGATTTGGGCTGGGTAATAAGGGTAATGTTGGTGCTGAGGGTGGTGAGAGCCTGGCCCAGGTTGGCCAGAGAGGTGGTGGATGAAGCATCCCTGGAGACACCCCAGGCCAGGCTGGACGGGGCTCTGAGCACCCTGAGCTGGTGCAGATGTCCCTGTCATGGCATAAGGTGACAATTGAAGGTCCCTTCAACCCAAACGCTCCTGTGATTTGATGATTCGATGACTGGGATCCACTGGGATCGCTGAGGATCCCTCACCTCTACCCCTGCTCTCCCTGCCGCAGGCCGCATACCCTGAACAGCACAAGCATGTCCAAGGCGTATCAGAGCACGTTCACGGGTGAAACCAACACCCCGTACAGCAAACAGTTCGTGCACTCCAAGTCCTCCCAGTACCGGCGCCTGAAGACCGAGTGGAAGAACAACGTGTACCTGGCGCGCTCCCGCATCCAGGGGCTGGGGCTCTATGCGGCCAAGGACATCGAGAAGCACACGATGGTCATCGAGTACATCGGCACCATCATCCGCAACGAGGTGGCCAACCGGCGCGAGAAGATCTACGAGGAGCAGGTGGGGCTGGGGGGGCTCTGGTGGGGTGGGGATGTCTCTGATGGGGTGTAAGGGGGCTCAGGTGGGGTGTTGGGGGCTCAGGTGGGGTGTTGGGGGCTCAGGTGGGGTGTAAGGGGCTCAGGTGGGGTGTAGAGGGCTCAAGTGGGGTGTTGGGGACTCAGGTGGGGTGTTGGGGGCTCAGGTGGGATGTTGGGGGCTCAGGTGGCGTGTAGGGGGCTCAAGTGGGGTGTTGGGGGCTCAGGTGGGATGTAGGGGGCTCAAGTGGGATGTTGGGGGCTCAGGTGGGGTGTTGGGGGCTCAGGTGGGGTGTAAGGGGCTCAGGTGGGGTGTAGAGGGCTCAAGTGGGGTGTTGGGGGCTCAGGTGGGATGTAGGGGGCTCAGGTGGGATGTTGGGGGCTCAGGTGGGGTGTAGGGGGTTCAGGTGGGGTGTAAGGGGCTCTAAGTGGGGTGTAGGGGGCTCAGGTGGGGTGTTGGGGGCTCAGGTGGGGTGTAGGGGGCTCAAGTGGGGTGTAAGGGGCTCAGGTGGGGTGTTGGGGGCTCAGGTGGGGTGTAGGGGGCTCAAGTGGGGTGTAAGGGGCTCAGGTGGGGTGTTGGGGGCTCAGGTGGGGTGTAAGGGGCTCAGGTGGGGTGTTGGGGGCTCAGGTGGGGTGTAGGGGGCTCAAGTGGGGTGTAAGGGGCTCAGGTGGGGTGTTGGGGGCTCAGATGGGGTGTGAGGGACTTGGTGCAGCCGCTGATCCCCCCTCCCTCCCCAGAACCGCGGCATCTACATGTTCCGCATCAACAACGAGCACGTCATTGACGCCACGCTGACAGGGGGCCCGGCCAGGTGAGCACAGGGGGAACTTTTGGGGTGCTGGGACCCCCCCCTCCTGGCTTGGCACTAAGCCCCCCAGCCCCCCCCCCCCAACCTTGCTCTGCGTCCCCCATCAGGTACATCAACCACTCGTGCGCCCCGAACTGCGTGGCCGAAGTCGTGACCTTTGACAAGGAGGACAAAATCATCATCATCTCCAGCCGGCGCATCCCCAAGGGGGAGGAGGTCAGAGGGGGTGCGGGCGGCGGGGGGGGCTCTGTGCCGTGGGGGGGGCTCTGTGCTGTGGGGGGGGCTCTGTGTCGTGGGGGGGTGGGTCTCGGTGCCGTGGGTGACTCCCTGCTCCCCCCACAGCTCACCTACGACTACCAGTTCGACTTCGAGGACGACCAGCACAAGATCCCCTGCCACTGCGGAGCCTGGAACTGCCGCAAATGGATGAACTAAGCGGGGATAACGGGGGGGGCCAGGGGCTGCGCCCCCCCTCGGAGCCCGCACCACGACCCCCCCGGGGCTGCGGGAGGTGCCGGGGCAGGTGCCGGTGGCGACCGGGGCACGGAGGCTCCGGCGGGGCCGAGCGGGACGGACGGACGGACGGACGGACGAACTGGCAACTCAGGGTTTTCTTTGCTTCGTCCTGCGAGGAAGAGGAGGGGGGGGCAGCGCGCCCACCCCCCCCCACCGCCCCCTCCATCCACGGGGGGGTCAGAGCGATCCCAGCAGAGCCGAGACCCGGCCTGGATTCATTAATTATTATTCTTAATTTTATTTTTTTTCTTTTTTTTTTTCTTTTTCTTTTTTTTTTAGAAACAAACCTAATTAGAGCCGCTCGCTAATTGCCAGTGACACAGTGACAGGTCCTTGAGCTCGACAATCCGGGCTCGGCCGCGCGGCCGCAGCTCGATCGGTTCCTCTTGGCTTTTTCGTTTCCTTTTTGTGCGTGTGGACGAGACCCCCGAAACGCGGGAGGAGGCGCCTGCGGCGAGGGGCCCCCCCGGGGCCAGGGCCCCCCCCGACCGCCACAAGGAGCTTCTGCACCCAAACCTACCTCATTTTAAGTGTTAGAGATTTTTGGTTGCTTTCTTTTTTTTCCTGGTTTATTTTTTTTGGTGTTCTTGTTGTTTTTAAATGTGACCCCCCCCCCCCCCCCGCGCCCCCTCCCCCACCACGGGCAGAGCTGCCCACCCCCGGAGGGGTTTGCATTGGGGTCCCCCCCCCACCTTGTTCCCCTCCAGCAGGCGGAGGTGGGGGGGACAGTCTGCCCTCGTGTCCCCCCACCATGTGCTATGAAGGGGTGGGCCAAACTTGTTTCCCCAGCAGTGTGGGGGCCCCCCCCCACTCGCCATCAGCATGGTGGGGAGGGGGGGGGGGAGAAAGGCTATTTATCTATTTATACCTTATATTGTATATATTAGAATGGGGGGGCGGGGGGGCCCTGTGTGCTCTGCTGGGCTGAGATTCGGGGTGTGGGGGTGCAAAGCCAGGTTGGAGGGGGGTCCGCGGCATTTTTAAACCCAGTCTCCATGTTGGGGGGGGGCGCTGGAGCCTCCTGCCAGGGGGGGGTGGAGAGCGAAGCAGCGAGTGGGCATTATACCCCAGGACCGCCCCCCCCCCCCCCAAAGCCGCGACCCCTCCCCCGGCGCCACCGCCTGCCCCCCCTCCACCCCCCCCCACCGGGATGTTCGGGGGGGGGCCGGGATCTCTTAACGCACAAATGCACGGTGTATGGTGACCCCCCGCCCCCGGGGCCTCGTGGCTGAAGGGGGGGTGGGGGGGGAGCTGCAGGGGGTCGGTGCCCCCCCCAGCCCCCCCCCCCCCCCCGGTGTGGCGGGGGGGGGGGTGGGGGGGGTGGCCGGGGCGATCTTGAAAAAGCTGCTTCCGCAACTCGTCAAAAGCTGCAAAAAACAAACCGAAAAAAAAAAAAAGGTTTAAGGTGAAAATGTTTAAAAAAGAAAAAAAAAAAAAAAAGGCAAAGCAAAAAAAAAAAACTAAAAAAAAAACGCGAGTGGGGGCGGGGAACGGGAAAGTTTTAACGGAAATGACGCATTGACCGATTTCCCTCCGGGCTGTACAGAGCGGGCGCGTGGGTCCCGTTTTTACCGATACCGAACCACTGGATGTTATTTTAAAATAAAGCGCGTGAGAAGCCGGGAGCTGCCTCCGGGAGGGCGGGGGGGCGGGCTGTCCCCCCGCGTCCGTGTCCCGCCGTGTCCCCCCGTGTCCGTGTCCCCGCGCTGCCGTGTCCCCCCGCGTCCGTGTCCCCGCGCTGCCGTGTCCCGCCGTGTCCGTGTCCCCCCGCTGCCGTGTCCCACCGTGTCCCTGTCCTGCCGCGTCTGTGTCCCACCGTGTCCCCCCGCGTCCGTGTCCCGCCACGGCCGTGTCCCGCCGTGTCCCGCCGCGTCCGTGTCCCCCCGTGTCCGTGTCCCCCCGCGTCCGTGTCCCCCCGCGTCCGTGTCCCCCCGTGTCCGTGTCCCGCCGTGTCCGTGTCCCGCCGCGTCCGTGTCCCGCCGTGTCCGTGTCCCGCCGTGTCCCCCCGCGTCCGTGTCCCCCCGCGTCCGTGTCCCGCCGTGTCCCTCCGCGTCCGTGTCCCGCCGCGTCCGTGTCCCGCCGTGTCCCCCCGTGTCCGTGTCCCCGCCGTGTCCGTGTCCCGCCGTGTCCGTGTCCCCCCGCGTCCGTGTCCCGCCGTGTCCCCGCGCTGCCGTGGGGTCGCTGCCGCTCGGGGGGTCCCCGCCGTGCCCGCTCCCCGGGGCGGTGTCACCCCCCCCGCTGTCCCGGTCCCGTCCCCGGGGACGCGTCGTGTCCGTGACCCGGCGGGAGGGGGAAAGTTCGCCCGGCGGTCACGGCTCACGTGGGGCGAGCGCTTTCCGATCACGTGGGAAGTGCTGGCGGAAGTCGGTGCCAAGCGCCGGGCGGAAGTCGGGTGGCAGCGGCGGGACGGAGTGGGGGCCATGGAGGTGACGGTGGGGCTGGGGGTGACAGCGGGGACGGGCGACCTGGGGGAGCGGGCAGGAAGGGGGGCCGGGGGGGATCGGGGGTCGCGACCCGACCCGACCCGACCCGGCCCGGCCCGTCTCTGTCGCAGGAGCCCGGCCCCGGGCCCGGCCCGGCCGCTGAGAGCCCGGCGGAGCGGAGCCCCCCGGGGCTGGAAGGTGATCCCGGGAGCGGCGGGGGGGCCGGGCCTGGGAGGTGCTGCGGAGGTTCGGGTGTCCTGGGACCGGCGGTGGCCTCGGGAGTCCCTGTCCTGGGAGCCCAGGGGGACTGTCCCGGGCTTTGGGGTGTCCCGGGCTTTGGGGTGTCCCGCGGTTTGGTGCGCTATGGGCTTTGGGGTGTCCCAGGGTTTGGGGTGTCCCGGGGCTTGGTGCACTATGGGCTTTGGGGTGTCCCGGGGTTTGGGGTGTCCCGGGGCTTGGTGCACTATGGGCTTTGGGGTGTCCCGGGGTTTGGGGTGTCCCGGGGCTTGGTGCACCATGGGCTTTGGGGTGTCCTGGGCTTTGGGGTGTCCCAGGGCTTGGTGCACCATGGGCTTTGGGGTGTCCCGCGGTTTGGGGTGTCCCAGGGTTTGGTGCGCTATGGGCTTTGGGGTGTCCCAGGATTTGGGGTGTCCCAGGGCTTGGTGCACCATGGGCTTTGGGGTGTTCCGGGGTTTGGGGTGTCTCAGGGCTTTGGTGCGCTATGGGCTTTGGTGCGCTATGGGCTTTGGGGTGTCCCAGGGCTTGGTGCGCTATGGGCTTTGGGGTGTTCCGGGGTTTGGGGTGTCCTGGGGTTTGGGGTGTTCCAAGGTTTGGGGTGTCCTGGGGATTGGAGCTTGCTGGAGCCCTGGGGTGGGTGTCCCAGGGCTTGGTGTGCTATGGGCTTTGGGGTGTCCCGGGGTTTGGGGTGTCCTGGGATTTGGGGTGTCCCAGGGCTTGGTGTGCTATGGGCTTTGGGGTGCCCTGGGCTTTGGGGTGCCCTGGAGCCTGGGAGCATCCCAAGGTTTGAGGCATCCCCGAGCCCTGGGATGGATGTCCCAGGATTTGGGGTGCCCTGGCCTTTGGGGTGTTTTGGGTCCTGGGGTTTGGGGTGTCGCAGGGTTTGGGGTGTCCCCTCACTGCCGGCAGGCGCCTCATGCTGCCCGTCCGCAGGGGAGACCCATCACGGCGCCTACACCACCTTCATGAAGTCCCATCGCTGCTACGACCTGATCCCCACCAGCTCCAAACTGGTCGTCTTTGACACTTCCCTGCAGGTTTGGGGGGGCAGGTTTGGGGGCTGGGGGTGCAGGATGGGGACCAGCCTGGGGCCTGGAGCCTTAACTGGGACCAGGATGCGGGTTCGGAGTCTCAGGGCTCCTCACCTTCCCTGTGAAGCTCTTGCAAACCCGCGTGGAGGGACATGGCTTTGCGGGGTCCCCCACGGGGTGCCCCGTCCCTCCCGTGACACCCCCGCGCCCCCCCCGCAGGTGAAGAAGGCTTTCTTCGCGCTCGTCACCAACGGCGTGCGGGCTGCCCCGCTGTGGGACAGCAAGAAGCAAAGCTTCGTGGGTGAGCGAGGGGCCGGGGGGGCTGGCGGGATCTCGGGGGTGCCGTGGGGACCTCACCCTGCCGACCCCCCCAGGCATGCTGACCATCACCGACTTCATCAACATCCTGCACCGCTACTACAAGTCTCCCATGGTGAGGACGGGGGGGCTGCGCGGCGCGACCCCGCGGGGACCCGGCTCCGGTTGACCCTCCCCCGCGCCGGCTGATCCCGTTTGTCTCCTGTGCCCAGGTGCAGATCTACGAGCTGGAGGAGCACAAAATAGAGACATGGAGAGGTGAGCGGGGTCGTTGCCCCCCGCCTCCCGCCATCCCAGACCTGCCCGGGGTGCCTGGAGCCCCCCAGCTCCACACCCCGTGTGCCCACGGCGCTGCCGGTCCCCTCAGTGTCCCCTCACCGTCCCCTCTCCCCGCAGAGGTTTACCTGCAGGACTCCTTCAAGCCGCTGGTCTGCATCTCCCCCAACGCCAGGTACCCAGGTGCTGCGGGGAGGGGACGCGGCTGCGGCGGTGCCGGGGTGTGGGTGAACCCCGATTCCCGCTCTCCCTCTGCCCCGCAGCCTCTTCGACGCCGTCTCCTCCCTGATCCGGAATAAGATCCATCGTCTGCCCGTCATCGACCCCGACTCGGGGAACACGCTCTACATCCTCACCCACAAACGCATCCTCAAGTTCCTCAAGCTCTTTGTAAGTCCCGTCCCTGCCCAGGACGTGCTCGGCCGGGCCGGAGGCAGCTTCGATGCCTCACGCTGCGTTTTGGGTGCTGGGGGGTCCCCAGGACGCTGCATGGACCTCGCAGCCTGTCCTCTCCCCAGGGGTCCCCCAAACCCTGCTCTGCACCCAGCACTCTCTGTTTTCACCCCCAGGACCGTGGCCCAGGCCCCCCCACACGCCGCAGGGTCCGGAGCCGGCAGCGCAGCGGGGCCCGGGGCGCGGCAGCCGAACCAGCGTCAGCACTGTCCCCCTCCCCGTCCCCTGCAGATAGCAGAGGTCCCCAAGCCTGAGTTCATGGTCAAGACGCTGGAGGAGCTGCAGATCGGCACCTACAGCAACATCGCCGTGGTGCGCACCAGCACCCCCATCTACGTGGCCCTGGGCATCTTCGTGCAGCACCGCGTCTCCGCTCTGCCCGTTGTGGATGATTCGGGTAAGGACGGGGCCCGGCACTGGGCACAGTGCGTGCCAGGTGTCCCCAAACCAGGTCCACATCCCTCTGGTGTGACCACGGGCGGCTCTCACAGCCCTTTCCCTCCCCAGGGCGGGTGGTGGATATCTATTCCAAATTCGACGTTATCGTGAGTACTGGAGGGGCTGTGGAGGCGGGGAGGGGGCAGAGCCCGTGCTGGGGGGGCCCTGAGGGGTGGGGGGGGCTGTGGGGGTCTCGGCCCTGTCCCCAGCCCCTGTCCCTGCCCCAGAACCTGGCAGCTGAGAAGACCTACAACAACCTGGACGTGACGGTGACGCGGGCGCTGCAGCACCGCTCCCACTACTTCGAGGGCGTCCTCAAGTGTTACAAGCATGAGACTCTGGAAACCATCATCAACCGCCTGGTGGAGGCCGAGGTAACCCCCCCCGGGGCGGCAGTGACGGGCGGGGGGGCTGGGGTCCCCACGGTGGCCTCAGCTCCTCCCTGTCCCCGCGCAGGTTCACCGGCTGGTGGTGGTGGACGAGAGCGACGTGGTCAAGGGCATCGTGTCTCTCTCGGACATCCTGCAGGCCCTGGTCCTCCCGCAGGGCCTCTGAGGCGGCTGGGGGGGGACTCAGCCCCTCTCGGTGCCCCCCCCTCCTCTCCTGCCCCTTCTCGCCGTGTCCCCTGAGCCGGCGGGGACGACAGGGGCAGGGCCCCCACTCACCAGCAGTGTCCAGCAATAACCTCCAGCGTGAGCAGCTCCCCCCACGCCGCACTCTGCACCCCAAAGCCGGGCTGGTGGGGGCGGGGGGCACCCCTGGGGTGCAGGGACGGTGTAGCCGCCCTGGCTGGGGCTGATCCCTGCATGGAGCCTCGTCCCGCGCACGAGGTTTCACTGAGCTCGGTTTTAATCACCCCCCTCCCTGAGCTCGGTCCGGCCCAATCCTGCCCCCCCCGAGGGGCCATATCCACATCCGTCACCGCTTTGTACACAGAGAGAAATGGCGAATAAACACAAACCTGCCACAAACCCGGTCTTGCCACTGCGTGCGCGGGGGCACTGGCCGCTGGTGCCAAGGGAGGGGGTGCCCGGAGAGGGGGTTTGTTCTGCCCCCCGCTGTGAGATGGGAATCTGCTGAGCTCGCCCAGACCCTAGATCCCTGTTTGTTCCGCCTGTGGCTTTGCTAAAAGGCCGGGATTGGGGACAGGACGGGGACCCGGCGGGACACGGGGACCCTCTGGTTGGTGAGCGGGGGGTGTCGGGCAGGGGCTGTGATGCCGGGGGGTGCTGCGGGGGGTCACCGGCAGCCCGGACGCCTGGGTCCACTGCCGGTGCCTCTCGGAGAAGGCACAAGGCCCAGCCATGCTGAGCGCAGCACATTCCGGGCCGGGGGGGAGGCCGGGATGTGGCCCCCGCTGCCACCAGCTGCCACAAGCGCTGGGGTCCGGCACAGGCTCCGGTGCGGCGGTGAGAGGTGAGAGCCGGGACGGGTGCCTGTGGGGCTGGGGGGGCGCGGGAGACCTGATGCCCGTTGAGGGGCTGGTGCCGCTGCCGTTGCCATGCCGCCGCCGGAGGGTTGCTAAGCTCCGCTCGGAGCCCGCGTGGGCTGCAGCGTGCGGTGCCAAAACCGGCGTCAGCTCAATAGTCACAGGGGGGGAAGGGATCCCGGGGGGGAACGACACCCCGGGACGGCCGGTGGGGTCCCCACGGTGTGCTGGGCTCCCGGCCGCCGGGGCCACCCCAGGGGTCACCGAGCCCCACGGCCGCCGGCCTGGCGGTGGCACCGGGCAGGGCGCGGGGGTCCCCACGGCCCCACGTGCGGCGGTGGCTGCGCGTGTGCGGGCGGGCGCGTGGCTGCGCCGAGGCGCCGGTGAGCGCGTGGCGGTGGGGACCCCCCGGCGCCCCGGGGCCATGCTGGGGGGCGCAGAGCGGGGCGCGGGGCAGCTGCGGATCTGTGAGCGAACCAAGCTGTTGCTGGTGGAGATTGACACGGTGGCGTGTTGCAGCCCGGGCACCGGCATGGCCGCAGGGTGCCCCCCCCCGCCCCCCTGGACCTACCGCCGCATCGCCGGGGAGTACGCGTGAGTGGGGATGGGGCAGGGTTGGGGGGTCCGTCCCACGCCCCGGCCCCCACCTGGACAGCCCCCCGGCCCTCGTGCCCTCACACCCCCCTCTCTATCTTGCAGGTACCTGGAGAAGCGCTTCGTGGCAGAGCTGGCCCCCCCCTGGTCCCCGGTGCCCCTCGCTCCCCCCCACCGCCTGCCGGACTTCGCCATCCCGCCCCACCCGGGGCACAAGACCCAAACCCGGGCACCCCCCACCCGCTGCGCCCCGGGGCGACCCAAGGGGTCGGGGGGCAGCAGCCCCTGGGACCGGCACCCCCCGTGTGCCCCCAATCCCCCAGCGCCGGGGTGCCGGCCGGGCCCCCCCAGCTACGAGGTTCACATGCAGCGGGTGCAGGCGGCCCACACCCGCCATGGGCGGCCGCCCCCCTACATCTCACCCCCCGCCTATGACGCTCCCCACCGCACCCTGCAGCTCCGGCCCCCCCGGGCCCGGCACAGCCCCCCCCCGGCACCCCGGGGCCGCAGGGCCGTGCCGGGCGGCTGGAGCCACACGCTGCCCCGGGCGGCCACCGAGGCCGGACACCGGCGGCCCCGGGGGACGCAGCCGTCCCCGGGGGGGCCCAGCACCCCCCGCCACAGCCAGACGCTGCCCCGGGCGGTGGGCGGCCGGGAGCGGGTCCCGGGGCGCGGCAGAGGGCGGCGGGGAACGGGGGGGCACGTCCTCATCGACGCCACCCGCGTGGTGGTCCGGGCGCAGTACGTGTCCCCCCCCCAGCGGCAGCAGGTCCGCTACGCTGGGGGGTCCCCGGCGCCCAGCACGCCCCCGGGCAGCCCCCCTGTGCCTCAAGGGGCTGCCATCCCCCCGGCAGCACCCTCACCCCCCCGGGACCCCCCCGGCAGCCCCCACAGTCCCTGGCGGAGCCCGGGTGGCTGCGCGGGTCCCCGTGCGCGGCCCCCCCCGCGGCGGCCGGCGCTGTACGCCCAGGCGCTGCGTGAGGCCGTGTCCCGCATCCGCCGCCACACGGCGCCCGACTCCGACTCGGAGGCCGAGGGGGGCGCGGGGGGGCCCTGGCGGCGGCACTGCCGGGAAAGCGCCCCCTACAGCAGCAGCAGCAGCAGCCTGGAGAGCACCGGGGCCCCCCCGAGCACCGCCAGCCCCGCCCGAGCCTGAGGGGCGGGGCTTCGTGGGGTGTGGCACGAGTGGGGCGGGGCTTGGGAGGGTGTGGCTATCGGAGGGCGGGGCTCCGGGGGGCTGACCCCAATAAAGGCTGCGGGACCCCGTGTGCCGCCTCCCCCACCTTGTGTGTGCGTGGTGGGGGGGCCCATCACCCTCCCCAGCCCCCTCCCCACTGTCCCCTGCACCCCCGCCTGTGACTCCCCCTCCCCAGCGAGGACCCCGGCACCTCGACACCCCCCTGCACGGTGCTGGGGCAGCGGGAGGTCCCGGGTGTCCCGGTGGGCACCGCAGCGCGTCACAGCGGGGGTGGGACGTGCCGGCCCCCCCGGGTCCCCCATAATGAGTAGGTGAGCACAGGGGGGCTGGCCCGTGGCCACCGGCCTCACGTCACGGCCGGGGGGGGACCCCGGGTGAGTCACCAGGGGGACCGTCCCCCGCGATGGCCACCACCTCTTAGTCACCCTGTGTGTGGGGGGAGGATCCCCGTGGCCAGAGGAAACCGCACAAATAATGTGTCCAATTTGCACGTTATTTAAAACCAGCTCCTCCCCCGCCCCCCTGCGCGACCCTGTCATTATCGCGGTGACACTGGCCGGGAGGTCACAGCACAGGGGCAGCTGGCGCAGTGGGGGACCCAGGCGTCCGGGCCCTCCTGCGCCCCAGGGGGGGGCCACTCGTGGGGCAGCCCCAAGGCCATGTCACCCCACACGTCCGCCATCCTGCTGTGTGGCCTCAGGTGCTCGACACAGCGCTGGGGTCTCGCACCTGGGTCTGACTGAGCCACGTCAGAGACCCCAACCCACCGATTGCAGCCACGGTCCTGCCCCGGTGCTTGGCACGGCTCGGCACTGCTTGACGTGGCCTGGCAGGGCACGGGATGGCCTGGCATGGCACGGGATGGCCTGGCATGGCACAGCCTGGCACAGTACAGCACAGCTTGGTGCAGTCTGGCACCACTTAGTGCAGCTCGGTGCGGCCCGGCACGTCTTGGTGTGACCCAGCACAGCTCAGCGCCACCTGCTGCGGTTTGGAACAGCCAAGCACAGCTTGGCATGGCACAACACAGCCTGGCACAGCTCAGCGCAGCCCAGCAAAGCCTGGACTAGCCCATAACAACTTGGCACAGCCCAGAACTACGGCACGACCCAGCCCGGCACAGCTCGACACAGCCCGTGTTAGCCCAGTACAGCATGGCATGGCTTGGCACAGCTCAGAACGGCCTTTATCAGTTTGATGAAGCTCGGCACAGCTTGGCACGGTTCAGTACAGCTCAGCACAGCCCGTATTAGCCCAGTGCAGCATGGCATGGCTTGGCACGGCTCAGAATGGCTCAGCATGGCCTGTGTCAGTTTGGTGAGGCTCAGCTCAGCTCGGCACGACTCAGTAGAGCTCAGCTCAGCTCGATACGGCTCAGTACAGCTCAGCACAGCTCGGCACGGGCGGGCACGCTGCCCGGTGTGGCCCGGGGTGTCCCAGACGCGGGGGAAGGTGACGCGGCCCTTTCCGTGGGCTCAGCTCTGCCCAAACCCCTCCCGCTCCCCGCCGAGAAAAATCACCTTCTAATTCGGGCTGCGCTGGCGCCAGCGCCGCCCCCCCGGCACCCCCCCGGCCCCCCCCGGCCCCCCCCGGCTCCCGGAACCCGCCGCAGCCCGGGGTCCCCGCGGGGGTCCCCACGCCTGGGACCGGCGTCCCGCACGGTACCGGTATCCTCGGACCGGGGCGCGGTCCCGCCCGCGGCCGCCAGATGTCGCCGGGCAGCCGGTGACCGACCGGACCGGGGGAACCGGGGGGAACCGAGGCGGACCGGGGTCTGGGTGCTGCGGAGACACGGGGGGACCCTGCCCCGCACATGGCGCTGCCCCTGCGGGTCCCAACCAGGACCCGGGGATGGACCCGGTGTTCCCAGAGAACCGTGACCCGTGTGTCATCGGTGCTGGCGGTGTCCCCAGAGAGGTGTGGTCACCCGTGTGCCGCTGGTGTCCCCAGGAAGCCCTGGCCTTGGATGTGCCGGTGCTAACGGCGTCCCCAGAGAGCCGTGACCCACGCGTGCAAGCGGCGCTGGCCGTGCCACGACCCGCGTGTGCCAGCAGGATCGGCCGCGGCCCCACGGAGCGGTGGCTCCGGTCCCACCACGGCCGCGCCACGTCCCTGCGCCAGCCGTGTCCCCGCAGCGCGGTGGCCGCCCAGCCCCGGCCCGCGCCCCGCACGGTGGCCGCACGGTGCCGGTTCTCCCAGGCCGCGCAGAGGAGCCGGCGGGAAGGGGGTGCGGTGAATGCGGCATTGTTGCGCGGGGTTGGAGTCACAGATAATTACCTCAATTAGTTACAATGGCAGAGTAATAAATACAGGCTTAGCGGCTCCTTCCCCACTGCGGCTTCTCAGATTAATCCAGCCCGGGCGAGCGGAGCTGAAAGGAGTGATGGACAATTCATTAAACTCGCCGAATGCCGCACAAGGCACCCGTGAAGTCCGGCGTTAGCCCCCGGCGGCTCCGGCTTTGTCCCTAATTGTTCGTCTCGGGCATTGGTCACCTATCGGGGAGTGGGTGACGGCGACGGTCCCCCCGGGGCTGGCATGCCCGGGGATTAGAGGCCAGCCCTGCCACGGTTGCTGGGCGCGCTGGCCCCGCGCCGGAGGAATGCGAGGGCCGGGGGGGGCGGCCGGACAAGCCGGGCGCTGGTGGGATGTGGGCGAGGGGAGCCGGGCCGGGGCTGCGATGCTGCCGGCGCTTCACGGGATGGGGACAGTCCCGGAGGTGCGGCGGGGCCACCGGGCAGTCTGTGCAGCCGGACATGGCTCTGTCCCTCTGTCCTGCACCCCTGGGCACTGTCCTGTCCTTCTGTCCTGCACCGCTGTCCTGCACCGGCCCTCTGTCCTGCGCAGCTGGAAACGACCCTGTCCCTCTGTCCTGCACTTCTGTGTGCCATCCTGTCCCTCTGTCCTGCACCTCTAGGGATGACACTGTCCCTTTGTCCTGCACTTCTGTGTGCCATCCTGTCCCTCTGTCCTGCACCTCTAGGAACGACACTGTCCCTTTGTCCTGGACTTCTGTGTGCCATCCTGTCCCTCTGTCCTGCACCTCTAGGAATGACACTGTCCCTTTGTCCTGCACTTCTGTGTGCCATCCGGTCCCTCTGTCCTGCAACTCTGGGTACTGTCCTGTCCTGTCCTTCTGTCCTGCACGTCTGGGAATAACACCATCCCTCTCTCCTGCACTTCCATGCACCATCCTGTCCCTCTGTCCTGCACCTCTAGGAATGACACCATCCCTCTGTCCTGCACTTCTGTGTGCCATCCTGTCCTTCTGTCCTGCACCTTTGGGCACTGTCCTGTCCCTCTGCCCCACACCTCTGGGCATGGCTCTGTCCCTCTGTCCTGCACTTCTGTGTGTCATCCCGTCCCTCTCTCCTGCAACTCTGGATACTGTCCTGTCCTGTCCCTCTGTCCTGCACCTCTAGGAATGACACTGCCCCTCTGTCCTGCACTTCTGTGTGCCATCCTGTCCCTCTGCCCCACACCTCTGGGCATGGCTCTGTCCCTCTGTCCTGCACTTCCATGTGCTGTCCTGTCCCTCTGTCCCACACCTGTGGGCAGAGCCCCCCCAGTTCTCCAGCCCTGCCGTGGGGGCCCAGCCCGCAGCAGTCCCAGCTTGCGGCCGCCATCCAGCTGTTACCCAGCTTCCCAGATGTGACGGGCTGGCACGGGACAGGTCCACCCTATCCCTGTCCCTGTCCCTCAGACGGCCCCGCCGCTGTCACAGCAGCTATTTCCAGCGCCCGGGCGTATTTGTTCAAGCCGGAGAGGTCTGCACCCCGCAGCCCGGTGCCCGCCCCGCACCCGGGGTGCCCCTGCCCGCCCGAGGGTCGCGACTGCCCGAGGTACCCGCGGTCACCAGCGGGCAGGAAAAGCTGAGTAACAGAGGTGACTTATAAGAATGTCATTATCTATATTCCTGCCTCGCTACCGCAGGAAAACAGGCTATTTTCATGCCCTGTGCGTGTGCAGAATTTAGCAGGCAGATAACTCCCGGCAGGCGGGAGATGCTCGGAGGGTTATTTCGGGCTGTGTTCCTTTCCAGTCATTTTTCCTCGCATTTCTTTATTTCGCCACGCCAGGCTGTGTTTTTACCTTGGCACAGACAGCGGGGGGCCCCGGGTTTTTTTTCTCCTCCCCCCCTCTCCTCCTCTGGGTCTAAACATCAACTTTTCCACTATCGGCCGTGGGGGATATTTTGAGCAGCGGCAGCGTCATCCCGCAGCCTTTGATGCTGCGGATCCCCAGGGGCCCCGTGAGGTTCCCGGCTCCGGCCGCCGGGCGGCCCGGGCTGTAGGGACCCCCGGGGGTCCCCGGGCGGGGTCCTGCGTGCTCACCGCGGCTGGATGGCACCGGGGCCCCGCGGTTTGCCACATGCCGGACGTGGGGCCGGGGGTTGCAGCCCGTTGCTTCGCCTTGTAGCGACCCCAAGGTGTGGGGTTACAGTGCAGGGGGTGTACACGGGCCCTGCCCACCCCAGGGGGATGCCCACCCCGGTGGGATGCCCGACCCAAGGGGATGTCTGTCCCGGTGGGATGGCCGACCCAAGGGGATGCTCATGCCGGGGGGATACCCGAGCCAAAGGCTGTCCCGGGGGGATGCCCTTCCTGGTGGGATGCCCG
Organism: Nesoenas mayeri; assembly: GCF_963082525.1. NCBI lineage: Eukaryota > Metazoa > Chordata > Aves > Columbiformes > Columbidae > Nesoenas > Nesoenas mayeri. The sequence continues at coordinate 2,599,690 of NC_137558.1, read as the reverse complement.
ACCCGAGGGGATGCCCACCTCGGTGGGTTGCCCGACCCAAGGGGATGTCTGTCCCGGGGGGATGCCCATGCCGGTGGGTTGCCCGACCCAAGGGGATGTCTGTCCCGGGGGGATGCCCTTCCTGGGGGATGCCCGACCCAAGGGGATGCCCACGCCGGGGGGATACCCGACCCAAAGGGATGTCAGTCCTGGGCGGATGCCCTTCCTGGGGGATGCCTGACCCAAAGGGACGGCCTTCCCAGGGGGATGCCCACTATGGTGGGATGCCCATCCCAAGGGGATGTCCTCCTCGGGGGGATGCCCTCCCCACAGGATGCCCATCCCAGGGGACACCCGTGCCAGCTGCAGAGCTGCACCCCCACCTTCGCCACGGCCTTTTCCGAGCTGCAACCAGATCCCATGCAAGGGTGTGGGGCTGCGTGTGGGGCCGGTGGCCAGTCCCGGCCCCTGCCCCAGTAACCTCGGTGCCCTCCCCGGCCCCCCTCCTCCCCCAGAGCCGAGGGGAGCCGTCAGCCCCGGCCAGGAGCGGTGATGGACGATGCTCATTCCCTGTCTGCCGTCTTGTACCTCCCGTGGCCGCTCCCAGCGCCCGGCCCCGGCGGCACCAGCCCCGCCGCTCCGGCGAATTCCAGCGCCGGGGATGCTGCAGCCTAGGTGCCATGGTGATGGGCGCCCCGGCCGTGGGGATAGACACCCCGACGGCTGCGCTGGAGATGGGTACGACGGGAGAAAGAAGGGGGTCTGTGGGGAGGGGATGTCGGAGGGGAGGGCAGAGGAAGGGAGTAGGGTGGACAGACAGACGGCTGGAGGACACAGAATGAGGAGGTGAGTGGATGGAGAGGTGATGGACAGATGGACAGAGTTGATGGCTGAGGGCAGCGAGGACCGGCTGCCCACCCCCAAGGTTTGGGGGACACTTCCTCCCCCACAACTTGTCCCCTCCCTTCCCCGGCCCCCCAGAAATGAATCAGGTCAGGACTGATAAAAATATATCCTTTATTCTTCTCTAAAGGCTATCAGTGAAACCTGTAACAAAGCATTATTATTATTAATTATTATTATTATCTTTAATTATAAAAAAACAGGGCCTGGGGCCAGTGAAGTGGGGGCTGGGGGGGGGATGGCATCAAACCATCCACAATAAATATGTTATTTACAGTGACAAGGGGACCCCGTGCAGCCGAGGGGTGGCCGGGAAGGTGCGTGGCACCAAGCCCACCCAGGCTGGCTACTGACCCCGGGGCAGCCGCTCTGCCCGTGACAGGACGGGGGGTCCCCAGGGTGCAGCCACATGCCCACCCATGGGCGCCTTCAATCCAGCCGGGACACCCATCACGGGGGGTGGCGCAGACCCCCTCCGGGGCTGGGCAGGGTGGTCCGGGGGGCTCACAGGCACTCGTGCAGCACCTGCGTGTTGGTGCAGTTGAGGCAGCTGACGTGGCAGCACCAGTGGAAGGTGCAGTTGCAGCGCTCGGTGACGCGCTGGGTGCGTGTGCGGTACCCGCGCCCGCAGCACAGCAGCTCGCACCCGTCCAGCCCCGGCGAGGAGCTGTTGCAGAAGCGCCCGGCCGTGCCCGCCGTCCCCGTTTTCCCGCTGTACGTGCAGAAATTGGGTGACTTCTCGAAGTAGACAAGGTCGTGGGGCGAGGGGGGTTTGTGGGCCGGGTTCTCGGGCTCCAGGTGATGCAGCTCCACGCGCGACGCCCGGTTGCTGCCCTTGTTGCCGTAGATAACGCGGGAGGCGCCGTCGAAACGGTCCTTCAGGACGTCGCCCACGGCGCGGAAGGTGGGCAGCCGCATCCAACACGTGCGGACGGTGCAGGAACCCGACATCCCGTGGCACTTGCACTCCTGGCGCATCTCTGAGAAGACCGTCTGCAAGGGGGGGAAAGGACCAGTGCCATGAGCAGCCTGGGACCCCCCCAGGGACCACCATGCACCCCGCTTCCCCATGGTACCACATCATGCTCAGCCTACCCAAACACATCTCAGATGGTTCCCAAACCCAAGCACAGGGACAAGCTGGGGGGCTCTGTGGCCATGCCTATCTCTGTCCCCCCGCAGCGTTGCCCGCAGCCCCCCATGCCCTTACCATGCGCCCGGCCTCGTTGTTGTGCAGGTTCATGAGGAAGCGCAGGTCACGGCCCTTCTCGCTGGAGTCCACAAACTCCCTCCCAAAGAGGCGCCCAAAATCGATGTTGTCACTGCAGCCCCCCCAGTGCCAGTCGGGCCCCCCAGGGCCACGGCGTCGGTAGTCGCAGGTGCAGGACTCGATGGAGCCCTCCGAGCAGGACCGGGCCACCGAGTGCGTCACACCGGCGCTGGTGATGGCAAAGATGAACGCTGTCTCTCTGCAGCCTGTGGAGGGGAGCAGAGCCTCAGGGTGCTGCCGGGATGGGCACCCACCAGCACCCCCACCAGCCGCGCTGGGCTGGTGATGGGCTGCAGGCTGGTGATGCCACGCGGTGAACCAGGCGTGCTTTGCCAAGCATCTCGGCTCAGGGGTGCCACCGAGGGGGTCTGGGGAGCCCCCGGCCACCTCCCACCACCCAGCAGCCTCACCCCGGTTGACAATTTTGCCGAAGATGTTTGGGCCCTGGGAGGTGGGGCAGTTCCAGCGGCGGTTGCGGAACTGCCACTTGCACTCCTTGATGGCGGTCTGGAGGCCGGAGCTGACGCTGTGCAGGATGCCGGGGTTCTGGCGGATCAGCTTGCGCTGCTTGCGGCTCAGCAGCTGCAGGCTGGGGTCCAGCACCAGCTGCACGTTCTTGGAGTCCGTCAGCAGGTTGGTGGATGAGGCCACGTTGATGATGCCCCTGCGGCACAGGCAGGACGGTGATCACCGGGGAGGAGTCCTCGGCAGCCCGCTCCCCACCTCGACCGCACCGGGGGGGCCTGACCCGGCTCCACTGCCAGAGCATCCTCCTCCCCGGGCATCCCCCGCAGCCGGATCACACCCAGGGGACACAGCCCCGTGTCCCCCTGCCCGGGTCACACCTGCGCTCCCCATCCTTGGATACGGGGCAGCCGCTGCCGTGCCGGTGCCAGCCCCGTTCCGACCCCCCGTCCCGGTGCCGGCGGACTCACCACCACCGCCCGCTGTTGTTCACCGCCAGCGTGTTGGAGAGGGAGGAGAGGGCCAGAGCCCAGAGCGCCCGGAGCGCCAGCCCCAGCGCGGCGGCTCGCATGGCTCCGGCACCGGGAGGCCCCGGCAGAGTGCGCGGGCGAGCGGCCGCCGGGGTATTTATGGTGCCGCGGAGCCCCCGGCCCGGCCGCTACATCCACGCGTGTTTCCGGACGCGCGGGGCGCGGGCAGGGCGGGCGGCTGCGCTGAGGGCGGCCGCGGGGAGCTACGGGCGGGTGGGCCGGCACCGACACCGGCAACAGGCTGCAGCCGGTGCCCGGTGCCCGCGACACGGCGTCGGGAGTGCGGTGCCCGTCGCTCCCTGCCCGATCCCCGGGGCGCGGCGTCGGAGGATCCGTGCGCGGCGCCCGGCGCCCGATGCCGGTGCTCGGCGGTGCGGGCGCCGTACCCGGTGCCCCTGCTCCGTGCCCGCTGCCCGGTGCCGATACTCGGTGGCCGGTGCACGGCTCCCGGGGGCTCCCCGGGGAGGCGGCGGGGCTGGACTCGGCTCGGCGCGGCGGGTGCGCAGCGCTCAGCACCCGGGAGCATCTTCCAGCCCCTTCCCTCTTATAGGGGCGGTGCGGAGGGTCCCCATGGGCCGGTCCCGCCGAGCGGGGCCTCCCCGCGTCCTCGCCCTAACAATGGGGAGCGGCGGAGCCGCGGCACCTCTTATGGGGCGGCGGGAGCGGCGGCGCCGGGCCTGTCCGTCACGGCCCGGATTAGCCCGGCGGGTGGCTGCGCCCCGTGCCCAGAGCGCGACCGGGGGGGCCCGGCTGCCGCCCCCGACTCCCCCCTGCCCGGCGCCACCGCTCCGCGCACACGCTCTACCGGCACCGGCGGGGAGAGGCCAGCACGGCCGGGACAGCTCCCGACGCACGGAGGAGCAGGTCCCGGAATAGCCCGGGACTCCCCGGGACAGCTCCGGGCGCACGGAGGGAGCGGGGGCCTGGGATAGCCCGGGATCTCCCGGGACAGCCCCGGGCGCACGGGGGAGTGGAGTGACGCGATCTCCCGGGATAGCCCCAGGCGCACGGGAGGGGCAGAGTCCCGGGACAGCCCGGGGCTCACCGGGGACCACAGCCCCGGGACAGCCCGGGGACGCCGTCCCGGGACTCCGAGTTTGGGAAGGGTAGGTATAGGTCCCCGAGCGCGGGGCCGTCGAGGCCGCGCTGGTGTCCGGTGCCGGTCCGGAGCCCCCGATCCCCGTCCCGTTCCGGAGTCCCCGATCCCCGTCCCGTTCCGGCCGCTGCCCGTGCCGGTCCGTACCCGGCGCGACGGGGCGGCCACGTCCTCTCGCCACTCGGGGCCGGGTTGTCCCGACCGCCGACCCCTCACCCTGGGACCCCTGCAAACGTGCGCGTGGGCGCCCGCGGCGTGTGCAACCCCTGTGGGTGCGGGACGGCCCCGCACGCCTCCCCCTGCCCCAGGGCGCCCGGCCCGGGCCGACACCGAGTGTTGGACAGAGTGAGAGACGGAGCGGGGGGAGAAGGACGGAGACCGTGAGGGGATGGAGGGGACGACAGTGGGGGCGGCCTGGCGTGCCCACGGACGGGACACGGTGACGCACAGATGGTGTTTGCCCGCGTCTCAGTGGGGACGAGGGTCTGTCCCTGCTGTCCCCTGCCCGGGCGGGTGTGAACAGCCCGGTGCGGGGCCGGGGCGGGGGAGGGGGGGCGCTAAGCTGAGCCCCCCGTTGTGGCGGGGCCGGGGGGCGTAATCCCCCCGCGGCGGTTTCCCCGGACCAGTCATGCGGGGCCGGATTAGCCCCGCTCGCCCGTCACGGCCCAGGGCCGCCGCTCACGATTTCAATTCAAGGACGGACAAAGCCCGGGCCGGCGGCGGGAGGGAGGGGTCTCGCACCGGGCACCCCCCGCGCCTTCTCCCCCGGCCCGGGAGGGGCCCAGAGCCGCCCTGGGGTTTGCTCCAGGACGGCGGGTCCCGCCCCCCCGCCCCGGTTCCCGGCCGGGCCAGGCGGTGTCCGCGCCCTCGGGCCGCCGCCCCGTCGGGGCTCCCGGGGCTGAGGTCAGCGGCCGCGGGGAGGCCCCGGGGTGCGGTCGGAGGGCCCTGCCCGGGGCCGTGCCACCACCGGCGGGGCCCAAATACGACTGCCCCCCCGCACTCCATCTCGAGACCCTCCCAGGGGTCCCATCTCCCCAGCTCCCCCCAGCCCGCTCCTCTCGCTGCCCCGGGCGGTTCCTCCGTCCCCCGCATCCCCTCTGCCGAAGCCTGGCGGCGCAGAACGGTTCCCGCAGTCGTCGAGCCGGCTGGTGCTGCCGGTGCCCCCGGGACGGCCGCCCTTACCTGCCCGGCGCGGGGGGGCTGCGTGTCCCGTCCCATCCCGCCGCACCGAGCAGGAGTGGACGGACGGACAGCGGGACAGCTGGGCGGATCGAGGGACCGGGGAGGGGAAGAAAACCGGGGAATGCCCCGCGCCTGCTGTCAGCCCCTGCCTGGCCCGCGAGCACCGGGCCGGCCTCGGTACTGCCGGTACCGCACCGGGCCAGGGCGAGGGGGCTCCAGCCTGGCCCGGGAGAGGGCGGGGGTCCCTGTGCGGGGGGAGCATCCCTGGGATCCCCGTGGGGTTATTGGGGTCTCTGCCCGCCCCGTGCAGCACAGGCCACCCGCTCCGCCGTAGCCCCCCGAACGGGGCGCTGGCCGCCCCCGCGGTGCTCATGCTCGGGGGGGCACCGGGACCCCCTCGCTCCTCCCGGTGCAGCCCCCCCCGCATTGCTGCAGCCGCTGCCATGGAAACGCCTCGCGGCTCCCGCCAGCTCGGCGCCCCCCCGTTCCCCGCGCGCGCCCCCGGGCCCGGTGCGGAGGGGGGGGCGGGAAGCGGGGTGGGGGGGGCACCGGACGCTCTCGCGAGATCGGCGCGATCGGGCCTCCGCTTCCGGCGGCGGGAGCGGTGCAGAGTCAGCTGCGGGCGGGGGGCGCCACCGGCACCGGCACCAGGTGCGGGGGTGGTCTGCACCGGGGGGGCGGGCAGGGGCACCGCGCATCGGCGGGTGCGCTGCAGCCCGGGGGGGGGGCACCGCACCGGCGCGGGGGGGCTGCAGCGGGTTTGGGGGCACATGGTGCATTGGGGGTGCGGAGCACCGGGGGCGGAGGGGGGCATCGCAGCGGGGGGGTGATGCGGTGCAGCGGGAGGGGCGCGGGCTTCGGGGCCGCGGGGCGGTGCGGCGTGCGGGGGCGGGGGGCGACGCGGCGGGGGGGGCGGTGCAGCTGGTGGGGGGGGTGATTTGGGGGTGCGCTGCAATCCGGGGGGGGGGGGGGCGGTGCGTCGGAGGGGCGCAGTGCGAGCGGCGGGGGCGGTGCTGCGGGCCGGGGGGGTGGCGGTGAATTCGGGGGGCGTCGCGCCGAGGGGCTGCGGCGGGGCCCGGGGGCGGGCAGCTGCCCACGGCCGGGAGGGGCGCGCTGCGGTGCAGGGGGGGCCGGGATCGCTGCGGAGGGCGCTCGAGGCCCCCCCATGGGGGAGGCTCCAGGGCCGGGGGGGCTGTACAGAGGCTGGGGGGCGCAGGGGGGCAGGCCGGAGGGCGGCTGTGTGTTCCCCCCCATGAGGAAGGCTGGGACTTGTGCCTTAGTTTCCCCCAGTGTGGAGCCCCATCCTGTCCCTTTGTAGGCTGCAGTGGGGGGGGATCTTCATTGTCAGCACAGCCCCCCCATATGGAGCTGCACACAGGGGCAGCCGCCATGGAGTGTGAGCTCTGCCTCCCCCCAGGACATGGGAGTCCCCAATCCCTGTAGCACAGCAGATCCCTGGAGTTCTGTAGCGCCCCCCAGTTCTCAGGGACACCCCCACCCCTGCCCCGTGCCCCCGCAGGATCCGGCCTCGCCTGCGGACGGAGCCAGCGCCGCTGTCACCATGGGCAACATCTTCGGGAACCTGCTGAAGAGCCTGATCGGGAAGAAGGAGATGCGGATCCTGATGGTGGGGCTGGATGCCGCTGGGAAGACCACCATCCTCTACAAGCTGAAGCTGGGGGAGATTGTCACCACCATCCCCACCATAGGTGTGCGGGGCGGGGGGGCACCAGGCGGGGACCCTCCCCGTGAGGGCTCCTTGGAAAGGGGCTCACGGCTCCATGTGCCTCAGTTTCCCTCCGCTGTTGCTCCTCGCAGGGTTCAACGTGGAGACAGTGGAGTACAAGAACATCAGCTTCACCGTGTGGGACGTGGGTGGGCAGGACAAGATCCGGCCCCTCTGGCGGCATTACTTCCAAAACACCCAGGGTAGGTCCCCCCGGGGACACGGGGAGGGGACGGGGCTCACCGGGGAGCGGGGTGTCCCTGGGACGGGCTGGATCCTGCACCCCCAGCAGCGCCTGCTCGCTGTCCCCAGGGCTGATCTTTGTGGTGGACAGCAACGACCGGGAGCGGGTGAACGAGGCGCGGGAGGAGCTGATGCGGATGCTGGCGGAGGACGAACTGCGGGACGCCGTCCTCCTTGTCTTCGCCAACAAGCAGGTGGGGCTGGGGGCCCCGTGTTGGTGCTGGGACCATCCCCAGGGCGTTGGGGCTGCTCTCTGGGTGCCTGTGGTGGGCGCGTGTCCATCCCTGGGGTGTCGGGGCTGGGATCTAGCGACCCCGTGGCAGGGCCGTGCCCATCCGCACAGCACCAGGGCTGGTGTTTAACAGTCCCCCTGGCTGGACTGTGCCTGTCCCCGTGGGGTTGGGGCCAGGATCTTGACAGCCGCTGTCACAGAGCTGTGCCCATCCCCGTGGCATCAGGGCTGGTGTCACACCCCTCGGTGGCAGAGCTGTGCTCTTCCCCATGCCATTGAGACTGGTGGCAGCCCCCACAGCAGGATGGTGCCCATGCTGGCGTTTAACATCCCTCTGCCTGGCCCGTGCCCGTCCCTGTGGCACCAGGGCTGGTGTTTAACAGTCCCCTTGGCTGGACTGTGCCTGTCGCCATGGGGTTGGGGCCAGGATCTTGACAGCCGCTGTCACAGAGCTGTGCCCATCCCTGTGGCATCAGGGCTGGTGTCACACCCCTCGGTGGCAAAGCCGCGGCATTGGGGCTGGTGGCAGCCCCCACAGCGCGGTGGTGCCCATGCTGGGGTTTAATACCCGTCTGCCTGGCCCGTGCCTGTCCCCGTGGCACCAGGGCTGGTGTTTAACAGTCCCCCTGGCTGGACTGTGCCTGTCCCCATGGGGCTGGGGCCAGGATCTTGACAGCCGCTGTCACAGAGCTGTGCCCATCCCCGTGGCATCAGGGCTGGTGTCAAACCCCTCGGTGGCAAAGCCACGGCATTGGAGCTGGTGGCAGCCCCCACAGCGCGGTGGTGCCCATGCTGGGCTTTAACATCCCTCTGCCTGGCCCGTGCCCATCCCCGTGGCACCAGGCCTGGTGTCTCACGTGCCCATGGCAGATCCTGTAGCCTCAGGGCTGCTGTGCCGGGACGGTGCCCGGCCCCGTGGCATCGAGGCTGGTGCCCACCCCCGTGGTGGGACAGAGCCCATCCCCATGGCGTCAGGGCCGGCGCGTGACCACCCCCCGTCTTCGCCCCAGGACCTGCCTAACGCCATGAACGCGGCGGAGATCACGGACAAGCTGGGGCTCCACTCCCTGCGCCACCGCAACTGGTACATCCAGGCCACCTGTGCCACCAGCGGGGACGGGCTCTACGAGGGCCTCGACTGGCTCGCCAACCAGCTCAAGAACAAGAAGTGAGCGGGTGGCCGCTGGCCCCGGCCCCCCCGTGCCCCTGGCCCCCCCCGGGGCCACGCCAGTGCCCCCCCCGGCCGCCCCCTCCCCGCCCCGGTTGGGTTTTGCTTTCTCTGGCACCGGTTGCTGTGGGGTTTTTTGCCTTTTTTGGGGTCTCCTCAGTTCCCCTCGGATCTCGTGTGTGCGTGTGTGGAATATAGCTCTATATAACGTATCTGGGGGGCGGGGGCAGAGCCCCGAGGAGCAGGACGGGGGCTGGGGGCCACCTCGGTGCTGCCCTGCCTGGGGGGCCCGCGCCAGGGCACCCCATCCCCATGCATGTCCCCGCACCCCCCCGCCTTCATCTGGACCAAATGTGGGGGCAGCGGGGCCGCAGGGGGCATTTGGGACCATACATTCACCTCCCCCCTACCCCAAGCACCCCCTTCCAGCCCTGCGTGCCCCCGGGGGTCCCACACGTCCCCAACCCCCCCATGTCACTCTGGGGCAGGTCTTCTCCCTGCAGCACGACCCCCGTGGGGGGGCCGGGGCTGCCAGGACTCCCATGGTTCCCCTGGCTGTGCCCCCCCTCGGCCACCTGCACCCCAACCCCATGCCAGCATAGTGATTGTATGTCCCTGCTCCTCACGGACGGACGGACGGACGGACGGCCCCATACTGTACCCCACCCCCCCAGCACCGTATTTATACCCCCGTTCTGTGCTTGGTGTGACGTGTCGCTGCGGCTCTGCCCCGTCTGGGGACGTGTGTACTCGCCCCCCCCCCCCCCCCCCGTGCCTGAGACGGTGGGTGACCCCCGGCCCCCCCCTTGGATATTAAACATGTTTTATGTAGCACGGGCCCATGGCTCTTCTTCCGCTGCCCCCCCCGGCACGGGTTCCCGCGGAGGGGGACGGTGATGGACAGCCCTGGGCTGGATTTAATTAGAAAGAGCTTAGCGGGGGTGAGGGGGGCTGGTGGGGGGGTAAGGGGGGAGCCCCCCCTTCCCAGGCTCATCTTTAGGGGAATATTGGATGAAATGGTAAATCCCATTAATGCTAATCCCAGCTGGGGCGTGGGGACGGTGCCAGTGCTGGGACGGGCGTGAGCAAGGCTCAGCCACCCGGTGTCACCCCCTCACAGGACAGGGGACTGGCTGAGTCCTGTTTGGAGCCAGCGCTGCTGTCCCCATCCCTGTGTCCCCTCTGGCATGGGGGCTGTTGGCCCCCAGAATCCCTCTGTGCCGCTGGCACTGAGCTGAGATGTGATGCTGCATGCCCGGATGCCTGGGTTCCTCCTGCATGGGGGGGTCTGGAGCTGGGGTGACCGGGGTTCCCCGGTGGGCTGGGAGCCACAGGGCCGGCACTGGCGCGTTCCCACCGCCCGGCCCGGTGGCTTTTTGTGGCGGGGGCCAGCCTGGCGCTGACCCGGCGGCCCTAATCCCATTAGCACCCCGGCCCCCAGCCGCCAGCCTGGCTTCCCCACCTCTCGGCAACCGGGGCTGGTATGTGGGTGCGCCGGTGGGGCCGGCGTGCCGATGCCGTCGTCTGGGAGCTGCACCAGGGCCTGCGCTGGCACTGCCGACAGCGTGGCCACCGCCACTGTCAACGGGGCCATCTCTGCCAGCACAGGGTGAGGGAGCCGGGCTGCACCCCATGTGTGACCCCCCTGAGCCAGAGGCTGCTCCCTGTGTTCCCAGCCTCTGCCTCCTGCCCCAGGAGCTGCTGTCGCCCCCCAAGCACAGGGACACGGGGGCTTTGGGCCACCTATCCAGCCTCTTGCTGGTGGGACCTCAACTTCCCCTGTCCCACCTGGCCGAGGGGGCTGGAAGTGGGGCTGGGGCGCCAGCAGAAGGGATGCTCTGCACCCACTGGGTGCCAGGGAAGGATCCTGGCCCGAGTGGGTGCCCGTTTATCGAGGCTTTGCTGCCGCCTGCTGGTACCGAGTCCCGACGGCGCCGGGACAGCGGGTGCTGCACCCCGCCAGTCCCGTGGGGCGAACCCCAACTCGGGCCCCTAACTCGCCGTGGGCCGGGGCGGCCGCCTCCGCCCGGGAGCGCCGGGACTGTCCCCCGGTGGAGCTGGACACCCGGTGCCCGCCCGGGCTGGGTGGCACCGGAGCGCGGACGGACACGTGTCCTCGGCCACTGCGGGGGCGGCCGGTTTCGGGTCCCCCCCGCCCCGCTGGGGCTCAGAGCAGCTCCGGCCGCCCCCACGGCGCGTTTGTCTGTCCCGCCGACCGGTCCCGGTGGAGCATCCCGGTGCGGGCGGGGGCGGGGCCGCGGGCCCAGGGGGCGGTTCCCGGGGAGCACCCGGGGGCCGGGCCGGGGGGGGCGGTCCCGGTGCCGCCGCTGCCGCCGCCAGCCCGGCCATGCCGTCCCCCGCCGCGCTGCTCCTGCTGGCGCTGCTGCTGCTGCCGCCGCCGCCGCCCGCCCGCGCCGCCGAGAGTGAAACCGAAAGCGGCGCCCGGGGGCTGCGGCTGGAGACGCTCGTGAGTCCGGGGGGGGCGGGGGGCACCGGGGCGCACCGGGCACTGGAGACCCCCGGCGGCCCTCGTGGCCGCGGAGCTGGGACCAGGGGCACCGGCGGGGCGGGGGGAGTCCGGCGGGGCGGGGGGACGGGGGCACCGGCGGGACACTCTTACCCGGCGCGGGGCACCGGGGAGCCCGGTCTGGGTGGGGGGCGCGCACGTGGCACGGGGAGAACCAGGCTACGGAACGGGGGGGCACTGGGAGGAGCGGGCTGCAGGGGGAGCACGGGGCACCGGGAGGACGGGAGGTCCGGGAGGGGAGTTCGGCCCACGGAGCGCCCGGGGGATCCCTGGGCACCGGCGGGTACGGGGGGACCCCGGCCCGGCTCCCCGTGACCTCCCGTTGCAGGTGGCCCCCCCCGAGGGCTGCACGGAGCTGTCGGCGCCGGGGGACACGGTTCACATCCACTACACGGTGCGGGGGGGGCGGCGGGAGGAACACGTCAGCACTGCGCTCCCCGGGCGGGGCGGGGGCGGCGCCGCCACCGGCGGGGGGACCCTGGGCCGGCACCGGGGCGGCTCCGGGGGGGCATGGGGGTGGCACCGCGGTGGCGCTGGCGTGGTACTGGGGCAGGCATGGGGATGGCACCAGGGTGGCACTGGGACAGACACGGGGACAGCACTGAGGTGGGGGTGGCACTGGGAGTGACATGGTGACTGCTCAGGGGTGGGCCCTGAGTGGCACGTGGACTGGCATGGGGGTGGACCCGTGTGGGCATGGGTTGGCACTGGGACCAGCGCTGTGACCAGCACACGTTGTCCCGGCGCTGGGAGCAGGGTGGGATGTCCCTGGGGTGGCAGCAGGGTCAGCACAGGGGTGGCACTGAGATCAACCCAGGGATGGCCCTGGGGGGCAATGGGACCAGCACCAGAGTGGCAGTGGGACAGCAGTGCCAGTACCAGCATGGGACAGTCCCAGGGCAACACTGGGACCCGCACAGGGATGGCTCTGGGACGGTGCCTGTGTCCCCGCAGGGCAGTCTGGAGGATGGACGTGTCATTGACACCTCCCTGACCCGGGACCCGCTCCAGGTGGAGCTGGGCAAGCGCCAAGTCATCCCGGGTGAGCATGGGGCCAGGGGGGTAACCGGGATCTGGTGGGGCTGCGGGACGCCCCTGCTCACCCCTCTCCCCCCTCTTCCCTCCAGGGCTGGAGCAGAGTCTGCTGGACATGTGTGTAGGGTAAGGCGGGTGGTCAGCAGCTCCCCCCCCCATCCCCGCTGCGTTTTTTGGCAGGGGTCTGGCCCCCCAGGGCACCAACAGTCTCTCGCCATGGCAGGGAGAAGCGCAGAGCCATCATCCCCCCTCACCTGGCCTACGGCAAGCGGGGCTCGCCCCCCACCATCCCAGGTGAGCCCTCGGGGTCCCTCCCCCCCACAGCCCCCGCAGCCCCCACTCAGGCTCTGCTCGCCCCCCAGGTGACGCGGTGCTGCGGTTTGAGGTGGAACTGGTGGGTTTGTCCCGGGCTGGTTACTGGCAGAAGCTGGTGAACGAGGTGGTGCCGCTGCTGTGCCTGGGGCTGGTGCCGGCGCTGCTGGCGCTCATCGGGTGCCACCTGTACCGCAAGGCGAGCAGCCCCAGGCTCTCCAAGAAGAAGATGAAGGAGGAGAAGAAGAACAAAGCCAAAAAAAAATAAACCCTTTTCCCTCAGCATCCGCGGCTCCTCCATGTCTGCTCCATGTCTGCTCCATGTCTCCTCCGTGTCTGCTCTGTCGGGCTCCGGTGTGGTGGGAAGGGGCTGTGCACACCCCGAGCTCCCTGCCGGCACTAGCAGTGGGGATTTGGTGTGTCCGAACAGAGCAGGGGGTGACAGACCCACGCCTGCCCTGGTGAAGCTCAGTGTTACCAGAAATAAGACCCCCGAAGCACTTTTTTGGGCACAGTTTGGCTCTTTTATGGCGCCTCTGGGCAGTCACGGTCTCTGTGGTGTCCCCAAGCGCCGCGCTGAGCAGGGGACGTGACGGGGGATTCTCTGCCGCTGGAGCTGGGGACGAGGTCCAGGCTGTTGGGGCGTGTGGCACCCTGGTGACCCTGCGCAAGGTCCCTGTGGGCGCGGGGCGAGTCCCTGGGGCCACAGCTCTTGTGTTGGGCTCCGAGGAGTGGGTTGGGCTCCACGAGCACCCCCTGGCTGACGGAGATCCCCTCCATGTACTGCCGCAGCAGCGCCCGCAGCTGCCGGTTCCTCTGCCTCAGGGTCGCCCGCTCCCGCTCCAGCGCTTTCTCCTCCAGCTTCACCTTGTTGAAGCATTGCCAGAACCGCTCCAGCCCCACATAGTCCCGCATGGCCTGGGCGAGAGGCAGGAGGGAGGGCAGGGGGTCCCCAACATGCAGCCAGACTGTCCCCAAGGCTGGATCCTGCCCCTCACTGCCCCACAGCAGCATCCAGGACCCTGGCGATGCCCCCTCACCTGGGCCAGGGGCTCCGTGGGTGTCTCCTTGAAGACTTGCTGGGCGTCTCGCTGCTCCCCCTCCGACAGCGAGGAGGGGTAGAAGGGCAGCACCTTCTCCTCCTCTGTCTCCAGCTTGCGGCACATCTCGGCCAGTCGCAGGATGCGCTGGCCCTGGGGGGGAAACGCGAGTGAGGGACCCCCTGGTGGTCCCCGCGCCCTGGGGCCGCCGCTCTCACCTTCTCCACCACCTGCTGCAGGGTGCTCAGGGCTGCACCGCTCTGCACGGTGAGCCTGGCCAGGTTGCCATGGGCCTTAGCCCTGGCCTGGTTCAGCTTGCCCTTGAGCTCCTGGAGTTGGCGGAGGGCTCGTTCCTTCTCTGACCGCAAGTGCTGGTTCTGCTCCTCGTTCTCCCGGAGGTGAGCTATGATCTGGCCCTTGGTGGCTGCCACCAAGTCCTGGGGACAAGTGAAATGTGAGCAGCGGGACGGGGGCGTCTCTGCTCTCCTGCTCACCCTCGTGACCTGCTGCGACCTGGAGCTTTTGCAGCTTCTTCTCCTGCATCTCGATCTCCCTGGAGCTCTTCTGGTCCTTCTCCTTCAGCACCTCAAAAGCGATCTTCTGGTGCTCGGTGGCCTCTGTGAAGCTCTGCATGGCCTGTCGGAACTGCTCCCAGAGCTCCGCTGTCTTCCCGTTCAGCTGCAGGCGGCAGTACTGCTTCTCCTGCAGGCTCTGGGGACGGACACGGCTGCGGGTGACCCAGCACCTCCCAAACCTCATTGTGTCCTCTGCTCACCAGCCCCAAAAGGCTCCTTGCCAGATCCTCCCCGTGCCTTATTCTTGATGTCATCCCGGGCGCTCTGGAAATTCAGCGTGGCCTCGTGGTCGCTCTCGCTGTAATTCTGCTCCACGGTCAGCGCCATGTCCCGCAGGTAGCAGCTCTCTTGCTTGTGCTGCTCGAGGATGGCCGTGCTGGGGAAAACACAGGGGAGCTGCTGACAGAGGGAATCCGTAGCCTTCCCGACCGCGCCGTGAGAGGGTTCAGTTCCAGGACAGCGGGTGCCACTGCTGTCCCTGCCCCTCCGTACCGCTCAGCCTCAAACTCGCTCTGCAGGGCGCTCAGCTGGGCGCTGTACCCCTCCTCCAGGCAGGCCAGGCGGCAGCTCTGGAGCTGCAGCAGGCGGTCGACGTTGTGCAGGTGGCTGCACAGGGCCCGGGCGTGCTGCTCCTCTGCCTCCTCCAGGTCTGTGACCAGGGACTGTGGGGATTTGGGGGGGTTCACAGGTGGGCCCCGGCGCTGTCCCCTCCCCACCAGCCCCACGCTCACCTCGATGGCACTGTCCTTGCAGTCCATCACTCGTGCAAAGGTCTGGCTGAGGATCTCGACATCCTGGCGCAGCTCCTTGGCCTTGGCCTCCCGCAGAATCGCCTGCCACTGCGTGTTGAGCTTGTGGAGGTTCAGAGTGCTGCTGTGTTGCTCCTTGGCTAACTTGTCCTGGGGGGCAATGCGCGGTGGGGAGGGGGTCAGGGGCTGGGCGGCGTGTGGAGAAACGCTGCCATGTCCCCCGGGCCCCCACGCACCTTCAGGAAGCGGGTGAGCAGCTCCCGCCTGGCCTTGGCCTCCTCCTCCTGGGCCAGCACTTGGCTCTGCAGCAGCAGGAGCCCGTCCTGCCCCGCCACCGAGGCCTTCGAATGGCGTTTCGCTGGCATGGCGGCTGGGCCCGGGCACACGGCGTGAGGGGCGGGGGGGACGCGCGGGGGTCCGGCCCAGGCCCCTTCCCCCCCCGCCCGCCCCTGTCTCCTCCCGGGGTGGCCCCAGGCAGCCCCCGCTTTGGGGCACCCCCAGGCCCCATGGTCCCTGCACCCCTCCGGGGTCCCCCCCGCCCCTCGGCGCCACCTCCCGCCCCACGGGGGTCCCGCCCCGCCCCGCCGGTACCGGTCGCGCCCGCCAACACCACCGTCCCAGCGGCGGGCGTCCCACCGGTCTCCTAGCAACCGCCACTTCCGATTCAGGGCGGGAGCAGGGCTGCACTTCCGTCTGCGAACAGACAAGCGCCTCCTAGCGTGGAGGAACGGCCTCGCACCGTGAGGGGCGGGCTTTGGTGATCCCCTCGCCTCTCCGCCATTGGTCGATGTGCCTGGAGCCACCGCGGCGATTGGCGGGCGGGAGCCGCCGTGGGCGGGGCTCGGCGCCGGCGGGGTATATAAGGGCGCTGCGGCGGCGGGCGCGGGGCCGGTGGGTGCGCGGGGCGGGAGGGGCCGCGCTCGGCGCCGCCGCCGCCGCCGCCATGCGGGAGCGGAGGCCGGTACCGGCCGCCCCGGCCCGCTGCAAGCTGGTGCTGGTGGGCGATGTGCAGTGCGGCAAGACGGCCATGCTGCAGGTGCTGGCCAAGGATTGCTACCCCGAGGTGAGCCGGAGCGGCACCGGGCACCGGGGACCGGCAGTGGGACCGGGCGCTGACGCTCTCGGTGCTGTTGCAGACGTACGTGCCCACCGTGTTTGAGAACTACACGGCGTGTCTGGCCAGCGAGGAGCAGCGGGTGGAGCTGAGCCTCTGGGACACCTCTGGTACCGGGGGGTGGTGCATGCACGGGGGTGCGGGGGGTCCCTCCGGTACCGGGGGTGCAGCGGGGCGGGGGCAGCTGGTGGGGGGTGATGGCGGCGCTTGCTGGGGGAAGGTGGTTTGGGGTCTTGGGGCGCTGCAGCGAGGGTGCCAAGCCTGGGCTTTGGGGAGCCCTGGGGAGGCAGTTGGCACTTGGTGGCCGCAATGGGGACACCTGCGGGTGGATCACGGTGGTGGTTTGATCCCTGGGGGGCACGGGGGGGCCTGGCTGTCAGGGAGTCCCTGGGGACTCGCCCCTTGTGGGGGGCACAGACACGGGCTGGGGGGGACACAGGGCTGAGCCCCTTCCTGGAGAGGGTCCTGACACCGGTGTGAGCCCCCCGGTCGGGTATGAGCTGCTGGGGTCCCCGCACCCTCCCTGCAGGGCTGAGAATTGGGGAGGGGTAATGGAGCATCCTGGTATTGCCTCTCCCTGGGCACCCCCAAGGGCTGGGGGGGCTGGGGCAGCCCTGCCGTGGTGCTGCAGTGTCCCCCCCTTCATGGGGGGGTCCCCGCCACCCGCGGTCCCCGCGTTGCTATGGCGATGGCGCTGGCGCAGCCTCTTTGCTATTCCGCGCACGGAGCGTCTGGGCTACAAAACCCTCCGAGGCCCTTGGGGGTCGCAGGTGGTGATGGGGGGGACACCCCGGCCACCCCCACACCCAGAGGGGCACCCACTGCCCCCGCGCCCCCAGGCACCATGTCCCACACGGTCCCCAGTGCGGTGCTGGTGGCTCCAGCTCCCCGAGGAGCCTGTGGGGGTGGGAGCCCCCCCCACGTCCTGGCTGCTGCCGGGGGTCCCCAACATGGGGAGGCAGCTGTTATATAAACACCACGGGATCCATTTCCTGCTGCCTCATTAGGGACCAATGGGATGTTAATGGGTCGTAGGGAGCTGAGGTGGCTTTTTGGGGGGCTCTAGAGCTGTGTCCTCCCCTCCTCCAGCTCTGCAAGCACCTCCTGCCCGGGGATCGGGCCCTTTTTGGAGGCGCCGTGCCATGACACCCCCTTTTCTCCCAGGCTCTCCCTACTACGACAACGTGCGTCCCCTCTGCTACAGCGACTCGGACGCTGTCCTGCTCTGCTTCGACATCAGCCGCCCCGAGACCCTGGACAGCGCGGCCAAGAAGGTGAGAGCTGGGGGGGGGGCAGCACCTCTGCGGGGAGGGGGGGGACAGCGGTTTGGGGTCCCCTCGTGCAGCTCCGTGATTCCCCCCGCCCCGCAGTGGAAGACAGAAATCCTGGATTATTGCCCCAACACGCGGGTGCTGCTCATCGGCTGCAAGACAGACCTGCGGACAGACCTGAGCACCCTGATGGAGCTGTCCCACCAGAAACAGGCACCCATCTCCTACGAGCAGGTGGGGGAGGGGGGGGAGTCGGGGGGGGGTTGGGGCAAGGGGTTTTTTTGGGGTGCCGCAGCCTGACGTGGGGTGGGTTTCAGGGCTGCGCGGCTGCCAGGCAGCTGGGAGCCGAAAGCTACCTGGAGTGCTCAGCCTTCACCTCGGAGAAGAGCGTCCACAGCATCTTCCGGACCGTGTCCGGCATCTGCCTCAGCAGGGCCCCCCCGCAGCCCCCCCGCAGCCCCCCCCGCAGCCTCTCCAAGAGACTCCTGCACCTGCCCAGCCGCTCCGAGCTCATCTCCTCCACCTTCAAGAAGGAAAAGGCAAAAAGCTGCTCTGTCATGTGAAGGGGGGGGGGACGTGAATGTACCCCCCCCCACTGCCTCCTCAAAGCTGCCGGTTCCCTAGAGTCCCCAGGATGGGGTGGGGGGCTGGACAGGGCCCTGGAGCCCCCCCACAAGGAGGAGGGGGTGTCTGCTGCCCTCCTGTCACCCCCCGTCTGGGGGGCAGCCCCTGTGGAGCTGCCATGGGGAGATCGGGGCGGGGGGAACCCAGGAAGGGGGTTGCTCCCCAGCCCCCAAACCCTGGGCGGGGGGGGGGGGGCTCATCTGTGGCCTCATCCCATTTCCCCCTCCCCATCCCTCATTTGCTGCTTGGCTCTGGGGACCCTGGCAGGGAGGGGGGGGGGGCGGGGGGGGGCTGTTTTATGGACTGTCTGGGGGTTGTCTCTGTTTCATGGTCGGTGTTATTAAAAAGCTTATTTATTATCAGAAATATAACATCACCCCACATGCAGCAGGTGCCTTGTCCTCTGTTGGGGGAGGGGAGAATGCTGGGTTTGGGGGGGCCGAGGAGGGGGGTTGTTAGGATCTCTCCTGTATTACCAGTGCTAGTGGGGAAGGGTGATGGTGACACCGCCTGTGCTGTCACCCGTGGGTGGTGATACAGGGGGTGAAGTCCCTGGGGTGGGGGGTCCTGGGCACCATGAAAGGGTTTCCTCCACTCCCGGGATCTGCCTAGAACCCCCAGCTTGGGGGGGGTGTGGCATACGGGGTTCCTGCGGGGGTTCGGGATGCGCGGGGTCGGGGCACCGCGCGGCGGATGGATCCGCGGGTTGCGGCGGAGCTGCGGCCCCGCAGCCGCGCGGAGGCTGCCGGGAGTTGTAGTTCCGGCTCGGGTACGCCGCTGTTTCCCGGCGTGCCCCGCGGCGGCCATGGCGGGGCGGCGCTGAGGCCCGGGCCTGCGGGCGGCGGTGAGCGGGGACCGGGGCCGAGGGGGTCGGGGGCCGCCGGGCTCTCCCGCAGGAAGGTCCCGGGGACCCCTGGGGGGCTGGAGGGTCCCGCTACCGCGTCACCGGGCACGCAGGGCAAGGCCTGGCTCCCCGGGTCCCTCAGCCTTCCCCGGAGCTGCGCAGCCACCCCGCTGCCCGGCCCGGGACCCCGCGCCGCCCTGCCGGCTCTCCCAGCCCTTCCCGTTCTCTGCCGGGAACCCCCTGCGCTCCCCCCGGGTCTCCCAGCCCTTCCCGTTCTCTGCCGGGAACCCCCTGCGCTCCCCCGGGTCTCCCAGCCCTTCCCGTTCTCTCCCGAGGCCCCCCTGCGCTCCCCCCGGCTCTCCCAGCCCTTCCCGTTCTCTCCCAGTGACCCCCTGCGCTCCCCCCGGGTCTCCCAGCCCTCTCTGTTCTCTCCCGATGACCCCCTGCGCTCCCCCCGGGTCTCCCAGCCCTTCCCGTTCTCTCCTAGTGACCCTCTGCGCTCCCCCCGGGTCTCCCAGCCCTCCCTGTTCTCTGCCGGGACCCCCTGCGCTCCCCCAGGTCTCCCAGCCCTCCCTGTTCTCTCCCAGTGACCCCCTGCGCTCCCCCCGGGTCTCCCAGCCCTCCCTGTTCTCTCCCGGTGACCCCCTGCGCTCCCCCCGGGTCTCCCAGCCCTCCCTGTTCTCTCCCAGTGATCCTCTGCGCTCCCCCCGGGTCTCCCAGCCCTCCCCGTTCTCTCCCAGGGACCGCCTGCGCTCCCCCCGGGTCTTCCAGCCCCCTCCGCTCCCGCCCCCGGTCTCCACAGCTCCCCGGCGCTTCCCCCGGGTCTCCCCCCGGCAGGTTCCCCAGCCCCTGCCGGGACCCCCTGCGCTCCCCCCGGGTCTCCCAGCCCTCCCTGTTCTCTCCCGGGGACCCCCTGCGCTCCCCCCGGGTCTTCCAGCCCCCTCCGCTCCCGCCCCCGGTCTCCACAGCTCCCCGGCGCTTCCCCCGGGTCTCCCCCCGGCAGGTTCCCCAGCCCCTGCCGGGACCCCCTGCGCTCCCCCCGGGTCTCCCAGCCCTCCCTGTTCTCTCCCAGTGACCCCCTGCGCTCCCCCAGGGTCTCCCAGCCCTCCTTGTTCTCTCCCGGTGACCCCCTGCGCTCCCCCCGGGTCTCCCAGCCCTCCCTGTTCTCTCCCGGTGACCCCCTGCGCTCCCCCGGGTCTCCCAGCCCTCCCTGTTCTCTCTCGGTGACCCCCTGCGCTCCCCCCGGGTCTCCCAGCCCTCCCTGTTCTCTCCCGATGACCCCCTGCGCTCCCCCGGGTCTCCCAGCCCTCCCTGTTCTCTCCCGGGGACCCCCTGCGCTCCCCCGGGTCTCCCAGCCCTCCCTGTTCTCTCCCGGTGACCCCCTGCGCTCCCCCTGGGTCTCCCAGCCCTCCCTGGGTCTCCACAGCCTCCTGGTGCCTTCCCCGGGTTCCCCCAGCTCTCCCCGGGTCCCTCCGGTCCTGCCACCCTCCCCGCTCCCTCCCAGGGTCCCCCGGTCCCCAGCTCTGCCTGACCCTCTCCCCCCCTAGATGGCCGGAGAACTGGCAGACAAGAAGGACCGGGACACGTCCCCTACCAAAGAGGAGAGGAAACGCTCCCGCTCCCCCGACAGAGACCGGGATCGGGACCGGGAGCGCGACCGGGACCGCAAAGGTTCCCCCGCTAAGGACAGGAAGCGGCACCGGTCCCGTGACCGGAGACGAGGCAGCCGGTCGCGGTCTCGCTCCCGGTCCAAGTCAACAGAGAGGTGAGGGGTGTTCCAGGGGCTCCCCAGCCTGTTCAGGAAGAGCTCCCTCACTCTCACATGTCCCTAATGGCCCCGCGGAGCTGGGGTGTGGGTGGTTGGGCAGGGGCCGTGCGGTGACTGCCGTGTCCACAGGGATCGCCGGCACAAGGAGCGCGACCGGGACCGCAACAAGAAGGACCGCGACCGGGACAAGGATGGGCACCGACGGGACAAGGACAGGAAGTGGTCCAGGTGAGCCCCCTCACTTTTGGGGCTGTCCCTGCTCTCCCATAAGCACCCCAGTGCTGTTCCCTGGAGAAATTGTTTAGGGTGGGTCTGTGGGCATGGGGTGACCCTGGGGTTGTGTTTGGTGGCTGATTTCTGTTTGTTTTTCTGGAAAGCTTATCCCCGAGCAGGGGGAAGGACTCCAAGTCCCGGAAGGAACGGGACTCACGGAAAGTGGAGGAGGAGGAGGAGAACGCCCTGAAGAAGGAGAAGGTGAGGAGGGGGCTTGGCTGGGAACGGCTCCCGGGGGCGGTTAAAACGCTCTGGTGAGGCAAAGCGTCCCTGCCAGGGGCTGCTCACGGCCCGGCCCCGTGTCCGCAGGTGCAGCCCCTGTCCTTGGAGGAGCTGCTGGCCAAGAAGAAGGCTGAGGAGGAGGCGGAAGCCAAGGTAGGAGCAGAAGGCTTCTCCCTGCGCTACAGGAGGATATTTTGGGGGGTCCCATCCTGGGGCAGCTCCAACAGCGAGCCAGACACCATGTGAGCCGTCCTCTCTGCTCCCCCAGCCCAAGTTCCTGTCCAAGGCGGAGCGGGAGGCCGAGGCGCTGCGGCGGCGGCAGCAGGAGGTGGAGGAGCGGCAGCGGCTGCTGGAGGAGGAGAGGAAGAAGAGGAAACAGTTCCAGGAGATGGGAAGGAAGATGCTGGGTAAGGTGGGACCCCCTGAGCCGCCCCCCAGCCCTGAGAGGGGGTCACTTGGCTCTGAGACCCTTCCCCTGTTCCCCAGAAGACCCGCAGGAGCGCGAGCGCAGGGAGCGCCGCGAGCGCATGGAGCGGGAGACCAACGGCACAGAGGATGAGGAGGGCAGGCAGAAGATCCGAGAGGAGAAGGACAAGAGCAAAGAGCTCCACGCCATCAAGGTAGAGCCAGGGGCCAGGCTGGGGGGACAGTGGAAGGGCCAGGGGTCCGGGTTCCTCCCCCGTGATCCTTTCCCACCCACAGGAGCGTTACCTGGGAGGGGTGAAGAAGCGGAGACGTACGCGGCACCTGAACGACCGCAAGTTCGTCTTCGAGTGGGACGCCTCGGAAGATACCTCTATCGACTACAACCCCCTGTGAGCGCTGGGCTGTCCCTGGGGGTGTTCCTGGGGGTGTCCGTGGGGTTGGGGGTGTCCCTGGGGGTGCGGGGCAGCCCCAGTTCTGCCCCCGACACTCCTGTTACACTCCAGGTACAAAGAGCGACACCAAGTGCAGCTGCTGGGCCGGGGCTTCATCGCCGGGATCGACCTGAAGCAGCAGAAACGAGAACAGTCGCGTTTCTACGGGGACCTGATGGAGAAGAGACGGACGCTGGAGGAGAAGGAGCAGGAGGAGTGAGCGCATGGGAGACCTGGGCGGGCGCCGAGGGGCGTTTGGGGTGATGCTGCCTCTGCCAGGCCGGAGTGCAGAGCTGGGGGTGCTCTGGACTGCAGTGTGTCCCTCGGGTGGATGACAGACAATTCCAGCCTCCCCAGAGACGCAGGGTGAACCGTGTCCCCTTCCTCGCCCCCCACCCAGGGCCCGGCTGCGCAAGCTGCGGAAGAAGGAGGCGAAGCAGCGCTGGGACGACCGGCACTGGTCCCAGAAGAAGCTGGACGAGATGACGGACAGGGACTGGCGCATCTTCCGTGAGGATTACAGCATCACCACCAAGGGGGGCAAGATCCCCAACCCCATCCGCTCCTGGAAGGACTCGTCCCTGCCCCCCCACATCCTGGAGGTCATCGACAAGTGTGGCTACAAGGTGGGCACGGGGCGGGGGGGCTGCTGCCGGCAAACCCCAACAGCACTGGGGGGCTGGATGGAGGGGAAAGGGCCGGCTCGTGGGGTCAGGTCTTTGGGGGGGCGAGGAGGGGAAGTTCTGCTCCTAAATGTGCCGCTCCCCTCGGCAGGAGCCCACCCCCATCCAGCGCCAGGCCATCCCCATCGGCCTGCAGAACCGTGACATCATCGGCGTGGCCGAGACCGGCAGCGGCAAGACGGCGGCGTTCCTGATCCCGCTGCTGGTGTGGATCACCACGCTGCCCAAAATCGACCGGTGGGTGCGACACGGGGCAGGGGGACGCTGCGGGGAGGGGGTGGCGCTGTGGGTGACACGCCTGTGCCCTGCCACAGGATTGAGGAGTCGGACCAGGGTCCCTACGCCATCATTTTGGCCCCCACCCGAGAGCTGGCCCAGCAGATAGAGGAGGAAACCATCAAATTTGGGAAACCTCTGGGTATCCGCACAGTGGCCGTGATCGGAGGCATCTCCCGCGAGGACCAAGGCTTCCGCCTCCGCATGGGCTGCGAGGTGAGCGGCAGCTCCTGGGGAGGGCAGCAGGGGCCTGAGGGGAGCGGGTTCACCCCGCGCTGTGGTCACTGACCCTCCTGGCACCCCCCAGATTGTCATCGCCACACCGGGGCGTCTCATCGACGTGCTGGAGAACCGGTACCTGGTGCTGAGCCGCTGCACCTACGTGGTGTTGGACGAGGCGGATCGAATGATCGACATGGGCTTCGAGCCCGACGTGCAGAAAATCCTGGAGCACATGCCCGTCACCAACCAAAAACCCGACACGGACGAGGCCGAGGACCCGGAGAAGATGTTGGCCAACTTTGAGTCGGGGAAACACAAGTACAGGCAGGTGGGTGCAGGCGGGAGACCCGGCACATCGTAGAACCATTTTGTTTGGAAGAATCAGAGAATCGCAGAATCATTTACATTAGAAAAGACCATTAAGATTGAGTCCAACCGTCCCCACCCCAGCACTGCCCCATGTCCTGAGAGCCTCATGTCCGTCTGTCCAGCCCTCCAGGGATGGCGACTCCAGCACCGCCCTGGGCAGCCTGTTCAATGCCACTTTGGGGAAGAAATTGTTCCCAACTCGAGGCCGTTGTCCCCTCGTTCTGTCACTCACATCGCTGTGTGTGCTCCCCCAGGGCTGAGTGTGGGCCAGGGGTGGGGAGGGGACAATGTGGGGCTTTGGAGAGCAGGCTGAGGGGGTGGCAGCCGCGTTCCTGCCCCCCAGGGGACATCGCTCACTGCCCGTTCTCCCGCAGACTGTCATGTTCACGGCCACCATGCCGCCGGCGGTGGAGCGCCTGGCCCGCAGCTACCTCCGGCGTCCCGCCGTGGTTTACATCGGCTCCGCCGGCAAACCGCACGAGAGGGTGGAGCAGAAGGTCTTCCTGATGTCGGAGTCGGAGAAGAGGTGCGGAGGGGGAGTTTTCAGGTGGTCTGGGGTATTTTGGGGGCGAGGGTGATCTGAGAGAGGGGATTCTGGTGAGTAAGGGGGGTTCCCACAGCCTCTTGCACCATTGTCCTCCCCACAACAGGAAGAAGCTGTTGGCCATCCTGGAACAGGGCTTCGACCCCCCCATCATCATCTTCGTCAACCAGAAGAAGGGCTGCGACGTGCTGGCAAAATCCCTGGAGAAGATGGGGGTGAGTCTGGGCTGGTGGGTGGGGACCCCAAAACATGGCTCAGCCCCCCACTAACGCCCCTTGTCCCGCAGTACAACGCCTGCACCCTGCACGGCGGCAAAGGCCAGGAGCAGCGGGAGTTCGCGCTTTCCAACCTGAAGGCCGGGGCCAAGGACATCCTGGTGGCCACGGACGTGGCCGGTCGCGGGATCGACATCCACGACGTCTCCATGGTTGTCAACTATGACATGGCCAAGAACATCGAGGGTGAGTTGGAGCTGCCTGACCCTGCTGATCGATGAGTGGAGCAGCTTGGCTGAGAGAGTTGGGGTGTTCAGCTGGAGAAGAGAAGTTCGGGGAGACCTTAGCGTGGCCTTTGGGGACTTAAAAGGGACCGATGAGAAAGATGGGGACAGACTTTAGAGCAGAGCGTGTTGTAATAAGACAAAGGGTGATCGTTTAAAACTAAAGGAGGGGAGATTTAGACTAGGTATTAAGGATGAAATTGTTGTCCTGAGGGTGGTGAGAGCCTGGCCCAGGTTGGCCAGAGAGGTGGTGGATGAAGCATCCCTGGAGACATCCCAGGCCAGGCTGGACGGGGCTCTGAGCACCCTGAGCTGCTGCAGATGTCCCTGCTCATGGCAGGGGTGGGTGAGGTGACATCGGAAGGTCCCTTCAACTCAACCCCTTCTCTAATTCCGTGATCCCCTCCAGATTACATCCACCGCATCGGGCGGACGGGCCGAGCGGGGAAGAGCGGAGTTGCCATCACCTTCCTCACCAAGGAGGATTCCACCGTGTTCTACGACCTGAAGCAGGCGATCCTGGAGAGCCCCGTGTCCTCCTGCCCGCCCGAGCTGGCCAACCACCCCGATGCGCAGCACAAACCCGGCACCATCCTCACCAAGAAGCGGCGGGAGGAAACCATCTTCGCCTGAGCCCCCGCGGCCCGTGTCCCCTTCTCCGTCACCCCTTTGGGGTTGTCAGGACTTCACTGGCCGCTCTATTCCCAGCCCCTCGTGCAGCCGAAGCTGCGGACAGCAGAGACTGGGGCTGGGACTGTCCCGAAACGTCCCTCCTGTTCTCCCGAGCCCCCTCCCCACCAGTTTTGGGGCAGTGCGGGCGCTGGGTTCACACGCTGGTTTTTGTGCAGGGAGTTGCGTTCTTGTTCCTTTTTTAGCTACAATTCCGGGCTGTGGGAATAAACCCGCAGCCGCGGTGCCCGACGTCGCCTCCGCCTGTTCTCCCTTCTCCGGTGCCGCCTCCCAGAGGTGCCAGGAGATTTTGGGTACTCAGCCCCCACCCCCCAGCACCACGTCCCTGTGCTGGTGTCCCCTGTCCCCCCACCACCACAGACACAGACGCTTCCGAGCACTCTTGTGTTTCTGAAACTGGTTACAGGGAAATTGGTGCTTTCTACAAAAGAAATTATAACAAATCTGTGGCCCCCACCTCTGTCCCCCCCCACGCCAGCTCCCTGCGAAGTGGGGGGGTAGGCCCAGCACTGGGACCCCCCCCACCGAGGGCGGTGGGCGCCGTATTTACAGGACTGTGCGGTGACATGCGGTGACAGCAGCGGGGAGGGGGCAGCGAGTGCAGGTGAGGAGCAGCCCCCCCCCATGCAGGGTCTGGCTGCCCCCCACTCTGTCCCCATCCCTGGGTGGGGGAAGCGGTTTGGCTGCGGTGACCAGGGCGGGGGGAAATTGGTGCAGAGCGAAGCGACTGGTGCGGCCCCCTCCTCCCGGGGGTCCCATGCAGGGGCAGGGGAGGGGGGACAGGCCCTGGCGGGGGGGACGGGCACCTTCCCCTTCTTCCTCGGGTCTGCGTGGGATGGGGGGGACGCTCTAAAACTGTCCCCCCCCCCCCCGCCATTACCTGGTGGTTTTGGGGGGGAGGCACCCTCTGGTTATGGCAGCTGCGCTGCGGGGAATGAGACTGTGATGCGGCGGCCAGGTGGGGAAACTGAGGCGGGGAGAAGGCATGTGGCCACCCCCCGGAGCTGGGGGGGGTCCTGGGGTGTCCTGGCCGCCGCCCCCGCCGTGCTTATGGCTGAAGACGTGCCCGGGGGGGTCGGGCGCGAGGAAGCTGCCGGTGCGGAGGAGATTCCCCAAGAGAGGGAGATTGTCTGAGCAGCCCCAGCGCGGGGCTGGGGTGAGGGGGGAGCGCCCAGGGAGGGGGGGGCCGGTTCCCAGCCGTGTCCCCCCCGCCCTCCCGACCCCTAATAGCTGTCCTTGGCCCAGGGCCGCCCGCGCTGCCAGTTCCTGTCGTGGTTGCGCTCGGTTTGGCGATCGGGCGCGGGGGGGCCCTGCAGCCCGCTGTTGTGGTGCCGGTGGGGCTGGTAGATGTCAGGGTAGGGGTCCCCGTACTCCTCCTCCTCCTCTTCCTCCAGGTGCCGGGAGCTGCGCTGGGACGTGGCCCCCCAGGGCTGGGGTGAGGTCTCCCCGGCCTCGTCCGAGGGCATCAGGCTGTCGTGCTCCAGCGGCGAGTGCTCCCCCCGCTCCCCCAGCTGGCTCTGCGGGCAGGGGCGGCGCTGGGGGCAGCGGGCGGCGCTGGGGTCCCCCCACCCTGTGCACCCCTGTGCCAGCCACCCTGGGGAGCGAGGGGGGGTGCGGGGGTACCTGCAGGCCTGGGAGGCCGGTGGGCGAGGGGACGGCGTGGGGGGCGTGCGGGGGGTGGTGGGTGGCGCGCCAGTACACCTCCAGGTACTCGGCCAGGTGCTCACAGGCGTCTTCCAGCTGGTTCTCGTCCAGGATCACATCGAAGAGCTCCTGGGGGTTGGTGAGAGGGGAGGGGTCAGGGTGGCTCGGGGACCCCCGGGGTGTTCACAGGGAACCCCCGCAGCTCACCGGGGGACACTGCACCAGCTTGTCGGCCGCCATCATCTGCACGTTGAGGTGCTTCACCTGGGACTTCCCGCGGGACTTGATGAGCCGCTGCAGGACCTGGGGGGGGCAGAGGGAGGTGACGGCACTGCGGGGGCAGCCAGGGCCCCCCAGAACCACCGTCACCCCTCACCTTGGGCGAGGACACCTTGACGTAGACGATGATGGGCGCCAGAGAGGTCTTGGCCAGCTGAGCCGGGTGGTTGATGGTGTCGGCGTCCAGCACCACCAGCTGCAGGGACTTGGCCAGCTCGAAGATGCGCTCGATCTCGCTCTGCACCTCAGCTGGGGGGACACGAGGTCAGGCTGGGCTGGCCCTGGGGGGGTCCCCAGGCCCTGGGGGGAGCCCGGCCCCTCACCGATGCTGGAGCGGGTGGTGGAGCGCTCCAGGATGGCCTGTTTGCCCAGGTTGTTGAGGATGGAGCGCTTGGCCAGGGACAGATCGGCCGTGATGTGGGTGATGGAGATCCTGGGGGCAGAGGGACGGCGCTGGGGACCTGGTTCCCCCCTGGTCTTTGGGGGGGGGTCGTCCCGGTGGTGGGGAACCTCACCTGCCGTCAAATCTGTGCTTGAGGAAGTCGAAGAGAGCTTTCTGCATCATGTCGGTGACCTGTGGCGGGGCCGGCAGCGCCGTGAGCCGGGGGGAGCGCAGCAGATGGCAGCGGCGGGGAGGTGACAGCCACCGGCGCCCGGCCAGCCGCCCTCGGCCCCGCCATCTGCCTGGCATGGCACGGGACGGCCAGGGAGGGGCCACCGGCCGCCACCCTGGGGGGACAGTGGGGGCCCCTCTGCTGCCCCCCCATTTCTCCCCCCCAGTACCTCATATCCTTTCAGCGAGGGCCCCACCAGCACCACGGGCCGCATGGAGGGGACCACATCGTAGGGCGGGATGTGCTGTGTCTGCAGGGGGGACACAGGGACACGTCACCCCCTGCGCTCCCATCCCCACCTATTCCAGAGAACCCCAGCAGCCTGGAGTCCCCCCAGCCCCATAAGCGGTGGAAGAGGGGCCCTCTGCCTGCAGCCCCCTCCCCATCTCCCCCTGCCCCGGGACTCACCTGCTTCTGCTTCTGTTTGGCTTGGGGAGAGGAGAGACAGAGGTTGGTGACAGCGAAGAGGGGCCCCCCCAGGACCCCCCCGGATCCCCCTGGGCCAGGACCTGCCCTTACCTAAGGAGGGGGGAGGCGATCGCCGGCTCCCGCTGTCGCCGAGGCCCGAGGCGTTGCCAGCTCTCCTGGGGAGGAGCGGGGTGAGCGAGCACCGGGGGGCCGGGGGGGGCATGGGGGGCTGGTTCCTACCTGGCTTTCTGCTCCTGCTTGAGCCTCATGGCTTCCAGGCGCTGGGGGCTGGGGATGAAGGCGATGTCCCCCCCCTCCTTCACTAGGCGCCCGATCCACCAGTCATTGCTGTATTTCTGGGCGAAGCCAGGGCAGGGGTGAGGCTGGGAGGGGAGGGTCCATGACCCTGACCCCCTCCCGTTCCCCCAGCACCCCAACTCACCTCCTTGATGTGCAGGAAATCTTTGGCTTCAAAGTTGATGGCGGCTCCCTGCACCGGGCACTCCTCGTCCAGCGCCCCGCAGTAGCTGACATTGGTGCGCACGGCGAAGGCGACCGGCTTGTGCTGGGGATGGAGGGGGGATCAGCACCCCCGGGCCCTGCCAGCCCCCCCGGTGCCCCCCCCTACGCGGTACCTTGGCCCTCTCGAGCTGCTGCTGGGCCTGGCTCTCCACCTCGCGCCGGGCGCCCTCGCGGTCCTCGTCCAGGGACACGTCGGAGTCCAGGGACGGGCGGCTGGTGTAGGAGTCCGCCGAGCCCTGGGGGGACGGGGCTGAGTGCCGGGGGGGCTGCGGGGACCCCGCAAAGAGGGACCTCGCCCTGAGGCGGTGCCAGCTGGGGGGACGCTGCTAACCCCCAGCCCACACTTCCTTGTGGCTTTTGTTGGTCCAGCATGGCTGCACTGGGCCACAGACCCCAGGTCCCGGGGGAGCCATCGGGGGTGACCCCTGCAGTCCCAGCCTGGGGACAGGGGTCCCCATCCCCCCGGGGTTGTGGTCCTGCTGCAGCCGCCCCCACGCTGGGGTGCCCAGCGGGTGCTCGGTGCAGCCCCCCCACCAGCCCCCCCACCCGCTGGTAATTACCCATCTCCTGCTGCGCCCGGAACAGGCGCAGAAGCTGCGGTGAAATATTTATAGGTCCCTGGATGCTGCTGAGCCCCCCCGGGCCCCCCCGAGGCCCCCAGGCCGTGCCGGGCTGAGCTCAGCGATGCTGAACAGCACCTGCCTCCCGGCACATGGGCTCCCCCAACCTGCACACCCCACCTCGCTCATATCGGGGGGGTCTGGGCCCCCGCTCCCCACCATAGGCAATATGGTTTCCCAGCATGGCCCCCTGCAACATGGCCTCCCCAGCACGGCCCCCCCGGCATCGTCACCGCCCCCTGAGCATCTTCCCCAACCCCCCCAGTACCCCCAGCATGGCCTCCCAGTACAACATCTCCAGCGCGCCCCCCCTCCCATATAACTCCCCCTATTCAGCCCCCGGCCCGGAGCCTCTGTCCCCGCGGGGTCCCCGGCCATGGCGGCCGTGGTCCCCCCCACGCCCGGTTCCGCTCCCGGGGCTCAGCGGCACCTGCCGGGGGGGGCGAGATCAGCGGCGGCAACGGGGAAACAAAGGGCCGGGGGGCAGCAGAGCTCCCCCGCGCCGGGCACGAACCCCTGACCGGGCACGGCCAAGCACCCCCCGACCGGGCACAGCCTCCGGTGCGCAATCACCGCCCCCGGGGCGCAGCCCTCCCCACCCCCGACCGCGGTCCCCCGGGCACGGCCCCCCCCGGTACCGGGGCCGGTACCTCGTTGAGCAGGAAGGTAGCGCTGGAGTCAGAAAACGACATAGACGGGGCGAGCCGAGCCGAACCGCCCGCGCCCCCCCGCCCGGCTCCGGTACCGGCTCCGGCTGCGGCTCGGGCTCCGGCTGGCCCTGCCCGCTCCGCCGCGCCGCCGCCGTCCCTCCCCGCCCCTCCCCGCCCCCGCCTCCCGCCGCCCCCCCCGGGCCGCACGGAGCCGCCCCCGCCGGCTCTGCCGCTGGAGGGGGGGGGCAAGGGGGGAATTGGGGGTCGCAGTTCCCCCTTCCGGGACTGACGAGGGCCTCCGGCCCCTCTCCGGTGGGACCCCCGGGGGGGCTGCACGGGCAGCCGAGGACCCCGAGCGGCCCCGGTGCGGTGCACCGCGACGGGGCCTCAGGGCAGCTCCCGGGGGAGGAGGGTTAGTTTGCAAGGGGGAGCAGGTCCTTGCAGGAGGCATGGACGGGGGATGCCGTCCCGCTCCCCGGCGCCCGCGGCCGGTGGTCCCGGGGCGGCGGCGGGCGGTCCCCGTGGGTACCTCCATGCTCCGGTGCGGCGGCCCCCGTCCTGCCCCGAGCCGGTAGCAGCCCCGTCTGCAGGGCGAGGCCTGCGGCGGGGCTGGAGCCGCTCCCGCCCCCCCGCCGCGTCCCCCCCGCCCCCGAGGAGGGGGGCAGCGGCAGGCCCCGAGGGACCGGCCCGGCCCGCCCCGTTCCCGCGCAGCGGGACGGGCACCGGAGGGATCGGCCTGGGCCGCCTTCGGCCCAAAGCGGGGGCCGCGGGGCAGCGCTCGGCAGGGCGGGGGCTCCGGGCAGCGCCGGGACCGGCACCGGCACCGGTACCGGGCAGCGCAGCGGGGCCGGGCCAGGCCCTCTCCGAGGTGCTGAAGCGGCCACGCCGGGAGCGGGGCCGGGGCGAAGGGTCCCCGTGGGTGCCGGGAGGGCAAATGCTGCCCTGGGAGGGAAACGGGACGCTCAAGCCGCTCTGCTCCTCCCGGGACCGCCACTAGCGGAACCCCCCGCCTCCCGCGGGGCCGCCCCGGCACCCGCTCGCCCGTCTGCGGCCGGGCCGGGGGGCGCCACTGGGGCCGCGGTGAACCGGGTCGGGCGAGTGGGTCCGTGCCCCCCTGGGCAGCGTGGGAAGGCGGCTCCGTGCCGGCTGATGGACCGCCTGGGCGGCACAGCAGACCCCCCCGCCCCATTTCCCCCCCGCTGCCTCAGTTTCCCCGAGGCCTCCCCCTGCCCCCCCCGGCGCCGCAGTGCCGGTACCCGGCGGCCGGCCCGGCCCTGACGCAGCACTCGCTATTTTTAGCCGTGGGGAGCGGCTGTTGCGGTGCTACCGGTGCCCGGTGCCCAGCTCCGGTCCCGGGGGAGCGGCGGGGCGGGGGCGGCCGCCCGGGTCTCCCTGGTGCGGGGGTTGGGGCGCAGGAGCTCGGCCGCTCCCCCTCCGGTCCGTGCCTTAATGCAGAGCCGCAGCCGCCGCCCCCGGGAGCGAGCCGCGGAGGGGGGGCTGGCGGGGCTGCCCCGCCCCGGTGCCGGTGCCGGCCCGCTCACCTGCCTGCGGAGGATGCTGGAGGTGGTGTCGGACGAGGTGCTGCCGTCCGAGCGCTTGAAACGGCTCTTGCACTTCGGGAGCCTCCGCGGGCTCTGCGGGGGGAGCGGCGGGGGCGGCTGGTGAACACCGGGCGGCACCGGGCGGCGCGGCCCCTTCGCTGCGCTGCTACCGGCGGCCCCCGCGCTGCGGGCAGAACCGAACCGGGCCTCACCGGACCCGCGGCGGCTGGGAGGGCTCCGGCCCGCTCACCTGAAAGGAGCCGGGAGCGGCGGGCTGCGCCGGGGCGGACATGCCCGGCAGCACCCACCGAAGCCCCCGGGATCCCGGCGGGGCGGCCCCGCACCGGACCGCGGCGCTCCGCCGGGAAGGGCCGCGCCGCTGCCGCCGCCACTGCCGCGCTCCGCATCACACGGGGCCGCCGGGGCGTCCCGGCCGTCCCCGCCCCCGCCTGCCCGCCCCCGCGCCCATCCCCGTGGCGTCCAGCCCGCGCCCCCGCAGCTGGGCAGCCACCGGGGAGCACCGGGGATAGACCCTCCCTGCAACCCATGGTGCTGCCTGGACCCTCTCGGTGACACCGGAAAAAAGGAGCCCCGGTGCCTCCGCCGTGTCCAGGGCTGCGGAAGCCCCGCCGCCCGCATCCCACCGGGACGGGTCCCGGGGCGGCCGTGCCACTCTCCCCTAAGGGGGATCTGTCCCCATATACCCCGGCGTGGGGTAGGCGGGGCTGCGGGGGGGCCGCGAGGTGGGGGCAGCCCCCCTGCCCACTCGCCCCACGCCCCGTGTCCCCGCCGTGCCCGCGGGAGGCCGGATCGGGCCCGGTGCCGCAGCATCACTGCACCGCCCGGCTGGGGCGATGGGTGGCGGCTGCGGCGGCCCCGGGGAGACGGACGGAGCGGGGGGGGGGCGGGATCCGGCCCGGGGAGCCCCGGCGGGGTCAGAATCGAGCCCAGGGAGCTCTGGTGTGGACAGAGCTCCCGCATGGCCAAGGGCTGGTCCAACATGCCCAGCACGGGCAGGATGCAGCCCAGGGATCCCCAGAAAGGGCAGGATCTGGCCCAGGGCTCCCCAGTATGGGTGGGATCTATTCCAGGGGAACCCCAGCACGAGCAGGATCCGTCCCGGGGATCCCCAGCAGGGGCAGGATCTGTTCCAGGGATCCCCGGCAGGGGCCGGATCCTGCCCGTGGAACCGGGGGGGTCACCTGGGTTGTGCTGGGACCCCCGGGTGTCCCCGAGGTGCCCCCGGCCCGTCCCCCAGGCCGGGCTCCGGTGCCCACCCCCCTCTCGCGGTGAGACTTCCGCGTGGGGCCGCGGGGACACGGGCCCGGCGGCAACTGCTAATTAATGATTAATCTGCGCTCCCCGGGGCCCAGCGCTGCTGCGGGGGGGGGGGAGGGTGCGGAGCCCGGCGGCGCCGCGGGAGGGGTCCCCGCCACGGGCGGGAGGAGTGCCAGGGCTTGAGCCACGGACACCCGTGGGGTACAGGCGGGGACCTCAGTGAGGGGCTGCCCTGCACCTCTCTGGGCACGGGGGCTGAGGGGGGATGCGTGCAAGGGGGTGTGTATGTGTGCAAAACAGGCGTGCATATGTGCATGTGAGTGCAAGGATACATGTACATGTGTGTGCAAACCGGGTGAGTGTGTGCAAGGGTTCATGTCCATGTGAGTGTGTAAAATGGGTGTGCATTTGTGCCAGGGTACATGTAAGGCTGTGTGTGTGTGTGTGTGTGTGCAAAATGAGCGTGTGTGTGCACATGTATGTGTGTGCAAAGGTGCATGTGTGGGCACAAAATGAGCGTGCGTGCAAGAGTGCACGTGTGTGTGTGTGCACACAACTGGCACGGATGTGCACAAGGACATGTGTGTGCACACGTGCCTGTGTGTGCAAGGGTGCATGTATGTGTGCAAATCGGACGTACATGCGTGTGTGCTTGTGCATGTGTGCAAGGGTGCATTTGTGCGCATACACGCATGTGTGCAAGGGTGTGTTTGAGCACTACGTGTGTGTGCAAGGATGTGTGTGCACATGTGCGCCTGCATGTGCACATGCAGGGGGTACCTAAGGAGGGTGTAGGTGTGTGTGCAGAGAGATACGTGTGTGTGCACACGTGCAAAGGGGGGTGTGTGCACACAGGTGTGCAAGTGTGTGCACGCGTGTGCAAGGGGCTGTAGATGTGCGACCAGTGGGGGGGTGCAAGAGAGGGGTACTGGGCGGTGTGGATGTGTGTACAGGGTGTGTGTGCAAGGGACACGCTCAGAACGGGGAGGGGTGCGTGTGCAGACACGGGAGTGTCCGGGGGGCGCGTGTGTGCGCGCGCGGGGGACCCGGCCGCGCGTGCCCCCGGTGTCCCGTGTCGCCATGTCGGTGCAGCGTCGCGGTGCGTGTGTGTGTGTGCGTGTGTGTGTGCGCGCAGCCCCGGGGGTGCCGGTCCGCCCGTGCCCGCGCGCGCGCCCGCCGCCCCCGCGCGCCGCCCGCGCCTCCCCCGCCGCACCGGGCCGCTCCGGGCCGTACCGGGGCCGCCGCCGCTGCGCCTTTAAGGCCGCCGGCCGGGAGCGCCCGGGAGCAGATCCGGGCGGGGGGGGGCGGGCACCGGCCGGGGCGGGTCGGGCCGGGGCCGCGACCGGGGCCGCCACCGAAGGCCCGGCGTGGGCGCGGGATGGGACGGCGGGGGCGCAGCGCGGCCGCCGTGTAGGAGCGGGCGGCGGCGGGGCCGTGCCGGGGCGCGGAGCCCCGCGGGCGGCGGCGCCGGAGGCGGAGGTGAGCGGGGCCGGCGGCGGCCGGGCCGGCGGCGGGGAGCGGGAGCGGGGCGCTGCGCGGGGCGCGGGGCGGCGGGGGGTGGGACCGGAGCGGCTCCCGGGGCGGCAGAAGCGGGGTGGTCCCGGGGGGCTGCCCGGTGAGCGGTGCGGCGGCGGGAAGGCGCTGGCGGGGCCGGGGCGGACGGGCCGGGCTCGGCGGGGCTCCCCGCGGGGCGGGCGGGCAGGGAGGCGGCCGCCGCCGGGGCCGGCCCTTCTCAGGCCACCGTTCGCTACCGCCGCTTGCCCGGGCCTGCGACCGGTTGCCACGTCCCGGCTGGTCCCCGGTGCCCCGGGGCCGAGGTGCCCGGTGCAGCCTGTTGGCCGCTGTTCAAGATAAACAAGGCCGGGACAGCCGGGACGGTTCCAGCTCTGCCGCAGGTCACTGTGCCGGGGAGGACAGGCTCGGGGCGGCCACGGCAGGGCCGAGCGCCGGGACAGCGGCGCCGGGACATCCGCACCGGCTGCTTCTGCGGGACCGCGGGGCTGGCTCGGGGTCTGCACCCCCGGGGGGGCTTGGACATCAGGGCCCTTCGCTGCCTGGCCCTCCAGGGTGGGGAAAACTATCCCTTTGCACCCTCACGGGCACCGGGGTCCCTCTTGGGGCGTTGGGATGGGGGACCGAGCGCTGACCCCTACCCGGCACCCGCAGCATGTCGTGGTTCAGCGGCATCCTGGTGCCCAAGGTGGACGAGCGGAAGACGGCATGGGGGGAGCGCAACGGCAAGAAGGGCACCCGGCCCCGCGCCGCCCTCTGCGGCCCCCGCTACATGAGCTGCCTGCAGGACCCTGAGATGGAGCGGGGTGGGGGGCCCCCCCGGGGGCTGCGCTGCACCTGGCAGGAGGACCACTATGGCAAGAAGGGACCCGCGGGCGACCTGGGGCTCAAATCGGTGGACCTGGCCTTGGAGGATGGCGACGCCAAGGGTCCGAAGGGGGCTGGGGGCCGCGGTGGGCGACCATCGGCCGGCGAGTGCTGGCGGCGGCTGCTCCAAGTTTTCCGCTCCAAACGCTTCCAGTCGGCCAAACTGGAGCGGCTTTACCAGCGCTACTTCTTCCAGATGAACCAGAGCAGCCTGACGGTGCTGATGGGGGTCCTGGTGCTGGTCTGTGGGGTGATGCTGCTCTTCCACTGCCTGCCCGGCACCCCACATGTGCCGGCCACCGCCGCCTTGGCGAGCGCCACGGCCCTGTTCTTGCTCCTGATGGTGCTGTGCAGCTGCAGCGCCTTCCCCCAGGACTACATGTGGGTGGTGAGCTACGTGGTGCTGGGGCTCCTGGCCGGGGTGCAGGCGCTGGGGACGGTGGCCGTGGCTCCCCGGAGCGCGGCCGAGGGCGTCTGGTGGAGCGTGTTCTTCATCTACATCACCTACACGCTGCTGCCCGTGCGGATGCGGGCGGCCGTGCTGGCCGGCGTCCTGCTCTCCACCCTGCACCTCACCATTGCCTGGCACCGCAATGCCGCGGATCCCTTCCTCTGGAAGCAGGTGGGGCTGGGGGGACACGTGGGGAGGCTGTGCCAAGGGGGTCCTGCCTGCTTGTGGCGTGGTTGGGACTCCCCTGCAACCGACCCCCCATCCGACTCCCCCATCCCCTTTGGTGGTTCTTCAAGTCTCCTGCAAAATTGGGCTTTTCTGCGACACGGAAAATTCTGGATGTGGGAGGGGCCCCTGGGCTGCCCAGGGAGCGGTGGGGTCCTGTGCCAGGGTCCTGTGAGTGCTGCCTATGGTGTGTCCAGGGGTCGCGGTGCTGCCGCAGCCCCACGCCGGGGGCGAAGGGGCCCCTCGTCCCAGCGGGGCTGTGCACAGACCCACCATTGTGGGCTGTACTGGGGTGGGGGGGGCACCCACAAAACCCCTGTTGTGGGGCCAGCGGAAACCCCCGAGGGGGATGCAGGGCCAGGGCGCCAGGGCAGGGGGCTGGCTGCCACCCAGGGGGCTGGGACCCTGGCAGTGTCCCCTGTCCTGCCCGCCCAGGGGTGGTGGGTGCTCCCGGTGGGGTGCTGCATGTGTAGGGAGGCACAGGGGGTCCCCTTGTTCCCAGGGTTGTGTGTCCCCAGCCCCCAGCGGTGCCTCGCTGTGCTCCCCTCCTTGCGCGGGGCTACTTGTCACCCTCGCCCTGCCTGGCCGGGGCCACGTGCTGTCCCTGTGGGGCACAGGGCGAGGAGCGCGGTGCTGAGGGGGGCGAGGCTTGGAGCTGCAGGGGGTCACAGGAGGGGAAGCCCCCCGAGTGGGGTGACCCCCACAGTGTGGGCAATGGGGCCACAGCCACTGGCCGGGGGGGCTGCGATGGGGACGGCGGGTGTGAGTGTCCCCCCCCAAGCCTGCCAGAGCACTATAAATAGCCCTGGCCCCGGTCCCGGGGGACAAGGACAGGGAGGGGGGAAACCGCAGGGCTCCTGCTGCCACCATCTCCGCTTCCTGGCCCCCCAGCTTTCTCTGCTTCCCGTGGGCCCGTGGGGCCTGGCCGTTTCCCCACGCTCCTCCCTGCCCCGGGTCCTCGTGTCCCCCTTGTGTCCCCATACCCCCCTGCCCTGTGTCCCCAGGTCCCCCCATCCTGGTTTCCTACATCCCTGGGTGCCCCATGTCCCCCCTGCACTCGGTCCCCAGTTCCCCCACACTCACCCTGCTCTGGTCCACTGTGTCCCCAAGTCCCCTCTGTTCCCCCCTACCCTGGGTGCTCAGGTCCCTGCATCCCCCCTACAGCCCAGGTCCTCTCTGTCCCCATGCCTTGTGTCTCCAGGTCGCCCATGTCCCTGCACCCCCCCACCTTGGTGTCCCACGTTCCTAGGTGCCCCACATCCCCCCCCAACCTGGTCCCCTGTGTCTCCAGGTCCCTGTATCCCCACATCCCCCCAACCTGGTCCCCTGTGTCTCCAGGTCCCTGTATCCCCACATCCCCCCCAACCTGGTCCCCTGTGTCTCCAGGTCCCTGTATTCCCACATCCCCCCCAGGTCCCTGTATCCCCATACACCCTGACCTGGTCCCCCATGTCCCCAGGTCCCTGCATCCCCACATCCCGCTACCTTGGGTCCCCATGCCCTCATATCTCCCTGCCCCACGTCCCCCCTTGTGGCCCCTGGTGACTGCACCCCCATAGCAGAGCTGGGGTTTTGGGATGCAGAGGAGGGTGGCAGAGCTGGCTGGGGATTCCAGGGGGGATCATGCTGAATCCACCTCCCCCACCAGCTCAGTGCCAACGCCCTCATCTTCCTCTGCACCAACGTGGTGGGGGTCTGCACCCACTACCCGGCCGAGGTGTCGCAGCGCCAGGCTTTCCAGGAGACCCGCGGGTACATCCAGGCGCGTCTGCACCTCCAGCGCGAGAACCGCCAGCAGGTGGGTGGGGGGCCCGGAGGGCTGTGGGGCCATGGGGACCCGGCCCCGCACTGACGGGGCGATACCGGGGGGGGCAGGAGCGGCTGCTGCTCTCGGTGCTGCCCCAGCACGTGGCCATGGAGATGAAGGAGGACATCAACACCAAGAAGGAGGACATGATGTTCCACAAGATCTACATCCAGAAGCACGACAACGTCAGGTACCGCAGGGCTGGGGGCGGGTGAGGTTTGCGGGGTGGGGGGGTCCAGAGGGGTGTGTGTGTGTGTCCCCACTGAGGCCACGCTCTTCCTCCCGGCAGCATCCTCTTCGCCGACATCGAGGGCTTCACCAGCCTGGCCTCGCAGTGCACGGCACAGGAGCTGGTGATGACGCTCAACGAGCTCTTCGCTCGCTTTGACAAGCTGGCGGCAGTGAGTGGTGGGGCTGGGAGGGGGTCCTGGGGGTCCCTGAGCGCCCCCCTCTGACCTGCCCCTTCCGCCCCAGGAGAACCACTGCCTGCGCATCAAGATCCTGGGGGACTGCTACTACTGCGTGTCGGGGCTGCCCGAGGCGCGCGGGGACCACGCGCACTGCTGTGTGGAGATGGGGGTCGACATGATCGAGGCCATCTCGTGAGTGGGACGGGCATGGGGGTCCTGGCTGTCCCTGGTGCCACCATGACCTTGGGAGGCTGTGCCCGTCCCTGGTGCCACCATGACCCTGGGAGGCTGTGCCCGTCCCTGGTGCCACCATGACCCTGGGGAGCTGTGCCCACCTCTGGTGCCACCGCGACCCTGGGGAGCTGTGCCCATCCCTGGTGCCACCACGACCCTGGGGGGCTGTGCCCATCCCTGGTGCCACCACAACCCTGGGGGGCTGTGCCCATCCCTGGTGCCACCACAACCCTGGGGAGCTGTGCCTGTCCCTGGTGCCACCATGATCCTGGGGGGCTGTGCCCACCTCTGGTGCCACCACAACCCTGGGGAGCTGTGCCTGTCCCTGGTGCCACCATGATCCTGGGGGGCTCTGCCCGTCCCTGGTGCCACCACGACCCTGGGGAGCTGTGCCCATCCCTGGTGCCACCATGATCCTGGGGGGCTGTGCCCGTCTCTGGTGCCACCACGACCCTGGGGAGCTGTGCCCATCCTCAGTGCCACTGCAAGCTGGGGGCCTGTGCCCATCTCCGGTGCTGGCACGTCCCTGGTGCCACTGCAGCCCTGGGGCACTGTGCCCATCCCTGGTGCCACCATGACCCTGGGAGCTGTGCCTGTGCTCAGTGCCACTGCAAGCTGTGGGGCTGTGCCCGTCCCCAGTGCTGGCACATCCCTGGTGCCACCGCAGCCCTGGGGGGCTGTGCCCGTCCCCTGTGGCCGCGGTGACACGTTGTGCTGGTGCCATTCTCAGGCTGGTGCGCGAGGTGACGGGGGTGAACGTGAACATGCGCGTGGGCATCCACAGCGGGCGCGTGCACTGCGGCGTCCTGGGGCTGCGCAAGTGGCAGTTTGACGTCTGGTCCAACGATGTCACCCTGGCCAACCATATGGAAGCGGGTGGCAAAGCCGGGTGAGCCGGAATGCTGGGCTGGGGACTGGGGACTGGGGTCGGGGGGCAGCGGGGGCTCAGCTCCTCATCCCTCCCGTCCCCAGGCGCATCCACATCACCTGGGCCACGCTGCAGTACCTGAACGGCGACTACGAGGTGGAGCCGGGCCACGGGGGTGAGCGCAACGCCTACCTCAAGGAGCACAACATCGAGACCTTCCTCATCGTCGGCTGCAGCCAGAAGCGCGTGAGTCAGGGGGGGTTTTTGGAGGCAGGTGGAACCCGAGCCAGGGAAGCCGGGGCTGTCCCTCTCACGGCCGCGTTGCTCCGCAGAAGGAGGAGAAAGCCATCCTGGCCAAGCTGCAGCGCGCCCGCGCCAACTCCACCGAGGGGCTGGTGCCGCGCTGGGTGCCCGAGCGCTCCTTCTCCCGCACCAAGGACTCCAAGGCCTTCCGGCAGATGGTGAGCGGCCTCGGGGGGGTGAGGGCCCCCGGCGCCGCGGTATCGGCCGCTCGCTGCCTTCCCTGCTTCCTCCCGCAGCCCACGGCCCCGAGCAACCCGTGGGTCTGTCCCCGTCCTCAGCAGACTTTGGGGATCCCCAGGTGTCCCCCTTGTCCTCAGAAGCCCTTGGGGATCCACGTTACCTTCACCAGCCCATGGGGACCCAGACGTGTCCCTCCCGTCCACAGCAGCGCTTGGGGATCCCCCGTCCTCACTGGCCTTGGGGATCCTTTGGGGTCCCCCGTCCTCACTGGTGTCAGGCCCCCCCCAGACCCTTGGGGACGCCCCTATCCTTGCCAGGCTTGGAGAACCCTTGGGGATTCCCCCTCGCCATCCTGGTTACCCTCAGGACTCTGTCCCTGGTCCTTGGTGGCCTTGGTCACTCTGGGGGATGCCCCATGTCCTTGTCCCTCTGAGGGTCCCCCCCATCCATACTGGTGGCTCTGACACCCCCCATTTCTCTTGTGTCTCTCCAGGGCATCGATGACTCCAGCAAAGACAAGTAAGTGTCCCGGGGGGGCGTCACAGCCAGCCCATCCTGGGGGGCACCCAGGGGGACCCTGACCCAGCCGTGTCCCCAGCCGTGGCGCCCAGGAGGCACTGAACCCCGAGGACGAGGTGGACGAGTTCCTGAGCCGGGCCATCGACGCGCGCAGCATCGACCAGCTGCGCAAGGACCACGTCAAGAAGTTCCTGCTCACTTTCCAGACGCCTGAGCTGGAGAAGAAGGTGGGGGGGTCCCTCTGTCCCCTGAAGTCCCCTCTGTCCTGGTTTCATGGCACCTTCCACCCTCTCCATCGCAGCTGTGGGTCACCTCTGTCCCTTCTCATCTGTGGGGCCCCTTCCATCCTGATGGCTTCATGGTCCTCCCTGTCCTAGCTCCTCCTTCCCATCCCTTGGGGTCCCCTCTGTCCCCCTCCATCTCATCCCCGTGGTCCCCTCCGTCCCCCTCGGGCCAGCCCTGTCCCCCCTGTCCCCGCAGTACTCCAAGAAGGTGGACGATC
Organism: Nesoenas mayeri; assembly: GCF_963082525.1. Taxonomy (NCBI): domain Eukaryota; kingdom Metazoa; phylum Chordata; class Aves; order Columbiformes; family Columbidae; genus Nesoenas; species Nesoenas mayeri. The sequence continues at coordinate 2,558,968 of NC_137558.1, read as the reverse complement.
GCTTCGCCGGCTATGTGGCCTGCACCCTCCTCGTCTTCTGCTTCATCTGCTGCCTCCAGATCGTGGTGTTCCCCCAGTGAGTGCTACAGCCCCCCAAAAAACCCCCACCCCGTCCCCCCACCCCCCGACACTCACAGCCGCCTCTCTCCTCAGCTCCCCACTGATGCTCGGTGTCTACGTCAGCATCTTCATCCTCCTCGCCACCATCCTCTTCGTCTGTGCCGTCTACTCCTGTGTCACCGTGAGTCCAGGGCCAGTGGGTGGGGGTTTTGGGGGGCTCAGCGGAGCGTGACGGGGATTTTGCCCCCCAGCTCTTCCCCGCTGCCCTGCAGCAACTGTCCCGGAAGATCGTCCAGTCCCGCACCCACAGCACCGTCATTGGCGTCTTCACCATCCTCCTCGTCTTCATCGCCGCCTTCGTCAACATGGTAGGGACGTGGGGCTTTGGGGTGGGGGGCCGCGGGTCACCGTCTCACCCCTCTCGTCCCCTCCAGTTCACCTGCAGCCGGGTGTCCCTGCGGGACTGCGCTGCCCACGAGCTCAACGTCACCCCGGAGGCCGTGGGACCCTGCCAGCTGCGCACCCTCAACCTGTCCCTGGGGTCCCCCGCGGGGCCCTGTCACCGCCACGGGCTGGCCTGCGACTTCCCCGAGGTGAGACCCGTGCGGCACCCCTGAGTGCGGGGCTGGGACGGGGTCCTGCGTGGGTGCCAGCAGGCCAGGTGCTCTGGGGGCTGGTACGGGGTCCCTGAGGATGCAGGGTGCTGGCAGGGGGTCCCATGGGTGCTGGAATGGGGTCCCCACAGACGCAAGGTGCTGGCAGGGGGTCCCATGGGTGCTGGAATGGGGTCTCCACAGACACAAGGTGCTGGCAGGGGGTCCCATGGGTGCTGGAATGGGGTCTCCACAGACATAGGGTGCTGGCAGGGGGTCCCATGGGTGCTGGAATGGGGTCCCCACAGACACAAGGTGCTGGCAGGGGGTCCCATGGGTGCTGGAATGGGGTCTCCACAGACATAGGGTGCTGGCAGGGGGTCCCATGGGTGCTGGAATGGGGTCCCCACAGACATAGGTTGCTGGCAGAGCGTCCCTGTGGGTGCTGGAACAGGGTCCCCACAGACGTAGGGTGCTGGCAGGGGGTCCCATGCGTGCTGGAACAGGATCCCCACAGACGCAGGGTGCTGGCAGAGGTCCCTGTGGGTGCTGGAACGCGGTCCCCACAGACATAGGGTGCTGGCAGAGGTCCCTATGGGTGCAGAGTCCTGCACAGGCACTGGTGCAGGGTCCCTGAAGGTGCAGACACAATGTCCCCAGGGGTGCTGGCGCAGGGTCCCTGAGGGTGCAGGGTGCCAGCGTGGGGTACCTGTAGGCACAGTGTCCTCAAGGGTGCTGGTATGGGGTCCCCAAGGGTACAGGGTGCTGTAGGCACAGTGTCCCAAAGGGCACAGGGTGCTGTAGGTACAGCATCCCCAAGGGTACAAGGTGCTGTAGGTACATTGTCCCCAAGGGTACATGGTGCCAACACAGTGTCCCTACGGGTACAGGGTGCTGTAGGTACAGCATCCCCAAGAGTATCGGGTGCTGGCACAGTGTCCTCAAGGGTTCAGTATGCTGTAGGTACAGTGTCCCCAAGGGTACAGAGTGCCAGCACAGTGTCCCCGCAGACACAGGCTGCTGACATGGGTCCCTCCGTGAGTGCTGGCACCGAGCCCCTGAGTGCTGGCAGGGTGTCCCCATGGGTGCCACGTCCCCGTGGGTTTGGGGTGCTGGTGGGAGTCCCCATGGGTGCTGGTGTCACTGCGGGGTGTCCCTCTCGCAGTACTTCAGCTACAGCGTGGTGCTGAGCCTGCTCGCCTGCTCCGTCTTCCTGCACATCAGCAGCATCGGGAAGCTGCTGCTCATGGTGGCCATCGAGGCCACCTACCTGGTGCTGGTGGAGGGGCCCCAGGCCACCCTGTTTGACAACGCTGACCTGCTGGTGGTGGCCAACGCCCTGTGAGTGCCCCATGTCCCCCCACTGTCCCCTCCCTGGGAGCTGCGTCCCCACACCGCTAACCCCAGCTCCTCTCCCCCCCGACCAGGCCCTTCAATGTGACCCAGGGTGAATGGTGAGTGGGGGACTGGGACCAGTGGGGAACTGGGAGGAGGGGGATGAGGGTGCGTGACAGCAGGAGAGTCCCTTGGGGTCTATGCTGGGAGGGTGGGTGCAGCTTTGGGGGCTGGGTGCAGGTTTGGGGTCCCTGGGGTGGGTGTGTCATAGGGGTTCAGGTGCAGGTTTGGGGTCTCTGGGGTGGGTACATCTTTGGGGATCCCTTGGGTGGGTGCACCTTTGGGGGCTGGGTGGAGGTTTGGGGTTTGGGTGCATCTTAGGGGGTCCCTGGCGTGGGTGCATCATAGGAGACTGGGTGCAGGTTTGGGGTCCCTGGGGTAGGTGTGTTGTAGGGGTTCACGTGCAGGTTTGGGGTTCCCGGGGTGGGTGCGTCATAGAGGACCGGGTGCAGGTTTGGGGTCCCTGGGGTAGGTGTGTCGTAGGGGTTCACGTGCAGGTTTGGGGTTCCTGGGGTAGGTGTGTCGTAGGGGTTCACGTGCAGGTTTGGGGTTCCTGGGGTGGGTGCATCATAGGGGTCCAGGTGCAAGTTTGAGGTCCCTGGGGTGGGTGCATCATAGGGGTCCGGGTGCAGGTTTGGGGTCCCTGGGGTGGGCAGGGACTGGTCCGGCGTCCCCTCTCAGCGGGGGGACGGTACCCACAGCCCAGCGGAGGGGAAGGTGGCCCTGCGGTACGTCACCCCAGTCATCCTGGCCGTCTTCGCGCTGGCGCTGTACCTTCACGCGCAGCAGGTCGAGTCCACTGCCCGCCTCGACTTCCTCTGGAAGCTGCAGGTAGGACCTGAGGGGGACGAGGGATGAGGGGACGGGACCGCCCCGCTCCCCGCACACCGGGGCGGCTCCCGCATGGTGCTGGGTGCCGCAGGCGACGGGCGAGAAGGAGGAGATGGAGGAGCTGCAGGCGTACAACCGGCGGCTGCTGCACAACATCCTGCCCAAGGACGTGGCGGCGCATTTTCTGGCGCGGGAGCGGCGCAACGATGAGCTCTACTACCAGTCCTGCGAGTGCGTGGCCGTCATGTTCGCCTCCATCAGCAACTTCTCCGAGTTCTACGTCGAGCTGGAGGCCAACAACGAGGGCGTCGAGTGCCTGCGCCTGCTCAACGAGATCATCGCTGACTTCGACGAGGTGCTGGGGTGCAGTGGGGAGGATCATGGGGATGGGAGGTGTGTGGGGTGCTGGAGAGGCTGTGGAGCAGCATGAGTGGGGGAAGGAAGATGGGGTGCTGGAGAGATCATGGAGCAGTGTTCATGGAGCTGTGGGATGGGGTGCAGGAGCTGGGGTGCACAGGGCCCCAGAGAGGCTGTAGAGCACTGTGCATGGGGTGCAAGAAGATGGGGTGCCCAGGGTGCTAGAGGGGCTGTAGAGCACTGTGCATGGGGTGCTGGAAAGAGGTGGTGAAGGAGTGTTCATGGAGCTGTGGGATGGGGTACAGGGGACAGGGAGCAGGAGATGGGGTGCATGGAGTGCTAGAGAGGCTTTTGAGCAGTATGCATGGGGTGCATGGGGATGGGATGCACAGTGTCCCAGAGAGGCTGTAGAGCACTGTGCATGGGGTGCAAGAAGATGGGGTGCACAGGGTGCTGGAGGAGAGTGCACAGGGTGCATGGAGCAGAGTTCCTAATGTGCAGAGGGATGGTGTGCAAGAAGAGGGGGTGCAGAGGGTGCTGGAGGGGCTGTAGGGCACCATGTGTGGGGATAGGGTGCAGGGGATGGGGTGCATGGGGTGCTAGAGAGGCTATGGAGCAGCATACATGGGGTGCACAGGGATGGGGTAGAGGGGATGGGGTGCACGGGGCTCCAGAGAGGCTGTAGAGCACCGTGCATGGGGTGCATGAAGATGGGGTGCAGAGAGTGCTGGAGGGGCTGTAGGGCACCATGTATGGGGATGGGGCGCAGGGGATGGGGTCCATGGGGCTCCAGAAAGGATGCGGAACACTGTGCATGGGGTGCAAGAAGATGGGGTGCTTAGGGTGCTGGAGACCATGGAGCAGTGTGCATGGAGCATGGGAGACCATGGGCTGGGCGGCAGGAAGATGGGGTGCACAGGACCCCAATGAGGCTATGGAAACATGTGCATGGGGTGCACAAGGTGCTGGAGGGGCTGTAGGGCACCATGTGTGGGGACGGGGTGCAGGGGATGAGGTGCATGGGGTGCTAGAGAGGCTGTGGAGCAGTGTACATGGGGTGCACAGGGATGGGGTGCAGGGGGCCCCAGAGAGGCTGTAGAGCACCATGCATGGGGTGCAAGAAGGTGGGGTGCACAGGTTGCTGGAGACACCACGGAGCACCATGCAGGGGGTGAGCACAGGCTGGGCTGCAGGCAGCTGGGGGGCACAGGACCCCAGAGGGGCCACGTGGGGGTGACACCACCCCCCTGTCCCTGTCCACCCAGATAATCAGCGAGCAGAAGTACCGGCAGCTGGAGAAGATCAAGACCATCGGCAGCACCTACATGGCGGCCTCGGGGCTGAACGCCGCCACCTACGACCGCGAGGGCCGGAGCCACATCGCGGCACTTGCCGACTACGCCATGCACCTCATGGAGCAGATGAAGTACATCAACGAGCACTCCTTCAACAACTTCCAGATGAAGATCGGTGAGCGGCCTTGCACACCCCTCGCACGTCGCTCTGACTCCTCGCACGTCCCTGCACGTCCTTTGCAGGCGGCACAGCAGCCACTGGCTCTTGCACGCCTCGTCCCTTTTCGCACACGCGGCCCTGGTGCATAGCCCTTGCACGGGGGAGCTTTGCACGCCCCCTTGGCTTTGCACGTACAGCCTGCACACGAGCCTTGCACACCTCTTGCATGCACAGCCTTTGCAGAGCACTTTGTATGCAGATCTTTGCATGCCCCTTGGGCCTTGCACACGCATTTGCACAAGCAAAGCCTTGCACACCTTTTCCCCTTTGTGCGCACAGCCTTTGCACACCCCTTGATGTGTGCTGATGTTGCACAGCCCTTTAGCCCTTGCACGCATAGGCCTTCACGCACCTCTTTACACACCCTGCTGCCTCCCACAGCCCTTTGCACATGCAAATCCTTGCACACCCCTTTCTTTTTGCACACACTGGCCCTTTCATACCCCTTCCCACTTGCACACCCCTGTGCACATGCAAACCATTGCACACACTGGACCTTGCACACCCCTGTGCATGTGCAAACCCTTGCACACCTCTTTCTTTTTGCACACACTGGACCTTGCACACCCCTGTGCACATGCAAACCATTGCACACACTGGACCTTGCACACCCCTGTGCGTGTGCAAACCCTTGCACATGCCTGTGCACATGCAAACCCTTGTACACCCCTTCTTTCTCGCACATCCTGGCCCTTGCACACCTCTGTGCATGTGCAGACCTTTCCACACCCCTTGCCTTCACCCCCCCCTGCACACACAAACCCTTGCACCCTGCTTCCCCTTTGCCCATACCCCCCTTTGCCCCCTCTTTTCCACTCGCATGCCCCCCACCTCCCCCCCGCAGCCATGGGGGGGTCCGTGACACCCTGTTTGTCCCTTTCTGACCCCCCCCCCAGGCCTGAACATGGGCCCGGTGGTTGCGGGGGTGATCGGGGCGCGCAAGCCCCAGTACGACATTTGGGGCAACACCGTCAACGTCTCCAGCCGCATGGACAGCACCGGCGTCCCTGACCGCATCCAGGTCAGCGGGGGGGCGGGAGGGGGGGACAGGGCCCCCCTAGAGCCCCTCCTCACCCCCCTATGTGTCCCATTCCCCCTGCAGGTGACAACGGACCTGTACCAGGTGCTGGCGGCCAAGGGTTACGTGCTGGAGTGCCGGGGGCTGGTCAAGGTCAAGGGCAAGGGCGAGATGACCACCTACTTCCTCAACGCTGGCCCTGCAGGGAGTTAGGGGGGGTCCCGCCTGGTGTGGCCCCCCCCGCCCCAGGACGTGCACCGGGGTCAGGCAAAAAAGGAAAAAAAATCCCCAAATCCATGTATTTAAAAGAAAAAACAAAGGGAGAAATGGACACAAGGGAGGTGGCTGGGGGGGAACCCCCTGCTGTGCCCCCCCCAGGGTGGGGGGATTACCCAGCACCGGGGGGGGGGTAGGGAGGGGTTGGGGTGCAGGTCCCCCCCCCTTTGCTAAAATCCCCCATGTGCCAAAGAGGGGAGATGGCCCCCCCCCGGGGAAGGGGCTGGGGGGTGTCCCGTCCCCTCCCCTCCATGTGCCAAACTGAAGTGCCGCCTGCGGGGGTGTGGGGAGCAGAGGCCAAGCACCTTCACACCCCCCCCCGGGGCTGCCAGCAGGGAGGGGGGGGTGGGTGCAGCTCCCCCCGCCTTTTAAATGCAAAAAAAAAAATGAAGTGACTTTTTTTTTTTTCCTTTTTCCTGTTTTTTTTTTTCTTAATTTTATTTTTAAGCTGTTTTGGGGCGGGGGGGGCTCAGCACCGCCCCCCCCTTCCCTCCACCGCTGCCCTGAGGTACTTCTTTGTCCTTCGTGTGTACAGATAAATTAATTATATATAAAACTCACTTTGGATACGAGCTGTGGCCTGGTGTGTGGGGCTGAGACTGGGGGGTCCTGGGGTCAAACCGGGCTCAGGGACCACGGGGAGGGAAGGGGAGCTGATGGGGTGATGGGGATGGGGGTTCAGTACGGGTGTTTGACCCCCAACCCCTTACCTGAAGAACCACCCGTGTGTTTCAAGCTGTGAGGGCAAATTACCTAAGAAAGGAATTTTAGCATTGATAGGTTTGAATAATAATACTTTGCAAACTTAGCACCTTTTATACAGATAATAATGATAGATAAGCGTGTTTGACCCCCAACCCCTTACCTGAAGAACCACCCGTGTGTTTCAAGCTGTGAGGGCAAATTACCTAAGAAAGGAATTTTGGCATTGATAGGTTTGAATAATAATACTTCGCAAACTTAGCACCTTTTATACAGTTAATAATGATAGATAAGCTACAGAGGAGGCTCCTTCTGCTCCACAAAGCTCACAGTACTATAAAACTCTTACAAAGATAAACCATTTATTAACCAAATGAGTTAACTTTCATTTTAAAGGGATACCACACGCTCAAATTCGTCTGTATTTACAAGTATAAACCATTTGGTTTATCAATGGTTTGACTTTCATTTTAAAGGGATATCACACATTCAAATTCGTCTGTATTTACAAGGATAAACCATTTGGTTTATCAATGGTTTGACTTTCATTTTAAAGGGATATCACACATTCAAATTCGCCTGTGTTTTCAAACAACTTTATGAGGTAATTTCAGAGGAATTTCTTACTCGTGGAGAGGTCTTGCAGTTTTTGCTGTTTGTCGTTGCTGTGGCGGTTCTGTTTGTTTGTTTGTTGTGTTTTTGCAGCTATCTCTCGGTAGTTAGTGCCACAGCCCCTCAGAAAGCTCTGGGCTGGTCAGTTCCATGTTTAGGAGAGATTTTTACCTCAGGATCTCCATGTTAAATAGTTCGCTGTGTGTAGAATGTGGATTCAAAGGAAGCTTTTCATTAGTCATCACCCACTTGTGGGGGGTTAACGGGAGGGGTGTTACGGGAGGGGGGTGTTACGGGAGGGGGGTGTTAATGGGAGGGGGGTGTTAACGGGAGGGGTGTTAACGGGAGGGGTAACGGTCGCCCCCCCCCCCCGGCCGCGTCTTTCCCGCCCAACCGCGCAGGCGCCTCAACGGCTCCTCCCCCCCCCCGCCCCGCGCTGTGACGCAGCCGTACGCGCGCGCTGCCGCCCTGTGACGCCAGCGCGCCGTCTACCGTACGTGCGTGCGTGCGTGCGCGCGCGGGCGCAGATCGCCATGGAGGCCTCGGCGGGCGGCGGGGCCGGCGGCGGCGGCGCGACCGGCAGGCGCTGGTACTTCACCCGCGAGCAGCTGGACCGCAGCCCCTCCCGCCGCGCCGGGCTCGACCCCGACAAGGAGCTCTCGTACCGGCAGCAGGCGGCCAACCTGCTACAGGACATGGGGCAGCGCCTCAACGTGTATCCGGGCCGCGCTAGGCCGCGCTAGGCCTGCGGTATCGCCGCCGCGGGGCGGGGGGGGCTGGGCCGGGCTGGGCCGCGGGGAGAGCCAGGGAAAGAGCCGGGACCGGCCGTTGGGAGAGTAAAGGCCGGTCCGGAGCGAGGAGGGTGAGGCCGGGTTGCCGGGAGGGTCCCGGAGCGGGGAGAGCCCGGCCCGGCCGTTGGGAGAGGGAGGCGGGGGGAGCCCGGCGCCTTGCGGGATCCGGCTGAGCCGGCCCGGCCGTTGGAACGGGGAGACTGGGAGCTTGGGGAGCTGTGCCGGTGAGCAGGGAGGGCCGGAGCGGGGAGACCCGGGCACATGTTGGCGGCGGGGGAGCGCGGCCCGGCCCGGGGGTTTGTCGGGGGGCTGAGGGTGCTGCTCGGGACTCGTCGCTGGGGCTATTTCCTTAACCGCCTGCTCAGGTCCCAGCTCACCATTAACACGGCCATCGTGTACATGCACCGGTTCTACATGGTGCAGTCCTTCACGCAGTTCCACAGAAACGTAAGTGTGCTGGGGGCTGGGGGGGTGCGGGGCGCCGGGGACCCCCCAGTTCTGCTCCTGCTGCTGCCTGGCAACCAGCTGGGGGGTGGCACGGTGGGGCTGACCCTGGAGAAGGGACAAGTGGTTTGTAGTTGCCGGTAGTCACCAGAGATGCTCTTTCCTCCTGGGGTTATTTGGACTTGCACAGGCTTTATTTCCTAAGAGATTATTTGTTTTATATGTGAGATCGCTTTACTATTAAACTTATTAACTTTGTTTTGTTTTCCTCTGAAGTCGGTGGTACCAGCAGCTCTGTTCTTGGCGGCCAAGGTGGAGGAGCAGCCTCATAAACTGGAGCATGTAATCAAGGTAGCACATGCTTGTCTGCATCCCCAGGAACCTCCCCTAGACACCAAGAGCGAGGTAAGTGTTGAGAGCGGGGAGCTGGGCTCTGATGGGAGGAGCAGGAATGGCAGAAACTGCCGCATCCCGCCTCGCTCGGGTTCCGCAGCCCCCGCTCTAACGAGCGTCCGTGTCCCAGGATGGCCAGTGCCAGCTTTCCAATTCAGCCGCTCTTGCGTTACCGAGAGCTTTTTGGCTTCTGTACAGCAGAAGGCTTTTTTTTCCCTGCTCTGTGGCAACTTTTCTTGTGTTCTCCTCCGCTGTGCTGCTGCAAATGTGACTGGGCTGTGCTGCATAACGGTGTCTGCGTGATAAAGCTGCTGAGGAGGGTGTGGATGTGGCTGCGATTGAGTAGTGTCTGCGGCAGAACAGAGGGTGGTGCGTGCGGTTGGTTCTGTTCTGTCCCCACGCATTTAACGGTGGGTTTTTACTAAACCCCATTCCCCATCTCTCGAGACAGCCCATCTTACCTGGAACTGAGCAGCCAACCCTGCTGAAAAGGGGCAGGCTTAAGGACAAAATAAAAAGGCAGCTGATTCCTCCCCGTACTGCCCGTGTAGCCGCCCCGTGCAGCTGTAGCTGGGGAACGGGTCCCCCCAGTGCTCTGCCTTCTCTTCTCTGGCAGGGAATCCGCGCCAGCTCCCCCAGTGCACATCACCAGAAAGATTCCCCTTTGCTATTTTTGCCTCCCCGAGAGAAAAAAAAAAGGCTGTTAGAAATGTGCAGGCTTTATACAGAGTTGCCTCATCGTGAGTAACTTGCCTGTCCTCTCAACCCCAGGCTTACCTGCAACAAGCCCAAGACCTGGTCATTCTAGAGAGCATAATACTGCAGACCCTGGGTAAGTTTTTCCAAGCGGACGGGCTGCCACACGAATCCCAGAGCCAGGAGAGTTCCGCAGAGCGGAGAGCCTGACCGCCCCTTCTCCACAGCTGGAGGGCAGCTGCACAGCTGGAGAGCAAGAGTCCAGGCAACAAACTCTTGGATTTTTCATGCCCGCTCCTTGTTTTGCTTTTAACGGCAGTTTTTTCAGGTGTAACTTGTGTCAGGTTTGATGCTCAGAGAAATGAAACTGTGGCTCGTCTCTTTTCTTCCCCTCCCACCACAGGTTTTTACCGCTTGGACGCCAGTCCCTGTCCTCCCTTGTGCTGTTGATAACGCTCTAGTCCTGTGGTCAGGAAGCAGTTTGCACTGAGAGATTTCTAACAAAACCTGGGCTGAAAGTTAATTTTTTATCAGAATGGGGGGGGGGGGCAAAAAAACCCGAAACAACAAAACCAGCAACGGTTGTTGGGGTTTTTTTGACAGTAGAAGCTGGAGCCTCCACGTAGGGCTGTGGCTGTTGGATCTCGTATCCTGTTCCTTTCTAAAATGTGCTGTTAAGATTCTGTTTTACTAACGTGTGTTCTGTTTCAGAGGCAGTTTGTAGGTAGCGTTCTGCTCCAAAATCCTCATGGTTATTTCTGACTTGATTCGCAGAAAATGCCCCAAACTCCCCCGAGGGGACGGGAGGGGCGTATGTGTCGATGGGCCAAACTGGGACCTTGGTTCTGCAACCACTCGGTTCTCCAGTTGCCTTTTAAAATGTCCCAGTTCTTCTAGAATGTTCTGCATGGGAAGAACCAAATCTGTTGCACACATGGACCGATTTGAATGATTTTTTTTTTTCCTTTTAAACATAATGGCCAAAGTGAATAGGAAACTGCAGCGAGGATTAAGTTCAGTTGTCTTTAGGCTCCTTCAAAGGGAAAACGTCTGCTTCCTCTTAGCTTTTTGGGTGACAGAAATTCCTTTGGGCCGATGCCATTGTCTTCTCCTTCCTCCCAGCTGCTGGAAGAGGCTTTGTCCTGCTATTTTTAAAATCCTTAATAGCTGTTTTGTTTTCAGTGAGGTCTTTCAAGCGCATGTAGCTGCTCGAAGGGCTGGCAGCAGCAATGACCTCTGGGTTTTGTGCCTGGAGAACTTGAGTCTTCTGGATATACAGGAAAACGGGCTCCTGTGTTCCTGCCGGGCAGAGAGCAGGGGCTGTAGGAGGGAAGGGAGAAAACCTTGTCCCCCAGGAGCGGGAATAAAGGTTCGTGGATCCACAGGGCTGTGCTGCTGCCTCGCTGACGGCCCTTCTCTCTGTGTTCTTCCAGGTTTCGAGATCACCATCGACCACCCGCACACCCATGTGGTGAAGTGCACGCAGCTCGTGCGAGGTAAGCGGGGCCGGATGGCAAATACTTGCGGCTTCTCCTCCCCGTAACCTCAGCGCGGTAGAGAAGGGACGTGAAAATACGATAAGAGCTGTGAAAATGCGCCGTAGCGTTCAGAGCTGCCCAAGAGCTCACCTGCAATCGCTTGCCTTGATAACTGTAACAACGTAAAAATCGAGGTGGTTACAAATGACTGGCGTGATGTTGTGGTTCTGCTGAACTACACCAAGTAACTTCTAAGATCCTTCTCCATGCCAGAATCTCTACGTACAGTAATTTCTAACTACGCTTTGGTGTAATTAGTCAAACAGTGGTGGGTGTTGTGTGTGTAATAATCATCAGGACGTACCAAATCACACCGTGCTTTCCTTTTCTCTTTCAGCCAGCAAGGACTTGGCGCAAACTTCGTATTTCATGGCTACCAACAGGTTATTTTATAATTAATTCATATTGGACGAGAGGGTTTTATCATAAGGAGATGTGATGCCCGGGGTGTTAGGCAGCCTGGGGATCGCTCGGTTTGGTTCAGACAGAGCGGGAATCCTTTTCCAGCTGCTTAAAACTGGCTGCAAAATCAGCCCTTTAAGCGAGGCAGGTGGGATGCTTGGAACTTCACTGCTTGCGGAGTTAATATTTAGAACAGACCGAGTGGTGGACATGGGAAATCCTGTGGGTTTTGTGAAAGAGCTCACAGGAGTGAAGGGATGGGAGGAAAAGATGGTTTAAGCTGCAGAGTCAGAAAACGCTGCCAAGCCCTGAGTTTGTGTGGCCTTGGGCGAGTTGTTTCTCCTCCCCACCTGCGTTACCCGCTCGCCCGGCGCGGGGTGAACCCTTTGTTGAAGCTTCTCGAGCTCCAAAGGGCATCGTGTGGGTTTTCCTGCATAAAGCAGCGTCAAGGGAAGGTGGTGTCGGGATTTGTGGGCAAACACGTCCTTGAAACGTGTTTTGTCCCTGCAGCGGTAATTGCTAAACCAAGGAATTATGAATTAAGGTTATAATTGAAAGAAATCCAGGTAGAAAGGAAGAAGCGCAGCCTCAGTTTTGCCTTAAAGTGATGCTGCAAAACACTTGATTAAGCTGCTTAAGCGATGAACTCGATTTATCAGGCGTAGGTACAGACGGTTTATTTCCTTTTGGCACCGGTGCGGGGCAGAGCGAAGGCTGTTTGTGCACTCTCGCTTCTGACCTTGACAGACCAGATAAAGGCTCCGAATTCCCTGGGTTTGACTTAATGTAAATACAGTATCCGCGAACCAGGGTCAGCCTTTGTGGCTGTAGATGTGCATATCTCTCTCTCTCCATATTGCATTGCTGGAAAAGTGCTTAATAACCTGAAGAAATGCAGCCAACGCCGTCGTGCGGCTGCACGGAGACACTCGGTGGCCCCGTGTCCATCAAGGGACAATTATAAGGGTGATGGGGATGCTCAGTTTGCTGCCAGGTTTGCAAGGCTTAGTAGAGAGGAAGATGCTTTCTCTGTGCTTCCCAGTCCGCCCAGCACTGATGTCTGAGCAAATTAATTTACTAATTGACTAATAAAACTGTTTGATAGGTGACCGGGCTGCCTTTAGGGTGAGTCACTCCGGTGTATGGTGCTATTCGCAGCCAGTCACTGTTCTTAAAAATCATTTAGGAAAGAACAGCCGCTTCCTAAAAGACAAAAAGGGCCAGTTTGCTCTTTGAGTTGAACCTGGAAGTGTCTTTAGTTTATTCTCGGACTGTGCGGAGCCTCAAACTGACAGCGGCCTGAGAAAAACGGGGAAGGAACAAGCAAATTGGTGGAGCGGGATAGAGACACTGGTAACAGGAGGGTTGTGCTGGGGGACCGTCCCAGCACGGCCACCCCCTGTGCAGCCTTTAGTCAGTGGGTGATTGTGTGTCCTGAAGTTCAGGTTTGGGAGCTGATACAATCACAGGAGGGTTTGGGTTGAAGGGACCATTAAATGTCACCTTATCCACCATGAGCAGGGACATCTTCAGCAGCTCAGGGTGCTCAGAGCCCCGTCCAGCCTGGCCTGGGGTGTCTCCAGGGATGCTCCATCCACCACTTCTCTGGCCAACCTGAGCCAGGCTCTCACCACCCTCAGAGGCCACAATTTCATCCGTATTACCTAATCTAAATCTCCCCTCTTTTAGTTTAAAACCATCACCCCTCGTCCTACCGCAACAGGCCGTGCTCAGAGTCTGTCCCCATCTTTCTTATTGGCCCATTTTAAGCACTCAAAGGTTCTTTTTGTTCCTCCCTCCTTTGCGGTGCCCCCAGCCTGCACCTGACCACCTTCAGCCTGCAGTACACCCCTCCCGTCGTGGCCTGCGTCTGCATCCACCTGGCTTGTAAATGGTCCAACTGGGAGATCCCGGTCTCCACGGATGGGAAGCACTGGTGGGAATACGTCGATGGCACTGTGACTCTGGAGCTCTTAGATGGTGAGTTTGGGACTAGTTGTTTTATTTCCCCTAAAAGCTCTTAATGTTATTTCGACAACTCTGTTCCTGGGTCCGTTCATGGACTCCAGGACTTGTCAAGGTTTCCAGCACTGCAGCAGCCTCTGTGGTACCACAGAGCTGGCAAAAAGCACAGTGAGATGAGTTTCAATGTGATCAGTGATATAAATCCTCAGGATTTCCCCTCCTGGAGTGGCCCCATCTCGTTAGTAGCTCCGCTCGTCAGTGCGGGGGTGCCCTGATGGGTCGTGCTGCTCTGCCTCTGACCCTCCTGCCTGGCTTTGTGTTTTCTCTGCAGAACTGACTCATGAATTCCTGCAGATCCTTGAGAAAACTCCCAATCGGCTTAAACGCATCCGGAACTGGCGGGTAAGACTCTGCTTTGGACGGCGGGTGCTTGCAGGAGAGAACAGGCTCTGATTTCTTGTGTGCGGCATCTCCGCTCTTACAATGCGAGACAGTGTCTGAAGGGCATGTGTGTGGGGAAGGTCTGAATGCTGTGACTCTGCAAAATGTTGCTTTAGCGCTTGAGTTCATCTGTTCTGAATTAACTCTTGGGTTTTCAGCTGCTCTAGCAGCCCCGCTTGCAGTGGTTGGGCCTTTTCCCACAAGGGGAGACGGGGACAAAGTGGATCTGTCTTTAAATGAGCGTTTGAGCGGTGCACAGGGAGTTTTGTTTGCATCAAACCAGCTCTAGCGACAGCCCGAAGTAAATAACCGATGGCTGCTTTTCTTCCAGGCCTCTCAAGCAGCCAGGAAGTCAAAGGCTGACGACCACGGCGAAGATAAGAGCCTGTCAGAGCAGACGATCCTCAACATGATTTCCAGGAACAATAGTTCGGACATGAACATCGCTGGGTTAATGAGCATGTCGACATCCTCGACTGCCGGAGCGGGGCCTTCTCTGCCGGCCACAACCGACTCGCCCAGCGACCAGAGCGCTGCGGACACGTCCCAGTCTGAGCACTGGTTGTCCCAGCATCCTCCCCCCAAGCTGGAGACTGGCCAGAGCCACAGGACTAACGAAAGCTCGTCGGCTGCCGAGCACCCGTTACAGCAAGATGGCGCTGGTTATCAGAAGCAGAGCGGCAAGAACGCTCCCTCGGCCAAAGTCTCGCTCAAGGAGTACAGGGCCAAGCACGCCGAGGAGCTGGCGGCGCAGAAACGGCAGCTGGAGAACATGGAGGCCAACGTGCGCTCGCAGTACGCCTACGCCGCGCAGAACCTGCTGGTACAGCAGCAGCGGGAGAGAGAAGTCCAACAGGATGGCAACCCCTCTCCCGTCGTCCTGAAAATCCCCATGGGCGGCTCGGAGAACCCTGAGCGTCCTCCCGGCCCTGAGAAAGGCGACAAAGCCTCGGCGCTGAAGCTGAGGATCCCGGTGGCGAGTGGAGGTGGGGACAGGCCGCTCCCCTCCAAGCAGGAGGAGATCAAAATGCGGATCAAGGTGCCGACGGCTGCGGACAGACACGGCTCCTCGGACGAGTGCGGCGTCAAGAACCGGGAGCACAAGGAGAAACACAAGGGCCATTCTTCCAACCACCACCACCACCACCACAACCACCACTCGCACAAACACTTACACCCCCAGCTCGGCGCCGGTCCCAGCAGCGTCACCAACAAGCGACCGGGAGACTCTAAACACGGCAGCCAGCCCAGCGCCGCCCCCCACAAAACCTACGGCCCCCTCATTTCTTCCCGCAAGAGGCCGCTGCTGGAGGAGCTCATGGCGCCGGCCGCGCCGGCCGCACACGAGCACCAACCCAAAGTCAGCAAACCCTCCAAAGGCCCCGGGGTGCCCTTCCCGTACCCGCACCTCCCCGGGCACAGCTCCGATCTGGGCAATATCCCTTTACCCCCGGCCAACAAAGCCCGGGGTACCCACGGCAAATCGGACAAGGGTCCCACGGGGGCCAACGGGCACAACGTGAGCCAGGCCAGTGACTACCAAGATACGGTGAACATGCTGCACTCGCTGCTGAGCGCGCAGGGCATGCAGCCCGCCCCGGCCCCCGCCTTCGAGTTCCACTCGTACGGGGAGCTCTTGAACCCCCGCGCGGCCGCCAGCGCCAGAGCCGCCGCCAACACGGACAAGCCCCGACCACCCCCCCTGCCCTCAGAACCGCCCCCTCCGCTCCCCCCCCTCCCCAAGTAAAAAAAGCAAAACAAATATCCCTTTTTACTACTGAGTTTATACAAAAGCCCAAGCCCAAACCTGGGCTGCCCCCACGGGGGCCTAAAAGGGCTTGTTTGATCTCCACTGCCTCACGAAGAACTATTTTATTATATTATAACTTTTATTATTGATATTTAGAGCGCGGAGTTGTTGAAGCTGTGAAAGGATCAAACCCTTTCTCTGTTCCTTGCTCCCTCCCCCAGCAACTTGCAGGCAGCGCTGGGCTCTGGCCCTGCTGGAACTGAAGCCCCCTCTGGGGAACACATCGTGGGGGGGCTCTGGGGGGGTATTTAAAATATGTCACAGAAAATTTAAGATGTTTTACAAATAATTTAAGCATTAACTTATATCTTAGTGTTCTGTTTGTTTTAATTTTGTGGTGCTGCGGGGCAGGGGGTTGGGGTGGGATGTTTGGGTGGTTCCACTCGAGCTGCTGGATTTGGGAGTTTTGGGGAGGACGCGATGCGGGGTTGGGGGGGGACAGGACCGGTGGCTGCTGAGGCTGGGGGGGATGTCCATGGGGCGATGGGAGCTGCTCTGGGGTCTGGTTTCCTCCGAAATCTCCAGTTTTGGGGTCCCACCTCCATCCCTTGCTCTGGCGGCTTTAGGTGGTGTTTGGTGTTGAACAACCGGAGGTGATGGATTGAGGGTGCTCAGGCCAGGGATGGGGCTGCTTTTGGGGGGACAGAGTCCAGAGGAGCTGCCGGGGATGAGCGAGGGGCTTGGACCTGGGGTTTTGTGAAACTTACTCTACCTCAAGCTGGTTTTTTTGCACCTTGCCAGTGCCTCGGCCCCCTGCAGCACTGCGTGTGGTTTTTGCTCCTGGCAAAGGCCTGTCTCACGTCCCCCCCCCCGCTGGCTGCTCCCCGGTTGACGTGAACCGCATGTTTTTTCCGTTAATCAGTGGGGAGCAATGTCTGCAGCTGCCCCTGGAAACCAAGAGGTGATGGGGTAGACCTGGGGGGGCCTCTTGGCCCCCAGCTCGCGGCCTGGGGCCAAACCGGTGTCCCTGGGGCTACCGGGAGCTTCTCCCTTCCCGGAGTTTAAGCCCGAACCCGCTCGGGGCCGCGGGACCCCCGAGCCCCCGGTGCCGCCGCGCCCACGTGTCGCCTTCCCGCCGCGCCGCCACCACGTGACCCCCGGGGCGTGGTTGGTCCCTGCGGAGTGACGGCCGACTCCACCAACCGCGAGCGGCACCGCCCCCGCGCCTCTCGCTGATTGGTAGTCGGGCGGGCCAGTGAGGTGGCGGGGCGGGCGCACAGCAAGGCAGCAGGGAGGCCGCGGCGGCAGCGAGGTAAGATGGCGGCGGCGCTGCCCGCCCTGAGCGGGGTGCGCGGAGCCCTTCGCCGCCACACCTGCGCGCTCCCCCGGGGTCCCGCCACCGCGCACCGGCCGGGAGGGGGGCGATTCTTCCCGTTCTCCCCTCCGGCAGCGCCGTCCGGGCCCCGCGCGGGAGCGCCCCTCACGCCCGCTGCCCGCGGACAAAATGGCGGCGCCGGGGGAGCCGGGCGGGGCGAGTGCGCGTGCGCGGGGCGGGCGGCGGAGCACGTGCGTGGGGAAACCGGGAACCGGGAACCGGGATGGACACCGGGAGGGGGTCAGGTACTCGGGAGCTGCGCTGGCGCCGTCCCGGGCGGGAGCGACCCCGCACTGGTGCTGTACTGGGCGGGAGGATCCTGCCCTGGTGCTGTACCGGGAGGAGGGGATCCTGTACTGGGCAGGAGTGATCCCGCACTGATGCTGTACTGGGCAGGAGCGATCCTGCCCTGGTGCTGTACTGGACGGGAGCGACCCCGCACTGGTGCTGTACCGGGAAGAGGGGATCCTGTACTGGGCAGGAGCGATCCTGCAGTGGTGCTGTACTGGGAGGCAGCGGTCCTGCACTGGTGCTGTACTGGGCGGGAGCGATCCTGCACTGGTGCTGTACCGGGAGGAGGGGATCCTGTACTGGGCAGGAGTGATCCCGCACTGGTGCTGTACTGGGCAGGAGCGATCCTGCCCTGGTGCTGTACTGGGCGGGAGCAATCCCACACTGGTGCTGTACTGGGAGTGAGCGATCCCGCACTGGTGCTGTACTGGGCGGGAGGACCCTGTACTGGTGCTGTACCGGGAGGAGGGGATCCTGTACTGGGCAGGAGCGATCCTGCACTGGTGCTGTACTGGGAGGCAGCGGTCCCGCACTGGTGCTGTACTGGGCGGGAGCGATCCCGCACTGGTGCTGTACTGGGAGGAGGGGACCCCACACTGGTACTGTACTGGGCAGGAGCAATCCTTCACTGGTGCTGTACTGGAAGGCAGCGGTCCCGCACTGGTGCTGTACTGGGCAGGAGCAATCCTTCACTGGTGCTGTACTGGGAGGCAGTGATCCCACACTGGGCCCCATGGGGCTGGGGGAGCATTCTGGGGGACCAAGACTGAAGGTGCCCCCAGGGCTGGGGGTGCCCAGCAGGACAGACCGGTCCGTACTGGGCGTGCTGGGGCGGGGGGGGTGCTGGGAGAGGGGCTGGGGGTCCCTGGGGACGCGTGTCCCCGTGGGGCAGCGCTCGCTGTGCCCACACCCTGGTGTGGGTGTCCCTGCTTGGGAGCCGAGGTGAGCGAGATGTGCTTCGTTGTGTGCGGAAATGCTGCTGCAGACCTAAAATTCCTCCAACATCGGAGGAAAAATATTTACAGGAGCAGCTTCATCTCCCACCTGTCCCCGGGGGACAAAGAGTTTCATTGGCAGAGGTGGCTCATTCTATTTATCAGTAGTTTCTTTCCTTCCTTTTAACCGCTCTGTGTCTCCCGAGCAGGCGCTGCCATGAACAGGATTCGGATCCACGTTTTGCCGTCGAGCCGGGGCCGCCTGACGCCGGTGCCGCGGGCGCAGGAGCCGCTGGCGTGCGCCTTCAGCCAGCGGCCGTGCTCGCAGCCGCGCCTGGACGGCCAGGACTTCTGCATCAAGCACATCCTCGAGGACCGGAGCGCCCCGTTCAAGCAGTGCAGCTACGTCTCCACCAAGAACGGGCGGCGATGTCCGAATGCTGCGCCCAAACCGGAGAAGAAGGATGGGTGAGTGGCTCTATGTTTCTAATTCAAAGCGGCAGGAGAGGGTCATGCATTCGGCTGCTGTGCGTGTGTTACTCGGACTCTTTCTCCCTCTTTCTGAAGCGTTTTTAAGTTAAATAAAGAGTGTTGGGCTCTGTGTGGAGTCGTCGGTCTGCAGTGACCCGGGTCCTTTATCAGGGCTCAGGTTTAACGTCCCGCTCTCCGGGCTCGTGGTCGATGCTCAGCACACACGCTCTGCTCGTGTGTTCTGTGGACTTGATGACCTGGTTGTGCGTCTTGTTCTCTGACGCGTGTTAAATGCTCTGCCTGTGCGGGTGGAAGGGCCCGGAACGCTTATCGATAGCCAGTGAGTGCGTCAGCGCCATTTTGCTTACGGGAGCGCTGACCCGTGTTTCATTCTCCGAGGCTACGGGGATGTGGACACTCTGGGTCTTGGTCCCTCTGCCACCAAAGGGATCCGCTCAGCGTGGAAACCGAGCGTCCCGCGTGGACCTTGGGGTGCAGAATCACCTCAGTAAAAAGCTCTTTGCTCTCCCAGCTGCTGTGGCCACTGGCTCCACTGCCAGAAGTGGCGTTTCACACGTGGTCGCATTTGCCGCGAGATTTGGGGACGCGCTTCCCAGGCGCCGTTTCTCACTATGTTGCTTGTTCGTTTTGCTGCCCGCGGGCCCGGAGCCGTAACGAGCTCGTGGTTTATTCCCGCAGGGTGTCGTTCTGCGCGGAGCACGCCCGGCGGAACGCGCTGGCGCTCCAGGCTCAGATGAAGAAGTCCAATCCCGGGCCTGTCAGCGAGACGCTCCTCTGCCAGCTCAGCTCGTACGCCAGACCGGAGCTGGGCGCCCAGAGCGCCGAGAGCAGCCGCAGCGAGGCCAGTCGCATCCTGGGTAAGGATTAGAAGCCAAAACCAATAAGGGAGGACCTGGAGTTCTCCATTCTGTGTGGAAATACCACTTCCTAAATCCAATGGAGACAGGGGGCCGTGGGACTGTGTTCTGCAAGCCCTGGAGTGTCTTGCGTGTTCCTCACTAGACGAGTCGCTCTGCCAGACCCAAATCCTGCAGGTTTGCGTTCTTGCAGTCGCAGAATGGAAACGTGAGCTGGGTTCCCCCTGTGCTGCTTTGTATCCAGCGGTGCCCGTCAAACGCTGGCTTGGTGGGACCAGCCGGCACTTCGTGATTCTTGGGTAGGGAGAAATCACCGAATCGCAGAATAGTTTGGGTTGAAGGGACCTTCAAATGTCACCTTATGCCATGACAGGGACATCTTCAGCAGCTCAGGGTGCTCAGAGCCGCGTCCAGCCTGGCCTGGGATGTCTCCAGGGATGCTCCATCCACCACCTCTCTGGCCAACCTGAGCCAGGCTCTCACCACCCTCAGGGCCAACAGTTGCCTTTTACCCAGCCTGAATCTCCCCTCGCTCCACAGGAGTTTTGTGTCGTGTCCACACAGGTTTCCTTTTGCTTTTCCATGTCTCCCGCTGCGCCGGGGAGAAGTTTCTCCTGGCAAGAAGCTGCTTGAGTGGTGGAGCTGAGCTCCTGCTGTCCCCATTTGTCCAGCACCACGACGGGGGCCGTGTCCTGTCACTCAGAGCAACTTGTCTTTGCAGACGAGGACAGCTGGAGCGACGGCGAGCAGGACCCGCTCACGGTGGAGCAGACGTGGCGCGGGGACCCGGACAGCGAGGCCGACAGCATCGACAGTGACCAGGAGGATCCATTGAAGTGAGTTGGGTGCTGGTGGCTGCAGATTCCACACACACACATCCATGTGTAGCGTGCGGAACGTTCTGAACCGTGTGGTGCCAGAGGAGGTGGCAGTTCCCTTAACGAGGTGATGTTATTAATGAGGTTGTGCCTTGTGAGTTGCTCAGTGTGAATGCTCATGGAGCTGGTGGTTCCTCTGGGAATCATTTGGTGGTTCAGCGCTCTCTGGGTGATATCTTAAATCTCTGAAAACCAGTACAGGGTGTTTCAAAAAGACGGAGCCCGCTTGAAATCGCAACACAAGGTGTTTTGGATCTGTCTTTTTAGAATCATTTTGGTTGAAAGAGACCCTTGAGATCAGGGGGTCCAACCATAACCCACCCCTGGCACTGCCACTGAGAACCTCATGTGTCCAACCCTCCAGGGATGGTGACTCCAGCACTGCCCTGGGCAGCCTTTTCAGCGCCCCACAGCCCTTTGGGGAAGAAATTATTCCTAAACCACGCTGTATTTCTGCTCACCCGTGGATCTGTTCATCAGCCTGTGTGTCTGATCACATCCACGTCACTCAGTGGGGACGCAGCCCTGAGGGACCCTCCGCAACGTCCCCGTGCGGTGTTTTGCAGGCACGCTGGCGTGTACACGGCTGAGGAGGTGGCTCTGATCATGCGCGAGAAGCTGATCCGCCTGCAGTCTCTGTACATCGACCAGTTCAAGCGGCTCCAGCACCTGCTGAAGGAGAAGAAGCGCCGCTACCTGCACAGCCGCAAGGGAGAGCACGAGGCCATAGGCAAGTACCCATCCAGGTGCTCACCGCTTGCATTCCTCCTTCCTTCCCTCTCCAAAACACACCCACAACTCTGTAGTTTTAATATTTGCCCTTTGTAAAGCGGATTTCTGAGCAGCACCGTCTTGTAAGGGTGAGAATTACCCCAGGTCTGCGTCTCGCTGTTCCTCTGGCCGCGTGCCCAGAGATCGGTATCGTCTGGGTTAGAAAAGCCGCCGGATTTCTTTACTCTTCAAAGTTCGCGGCGCTGTCAGGAAATGAGACGACAAAGCTAATTCTGAGACAAAAGTGCTTTTTTTGTCTGGGATTTCCTGGTTTGGGGGGTTGATAAACAAAAGAATTGATTCATCCGTAAGGTCCTGTGTGTGTGGGCAGAAGTTTGGTCCCGTTTTTGCACCACAACTGCTGCGGTGACGTGACCCTCCATAGTGTTTGTGCCTCGCTTGGCTTTCCCTGCGCAGAACGGAGCCGGAGTTCATGTTCAGCAGAGGTTGTACAAGCATCGCAACGCTAAAAACGCCTTCTCCGGCCTCGTCTTATAATAGCCCATCCTGGAAAATGGCATAATATGGCTCGGTCTTGAGTAAAAATAACTGTAAGTTGGGTACATAACAATTTTGGAGAACTCTTTTTAGCAAACCAGTAATAGAAAAGCAGATTCCAAGCGTCGCCCTGTAATTAGTGCTGGGAGTGCTTACTGGAAGCTTCCAGAACTTGCAGAGGAGCAAGCTGAAGTTTGGCAAACTGCTGTTCTGCCTGCAGAAATCACATTTTGAGTGGCCAAATGATTTTAAAAGACTCTTAAAAATATTCGGTCGCCTCCTTGTGTGCATGGAGCGGTTGGGATAAGTGTCACGATGGAGTTTGCTTTGTCATCCTCTTACGCGATGGAAAGGTTTTCTTGGTTATGTTTGCCATTCTTCCTGCTGCTTCGCTCCGGGCACCGACATCTGTGTTATGGATCAGCTCTTGGAGCTCTCGACGGCCAGTTTTGGCTCCTGATACCAAGAAAATGTGGCAGGTGGGGTGATGTTTTCTGAGCCTCCGTCTCTCTGTGCAGGCAGCAGCCTCCTGACGGGCCCCGAGGGGCTGATGGCCAAGGAACGGGAGAACCTCAAGCGTCTCAAGTGCCTGCGGCGCTACCGGCAGCGTTACGGCGTGGAGGCCCTGCTGCACCGGCAGCTGCGCGAGCGCAGGATGTTGGCGACCGACGGCACGGCCCAGCAGGTCTGTGCGGCTCCGGCTGGGGTTCCAGAGCTCTTCTGTCATCTATTCCTGGGGGAAAAGGCCCTGGGGGTGTTGGTGCCAGCGGCTGAACATGAGCCAGCGTGTGCACAGGTGGCCAAGAGGCCACCAGCATCCTGGCTGGTCCCAGCACTGGTGTGGCCAGCAGGCCCAGGGCAGTGACCGTCCCTGTGCTGGGACCTGGGGAGGCCAAATCCTGGGGACAGTTTTGGGCCCCTCACGCCAAGAAAGAGCTTGAGGTGCTGGAGCGAGTGGAGAGAAGGGAACGGAGCTGGTGAGGGGCTGGGGCACAAGTGTGATGAAGCGGCTGAGGGACCTGGGGGGTTCAGCTGGAGAACAGGAGCTGAGGGGAGACCTTCTGATCTCTGAACTGCCTGAAAGGAGCTTGGAGCCAGGGGGGTCGGGCTCTGCTCCCCAGGAACAAGCACCAGGAGCAGAGGAAATGGCCTCAAGTTGCGCCAGAGGAGGTTGAGGTTGGATCTGGGAACAATTTCTTCCCCAAAGGGCTGTGGGGCATTGAACAGGCTGCCCAGGGCAGTGCTGGAGTCACCATCCCTGGAGGGTTGGACAGATGGACATGAGGTTCTCAGGACATGGGGCAGTGCCAGGGCTGGGTAAGGGTTGGACTTGATCATCTTGAGGGGCTTTTCCAACCGAAGTGATTCTGTGATTGCTGGTTTGCTCTGGCCCTGCCCGTGTAACATCCCATCTCCAAGGCCGTGGAGATCTGGGCCTGGCCAGACTCGGTATCTGCACATTGGCTGCAACACTGGGGGCTCTGACACCTGAAATGGGCACCAGAACGGCCAGAGTTCCAGCGTGAGGTTGGAGAACTTTCCCTGTAGGACAGGAGGGCTCAGCTTGATTTTCAGCACTGAAAAACTGATGGCAAATATCCCTTATAATGCTGAAACCCAGACAACTCGAGCCGTGGGGACCCTAAGGCAGCCCCTTGCGTCACACCACACCAAATTCGAAGCTGTCCTCAGTTATTTCTTTGTAATCATCTTAAAATTCAAAGCATTCCCTTAACTGACTTCTAAAAGTTAAGTCTGAGAAGCCTCATTCTCTGGGCAATACTTCTGAGGTGAAGTTCTGCCTGTTGCACTCGAGTGGTGCCTCGTTATCTGGGCTCTGTTTAATGAAACTTGAAGGGGAAGGACATAACGAGGAGCCGGAGTGGAGGCGAGAGCTGAGTGCTGGCGCGCTTTGCAAGCGGGATGCGGATGTTGTGTTGTGTCTGAGCTCTCCTCTCCCGCAGGCTCACACCACCCGCTCCAGCCAGCGCTGCTTGGCCTTTGTCAACGACGTCCGATGCTCCAACCCGTCCCTGCCGATGACCAGGCACTGCCTCACACGTATCCTTTGATCCGCCTGCACGCCTGGCTGATGCTCCTTTCGATTTTAATCTCTTTGGCCCTAAATCAAGGCCACCGGTTTGCCGTAGCCGTTGGTTTCAAGCAGGAGCCCAGAGGAAACGTCTCCCGGTCTGTTGGCGCTCCCGACCCGTGGAGCCGCCAATTCGTGTGGGAGCAACAGGAACCCGGGCTCGGTGTCACCTCTGCCATCCCGGGGCCTGTGTCCGCTCGGCGCAGCCGCGGCGCTGGGGAGCAACACGGGAACCTCCCGGAGCCCAAGGGAGGCGTGGGGTGCGTTTTTGGCTGTGGAAGCACATCTGGTTGACTTGGGTGCCAACAGCCACCCCGAGCGCGGTTCAGAGCTCCCGGGACGCGTCCTCTGTGAGGGGCGTTTGTAGGAAGCGGTGTCCGGCTGCTGCAGCGTGTGCTCGGGGATTTTTGGGGAGGATCTGCATGAGGAGACAGTTTCCAGCCCCTTTGGGGCTGCCGTGGGTCGGCTCAATCTCCTTTTACTCCTTGACGGGTTTGCGCACACGTGAGCAGCTTCCAGCTCCCGAAACAGCCTTTTTGTGAGCGCCAGGGATCCCCTCAAGCTCAGGGATTGTCACCACAGTGCGGGACCTGCAGTTCCCCCGGGATCCCCTCAAGCTCAGGGATCGTCACCCCAAGGCGGGATCCCCGGGATCCCCTCAAGCTCAGGGATTGTCACCCCAGTGTGGGATCCCCTCAAGCTCAGGGATCATCGCCCCAGCACAGGATCCGCGGTTCCCCGGGATCCCCTCAAGCTCAGGGATCGTAACCCCAGCGCAAGATCCCATGGTTCCCCTGGATCACCTCAAGCTTAGGGATTGTCACCCCAGCGTGGGATTCGTGGTTCCCCCGGATCCCCTCAAGCTCAGGGATCATCACCCCAGCGCAGGATCCTTGTTCCCTGGGATCCCCTCAAGCTCAGGGATCGTCACCCCAGCGCAGGATCCGTGGTTCCCTGGGATCCCCTCAAGCTCAGGGGTTGTCACCCCAGCGTGGGATCCCCTCAAGCTCAGGGATCGTCACCCCAAGGCGGGATCCCCAGGATCCCCTCAAGCTCAGGGATCGTCACCCCAGGGCGGGATCCCCAGGATCCCCTCAAGCTCAGGGATTGTCACCCCAGTGCGGGATCCCCTCAAGCTCAGGGATCATCACCCCAGCACAGGATCCGCCGTTCCCAGGGATCCCCTCAAGCTCAGGGATCATCACCCCAGCGCAGGATCCGCGGCTCCCCGGGATCCCCTCAAGCTCAGGGGTTGTCACCCCAGCGTGGGATCCCCTCACGCTCAGGGATCATCACCCCAGTGCAGGATCCGTGGTTCCCTGGGATCCCCTCAAGCTCAGGAATCATCGCCCCAGCACAGGACCCATGGTTCCCCGGGATCCCCTCAAGCTCGGGGATCATTGCCCCAGTGTGGGATCCACGGTTCCCCCAGATCCCCTCAAGCTCAGGGATCGTCACCCCAGTGCATGATCCCCGGGATCCCCTCAAGCTCAGGGATCATCACCCCAGCGCAGGATCCACGGTTCCCCGGGATCCCCTCAAGCTCAGGGATCATCACCCCAGCACAGGATCCCAGGGCTCCCCTCAAGCTCAGGGATCATCCCCCCATTGCGAGATCCCCGGGATCCCCTCAAGCTCAGGGATCATCCTCCCACTGCGGGATCCGCGGTTCCCCGGGCGGTTCCGGTGCGGGCGGGAGTGCGGACGTGTCCGGGAGCCGTTGGGTCCCGTTGGAGCGAGAAGCCGCAGAGCTGGCGGCCGGGCAGGACGAGCTCTTCATCTCGCTGGCGTTTTTCTTCTTTGATTCCTGAAGTTGGCAGAACCGACTCCGCTTCTGCGCAGGGAGCAGGAAGCCGCCTTTGTTTTCTCTCTAGTGACCATATACTTCAAAACACCGACAGGATAAAGACCTTTAAAACGCTTGGAGCGAGTGGCTGTTTGCAGCTGGTTTGCGTCGGGCGGGAGTGGAAAAAGGGAGTTTGATTTTCAGCTGACTTTCACTGCCACAAACAAGGTCTTACTTTGCTTTAGCCGCGCCGAGCGATAACATCTGCCGTCTGGAGGCTCTTGGGCTTTGTTTGCCTTTCAGCAGCCGGATTGTTTGTGACAATGCGGCGAAGGCACCAACCCCAGCCGGGCTGGTGGGCTCCAGGTGGAGGTTTTTGTGCCGTCCCGGCGAATCCACGCGTTTTGGCTACTGATACAGTCGGTGCTTGACCTGGGAGTCGTTTGGGGAGATGAAAATTGCTTCCCCCACCACGGTGCTTGTGCAGAGACGCTTTCCTCCCCGCGTCTCCCCTCGGGTGTCGCGGCGCTCCGGCTGCTCCGGCCGTTCTCCCCACAACCCGCCGAGACGTCGTATCGGCGCCTCCGCAGCCGCCTCGGCGTAGGGAGGAGGAACCCATAGATCTGAAACCGGGCGGCTTAAACCGGGTTAAATTTAGCACCGTTCACAGTTGGCGTGGGTTTGCTTGGCTTTCTTTTCCTCTCCCACTCTGTGAAGAGGAAACCACAGCGCGACCCCCAAACCTCCAGGGGAGTCGGGTGGATATTGGGGTGGGTTTGAAATTGTGTCCTGCCTGATGGACTTGCCATGCAGCCCCAGCACCGCGTTGGGGTCATGGAGGTTGTGCTTCATTCTGCCCCAGGGTGACACGTCTCGGCTGGTTCTGCAGCACTAAGGAGCCCCAGGACAAGGTGATTTTACTCAGCCTCTTGAGCAGCGGATCCGGAGCCCCGCGAAACATGCTTGGAGCAACACGGGCTTTGCTCCGTAGCTCCTCTTTGCTGCTGGACGATGCGACGGGAGCAGAGCTTCTGTTTGCGATTAAAGGCAGGAAATCCCATTTACACCTTTGGCAGGAATCGGGTTTTCCATTGGGAAGGAAAATGCGCTGGGAAGTTAGAAAGACCGGAACAAAAGCGGCTGCGGGCAGAGCTTTGTGCGCGCTCCTCTGCTGCGCGGGGGCGCTGGGGCTCGCACAGGTGCCTTTTCAATGGATTTCTGCAGCGAAAAATGAGTTGTGCGTTTGGAATATCCTCATCTGAGGGGCTGCGAGTGCTGTGCAGGGGGAGGTTGTCGCTCTCATCCCCGTTTTCCGTTGTGCACATGTCACCGGGCACTCGGTGCGACTCCTGACCGTGCGGTGCGTGGAGAGCGCTTTTTGGGTGTGTGTGTTGTCTGCCCTTGACCGCATCTCCCCAGATATCTGCCAGGACGCCAATCAGACGCTGTTCAAGCCGTGCCAAGGCTCGGAGGAGGTTCCCTGCAACAAGCCGGTCCCCGTCAGCCTGGCCGAGGAGCCGTGCTGCCCGCTGCACCTCCGCCTGCCCCCGCAGATGTACGTCCCGGAGCAGGGCCTGCCCGGCCCCGCCGAGCTGGACGCGGCGCCCGCCGAGCTGTACCTGAGCGCGGCCGAGCTGCAGCCCAGCGAGAGCCTGCCCCTGGAGTTCAGCGACGTGAGTCCCGCGCCGCCGGGTCGTGCGGCTGGAAAACCTGCTCCGGAATATTGCCCTTTTCATTCCATACCCCAAAATCCCACTGGAACATGCTGGGAACGGGCTGCGGTGCAGCGGAGCCGCTGCTTGGCGTGGGGGTGGCATGTAAGGTTTGGAACCCTGTGTTTCCATAGGGTTCAAACATCACGGTTACTGTGCTTTAGAAGGGCAGTGCTCCCATTTAAATCCGTATTTAGTGGCTTTCTGAAAAGGGGAATACATGAGGATTTTAATCCCCGGATTATTCTCATGTCCTGATTGCATGTTAAGACCACATGCTTCAAATCCTTGGAAATTTATTTAAACAAAAAAATACCGTGGTTGTTTGGAGCTGCTCCTATATAACAGTTTATCTCCCCCAGCCCGTCCTTGGTGAGGGTCCCCTGCTCCAGGCGGGGTTTGGGTGCTCCGGGCAGCACCCGGTGCTTCTCTCCTCCCCGTGCCCGATGCTTTGCCTGCGATGGAACAGAGTCCTGCCCGCCGCTGGGGGAACGTGGGACTGTGGACTCAAGTTTGTCTCCTCGGGATGCCACCCATGTCTGAGCCGCTCCTGTTTTCTCTCCCAGGACCTGGACGTGGTGGGCGATGGCATGCAGTGTCCCCCGTCCCCGCTGCTCTTCGATCCGTCCATCACCCTCGACCAGTCGCTCCGAGACGTCCCCGAGGCTCCCATAGACATCCTGGCGCTGGAGGAGCCGCCGCACCCGGGTGTCCCCACGGCCCCCGCGGAACGCGGCGGCTCCGCGGCCGAGCTGCCGGCACAGGTACAGCCATCACAGGGGACATGTCATCAGGGGGAGAACTCCCCGTGTCCGTTCCGGCTGTGCCGCTGGCCCCTTGGGGGTCGCTCCCCCACGCAGCGGGTTCAGACCGTGTCACACCCACGGTCTGGATGGTGTTAAGAGTGTCTGGGGTGGCAGCCAGAGCTTGTCCCCAACGGGCGGTAGCCTCTGCTCGGTGCCACCCTCTTCCCGTGCGTGGGACGGTGTCTGGGACGTGGTGGGGATGTCTCGCAGGCTGGGGACCCCCACTATGCGCAGCTGGGGGTTCGGGGTGAGCTGCTGTCTCTGGGCAAAGGGCGGCTGCTCTTGGGTTGAGTCTCATCTGGCCCTTGGAACTCGCTCCGTGTCCCACCCAGAGCCTGGAGCTTCCTCAGGACGCATCCGTGGGGTCTTGGCTGTGGAGGTGTCCTTGGATGCCCTGTCCTATGTCCCTTGTCACCCCTCCAACGCCGTCCCTGCAGCTGATGGGTCCCTGCAGCCGCTCTCCTCTTCTCACCCCTCCAACACTGTCCCTGCAGCTGAGGGGTCCCTGCAGCTGCTCTCCTCTTGTCACCCCTCCAACACTGTCCCTGCAGCTGAGAGGTCCCTGCTGCCACTCTCCTCTTGTCACCCCTCCAACGCTGTCCCTGCAGCTGAGGGGTCCCTGCAGCCACTCTCGTCACCCCTCCAACGCTGTCCCTGCAGCTGAGGGGTCCCTGCAGCCGCTCTCCTCTTGTCACCCCTCCAACACTGTCCCTGCAGCTGAGAGGTCCCTGCAGCCACTCTCCTCTTGTCACCCCTCCAACACTGTCCCTGCAGCTGAGAGGTCCCTGCAGCCACTCTCCTCTTGTCACCCCTCCAACGCTGTCCCTGCAGCTGAGGGGTCCCTGCAGCCACTCTCGTCACCCCTCCAATGCTGTCCCTGCAGCTGAGGGGTCCCTGCAGCCCCTCTCCTGTGCTGGGAGCCAAATGTTGTAGTGGGGGGACCCCACCCTCCCAAGCAACACCCCAGGCCCTCACTGAAGACCCCCGGTTTGCCGTAGCCGTTGGTTTCAAGCAGGAGCCCAGAGGAAACGTCTCCCGGTCTGTTGGTGCTCCCAGCCCGTGGAGTGGCCAATTCGTGTGGGAGCGACAGGAACCGGAGCTCGGTGTCACCTCTGCCCCTGCGGGTCCTGCTGCAGCCACCCCGTCTCTTCTGTCCCCAGCAGAGCCACCCGCCGCTGGCAGCGTGCCGCCCGGGGCCCAGGGACGACCGGCATGCGGAGGAAGCATCGTCATCTTCATCCTCCTCCGCTCAGGCCTGCGGAGCGGCCGCCAACGGGAGCCTGGAGCCGGTGTCGCTGAGCTGAGGGACACGCGTGGAAACCCGTGGGTGCCACGGTCACCGCCCAACACTGACTGAGCTGCTGCTGTGGGGGCTGGAACCCCCAGCAGGGACCCCCCACCCACTGTGTCCCCGACCCTCCGTCCCCCAGCTCTGCCTGTCCCCACTGTGCGGGGAGAAGCTGCCAGAGGACTCTGTGGGGGGACACGGGGCAGATCGGTCACCAAGGCGGTTGTGGGGAGGGTCAGGGCCCTGTGTGCCGCTGGGAGGGCCCCAAGGGGGCTCGGTGAGATTTTTGGCCCAAGGAGGAGGTTCCCTCCTATGGGTGCCCCCCACAATAAAGCCATGGAGGGGGGTGCCAAGTGTCTGTGTGTCCTATGGCCACCATGGGTTGGGGATGGGGACAGTGGGGGAAGAGCTGAGGGAGGAAGCAGTGGGTGCTGCCCTGGGGGGGGGTCAGGGCTGCATTGGGGGGGGTCAGGGTTCCCCTGGGGCAGGTGGGGCTGCCCTGGGGGTTCAGGCTTGTCCTGGGAGGCTCAGAGCTGCCCGAGGGGAATTGGGGTTCCCCTGGAGGGTTGGGAGTTCAGGGTTGTTCTGGGGGGCTCAGAGCTGCTCTGGGGGGATTGGGGTTTCCCTGGAGGGTTGGGGCTGCCCTGGGGGTTCAGGGTTGTTCTGGGGGGCTCAGGGCTGCCCTTGGGTGATGAGTGTTCTCCCGGTGGGGAGGTGGGGGGGGGGTGACCCCTCTGCTCCCGAACCTCCGCTGCCGGGGGGGCCTCATCTTGGGGTGTTGCCTCCTTATTTCTGTCCATTCCACCCCGGTGGTTACCGGGGGGACCCAGCCCGGGGTGTGTTGGGGGGACACCGGGTCCCTCGCAGGCAGCAGGGGGTGGGGGAGGCACCGGGCCGGGGGAACGAGCCCGACCCCGGGGCAAGGGCTGCGGCGGCGGCAGCACCGGGAAGCCCGGGACCCCCCCCGCCGGCCCCGGGCGCGGATTGGCGGCGGCGGGGGCGCAGGGCGGAGCCGGCCCGGTGCAGCCATGACATCAGCGCCGCCGCCGGGCCAGCCCCGGCCCCAGCCCCGGCCCCGCTGCCGCTCCCGCCATGGCCGCGCCGCCCCGCGCCGCCGCCGCCCCCCCGTAGCCCCCGGTGAGTCCGGCCGCGCCGCGGCGGGGGGGGCGGGGAGCGCCGGGGGGGTCCCCGCGGGGAGGTCGGGCCGCAGTTCGGGGGCACCGGCAGCCCCATGTGCCGGGGGGGGGTCCCGGGACGTGCCGCGGGGGGAACCGGGCGGCGGGGCCGGGGGTGCCCCAGGGGAAGCGGCGTGGGGCGTCCTGGCCGGTCCCCGGCACCGGGATGTCCCCGGTGCGCCCCGACTGCCCTCCCTGCGTGTCACTGCCGATCCCGGGCTGGTGTCCCCAGAACATCCCGTGTGCCCTCAGCACATCCCGCCTGTGCCAGGTCTGTCCCCACTGTCCCCAGTCTGGCCCTGCGGTGTCCCCGCTGCCCCCCGCACATCCAGGCTCCATCCCTGACTCTCCCTGCTGTGTCCCCTACTGTCCTTCATTCCCCCGCTGGTCCCCACCGTCCCCGGTACATCCCAGCTGTCCCCTCTGTGTCTCTGCTGTCCCTACTGCATCCCGGCTGTCCCCAGTGTTCCCCCTGCATCCTGGCTGTCCCTGGGATGTCCCCAGTGTCCCCGCTGGATCCTGCCTTGCTCTGGCATGTGTCCCTGCAGAGTCCCAGCTGTCCTCAATGTGTCCCTGCTACCCCAAGGCTGTTTCTGCAGCACATCCCGCTTGTCCCCAGTGTATCCCATCTGTCTCAAGGGTGTCCCCGCTGTCCCTGGGCTGTCCCCAGTGTGTCCTGGCTGCCCCAAAAGCAGCCCAGCCCCTGCCACCCAGCAGCGCTGGGGACACTTGGGGCTGTCACCCCACGTCCCCAGGGCTCGTGGTGGGGACCGTGGTGCGGGACAGGCCAAGGCCAGCCCATCACCGCCGTGTTGGGGACCACGGCCCGGCTGCGGGGCCCGTTCCCTGCTGCGCTGGCGTGTCCGCGGCCGCGCGGTTTGGGCACGCGCTGTGTCCCCGCGGCGCCTGGGGTGCGTGGCTGCTGTCCTGCGTGGGGTGACCAGAGGGACTGGGGAGGGGGACACGGGCTCCGGCCGCCCCGGCTCTGCTGGAGCTGCGTCCCCATCCCCACAGGGACCCTCGCGCTGCCCCCGCGGGGCCCCGCGCTGGGGGAGGGGACGGCCATGCCATCCATCTGTCGGGCCCCCCCAGCTGTCCCCGCCGGCGGGCCCTGGGGGGGCCGCGGGCTGCTCTTCCCCTCCAGACAGAGTCTCACTTCCCCCCTTGACGCAGCCGGAGCCGCCGGCTCTGGGGCCGCTTCCTGCGCCGGGGGCAGCGCAAGGGGGGCCCAGGCACCCCCGGGCACCACGGGCCACCCCAGGGACCTGCCGGGGTTTGTGCGGCCCCGCGGGCTGCATGGGGACAGGGACGGGGACAGCACGTGTGAGGTCTGGCCGAGGGTGCGCGGTGCTGCTGAGCACCGGGCTGGCGGGGTCCCGGGGCCACGCAGCCTGTGACAGCGGGGACAGCCGGCTCGGCAGGGACACGGGGAGCATGTGGCCTGTCGCCGCTGTGCCGAGCAGGGCTGTGAATACCGGCTCGATGTTTGTTTTTGCCGCTCTCGTTGCATCGAGTGGGAGAAGGCGGCAGAGTTCGCTCTGGGGTGTCTGGTGTCCCCCAGCGCTCCCATCTGTGGTGCAGCCACGCGGGGTCAGTGGGGGACAGGGCTGTCACCAACACCGCGTGCGCCCCGACCTTGCCTGCTTCCAGTGACCCCCCCGGCCTCGCTGCCTCCATCACCCCCAGACCCTCTCCTTGTGCCCTCCAGTTCCCACTGCGCTGCCGAACCCCCCGGCCATCGCCACTGTGGGGTCCGGGTGAGCCGGGACCGTGTGGCCCCACATGAGCCCCAACCCCTGCCCAGCTTGTGGGGTGCAGGGTGGGGGCCCCGGCGTGGGGACACAGCATAGCTCTGTGCCCGGGGCCCCGGGGGTGTCCCCAAAGTGTCCCCAGGCTCCTGGGGGTCCCTCTGCAAAGGGCTCAGGGCGCCCCAGGTGGGTCCCTGTCCGTGGGGTGCCCTGTACCCCGGAGGTGCTCGGTACCACATGGGGCTGGGTGTCCCGGTGCCACCTCTCCCGGTGCTGCCTCGGCCCCCCCGGCCCGGCTCCCCGGTGCTCCGCGCCCGGCGCTGGCGGAGCCGCACAACGGGGGCGGCGGCGGCGGCGGCTCCTCCCCGGCCGCGGCGGGAAGGCGGAGCTGGGCCGCCGCCGCCTCCCAACAATAGCGCGGCCGGGCCGGGCCGGGATGGAGCCGCCGCCGCCGGGACCGGCCCCGGGGCCGCGCTGAGCGCGAACGGGCGGCGCCGCCGGGAGCCCGGGCGTGAGTGCGCGGGGGGCGGGAGCGGGAGCGCGGCGGGGGGGGCCGGGGCCCGGTGCTCGGGGCCGGTGCTCGGGGCCGGTGCTCAGCGCTCGGGGCTGGCCCCTGTTCCGGCGCGCACGGGCCGGGCGGCGCGGGGAGCCCCGGGGAAGCGGAGTGTCCGGTACCGGGGCCAGCGCCGGGGGGGCCCCTCTGCCCCGGGGGGTCTTGTGCACCGGGTGCTGCACATTCTGATGCCGGTCCCGGGGGTGCTGGGCGTCCCGGTGCCCCGGGGCCGGTGCTGGTCTCTGCGCACCCTGGGAAGGGGCGGGGGGGTCCCCGTGGCTCGGGGTGCCGGTGGAGTTGGGGGAACCCCAGGGCCGAGCTCCATCCCCCTGCTCATCCCCGTTCTGCCCCGCAGGTGACACCGCGGACGGACGGGGCTGCGACAGCTCCAGCGAGGTAAGGGGGCCGGCAGTGCCGTGGGCTGGGGGACACTGGCCAGGGCCAGCGGGGACCCTGCCTGACGTGCGTCCCCCCACAGCGAGAGATGTCGGAGAGCGTGGCCGAAGCACCGGGAGACGGGAGCCCCGCGGCCCTCGGCGAGACGGGCACCAGCCATGAGCTCCTGCAGCGGCTGCGGGAGCTGGAGGTAACGGCGGGACCGGCGGCCAGGGCCACCGAGACCTGGGACCACTGGGCAGCTGTGGCCGGTGCCACTGTGCAGCCACGGCCACCATGCAGCTGTGGCCGGTGCCACCGTGCAGCCATGGCTACTGTGCAGCCATGGCCAGTTGCCACTGTGCAGCTGTGGCCACCGTGCAGCCATGGCCACCACGCAGCCATGGAGCCACCAGCCCAGACTCCATGGTGTGGGGCAGCACTATCCTGCTTTCCATGGCCCTCGTGTGTCACCGCTCCTGGGGCAGCCCCATCCCCTCCATGCAAGGCCTTGGGGTCTCCTGGGTACCACTTAGGGGGTCCAGGTGCCCGAGCTGCTCTGCTGTGTCCCCTGAGCTGTCCCTGCTCTGTCCCCAGGCGGAGAACTCGGCCCTGGCCCAGGCCAACGAGAACCAGCGGGAGACGTACGAGCGCTGCCTGGACGAGGTACCGGGGGGGGAGGCGCGTGGGACACGTGTGCACACGCGTGTGCCGGGGTGCGGGGCTGCGTGTGCCCTCGCACCCCACCCAGACCCCCCTCTGCTCCCCAGGTCGCCAACCACGTGGTGCAGGCGCTGCTCAACCAGAAGGTGGGTGTCGGGGGGCAGTGGGGGGTGGGAGGGGATCGGGGGGTCCTGGCTGATCCCCTGTCCCGCCCCGGCAGGACCTGCGCGAGGAGTGCATCAAGCTGAAGAAACGGGTGTTTGACCTGGAGCGGCAGAACCAGGCGCTGAGCGACCTGTTCCAGCAGAAGCTGCAGCTCTCAGCCGGCTCTCTGCCCCAGGTGCGGCCGTCAGTGCCGGGGGGGTCACAGGGCAGAGCCCCCACCAAGTTTAACCCAGGGTCTCCCCTTCTCCAGCTGCTGCTGCACCCGGTGCCGGTACCCCTGGACACACCGGCCAGCCCCCCGCCCAGCTCCGCCGAGCAGCCGCCCCCCCCCGCTGCCCCCCAGCCGCTGTGTCCCCGTGCCCGAGGTGAGTGACGGTGCCTCCGCACCCCCTGCCCGCGGTGTCCCCGAGCCCGGGCCAGCAGGTTTTCCAAGGCTGCGGTGTCCCCAGGATCGCGGTCCCCCACTTTCTGGGCCCATCTGCGCTGTCCCCACTCGAGGTCCATGGTGTCCCCCTCTCCAAGCCCCTTTGCCTGGGATGTCCCCGCGCCAAAGCCCTTTGCCCCTGGTGTCCCTGTCCCCAACCCCTTGTATCCCCATCCTAAGCCCCATTGTGTCCCTCTCTCCGTCCCCCTCCACCCGTGGTGTCCCCAGGGTGTCCCAGCACCCTGCCGTGGGGCTCAGTGCCAGGTGCCCGCAGGGTGACGGTACCCGGTCCCCACAGGTGACCCCACCAGTGCCACTGGGCAGCCCCGGGCTCAGCCCCGGCACCCCCCCCCTGGACGCCCTCTCCCCCTTCTTCAAGAAGAAAGCGCAGATCCTGGAGGTGCTGCGCAAGCTGGAGGAGACGGACCCGCTGCTGGTTCCCCCCCCGGCCTCCCCCGGCTCCCCCGAGCCCTGCGCCGCCCCGGCCTGGCCGCCCTGCCCGCTGCGGGGCCCGGGGGCTGCCGGGGGGTGGCGGGGGGCCGAGGGCAGCCCCTGCTCCTCGCCGGAGGAGGCGGCCCCGCCGCGGGGGGCCCTGCTCAGCGCCCTGGCCGAGCGGCTGCTGCGCGGCGATGGCGGGTGCTGCCGGCGCAACGGCGAAGCCCCCGGGGCGCCCCCCCGGCAGCGGCGCGGCGACCACCCCGCGTTCCTGGGGCTGTACGCCCTGGGCGAGGAGACCCCCGAGGGCGGCTTCGCGCCGCTCTCGCCCGGCGAGGGGCCGAACCCCCCCAAGGTGCTGAAGCTGCCGCCCCCGCCCGGCGCGCTGCGCCTCAGCCCCCAGCTCCCCCGCGCCTCCAAGATCCCGTGTCGCGGCGGCAACCCCGAGGCCTCCCCGGCGCTCAGCCGCCGCGCCTCCCCCGGCACCCCCCCGCAGCCCGGCTCCCCCGAGCCCCCCGCCTGCCCCCCGACCCGCGCCTACGAGGCGGCCGAGCAGCCCCCGGGGCCGCCGGGCCCCCCCTCCAGCGGGGCGCGGGTGGCTGCGTCCCCCCCCAGCACCCGCCGCGGTACCGGGGGCTCAGCCCCCTCCCGCCGGCCTGGCAAGAAGTCCCCCGAGCCGGGCTACCTGCCCTTCAAAGAGCGCCTGGCCGCCCTGGGCAAGCTGCGGGGGGCCGAGGCCCGCGAGCCCCCCGGCCCAGGGCGGCCCGAGCGGGGCCACGGGGCTGAACCGCGGCCCCCGCCCCGGGGGGGCTTGGGGGGCAGCCTGAAGCACCCCGAACCCGCGCACGCCGGGGAGCCCCTGGCCCGCTGCTACTCCTCCTGCTCCATGGGCGAGCCCGGCAAGGCGGGGGGCAGGAACCGCCCCACCGGCGGCCGGACCCCATCACGGGGTACCCCAGCCCCCCCCGCCAAGGCCACCCGCAGCCCCCACGGCAGCCCCACCAAACTGCCCACCAAGGCGGGCGGCGGCAAAGCCGCGACCCCGCGGGGCGAGGAGCCGGCGGGGGCCAAGGCGGCGGGGGCACCTCGCAAAGCGCCACCGACCCCCGAGCCCCCCGGCGCGGGGACACCGGCGGGCGCGGCCGGGCACTCGGCCATCGAGGAGAAGGTGATGAAGGGCATCGAGGAGAACGTGCTGCGGCTGCAGGGCCAGGAGCGGCCGCCGGCGGGCGAGCCCAAGGGGAAGGCGGCGGGCGGGCTGGCCAGCTGGTTCGGGCTGCGCCGGAGCAAACTGCCGGCCCTGAGCCGGCGCGGGGACGGGGGCCGCGGGCGGGACTGGGCGGGCACCCCAGCCCCGCTGCGCCGGGAGGTCAAACTGGCCGCCCGCAAGCTGGAAGCCGAGAGCCTGAACATCTCGAAGCTGATGGAGAAGGCGGAGGATCTGCGCAAGGCGCTGCGGGAGGAGCACGGCTTCCTGCAGGCGCTGGACAAGGGGCGGCCCCGCGGGCCCCCCCGCGCCCCCGAGCCCCTCCCGGTCATGTACCAGGAGGTGACGGCCGAGACCTTCATGCAGCAGCTGCTGGACAGGTCAGTGGTGGCCCCTGGGCTGGGGGGGGTGTGTGAGGATTGGGGTGTCCCCCCCTCACCCCCCCCCCACCGCTCCGGTGCTGTCCCCAGGGTGGACGGGAAGGACGTTCCCTATGAGAGCCGCCTGGAGCACAAGCGGGAGCTCTGTGACCTCCGGCGGGTCCCCCCCGATGCCAAAGACCCCCGGCTGTGCCGCCCGCCCCGCAACGGCATCGTGGGGCACCTGCGGGAGCCCCCCAACAAGGTGAGGACCCCCACCCTTCCACCCCTCCTGCTCTGAGGGTTCCCCGTGGCCGCTCACCCTCTCTCACACAGGTGCCCGACGTGGGGCTCCGGGACGAGCTGCCGTCGGACGAGAGTTTGTCGGAGTCCGGGATGTCGCAGCATTTTGCCGGTGAGGGGGTGTGGGGGGGACTGGCAGGGTGGGGGCACCGAGGCTGACCCCCCACCCCCCCCACCCCCGGCAATGACACCCTCCTGTGCCCGCAGCCTGCGGGTCACTGACGCGGACGCTGGACAGTGGGATCGGGACCTTCCCACCCCCCGACTACGGGGGGGTCCCCGCCAAGAGCGCCCCCAAACCACGGGGCCGCCCCGAGCCGCTGCCCGGCACCGTGCCGGCACCGCCGCCCCGCATCACCAAAGTGCCGCGCAAGGCCCGGACACTGGAGCGGGAGGTGCCGAGCGCCGAGGAGCTGCTGGTGGCCGCAAAGCACCGGAGCACCCCGACGTGTCACCCCCCAGGGCCCCCCGGCCCCCACGCCGCTTCCCAAGGTCAGTGTCACTGTGCCAGGGGGTGACAGGGCCCCACCGCGGTGCTGGGTGTCACCAAGGCTTGTGCAAGGTGCAGAGGGGGTAGGTGGGGTGCGCGGGGGCCCTGCAGCACTGACCCCCTCCCCGCAGATGCTGGTGCCGACGCCGGGAAGCTGCAGCGCGTCCAGCAGAGCAAGAACTGGACCTTCCCCAACGCCAAAGCCTGTGGTGCCGCCGACCCCTTCCTCGGCCCCTCTGGGGGGCTGCACCGGCCCGCGCTGGTAAGGGGGGGTGTAGGACCCCCAAGTCCTGGGGTGTAATTGGCATTGCCAGGGAGCTGGGGGGGGTTGCATGGAGCTGGGGGGGTCACAGCGAGCCCCCCTCACCCCACTGTTCCTCCCCAGGCGCCCGTCTGCAGCCCAGCGGGACATCGAGGGGCGTCCCCAGAGGCCCCCCCGCCGCTGCCCCCCGCCCTGAGCGCCAGCAGCAGCCGCACCCCCAGCGCCTCGGACGTGGGGGACGAGGGCAGCACGGGGGCGCAGTCCCAGGACGGGGAGCACGGCCCCCCCACGCTGGAGCACTCCGAGTCGCTCAGCGACTCCCTGTACGACAGCCTCTCCTCCTGCGGCAGCCAGGGCTGAGCCCCCCCCGCCGCACTCGCACGTCTTCCACCCCCCCGCTGCCCCCGCTCCCCCAGCCCCGGCCGGGGGTGCTGCCCGAGGTGGGGGGGGTCCCAGTGTCCCGTTTTCCCCCCCCGACACCTCTCTCCGATGGTGCTATTGCAGTGTACAGCCCCCGCCGCCAGGTTTTTAACTCAATAAAGCGCCCCCCCCGGGTTATTTATATACGTCCTCGTGCAGCCGCTGTCCCCGCGCCCACAGGAGGGAGGGGCGGAGAAAATGGAGTTTTTGAGCGTTTTTATTGAATCGTCCCGGTACAAAGAGGCGGCGGGATGGGGGGAGAGCTGGGAACCAAACCCTTCGGCCCCACCGGCGGCTCAGCCCACGCCGCGGTTTCTTTGCCGTTGGTGTTTCTTGGCACTGGTGCTGAAGCAGAGGAGGCTCCTCCCTTGAGTTTGGCTTTGGGGGGTCCCACCACCCACCCCCCAGCTGGCACGGGGGGGCCCATGGCTGCCCGGGTGGGGGAACGTCCCGGCTGCCGGCGCAAGGGGGAGGTGGGGACGTGTCACCCGTGGGGCTGGAGACAAACCTCTGAGCGAGGGATGGGGCTTGGGGGGGTGGGGGGGGAGCTGAACTCCAGCGGGAGCCACAAATTGGCCGGTTTCTAATCAAAGAAAAGCGAAACGAGAGAAAAACCCACAAGGTGCGAAAGCTTCCGGCTGCCGTTCAGCGGCAGCAAAGCGCAACCCCTTTAATGAACGGGAGAGGGACGGGGTGGGGACACGGGGACCTGGACGGGGACAGCTCCACCTCGGCCCGGAGCTGCTTCACTTCTTCGCCTTCTTCTTGTTCTGCAAGAGGAAAGGTGGGGGGTCAGCGCTGGGACCCCGTCCCTCCCCCAGCCACCCCCTGGGGACCGTCACCCACCTCGGTCACACCCAGGATCATCAGGAGATCCCGGAAGATGTTGACAAAGTCGAGGAAGAGATCGATGCAGTGCCTGCGGGGACAGAGGGACACGCTCAGGGGGGCCCGTCCTGTCCCCTGCGTGTCCCCCCGCCATGGCCCTGTCACCTACCAGATGTAATCCTTGTCCCCGCTCTCCGCCTTCTCGATGATGAGCTGCGTGTCGAAGAGCACGAAGCCACAGGTGACCATCAGCCCCAGGTAGAGGTTGGCCTGTGGGAGGGAGAGGGGACATTAGATGGTGACATCCCGTGTCAGGGGTGCGGGTGGCGTCTGTCTGTCCGTCCTCGGGCTCACCGTGAAGAGCCAAGTGGATCCCATGAAGGCGTTAACCAGGGAGGAGAGAAGCATCAGGGTGAGGCCGGAGAGCAGGAAACCTGTGGGGAGAGGGCAGGGAGTGACACCTGGTCCTGCGTCCCCCCCGGGGTGCCCCCCGCCCCGTGCAGGGAGCCCCCAAACCCCCCCGGTCCCCCCTCACCTCCCAGGTAGAGGAAGCTGCGGCGCCGGGCGTACAGGGCGCTCAGGGAGAAGCAGGCGAAGATGGTGGCGGTGCCCAGGAAGGCGGTGGGGATGATGCTGGGAGAGAGAAGAGGGGGTGACGGAGGTTGGGGGGGGTGATGGGGGCTTGGGGGTGACAGGGAGGGGCTGTGGGGGTCACACTCCTACCTGGGGTTGATGGAGATGCACATTTCCAGGAGGGGCCCAAGGTTGATACCTGGAGGGACAGAGCAGGGTGTCACTGGAGCCATTTCGGGCTGTTCAGGGCCCTTGTCCCCCCCATCCCCAGCGCTCAGAGTCCTACGGGGCCTGGGGGGGTCCCCGGTGCCCACGTACCCGTCAGGAAGGCGAAGCCAGCCAGCATCCCCAGCCTCTTCTGCTCCGTCTCGCGGCTGTGCGGGGTGGCCGTCAGCCAGATCATCAGCCCCAGGGAGCCCAGGCCGGTCAGGAGGCTGAACTGGGGGGCGAGAGGCAGGTGGGGACCTGGCGTTGCCTCACCAGGGGGGTGCGAGCACAGGGACCGCTCGCCGTGCCCCAAAGTCCCCTCACCTGGAAGAGGTGGGTCACCACGTTGACGTAGGCGCCCGCGGCCGCCACGAACATGCAGAGAGCGAAGCTGGCATAGACCTTCTTCAGGTGCTCCTGGGTGGAGGCCGAGCTGCGGGCGAGGGGGCGGCGGTGAGGCGGGTGCAGCCCCTCCGGGAACCTTCCCCCCCGAACTCAAACGCAGTTACTCACATGTGGGAGAACTTGAAAAGGGCGTCAAAGTTGATGTTTCGGTTGAAGACGTTCATGGTGGCGCGCTGGCAGGGGCCCACCGGCCGCTTCGCAGAGCTGCAAACTGCAGGAGGGGAGGAGGGTGAGGGGGACGCCGGGGTCCCCCAGCTCCCGGCAGAGCTCAGCGGGACCGAGATGCCGCCCGTCCCGTGCAGGAGCTGCCGCCTGCTCGGGAGCCGTTCCTGCGCCGGGCGGGCGCGCAGGGCGTCCTCCCCCAGCTGGTGCAAGCGTTGCGCGCTGTTGCGAGCCCGGGGCTGCCCCCGGGGAGCCCAAAACCCCCCGGGAGCTCTGCCAGCAGCTGGAAAGCGTCTTTGTGCCAGGCTACTATTAGTGCCCGTAATGACGTCCCCAGAGGTGGCTCCGGCAGCTCGAGGTTCCTCCTCCTCACCCCTTCCCGCTCCAGCCCCCCCGGCAGCCCCCGGTCCAGCCGGCTCGACCACTGTCACCCCGCGGGAGCCCAACCAGCCCAGCAAGTGACACGCAGCACCTGTCACTAATAGGCGGAGGGGACCGAAAGGCCAAGCAGACAGTGCCCAAGGGGGCGCCGAGGGGACAGCCTGGGGTCTCCTTCCGCCACCCCCGGGCTGCACAGGTGCCCCCCCGGCCACAGGCCGTTTGTCACCGGGCTGGTGGCCCCAGGGCAGCGGGGCCCTCCCGGCTCGGCCCGGGGCTCCCGCGGGGCAGCCCGGGGGTTGCGCAAGGGCCGCGGCGGTGACAGCGGGTTTCGTCAGGCAGGAGCTGCCTCCCGGAGGGGCCAAGGGCCGGCCGGGCGGCCCGAGTCACGGCGGCCGGAGCCCTTTCGGTTTCGCCGGTGACGCCCCCGGGCGCTGCCGGCAGTGGGAAGCGGGCCCGGCGCTGCTGGGCGACCTTTACCCACTTGGCCCCGCAGCCGGCGCTGCCCCGGGCCGCCAGCAACCGCCCCCTTCCCTGCGGGCACTCCCGCGGGGCCGCCCGGCGCCCGCCCCGCCGCAGCCCCCGGAGCCGCCGCAGCCCCCGGAGCCGCCGCAGCCCCCGGGCCCCGCGGACCCGCCGCCCCCCGGCACCGCGGCCTGTGGGGGGCCAGGAGCTGTCCGGGCTGGGCGGCCCGGGTGAGGCCCGGCGGGCTGCGGGGGCCGCCCTGGGCCCGTGGCTGCCGCCGGGGGGCAGGGGGGACCCCGGCCGGGCCGCCCCCGCCGCGGCCCCTCCGCGCTCACCTGCGCGGCGCCTCCCGTCCGTGCCAGGCCGCGAACCGTCCCCACTCCGCCACGCCCCCCGGCCCCCATTGGCTACAGCATCGCGGAAACCCGCCCTCTGCCTCGTTCTATTGGTCCGTCGCCACCACTCGAGGAGGGGCGGGGCGAACCGCTGCCACCGCCCATTGGCGGCCGGCCGCACCCGAGCGCTGCCGTTGGCCAGGCACCTCCTCCCCCGCATAGAAGCGCGACGCTCATTGGCTGTCGTGGCCGTGGTCGGGCCAATCGGCACCTGGGGCTCTCTCCTGCCTTTGGGCGCCCCCCGGTGGCGCCGCCGTCCGTCCGCCCTTGGGCGCCCCCTGGCGGCTCCGCCGCGGCACCGCGGGCAGCCCGGCGGGGCGGGGCGGGGCGGGGCCGGGCGGGCCCGGGAGGCGGCAGCGGCGGCCGGACGCGACGGGCTTGTGCCTCCTCCGCCGCCCCCCGGTGCCTGGGCCGGGGATGGGGAACGTGGAGAGCGCGGACGGGGAGGCGCTGCCCCGGGGCCCGGGAGCGGCGGCGGGCCCGGCGGGGCCCGGGCTCCTCGCCCCGGGCAAGATGCCGATGCCGGAGCCCTGCGAGCTGGAGGAGCGCTTCGCCCTGGTGCTGGTGAGAGACCGACCCCGGCCCCGCCCGCCGCGCTCCTCCGCTTCCCGGGGCGCCCCCCGGGACGCTTCCCCCGCGCTCCTTCCCTGCTCCCGCTCCGCTCCCTCCGGGTCCCGCTGCGCCCTCCCGCTCGCTCCCTCTCCGGACCCCTACGCTGCGACCTCCCGGGCCGGACGCGCCCCGCCGCCGCGTTCCCCCCCCCGGCGTCCGGCTACGGGCGGGCGGGGACCGCGGGGACGGCACCGGCGGCCGGAGAAACCGGGGGCGGCCAGGGAGCGCCGCTGCCCGCGGGGATGGGCAGTGGCTGCGGGGCTGGGAGCAGCCCCGGGGGAAGCCCGTCCCGGGACAGCCTCGGGGGATGACGCGGCTCCCGGTGCCACCGTGGGGGGTCCCGTCGGCCCCGGGACTTTTCGATCGGGGAAAGTCCCCTCGGGGGTGGCACACGGGTCCCCGTGGGTGCGGTGTCCCCGTCGGCACGGGCGCTGTGTGTCCCCGCTCCGCTGTGACAGCCGGGGCGGTGGCCGCACCGCAGCTCTCACCAAAGCTGCGGTGCCACCCGGTTACCGGGACATGGCTCAGCGGTGGCCTCACCCCCCCATCCCCCGTGATCCCGGCACCATCGGGACCCCCAATGCCGTGGGGGCCACCGTGACCCACCAGCCGCTGGCTTGTCACACGGTGTCCCCATGGCTGGGGTGGTACATCCACGGTGCCAGCGCGGCGCTGGCTTTGTTTTGGGGGGGCACCACGGCCAGGTGACACCAGGGACACCACGGCACAGCTGTCCCGGTGGTGGCCGTAGCCAGCGGAAGCCGCGGCCGGGCAGGAAATGCCGAGCGTGGCCCCACGGGGCTTTGGGAACCCGAAATGGGGGGCACCGGGGGGGCACTTGCACCCCCGGCGTGGGATTGTGTCCCCAGCGGCGAGTGGCGCCCGCCCGCGGGGATGTTGACCGTCCCCGCATCCCATGCGGGGCGGGTGGCGGGGGGGGACACATCCTGCTGGGTGACACCAACGCCGGGGTGGGGATTTTGGGGGTGGCGGCACCGGGGGAACCCCGGTGCCGCCACCCCCAAAATCCCCACCCCGGCGGAGGAAAATACTTCATCATATGATGAGGCCAGTGACCCCCAAACGGGCAGGATTTGTCCCCAAGTGTCCCCCAATCCCAGGGTGCGCTCCAGCCGCGCTCGCCCCCGTTCCCTGCGGGCGCTGAGTCCCGGGGCAGCGGGAGGGGGTCCCGGTGCGGGGCGGTGGCGGAGGAAATGCCCGGCCCGGAGCGGCCGCGCTCCCGCCACAAAGGCAGGAAGCCGAGCGGCGGGAATGAGGGCGGCTGCGCTTCACAGCCCCCCCAGTGCCCCCCGCCCCTGCACGGGGGCTCCACGTCCCCCCCACGCTCCTCCATCCCCGGGACTTTGCCATCGTGTCCAAAGAACTGCGGCCCCATGGGGAGCGGGGGGGGCAACATCCCCATGGCCGTGGCAATTTTGGTGACACCCCGTCCTGGTGGTGACATCCCTGCTCCCATGGGACTGTCCCCCCCGCTGCGCCCCCCCGCAGGGTGCCCAGCCTCGCCCAGGCTCTGCCCCTGTTTCCTGCGGCTCCGTGGGACCGGGATGACCAGGGGAGGGATAATTTTAGCTGCCGCGGGGCGGGTGGAACGTCGGCACCTCCCCGCTGCGGCGATGGTCGTATCCTGCTAAGGGCGCTGCACCGCAGCCGCCTCGCCGGGGCGGCATTGCCCACCAGGGCAGCCTCAAGCCCACAGCCACCCAGCATCCCCAGTTTCCATCCCGGCACCCC
This sequence comes from Nesoenas mayeri, assembly GCF_963082525.1. NCBI lineage: Eukaryota > Metazoa > Chordata > Aves > Columbiformes > Columbidae > Nesoenas > Nesoenas mayeri. The sequence goes on along the minus strand of NC_137558.1, from coordinate 2,515,052 downwards.
GTTGGTGTCCTTGGTGACACCGGTGTCCCAGGCCACATCTTGCCCCAGCGTTCCCCACGCTCCGCCATGACGATGCCCAGCGCCCCGGCAAGCGCCGCGGTCGTGGAGCGGAGGCTGCGGTTTGCCGGCGAGGAAGCGGGTGCAGACAGGAAGGATGGGTCGGCGCTGGCGAGATTTGGTGCTGCCGGCGACTGGCACGTGGCGATGGTGGCACTGCTGTCCCCGTGTCACATGTGTGGCACCAGTGCCCCCCCCACAGTGTCCCTCAGGGGGGACCGTGGGTGCGCTGTGGGTCTGGGTGCCCCCGGGATGGGGAGTGTCCCAGTGTCCCCGTGTCCCCTGGGGTGACAGTCCCACTCTGCCTCCAGAGCTCCATGAACCTGCCCCCCGACAAGGCCCGGCTGCTGCGCCAGTACGACAACGAGAAGAAGTGGGACCTCATCTGCGACCAGGTGTGGGACCGGGGTGTCACGGGGGGGCTGAGTCGGGGGCTGCGCTGCCGTGCGATGTCACCACCCCCGTGTCCCCCCAGGAGCGGTTCCAGGTGAAGAGCCCCCCCCACACCTACATCCAGAAGCTGCGGAGCTTCCTGGAGCCAGGGGTGACGCGGAAGGTGAGGGGCTGGGGTGCTGGGGGGACCAGGGGGTGGGGGCCATGGGGGGGCACAGTTCAGCACCCGCTTTGTCCCCAGAAGTTCAGGCGGAGGGTGCAGGAGTCGACCAAGGTCCTGCGCGAGCTGGAGATCAGCCTGAGGACCAACCACATCGGGTGAGCGCGGGGTCCCTGGGGTTGTTTGTGGGGTCCCGGGGGTTGTTTGTGGGGTCCCAGGGGTTGTTTGTGGGGTTCCGGGGGGGTCCCAGGGTCCAGGGGGTGGTCCCAAGGTCCAGGGGGGGTCCCAGACCAGCCCCGCTGCAGCTGCAGGGGAAGCTGGAGGCGCTGCAGGAACTGTGCCGGTTCCTGCCCTGGCTGTGCCGCGGGCCAGCGCTGCCGGCGAGCGGGTCCCAAGGGCGGATGCCGCGGGCAGATGGGCCGCGGTGACACCCCGCGGCGACACCCTGTGTGAAGCGGCACGCATGGGTCCTGCTCGGCTCCTCCCAGCACCGTGGGGCTCAGCACCAGCACCCGCACCGGCGGCTCATCGCTCTGGTGTGATGCACTCGGGCTGGCCAAGGGGACGGGGACGCTACTGGGGACAGTGGGGACGTCACTGTGGGCACCCAGCTCCATGGCCGTGTGCTCGGGGCGGCTCGCACACGTGCCGAGCTGTGCCGTGGCCGCGCCGTTCGGCTTTTCCCCGATCACGGCCTGAAAATAGCAGCGACCGGAGACAGGAAACGGGCTGGGGCGAGGGGCTGGCGCCGGCAGGAAAGGGGCGGCCGTGGCCCCCCCGGCTCCCGCTGCTGCCGGACTCAGCCGCGGGCAGGGGTGCGGGCAGGGGTGCGGGCAGGGGTGCGGGCAGGACGCCCAGGCCGTGGGTGCACCCCCCATGCTCACAGTGCTCCTGGGTGCAGCCCCCCACACAGTGTCCCCGTGTGTGTCCCCGCCATGTGCAGACCCCCCCATGCACGTGCCCATCTCATGCAACCCTGTGCCCCTCTGCCATACACACCCCCCCACAATGGGTACCCCCATACACACACCCCTGTGCCCCCATGCCTATGCACACACACCCCTGTGCACCCCCCCATGCACACACACACCCCTGTGCCCCCATGCCCATGCGCACACACCCCTGTGCACCCCCCCATGCACACACACCCCTGTGCCCCCATGCCCGTGCACACACACCCCTGTGCCTCCATCCCCATGCGCACACACATCCCTTGCACCCCCTGCACATCTCAGCCAGGCTCCTTGTGCAGCACCTCACACCTGCACCCTCATCCGCTCCCAGGGGGCCAGGGCACCCTGACGCCCCCCCGCAGGGTGCCCAGGGCTGGGGGGGAACAGCCCCAGCACCCAGCACAGCTTCCCGCCCTCCCCACCCTGCAGCCGGCAGATAAAGCGGCACCGGCGCTGGCACAACCGATAGCAGAGGGGCTGCAACCGCCACTGCAGCCCCGCGCTGCCCCTGCCGCCCCCTCCCAGTCCCCGCACCAGGTCCCCATGGTGGGGGGATCACGCCGTGGGGGTGTCCCCAGCTCCTGCAGGCCCTGACGGGTGCTGGGTGCTGTAGGTGGGTGCGTGAGTTCCTCAACGACGAGAACAAGGGGCTGGATGTGCTGGTGAACTACTTGTCCTTTGCCCAGTGCGCTGTCATGTGAGTGGGGTGCAGGGGGTCCCTGCGGTGCTGAGGGTCCATCGGGTGCTGGGTGGTCTCTGGAGTGTGGGAGGTCCCTGGGTGCGGGGGGTCTGTGGGGTTTGGGGGGTCCCTGGGCTGCTGTGGGGCACTGGGGATGCAGAGGGTCCCGGTGCCCTCTGTGATGGCCGATACCGCTCGCCCCTTATCGTCAACGGCACACGGGGACGCACCTGCCGTGGGGTCCCGAGGGACACGGGATGTTCGAGCCCCTCCTGCCCACCTGGGCCGGGGGTCCCAGGGCCACCCCTCGCTCCCCTCCCTGCGCCGCCGCTGCCGCCCGCTTCAGCGCTTGCCGCGGTGGCTGCGCCGCTCCGTGCCGAAGCCGCGTGCGCCCCCGCCACCCCGCGCGCGTGTCCCACCCAGGTTGGACCTGGAGGGCCTGGAAGGTGGTGAGGACGGCGCGCTGGAGAAGCTGCGCGCCTGGAGCAGGTCCATCGAGGATCTGCAGCACCCCAGCGCCCTGCCCGCCCCCTTCGCCAGCAGCCTGGCCCGCTCCGCCCGCCAGACCGCGCTCCGGTACGTACCCGCCGTGCCAGCGGCCGCAGGGGACGCCGTGCACAGCGGCCGCCCCGTTCAGCCGGCTCCGCTGGCCACGGCGCTGCTGCTTGCTGCGTGTCGTGCTGAGCACCGTCCAGCTGTGGTGTGTGCCGTGCCAGCGTGCCGTGCGCCGCGCACAGTCCTGCCTGTGGTGTATGTTGTGCCATTGTGCCCTGTGCCATAAACCATCCCGCTTGTGGTGTGTGGCACGCCAAGCACCGTCCTGCCATGGGGTGTGCTGGGCCCTGCACCATCCTGCTGTGGTGTGTGCCAGGCCTGGTGTGCCCTGTGCCGTGCACAATCCTGCCTGTGGTGTATATAGTGCCGCTGTGCCCTGTGCCATAAGCCATCCCACTTGCGGTGTGTGGCACGCCAAGCACCATCCTGCCATGGTGTGTGCCAGACCAGGTGTGCCCTGTGCCGCGCACAATCCTGCCCATGATGTGCACCAGGCCACGGACCATCCTGCCCTGTGCCATAAACCATGCTGGTTGTGGTGCATGCCATTCCAAGCACCACCCTGCCATGGTGTGTACTGTGCCGTGCACCATCCCACCTGTAGTGCGCTCTGTACCGCGCACCGTCCTGTGCCGTGCACCATTGTGTCTGTATCACACGCCACATCCTGTGTGCCGGCTCTGCCTCCGCTGCGCCGCGAGCACCAGGCTGCGCCTTGCCCACGGTGCAGCTGTGCCTTGGCTGTGCTGTGGCTGTGCCGTGGCTGTGCCGTGGCTGTGCCTTGCCAACGCTGCGGCCGTGCCGTGGCCGTGCCGTGGCCATGCTGGGCTGTGCCGTGGCTGTGCCGTGGCTGCATCCCGCGCTGCCTCGCGCGCCGTGTCCCCTCCTGCCCGCCGTGCCGTGCCCTGCCCGCCCACAGCAGCTCAGCGCTGCCGGCCCCATCCTGCCCGCCCCGCGCCCGCCGCGGCCGCGCTGCCTCTGCTCGCCCCGCTCTGGCTCTGCCCGCGCCCTGGGGTAACGCGCCCCGTTCTGCTTCCAGGGCCGGGCCCCCCCTCTCTGGCTGCTCTCTCTCTCTCTCCTCCGTGCCCGCCTCGCCGCTCGCCCGCCGGGTAAGTACCGGCTGCCCGTGGCCGGCGCGGCGGCTCCGCTCCGCGTCTCCGCCAGCCTCTGTCCCTCTTGCCCTCCAGCCGCTTCTCTCTGCCTCTGCCCCTCCAAAACCCCCGCTGTCCCCACGCTGTCCCCACCCCGGTCCCCACCTGCGGGTCCGGTTCCCGCCCGGGCGAGCGCTGGCGGTGCGGCACCGGCGGTGCGGGGTCCCGCTCACCGGCACCGCGTGTCCCCCCAGCTACGGCACGCTGCCGAGCCGCAGGGCGCTGAAGAACTCGCGCCTGGTGAGCCAGAAGGACGACGTCCACCTCTGCATCATGTGTCTCCGGGCCATCATGAACTACCAGGTAGCGCCGTCCCACGGTGCGGGGGGGACGCTGCCGCCGCCGTGCCGGCACCGCTGACACCGTCCCTGCCCTGTCCCCGCAGTATGGCTTCAACCTGGTCATGTCCCACCCCCACGCGGTCAATGAGATTGCCCTGAGCCTCAATAACAAGAACCCCAGGTAAGGGGGGGTCTGGCAGTGGCGGGGGGGTCGCGGTGCCACCGGGGGTGACGGTGCCGGTGCTGCTGTGCCGCAGGACAAAGGCGCTGGTGCTGGAGCTGCTGGCGGCCGTCTGCTTGGTGCGCGGCGGCCACGAGATCATCCTGGCGGCCTTTGACAACTTCAAGGAGGTGCGGGGTGGGATGGGGACGCGGGGGGGACAGGAGCAGGCTGGGGTGGGGACACTGGGACATTGCGGGCACAGGATCAGGCTGGGATGGGGACACTGATGGGACAGGATCAGGTTGGAATGGGGACACTGAGGCACTGGGGGGATGGGATCAGGCTGGGATGGGGACACTGATGGGACAGGATCAGGTTGGGATGGGGACACTGGGGGCACAGGATCAGGTTGGGATGGGGACACTGGGACACTGGGGGGACGGGATCAGGCTGGGATGGGGACACTGGGACACTGAGGGCACAGGATCAGGTTGGGATGGGGACACTGGGACACTGGGGGGATGGGATCAGGCTGGGATGGGGACACTGGGGGCACAGGATCAAGCTGGAATGGGGACACTGGGACATTGAGGGCACAGGATCAGGCTGGGATGGGGACACTGGGACACTGGGGGCACAAGATCAGACTGGGATGGGGACACTGATGGGACAGGATCAGGTTGGGATGGGGACACTGGGACACTGGGGGGACAGGATCAGGCTGGGATGGGAACACTGGGACACTGATGGGACAGGATCAGGTTGGGATGGGGACACTAGGACACTGGCGGGACAGGATCAGGCTGGGATTGGGACAATGGGACACTGTGGACACAGGAGCAGGCTGGGATGGGGACACTGAGGGGACAGGGTCAGAATGGGATGGGAACAGGGTCAGGCTGGTGTGGGGACACTGTGGGGCACAGGATCAGGCTGGGACGGGGACACTGGGACACTGGGGGGATGGGATCAAGCTGAGATGGGGACAGGATCAGGCTGGGATGGGAACACTGGGACACTGTGGGGCACAGGATCAGGCTGGGATGGGGACACTGGGACACTGGGGGGACAGGATCAGGCTGGGATGGGAACAGTGGGACACTGGGGGGATGGGATCAGGCTGGGATGGGGACACTGGGACTGGGGCACTGGGGGGATGGGATCAGGTTGGGATGGGGACACTGGGACACTGCGGGGAGGGGATCAGGCTGAGATGGGGACACTGGGACACTGGGGGGATGGGATCAGGCTGGGATGGGGACACTGATGGAACAGGATCAGGCTGGGATGGGGACACTGATGGGACAGGATCAGGCTGGAAAGGGTACACTGGGACTCTGGGGGGACAGGCTCAGGCTGGTATGGGGACACTGGGGGCACAGGATCAGGCTGGGATGGGGACACTGGGACACTGCGGGGACGGGATCAAGCTGAAATGGGGACAGGATCAGGCTGGGACTGGGGACACGGAGGGGACAGGGTCAGACTGGGATGGGAACAGGGTCAGGCTGGTGTGGGGACACTGTGGGGGACAGGATCAGGCTGGGACGGGGACACTGGGCTGAGGGGACTGGGAGCCCAGGGGATCTGGGGACAGTGATGGGGGGACCAGTCCGGGTGAACCCCGTGTCCACTGCCCGCCCAGGTGTGCAAGGAGAAGCATCGCTTCGAGCGCCTCATGGACTATTTCCGCAACGAGGACAGCAGCATCGACTTCATGGTGGGACCCCCGCTGCGGGGCTCGGGGGGGGTCCCCGTGGTGACAGGGGGGCTCTGGGTGACGCCAGCCCTGCCCGCAGGTGGCCTGCATGCAGTTCATCAACATCGTGGTGCACTCGGTGGAGGACATGAACTTCCGCGTCCATCTGCAGTACGAGTTCACCAAGCTGGGGCTGGAGGAGTTCCTGCAGGTCCGGGGGGGTCGTGGGGCTGGGGGGGTCGCCCCAAGGACCCCCCCCATCCCTGACACCGCCCCGATGCCACAGAAGTCGAGGCACACGGAGAGCGAGAAGCTGCAGGTGCAGATCCAAGCGTACCTGGACAACGTCTTCGACGTGGGGGGGCTGCTGGAGGACGCCGAGACCAAGAACGTGGCCCTGGAGAAGGTGGAGGAGCTGGAGGAGCATCTGTCCCACGTACGTGAGCGAGGGGGTCCCAGACATCAGCGGGAGGGGTCCCCGAGCTGCTGTCACAGCCGTGTCCCCCCTGCAGCTGACGGAGAAGCTGCTGGACCTGGAGAACGAGAACATGATGCGGGTGGCGGAGCTGGAGAAGCAGCTGCTGCAGCGGGAGAAGGAGCTGGAGGCGGTGAAGGTGCGTGGGGGCCGTGGGGAGCGGGGCAGGGTCCTGTCCCCGCCCCGGCCTGACGCTCGCTGTCCCCAGGAGACCTACGAGCACACGAGCCACCAAGTGCACACGCTGCGGCGGATGATCAAGGAGAAGGACGAGGCTTTCCGCCGCCGCTACGGCTCCGAGCCGCCCCCCGTGCCGGGCGCCGAGCCCCCTCCCCAGCCAGAGCCCGAGCCCCCGGAGGAGCCCCCGCGGGTCCCCCCCCCCGCGGAGCCTGCGCCCCCCCCGCCCCCCCCGCCGCCCCCCCTGCCACCCCCTGCACCCCCGCTCCCAGGTGAGCATCCCCAAAACTGGGACACCCCCGAGCTGGGCTGTCCCCAGAGCTGGGGCATCCCCAGAATGGGGGGGTGGCTCCAAATCTTGGGTGTCCCCAGTGCTGGGCCACTCCTGAGGCTGGGGGGTCCCCAGGATGGGGCTGTCCCAGCATGATCTCACCCCCCCCTCCCTTCGCAGGCAAGTGCCCCCCGGCCCCCCCGCTGCCCGGGGCTTCACCCTCCATCGCCCTCACCGTGGGGCTCTCGGGTAGGTGGGCACGGGGACCGTGGGGACGGTGCGGGGACCGTGGGGACAGGGACAGTGCACGGATGGTGGGGACAGAGGGAGGTTTGAAGGGAGCAGGGGGTTGGGATCGCGATGGCCAAGGGATGGGTGCAGCGACCATGGCAAGGGGATGGAGCGGCACAGGGGACGGTGACAGCACAGGGACCGGGTGGCTCAGGGCGGGCAGAGCCCACGTCCCCCGGCCCCGGCGGAGGCTGAGCCGGGTCCTGCCCGCCGGCAGCCATCCGGATCAAGAAGCCCATCAAGACCAAGTTCCGCCTGCCTGTCTTCAACTGGACGGCGTTGAAACCCAACCAGATCAGCGGGACGGTGTTCAGCGAGCTGGACGACGAGCGGGTGCTGGAGGTGAGCGCGGGCTCGGCCCGAGCACCGGGATGGTGACACCACTGCCACCCCTGAGCCGCCCACCTCGTCCCGCCAGGACCTGGACCTGGAGCGCTTCGAGGAGCTCTTCAAGACGAAGGCGCAGGGTCCTGCCCTTGACCTCGTCTGTGCCAAGAACAAGGCGTCGCAGAAGGCGGCCAGCAAGGTGACGCTGCTGGAGGCCAACCGCGCCAAGAACCTGGCCATCACCCTGCGCAAGGCGGGCCGCAGCGCCGAGGAGATCTGCAGAGCCATCCACACGTATGGGGGTGCTGGGGGGCCCGGCAGGGCTCAAGGGTGCAGGGCTGGTTGGGGTGTGGAGGGTTGGAAAGGGTGCAGGGGGGACGGTAGGATACAAGGGGGCTGGTTGGGATGGAGGGTGCCCAGGCAGGGTGCAGGGGGCTGGTTGGGGTGCAGGGGGACCAGACAGGGTGTGAGGTGTCTAGTTGGGGTGGAGGGGGAACAGACAGGGTGCAGGGGGCTGGTTGGGGTGCAAGGTGCCCAGGCAGGGTGCAGGGGGCTGGTTGGGGTGCAGGGGCTCTGTTTGGGTGCAGGATGCCCAGGCAGGGTGCAGGGGCTCTGGTTGGGGTGCAGGGGCTCTGGTTGGGGTGCAGGGGCTCTGGTTGGGTTCAGGATGCCCAGGCAGGGTGCAGGGAGCTGGTTGGGGTGCAGGGTGCCCAGGCAGGGTGCAGGGGCTCTGGTTGGGGTGCAGGGGCTCTGGTTGGGGTGCAGGGTGCCCAGGCAGGGTGCAGGGAGCTGGTTGGGGTGCAGGGTACCCAGGGAGGGTACAGGGGCTCTGGTTGGGGTGCAGGGTGCCCAGGCAGGGTGCAGGGGCTCTGGTTGGGTGCAGGATGCCCAGGCAGGGTGCAGGGGCTCTGGTTGGGGTGCAGGGGCTCTGGTTGGGGTGCAGGGTGCCCAGGCAGGGTACAGGGAGCTGGTTGGGGTGCAGGGTACCCAGGGAGAGTGCAGGGGCTCTGGTTGGGGTGCATGGGCTATGGTTGGGATGCAGGATGCCCAGGCAGGGTGCAGGGAGCTGGTTTGGTGCAGGATACCCAGGCAGGGTGCAGGGGCTCTGGTTGGGTGCAGGATGCCCAGGCAGGGTGCAGGGGCTCTGGTTGGGGTGCAGAGGCTCTGGTTGGGTGCAGGATGCCCAGGCAGGGTGCAGGGGCTCTGGTTGGGGTGCAGGGGCTCTGGTTGGGGTGCAGGGTGCCCAGGCAGGGTGCAGGGGCTCTGGTTGGGGTGCAGGGGCTCTGGTTGGGTGCAGGATGCCCAGGCAGGGTGCAGGGAGCTGGTTGGGGTGCAGGGGCTCTGGTTGGGGTGCAGGGTGCCCAGGCAGGGTGCAGGGGCTCTGGTTGGGGTGCAGGGGCTCTGGTTGGGTGCAGGATGCCCAGGCAGGGTGCAGGGAGCTGTTTGGGGTGCAGGGGCTCTGGTTGGGGTGCAGGGTGCCCAGGCAGGGTGCAGGGAGCTGGTTGGGGTGCAGGGGCTCTGGTTGGGGTGCAGGGTGCCCAGGCAGGGTACAGGGAGCTGTTTGGGGTGCAGGGGCTCTGTTTGGGTGCAGGGTGCCCAGGCAGGGTGCAGGGAGCTGGTTGGGGTGCAGGGTACCCAGGGAGGGTGCAGGGGCTCTGGTTGGGTTCAGGATGCCCAGGGAGGGTGCAGGGGCTCTGGTTGGGGTGCCGGTCCCCGACGGTGCCGGGCGCGGGGCAGGTTCGACCTGGCGACGCTGCCGGTGGACTTCGTGGAGTGCCTGATGCGGTTCCTGCCCACGGAGGCGGAGGCCAAGGCGCTGCGGCAGTACGAGCGGGAGCGCAAGCCGCTGGAGGAGCTGGCGGACGAGGACCGGTTCATGCTGCAGTTCAGCAAGGTGGAGCGGCTGCCGCAGCGCATGGCCATCATGGCCTTCCTGGGCAACTTCGCTGAGAACCTCCAGATGCTGACGCCGGTACGGAGCCGGGGCGGGGGGGTGCACCAGCGGGGGTGCCTGGGCCCCTCACCCTGGCTGGACCACCCATTGGGTTCACATTGGAGGGGGTTGAGTAGCAAGTGACAGGATGAGATGAAACAGCCTCAAGTTGCACCAGGGGAGGTTGAGGTTGGATCTGGGGAACAATTTCTTCCCCAAAGGGCTGTGGGGCATTGAACAGGCTGCCCAGGGCAGTGCTGGAGTCGCCATCCCTGGAGGGCTGGACATGGAGATGATGTTCTCAGGACATGGGGCAGCGCCAGGGGTGGGTTGTGGTTGGACTCCATGATCCTGAGGGGCTTTTCCCAGCCAAACGCTTCTGTGATTCCGTCCCCCTGCAGCAACTCAACGCCATCATCGCGGCCTCGGCCTCCGTCAAGTCATCCCAGAAGCTGAAGCGCATGTTGGAGGTGAGCACGGGGGGGACCAGGGGACGTGGGGACCAGCTGGGGACCAGTAGGCTCCTACGCTCCCTCCCTGCCGGGGGATCCTGTGGGGGTCTTCCCTGACCCCCATCCCTGCTGCTTTTCCCCCACAGATCATCTTGGCGCTGGGCAACTACATGAACAGCAGCAAACGCGGCGCCGTCTACGGCTTCAAACTGCAGAGCCTGGACCTGGTGGGACCCCCTGCCCGGCTCCCTGGGACCGCGTGGGCCCCGGCATCCCACCCCACAGCCCTGACACCCCCTCCAATCACCCCACAGCTCCTGGACACCAAGTCGACAGACAGGAAGATGACGCTGCTGCATTTCATCGCGCTCACGGTGCGGGAGAAGTACCCGGAGCTGGCGACCTTCTGGCAGGAGCTGCACTTTGTGGAGAAGGCGGCTGCAGGTGCCTCCCCCATCCCTGCACCCCCAACTCGCCTCTTCCCCCAGGGCCGCGGGTCCCCTGAGCTGTCCCCATGTCCCTACAGTGTCCCTGGAGAACGTGCTGCTGGACGTGAAGGAGCTGGGCCGCGGGATGGAGCTGCTGCGGCGCGAGTGCGGGCTGCACGAGAGCGGCGTCCTGCGCGCCTTCCTGGCCGCCAGCGAGGGCAAGCTGGAGCGGCTGCAGAAGGACGCACGGACAGCCGAGGTGAGCGCTGCGGGGCGGCCATGCCTCGCACACGCCTGGGCGTGCACGCCGTGCTTTGCACGCTCCTTGTGCACAGCTTGTTTTGCACTGCTCTTGTCCATGCCTTGCTTTGCACATTCCTTGTCCATGCCTTGCTTTGCATGCTCCTTTTGCATTCCTTGTCATGCACACCTTGCTTTGTGTACATCTTGCATTGCACAGTCCTTGTCCATGCCTTGCTTTGCACGCTGCTCATGCACACCTTGCTTTGCACGCTCCCTGTGCACAGCTTGTTTTGCACTGCTTGTTTTGCACTGCTCTTGTCCATGCCTTGCTTTGCACACTCCTCTTGCATTCCTTGTCATGCACACCTTGCTTTGCACACTCCTCATGCACATTTTGCATGACACAGCTCTTGTCCTTGCCTTGCTTTGCACATTCCTTGTCCATGCCTTGCTTTGTATGCTCCTTTTGCATTCCTTGTCATGCACACCTTGCTTTGCACACTCCTTGTGTGCATCTTGCATTGCACTGCTCTTGTCCATGCCTTGCTTTGCACACTCCTCTTGCATTCCTTGTCATGCACACCTTGCTTTGCACACTCCTTGTGCACATCTTGCATTGCACAGTCCTTGTCCATGCCTTGCTTTGCACACTGCTCATGCACACCTTGCTTTGCAAGCTCCCTGTGCACAGCTTGTTTTGCACTGCTCTTGTCCATGCCTTGCTTTGCACACTCCTCTTGCATTCCTTGTCATGCACACCTTGCTTTGCACACTCCTCATGCACATTTTGCATTACACAGCTCTTGTCCTTGCCTTGCTTTGCACATTCCTTGTCCATGCCTTGCTTTGCACGCTGCTCATGCACACCTTGCTTTGCACGCTCCCTGTGCACAGCTTGTTTTGCACTGCTTGTTTTGCACTGCTCTTGTCCATGCCTTGCTTTGCACACTCCTCTTGCATTCCTTGTCATGCACACCTTGCTTTGCACACTCCTCATGCACATTTTGCATGACACAGCTCTTGTCCTTGCCTTGCTTTGCACATTCCTTGTCCATGCCTTGCTTTGTATGCTCCTTTTGCATTCCTTGTCATGCACACCTTGCTTTGTGTACATCTTGCATTGCACAGTCCTTGTCCATGCCTTGCTTTGCACGCTGCTCATGCACACCTTGCTTTGCACGCTCCCTGTGCACAGCTTGTTTTGCACTGCTTGTTTTGCACTGCTCTTGTCCATGCCTTGCTTTGCACACTCCTCTTGCATTCCTTGTCATGCACACCTTGCTTTGCACACTCCTCATGCACATTTTGCATGACACAGCTCTTGTCCTTGCCTTGCTTTGCACATTCCTTGTCCATGCCTTGCTTTGTATGCTCCTTTTGCATTCCTTGTCATGCACACCTTGCTTTGCACACTCCTTGTGTGCATCTTGCATTGCACTGCTCTTGTCCATGCCTTGCTTTGCACACTCCTCTTGCATTCCTTGTCATGCACACCTTGCTTTGCACACTCCTTGTGCACATCTTGCATTGCACAGTCCTTGTCCATGCCTTGCTTTGCACACTGCTCATGCACACCTTGCTTTGCAAGCTCCCTGTGCACAGCTTGTTTTGCACTGCTCTTGTCCATGCCTTGCTTTGCACACTCCTCTTGCATTCCTTGTCATGCACACCTTGCTTTGCACACTCCTCATGCACATTTTGCATTACACAGCTCTTGTCCTTGCCTTGCTTTGCACATTCCTTGTCCATGCCTTGCTTTGCATGCTCCTCTTGCATTCCTTGTCATGCACACCTTGCTTTGCACACTCCTCATGCACATTTTGCATTACACAGCTCTTGTCCTTGCCTTGCTTTGCACATTTCCTTGTCCATGCCTTGCTTTGCACACTCCTTTTGCATTCCTTGTCATGCACACCTTGCTTTGCACACTCCTTGTGCACATCTTGCATTGCACAGTCCTTGTCCATGCCTTGCTTTGCACACTGCTCATGCACACCTTGCTTTGCAAGCTCCCTGTGCACAGCTTGTTTTGCACTGCTCTTGTCCATGCCTTGCTTTGCACACTCCTCTTGCATTCCTTGTCATGCACACCTTGCTTTGCACACTCCTCATGCACATTTTGCATGACACAGCTCTTGTCCTTGCCTTGCTTTGCACATTCCTTGTCCATGCCTTGCTTTGTATGCTCCTTTTGCATTCCTTGTCATGCACACCTTGCTTTGCACACTCCTCATGCACATTTTGCATGACACAGCTCTTGTCCATGCCTTGCTTTGCATGCTCCTCTTGCATTCCTTGTCATGCACACCTTGCTTTGCACACTCCTTGTGTACATCTTGCATTGCACAGTCCTTGTCCATGCCTTGCTTTACACGCTGCTCATACACACCTTGCTTTGCACGCTCCCTGTGCACAGCTTGCTTTGCACTGCTCTTGTCCATGCCTTGCTTTGCACACTCCTTGTGAACATTTTGCATTGCACTGCTCTTGTCCATGCCTTGCTTTGCACACTCCTCTTCCATTCCTTGTCATGCACACATTGTCATGCACACCTTGCTTTGCATGCTCCTCGTGCACATTTTGCATTGCACAGCTCTTGTCCATGCCTTGCTTTGCACACTCCACGTGCACATTTTGCATTGCACAGCTCGTCCATGCCTTGCTTTGCACACTCCTTGTGCACATTTTGCATGGCACATTCCTTGTCCGTGCCTTGCTTTGCACACTTGTCGTGCACATTTTGCATTGCACAGTCCTTGTCCGTGCGTTGCTTTGCGCGCTGCTCGTGCACACCTTGCTTTGCACTGCTCTTGTCCATGCCTTGCTTTGCACAATCCTTGTCACACACACCTTACTTTGCATGCTCCTTGTGCACAGCTTGCTTTGCACAGCTCTTGCCAATGCTTGGCACGCTGCTCGTGCACAGCTGCCATACACACCTTGCTTTGCACGCTCCTCGTGCACAGCTTGCTTTACACAGCTCTTGTCCATGCCTTGCTTTGCACACTCCTTGTGCATCTCTTGCTTTGTGTGCTCCTCTTGCACACCTTGCCATGCACACCTTGCCTTGCACACTCCTTGTGCAGCTCTTGCTCTGTGTGCTCCTCTTGCACACCTTGCCATGCACACCGTGCCTTGCACACTCCTCGTGCGCGTCTTGCATTGCACGGCTCTTGCCGCCCATCGGTGACCACCCCGTCCCCCTCCCCAGGACGCCTACACCGCGGTGGTGCGGTATTTCGGTGAGAGCCCCAAGATGACGCCCCCATCCGTCTTCTTCCCGGTCTTTGTCCGGTTCATCCGCTGCTACAAGGTGAGACGGGGCCGGGAGGGGACAGGCCGGGGGGGGGTTGGTGACACCGCGGGACCGGGTCCCACCGCCCCGCTCGCCCCGGCAGGACGCGGAGCAGGAGAACGAGGCGCGGAAGAAGCAGGAGGAGGTGATGCGGGAGAAGCTGCTGGCGCAGGAGGCCAAGAAGCAGGAGAAGGTGAGCACGGGTGGGCACGCGGCGGGGGGCACGCGGAGGGGACACCCGTGTCCCCAGCCTGGCACCCCCGCGCCTCCCCCGCAGCGCAACAAGTGGCAGCAGCAGGAGCTGATCGCGGAGCTGCGCCGGCGCCAGGCCAAGGACCATCGGCCCGTCTACGAGGGCAAGGACGGCACCATTGAGGACATCATCACCGGTACGGCCCCCGCCGCCCTCCCCGGCCAGGACGCCTGGGTCCCTCCGGCGTGCGGGGGCTGACGTGTCCCTGTCCCCCTGCCCGTGCCCCCCGCAGCGCTGAAGAGCGTCCCCTTCACGGCCCGCACGGCCAAGCGGGGCTCCCGCTTCTTCTGCGACCCGTCCCACCACGACGAGTCCAGCTGTTAGCCCCAGGTACCACAGCATGCCCGGCCCTGGATCCCCTGGATCCCGCGGATCCCCCTGGGCGCCCCTGGATCCCCTGGCCCCGCATGCCCCCTCCTGCACGCCCCCCACCCCCGCATGCCGTCACCCTGGGGTGCCCAGAACCCCCCCCAGCCCCTCGGTGTGGGAGCCTGGGCCCAACACTGGATCCCAGCACTGGATCCCAGCACTGGATCCCAGCGCAAGGCTGGGTCCCAACACCGTATCCCAGGACTGGATCCCAGTGCAAGGCCGGGTCCCAACACCGTATCCCAGGACGGGATCCCAGTGCAAGGCTGGGTGCCAACACTGGATCCCAGCACTGGATCCCAGTGCAAGGCTGGGTCCCAACACTGGATCCCAGCACTGGATCCCAGTGCAAGACCGGGTCCCAACACCGGATCCCAGCACTGGATCCCAGTGCAAGGCCGGCTCCCAACATTGGATCCCAGGACTGGATCCCAGTGCAAGACCGGCTCCCAACACTGGATCCCAGGACTGGATCCCAGTGCAAGGCTGGGTCCCAGCACTGGATCCCAGCACTGGATCCCAGTGGAAGGCTGGGTCCAAGCACAGGATCCCAGGACTGGATCCCAGTGCAAGGCCAGGTCCAAGCACAGGATCCCAGCACTGGATCCCGATGCAAGGCTGGTTCTGGCACAGGATCCCAGTGCAGTACTGGGACCCAGCGCAGAGCTCTGGAACAGGATCCCCGCACTGGATCCTGGTGCAGTGTTGGGTCTTGGCCCAGGATCCCAGTGCAGGACGGGGTTTCCAGTACGGGGTCTTTGATGCAGAGCGGGGTCCCAGCACAGGGTCCCAGCGCAATACCGGATCCCAGCAGAGGATCTTGGCACCAGATCCCAGTGCAAGGCTGGGTCCCAGTGAGGGTCCTGCTGCAAGACCAAGTTACCAACAACTGGGGATCTTTGCTGCAGTGTGGGGTCCCAGTGCAATACTGGATCCCAGAGTGGGATCCCAGTGCAATACTGGGTGCCGGCACAGGATCTTGGTGCAATACTGGTTCCCAGTGCAAGGTCCCAGTGCAAGGTCCCAGTGCAAGGTCCCAGTGCAATACTGGATCCCAGTGAGGGGTCTCAGTGCAATATTGGATCCCAGTGAGGGGCCCCAGAGCAATACTGGATCCCAGAGCAGGATCCCAGTGCAATACTGGATCCCAGTGTAATACTGGATTACAGTGAGGGGTCCCAGTGCAATACTGGATACCAG
This sequence comes from Nesoenas mayeri, assembly GCF_963082525.1. Taxonomy (NCBI): domain Eukaryota; kingdom Metazoa; phylum Chordata; class Aves; order Columbiformes; family Columbidae; genus Nesoenas; species Nesoenas mayeri. The sequence goes on along the minus strand of NC_137558.1, from coordinate 2,499,247 downwards.
AGCAGGATCCCAGTGCAATACTGGATCCCAGTGCAATATTGGATCGCAGTGAGGGGTCCAAGTGCAATACTGGCTCCCAGCGTGGGGTTCCAGTGCAATACTGGATCCCAGTGCAGGATCCTATCCTGGACCCCAGTGCAGGATCCCAGTGCAATACTGGATCCCAGTGTGAGGTCCCAGTGCAATACTGGATCCCAGTGCAGGATCCTATCCTGGGTCCCAGTGCAGGATCCCAGCGCAATACTGGATCCCAGCGTGGGGTCCAAGTGCAATACTGGATCCCAGTGCAGGATTCTATCCTGGATCCCAGTGCAGGATCCCAGTGCAATACTGGATCCCAGCGTGAGGTCCCAGTGCAATAGTGGATCCCAGTGCAGGATCCTATCCTGGGTCCCAGTGCAGGATCCCAGTGCAATACTGGATCCCAGCGTGGGGTCCCAGTGCAATACTGGATCCCAGTGCAGGATCCTATCCTGGATCCCAGTGCAGGATCCCAGTGCAATACTGGATCCCAGCGTGAGGTCCCAGTGCAATACTGGATCCCAGTGCAGGATCCCAGCGCAATACTGGATCCCAGCGTGGGGTCCCAGTGCAATACTGGATCCCAGTGCAGGATCCTATCCTGGGTCCCAGTGCAGGATCCCAGCGCAATACTGGATCCCAGTGCAATACTGGATCCCAGTGCAGGATCCTATCCTGGATCCCAGTGCAGGATCCCAGCGCCATACTGGCTCCCAGTGTGGTGCGTGCGCTCCCGTGGCCCCGCTGGGGTCACCTGCGTGTCCCCAGGCCAGGGCCCCTGACACTGTCCCTTTGTCCCTCTGTCCCGCAGCGGCAGCCGGACCCGCCTGCAGCTGAGCGAGGGTGAGGACCCGGGACGGCCTGTGCGGGGGGAGCTCATGCTGCCTCAGTTTCCCCTCCTCACCCCACTCTGCCGTGCAGGTCCTCGGGGGCTCCGTCCCCGCCAGCACCGTGCAGGGACATCTGGTGTCACCGGCCTCGCTCGTGTCACCATATCCCCGTGGGGGGAACCCGAGGCCAAATCCTGTGGCTGCGGCGGGGGCTGAGCCCTGTGGTGTCCCCTCCCCATAGGGGTCCCTGGGGGCGGGGGGTGTCACCACCACAGAGTCCCCGTCCCACCGCGGGGACCCCAACAACCCGGCGCTCGTCACTTTGACCACTGATGTGAACACTAATTGCCAAAATCAAAAGGGACCAAAGCCAGAGCGGGGTGGGGGGTGCAGGATGGTGCCCCCCGCCCCCGCCCCTCCCCAGTGACTTTTTGTACATGTGAAATATATGGAGTCTTTTACACGGCTGCTGCTTGCATTGGGGGGAGGTGCAGAGGGGACCCAGGCGTCCGGGGAGCCCCCCCATGTCCTGGAGCGGGAGGGGGGGCACATCCACGCGCAGGGAGCAGCCCCTTAAGCCGAGCTTTGCAGCTGCATTAGTAAAGCTGGGGGATTAAGGGGGCACCCGCTTTGTTGAGGGGGGGGAAGCCCCTCCACATCACCACCCCCAGTTCACCCCAGTGCTGGCAGCTGGGGGGGGCCCAGAGCAGTTTTTGGGGGTGCAGGAGGGGGCAGGGGATTTGGGGGACAGGGGCTGGCCCTGGCTTTGCCCCCACCTTGGTGCTGGGGAGGGATGCGGGAACATCAGGGTCACCCCATCCCTTCCCTTCAGCGCGCTGGGGGGCACAGGAGGTTCAGGGGGGCAGGATGTGACCCCAGTTCCCCCCCCACCCCGGATTAGCCCCAAAACAGGGAATAAAAGTTTCCCCTAATCCCCTTTCAGGGTGGGCGGGGTGGATTACCAGCACCGCCGCACCCAGCACCGCATCCAGCCCCCCCGGCCCCGTTGCCTTTTAATCCGCTGTCCCCAGCGCTGTCCTGCTCCGTCCCCAAGTGCCACTGAAGACGCTGCGGACAAAGATGCTGCTGTCCGTCCATCCATCCGTCTGTCCGTCTGTCCGCCGGGTTCTAGGGTCCCTCTGTCCCCTGGGCATCCCCCTCGGCCTCGCGGGACGGGCGCCGCTCGCCCTGCGCCGGGGCGGCCGCCAAACCCTCGGCCTGCAGCAGCAGGTGGCAGCCGAGGAAGAAGAGGGCGAAGGTGACGGCGAGGCCGAGCACCAGCACCACGGCGATTTGGGCGGCCACCCCCACATCCCCGCCCCGGGCACCGGCCTGCGCGCTGCCGTTCATCTCCTCCTCCTCCTCCTCCTACTCCTCCCGCTGCGGAGTGCGGGCGTGCGGGGCGGTGGCACATTGGTGACAGCCGGGGAGGGTTTAAGTGATGTCAGGGACCATCTCAGCCGCCCCCGCCGCCCCCCTCGCTCTGCGGGTGCCCTGCGGGTGCCCTCGCTGGGCAGGGGAAGCGGCTTTGCCCCCCCTTTGCTGCTGGGGAGGGGCACAGCATCCTGCAGGGAGGGGGGATCACCCCATCCCCTCCCCTGGGGGACTCGGGGGCAGCTGGGGTCACCCCATTGGGGTATCAGGGTCCCATGGCCCATCCTAGCCTGTCCCCACACCCCAGTTCAGCCCTCGCACCCCTTTCCCTCTCACCCCGCAGACACTGGCCCCATCAACAGCCAGGATGGGATCAGACTCCCCACAAAAGCAGAACTACTTTATTTTTGCCCCAGAGGAGGGGGTGAGCTCGGCTCCCAGCCCCGCGGGCAAGCGGCTCAGCCCCAGGGACAGGGGTGGCACCTGGGGGGGCAGGCGGTGACAAGTGACAAGGTCCATGCAAGGCTCAGATGCCACCACCCCGCGCTGTGTCCGTCCCCAGCGTCGTTCTGCCAGGTGTCACCGACCTGCAGCTCTCACCCCAACGACTCGTCACCCTCAGCCACGCTGGGAGCCACCAAGCCGGTTCCCCAGGCTGGGCGAGCGCCCCAAACCAGTAGCACCCCCCAATTACAGACCAGGCCGAGTTCAGCTCCACGCACGAGGCTTTTTGGAGAGGAGGGATCTGAGCAGAAACACCATCCCAAAGAGCTGTGCTGGAAAGTGCCACTGCAGTGAACTCACTGCGGTGACACCCTACAGAGCCAGCGTGTCCTTGATGAGGCGGCGCATGGTGGTGGTGACCGAGGTGCCCAGGGAGTCCGTGATCTGGTAGGAGATCTTGTACAGGTAGGGCTGCACGTCCTTCAGGCTGGTGTCGAAGACGTTGTCCACCTCCGACTGGGTGGGCATCTTGGGTAGGTACTCGTGGCGGTTCATCACCTCCACGATGTTGATGATCTTCTCGCAGAGCTTCTCGCCCACCTTCTCCCGGCAGATCTGCCGCTCCTGCTCGTTAGCCAGGTTTACCACGTTCACCTTGATGGTCCACAGCTCCCAGGGGATGCACTCGTCCGAGAAGGGCCAGCGTGACTTCTTCTTCTGGTAGAACTCCAGGGAGATCTGCCCCATGCCGTCGCTGCCCGAGCTGCGCAGCGCGTCCTGCCGAGAGAGCGTGGGGCCAGGGCCTGACCTTCCTCCCTCAGGCGAGGACAGGACGCAGCCCCACAGTTTTTAAGCCCCGCACGGGGCTCCCTTACCTTGAACTCCCCCACGGCCTTGCGGAGGGCCCGGTCCAGCTCCTCGGAGGAGACGCGGACGTAGGCGAAGTCGATGAAGTCGCAGTCCACGTCCTGGGTGCCCACGGTGCCGATGGAGTAGGTGCCCTCCTTCTTGTAGTGGAACTTGCCGGTGCTGCGGTGCAGCAGGATGGTGTGGAGCACGGCCAGCATGGCCTCCTCCACCTGCCGGCCCTCCACCGACACCTCCAGCACCTCCGCACGGCAGTTCATGGTGGGGGCGGCTCCGGGCGGGGCACGACGGCGGGTCCTGCGGGGAAAGAAGGGTGTTGGGGAAGGGTTGTTGGTGCCCCTGCTTGGGCAACAGTCTCGGGTCACAGCCCCTCTGCCAACCCCTTTATTCCCCATAGGGACCTAAGTGTCCCAGCGTGTGCCCTCCCCACCCCACAGGGACCAGGGGTCTGGTACTGACCCCCCAATACCCCACAGGGACCAGGGGTCCGGTACTGACCCCCCCAACACCCCACAGGGACCAGGGGTCCGGTACTGACCCCCCCAATACCCCACAGGGACCAGGGGACCGGTACTGACCACCAATACCCCACAGGGACCAGGGGTCCCGTACTGACCCCCCAACACCCCACCAGGACCAGGGGTCCGGTACTGACCCCCTAATACCCCACAGGGACCAGGGGTCCGGTACTGACACCCCAATACCCCACAGGGAGCAAGGGTCCGGTACTAACCCCCAATACCCCACAGGGACCAGGGGTCCGGTACTGACCCCCAACACCCCACAGGGACCAGGGGTCCGGTACTGACCCTCCCAACACCCCACAGGGACCAGGGGACCGGTACTGACCCCCTAAATACCCCACAGGGACCAGGGGTCCGGTACTGACACCCCAATACCCCACAGGGACCAGGGGTCCGGTACTGATCTCCAATACCCCACAGGGACCAGGGGTCCGGTACTGACCCCCTCAATACCCCACAGGGACCAGGGGTCCGGTACTGACCCCCAACACCCTACAGGGACCAGGGGACCGGTACTGACCCCCAATACCCCACAGGGACCAGGGGTCCGGTACTGACCCCCTAATACCCCACAGGGACCAGGGGTCCGGTACTGACCCCCCAATACCCCACAGGGACCAGAGGTTCGGTACTGACCCCCCCAACACCCCACAGGGACCAGGGGTCCGGTACTGACACCCCAATACCCCACAGGGACCAGAGGTCCGGTACTGACCCCCCCAACACCCCACAGGGACCAGGGGTCCGGTACTGACCCCCCCAATACCCCACAGGGACCAGGGGACCGGTACTGACCCCCAAAACCCCACCAGGACCAGGGGTCTGGTACTGACCCCCAACACCCCACAGGGACCAGGGGACCGGTACTGACCCCCCAATACCCCACAGGGACCAGGGGACCGGTACTGACCCCCCAATACCCCACAGGGACCAGGGGACCGGTACTGAGCCCCCAATACCCCACAGGGACCAGGGGACCGGTACTGAGCCCCTAATACCCCACCAGGACCAGGAGTCCGGTACTGACACCCCAATACCCCACAGGGACCAGGGGTCTGGTACTGACCCCCAATACCCCACAGGGCCCAGGGGTCTCGGTACGGGCCGCCTCACGTCCCATTTCCCCCAGAGAGCCCCGGGCCCCCTCGGCCCCCAGCCGCCCTCACCCAGGGCCCCGTTCCCCGTCGCGTTTCCCCGGGTCCCGTTCCCCCCCGGTCCGGCCGCACTCACCGCCCGGGCCCGACCATCTGACCAAGGGATGCGGGAAGTGGAGCAGTCCATCTGCGTAGGGGGGTTAGGACACACCATCATACTGGAGCGGCGGCGCCTCTTGCTGCGGTAGCCGTGTTTCCTCACTCTACACCTCTTTTACTTATTTTTGTGACCATCGGTGCCGTTTCCGGCCGCGGTGCGGCGCCGATGGTGGAGTGTCCGCTGCCGTTCCCCGCTTTGACCCCCCCCACACGGCCGCCCGCTTGGTTCGTTCCTGGGCGGGACGCCACAGAGCTGGGTCTCCCGCGGCGCAGAGCGGCTCACTTCCGCGCAGCGCGCCCGAGCCCACAGCGCCCCCCTGGACTGGGGGCTCCGTGGTGGTTACTGAACGGGACTGGGGACCGGTGACCTCCGGTGACCCCCCCGCAGTGCCATCCCCGGGGCGGCAACAGGGAACACCGGGATGTACATGGGGACAGGGGACACAGGACTTGGGAAAGGGGCCATGGGGCCACAGAGACACCAATATGGGGACATATGGACAGAGGGACATGGGGATTTGGGGCCACAGAGACACCAATATGGGGACATATGGACAGGCGGGACAGGGGGACATGGGGATTTGGGGCACAGGGACACAGAGGATACTGGAGAAAGGGACATGGGGAAAGGGGGACATAGGGATGGATGGACATGGACATAGGGACAATAGGATGTATGGACAGGTGGATATGGGGATGGGTGGACATGGGGATGCAGGGACATGGGGACACTGATTTGGGGCACTGGCATCAGGCCACCCATGCCGCTGTGGTGACACATGTCCTGGTGTGAATAGCAGAGGGGCTGTGGCGGTGCATGTCACCGGGCGCAGGGCCGGGCACATGCCGGGACACACGTCCCTGTCCCCGGGGCAGCCGCTGTGGCCGCGGCCAGCGCGGGGCTATTTTTACCTGGCACTGCTGGCACCAGCGTCCCCGTCCCTCCTGCTGCAGCCCCCAGCAAGGGGATGGGGACAGGGATGGGACAAGGTGGGCAGAGGCCAGTCCTGCACCACAGGGAGGCGACAGGGACCCGTCCTCCCTCCAACCCAGTCATTGGCCTCAGGGTGCCCTCCCTGGTGGCTTCGGGGTGCGGGGTGGCACCGTCACCGAGGTTGGGACAGGCAGCGGCTGGGCTGTGGCACGGCCACCCCTGCCCCATGGCACGGCCATTCCCGCCCCGCAGCGGGGCAGAGCCACGCTGTCACCCCGTGTCCCCCGTCCCCCCAGCGTGAGGCTCTCCCGGACCCCCCGGAGCGACCCCCCAGCCGCGGCCCCGCCGTGCGTCAGCACTGTCCCCATGGCGGGGGCGGGGGGGACAGAGGGGCCCTTGTTTTGTGGGGCCCCCCCAGCGCAGTGCTTCAATGTGGCCCTTGTTTGTCACCGGCCCTCGGTGTCCCCATTAACATTTGCTCCGGGGCCAGGCTGTCCCCAGCAGGAGGAAGGGGACAAGCTGGGGGACAGCGCCAACCCAGTGTGTCCCCCACACACACCGGGCCCCCCACCCTGTCCGGGGACCCCAAACACCGTCCCCTCTGCCAGCGCTGGCCCTGCCGCTCGCCACGTCCCCAGGGCCACGGGGGGGACCCAGTCACGCTTCCCGGTTATTTTAGGGACGATAAATCAGGCGGGCGACAGGTGCGGGGCCGCGGCAGCCGCCGCCGGGGGGGCGAGTGACGGTTCAAGGGCAGCGGCGTGGGCAACGTGCGGCTCCGGTGCCCCGGCTGTCCCCGCAGCGGCTGTCCCCAGCCCTGGCGCTCTGCCCCCCCTCCAGAATCACTGTATATTAAATATAGCTGATCCGAGCGGGGGAGACACACGAGAGGAACGGCTCCTTTGGGTGGCTCTCAATATACGTACAAGTTTATATACAGAAAATGGCCAAAAGAGGCAAAAAAGAGAAAATATAAAAGGGAGTGGGATTGGGCGGGGGGGACAAACCCCCTGCCCCCCCCGCGCTCCCCGCTCTGTACAGGATGTGGCCGCTCGCTATTTACAACGGGGGGGTTTTTTACAGGGGAGAAGGGGGGCGCCGCGCCGGCGATGCCCCCCGGGGCGAAGGCACTGGGGGTGGGGTGTGTCTGCGTCCGGCGCCGCGAAGGCACGTGGGGGACCGGGCTGTCCCCAAGGGGACACCCAGGCAGCTGAACGGGGGACCCAGGCATCCCTGGGGGGGATGGAGGTGTCCCCAGACAACCCCGGGGGGGTCAAGGCTGGTGGCAGCCCCCCCCGGCCAGGGGCTCAGAAGGGCAGCGTGTCCATGAAGATCTTATCGACGATGGGGGGCGGCGGCACCAGGTCCTCCAGCTTCAGGTAGAAGATGCGCTGGAGGCCCTGGGTGCAGAGGCTGCGCAGCTCGGGCAGTTTGCCCAGCAGCTTGGAGAGGCAGCCGGGGCGCCCCGGCTCGGCCCCCCCCGCGGCCACGTGGTCCTTCAGACACCCCACGATGCGGTTCTGCAGCTCCTCCACCCGCTTTGGCTCCTTCAGCCCGTGCCGGTCTGACGGGGGGAAGGACACGGAGCCGTGAGGCCAGCGTGACGGCTGCGGGGCCGGGGAGGGGACAGCGGGGGGGGCTCACCTGTGATGATGACGAGGGCGGCGAGGCAGGAGAAGGAGGGGACGTCGACGCTCATGCGGTGCAGGCTGTGGGAGAACTCCAGGATGGCGTCGATCCAGTCGCCGAAGCCGCGCACGCACTGCAGGCGGTGCAGCACCACCCCGTTGCAGAAGATGAGTTTCCCTTCCTCGGGCTTGGAGCTGTGGGGACAACCACACGTCACCCCCAAACCCCGGCACGGGGCTCCCCGCCGCGCCGCGCCGTGCCGGGGCTCACCGGTAGGCCAGGCGGAGGATGAAGAGCTCGAGGAAGGCCGACTCCAGCAGCAGGTCCTGGTCCTCCTTGGGCAGCTCGGCGAAGCCCTGGATCTTCTGGGCCCACTTGCGGATGACGTCCATGGAGCCGGTGAGCAGGTCGTAAAACTGCTGCACGTCCATCGAGTCCTCCTTCTCGAACTGGCACGGCACCGACTCCTGGAACTGCCGCGGGGACGGGGTGAGCATCCAGCCCAGCGCGGCCGCGGGGATGGCGTGGGGCGGTGGCACCGGCCCTACCTTGGAGTAGTCGAGCTTGGTGGCGCTGGGCACCGAGTCGATGTGCGCCCGCACCAGGGAGGTGATGAGGCTGACGGGCGACGTGTCCGGCGGCTGTTTGGGCTTGGAGGGCAGGCGGCCCCGCCGCCCCTTCAGGCTGTCGGTCCGGACCACTGCGGCGAGGGAAACGCAGTGAGCGCGTCTGTCCTCCACTCCAGGTCACCCCCCAACTCCCGCTGGGACCCCCAACCCCAGGAGGGGACGCCGGTACCTTCTTTGACCATGCCGACAGCCAGGCACTTCTGGAAGCGGCAGAACTGGCAGCGGTTCCTCCGCCGCTTGTCCACGGGACAGTCCTTGTTGGCCAGGCAGATGTACTTGGCGTTCTTCTGTACCGTGCGCTGCGGGCGGGGAAGGAACGGCCGCGGCTCAGCCCGCGGCACCAAACCCCAAACAAAAGCCCTTCTGTCCTCCTTTTCCTCCCGCTCCAGCCCGGCATCCGGCTCCGCATCCGCGGGGAGAACCACATCCCCACCCTGCCCCTCCCCGGGGACCCGCAGCATCCTCCCGCTGCCGCAAAGCATTGTGGGAACATCCCAGCGGCGGGTCCGGGGGGGCCGCCCTTACCTTGAAGAAGCCCTTGCAGCCCTCGCAGGTGCGCACGCCGTAGTGCTGGCAGGAGGCGTTGTCCCCGCACACGGCGCAGCGGCCCTCGCCCGCGCCGGGGCTGCGCGCCTTGCTGGGGGCCAGCGGCGGCCCCTCCAGCAGCGGCGAGGCGGGGGGCAGGGGCAGCCCGGCGAAGCCCCCGGGGGAGCCCTGCGCCAGGGCGAAGGTGTCTGTGTCCAGCAGCCGCGGGTCCAGGCGGGGCGAGGGGCCCGGCTGTCCCTTCAGGGTCGCGGGGGACCCGCAGGGGCGCGGTGCCGGGGGGCCGAAGGCGAAGAAGGGGGGCTGTGACCCGCTGCCTTCGGCCGATTCAACCCAGGGCCGCCCGCCCTCGTAGTTCGGTGGGGGCGAGTACGCCCCGAAGGAGCCGTCCCAGCCCGGAACCTGGGGCGGCTGGAAGCCCGGCGTGGCGGGTGAGGGGACGGAGCAGGGGCTGCTGTAACAGTCCGAGCCGCTGGAGGAGAGGGTCTCATCCGGCTGCCCGCCGAAGGTGCCGGGGTAGCAGCCGTACACCTGGAAGTCCTCCAGCTTGAAGGTGGCGGTGGGCTGGCCGCCGGCCGGCAGCTGGTAGAGGAAAGCATCGAACTCGCCGGCGTAGCCCTCCATGAAGGTGCTGAAGCTGGGCAGGGCGGGGGCGGCCGCCAGGTCTGCGCCGGCCACCTCCATGGGGAATCGGCCGCCCTCGGGGCTGAGCAGCTCGGCCGGGCAGCGCTCGCAGGGGCCGGTGCCCGCCGTGCCGTACTGCGCCTGGATGCAGGGCATCTCTGTGGGGAGAGCGGGCTGTCAGCGGGGACCCCACCACCCAAACACCCCGCGACCACACCGAGGATGGAGATGGAGCGAGAACCGCGGCGGCTTGGCCGGGGTCCCCTCGCAGGCAGCGGGGCTGGAGCTGGATCCCCGGAGCTGCTGGCTGTCCGGCGGCGGCCGCTGCCACCCTCGGGAAAGGTCACGCCACAGCCAATGGGCGCAAAGGACATTCCCCAAAACGCTGGCTTAGCAAAGCCACCGAAAGGGAAGGAGGGAGGAATGCGGGTGGTGGATTCCCGAGCCCCGGGCTGGCCGGGGAAAGCCAGAGCCGAGGCTGAACCAGGGCTCAAGGGTCCGACTCCCCCATCCACCCATTCCTGAGCCTTTTGGAAAAGCAAACGCAGCCAGATCCACTGGCTGCTGCGAGGAGAGGAGCCCACCCCCCCATCCCTGCAGCCCCCGGCACTGCGGCACAGATCCGGCCCCACGCAGGACGTAACAGGAGTCCAGCTGAAAGCAAAGCCAGGAGTGACCCTGATGGCAAGACGATAATGTAATTCATCTCGCAGACCTTTAAAGGTCACGCTGCGCCTGGGCCCGGGCCGCCGCAGCCCGGGCACGGCACCGCAGCCGGCTCAGGCTCACCCGCTGGCCCCCGGCTTCCCCCGGCCAAGTGCGGCAGCTCTCGCCGGTGCCCAGAAAGCCGATACCTGCCCGGGGAGCTGGGTTTAAAAATACCCAGCATGGGTTCAGCCTTGGCACCCATGGCGTGGCACCAGCCCCCAGCCCAATCCCGGTGCCCCCGTGGGGTTTGTGCTTGTCTGCTGGGGACCAGGTGGGTTGAGAAGGGACAGTGACCCCTCAGTTGCCTCCTGTCCCCACATCGAGACATGAGGCCGCGCTAGGAACGTGGCAGCGGGGGACACCGGCAGCTTTCCTGGCCTGCATGCAAATCACAGCTGCAAATTGCCGGCTGGGCTATGCAAAGCCTCGACCCTTCCTGCAGCCCCGGCACAGGGTTTGGCACCAACGGGCAGCACCCAGCGCAGTCGCCGCTTCCTTATTCAAATGCTTTTGCCCTCACCTGCTCGCTGGTGGCGTTTGGGGTCCCCCTGCCATGAACCCCCCGGGGACCGGGCACAGATTCCCGCAGCGGCCCCCGCGCTGCCCACGGCTTGAGCGCTAATTGCAGATTCCTCGTTTGGGAGCGCAGGCAGCTGCTCGTGCCCAGGCCTGGAAGCCACTGCCTGCGCGGGCTGGTGGCAGCCCCTGGCACCGGGCCTGGCCGCGGGCGGGCGAGAGCAGCCGGCAGTGCCGGGGGGGGAAGGTAACGCTGCCCACCTCCCTGCCTGCACCTGCTGCCTCGCCACGCTGAAACGCAGCCGCTGCCAGGCCTGCGTGGGCAGCGGGGGGCTTGCCTGCACGGTGCTGCCTGCAAGGCAATGTCCCCAGGTCTGCCTGCACGGTGCTGCCTGCACAGTGCTGCCTGCTCCAGCTCCATGCCCGCTCTGCTCGGGGCTCCCAGGGTGATGCCCGGTTTTGGGATGGCTCTGCCCCCCACAGCCCCCGGGCTCGGGACCCTCCCTGGCTGCAGCTGGAGCCGGTCGGGAGTCCCAGGAGCGGAGACCAGCCCGGTCCCAGCCCCGCAGCCCTGCACGGCCGCGGGCAGCCCCAGAAATGGCTCTCGGTCCCGCACGGCTCCTCCCGGAGCCTCCGTCGGGCTCTCCCCGGGAGCCCCAGGACCGGGACCCCTTGCTCTGCTGCCCCCGCTCGGTGCGCCTCCCCCGCCGACGCTACCGGGTACCCCCGGGCCAGTCTGGCACAATCGCACCCCCCGGTCCCTTCCAGCGGGATCCCCGAATCTCCCCGGGGACTCCGGGACTCACCGGACTCGTGCGTGTCCTTGGGACCCGCGAGCCCCGGGATCCCCGCTGCCACCGGGACACCCGACCCCATGCACTTCAAAACGCGCCCACCGCCCTGAGCCCCCAGTGCTACCGGGACACCCGACACGGCTCCCCCCGCTGCCGCCGAGACGTTCGATCCGGTTCTCCCTGGTGCCACCCGGACACCCGACCCTGTTCCCCGCAGGTGCCACCGGGACACCCGACACCAGGCACTTCGCAGGACGCCCGGCGCGACTCGCCTGCGGTACCACCGGGACACCCGACGCGGTTCTCCCGGATGCCTCCGGGACGCCCGACCCCGCGCACTTTGCAGAGCGCCCGCAGCTCCGAGTACCCCGTGACATCGGGACGCCCGACGCGGTTCTCCCCAGTGACATCGGGACGCCCGACCCGGAGCCCCCTGGTGCCACCGGGCCACCCGACTCCACGCACTTCGCAGGACGCCCGCCGCCCTGCGCCCCGGTGCTACCGGGACACGCGACCCGGCTGCCCCCAGTAACATCGGAACACCCGAACCGGCGTCCCCCGGTGCCACTGGGACACGCTTCGCAGGACGCCCGCCGCGACCCGCCTCCAGCACCACCGGGACACCCGCCCCGCTGTCCCCCGGGCCCCCCGACCCCGTGCACCTCCCGCTGCGCGCACTCCCCATCCCCGGGACATCCCGCCCCCGGCGTCCCTCGCCCGGTCCCCGCAGCCCGGTGCCGCCCGTACCCGGGTGCCGGCGCGGCGGGGCTCCGGTTCCCGCTCCGCTGCCGCCGCCGCCGCGCGGGCTCCGCCGGGCTCCGGTCTCGTCACTACTTTCTCTTAAGCGCTCGGTGACGCGCGGGGCGGCGCGCGGGCCCGTGACGCACGGCGGCGCCGTAGAAGGAGCGGGGGGGGCGGTTCCGGCGGGGGCGCGGCCGTGACGCACGCGGGGTTCCATTGACGCAACCGCGGCGCCCGCGCTAAAAATACCCGCGCGGCCCCGGCTAAAAATAGAACGGGCGCCCCCCGGCCCCCCCCATCCCGGGGGCTCCCGAGGCCGCCGGCGGGGAAAGGGGGGAGACCCCGGGGCTGGGACGGGCAGGGGCCGGGGCCGGTATCCCCGTTCTCCTACTCACTCGGTGCTGGGATCCCCGATGTCCGCCCCGCTGCTTTTATCCCGGGTACCGTTATCCCCGGGTATCCCCTCGGTGCCGGTATCCCCGGTACCGTTATCTGCGGTGCCTCCTTGGTGCCTTTATCCCCAGTGTCGTTATCCCCGGGTATTCCCTCCGTGCCGGTATTCCCGATGCCCGTATTCCCGGTGCCGGTATCCCCGGTGCCTCCTTGGTGCCTTTATCCCCAGTGCCGTTATCCCCGGTTATCCCCTCGATACCGCTATCCCCGGCGCCGTTATCCCCGGTGTCCCCTCGGTACCGATATCCCCGGTGTGCCCTCGCTGCTGGTACCCAGGAGCTGACACCCCTCGGTGCCTCCATCCCCGGTGCCTCCTTGGTGCCGGTATCTCCGGTGCTGTTATCCCCGATGCCCCCTGGGTTCCTCCATCCCCGGTATCTTTTCGGTGCCGCCATTCCCGGTACTTCCATCCCCGAAGCCCACATCTTCTGCCCCCTTCGGTTCTGCTATCCCCGGTGCCGTTATCCCCGGTGACCCCTCGTTGCTGGTACTCAGGTGCTGACATCCCCTGGGGACTCCATTCCCGGTGCCCCCATCCCCGGTGCCCCCTCGGTGCTGCCATCCCCGGAGCCCCATCCTCGATGCCCCCCCGGTACCGGTATCCCCGGTGCCCATCTGGGCCGGTATCTCCGGTGCTCAGCGTTCTCGGTGCCGGTACCCGCGGTGTCCTCCCGCTCGGTGCCCGAGTGCGGGAGCCCGCGTCCCCCCCGCCCCCGCTCCCGGTCCCCGCGGGGAGACCCTGGCCGGGGCGATGGAAAGAGCGGCGGCTGCTGGCGGGCGCCCAGCGCCGGGAACGGCGCCCGAGGCGGGAGCGATGAGCTCAGCCCGAGCGGCGAGAGATGGGCGGGGAGGGAGCCGGTACCCCCCGGGAACCACCCGGCACCCCTCCGGTACCAAGCCGGTACCCTCCCGTACCCCCCCAGTGCCCCCTCGATACTACCCCCCGATACTCCCCCGGTACCCCCGGTACTACCCCCGGTACCCCCGGTACTACCCCTGTACCCGCTCCCGGGGCCGAATCGGGAATCTTGGGGGACCCGCCCCGCCGTGCCCAGTCGATCCCCGCGGCTTGACAGCCCCATTAGTGCCACCCCCGTTAGTGTCACCAGCAACACCAGCCTTGGGCAATGTCCCCCCCAACCCGTAAGCCCGTTAGTGCCACCCCCATTAGTGCCACCTCGTTAGTGTCACCAGCCCTTTGCGGTGCCCCCAGCGATGCCTCCTCCCCACGTTAGTGCCAGCAGCGATGCCACCAGCAATGCTCCCCACCCAGTGTCACTCCCGTTAGTGCCACCAGAAATGGCACCCTCGTCAGTGTCCCCCCGTTAGTGCCACCAGTGATGCCAGCCTTGGCAATGACCCCCGTTGGTGTCAGACCTCTGGAATGTCCCCAGAGATGCCCCCCCTCGTTACAGCCACCGCCATTAGTGCCACCCCCGTTAGTGCCACCGCAGCAATGTCCCCCTCGTTAGTGTCATCCCATTAGTGCCCCTCCGTTAGTGCCACCCCAGCAATGTCCTCCCGTTAGTGCCACCCCCATTAGTGCCCCCCATTAATGCCACCCTCGTTAGTGCCACCCCAGCAATGTCCCATTCGTTAGTGCCACCCTTATTAGTGCCCCCATTAGTGCCACCCTCGTAAGTGTCACCCCAGTAATGTCCCCCTCGACAGTGCCACCTCCACGAGCGCCATCCTTGTAGTGCCACCATTAGTGCCACCCCATTAGTGCTATGCCAGCAGTGCCCTCTCGCTAGTGCCACCCTTAATAGTGCCCCCCCAATTAGTGCCACCCCTATAAGTGCCACCCCCATTAGTGCCACCCCAGCAATGTCCCCCTCGTCAGTGCCAGCCTTACTAGTGTCCCCCGTTAGCGCCACCCTCGTTAATGCCACCCCAGCAATGTCCCCCCGCCCGGGACCGGCCCCAGGAGCCCGAGGGGACTCGGGGATACCGGGGGTGACGTCGCCGCCGCCTCCTCCCGCCGCCCGTTCCCTCGCTCTGGCCCCGGTTCCCGCCCCCCAGGCGGGGGCCCGTGACGTCACGGCCGGTCGCTGACGTCCCCGGGATCCCGCGGCATCACCGGGGTCGCCCCCGTAGGGATCCCCCGGGCTCTGCCGGGACTCACCGGGGTCCCCGCCCCCGGTACCGGGGCAGCAGCCCGTGCAAACGGGGGGCAAAGCGGGTGCGGCAGCCGGTGCCGGCCCCGTGCTGGGCTGGGGCAGCAGCCGGTGCAAACGGGGGGGACAAGGCTGGTGGCAGCCCCGTACAGCCAGGAGCCCGCCGGACAGGGTCAGGCTCGGGGTCCTGGAGCTGTCGGGGGTTCTAGAGCTGCCAGGGGGTCCCAAAGCCACCGGGGTCACAGAGCATGGTGGCCACAGCCCTTTTGCACCCATCGCTCGGTGGCGGCAGCAGCAGGAGAGGTGACAGCAGCGGCAGGAGGTGACAGCAGCAGCCCCCGCAGCAGGGATTAGCTGTACCCCGACTGGCTCCGGGGGAGGAAACCCGAACCCAGGCACCCCAGCAAGGCCACGGGGATATGTGGGGGGAGCCCCGGCTTGTGCTGGCGCCCCGGTGCCGGATCCACCCCAACACCCCGGGGAGGACATGGGGACACAGTGGCCATGAGCTGTCCCTCCCCGCTGCCCCCAGGGCCCGTTGGGTGGGCATGGGGGCTCACGGGGCGCCCACGGGGGCTCGCAGGGCACCCACGGGTGGGGCGGTGGCTGCAGGGTGCCCACGGCCGGTCCTGCCTCCCTGTCTCGGGCCTAAATATGCCAGTAATGACCGGCTGCTCCAGGGCGTTCCCGCCGGCACTGCCCGGTGCCACGCGTGACCCCGGTGTCCGGCCGGCGCCTCCCTGGCCCTGGGCACTCGCAGCTCTAGGTCAGGGCTAAAAAAAGCTCCGCGTGGGGTGGCAGTTGCCGCGGGGGGGTCCCGTGACGGCCGTGACGGGGACGGGGTGCCCCGAGCATGGCAGCGCGCGGGCGGGCACCGTGAGCCAGACCATAAATGTCCAAGCACGGAGCTGTCCTGGAACGGGGACAAGGCAGGAGAGCGGCAGGGAGCTGGCCGGGCCCCAGCGCACACGTGTCGGCACGTGGTGCACGTGTGCACACGCAGACCTGCAGCACACGCGTGTGCACACACAGCCCTGCAGCACACATACGTGTGCACACACAGCCCCATGGTGCATACATCTGTGCACACACAGCCCTGCAGCACACTAGTGTGCACACAGAGCTCTAGTGCACACACACAGCCCTGCAGTGCACATACATGTGCACACACAGCCTCACAGTGCATACATGTGTGCACATGCAGCCCTGCAGAACACATACGTGTGCACACACAGCCCCACAGTGCATACATGTGTGCACACACAGCCCCACAGCACACTCGTGTGCACACACAGCCCCACAGCACAATCGTGTGCACACAGAGCTCTAGTGCACACACACAGCCCTGCAGTGCACATATATGTGCACACGCAGCCCTGCAGCACACATACGTGTGCACATACAGCCCCACAGTGCATACATGTGTGCACACACAGCCCCACAGCACACACGTGTGCACACACAGCCTCACAGTGCATACATGTGTGCACACGCAGCCCCGCAGCACACATACATGTGCACACACAGCCCCTCAGCACATTCATGTGCACACAGAGCTCTAGTGCACACACACAGCCCCGCAGTGCACATACATGTGCACACACAGCCCCACAGTGCATACGTGTGCACACACAGCCCTGCAGCACACACACGTGTGCACACACAGCCCCACAGTGCATACATGTGTGCTCACGCAGCCCTGCAGCACACATACATGTGCACACACAGCCCCAGAGTGCATACATGTGTGCACACGCAGCCCTGCAGCACACACGTGTGCACACACAGCCCCACAGTGCATACATGTGTGCTCACGCAGCCCTGCAGCACACATACGTGTGCACACACAGCCCCACAGTGCATACATGTGTGCACACGCAGCCCAGCAGCACACATACGTGCGCTCACACAGCCCCACAGTGCATACATGTGTGCACACGCAGCCCTGCAGCACACATACGTGCGCTCACACAGCCCCACAGTGCATACATGTGTGCACACGCAGCCCTGCAGCACACATATGTGTGCACACACAGCCCCACAGTGCATACATGTGTGCACACGCAGCCCTGCAGCACACACGTGTGCACACACAGCCCGACAGTGCATACGTGTGCACACGCAGCCCTGCAGCACACATACATGTGCACACGCAGCCCCACAGTGCATACATGTGTGCACACGCAGCCCTGCAGCACACATACATGTGCACACACAGCCCCACAGTGCATACATGTGTGCACACGCAGCCCTGCAGCACACATACACGTGCACACACAGCCCCACAGTGCATACATGTGTGCACACAGCCCCACAGCACACTCGTGTGCACACAGAGCTCTAGTGCACACACACAGCCCCGCAGTGCACACACATGTGCACACACAGCCTCACAGTGCATACATGTGTGCACACACAGCCCCGCAGCACGTACATGTGCTCATCCCCAAAACCTCCTACAGACCCTCCTGGGGGGGTCCACCTGTGAGGTGCAAGAGCTCCGAGCTGGGGCTCCCCTGGGCTCCCCAAACATGCAGCGGCTCAGCCAGGGACGGCTACAAGCTGAAGGGGAAACTGAGGCACAGAGCACAGCCCCAGGGCCCCCTGCAGGTCCGTGGCACGGGGCTGGGGGCTCTCGGTGCTTGCACGAACGCTTGTGCAAGGGCCCCCCGGGGGCGCTCGCTGCAGCAGCGGGGGGGGCTCTGTGCCCCCCAAGGCCTCTGGGTGCTGGTTTGGTGGGAGTGGGGGGCAGCAGGGCAGGGGTGGGGGGACCCCAGTGCCCATCCCCACGGGCACCCCGGCCCCCACTGGCGGAAAGGTTCGGGTGGGACCGGCTTCCCGCCGGCTGCCGGAGGAAACGAGGCAGGAAGGGCCTGGCTGGGCCCCCCCGTGCCAGGACACGACCCGTGGTACCGGGGCTGCGGCAGGTTGGGGGACACGGGGGTGTCCCCAGCAGCCCAGGCAGAGCCCAAGGTGACTGGGGTCACCCCGAGGCCTGGCAGGGGGGAGGGCAAAGGGGGCAGCGTGGGGGGGGCTGCAGCCCAGGGGACACGCCGCCCCCAGCCACCCCTGTCCCCACGGGGCTCCGTCCCCCCACTCACACCCACAGGCTGCTGCAAAAAGTCTCTGTATTGGCGAACGCCGAGCGCGGTACAAAAAGCCCGTGGGGGCGGCAGGGGGCAGGACCCCCCATTGTCCCCTGAGCCGGGGGGGGGAAGCGGGGCCCCCTGCGCCCCCCAGCGAGGAGGGCAGCGATTCCTGAGATGAGCGGTGGCTTCGCGAGCCGCCTCGGGGGTGTCCCCACGTCCGTCCCTCGGCGCTGGGACCCCCACAGCCGAGCTGGGACCCCCGAGGCCGACCCCGAGCTCCTGCCAGCGGCCCCGGGGGGCGGCGGGGGCGCACGGCCCCGTGCAATAAATAAATAAATAGGCGCGGGTCCCGGCTAGAGGTGGCTCTCCTCCTCCTCCAGCGCCCGGTTCAGTCCCGGGATGAACTTGAGCAGCCGCCGGCGGAAGCTGCTGTGCCGGCCCTTGCGGGGGGCGGCCGCCTCCTCCGCGGGGTCCCCGGCCCGTGCCCACAGCCGCCCCGCAGCCCCCGGGCCCCCGCTGCACTTGAGGCTGGCGCTGCGGGCCAGGACCGGCCGGGGCCGCGGCGGGGGGGGCGCGGGACCCCCGCTGTCCGCGTCCTTGTCCCCGTCCTTGTCCTTGTCCCCGTCCAGCGAGTCGGCGGAGGCGAACAGGCAGGTCTGGTAGAGGGAATCGTCGCTGCCGCAGGCGCTGGTGCGGGGGGAGCCGCCGGGGAGCCCCCCCCCGGCCTGCAGGCACCAGCGGATCGACTCCAGCGTGTCGTAGATGTTGGGGTCCTTGGCCACCACGCCTGAGGAGGGACACTGCGGGTCAAAAGGGGCTGGGGGTGCCAAATCCCCCCCCACCCTCCCCTGGCCCCCACTCACCACGCACCAGCCGCTGCTCCTGCACCATCAGCGAGCGGTACTCCCCCCACTTCTCATACAGTGTTTGCTGGGGGGAAGCAGACAGGGGTGAGGACACTGTGGGGGGGTCCCCAGCCCCGCCTAACCCCCCTAGTCCCCCCCACCTCACCTTCAGGTACTGCAGCCGGGCCTCCAGCTCGGCCCTCCGGATGGATGTCCCATAGAGCGTGTCCAGCCTGTGGGGCAGCAGCCGTCAGCGGGGGGACTGGGGGCCATTTGGGACACCCCCCGCGTCCCCCCAGCTCACCGGAGCGTGTTGCCCGAGTTCTTAATGATCTCCACGATCTCCCGGTGCCGGACGCCCTCCACATTCAGCCCGTTGACCCCTGTGATGGTGTCCCCTGGAGCAGGGGGGGCAATGGGTTCAGGGATGCTGGTCCCCATGGCCGGGGCCCCCCCGCCCCCCCGGGGATGTGCTCACCGGTCTGGAGCCCCGCGGCCTCGGCCGGGCTCCCGCCGTGCACCCGGCACACGAAGGTGAACGTCTCCACGCTGTTCCTGTCCTGATGGTGCAGCCCGTAGGTCTGAAATAGGGGGGCTGGTGAGGGACGTGGGGACCCCCCGTGTCATCCCCCAAGCAACAGCCATGAGGTGGCAATTGCAGCATTTAATTGTAGCCAGGTGATGCAGGGCAGCACCCCAACCCTGGGGGGTTTTGCCCCAAGTGGGGCCCCCCCGGCCGCCCCCGCCGTCACGGCCGGGGAGGCTTCGGTAACCAGGCAGCTCCGTCACCACTAAAAATAAACCCTGGCTCAGTGACAATTTAAAAATACCCTCGATGCAAAGCAAGTATGGGCTGCAGGGGTGGGGAGCGCGGCATGGCACGGCACAGCATGGCACAGCTTGGCATGGCATGGCACAGCATGGCTCGGCACAGCTTGGTATGGCACGGCACAGCATGGCACAGCTTGGCATGGCACGGCACAGCTCGGCACAGCATGGCTCGGTACAGCTTGGCCTGGCACAGCACGGCTCAGCACAGCAGAGCTCGGCATGGCACGGCACAGCACAGATTGGCACAGCTTGGCATGGCACGGCACAGCTTGGCATGGCACGGCATAGCACAGATCGGCACAGCTCGGCATGGCACGGCACAGCTCGGCACAGTAACCACCTGGATCTCGAAGCCGAACGTCTCCTCCGCCTTCTTCTCCAGCGTCACCACCCTCCTGGGGGACACAAGGGTCAGGGACAAGGCAGAGCCCCCGGCACCCCCACTCCAACTCAACTGCTTCGGGGTTTGGGTCTTCTGGGCAGGACCCCAAGGACAGGACACCCCAGAAGAAGGACAGGACACCCCCCAAAGACAGGACACCCCCCCAGGGATGGGAACCCCCAGAGTGGCCTTGGCCAGAGCCCTGCAGCCCGTCCCATGGCCGTGGGGTCCAGGGGTGTCATGTCACCCCGGGGAGCTGTGTCCCCATTGCTGCTCTCCCCCCTGGAAAACCACCCCCATTTCCAGCCCCAACCCCCTGGGACGCACCCCCAGCCCCACACCTGTGTGTCCCCCCATCAGCAGCACCCGGTCCCCTGTCCCTACCTGTGCTCCTCCGGGGACTGGCTCGGGGACACCCACCTGAACCCCGTGCCCTGTGGCAGAGGGACAGCGGTCAGCGGGGACACCGTCCCGGGGCACGTCCCCCCCACCCCCTGCAGGGCCAACCGAACCCACGTGTCCCCTCCAGACCCCACCGAACCGCGGGGAGCACCGTGCCAAAGCGGCACCGAACCAGCACCCGGGTGCACCCGCTGCCCCCCCCCGTCCGGCCGGCTGGGCATAACGAGGCTTTCATGGGTGCTCAAAGCCACCCTCACATCTGCCCCACGCTTTGACGTCACCTGCGCCGCATCCCGCCCCACGCCACGCTCCGGGGGGGACCCGGGCACAGAGGGGCCCTGTTGTGGTCACAAAGTCGGGTTTTTTCATGCAAAACTCCCCCCCCCGCCCAGACAATGTCCCTGTTGTGGAGGGCACGGACGCGTGGGCGAGCGGAGGGACCGGCCGGGCACAGCGGGACCCTCGCCGCGGGGCAGGAGGTGACGGGGCTGTCCCCAAATGCCCCTCTGCGGTCAGCGCCATCGCGAGCGGCGCCTCGAGGGTGGCACGTGGCTCGTTTTGATGGCCGCCGGGTGCCAGCGGCTCCCTCTGCTCTGCGCCACCTGCGTGTCCCCAGCCCTGCAGGTGCCACCAGCCCCGCGGCTGAGTGTCTCAAACACATCTGTGGGCGTTTAAGTGCAAAACCACCAGAGTCGGGTGCGTTGGCCATGGGGAAAGTTGCTGCCAGTCACGTTGGGCCCCCATGTCGCCCCAGTGACGGGGAGGTGACGTGGGACACCCCAGCGCCCTCGGGGACGTCTCCGGTGGTGGCCTTGGCCGGGAGTGGGATCCAGGCCACCGCACGTGACCCCGGCCGCGCCAGCACGGCCACGAAAGCCACTTCTGCTCCGGATGTCGGCTACGCTCTTGCTTCCCCCCGACGCTCAGGAAGCGCCGCGGGGCCGGGGGGAGCGGCGGGGCGGTCACAGCCCCAGCGCCACCAAAAAGGGGCTTTCCCAGGAGCACGGTGGCGGATTGTCCCACGTCCCATGGAGCCAGACCCCGAGGGACCTTCTGCCCTGTATTCCCTGTGGGGCAGAGCCCGGGGGGGACATGGTTATCCTGGTGACATGGCCACGTACGCTGGGGTGGGGGCCTGTCCCTGATGTGGGGAGGAACTGGGACAGGACGTGACGCTCGGGGGGACAACACTGGTGTGGGACGGGGACTCTGGGAAGGTGCCGGTGGAAGATGGGACCGGGGTGGGGAGACGCTGGGGCAGGAGGGGGGGATGTCACCGGGACAGGATGGGGACACGGGACAAAGGTCGGGGGGGGTCACCGGGGCAGGACCAGAGCCCAGGAGAAGCCGCCGGGGCAGCCCCGCAGGGTGCGGGCACCAGGGGCCGCGCAACACGAGGCCACGTCGCACCCCCACTGCCCCCCCCCGGCCCGTTGCTGATGGCGGCGCCGGGTCCCCACCGACCCCGCGGCACAAACCGGGGGCACTGAGGAGGCTCCCCCGCCCTCCCCGCGCCCGGGGCCGCCGCCAGCCCTACCTTGCGCACCCGGGGCAGCGTTCCCCCGGCAGCCGCCAGCGCTCGGTAGACGTCGGCGGGGCCGGGGCGCTCCGGGGCCGCCGCCGCATCCTCCTCCTTCGGCCGGAGCCGCCGCAGCCGCCGCAGGGTCATGGCCGGGCCGCGCCGCCCCGCGCGCCCCTATATAACCCTCGGGGGCGGGGCCAAAGACGGACACGCCCCCCTCGGAGGGAGAACACGCCCCTTCCCGCGCCCAACCACGCCCCGCGGGGCTCAAAACCACGCCCCATTGCCTTTAAACCCCGCCCCGTTGCCGTAAGCCCCGCCCCGCACGGGTCCAGGGCCCGCGAAGGGACGCGGGGGATCCGGGATGATGCTGCGGGGACCGGGGGGTGCAGCGGGGGTGCTGGAGGGGATGGGGGGACCAGGGAGGGGCTGTAGTGGCCCAGGGAGCCCCTTGGAGGTGGTAATGGGAGAAACCAG
Source organism: Nesoenas mayeri (assembly GCF_963082525.1). NCBI lineage: Eukaryota > Metazoa > Chordata > Aves > Columbiformes > Columbidae > Nesoenas > Nesoenas mayeri. The sequence continues at coordinate 2,476,698 of NC_137558.1, read as the reverse complement.
AGGGGTTTTCCCGCACAGAACCGGCCTCAGACCCCTGGGGCATCACCCTCCATTGTAAGGGTCTTGGGTGGGTGGGGAGGGCACAGGGACCGTGGGGACAGAGGAAGAGGGAGGTTTGCAGGGGGTCGGGGTCGCGATGGCCAAGGGATGGGTGCAGCGACCATGGCAAGGGGATGGAGCAGCACAGGGGACGGTGACAGCACAGGGACCGGGTGGCTCAGGGCGGGCAGAGCCCACGTCCCCCGGCCCCGGCGGAGGCTGAGCCGGGTCCTGCCCGCCGGCAGCCATCCGGATCAAGAAGCCCATCAAGACCAAGTTCCGCCTGCCCGTCCTCAACTGGACGGTGCTGAGGCCCAAGCGGATCAGCGGGTGCTGGAGGTGACCCCGGACTCGGCCCGAGCCCTGGGGGTGACACCACTGCCCCCCCGAGCATGTGCAGCTGTTTCACCCCACAAAGCAACACTCCACCACCAAAGCCGCATTTAGGATTTAACTGAAGGCAGAAGGTGGGCGCAGGGGCAGCTGGAGCCCCCGGCCGCGCTTCCAACGTGGGCGAACGGGATTTAAACCGCTCCTGCAAGAGCTCTGCCCGCGCTGGGGATGGGGACACGGGGGAAAGAACAATTCCCGGAGGCAGACGCCGCGTCTGCCGCAGCGACGCTGGGCAGCCCCTTGCAGCAGGAATTTTCCAGCTGGAACTGAGGGTTTTGCCCAGATGTTTATTTAAAATTTGCCAAAAAAAATCAAGTTCGTAACAATCCCACTGGCGTTCCGGCCCGGCCACCCGTCCACGGGGGTCACGTGGAGGCAAGTTCGCTCCCAGAGCTGAGCTGCTCCACTTGGGAACCGCCAGGGAAGGGCAGGACTGAGCCCACCAAACCACAACCCGCTATCGGGAACCATCGTGCTCCCCAAATCCTGCTCCCCAGGTAACAACCACCCCCGCCCAGCCAAAACCAGCCCAGATCACAGGTCCCATCGCATTTCCTAAAAGAGGGTGAAGATGATTTTTGCTTTTAAAAAACCCGTTATTCTCACCTCACCCGCTCCCTGGATTTCCCGAGTTTCCCGGGGGCTGCAGACAAAGCTGGAGATCGAGGAGGGGCCGGAGCCCAGATGGCGGTTCCCCCTCCCCAGCATCCGTCTGAGCCCGCGGGACCCCAGGGCCCGGCGGATTTTCCCCCTTGATCCGCTCACAACATGCTCGTTCACAGGAGGCTCTAATTAGGGAGAATTAGCGGGGGCAGTTTGCACAGCGCCAGCTGCCCCGAGCAAACAGGATTTCACAGGGACGCCGGGCAGTTTGGAATAAGATCGATCATCAGAAAAGCCGCGGGGACCCAGGTGGAGCTGCACAATGTCCCCCCCCACTCCAAATCACCGAATTTCAGCTGCTCGCCCCTCCGTGGGGCAGAAATCCTGCTCGGCCGCATCCTTTGCTCCTGATGGAAGTTAAACCTCCACCAAGAAAGGGGATATTCAACATTAAGATTTGCTGAGCAGGATTCCTGGGGGGATTATTTGAGCTGTGGGTGAACGACCCCCCCGCCCTAGATGCTTCTCTAAGCTCTGAGGGTCCTCAGCACTCAGCTCCCACCCCCCCAGCAAACGGCGAGAGCCTCCAACACCTCACGTGAATAAAACCAACTTTTAATAATGTACAGCAGAAATCGACAGCCTCGTTTTTTTATATTAAACAAAAGATTTCCTATATTACATCGTATTTACATTTGCATACTGAAGAGGTAAAGTGTCTAAGTGGCTATTTTACAGTCCATTTCTAATAAAATATACAAAACCAAACAAAGAGAAGGGGCAGAGAAGTACCAAGAGATGCTCCAAAGCCAGCGTACCACGGGGTGACCCTGCGCCACGGACGAGAAGCACAAGCTCCGTACCTCGGCCTCCCCAGCGCTGTTTGCCATCGGGTATCCGGCGTCTCCCCGCTTTGGAGCCGCTGCGGCGTCCGCCTCGTCTCAATTCCATAGCGTTGCATTTTCCCGCAGCCGGGCGGCGATTCTTGTTTGCTACCAGTCAGCTAAGTAAGCACCGCAGCTCCCCGGCACGTGTTTGCATGAAAAGTGCTGTAGAAATGCTACATAGTCAGCGTTCCCGTCTAAATCCCTCTCGGTTTCCACCGCCTCGCCACGGCATCTCTCCGCGAACGAGGCTGTTTGCGCCGGGGATGCGCCGCGGCGCCGCGGCCGGGCCGGCACCGCTCCGCTGTTTGGTTTGGCGCTGAGGCAGATGCATGTGTGGCTACAGTTGGAGGGAGTCAGTGCGGGTTACGTAGCTGATTTAGCGTCCTCGAGAAGAGCCGCGCGGTCACCAGGCTCGTACGGGGAAACCAGAGCCCATGGCGGACGTACCTACCAGCGCCAGGGGGTTCTACGGCAGTTTAGTTCACAGGCACCAAGACTTTGACCATCGCCAGCAGCTGAAGAGTCTTTAGGGGATGTGTGAAGCGCCCGCCACCTCGGTTTCTAAACGCAAAGGGGTTTGGTTGAGGGACGGACGGTACCGGAGACACGCGGTCACCTCTGGAGTCACGACAAATGGGGAAGGGACGGCGGCCGATCACAAAGCCGGGACACACACCGGCTAAAACACGATGCGAAACACCCCCCCCACCCCTCGCTTCTACACAAAGTTACACACAATAGGGAGTCTGGGGACAGACGGACATGTGGACAGATACACGGACAGCAAGAACAAACGTTAACCCCGGTGGCCGGAGCTGAGATGAAACCTCAACCTCCCCGAGCAGGCGCGAGGTTTGCGTAGAAACAGTTCCAGTGTAAATCGAGCTGTGTGCATTTGGTTGGCTTTTTTTGTTCTTTTCAGTGATTTCTTTACAAACAGGTCAAGAGGTAATCATTATAGATTGATTTTCTTCTCTTATAAAGAATTAACAATATTAAAAAAAGTTAAAATCCAGACCCTCCCATAAAATAAGAATTCAAAAAAGAAATAACAATCAAAACCACTCCAGTTAAAAGTTATGGCTTCAGAGTTACGCATCGGAGATACTGACCGAGCCACCGAAACCGGCACTTCCCACGTTGTGTTCGGTGCTGCCATCACCCAAAAGCTCCTACTTCACCCTGATTTGGCATTTAATCAGAAAATTCATGCACCCCGGACCCTAACAAGTTCTACACAGCCACTTCCAGGTTATATCTATAGATGTGCAGTAAAAAGGTGGACGGTGATTTCCAAACCCAGGGCCCCTTGCGGGGGGGGTTTGTTTTATTCATCCAGGCGCCCACCTCCGAACGCCCCTGGATGGGGAATTGGGGGATTCTGTTTGCGGGCACAGCCCCTGCTCTATCTCCGACTCGCATCTCACATCCCCTCAGGTCTCTTTTCTACCCTACCAAAAAATTACAAACCCCAGGGGCTCAAGACAAAATCAAAAACCCTGGATTCCAGGAGCAAAGTGAAATTCCTCATTTGTTTTATCTTAAAAAAAGGGGAGGGGGTGGCAGTGAGGTGACCCCACGGGACGTTCTGCGCCCACCGGAGAGCCGAGGAGCCGTTTCCCCTGGCCAAGCCACCGCTCGCCACCCGGCACGGGGAGCACCAGCGCGCACAGCTCGGACACATCAAAGGACACACTCGCGGTTTGCACATGCACAGAAAGCACGGACAGACAGGAGCCACCCGACGGGCGGACACCGCACGTCTACGGGAGGAGATGAGCAGGCAGAGGGACGCGCGCCCCGCGCATGCAGACACCATCGCGCACACCGACAGCCAGTCCCATTGCAGTTTTTCGACGGGTTGTTTTCAAGCTTAAGAAAAAGGAGGGAAACGGTTTCGTGAAGCTGATAAAACTGTTCAGGCTCAGCCTCTCAGAAGGGAGCACCATTTGTTTTGCGAATGCATTAACGTGCCAGTCCCTGGAAAAACATCCTCAGAGTACGGCAAGTAAACCTTCCCTTTCCCTTCCCACTCCCAGCACCGGCGCCTCAATCGCCACGCGCTGAACTTTACAGGGATTTCCGTTAAAGAAACAAAGAGTTACGGTCATGGCTGAGATCCCTCAGGTTTAAGTCCCTCTCAAGTCTTCACGCTGATCGTAAAAAGGTTTCTGATTGTTTCATACCCAAGCAGGGAAGGGAGCAATTCTAAGGGCTCCGTCACCCCACCGAGCAGCCTGTAGGTCACGCTGTCTGGTTGGTAGCAGTAGATTGGGCAGAAACACGAGGTAGGCCTCCGTCACACGTCTACTCTAGCATGGCAGTTTTTGTGCAGTTTCCTCCTGCTGCGGCTCAGGGTCTAGATTTTCACATCCTCCTGGACACTGAGCTGGGAGAGGGTTTTCTTAATGCGGAGGGCGGTGAGTCGAGCCGCTCCGTTGGCGTACCAGCACTCTCGCATCATCTTACCCATCACCCGGAGCGCCTAGGCAAGAAACAATGGCAAGTATAGGCAAGAAACAACGGCGCATGGCAGCGTTGCCCACCTCGGGCTCCTGGCCACCGGTATGGCCCCTCCACGCCTCCGAAAACTGGAGCTTTACTCACCTCAGCGAGGGGAAGGGGACGTGAAGATGAAAGCAAACCTTACCTCGTAGCTTTGCCACCAGTTGGGGATATTAGGCCGTAATTTCTGATCACATACGACCTTCCGCATCTCCTCAATAGAAGGATCAGAGGGTACAAGGTCATAGTAGGGAAGCTGATACTCCTCATGGATACCTGGAAAGGCAGAGAAGGAGAAATGCAGCTTCTGGGAGAAAGGATTCTTGGCACAGCGCTCACTGAAGGCAGACTGGTCCTGGTTTGGGCTACATGACTCATTCCTGAGATGTGTCAACACTTTGCAGTTATTTAGAACAGAAATGAAGAATCTGGGACTCGAGTTTACAAGAAAAATTCAGGGAAATAAAATGCAGCTGCCCAAACTGGAACGGAGTCAGCGCGCTGCGATCAACGCCCAGCACAGCAGCAGGGCCGGCGAACCCGACCGAGGCGAAGGCAGAAGGGCTGTCACCCGCACCGCGGTGCTGCACTCCTGATTCGGGGTCAGTCACCACCATATCAGCACCAAAACTCCATCCAAAGGAACATCAGCCACCATGCGGAGCATTAACTCACATGGGCCAGTCTTAACAGTAGTTGTGACTCAATTCTGTTCACTCCCTCGGTAGCAAAACGTCGTCCCGCAGCTCTCTGGGGTCCCCCCCAAACCTCAAACACCCCAGATAAAAACCACCGAGGCTGGGGAATGCAGGAGCGAGCCGATGGCACAGCTACATGAAGGGTTTTACCTCCTGCGTTGCACCGTCGAGCAATCTCCCAGTAGACCAAGCCCAAGGCGTAGATATCGGCGCATTTAAATGAATCAAAATGCTTCATGTTTATGGTTTCATCCAAGACTTCAGGGGCCATGTATCTGCAGAACGGAAAAGGAACAGTGTGTTAATCCGGAGAGGGGATTCCCTGGAAGATAATAAATGGCAAGTTTACCCACACAGCATTTCTCAGCAGACAAAGCTTAATCAGAACAGAACCGGGCCCCACGGAATAACAGCGCGAACAAAGAACTCAAAAAAGAATAGCAAGTTGGGAAAGAGGTAAAAACATCCAAAAAGCTCATCAGGCCTCAAAAGGCTTTTGAGAAGGCCAAGCTTGTTGTCAAGTACTGTATGAGCGCCCTGGTGCTGCGTTTAGGCAGCCGGCCTGCGCCTACCAGCTTGGCGGCACTGTAGACAAAGCTACCGATGCACCTTCAACACCAATCCCGGCACAAGCTGACGCTTGGAAATGCTTAAGAGAATGTCACCGGTGCTCAACCGGCAGCTCGGGTGCTTGCTCTAGTGACCCTCCACCACCTTCCAACGCCAGCCAAGAACACTGTTCTCCTACCGTTTGGTTCCGACCCTTTGATTTGGTGCAATATCAATCGTATCTGTAACCGAATCGTGCCGGACAGCCAGCCCGAGGTCGGCGATGGCACATGTGCCGTTCTTCTTCACTAAGATGTTCTTGGACTTCAAGTCTCTGTGAGCAATCCCAGGCTTTCCTAGCAGAGCAAAACAAAAAGCAGCAGAGGTCAAGGTCTGGTGAAATCTATTAGTCAAACTGGCGCAGAGGCAGTACCGGATTTCAGGGCGTTAGTTAAACTCTCGGTGTTGCAACACATTTTCCTGTTTGGATTCGCTGGGGCGCAGAGCGGAGCGGCGCTGGCAGCAATGCAAAGGCACTGCTGGTGCAGTAGCGCCCACAGACCTCAAGAGGGACTTGAACTCCATCGTCCCAGAAACCAGACACGTTGATGTGCATGTAAGTTCATCATTCTGCTGCTGCCTGCGCTAACATCCCACCCAGGTAGCACCAGTTTTTGGATGGGGATGAGAAAGGCTGATATAACTCCCAGGAGGGAGCGCAAGGTTGTGCAGAACATCAATTCTGCTTTATTCTCCCCCGCCAAAGAACTCCCAGCACCTTTTCATCTTACCCTGAGTCCCCACAATCTCCATGTGCAGGTGGGCCAGCCCGCTGGCAGCGGACAGGGCGAGTTTGATCATCCCCTCGATAGTCACCGTGTAGCGATTAAGGTAATCAAAGAGAGATCCGTGCTCGTGGTAATCGGAGACGAGCCACAGCTGAGTCCACGTTCCATTATCTGCAGCAGAGAAGAGACAAAACGGGGATGGCAAAGCCACTGAGCATTTGCAGCCTTGTCATACAGAGAACTGCTGGGTAAGGCTGCAGCTCAACAGGCAACCCAGGGGAAAATAAGGTAGAGAACTTTAAGGCAAAATACGACTTTGTAAGCTACAGCTAATGCACCATCATGTCTCTCAACACCAGCAGTAATTTTACCATCTTTTGGCAAGAAACATTCAAATATGTAGCTATTTGTAAAGCATGCTGACAGGTTTTTTTAAGCATTTAATTGTAAATCCAAGTGAAGAAACGCCACCTCCCGTGTCACCCTGGTGAAGTCTCAGCTCTCAGGACCTTTTTACCTTTGTTATCCGCGGCAATAAACCCCAGGATGTTCTCGTGTCGCAGCATAACGGTTTGATATATTTCTGCCTCCCTAAACCAGGAGCGCTCCTCACGTGAAGAGAAGATCTTCACAGCGACGTCGCCTCCGCGCCACCGGCCGCGCCAAACTTCACCGAAGCGGCCTTTACCGATGATCTCCTGAAGGACAATCGTCCGAGCCACGGTCCGCTGGACAAAAAGTGGCAAACCTGCGGACAAAACACAAGAGTGAATCCAAAAGAACCTCCCGAAAGCGCAGAGTGTGCGCTAGAGCATCGCCAAACCTAGAAGGTTCTACAGTTGATAACAACCAGCAGCCTGAGACCCAAAGCAGGCAACAGCGCGAGCTCCTGCTCGGGCAGCATCTGCGTCTCGCTTTGAAGTGTCTCATCGCACCAGCGATGAGGCAACGAGCAGCTGGGGAACTCAGATCAAAGTCACTTTAGTCTGAATATGCAAAGAGTGGAACTCGTTGAAGACAGACTCTGCCAAAAAGCAGTAAAACCCCCCGAACTTCTCTTGAGAAAGGAGGCCTAACGTCGCTGCCGGCTCTCCCGTAAGCTCCAGAGCTCACCTGCCGACACTGCGTTCAGAAGAGATCTCAAAACATTTTATATATAGCAGATATAGCGCTAAATGTTTATTCCCTGGTCAAATACCAGGTTTTATATTCTCTGCCTCTGTGGATTATCCTACAGTTTCCATCTCCTGAATTTTTATTTTAACTGAACTGCTTTCACGGTTGAAAGCCATGAATAAAACGATGACTCCCTGATCCGTTCTGTGGATGATTTCTTTTAATTTGCTACAAAAGCGAACACTGGACGTTGTCCGTTCACTTTGGAAGACCCACAGATTCTTTGGGATGAAATGGGCTGTGCAAATGCAGTATTTGGACACCGCAACGTTTTCAGCTGCTGGGCTATTTCCCACGTTGCTGGCAGCTCTGGTGCAGGTGACATCCTGCATCCCCTCTGAGAGCCAACACCCCGCAGCTCAGCTCTTCGCGTCCGTTCCCAACCCAAAGCCAGTTCCAAGGCTAAATTTGAAAGAGATGCAGCGTTTGAGTTATCCTCTCGCAGAAAAGGAGGAAAGCTACACAAAACTATAAGGAGGAGTTGAACTATTGCTCCTAAGCGCTGAACGCTGACACGGGGCCGTGGCTACAGCGATTACCGCATGACTAAAGTTAAAAAACACCCTCCACATTACTCACAACAAGGCAACCTGAGCAGGCTGACGAAGCAACGGCCTCAGAGCCGCGCGGAGCTGTGGCAACCGGGAGCCCAGCGCAGACTATTACAATTAAAAGTTGGCATTCATCATTTCCAGTCATATCTTCGTACCTGAGCCAGAGCCAGAGGTGGAAAGATCGTAGACGAGATCTTGCAAGGTCTTATCCTTCGACAGGCACATTTCACAAGAGGGGTCTTCCACGTCCAGCCGCTGCCGGTTGTGATAGACCCGTTGGTGGTGGTGAAAAACAAAGACGAGTATGATCATGACGACAAATACGAGGAAGACGGGTCCGGCAATCACGGCCACCAGCTCCACGGGACCCCAGCTCGACGGGGATTCGTTTTCTTTCAGGTGTCCTTGAGAGGAAAGGGAGGAGAAAAACAGACGCTTTCAGAAAATTATCACTCCTTCCCAAGCGTTCTTTAAGGGCTTTATCTTGTGTTTTAATTATCCCTTTGGAGCCTGGACAACTTTAGCTTGCTGTTGCAGGATGGTAGAAGACACATCAAATAATAGCATTAAGATGGGACTGATCAAGTCATCGGGCAGGCAAATTACAACTAAAACCCCCAAAAGAAGATGCTGCTTCAACTGTGGGATCAGGGATTATGGTACTTGGGATGGAAACCTGTTCTGGGCTGAGTTTGCTAGAGCAGCCGGCACTTTACCTTCCGTTTGAACTCTCTGAGGCCGCCGCATCATGCAGCAGAAGCTTATATTTAATTGTAGATGAATATTGCTGCTGCTTTCAGGAGCTTGTAGGATAGCGGCAGCAGGGCTGATAGGGTGAGGAGTCTCATAATATGGAGCTTCTGGGTGCAAATGGGGAGAAAAAAAGCCCTAAACTTTGGCAGCTTCTCCTCCCCTAAAGTACAAGCTCATCGGCAGGTGATGATTTGTCGGCCACAGGGGAGTCCAAGCAACTTCCCATTTTAATATGAAGTAGTTTGTTATTATTTCCACTTTACAGACCAAGGAAATAAACCTAGTGCTCAAGTTCACACAGGGAAGAAGTGAAAACAGGGCTGAGAACTCCTTATTCCCAGTCCCAAACAGCTGCTCTCCTCCCCACTCCAAACGCACCATTTATTTAGCTCGTTACTCACCGCTGGGAACCATTAAATCGATTTTGTTGCAGAAATCAGAGTAGCAGCAGTGAGTATTCCGCAGATCTTCCGAACTCAGGCAATAGAAGGGTTTCCCAGCAGGAATCAATTTGGCTTCAGGAATGCAGGTCCGAACGTGATGTTTAACGCCGTCCAGGTTGAAGACCGAGACCATGCAGGCGCCATCCGTTTCACACGTGGAGTTGGCTTGTTTGCAGTCGGAGCACAGACACGTTAGAGCTGCAAAACCAAACCAACACCATCTATTAGAGATGAAATCTATTAGAGAGAAAACTCCCTTCTTTAAATTTCCCGGTTTAGGGGGAACGGGCAATTCTCCGGCTCAGGAATTAGACTTTTGGAGCCAAACAAGTCACACTCAGTATTTCAGACCTACAAGAACCCAAATGAAGCTCAAAATACAACATGGAAGCAGAGAAAGCTTTGCAGGCAACCGCCCAAACAGCCCTTGACGCAACCAAGATGACCCACGTCACCCCTGCAAACTAGGCTGGATTTTACCAAGATCTACTCCCAACCTAACGTCAGAATTCAACATAAAACAATTACTCAAACTGACGGGCTCAATTCCACCCAAACCTGCTGTCCAGGCTTCCTGAGCTCCACCAGGAGCCCGTTAGCGAGGGACGACCACCCCAGCTCACCCGAGACAACGAGGAGTTGGCAGATGCCAAAACAAAACCAATCCAAACCGACTCCACAAGCCGAGCATGCTACACCCGACTAGATCAGTCACTTCTTTAGTAGCTGCTTTCCTGCTCCGAGACGCCACCTTGGGTCAAATAAATTCCTGGCTTTTCGCCTGCTCGCCATGAAGATGATTTGGGTACAGAACGAAGGAGAAACTCCAAGGCGGATTCCCACATCTTTCCGCCTCCCAGCTGTCATTGTGCTTTTCTCAAGCTGCCTAAAAAACTGTTAAGCAAATCCCCAGGCACTGGCATCCTTGGGAACAAAGAGCAAATCCAACAATGTCAAGAAGAAGGGTGGGGCTTGTTTAGCAGCGTTTTCTTCAGCTTTCATCAGATCTTGCAGCTTCCCCGGAGGGATTCAGAACATGTACTTACCCGCTGCGAGAATGGTCTTTCAGGTAGAAAGGGTTGGGAGAAGCGGTTGAAAAGATATGAGCGCCACGGTTAACTCTCCGCGGTCTGGAATAAATCCTGGATGCGGTTCCTGGCACCCTCTTGGGTTAAGGACACGAAGGGACGTCGCTGTTGACACCGGGGGGTGTGTCGGGCACCTCCCGCAGGGAACGAAACGAACCCTCAGTCGCACCATCTCCAGCAAATTAAGGAGCATCACTTGGAATTCAAGGATATTCACAGTGCTGGAAAAGCCTCCTGGTCCTGGGTCTAAGCGCAGCAGAGTTCCCTTGAGCTTAACAAAAACTAAGCAGGTTCTGATCAACTCCAGGGTGGGTTTAGGAGGGAGAGACTGGTTCTTGTCTTATCTCTAGGTAAATCAGGCTAATTGCATTACTATTAATTCTCCCCGGACGCTGCGCTCCTGGTTTCCCAGCTGCGCTATTTCAGCCGAGCTGAACGCAGATGCAGGGGGGTTTGGACCAGCACTCCAAAGCCCATTAGAAAAACAAAAAGCTGTTAAATGAGATGTCTTTAAAAAGCATCAGGAGCAAATGTAGCTTATTACTATGTGCTTAGCACAGGCCACGGGATGCAGAACAGAAAGGATGGGGAAGATCCCAAGACCAAACCATACAGAGAAGGGCTGAGAGTGCTGGAAGCACCAATTCTGCAGCTTTTAAGGGGAAACTTTATAATGAAAGGAAAAACCCCACTGATGTTCAACCTGACAAAGAGCTCCCAGTGCAGCGTTTAACAGTGGTCAGCACAGAAAACACAATTCTTCTGAAAAATACACATGCTTGGGGAAACAAAGGTTGGCTATAATGGGGTTTTTATGAAAACATGAGAAACAGCAGCCAGGGCACATTTCTACCCTCAAGCAGACTTAAAAGGGAACTGTTTTAAAGCATCTCCTTGATTACTTTATCAAAAACTCAAGGTACGAATTAAAAACATTTAAACCACGCACATTTCACCAAGCGGGCTCTTTTCAAGTTGATTTAGATACAGCAAAACTTGGTTCCTGTTCGACTCATTTCTAAGGTCTCAAAGCCGAGATTTAGCTTATGGCAGTTTTGCTTCCAGAAGCTCAGAAGTAGCAAAACAAGCGCACTAATAAAACCGGTTCTTATTGAAATATCTGGCGTGAAATCAAGCATCATTTTGAGAGGGAAAGCAGAGGGGCTGGTTGTATCAGCTCAGTTTCATCGGTCTGATAGCAGAGCCCCAGTGCACAGGGACAGAGTCAGAAGACCCTGCACAGACAGCAGAATGTGCCCCCGGCCTCATCGCACCTCGCGGTGCCACCAGCTGATATTCTTTCCCCCTTTGTGGCAACTGCTCTTTTTTACCTGCAACTCTTGCGTTTGCACCTCAAAAATCCATACGGGAAGGAAAGCGGCGCGAACAAAGGGAATGAAGTTTTCAGCACGCGTGTGGTTCTGCTACAGCGTTCACGAGAGGCCCTTAAAGGCCCAGCCAGATGTTTCTGTCCGTAACGGGCTGCAGGGAGGCACTTGCAGGTTTTAGGGAAGACGGTCAGACCCCTGGGTAGAAGCTGAAAACCAGCTCCAGACAGGAGTCCAATCTGCCTTTATGTCTTTAAGGAAAAGCCCAGGATATGTGGTTACATCCATATCCTCCCCGGGCATCACCTACCAGAGCGCAGCGAGAATTACGGGGCAACCTGTGCGGGTCCGGCGTTTCAGATGCGATTAACCAGAAGGGAAAATTCTTCTCGTTTGACTAACAGGAAAAAGCAGTTGTTGTTTCCCCTTGGGTGGGGGTCAGAAAGTGGACAGGTATGCAGAGCCCCTCGCTGGGCATCTCTTGCAAAAGCAGTCAGGACCGCCTGGACGAAGCAAAAGGACACAGGAGTGAATAAGAAGCGTTTTTCATGCCACCAGCATTCTTTTGATTTGGGAAGAAAAGCTCCTATTGAGCAAAACATATAATCTACTTAATAAAAGAAACTGACTGGGCTGAAGCAAATCGATGGGGCGAAGGCAAACAAAAGAGCGGTTCAGAGAGCGGGGCGGTGTGATAGAACGCCCGGGGTGAGGCTGCAGGGAAGGTGCTGCGGAATTTGGCAGCAGAGCCAGCTCTATCTGCTCCGCACGCTGATATTCTGCTGGGAGACAAACCCAACCCTGTCAAGAAGCTGTTGAAACAAGCCTAGCGTGAAGCTGCAGATGCTCAGAATGAAAGCTTTGTTCTCGCTGAGGGGATGGATCAGGTTGGTGTTTATACCGAAGCAAAGCCCTGGCTGTGATTTAATCCAAGGTGGTCGCGGCAGCGATGGCAGGAGCGAGCGGCCCGGTCCTCAGCGCTTTCCATACAATCACAGGAGGGTCTGGGTTGAAGGGACCTTCAAATGTCACCTTATGCCATGAGCAGGGACATCTTCAGCAGCTCAGGGTGCTCAGAGCCCCGTCTGGCCTGGCCTGGGATGTCTCCAGGGATGCTTCATCCACCACCTCTCTGGCCAACCTGGGCCAGGCTCTCACCACCCTCAGGGCCAACAGTTGCCTTTTATCCAGCCTGAATCTCCTCTCTTTTAATTTAAAACCATCACCCCTTGTCTTATCTCTACAGGCCCTGCTCAAAAGTCTGTCCCCATCTTTCTCACCGACACCTTTTAAGGCTACAATAAGGTCTTTATTTCCCTAAAATCCAAAAGACAAACTCTGCTTGATTCCTGACCAAGGCAGCCAGGGCTGGGGCTCCTTCAAGTGCCCACCCTGAGCCCACAGGAGCTTCTGCTCTACAAGGCGCACGGGGGTATCAGCATCACTTCGCATTAATGACCAAGAGGAAAACAAGCGAAGTCCGTCTTGCACCAAATTTCCCCATTAAAAGTCCCTTGTATTTACAAAATCAATCCAAACAGGTGGGGGGTGTGGATCAGAGCTCCAGGGAGACTAAAATATTAAGCTCTGACAGTCAAAGAACATTTCTTTTTTTTCCCCAGCAACTATCTGAGCTTATTTTGCACATATTTATTCTCGCACAGGATTGCATGTGTCAAGATGTCTATGCAGCTAGACAGGGGAAAGTTTCACAGCAAAATCTAATGGAATGGTGTTAACCACCTTTTAGAACACATTTACCAAAACCTCCCCAAGCTGTGCTATGCAAGATGACATCTTCTCGGGGCTAAACACTACCTGATCAAGACGTATTAAGATAATTAACCCAACGATGATCACTGGTAAAATTGCCGATAACCACCCACGTATTTACCAGATAAACAGATTTTTGCAGGGATTGTGAGCTGCTGTTCTTTTTCAACAGTTGGAATCGCGGCTGGGAGAACAATGACTTCTGAGCCTTCGCGAGGCTCTGCAACAGGAGCTGCAATTTATTATGTCTCTGTACAGCACCTAACTTAATGAGGCCCAATCTGGTAGCGATGCTTTAATGCTGCAGCAGCATAATGTCAGCGAGAGAAATGGAGAACAATTGGGTTTGTAGCTTTGCTGTTTCTTTAGATGCTATAATGAAGAGGGACATGTGTAAACATGCTCGGATACCTCGCGGTGTTTTGCTATATGCTGTGCTGAAATAAAGAATAACCTTTATCAGAGCGTGTTCAGCCCAGGTTAGAGATAAAATCCATTCCCTTGCAGCAAGGGAATAGAGTCTGGTCCCTTCGTGCTCCTCTTTTGGCCATACAACCTCAAAAGGCTCAAAGCAACCTGATGAAGGCTTTAAAAACAATTATTTACGTCCCTCTATCTCGCTGCCCCATCAGCTTCTCCTTTGCTTCGGGATCTCAACATCTCTCCTTGCTGCTGCTTAGGAAATCTACTGACCCGCTGCTGCTCCGTGAACCGGAGTTAAAATTAGCTGCAAAGTGGTATGAAAAAAGCACTTTCAGGCAAGTCATCCAGAAACTAAAAATTATACCAGGATATTTAAAGCTGAAAACAAGAGGCTCAACTTTTTCAAGCTGGCTGCGGTCCCCTGGCACAGGTTGGACCTGCCAGGAACACATCGCGGCTGACTAGAAAACAAACTGAATGGAAAAAAACAAGGCAGGAAGAATGCGCTCTCACCTTTCAAGTGAAGAAATTGCCCTTTCAAGTGAAGAACTTTCCCCACATCTACTCAAGCAACACAAAAGGGGAGCTTCGAAATGAATTTTAAATAAGCGAATTGACAGGAGTCTCATCATTAATAGGTTAATTAGGAGGAGAAGCCTTGACATTTCTGCTGCTGTTGCTCTCCGACTCAGCAAACAGACATATGGCTCCCAACACCCTCTCCAGGCTCTGGTCTGACACCTATTTTGTGGTTTAATTTGTTAGGAAACCAGTTTAGGAGCCACCAATACCCCACCAGAAAGTTCCGCGAACAGCCACACGGCAAAGCAGCCGCAGAGACCATTACCCACGGTTTTCTAGGCTTAAAACCCACGCTGGGTGTTCTCGGGAAACCGGCACAAGCTTTTTTGGCATCTAAATAACACGTTGTTTAATGTGCAGTCTAAACTCCACCAGCCAGCAGTCCGCAGGTTACTTAAGAAGCCCACAGAAGGCAGCAAGCCTTCATCAAGGGGCTTTAACACGCTGCAAAGTCTGATTCTCTGATGAAAAAAGAAACATATGGGTCCACAATCACTGAGAAGGGAGGCTGGAAAACCAGAGGCTTAAATAATCAGGACCAAAGAGGTCTCCACATGACTACAAGCTCAGCACCAGCCAGTGTTTCAGCCCTGTCATACCATGGCAGCTTTTCCCCTCGAGACGAGCGATTCCTGCTGGCTCTGCTCGGATAAACCGCGCCGGCCGTGCGGCCGAGAACGTATTTCCAGCGGTCGACACCCAGTGAACTTTGCTTGCTGTTAAGAGAACTGACGTTTGACTTCGCCCCTTTCGCAATCGCCGTTTCCGGAGCATCCACCGCTGGCAGCGGACGGGGGAAAAAACCACCCGAGCTGTCTGGCCAAGGAGCTGAAGGAGTTCAAGAATGCTTGTTGGACACCGGTTTTCATTTCCAGTTAGAGAAGGCTTTCTTGGAAAGTTGTAAGATGTAACTTACGGACCACGCGGAGTTTGCCTGATTTAACCGGGGAAATATTTTAAGCCAGTGTTAATAATACAATGTGCTGGACCAAGATTGCTCCCCACGGTGTTTGATTCCAATCATGCAAACAAAGCCTACCTACAAGCGCCCTGTAACATCCCTGCATGGGCAACCTTTTTATTTTCCTTTATTTTTATTTTAAAGGAGTGTGGGGGGGTGTTTTCTACTCTGTTTACACACACAGCTTCACAGCACTGCACAAATCAGGATGTTTTACCCACCCACCCTGAAATAAGCAGCTGTGAAGATCTCTTGTATGAAGCACAATGGAAGGACAGCCCGTGTTGGACGAGGACGGGGCATCGGGGCCGTTCCAGCAGCGAATAATTCACATTCCCCTGCTCCCAGCTCCGCACCCTCCTCCCTCGCAGGGCTGAGCTCACACCTCCAACCGCACCGCGCGAACAACACCGCACGGTGCACACCGAGCGGAAACAACAGCCACACACGGAGTCCAAATCAAAGGCGCCGAGAGTCGGTCGAGCTTCCAGGACATACGCACAGTCAACTGGCCCTTTCCCCTTTATTTATTGTATTATTATTTTCTTCATAAACACCAGCTGTATGTAAAATGCGAAGCGCAAACCTGAGAGCGGTGCTGAGTCCGGCTCGGTCCCGCTTGGCCTTTTGGCACAGAAAAGCCGAAGCACCTTCCTAAGGCTGCGTTTTACTTTAGGTTTAAACCAAAGCCCAGCCACTCTTCCCTAAAGCACGCTTGAATTACCAGATTCAACAGGACTCGCAAATACACACCTAACCCACTGCCCTAGTGGGGTTTAAAGCCATTTTCTGCAGCTAACAAGTCCAGATCTGCACGCACACAAGTTATTACGTCCTGACGGCCGGCTGGTAACACATAACACCAACAGCGAGAGGATTGGGGAGGAGAAAAACGTCTCAGTGTGGTTCCTGTTGGAACAGGTACCTGCGTTACACAAGCAGCGATCGCCCTCGATAGCCAAAGAGATGGACTGTGCGGAGAAGCCTGGGACGCTGGGGGTACCAGCCCTACCAAGAGGTGCCCAGAGCCCCTTCAGGCCCCTCCGGCTCTGGGGAAAATGTCTTTAAAATCCTGGGGCTGATACCTTGTGCTCTTCACCCAGGAAACGGCGGCGGTCGCACCCCCCAGGTAAAGAGAAAGGATCGCCACAGAACAAACAACCCAAACAAAGAGTTTTCCCTCGCTCACCTCCCTCCAAACAAATATTGACAGTCGTTGCAATCCAGAGGCGCAGGGCTTTAAAAAGGTTTCTTGAAAAATCAAACCACAACCCCCCCCCGCCCCATCAAGATTCCAAGAGGCTCTATATTAAGCACACGCTGCAATCTCTGGTACATGGGGGGCTGCCCAAGAGCCCCCCCCAAGCTGGGTCAAGAGCCCTGTGGTTACAAACCACAAACCGATGTCTGACCAGGCTCAGCAGTGGGGGCTGACCCCCCTCCCAAACCTGCCCCACGCTGAGCCCCAAACCCCCGCCGACCCCCACCACACACAGCCCCCCCCGTTCCTCCTCACCCTAGGAAAAACATCCATAGATGTCCAGTTCCCCCCGTTACCCCCCCAGCCAGGCTCTGCAGACCCCGCTCCTCCTCGCAGCCAAAGCCAAGGTCAGCGTGTGCCCCCAGCACCCCCACCCTCCCGCCCCCCATCCCCAAAACACAACGGGAGGGCACAGCCCCCCCGCTCCAGGGCCCCTCAGAACACGGCCCCTGGGACCCCCCGCAGCCCCGACCCCCCCATCCCACGCATCCCCCCTATTTCGTCTCCCCACCCTGAAACACCCTCCCCTGCCAACCCCCCCAGCCCCTCCCCACAGCCTGGGGGCACCTCCAGGCCCCACAGCCTCTCACACCCCCAAACCTCACCCTCAGCCTCCCCCACACCTGCCCCACACCCCCCGGGCCGACCTCACCCCCCGGGCCGGGCTCGCCCTTGGTCCCCCCGCCTCCCTCACCCCCGCATCGCCTTCCCCCCCCGCTCCCTCCCCCCAGACCCCCGTTTCTCCTCACGATCCCCCCCGGCTCCCCCACCCCCTCAGCTCCCTCACGGCGCCGGGCGGGGGCGGGGCGGCGCGGCCGCCATGTTGTGCCCGGTGCGGGCCGGGCCCGGGGGCCGCCACTCACCGCGGGCCCCGCCGAGCGCCCCGGCCAGGAGCAGGGCGAGCAGGACGGCGGCGGCGGCGGGCGGCGGCGGGGCTGGGCGGGCGCGGGGCGGCGGGCGCTGCGGGGCGGCCATGGCGAGCGCCGCGGCCTCGGTGCCGAGCGGCCGCCAGCGCCTGCGGGAGGGGCGAGCGCCGGCGCGCGGCCTGGGGGCGGGGCCAGCCTTAAAGGGGCCGGGCCGCGCCGCGCGCCTTAGAGGGGCGGGTCCGGCGGGAGCGGGGCGGGACGCGGCTGAGTAGATGTGCAAGGGCGTGCAAAGGTGTGCAAGGGTGTGCAAAGGTGTGCAAAGGTGTGCGAGAGTGTGCGCGCACGGCCGTGCGCCGTCGGGAGGGTGCGTGCCCAGTGTGCATGCGGGGGGTGTGCGGGGCACGCGTGCGGAGCGTGTGCTTCGTGCAGTATGTGTGCGTGCCTGGTGTGCAACGTGCGGTGTGTGCAGCGTGTGTGTGCGGCGTGCAACGTGGTGTGTGTGCGCAATGTGCAGTGTGTGTGTGAGCACAGCGTGCAATGTGCGGTGTATGTGCGCAGTGTGCAACCTGTGGTGTGCACCATGCGTATGTGCACGGTGTGCAAGGGGCAGTGTGCGATGTGCAGTGTGTGTGTGTGCACAGTGTGCAACCTGTAGTGTGCACCATGTGTATGTGCACGGTGTGCAAGGGGCAGTGTGCGATGTGCAGTGTGTGTGTGTGCACAGTGTGCAACCTGTAGTGTGCACCATGCGTATGTGCACGGTGTGCAAGGGGCAGTGTGCGATGTGCAGTGTGTGTGTGTGCACAGTGTGCAACCTGTAGTGTGCACCATGCGTATGTGCACGCTGTGCAAGGAGCAGCGTGCAATGTGCAGTGCATGTGCAGTGAGTGTGCAGTGTGTGTGCACAGTGTGCAACCTGTGGTGTGCACCATGCGTATGTGCACGGTGTGCAAGGGGCAGTGTGCGATGTGCAGTGTGTGTGTGTGCACAGTGTGCAACCTGTAGTGTGCACCATGCGTATGTGCACGGTGTGCAAGGGGCAGCGTGCGATGTGCAGTGCATGTGCAGTGAGTGTGCAGTGTGTGTGCACAGTGTGCAACCCGTAGTGTGCACCATGCGTATGTGCACGGTGTGCAAGGGGCAGTGTGCGATGTGCAGTATGTGTGTGTGCACAGTGTGCAAGGGGCAGTGTGCGATATGCAACATGTGGTGTGTGCACGGTGTGCAATGTGCAGTGTGGGCACAGCGTATGCGCACACAGTGTGCAATGTGTGTGCAATGCAGTACGTGTACAAAACGGTTTGTGTGCAGTGTGCGATGTGCAGTGCATGTGCAGTGAGTGTGCAGTGTGTGTGCACAGTGTGCACCATGCGTATGTGCACGGTGTGCAAGGGGCAGTGTGCAATGTGCAACATGTGGTACGTGCACGGTGTGCAATGCGCAGAGTGGACACAGTGTGTGCACACACAGTGTGCAATGTGCAGTGTGTGTGCAATGTGTGTGCAATGTGTGTGCAATGCAGTACGTGTGCAAAACGGTGTGTGTGCAGTGTGCGATGTGCGGTGCATGTGTAGTGAGTGTGCAGTGTGTGTGCGCAGCATGCAACCTGTGGTGTGCACCATGCGTATGTGCACAGTGTGCAAGGGGCAGTGTGCGATGTGCAACATGTGGTGTATGCAACAGTGTGCAATGTGCAGTGTGTGTGCAATGTGTGTGCAATGCGCAGCTTGTGCAGTGTGTGTGCACATGCAGTGTGCAATGCGCAGTGTGTGTGCACGGTGTGCAATGTGCATCATGTGCAGCGTGTGTGCACATGCAGTGTGCAATGTGCAGTGTGTGTACACGGTGTGCAATGTGCAGTGTGTGTGCATGGTGTGCAATGCGCAGCGTGTGCAGTGTGTGTGCACATGCAGTGTGCAATGTGCAGCGTGTGCAATGTTCAGTGTGTGTGCACATGCAGTGTGCAATGTGCAGTGTGTGTGCAATGTGCTGTGTGTGTACACGGTGTGCAATGCGCAGCACGTGCAATGTGCGGTGTGTGTGCACAGTGTACCATTGCAGTGTGTGTGTGTGTGCAATGTGCAGTGTGTGTGCACATGCAGTGTGCGTGCACATGCAGTGTGCAATGTGCAGTGTGTGTGCACAGTGTACCATTGCAGTGTGTGTGTGTGTGTGCAATGTGCAGTGTGTGTGCACAGTGTACCATTGTAGTGTGGGTGTGTGTGCAATGTGCAGTGTGTGTGCACACTGTACCATTGCAGTGTGTGTGTGCAACATGCAGTGTCTGTGCAGCGCGGGGCAGGCAGGGGCTGTGAGCCACAGGCCTGGGCAGCCCTTGCACGGTGGGGACTGCGCTGTGCCCTGCGCTGAGCACCCCAAACCCTGGGCAGGGCACCCCCAGCCCCATGTACCCCTCACCCCGCTGAGGCCCAGCAGCTCCCTTTGCTCACCAGTTTCTCCCAGTTCCCAAATGGGAGTGGGACACAAGACAAGCTGGAGTGACTGCAGCGCTGGGCTGGGGACACCAGGGACGTTCTGGGCAAGGCTGTTGTCCCCCCGACGGCTGCGCTCTGAGCCCGCTCTCCTCTCATCCCGGGGGCTTCGGCTTCGCGCCGGCCCCGGGGCAGCCCCGGTGCAGCTGCAGCAGGGCCGGGGTTGGCGCAGGGCTGCAGCGAGGTTTGGCGCAGGATGCGGTGCCACCGGAGCGATGCGCGGCGGCTACACCGTGTTGGAGCCGTGCAGAAGCACTGGGCTGAGGGGTCCCATCCTGTCGCATCGGCCGGTGCCCGGTGGGGGAGGTTTGGCAGCTCTTAAGCAATAAAATAGCTTTACACTTTATTAAATATATTAAATCTTAATAATTAAATAATTACGGAGTAAGGCGCAAAGCTGGTTCTGCTGAACATCCCGGTCCCATCTGAACGGCCCCGAGTGCGGGGTGATTTTGGGGTGGCGGTGAGCGGTGTGGGCTGCAGCTGGCACTGGGGTGCACCGAAACACCCTGGAAAACACCAGAATGTTGGCAAAGCCCAAAAGGGCTCGGCAAGGGGACTGTTTGTTGGGAAAGGATGAGGCCACCACTGCAGGAGCCGCCGCCTCGGCACGGGGGACGCTTCTCAGTGCCGGCACCTCCTGGTCCTGGGGAGCCCCGAGATGCGTTGGGGTGCGAGTCTGACCCCGGCGGGGACGCTGCTTTCCCAGCAGCATCCAAACCTCCTCCTGCGGCGAGGGGCACGCCGGGCACCGCAGACCTGCCGGGGAATTCCCGCCGCCGCCGAGCCCGCGGCGTCCCCGCTGCCAGCGTGCCGGGCAGGTTTGGGCAGCGCCTGCTGCCGGTGTGCCCGCCGTGGGGTGCGCGCCTGGGCTTGGGGGCTGCGGTGCGGGACGGCGCCGGCTCCGGTGCCCGCTCACCCCTCGGCTGTGCCGTTGGCTGGGGGCTCAGAGTGGGATACTGGCACCCGCTGCCACCCCGCCGGGCAGGCGAGACGCGCCGGCGTCGGGTGACAGATCCAGGGGGTATTTTTATAACCGGGCTGGAAGATTCCCCTCTTGCTTCTTTTTTTTCTTCCTATTTTTTCCCCTCGTTGCAAATTCAAAAGGCACCGAGGAGGGGCGGGAAAGGCAGGAGCTGCGAGCAAAATCCCCTCCATGCCAGGGAGCCGTCTCGCTGTTGGCTTTGCCGCCGTCCCCGGTGCAGCCGGTGAGCAGCTCCGGTGTGCGTCTGGTGCTCACTGCTCTGGTTTGGGCTTTTCCAGGGAGTTGTTGAGCTTTTTCAGCGTCTTTTTGATGCGCAGGGCGGTGAGGCGGGCCGAGGGGCTCTGGTACCAGCACTCCTTCATGATCCTTGCCAGCGCCGACAAAACCTGGGGGAGGCAGAAGAAGGGGGGCAAAGGGAAGGGTTAGATGGGGAGCAGTGGTTTGGGGTGGGAAGGGATGAGCCCCAGGACTCACCGAGTCAGAGAAGAGGCGATTGGGGACCACGGGGGTCTGCTGGTCGATGCAAACCACCTTCTTCATGTCCTCGAAGCTGGGGTCGCTGGGGACGGCGTCGAAGAAGGGCGGTCGGTACTCCTCCACGATGCCTGCGGGCGGGGGGCAGCGTGAGGGCCGTGGGGGAGGCGCAGGGTTCACCCCCACCCTGCGCATCACGGGGTGCACGGCGCACCTGCGCCCAGCCTTGGGGGGCATGCGGGGCATTGCCGGTGGGATTTGCCCACCGCATTGGCGGGGATGCTGCGGCTCCAGCCCTGGCTGCACCGCGAGGCCTCGCCGGGATGGCACAGGGTGGCTGCGGTGGCTCCAGCACCAGCCCTACCATGAGCACCAGCAGCGGCTCCAGCATCAACCACGGCTCCGGCACCGATGCCACCTCGCAGCCCTGCGGTGAACCCGCCAGCTGGCCCAGCTAATCTCCGCTTAGTGCCTCCATATGTCTGTGTGTCCGCAGGGTTTAACCTCTCTGGGTTGGCCTGAGCACCCACCAGCACCCTGCACCCCGAGGGGTGGCCCCTGACCCTCGGGGTCCCCTACAGCCCCTGTCCCCAGCACCCTGGGGCCGTGCACGGGCCGCACAGCCCATCCTGGAGGCTCAGGGTGCCTGGAAGGGTTAAAACCAGCTGGCTGAAGGTCATCCCCTGCACATGGCTTTGGTAATTTGGAGTAAATGTTTAATCTGAAGGAGCCCCAGGCAGTAAATGAGATTATCCCGGCCAGACTGCGCCTCGGGGGGACCTCCTGCCTCATCCGCCAGCGCCCACCATTTAATTAATGCTTCTAATGGACTTTGCCGGTGGTGAGCGCTGCTGGCTGGGCAGCCCCGAGGAGGCGTCTCCACAGCGTGGGGGACCCTGTCCCTGTCCCCAACCGTCCCCCAGCCAAGCCGCGCCGGCCGGAGGTCCCGGCCATGGCCGGCTTCCAGGCAGCGCTCCACGCTGCTTGTTTTCTAATCAGCGCTGAACAAACAAAGCGCTGATTGAGTCTAATGGGCCCTTTAATCAGGGAGCCGGGTGCTGACACTAGATTACAGTGTTTATAATTTACAGCTAATCTTCTGGGCGAAGGGAAAGAAAAAAAACAACATAAAGAGGAGGGAAGGAGGGAGGGAGCGCGGAGCCGAGCCGGGAACGCGGCGGCCGGCCGGGAGCTGCTCACCGTTCACCACCGTCCGCCGGGTGATCTCCCAGAGCACCAGCCCGTACGCCCAGATGTCCGTCTTCTTGTAGGACTCGAAGCAGTCGGTGCGGATCTGCTCGCTCAGCACCTCCGGGGCCATGTAGCGCTTGGTGCCCACCCGGGGGTTGTTGCCGATGTCCAGGTAGTCGCTGCCCTGGGAGTGCATGACGGCCAGCCCTGCAGGGATGCCGGCCCTGCTCAGTGCTGTGCTGGTGCTGCAGCCCCAGGATGCTGCATCCCTGGGCTACCACATCCCCAAGGGACCGCATACCTGGGGTACCACAGACCCAGTGTTGCGCATTCCTGGGGCTCTGCATCCCCGGGGTAGTATGTCCCCAGGGTACCACCTCCCTGGGGCACTGCATCTCTGGGGTACAACGTCCCTGGGGTACTACATCCCTGGGCACCACATCCCAGGGTACCACATCCCTGGGGCACTGCATCCCTGGAGTACAACATTCCTGGGTACTACATCCCTGGGTACCACATCCCTGGGGTACAACATTCTCAGGGTACCACATCCCTGGATACAACATCCTCAGGGTACCATATCTCTGATACCACATCCCTGGATACAACATCCCTGAGGTACAACATCCTCAGGGTACCACACCCCTGGCTACCACATCCCTGGATACAGCATCCTCAGGATACCACATCCCTGGATACAACATCCCTGAGGTACAACATCCTCAGGGTACCACATCCCTGGCTACAACATCCCTGGGGTACAACATCCTCATGGTATCACATTCCTGGGTACCACATCCCTGGCTACAACATCCCTGCGGTACAACATCCTCATGGTATCACATCCCTGGGTACCACATCCCTGGACACAACATCCCTGGGGTACAACATCCTCAGGGTACCACATCCCTGGATACAACATCCCTGAGGTACAACACCCTCAGGGTCCCACATCTCTGGGTACAACATCTCTGGGGTACAACGTACCCAAGGTTCTGCATCCCACCCGCATCTCACCCAGGTCTGCGATGCAGCACTGCCGGTTGCTTTTCACCAAGATGTTCCTGCTCTTCAGGTCGCGGTGGGCGATGGCGGGCTTGCCCTGGGTGCCGAAGATCTCCACGTGGAGGTGGACGAGGCCGCAGATGATGGAGGTGGCCAAGCCCAGGCAGGTCTCCACGTCCAGCGCCGTCCTCTGCAGGTAGTCGTAGAGCGAGCCGTTCTCGTGGTAGTGGGTGATGAGCCAGAGCTGGGTGCTGGAGTTCCTTGACGTCATGTCAGAGGCGATGAAGCCTGGATGAGGAGAAACGTCAGGAGGTTGGAGCTGCCGCACAGCCGCCCCCTGGCCCCCCGGCCCCCCACTCACCCAGGATGTTGTCGTGCCGGAGCAGGACGGTGTTGTAGATCTCCGTCTCACGGAACCACGACTGCTCGTCCCGGGAGGAGAAGATCTTCACGGCCACACTCTCCCCGTGCCACACGCCTCGCCACACCTCGCCATAGCGTCCTTTGCCTGCGAGTGGCACCGTGTCACGCAGCCCCTCCAGGACCCTCCCCGCACCCAGCGTGGTGAACCAGCAATGGGGTGGTGCAGGGCCCGTTGACCTTGGCCAACTGCCACCCACCCGCTCGCTGCCTCCCCTGGCAGCAGGATGGGGACAACTGAGGGTCCCTATGGGTTTTCGCTGAAACAGTTGGGTCCAGCCCCCCTCTCCTGGGTCTGGCACCATCAGCTGCTGTAGGGAAGGGCTCTGGCACATGCCTGAGCACCATGGGGGGTCAGGGCAGCCCCCCACCGCACCCGGCCGCTCTCCGTACCCACGCACTCCACCAGGGTGATTTGCCGGGCCACGGTTCTCTGGACGAGGAAGGGCAGCCCCGAGCCGCTGCCCGTCGT
This sequence comes from Nesoenas mayeri, assembly GCF_963082525.1. Taxonomy (NCBI): domain Eukaryota; kingdom Metazoa; phylum Chordata; class Aves; order Columbiformes; family Columbidae; genus Nesoenas; species Nesoenas mayeri. The sequence goes on along the minus strand of NC_137558.1, from coordinate 2,451,989 downwards.
GCAGTCATCGTTCAGCAGGTCCTGCACAGCCACAGTGACAACAGGATCAGCCCAGCGGCCACCCCACACCCAACTTGTCCCTCTCTCCCACACCTTGGGGGCATTCGGGGTCCCCCCCAGAGCTCACCCACCTCCAGAGTGCTGTCTCCCATCATGGATGTCTTCAGCATGAGGTCCATGTCTCCCAAGTCGCTTTTCTTGTGGCGGTGCTGGGCCACCTTCCAGCAGAAGAGGACCATGAGCGCCACGAGGATGAGGAGTGCGAGCAGCGGGACGAAGATCATCAGGAGGAGGTTGGGCAGGGAAGACACCTTTCCCAAGGCTTCTTCTCCTGGGGAGGAGGGAACAATGGATGGGAGTATGAAGGAGGTGCTTGGCCTTGGACCCGGGAGGGTGGAGGTCTTGGCGACTGGGCTTGGACTGGGGACGATGGAAGTCTTGCTACTTGGGCTTGGACTGGGGAGGACAAAGGGCTTGCTACTTGAGTTTGGACCTGGGGAGGGTGGTTCTGCATCGGGGTCAACCCCATGGATGGCAACTCTGCAGGCACAGCCCACGAAGGGACACACAAGGACATCTCACCTTGGTCCCACCTGGGCAAGGGTGACCCTGGAGGTGCTGAGTGAGGAGGGGGATGGTCTAGAGACCCAACCGCAACTCCAGCCCCGTTGGCAGCTGTGCCCCTCTCCTGCCCAGCTCCTCGAGGAGGACGGTGCCCCGTACCTGGCAGGAAGATCTCCAGCTCGGCGTTGCACATGCTGGACTCGCAGCACCTCGTGCCGTACTGCTCCGTCGCCGCCGCGCGGCAGTGCTCCAGGATGTTCTGGGAGAAGCAGCCCCGGTGCTGGGTGATGGTTCCCTCCTCCTTCCTCTTGCTGACGAAGCAGACGGTGCCGGTGCAGGTGGGCAGGCTGCAGTGCGGCACGTCGCAGGCACACAGCAGCTCGTCTGCGGGCACCAGGAGAGGACACGCTGTGCCACGGGGACACCCTGCTGCCCGCCTGGGGCGCGCTGGTGGCTTTGGGGACAGTGACATCTGTCCTAAAGACCCATGAAGCGAATTTTGAGAGCGGGCAGCCTGGGACCACTGTGATCTGGGCTGGGGAAGGTGGCTGCAGGTGCTCAGCCCATCCTGAGACATTGTGGGAGTCGCTTGCTCCTGGCTGGGACACAAGTGCCAGCCCTGAGGTTGGGAGTCACCTGTCCCTGCACCCCTGGGAAGGGACCGTGCAGGGAAAACGCATCCAGCCCCACCACCTGGGATTAACTGGGATGCACAGAGTGACAACCTGTCTTGTTACTGTGGCCTTATAGTGGCCTTTCCATGCTTAAAAGGGGCTGATGAGAAAGATGGGGACAGACTTTTGAGCAGGGCCTGTTGAGATAGGACAAGGGGTGATGGTTTTAAACTAAAGGAGGGAGATTCAGGCTGGATAAAAGGCAATTGTTGGTCCTGAGGGTGGTGAGAGCCTGGCCCGGGTTGGCCAGAGAGGTGGTGGATGAAGCATCCCTGGAGACATCCCAGGCCAGGCTGGACGGGGCTCTGAGCACCCTGAGCTGCTGAAGATGTCCCTGCTCATGGTGGATAAGGTGACATTTGAAGGTCCCTTCAACCCAAACCCTCCTGCGATTCTGTGATCCTGCCCACGGGGTCCCAGGGGGTGTGGGAGCCCCCTGCTCCGGGGCTGCCTGCGGGAGCTGGGTCCCGGGATCCAGAATGGGGCCAAAAGCCCCAAAACCTCAGCTGGTGCCTCCCCAGCGGGTGCCTCCGGGAAGCTGCATTTTGGGAGCCGGGTGCCGAACCAGGGTCTTTCCTGGATCTTCCTCCGGCCACCCGAAGGCGCTTCCCTGCACCGCGGTGCCGGAGCGACACAAGGGGCAGCCACGCTCCCAACCTCCCGATTTAGCTCTGCCCTTTCGCGCAGAAAATATCCCTCCTGGAATCTGTGAGTTCAGTGCGAGGGCAGCCAGACGGATGGCGACGAGGGGACGGACGGACGGCAGCGAGGGGCCGGATGGCTGTGGGCAGCCCTGTTGCCCCCCTGCCCCAAAGGCTGCCCCATCCCAGAGCCATGGGCTGGTGGCCCAGGGGCAGGATGGGGACTCAGTGGGGACTTGTCCCCTCCCTGAGCGCTACTGCTCCTCCCTGGCAGACCCCACACTGCTTCGGTCCTCCCTGCACAAGCACCAGCCCGGATCTGTCCCCAGGTCACTGTGATGCTCTCCTGGGACCACACGCATCTCATTCCCGCTCCCACCATCAGCACCATCACCCCCGGGAACAAACACGTTTTCCAGCACGTGTGTGCAAGCGTTTTCCCCATCTCCCCTCTCATGACGTCAAAGCACTTGATGAACCATAATTAATTAAGCTGAGATCCTCCCTTGGAGGCAGGTCACCCTCCCGGAGGGGAGAAGCCCTTCGCAGGGTACAACGCGGGTCTCCGGGGTGCCCCATCTTCCTCGGTGCAGGCTCGAGGTGGGCAGGCACGAGCCGCCCTCTGCAGTGGTTTATTTGGAGCAAAGGGATGACATTCCCAAAGAGCCGAGGGTTTATTTTAACCCCCCTGTGCGTGGCAAAGAGCTGCCAAGCTGCATCCTTTGGGTACTCACCTGCGGCAAAGCCGAGGGACAGGGTCATCAGTGCCAGCACCACCCGGCTGCAGGCGCCACACGGCATCGTCCTGTGGGGAGCAGAGCGTGAGAGGCAGCACCCCAAACCCCCTGCAGCCCCAAAGCCCCCTAAACCCCCCGAGGGGCTCATTACTGGGTCGGGGGCAGCCACAGGGTCTTTGGGAAGGAACCAGGGGGGCCATGGCGAACGGAGAGCGATGGAGCTGGGGAAGGGTCTGGAGCACAAGTGTGATGGGACAGCAGCTCCCCAGGACCTGCTGAGCCCAGGGGACCTTCCCACCGCGGCACTGGACACCGCAGAGCCCTACGGCGCTCCCGAGCACCCTGGCATGGGGACATCGCCATGTCCATGCTACCCCAACATCCTTCTCACATCCCAGAGATCCAGACTCTCACATTTCACACCATTCCTGTGGCTCCCGCGCTGCAAAACCACGGCCGGTGACAGACCCGTGGGCTCGGCAGCCACGGCGATGCCGCGGCACTGCCGGAGATCCCAGGTTTGGCAAGACCCGCGCCGCGGGATGGGCTGAATGCAGCTGCCCACGGTCCAGGACTCATCCCCAGGGGGGCTTTTATATGTGTTATCAATGACACAAGCAGAGGCGCTATAGACGGCCAAAAATTCCCCAGCTGGGCCTTTGGGGAAGTTTTGCTATTTTTTCTCTCTTTTTTTTGTTTTTTTTCCTTCTAAAAGAGACATTTCTGCCAAACCAAACACGGCGGAGCCGGCGCTGCCCCCACCCCTCGCCGCACCGGCATCGCTGCCCCTTTCACATGGCCGAGAGCTCGGCCGGCGGCGGCCGCGGCTCCGCAGCCCCTCCTGGGCTCATTCTTTGTGGTTCCCGACATAAACACGCCAAAGCCTCCGTTTCCTGCAATTGAAGGAGCCCTGCCCAGGGCCGCCGGGACAGGAATCAAGATTGTTTAGATTCTGGCCTTGATGGGGAAGCGAAGTCACGCAAACCCGGCCCTGGAGAGCACACGCGGACGTGGCCGACCCAGGCGGGCTCCGGCCGCCCACAAAACGGGCTTTTCCTCCCCAAAATAGCTCACTTGGTTGTTGCTTGGAAACAGCGACAGGGTCGTGGGTTGGAGCGGGGTCTGGTCCTGAGCGCCCTGCACCGGGAGCCATGCACAGGCTGATCTCCAGCAGTTGGTCCCTTGTCTGGCCCAGGATCAGCTTTATGTTAGAGAATAAACTCCCCTGGCGCTGGGTTGCTGCTCCCCGAGCCTCCCGGTGCTCCCGGCTTCTCCTTGCAACCCCGAAAGCTGCAAAATGCACCTTTTTAACGGGGAACCGAGACTCCTGGGTGGTGCGTTCCCTCCATAAACTCCCCAGCCCTTAGATGGCTGTGGGACATTCGCCACCAAACACAAAGTGATCAAGGTCTCACCCAAAACTTTGCTGTACAGGTAACAACACCACAGGGATTTCCAGCGTTCGCACCTGAACCCAGAGCCATCCTTGGCATCCCATGGGAAAAACATCCCGAGTGCTTCTGCAGTGGGTCGAACAAGCCCCTTGTCCCCATCCCTGTCCCCAACCTTCCACCTTCCTGCTTGCACTGGAGCTCACGGACCCTCCCGGGGTCTGGAGCATCTTCCCCGGCCACATTCTGTGTTACATCCTTCCACCCTTGGGGGTTTGAAGCAGCTTCACGAGAAGGAACAAAACCCCAATTAAAACCTCTGGGATGGGGCGCAGGTGCTGGCAGAAGTGTTGGGGAGCAATGGGGTGCAATGCTGGCAGAGGTGTCAGGGAGTGATGGGGTGCAGTGCTGGCAGAAGTGTTGGGGAGCAATGGGGTGCAGTGCTGGCAGAGGTGTTGGGGAGTTATAGGGTGCAGTGCTGGCCAGCCCGGGGGTCCGGAGCAGCCCCACAAAGGGGAATTTCCCCTTGATCCCACGGAGAGAAAAGCAAAGGGGCTGTTGGGGGGAGATGGAGCAGAGGTGGTGGCAGCCCAGGAGGTGGGTGGCTGGGCATGGTCCTTGGGGTGCCAAGAGGGTCCCTTACTCTTACCGGGGCAGCTCGGCGGAGCTTTGCAATCCCAGTGCTTCCTCCCTCCCCTGCGGTTTCTGCTGTTCCCGGGGGGGTTTCGGCACAGGACGTGCCTTGTGACTCATGTCCCCCACGTCCCCTGTTTGCGAGGAGCCAGACACACTGGAGACCCTCATGCAGCGCTGGTGGGGGGACGTGGGGTGACACCGACAGCACCGGCCGCAGGTCCCAGGGGCTGGATGGACCACGCCGGAGGTGGCAAGAGCTTTGCCATGGACTCCCAAGGCATCAGCCTGGTTTTGGGCAATGGATAGAGGTTTTCCACCCCCACCCCATAGCTGCGGTTTGGTCACAGATGCAGCAGAGCCGTTTGCATCCTCTGGACTCTCTGGTGCAGCCGGCACAGACACAGCACCCAGGTCAGGGACCCACGGGGGTGTTCTGTGCCGCATCGGCCCCTCTCGCACTGATGGGCATCACTGTGCCGTACACGAGAGGTGCAAAGCGAGCAGCAAACAGAGCTCGTGTTCACCTCCCCGTGGGGACGGTGTCGCACACGGGTCCTTGTGCAGAGTGGGGACGAGGGGACCGTTCCTGCCCTGGCCTTGCGGCAGGTTTGAATGCCAGCAGTGGGGCAGAGCTCGCGACAGCTTCACTTTAAGCACTTTTCTCTGGAAACGCGGCCTCTTTAGCAGCTGTTTGTCTCATCCTCGCCCACCCCTCCTGCGATGGAGCCAGGGCTTGGCTTTGCAGCAGGGCTGGTCGAGGCGGCGCGTCCTGCGGCATCGCTGCCCTCGGTCCCCGTCACCCTTGCTCCAGCCCCGGGCTAGCGGAGCTGTCAGCTTTCCTTCACTTTTTCTCCTGCCTTTCAAAAATATACCCAAATTCCCCATTTCCCAAGTCAGCTCCAGGCTTCCAGTAGCACCCACGTACTGTTTCAGCTCTTTAGCGAGGAACTCGGGACTGATCCTGCTACTACCGCACTGGTATAAATTCAGAGTTATGCTCCCGGCTCTGCCAGAGCCCCAGTTCTAGCCTCTCCTACACTGACGTCAACCCCGGCGTCCCACCAAATGCAAAGGAAATGGGGCCAAATTCTGATTTTGGCTGCTGTGGGGTGAATCAGGAGGGAAGCGCTGAGCTCGGTGCAGCCCCAGACCCCGCGAGCGCATCGTGCATCCCCACTCACCTACAGCATCTGCGTCTCGCGGGCGCCCGCGACTCTGCCGGCCCCGGCGAGGCTCTCCCGGCCGCGGCGCCGAGCTCGCAGGCAGCTCCGCTCCGTGCCGTGCGCCCCGGCTTGGGGGAGCTTCATGGGTCTGCTCCCCTCCCGCCGCCCATCCCGGCACCGCGGCGGTTCCCGCGGCCGCAGCGTCGCCCGTCCCGGCAGGGAAGTGTGTCCGTCCCCGTGGCGCGGCCGCGGGGGCTCGGCGGCCCTGTTGTCCGAATGCAGCTGCTTGGCAAACGCTCTGTGGTCTGGATGTGGGAGAAGTCAAAAAAATGTTTCTTATTACTGCCTCTTCCTGCCTGGCTTCTCTCCACCACTCCCAGCTAATAAAGCATTTCCTATTGCTGAGCACACATCCACGGCCGGCCGCCCTTCCTCCCGCGCACCGGCCCCAGCTCCATCCTGGTTGCTCCGCTGGCCTGTTCCTCCCACCCAGTCTCACAGAATCACAGATGGTTTGGGTTGAAGGGACCTTCAAATGTCACCTTATGCCATGAGCAGGGACACCTTCAGCAGCTCAGGGTGCTCAGAGCCCCATCCAGCCTGGCCTGGGATGTCTCCAGGGATGCTTCATCCACCACCTCTCTGGCCAACCCGGGCCAGGCTCTCACCACCCTCAGGGCAACAATTTTCTTTTATCCAGCCTAAATCTCCTCTCTTTTAGTTTAAAATCATCACCCCTTGTCCTATCTCAACAGGTCCTGCTCAAAAGTCTGTCCCCATCTTTCTTCAGGCCCCTTTTAAGCACTGAAAGGCCGCACTAAGGTCTCCCCGGAGCTTCTCTTCCCCAACTGAACACCCCAACTCTCTCAGCCGTTCCTCCCAGCAGAGCTGCTCCAGCCTCGCATCGTTTCTGCGGCTCCTCTGGCCCCTCTCCAGCAGGTCCAGGTCTGTCCTGTGCTCAGGACCCCAGAGCTGGACGCGGTGCCCGGGGGGTCTCACAGAGCGGAGCAGAGGGGACAATCCCCTCCCTCCACCTGCTGCCCACGGGGCTGGGGACGCAGCCCAGGGTATGGCTGATCTGGGCTTTTACACACACACACAATGTGCAAGTGCATGTTGCCTGCTCATGGCCAATCTTCCATCTACCAAAGCCAAGCCCTTCATGGTGGGACATCCATGGTGTCTCCTTCCCTTAGTATCTAAAGGCCTTTGGCCGAAACGCAGCTGGTTGCTTTGATGGTGCTGTGGGTGGGAATGGTCCAGAGAGATGCTGCGGGAATGACCTTGATGTGCTTGGCCATACCTCCCACTCCAGCATCCAGCCCTCATGGCCGTGGGAGCACCACAGCAGAGCCAAAGGCTCCTTGGGTATTTGGTGCTGGCCACCACACGTTTGGGGTGCTGTGCTGAGGAACAGGGGATGTTTTCTCCCCCGGGGTGTAATGCTGCATCAGGGGGTGTTGCCGAATGGTCACCCCATAGGGACGCTCTGGCCTGGCTGAGGGCACAGAGCAGGGCTGGTGTGGCCAAGGGGTTTGGTCGGTGCCTCCCACTATCCTGTCCCCATCATCCCCATCGCAGCCCTTGAGCTGCCGTGGCAGGAGGAGCTGGGACACAAGTGGCGGGGCCGTTCCCATGGGGGGGGCCGGGCACTTCCCTCTCCCCAGGACGTGTGGGGCCAGCGGGGCTGCGGCAGCGGAACTGTCGCTTCCCCTTTTGCCACTTTGGGGTTGTTTTCTTTCAGCCACCCACTCTTGGTGGCTTCGCCCTCCTCCTGTCCCCGGCGTCTCCCTCCAGCGCCTTTCCAAGCCCTGAAGTCCTAGCGCCTCATTTACCTCTCCATTCCCCATTGCATCACCAACCCCAATTGCACCATGAACCCAACCGGTACCCGGAGCCTCCCCACGCCGGGGGAGCCGAGCGCGGCTGCAAAGCTTTGAGGTCTTGCCCGTCGCCTCTCCCCCGCTATCGCCCATGATCTAGGAAGTTTAAACAAACAAAAGCACAAAACCAGGATAAAACACAAGGGACCTTCACGCGTGACCTTGCCCGCGCCGGGGCCGGGAGGTTTGCGGAGCCGGCGCGGGGGAAACGGGCAGTTTCCATCAGATAGGAGCCGCCGGGAGGAAGCCGGTGCCTGCAGATGCTTTATCACCGTGACCATCTCTGCTCCGCCGCGCGGGTCTCAGTGATCTGACCGGTGATCGGCGACTCCCAGAACTATTCCTGGATGGCTCCTGTGTCCCTGCTGCCTTCCCCGGGTGCAGGCACATGGTGGGTATCAGCACCCACTTTTCTGGCTGCAGGTGGGAGTTTGCCCCGTGCTGCCGAACGTGCCAGCTCTCTGGTGAGATTGGTGCCGGCTGCTTTGGTCCCTGCGCTTTCATCTTCCAAATGGCGCAGCTTCATTTTTTAAACAATAATCGTCACCGGGGGGATAAATTCTTGCTTAAAAACTGCTAAAAGATATTACATCCTAATCCCAGGTGACTCAAAGGGCAGGGAAGGGTGTAGCCCCAGGGTGGACTGCAGCTGCGGCGCTGCCGCCGTGGAAAAGCATCCAGAGCCGGGCACACTGTAGAGGTACCTTAATGAACACATCAAACTGTTAATGAACACATCAAATGGTTAATGAGCACAACACCCCCCACAGGCTCTCTGAGCCGCAGGCAGGGCGATCCCTGCCCCGTGCCAGCCCTGGGCTGGGGCAGACGGGCTGAATCAGCCGGGCTGGGCACCCGCCGGGGCGCTGGGCTGAGCACCGACGGCACCGCAGCCCCACGCCGGCCCGGCCCGCCATGGCGCAACCTCCCGCCACCCCCTCGACCAAAGCCAGACTTTCCGTCAGCACTTGGGTGCTCATCGCTGGGTGCTGTGACTTCAGAGAAACACGGAATCATTTGGGTTGGAACAGACTGTCAAGATCATCGAGTCCAACTGTTCCCCACCCCGGCGCTGCCTCATGTCCTGAGAACCTCATGTCCGTCTGTCCAACCCTCCAGGGATGGTGACTCCAGCACTGCCCTGGGCAGCCTGTTCAATGCCCCACAGCCCTTTGGGGAAGAAATTGTTCCCAGATCCAACCTCAACCTCCCCTGGTGCAACTTGAGGCCGTTTCCTCTGCTCCTGGTGCTTGTTCCTGGGGAGCAGAGCCCGACCCCCCTGGCTCCAAGCTCCTTTCAGGCAGTTCAGAGATCAGAAGGTCTCCCCTCAGCTCCTGTTCTCCAGCTGAACCCCCCAGGTCCCTCAGTCTCCATCACATTGTGCTCCAGTCCCTCACCAGCTCCGTTCCCTTCTCTCCACTCGCTCCAGCATCTCAAGCTCTTTCTTGGCGTGAGGGGCCCAAAACTGCCCCCAGGATTGGTGGTTTGGCCTCCCCAGGTCCCAGCACAGGGACGGTCACTGCCCTGGGCCTGCTGGCCACACCAGTGCTGGGACCAGCCAGGATGCTGGTGGCCTCTTGGCCACCTGTGCACACGCTGGTTCATGTTCAGCTGCTGATACCAACATCCCCACAGAAGGGCGCGGGCATCCCTGGGCGGCTGTTGGAACCCCAAGACTGCACTTGGCCGTCCCTCAGGGTGTCACCAAGCTGTCCCCACCGCAGTGGAAGGGGACGAGGGGCTGGCGGGAGCCCGGCTCTCCCTTCCCCCTGCTCGGCAGGAGCCGGGCTGGCACGCCGTATGCCATGGCTGCTCCATGTGCCATCCGCCCCCGGCTCATCTGCGAGCCGCCGCCGGGAGCTGGCGAAGGAGGGCGGCCACGTGCCGGCGAGCCCAGCGCCAGCCAAGGGCTGGGGGAGCAGACGGGGTGGTTGCAGCTCGTCCCAGCCGAGCATCCTTCCCCACCTGCCGACAGCCCCGCTCGAACCTCTCGGTGCCCCCAAAAGGCAGAGCTCTGCCTAATATTGGGGGGCAGGACGGGAGCGGGGGCATTTGCCCCCTGAGGAAGGGGGTGGTGAAGTGGGGGTGTCCATCCTGGTCTGTGTGCCTTGCCATGGGAAGGGTTATTCTTTACCTGGATAACTAGTGCTTCAGCAGCTCTCGCCGCCAGTCGCTCTCTCTGCGGGTCAAACCCGGGTGCTTGGGGGGCCAGCACCCCAGTTTCACCTCCCCACTCTCTGGGATGGAGCTGGATTTAAGAGCAGCTTGAAATATGTGGAGCAGGATCTCACTGCCGCTGCAGCACGTCTCACCCGTGGGTGCGGGGGCACCTGACACACAAGCAGCTGCACGGCTGCCCCAGCAGCGGGTCCCGGGGGCTGCACGGGGCAGGCAAGGGGTCCCAGAGGGTGGTTTGCTCGGGAACAGGGACCACTGGGTCCTGTCCTGGGTAACGCTGGAGTACAAAATCTGCCTCCTCTCTGAGCACCCCAGCTCCATAGGGCAGCCGGGATGGAGCCCCCAGACACCCCAGGTTTGGGTCCCCCTGTGTTTGCACCCGGAGCTCCTGCTGACCCTCCTGCAGCACCAAGACACCTCCCCGTGCTGAACCTCCGCTTGTCCACCTGCAACCTGGGAACAGGCAAGTTGTTGGGGTCACCGAGCAGGTGACGGGGTGTGGGGGGACACCAGCAGCAAGGGGGAAGTGTCTCTGCCAGCCCGACAAGCAGCCCTGAGCTTTATTCATCAAGTCAATCCTGTTAACATGGCAACCGCTTCCATTTTAATTTGCATGGCCGTGTTCCACCACGTGCTGCAAGATCAAGATTCCAGGAAGATCAAAGTGGCATTAAAAAAAAAAAAAAAGAACAAAAAGAAGAAAGAAAAAGAAAAGAAGGAAAAAAGAAGAGAAAAGGGCCCTTCTGCCACAGATCTGCTCCCTGGCAGAGCCAGAGCCCGGCCGGCCAGGGGCTCAGCACATCAGACTCGGCACAACCGCAGCCGGGTCGGGGTGGCCGCCCTTGAGGACAAGGGGCTGGACAGGGAGTTGGGGACCCGGGACCACAGGGCTTGGGACATCTCAGCATCGCAGCATCCTCCTGCCTTGGGTGCCACTGTCCTACGGGGAAGGAAATCACCCCCGTGCCAGAAAAGCAAACACATCTGAGGAGACAGCAGGGACCTCACCCCCACCCCGCCACCTCCTCCCTTAGCGCTTCTTCCCCCTTTTCTTCTTTTTCTCCTCGCTCTTCCCCTCCTCGGCCGCTTTCTTCTCCTCCTTCAGCTCCTTGTACCGCCACTTGGGCGGCTGCAGCAGGTTCTTGTCCCCCCCCCTGCGCCTCCGCTCCCTCGAGCAGGCGGGTGGGTCGGAGGATTTGCTCACTTTGATTTTTGGGACGGGGTCCCCGGGGAAGATGATGTTCCCGCAGCGCAGGCGCAGGGGCAGGAGGCGCAGGAGCCCACCGGCCGGCCGGCGCGGCGGCAGGAGCCGGATCTCCGACATGGCTTGGCCATTGCAAGAGGATGCGCCGGTGCTGGGGCACGAGGCGGGGTCTGGCTCAGCATCTGGATCCACCACATGTTGCCCCAGGATCTCCGGCACAGACAACCTGTGCTTGCCCACCTCGGGGGGGCTGTCGGGGCAGACAGTTTGGCAAGTGGTGGCCACGAAGGGGCTGGCGAGGGACGTGGTCATCCTCACCATGTGGTCCATCACACCGTCCTCCTCGGGGTCATGGGGGAATCTGAAGGTGAACATGGACTGGATCTTCTCCAACAGCCTCTTGCCCCTGGATTTGGGGCTCAGGGCCTTGGCCACCAGCTCGGCCAGGGCTGGCCACTCGGGCCGGTACTGGGTGCTGAACTGCTCTGCTCGTGGGCGCCGCAGGAGGCTCCGGATCCGCAAGGTCGTCTCGAATCGGCCTGTGAAGTTTGCCCATTCCCTGGCCGTCTTCCCCTTGATGGGATCCACCATCTGCAGGTCAGCTCCTGGAGACACCGGCATGCAGAGAGCGTGGAATCATAGAGTCAGAGAAGGGTTTGGGTTGAAGGGACATTCAGATGTCACCTTATGCCATGAGCAGGGACACCTTCAGCAGCTCAGGGTGCTCAGAGCCCCATCCAGCCTGGCCTGGGATGTCTCCAGGGATGCTCCATCCACCACCTCTCTGGCCAACCTGGGCCAGGCTCTCACCACCCTCAGGGCAACAATTGCCTTTTATCCAGCCTGAATCTCCCTCCTTTAGTTTAAAACCATCACCCCTTGTCCTATCTCAACAGGCCCTGCTCAAAAGTCTGTCCCCATCTTTCTTCAGGCCCCTTTTAAGCACTGAAAGGCCGCACTAAGGTCTCCCCGGAGCTTCTCTTCCCCAGCTGAACACCCCAACTCTCTCAGCCGTTCCTCCCAGCAGAGCTGCTCCAGCCTCGCATCGTTTCTGCGGCTCCTCTGGCCCCTCTCCAGCAGGTCCAGGTCTGTCCTGTGCTCAGGACCCCAGAGCTGGACGCGGTGCCCGGGGGGTCTCACAGAGCGGAGCAGAGGGGACAATCCCCTCCCTCCACCTGCTGCCCACGCTCCTGCTGCAGCATCACTACAGTGTCCCACCCTGTCCCAACACAGAGCACGGGCTGAGCAGACATGTCACCCCTTTCCAAATAACCTGGGGAAGTCCCCGGGGAGACGCTCACCGGCCAGGAGCAGCGCGGCCACGCAGTCCTGCCGCCCCTGCACCGCGGCCTTCATCAGCGCCGTCAGGCCGCGGGGGTCTCGCTTGTCCACATCGAGCATGGGGTAGTAGTTGAGGAGGTAGTTAACGATGGTGATGTGTCCTTAACAGCCAGAGAGAAGCTGCGTTAGAGTTTCGACAGTTAACGAGGGATAACTGCTGGTGCCCATTGGAGAAAGAGTATTTAGCAACTGGATCTTGTGAGGACAAAGACACAGAGACTTAAAGGGATCAGGACTGAAAAATTTCTTCATGGAAAGGGCTGTGGGGCATTGAACAGGCTGCCCAGGGCAGTGCTGGAGTCACCATCCCTGGAGGGTTGGACAGACGGACACGAGGTTCTCAGGACATGGGGAAGTGCCAGGGGTGGGTTATGGTTGGACTCCATGAGCTTGAGGAGCTTTTCCAACCAAAATGATTCTGTGATTCTACAACTGTAGATGGGGAAGGTCACATCCCTTGGGACCCTTGGCTTTCCCAGTGGCTCAGTTTAGGGTTTTCTTGGGGTCACAGCACTTTGAGGGGTCTGGCGGTGCCGGCGCGGTGCCTACCCGCCTGCGCTGCCATCATGAGGGCCGTGTTCCCATCCTTGTCCTGCTGGTTGACATTCAGGTAGGGGCACTTCCGCAGCAGGGGCACGATGTCCACAAAGCCCTTGTAGCAGGCGACCATCAGCCCGTTCTGGAGAGGGGACAGCAGCGCTGCACCACCCCCCACCGCGCTGCTCCCCATGGCCCCCCACCCCAAACCAAACACCTTCAGGAAGGGACGACAGATGAGGTTCTGCTCCAAGGGGTCAATCCCAGGAGACCCAGCCCTTGTCAAAGCCATCGCACCCACGACCCTCCCTCCTCCTTCGCCTGCTTTAGCAACCACCACCCTTCAGGATTTGCCAGTTGCGGGGAAATCATCTCACTGCTCCCACCCCAGCCGCTCACCCTCCCGTTGGTGTCCACCTCCGTGGCCTCACTCCGGGTCACCCCGTGCTCCAGCTTCTCCCACACCAGCTTGGCATCGTTCCTGGCACAGCACTGGTAGAGGCTGAGGTGCCCGTCCCCGCCGGCCCCCGGGGACGGCTCATAGCAAGGGTAGACAGAGTCATCGGACAAGATGCTGCTGGTGTCAGACGGCTCCGACTTCTCCTCCTCCTCCTCCTCTTCCTCCTCGTAATGCAGCTCCGGGTCGGAGGCATCCAGGCTGGGAGCGGGGGCTGCAGCTTGTTCTCCTCCACCGCAGGCATCTGTCATCCGGGCCGGCCGGGGGGAGCGAGCTCAGCCTGGCCCCGCGCCCGCCTGGGCCGGGACCCGCTCCCGGGGACGAGGCGACAGCCTGGGCCGTTCACTCCCTCCTGCGCAGACAGAGCGGCCGTGGGAACCGCGTGGGCTCCGTGCCCCTCATCCCGCTGGAAAGCATCGTCCAGCTCCGGCACAGCCCGGGGGTCCCGTTTCCACCCTCTGCCCCACGCAAACGCTTTGCACCCGGGTTTGGATGCTGTGAAACCCCCGGGGAGGAGCAGCTCCCACGGCACCGTCTCCAGCACAGAGCGGAGAAAACGGGGGGAGTTTGGAAAGTGGATGAACGCCGCATGGTGTAGGAATTGGAACCAGGCGGGTGGAGTGATTGGGAAAGTCTCCGGGGCGGTAGGGATGGCAAATGCATCCCTCCTCGTGCCACACGCTGGGGTCTGAGCCCTCTCCACCTGACTGGTGCGCATCAAAGAGGCTGCAAAGCGCTTTCCAAGCAGCAGAACTGGAGCAGCATACAGAGAGAAGGGTTAAATCCAGCTCCAAGTAGAGGAGAACAGAGGCCAGAGCAGCGCCCGGCTCCCGGGGAGACCCTTAAACCCCGCGGCACAGGGCAACCAGCACCCTGCTACAGGGACAGACCAGCTGCACAAGTAAAACCATTTGGCTTCTAAGTAGAAGCCAACCATTAGTTGATTGGCGCTGTGGAAGGCAGAAACCTTCGCAACTCCATTAAACTCTCCCACCCATCTCAGGAATCCCAAAGGGGCTCTGGAGGTGAGGGACACGCTTCCATCGCACGTTCGTCTTACCTGGGGCTGCTCAGACCTTTCCCCCGGGTCCCCCTTCGCCTGGGCAGCATCACGGCTCCACCAGCAAGGACAAACAATTGCAAAGAGTGCGGAAAATCACCCCCACCCTTTGCAATGAGAAAGGATTTTCTGCTCTGGGTCTGCGGTGGCCTCTGGACACCAAAGCTGTGACAACCTGCACGTTGACGTGGCCTCAGCCAGCCAAGATATCCTAATTTAAATCGGTGCTTAAAATGGCTCCATCCATCCTGAGCAGGATCAGGGCTGCTTGGGCTGGATTTAGCATCTTGAGCTGAGGAGCCGCTGGGAGCCCGGGGCTGTATTTTTATACCTGACTCACCTCAGTCAGATGCTGCTGACTGAGCAGCCCCCACCGGCTCAACCAAAACCCCCCAAATTCCCTGTATATGCAGGTGAATGTGTTGCTCAGATAAGCCCGGGGAATGTTCCGCAAGGGCACAGATACATGTAAGTGTGCAGGTGCATTAAATAAACTCTGCAACCCCCTTGCGAGGTGTTTTGGAGCCTCCAGCTCCTCCCCAAAGCCCTCGGGGCACCAGCGAGTTCTGAGCTGAGGAGCTGCAAAAACTGGTTTCCCGAATCCCGCCTGGACCCCGACTGCTCCCCTTCTTCATCTGTAAAGGCTTTTTTGGGTTGGTTGGTTTTACATGTTTTCTGAGGACCAGGGCACAGCTGGGCTGTGGGATCTGGGAAATGGCACTTTTAATCCCCGGATCAGCTATTTTCATGGCGAAAAGGCATGAATTTGGTCCCAGAGCAGATCGTGGGAGCCATGTCCTCCATTTACCACAACCATTAGGGCAGAGTCCCAAAGGTCACTTTGCATCCTCAAATATGGAAATACAGAGCAAATGAAGGATCCCAGCTGTTTCCTCTGTGCTCGGCGCATCCTGCCGGGCTACACGAGCTCAGGATCCTGATGCTGAACGTCAGCATCCCGATGGTGAATATGAGGATCTTAATGCTGAACCGCAGGATCCTGATGCTGAACATCAGGATCTCAATGTCACACATGATGGTCACAATGCCAAACGTCAGGATCCTGATGCCGAATGTCAGGATCCCAATGGTGAACACGAGGATCCTAATGTTGAACGTCAGGATCCTGATGCTGAACATGAGGATCTCAGTGCCAGACATGAGGATCCTGATATTGAACATGCAGATCCCGATGCCGAGTGTCAGGATCCTGATGCCAAACGTGAGCATCCCGATGCCAAATGTCAGCATCCTGATGCTGAACACAAGGATCCTGATGCTGAACATCAGGATCTCGGTGCCAAACATGAGAATCCTGACGCCAAACATGAGGATCCTGATGTCAAACGTGAGGATCCCAATGTTGAACGTCAGGATCCCAATGCTGAACGTTGCAGACCTGGTGTCACCTTGGCCGTGCTCATCCCCACCAGGCGCCAGGATGCACTTGGGCCCCTTGGTACGGGTCTGGTAAACTCTGCCCAGGAAACCCCCCCAAGCCGGTGAATGGGTTTTGGGTTCCCTATGGCAGCACCAAGAACCCCCTCTGGCCCCTCGCCCGGGGGTTGAGCCCCTGGTCCTGCTGCAGCAGCAGGATGATGCGACCAACGCCGTGTCACCCCGGTGTGACACCTCCCATCCCACGGCCACCCTCCCACATTGCCTTATCTCGGGAGAGGACCGGGAGCAGATTTAGGGCTTAGGGAGTTATCTGGGGAGCTCCGAGCCATAATCTGCCGCCTGCCGCAAGCAGGAGGCCCTGAGCCGGTTGTGTAAGGACAAGGTGTGGGGTGCTGGCTCAGCCCCACCCAGCCTCCCCTCTTTGCTGATGCTTTTGGATGGGATGGGGTTGCCCCCAGCTCGGTGTGGTCCCGTTCGCTGAACCGCAGCCCTGGGGCGGCCAAGCCAAGGAGGGGACAGGCCGGGTGGCAGCGGGGACATTCCCTGCAGAGCCCGTTGGTGCTGGGGGGACTTTGCAAAGCCACCGGCTGCCACCAGGGGATGCCGGAGCCCGCGGGAGGAGGCGGCGCCGAACGGGTCCAGGGCTCCTCGGCCCCCGGGACGCACCAGCTGGAACGGCCGTGCGGAATCTCAGAGCGCAGCGGGCAGGCTGCCCTCAGGTCTTCTAAAAATTGCTATTATTATTATTATTATTATTTAATTTTTAAGAAGTTTGCATATGGACGTCACGGCATCCTCCTCCCAGATGTCACGGCACCCTTCCAGATGCGATGGCATCTTCTCAGACATCACGACATCTTCCCAGATGTCATAGCGTCCTTCCAGACGTGATGGCACCCCTCTCCTGGACGTCATAACATCCTCCCAGACCTCATAGCGTCTTCCCAGATGTGATGGCATCCTCCCAGATGTCGTAGCATCCTTCCAGATGTGATGGCGTCTTCTCAGGCATCACAACATCCTCCCAGGTGTCCTAGCATCCTTCCAGATGCCATGGCACCCTCTCAGATGTCATAGCATCCTTCCAGATGTGATGGCATCTTCTCAGGCATCACAACATCCTCCTAGGTGTCCTAGCATCCTTCCAGATGTCACGGCATCCTCCCAGATGTGCCAGCATCCTCTCAGGCTTCACCGTATGTACCTGAGCCTCACTGCCCGGGAACCTGTTCCTTAGTGGCTTCCTGCGCAGAGGAAGCGCAGCTCCGAGATGAATAATCCAGCCGACACGTGGAAATGGTCATAGGGAGAAGCCCAGAGCGCCGGAACCAGCTGGTTTGCTGGGGGATGCGCTGCTGAGAGCGACTCCTCCATCAGCAAAGCATCGCCTGCTCTCCTGGTGAACCCGCACGCACTAAATCACGGCTGACGCTCAGGAGCATCCCCGCAGGTGGGGGTCCAGGAGGGGCTGGGGGCAGCCCTGATCTTTCACCCCCGGGCCGGGGTCCGGCGGGGAGCGCCGAGCCCGGTGGTCTGGCCCAGGTCACTCATCCCTCACCGCCTGGTCATCTCCATCACAAAACCAGGCGCAATAACTCAGCATGCAAGGGAAGTGGAGGGCGTTGATTTAAACCCACCGCCGGGCTCTCCTCGCCCTGGCTCCCCTCGCCGCGGTCAGGGACGGGTCACGGCCGAGTGCGGCTCCTGCCCCGTGCTCAGGACAGGGCTGCGGGGACACGGTGACACGTTTTGCTGACACGGTCGCATCCAGCCTCGCTGCCTCTGCTCTTGGGTGATGCCGGGGAAGGAGCGGAGCGGGAGGGAAAGGGCCGGGTGCTGCCGCGGCCGCCGCGGGAGGGCGAGGAGGTGTCACAACTGCTCCCAACCCGGCCGTAAATCAGTGGCGGGTGTCACCGTGCGAGATGACAAGGCCAACCCTTCGCAGAGGGCCGGCAGCCGGTGCAAACCTGGGGTCAAGCCATGATTTACGTGGCCGCGGCAGAGCGAGGGCGGTCGTGCCGGCAGGCGGCTGTTACCACCGCGGCGCCCACAGAGGCAGCAAAACCTGGAGAGAGCGGGAGTTTGCTGGGGCTTGGTGGGGCAGCAGCAGCGTTTGCATGTGAATCATAGAGTCAAAGAACCGTTTTGGTTGGAAAAGACCCTCAAAATCGTGGGGTTCAACCATTCCCCACCCCTGGCACTGTCCCATGGCCTGAGAACCTCGTGTCCGTCTGTCCAACCCTCCAGGGATGGCGACTCCAGCACTGCCCTGGGCAGCCTGTTCAATGCCACACAGCCCTTTGGGGAAGAAATTGTTCCTAATATCCAATCTAAATGAATAGAAATGGAGCCACTTCTAACCATTGCGTGGGTGTGATGCTGATCATTCTGCTTTCACTGAAAAGCTTTTTCTCCATCTTGTTTTCAGACATGAACAAAGTTTTTCCCAGAAAAGGCCGTGGCCATTCATTGATCATTATGTAATCTCTGACTATTCCCTCTGAGAATGTCTGACTGTTCCTGCTGTGGCAGCCCCAGTGGGGTATATAAGGAGTTCTTTATATATTTCTTTCCTCAAAAGTCAAGACAGCGCTGCCATTGAGCACATCTGTGGGAACACTCCAGCACAGGTGTCTCAAATCCACTTCCCAGGCAGTTTACAGGTAGGTTTTTGGCTTTGCTGTCCATAGAATCCTTTGGAGACAAGAGCGAGTCACACAAACCCCAGGACAGAGCACAGCCCCAGTGAATAAGGCAGTTAAACCGGTACAAACACAAGCGTGATCCAAGGGTGCAAAACCCACTCTCTGCCTTTCCCATGGGCTGCGTGGCCAGAGACCAAACCATCCGCTACCTGCATCCCTGTTCATAGAGTCACAGGATCATGGAATCACAGATGGTTTGGGTTGAAGGGACATTCAGATGTCACCTTATGCCATGACAGGGACATCTGCAGCAGCTCAGGGTGCTCAGAGCCCCGTCCAGCCTGGCCTGGGATGTCTCCAGGGATGCTTCATCCACCACCTCTCTGGCCAACCTGGGCCAGGCTCTCACCACCCTCAGGGCCAACAATTGCCTTTTATCCAGCCTGAATCTCCCTCCTTTAGTTTAAAACCATCACCCCTTGTCCTATCACAACAGGCCCTGCTCAAAAGTCTGTCCCCATCTTTCTCACCGACCCCTTTTAAGCACGGAAAGGCCCCGAAGGGGGGTTTGGATCCTGCAGCGGGTCCTGCCGTGCCGAGGAATGTCACCCTCTGTCACCAGCGAGGACAAAGCAGTCGGTGCATCCGTCACGCTCGGCCGAGCACCTCGAGGAGCCGCTGCCCGTGGGGACTCGAGCGATGGGGACAGGGACAATGAGCCCTTGTCCTGTGAGCTGCCTGGTGCCGCTCCAGCACACGCGGGGGTGACGCGCGGTGAGCGGGAAGCCGCACGCCTGCCCGCTCCAGCACGTGCTCGGAACCGGGGGATTTCACTGGGATTTACCTCGAATACACGTTAAGACCATAACCCGCCTTATCTGGGGCTGCGGGCGCTACCTCTGCCTCTGCAGCTCGCGCGTTGGTGAGGGCTGCGAGAAGTTCTCTTTGGCAGGGAAATAATGCAAAATAAAACATCAATTTGGCTTTTGTTCCCTTGTTTAACACAGTTTCACAAACCTAGAGCAGGCAAAGGGGGATCCAGCCCCAGCATAGTGCGGCTTTGCTGCCTGAGGAGGCGATTGAGGACCTGGGTGTGTTTGTTGGGAGCAATTTCGTCCTATTTTCTGCTTCTATAACAGCAGCATCAGCTCAAAGGGTTTTTACATCACAGTTCTGCTGTTTACCTGGTTTTTTTGAGGCCAGCACAGCAAACAGCCCCAAACCCAAACGGAAGCACCGCTGGATCGGGGGTGTCCCCGGGTGCAGGATTGGGCCCCGGGCACCAGGTTGCCAAACCAGCCCCGTGGCGCTGCCACTCGCCCGAGTGGGTCTCAGCACCCAGGGGATGGCGAGATGCTCGGTGGGGTCCCCGAAACGGCCGCTCTGGCTGCTGTGCTCCCCACCCCACCACTGGCCTTTTGAATTTAGTACCTTGGGGTTAAAAAGAATAAATAAATGCCAAGAGAGAGGCTTTTCTGATTAAATTACAGCTGCCCAGCGCCCGAGCCGAGATCAATTTCAATTTCTCCCTTTTTTTTTGTCAGAGGAGAGAGAAAATCAGACTTGCTAATTCCCTGGCTGTAATTATAGCTAAAGAGAGACGGTGCCTCGTGAGGTCCCTGGTGTGCGTGGGGTAATTTCGGGTTGCTTTGCGAGGCCTCGATGAAATTTGGAAGGAGAGGGGCTTCCCCCCCTCACCGGTAATTGTGTTTCTGGTGCCGCAGATGGTGCCGGCCCCGGGTACTTGCTATAAAGAAGATGGATCGCGGTGCGGGGAGGGAGGCAAGGTGACGGCATCGCGCTCTCGCCTGCGTGATGAGCGTTATCCATCAGGACCTTTACAAGGCAGCGGGACAATAAGGGATTACCCAGCAGGTAAAGGCCACCACACCAGGGCCGGTGTCCCTGTCCCCAGATGTGTCCCTGTTCGTCCAGGCGTTTTTCCAGCGCATCTTCCTGGTTGTCTCTGTATCCTTGAGCTTTCCCAAATCTCCATAGAAATGGCTTTAACCAGAGCTCAGATCCGGGTAAGGGTGATGTAACACTGTAGTGGCTTTACGGTCACATATCTCCATGCGGTCACAGAGATGTTCGGCATTCCCGATATTCAGGATTTCCCTCGAAACCCTGATTTTGGGAGGCCCGTTTGGCCACAGGGGATGAAGCTGAGGAAGAAATCCTGGAAACGAGCCCGAGCGCAGCAGCGAAGGTCCCATCACTGTGAACAAAGTAATTGGTTTCTCTTTTTAATGCATCTGTCAGGAAAACCAGCTGTGTCGTTTGCAGATATTTCCCCCGCTTTATAAAACGCTGTTTTTGGAGCGGCTGTGTGGATATCTCGTAGCAGCACGTGCATGCACGGCCGTGCGCACACCCATCCTCCTCCTCACGCCGGATCCCTCCCCAACGAACGCAGCTGATGCTGCTCATGGGTTTTCCAGCAGCTCCGCACAATCCTGGACCAGGGGAAAATGAGCTCCAGGGGGTGAGATAAACCTCCCAAACTCTTCCACTTCCAAGGTGCTTAACCCGACCATGCTGAGCTCTCCGGCTTTTGGAGCCTGGGGAGAAACAGGGGCCATTGGAAAGCCAAGAGCTGCCCTGGGGCGGCGGAGCGCAGGGCTAAAGGAGGAGCCGGGTCTCTGGCTGTGTAAATAAATGTCAAGTTATCTGATTGTGCAGGCAATAAATAGAAAGAGAGCGGCGATGGGACCTGCATCCGCCCCGAGCATCACTGCGCAGACGGGAAGGGTGGGGTGGCACGAGAAGGGACACGCAGGAGGGACCAGGGACAGGACGCAGCAGGGACCAGGGACAGGACATGCAGGAGGGACCGGGGACAGGACACAGCAGGGACAGGACACACAGGAGGGATTGAGGACAGGACACGCAGCAGGGATAGGGGACAGGACACATAGGAGGGACAGGGGATGGAGCCGTGTTGGGTGATTTACAAGACGTGACAGGGCCAGCGGAAAATGATGGATAGGAGGTGGGTACCGCTGCTGCCCAGCTGGGCTCCGTGGCGCTGGCGGAGGGGAAGGGATGTCCCCAACTATTTATCATCGCTCTCCAGGCCCTTCTCGGATGGTGAACGCCCCATGTCCAGCACATGCTGGATTAACCCTTTCTGAGGATGCTTGGGGTAAGTTCCTGCTGCCTGTGTCCTGGCTACATGAGGAGATGGTTTTGCTCTTGTTTTCTGTTTCTACCCCAAAGCACCCACGGGTGGGTGGGATGCTGCTGCTCTGGGCAGGTTCCTGGATGAAAAATGGGGTTTTGTGCTTTTTCCAGCATGTTTTTTGAGCACCGAGTGGGCTGAGGTCACAGCTCATCAGGGCAGTGACAATGATGAACCCCAGTATCGGGTGAAGGAAATGGAGGTAATGGGGGGCAGCAGAAAACTGCAAATGACATCTGCAGCCCCAGGGACCCCCTGGAACCCAGGCATTGCCAATCCCCCCGCCCCAGCCCCTTGGCCAGCGCTGCCTTATTAGATTTGGCCAAATATTACGGGAGTGTTTGGAAGGTTAATTAACACAAGGCACTGTGGCATGGGAACCCCGAGTCGCCATGGGTGAGCCCTCGGCCAGCCGAGTTGAGGCTCTCGAGCTGAAATAAAACCCACATCAGCACGATGCACCCACGACCACCTGGTGCCTTTTCCCGGCCATGCAGTCTCCTTGGCGCAGGATGAAACCTTCACCATCCAGTCCTTCCATTGCTGATGGAGCCCCCAGACCATCCCCCATGCAATGCTTCAGAGTTATCCCTATAGGCACCAGAAATGTAGGGAACATCAGTGGGGAAACAGGAATGGAGCTGCGAGGGGAGCTGGCTGCATTGAGCAGGACATGGGCTTGGAAGATGCTGCTGCCCGCCAGCAAGAGGCCACCACGTCCCCTTGCATCTCGCCCCATGGGAACCCTGAGGATCAGATAAACCCACAAACAGCTGCTTATGAGGCACTTTGGGCAGGGAAAAGGAGTGAGTGGAGAGAAGGGAACGGAGCTGGTGAGGGGCTGGAGCACAAGTGTGATGGAGACTGAGGGACCTGGGGGGTTCAGCTGGAGAACAGGAGCTGAGGGGAGACCTTCTGATCTCTGAACTGCCCAAAAGGAGCTTGGAGCCAGGGGGGTCGGGCTCTGCTCCCCAGGAACAAGCGCCAGGAGCAGAGGAAACGGCCTCAAGTTGCGCCGGGGGAGGTTGAGGTTGGAAATTTGGGATAATTTCTTCCCCAAAGGGCTGTGGGGCATTGAAGAGGCTGCCCAGGGCAGTGCTGGCGTCACCATCCCTGGAGGGTTGGACAGACGGACATGAGGTTCAGGACATGCGGCAGTGCCGGGGTGGGGAACGGTTGGACTCCGTGATCCTGAGGGGCTTTTCCAACCAGACCAATTCTATGACTGTATAAACCGCACTTAGAGGAAAACCCCATGCCTGGCAGCTTGTGGGTGACATGATCCCCATCCAGGAGCCGCCGTGTTGGGAGACACCGGATTCCACCCCCAGCCTGGGATGGAGGACATGAGGGGCAAATACAGCTGAACTGGAGGTGCCATTTGCGGCTGTGATACAAATATCCGCGGTCACTCATCCTCCTGCCTCCCTGCCAGCTCGGGTGTGCGTCGGGGTGCAGCCGGTAACCCGACGCTCCCATTTCTGTCATGTTTTACATGGCCGGGCATGTGGTTATATTTTGTTTTGCCAACCTTTGCTTTCCCCAAAGGAGGGAATGAAAGGGCCAGTGTGCCGCCAATTTATTGTGCCTCCCGAGAGCCCCATGGCTGCCGAAAAAGCAGATGCCTTCTGCTTAATCTGGCCTGTTGCTATGTAAACCTCCTTCCCGCTTTGATGTCCCCTATAAATACTCCATGTGTTTCCAATAAACTGGCATTTTTATCACTGGAGCTGTTAAAGGCAGATCTGTGTCAGATTTGTCCCTGGGCTCGGCTGGGGGTTCGCTGGGGGTAACCTCTCGCCCTTGTAAAGGGGCTCATTGTATCTGGGGGGGATGTGGCACCTCTTTTGGGTCCGATGCTCCCAGGGGACCCGGATGCTGCTCCTGCCCCGATGGGGACAAACCCGGCACCGTGACCCACACGTCCCTGGGGACCCACAGGGCTGCTCCTCTCCAGAAGTGCCGCTCACCCACATTTCTTTTTAGCGTTTCTTGCCGGCAAGAAAAAGACCAAGATCCTTGGGAGTGATCTCAGGCATCTTTATATTCTTAATTTTTATTAATTTTTTTCTCTCTCCAGTCCTTAATTTTGTAGCTTAAACGACGCAACAGCCCAAGGGTGAGCAGGGAACTCTACCCAGCATCCTGCCTTGAGAAGCCCGGAAGGTTTTGTTAAAGCTATTTCACTGAGATGTTAGGAAAAAAACACACCTCACCTGCTCACAAATTCCTTCTGAACTTCCTTATCATCCCCTCCTGCCCTTTCACCAGTATGGATCTCCATGGTTGTTGTTGTCACCCAAGGATGGAGCACAACACCCCAACTGAGGGCGGCTCCTCCGTCATGTTCAGGGGTCGGTCTCTGTCCCTGACTCGCTGCCGTCAGTGACAATGGCAGTGTGGGAGGCTTTGGGGTGCTTGATCCTGATGGAGATCCCTGAGAGACATCTCTGCAGGAGGAGGTGACCTGGGGTGCCTGCCGATGGATAAGACCCCATGTCCTGGGACGTTTGGGGACGAGGTTTCAGTGTGGTCTGGTGCTTTAACAGGCTGTGACAAGGACACTGGTGTGACAGAGCTGAGATGGATGTGTGCGATATGTCAGAGGGGTACTGGATACAGACACGGTTACTGTGGCTCCAGGTCCTCCCAAAAGCTCTGCAGGTTGGGCGTGGGCAGCACTGTATGTTGTCACTGTGCAAAACTCACCCTAAGGGACCCCAGTGGGACGGGGGCTCCGATTTAAGCCTTTCCAGCGTTGGTAGCTTGGACGGGACTTGTGCTGTGGCCGCCTGTGGGACAGCAGCTCCGTCTTGTCCCTCCAGAGCTGTGGCACCATCCATCCATCCATCCATCCATCCATCCATCCATCCACCCATCCATCCATCCATCCACCCACCCATCCATCCAACCATCCATTCATCCATCCATCCATCCATCCATCCATCCATCCATCCATCCATCCACCCATCCATCCATCCGTCCATCCTCCCATCCATCCACCCATCCATCCACCCATCTATCCACCCATCTATCCATCCATCCATCCATCCATCCATCCATCCATCCACCCATCTATCCATCCATCCATCCACCCATCCATCCATCCATCTATCCATCCATCCATCCACCCATCCATCCACCCATCCACCCATCTACCCATCCATCCACCCATCCTCCTGCCATCTCACCGTCCCCAGGGGTTTCTGCCCCTGTCCCTGTCAGGAGACGAAGGTCTGACACAGGCTGGTCATCTTCCTGCAGCTCCAGTGTCTCTGTCCCAATGTCCCGATGTCCCAATATCCCGATGTCCCGATGTCCTGATGTCTCACCATACGCAGAGGACACCTGGTTGGGTCCTCCCCATTGAGTTCCAGCAGCAACTGGGTTCCCAGCCGCAGGGCTGGGCAGCCAGCGCCTCTGCCCCATTGGGAAATCGGGGGAGGAGTCCTTGTGGGTTTCTTTTTAATCCCTATTTTGGCCTGAAATGTGGTGTCAGAAGCCCGGCTGATATATGCTGCAGAAAAAGGGGTCGGCAGCGCCGGTATTCTTTATTTTGACAGGGCAATGAAAGTGTTATGTAGTCGTGACGCCTCCCTGCTGCTCCACCCCCCTTGGCCTTTATCAACCTGAAAGAGCTCAGGATCCTATTTATAACGCAACCTGAATTGTGCGATGCATGGGGAAGGGGCCACAAAGAGCTGTGATTTATGAACGCGGAAAAAACAATGCAAGACCCTCCACGCTCTCCTCGATCCGTAGGGGAGACCCCCTCACCCAGCCGGGGGGGTTCGAAACGCCCTGCTTGGTTTGCAGGAGGTGGAAGCAGCCCCGGTGTTCGCTTTTGGGTTCGGGATATGAAACCAGAGCTTCGCGGGGATGTGAACCATCCCCCCCGGCACTATAGCTGCTCTATGGACCGAGTGACCTGCCCTGTCCCATCAGGGTTTGCAGCCTTTGGGGGGGGGTTGTGATGAGCACCCTGAGGGTGTTTGTAGCCCGGGTCACCGCCCGGTGCTCCTCGAGACGCCCACAATAGTATTTTAAGAATTATTTAATAGGTTTTAAATGAATTAGTTTAGATAAAAAGCGTGTTGTGCTGGCACGTCAGGAGCGCTGACAGATCGCAAAGCCCCTCGTTACAGCGCGGGGGGACGGGGAGGGATGGCAGCGGAGCTCGTCTCTCCAAGGTCAAACCACCTCCACCCTCACCATCGGCGTTCTAATAACACCATAGGGAGCGCCGGCATCGGCAGCTCCGAGGGAAGGAACCTTGTTGTGGGTTTTGGCTCCATCCACAGACACGCGTGGACACCCACGGCAACATCTCAGGGATGGTTTGGGCTTCCCTGGCCCCAGATAAATGTCTGATACCCACCACCCTCAACGTCAATTAAACTTTCCAATATATTTTCTGGCCGTATGTATTTCAGAGGAGAGAAATCAGGCAGCAGCCAGGACAGGGGCGGTGACGCCGGTGCCATGGATGGGCCTCTTGGCCCTTGCACGTATATCAGGTTATTGCTGATGACATCTGAATTTGGCGTTTGGAATACCTCCCTTCGGAGCTGTGACACATTGATGGCTGAAGCAACCCAGCAGGGTTTCGACTTTCCCTGCCTAATTACTGCCAGATTGCTCGGCCCCGGCCCCACGCTCCCCGGGGACGTGGCTGCACAAGTGGGGAACTGGGCAAGGACAGGCTTGGGAAGACTTGCCCTCACCCCAGCTTCACCGTGACCGGGCTCTGCTCAGGAAGATGTAGCACTAGAATGAGCTTATTAGTGATTTCCAGTCCAAATATGTCTGGAAGTTGAGCTGAGCAGCACAAGGTGTTTCATTAAGGATGTTCTACCTGCTGGTGGACATCTCCACCATCTCCTCCATCTTCTCCATCTCCTCCATCTTCTCCATCTCCTGCATATCTGGACCATCAGGCAGGGTTTGACATACTGGGACCACCATCCTTCTGCTCTCTACAACTACCTGAAGGGATGGTGCAACATGGAGTGTGTTGGTCTCCTCTCCCAAGTAACAAGCAACAGGATGAGAGGAAATGGCCTCAAGTTGTGCCAGGGGAGGTTGAGGTTGGAAATTTGGGATAATTTCTTCCCCAAAGGGCTGTGGGGCATTGAACAGGCTGCCCAGGGCAGTGCTGGCGTCACCATCCCTGGAGGGTTGGACAGACGGACATGAGGTTCTCAGGGACATGGAGCAGTGCCGGGGGTGGGGAAGGGTTGGACTCCATGATCTTGAGGGTCTCTTCAACCAAAACAATTCTGTGACACTGTGATCCGCCGGTGCCCATGAGCTCCCAGCACAACCCTCGTGCTGCAGTTTCGTGCTGAAGAGCTTAACGAAGGTGTTTCTTCTATCTTAACTAATTTATTCTCGTATACATGGAGGTCAGCCAGGGTGCAGGGCACTGCAACCAGAGTGAGAAAAGCTCTTGACAAGGGAGATCTTGCTCTGCTTTCCATCAAGTGTCAACCCCGCTGCCATCAGTTTCCCTTCGGTGCTGGAGCCGGGGACGCGGCACCTCCCTGCCGCTGGTGCGGATTCATCGGGGAATGATGCTGGGGACCGGCTGCCTGTGTGTGCCATGGTGAGGTTTGGTCTCAGCGGTCCGAGCGGAGCCACGGGATCAGGCAGGACACGAGTGTCTGTGCCCGCCCGGTGCCGCGGCTGCTGGAGGTGCCGGCTCCTGGCCGCGGTGAACCACGGCACCGGCTCCCGGCCACGGTGAGCCACGGCACCGGCTCCCGGCCGCGGTGAACCACGGCACCGGCAGGACTGCCCGGAGCAGGGGGGGGAAATAACAATAAAGAGATTTTTACGAGGCAGCTGCTTGCAGGGGCTTGTTGTGGGAAAAACAGATCCAGGTGCCGCACTCAACCAAGCATGGAAAATAGCAGTGGGGAGGGGAGAGAGGTGCTGCGGTCACCCCGCTTTTACTGCCCGGGGGGACCGAAAACTCACCTCGTGTCCCCCATATACCAGGGACAGGAGGAGTTGAACTGGATAGAGAGGTGGGATGTGGCGGGATGAATGGGAAACTCTTGGGGTGTGGGGAAGCGGTGGAGCCGCTGGGCCACGGCCGCTCCGTGCCGGCCGAGCTGCCCCGGCACGTTCCTCCCTCCCCCTTCGCACGTTTATGTGAATGGGCTTTTGACCCCACTCGTTACCCTGTGGAGGGAGGAGGTTTGAGGTTCCACATCTGCCTTCTGAAACACACCCACGAGTGTTTCTGCAGCTTGGAGAAGACCTGCGGGCTCTGGCGTGGAACCGGACCGGGTGGACACGCCGCCATCCGCGTGTCAGACCAGCCATTGCTCCTCAGAAGAAAAGCTTCATCTCAATGGGTCCACGGGCAAGAAGGACCCAATCTGGACTTGCATAAGCCCAGAAACTGTCGTACAATTGGTGCTTTGTCCTAAATTCAAGCAACATCAGTACTGGTATAAATCCAGCCCCATCGCTTTCTTCTCCCAAAAATGAACCAATTTTAAGACCATTGTAGAATCTTCAGGTTTAGGGCTTTCTTCATCAAAACGCCGTTGTTCTCTCCTGGTTTCTGGAGGTCAGCAGGGACACCCACAATGTGTTTGAAGTTCTGCTACCGAACCAAAAGTCTTGCAGAAAGTCAAGAGGTTCCTCAACGGAGACATTCCGAACGTCTGTAACAACACCCGCCCAGAGTTCATGTTTCATTGCGCGTTGATTTATCATCCCTTGAGCTAATTATTGACCTTCGCTTTGCCTTGGTCAATATTTACCTCCCCAGGTCAATAAATCTTGACATTCACCTCAACAGAAGTCAATATCTCCTTAGTGTTTATCTATTCCTTCTGTTGCTAATTTTGCTGAAAGCTTTTATTTATTCTTATAAAGCGTGCTTGCTTGGCGCAAGACACACTTGGAGACGAGCAACCTTTGTTCATCCACCATGGACAAAGTCTTTGCTTCTCAATAACAGCTCCCATGGGACATCACGGACACAAGTTCTGGGTGGCATCGCTCCAGCTGGGACAGAACCCTCCTGTTCTTCATCTGGATGATGAGATCTGGCCAGTTTTCAATCCTCAGCAGCACTGGCTCTTCTGATGGAGCTGGGACCACAGCCTGGCTGCTGAGACCATGTGTTCCTACCAGCCGAGCTTGGAGCTGGTCAAATATTGGGGTGGGATGAAGAAGAATCAGAGCGTATCCGCAGATATTTATGGGAAGACAGGCCAGTTCTTGAGGATGTCATCCCTGCTTCGCTGCTTGGTCCTGGAGCTCTGCAGGCAGCTTGTGGGTGCTGTTCTCATTACCCCACTGCTAACGAAGGAGATGCGTCTATGATAGGGATGGACGAGGGAGTTGTGATTTTAAAGATGCTGTTTCTGTGGTCTGAATAATCATCTCCTCCAAGTACATCAGCATTGGGGTATCAATCGCTCACCACTCCTGTCCGAGGAGGCAGGAGGACCCCATCGTGCCTTGGCCACCGCTGGGGTCCAGGGTCGTCCCAGGCAACGTCTCTGTCCCTTCCCTTCTGTCCATTAAATGGAATTAGATTAATTGCTGATGCATCTATATGCCCTGTCCCCTCTCCTTTTGCTTTCCCCTATGACAAAGATTAATTGGAGTTGCCGTAGGAGGCTGTGGGTGTGGGGAGGGTGCGAGAAGCGCATTTGATGAGGTGTGGGTGGTTATGTGCTGTGCCGGCAGCCTGGACACATCCTGTGAGCTCCGGCTGTGCCGCGGCTGAGTGTCCAGGCCACCATCAGCAGAACAGCCCAGAAACACATGGAAGCAGAAAAAATAACACGTGAGGGAATCCTTCTCATCGCCCGATACCTGCACGGGTGGGTGCAGCCGCTCTCCAGTCGATGCTTGTACACGGTGATGCCGCTTGGGCAGTGCTGGCCCTTCGGTTCAGCAGCAGAACCACCTCCCCATC
This sequence comes from Nesoenas mayeri, assembly GCF_963082525.1. NCBI lineage: Eukaryota > Metazoa > Chordata > Aves > Columbiformes > Columbidae > Nesoenas > Nesoenas mayeri. The sequence continues at coordinate 2,422,351 of NC_137558.1, read as the reverse complement.
ACCTTTTGCACCTATTCTGCCAGCCCAGCCCAAATCCCAGCCGTCTTTTAGCCAGATTGGGTACTGAGGAGGACCCTGGTCGGGATGAGATTTCTCAACAGTGCTGAGCGGCGGTTGGGATGTCGGGATGGGAGCGGGATCTTCCCATCGCGAGGGCTCGTGGTGGGATTCGTTGGCTTGAGGTGGCCAGTGCAGCAAGAGGCTGAGGACACGCGGTTTCATGGATGCTCCTCTATTATCCCTTGTGCCATTTACAGGATCTGGGCTGTTGGGTCTCGGACAAGCTCTGATACATGTTGGATTCCCTAGCATGGGATATGGCCAAAGATTTTGTCTTAAAAGACCTGGGAATGAGTCTCTACACCTTCTCTCCCATTGCACGTCCCCTTGCCCACCAGGATCCACTGACATAATCCCTAATCTCTCTCCCCCTGTGAGGAGGAGAGGGGAATAACCTCCATCTCTGTGCTCCTGCCTCGAACTTTTAATATTTTAATTGAGTGAATTGACCTGGAGTAGTCTATTGAACTCTGCCTGACCTCTTAAATAACAGGTCAAGGATTTAGCTTTGCAGTGCTGACCTCTTCCCTTATCTGCTAATACTGCTCCTCTCTCAATTAGCTGCCGTCCCCCCGACCTGCTCAAGTTGGAACCACTTTGCAGGCGTCAGCGAGGCTCCCACCACCTCCACCTCCACTTCCACCTCCACGCACGAGTGGGTAGCGCCGCGCGGCCCCCACCTCTGCGGCTCTGAAACCGAGTTCATTGGTTGGGAAGATTGATTGGGAAGAGTGGCAGGAAAGCTGGAGAAGGACCTGAGGGTGTTGTTGACAGCGGCTGAACATGAGCCAGCATGTGCACAGGTGGCCAAGAGGCCACCAGCATCCTGGCTGGTCCCAGCACTGGTGTGGCCAGCAGGCCCAGGGCAGCGACCGTCCCTGTGCTGGGACCTGGGGAGCCCAAACCACCAATCCTGGGGGCAGTTTTGGGCCCTCACACCAAGAAAGAGCTTGAGGTGCTGGAGCGAGTGGAGAGAAGGGAATGGAGCTGGTGAGGGGCTGGAGCACAAGTGTGATGGAGCAGCTGAGGGACCTGGGGGTTCAGCTGGAGAACAGGAGCTGAGGGGAGACCTTCTGATCTCTGACCTGCCTGAAAGGAGCTTGGAGCCAGGGGGGTCGGGCTCTGCTCCCCAGGAACAAGCGCCAGGAGCAGAGGAAATGGCCTCAAGTTGCACCAGGGGAGGTTGAGGTTGGATGTGGGGAACAATTTCTTCCCCAAAGGGCTGTGGGGCATTGAACAGGCTGCCCAGGGCAGTGCTGGCGTCACCATCCCTGGAGGGCTGGACAGACGGACATGAGGTTCTCAGGACATGGGGCAGTGCCAGGGGTGGGTAAGGGTTGGACTTGATGATCTCGAGAGGCTTTTCCAACTCAAATGATTCTGTGATTCTATGATTCCCTGTACCCTTCTTCAGGAACCGGCGTCCAGGCAGGGATGTTCACCAGCACCCAAAGAAAGCTTCATCCTTGTCTTCTCCCAATGGGAAGGATGGAGGCATGGCGGAGGGAAAAGCAAAGCTGAAACTCCTGTGAGGGTCCTGTAGCATCTCCAGCCTTAGCAGCCATGTTGAGGGACTTTCCTCATTTCCCCAGATGTTATAGGTCAGCAAGAGGAACAGCTTGAAATCCCACCTGCCCTGGTGAGCCAGTGGCCCCCTTGGACCAGCCAGAAAGTCCTTCCCCAGGAGGACAGTAGAAAACACTTCCTAGGACGGTCATGTCACGCTGTACAAGAGATGTTTTGGCATTGCAGCAGACCTGGGACACAGGACTCTCCGCAGTCACATCATCTCGAGCCAGAGGTCCCGTGTCATGAGCTCAAACAGCCTCTGCAGGTCCCTCGTGCTCCGCGTGGGCAGCTCACTCCTGTGTCCATCTCATGTCTGGGTGAACCATTGGGGTTTGGAACCCTGCACTGTTAGAGGTCAGAGCCTGTTCCTGGGGGGCTGACCAATGTGACAATGTGTGACAATGCCACCCTGTCTCACCCAGCACAGCCCACACATCCATCTGCTGGGTGAGGTGGCCGGTGCCATCGCAAGGAACATCATTTAACTTTCGTGGGGTTCCGAGGGGGCCAGTGAACAAACGCAAGAGATTTGAAACCCCTAAAACTCTGCCTGGTCCAATTTTATCTCGGCGAGCGCCTGGCTTGGAGAGCAGCCCCTGGGTTACCCAGCCCTGTTAAATTAGCACCGGGCTCTGCATTCCAGAGTATAAATATCTGCCATTGTAGTGCTGAGGAATGCAAGCGCGTTGGAGTCTAAAATTAAAGAGCTGGGACGAAGGCATCTCGGGTTACCAGAAACAAGACTCCATTGTGCGCCGGTTGGGGCTTTGCCTTTGCACGGGGAAGCGGGCTGGGAGTGTTTAGAAACCGCCTGGGTTAAACGCAAGGGGCAAAATAGCCTTTAATGACAAAATGTTGATATTTATCTGAAGTTGAACCCCCCCCCGAGCGCCGCTGTGGGTGCCCCCCAGGCACTGGGTGCATCTGCAGAGGATGCTCCGGGGTTCTGCAGCGTTTTCCAAGGGATTTTATCACCCGTGTGGGATGTCCTGGTGTCCTGTCCCCTTCTCCTGCCTCGGCTCCCCACGGCTTTAAGCACATGCTTAAATTAAGCCCCTCTGAGCTTCAGCGTTAGCTCACACCCCGTGTCTCAGGGAGGAACGTGCTGCAAGATCCCATCCCCACGCTCGGCCCCGTCTGCACCCGTTGCTGCGTCGCTCCGCTCCGCTTAACACGGGAGCCGGGGACGCTCGGGTGGCGTTTAACGGCCCTGGGGCCGCTTGCACAGAGGAATTTCTGCCCCTGGAACAAAAACGGTGCAGGGGAAATTAGTGTCTTTATTGAAACGATACTCTATATTCTGCAAAGAAGGGGAAAATGGGTCAGAGCGCGATGGTGCTGAGGTCGCACTGGGGTGCACGGTTGTGGTTTGACCTCCCGGTGAGTCCCGCCCGGCGGCCGCACGCAACCAAATCCTTCAGGAGAAAACCTCCCTATTTCTCGCTTGAGATGCAAATGTCTCGTTGGCCGAGAATAAGGACCAGCCTTAGGAAGAAGACAGAAGTCGAATGAAAGGAGTTTTGCTCCACTAGTTTTGGTGAGGATGCTGCTCCTCACAGGGGAGTTTGATCCTGAGCGCTACATCCCTGCGCTTGGTGCAGTTTTGTTGCATTTTGGTTCTGTGCTCCCAGCTCCTATTTCCAAGCACCAAGTGCAGCAGCAGCCCCGGGATGCTCAGCTCGCCTCCCTGCCTTTGACAAGGGTTTAATTTCACATATTGCCCCCAAATCCTGGTGGTTTTTGGCAGTTTGATGGGGCTGCCATGGCCGTGGGGATGCTGGAGGGTCCAGCCGCCTCCTTTAATCCCACCCCACGAGCGTGGCGGTTCCAGACCCGCACTCCTGCTCGGGGACCGCGCGTCGTGACGCAGAGAAAACCACTCAGTAAATATGGAGCTGTTTCCTGTTGCCGTCGCTGCGTCCCCTGAGCAATCAATTTATGGCCCCTAAAGCTCCTCTAAGTGGATTTAGCCTCTCAAGATAAATCTTTTCCCTTTGTGCGTGCAGAGCGTGGCCCCGGTTCTGTTGCTAAATTGGGCGTTTGGGGGATTAAACCCCACGGCCGGGTTGGCATCGGTGGCCGTGCCGAGCCCCATGGCAGCGCCGCTCTGCAGGTCCACGTCCCAAATCGTTCTCACTCACGGAGCTTCTATTTTATTTAATTTTATTTTTTAATAAGGGGACGTGTGTGCCCCGGGGTGAGATTTTAGGGCTGAATTACGATTTCCCTGACACAATTGGACTAAACAAAGAGCGACCAGAGTCGTCTCCCTGCTCCCCTCCGCTGCCTCGCAGCACAGATAAGCCCATGAGGACCCTCCTGGGGATGGATTGGGATCCTCAGGCCACCGTGTTTATCCCCGGGAGCAGCTTTTCGGTAAATAAAGCCACTAATGGAGCCTTTGCCTTCTCCATCTTCGCACGGTTTGGGGTGACGGGGTCCCCATGCTGGGGGTGATGCTCGGGGGCTCACAGCTGCTCCTCTCCATCGCGGTGGGGAGCAAAGCAGCCGGCTGGTGGTTATTTAGTTAAAGAGAAGGGAACTGAGGCAGCTTCACCTCTTGGGGAGGAGGAGCTGGTTTAATTGCAAACGGGAGCGGGGATGCCCCGCTCCAGCCCTCTGCTCGCGCTGGCCTGGAAAAAGCCCTATTAGCTACACGCATTTTAAGCACAACCAGATGTGGGAGATGAAGCTGTTAAACTGCTTTTGTGCTCTGGGCTGAGGCTGGGGGGGGGTCCCGGGCCCCCACGTCGCCCCGCGCCCCCTCCAGCCGCGCTTTCTGGAACCAGAGGCTGCGCTCGGGCCGGGGAGGGCACGGCGGCTCCAATACTTCATGTGTGACAATACAGGGATCTCATCGCTAAAACCAAGACTAAGTCTTGTGCCACAAGCTCCTTCCCCATTTCTGCTTGTTTACAAGCATCATCCCCTTGAAAAACGCAGTGCAAGCTCTTAATTAGCAGGAGACCCATTTCCAAGAGGCAAATTGCAGCTTCTGGGAGCTGAAGGACTTTGCTTCCAAAAGCACATGAGCAGAAGCTCGTCCCTGGTGTGAGCTATTGTGCTTTGGATCTTGTCGCTGGGACCAGGTATCCCCGAATCCCGGGAGAGAGCGCGAGCAACGAGGATCCAGCAGCCCCAGCGCTCATAAATCAGCAGGTCTCTGTAATTTTATGTAACGTTAATAAATCAGACAAATGAAAATAGCTCGGGCCTTGTAAGGCATAAATCAACCTTCCGCTCTGGCATGGTGCTTTAAAATAATTTGTAGATTGATGGTTGTCTGGCTGAATGAGGGAGCTGGGGGCCTGGGAAGATTTTTAATGAGTGCTGTGGGGTGATGGGCAGAGTCCCAGCGCCTCCCCCTCCCCAGTTTGCCAGAAGGGGCTCGGGGGGGTGGCTGGAGCGGGAGGTCGGAGCCGGTCGCCCTGGCACGGCCGGACACGAGCCCATGGGTCCTGGGTGCCCCCGGGTGCCCCTCGCTGGGATCGGTGGCTTTTCTGGTGTGACAAAACCCCGGCTCTGGATCCAAAGCCAGTGGGACCAGGTCACCTTCCTCCTGCCAGTCCCGAGGTGGCCCAGGGTCCGTGCTGCCGAACTTTGGGAGCATGAAGAGCAGCCGATGCGCAGCTTGGCAGCATTTCGCAGGCAGCAGCCAAAGGGACCCGAGGGACGCACCAGACCTGCTTCCAAAAATCGCACCACCAGCCCTTCCCTGCCCTCCACAGCAGCTCACGGGGACTCAGCGTGATGTGGGGACTCACCGTGATGTGGGGACACACTGTGGTGTGGGGACTCACCATGATGTGGGGACTCACCGTGATGTGGGGATTCACCATGATGTGGGGACTCACCATGACGTGGGGACTCACCGTGACATGGGGACACATCGTGATGTGGGGACTCACCATGATGTGGGGACACACCGTGACGTGGGGATTCACCATGATGTGGGGACTCACCGTGACATGGGGACTCACCGTGACATGGGGACACACCATGACGTGGGGACACACCGCGACATGGGAACTCACTGTGACGTGGGGACACACCATGACGTGGGGACACACCGCGACATGGGAACTCACTGTGACGTGGGGACACACCATGACGTGGGGACACACCGCGACATGGGAACTCACTGTGACGTGGGGACACACCATGACATGGGGACACATCGTGACGTGGGGACACACCGTGACATGGGGACACACCGTGATGTGGGGACACACCGTGACGTGGGAACACACTGTGATGTGGGGACTCACCATGATGTGGGGACACACCGTGACATGGGGACACACTGTGACGTGGGGACACATCGTGACGTGGGGACACACCGTGACGTGGGAACACACTGTGATGTGGGGACTCACCATGATGTGGGGACACACCGTGACATGGGGACACACTGTGACGTGGGGACACATCGTGACGTGGGAACACACTGTGATGTGGGGACTCACCATGATGTGGGGACACACCGTGACATGGGGACACACTGTGACGTGGGGACACACCGTGATGTGGGGACACACCATGATGTGGGAACTCACCGTGACATGGGGACTCACCGTGACATGGGGACTCACTGTGACATGGGGACACACCGTGACGTGGGGACTCACCATGATGTGGGGACACACCATGATGTGGGGACTCACCATGATGTGGGGACTCACCGTGACAGGGGGACACACCGTGATGTGGGAACTCACCGTAATGTGGGGACACACCATGACATGGGGACACACCGTGACGTGGGAACTCACCGTGACATAGGGACACACTGTGACATGGGGACACACTGTGACATGGGGACACATCGTGACGTGGGGACACACCGTGACATGAGGACACACCGTGACATGAGGACACACTGGCATCGCCAGCTGCTGGCCGTTGCCACCGTGGGCACAGTGCTGGCTCCGGCAAAGCAAGGTCTGTCCCCATCCTTATCACTTGCTAGTGGGCAACTGTTTAACTCTTGTTGGCCTCATTTTCCCCATCTGCGCACTGGAAAGAACGTTCCTTCCTAAGGGCACTGACTCTTGCTATTTGCAGTTAGGCCTGGCCTATACCCAGGCTCTGTAACTGGTTATACTGGCACAACTGGTATCTCACACCTGCATTTTCAGGCTTGATGCTCCACACCAGCCCAGACTGGATGTCACCAATGGGCGTCTCCATCCTGCCCAAAGCCGAGCTGGCACCCAACCGCGCTCAGAGCCCTTTGCAGCTGGTTCTTCTCCCCATCACTGACCCCTCGGCTCTCGTCCTGTTGGGAATCCGCCACATCCCAGGAAAGGTGGAGTGTGGGGTTTGTGTGATGGTTTTTTTGCGGCGCTGCATCTTTTACTGCTTTTGGAGGTGTGAAGAGTTAAGTGCTCGGCTGGAGGGCAGCGGATCAGGGTAATTGCTCCCTGACATGAAGCAGCGTGTTCCAGCAGGATAATCCGCTCTGCCCGCAGGTTTTATTCCTATACATGGAGCTTCCAGCGGGGTCCTTGGCCCTCAGAGGGTCTGAAGGCCCTGGAAAACTGCAGCACGTGTCGCGGCGAGGGGTCCCCTTTGCTGAAGGTTTCTCGGGGTCCCCTTTGCTGAAGGTTTCTCAGGATCCCCTTTGCTGAAGGCTTCTTGGGGTCCCCTTTGCTGAAGGTTTCTCGGGGTCCCCTTTGCTGAAGGTTTCTTGGGGTCCCCTTCGCTGAAGGTTTCTCAGGGTCCCCTTTGCTGAAGGTTTCTCGGGGTCCCCTTTGCTGAAGGTTTCTTGGGGTCCCTTTTGCTGAAGGTTTCTCGGGGTCTCCTTTGCTGAAGGTTTCTTGGAGTCCCCTTTGCTGAAGGTTTCTTGGGGTCCCCTTTGCTGAAGGTTTCTTGGAGTCCCCTTTGCTGAAGGTTTCTCAGGGTCCCCTTTGCTGAAGGTTTCTCGGGGTCCCCTTTGCTGAAGGTTTCTTGGGGTTCCCTTTGCTGAAGGTTTCTCAGGGTCCCCTTTGCTGAAGGTTTCTTGGAGTCCCCTTTGCTGAAGGTTTCTTGGAGTCCCCTTTGCTGAAGGTTTCTTGGGGTCCCCTTTGCTGAAGGTTTCTTGGAGTCCCCTTTGCTGAAGGTTTCTCAGGGTCCCCTTTGCTGAAGGTTTCTCAGGGTCCCCTTTGCTGAAGGTTTCTTGGAGTCCCCTTTGCTGAAGGTTTCTTGGGGTCCCCTTTGCTGAAGGTTTCTTGGGGTCCCCTTTGCTGAAGGTTTCTTGGGGTTCCCTTTGCTGAAGGTTTCTTGGGGTCCCTTTTGCTGAAGGTTTCTCGGGGTCCCCACAGCTTTCAACCCCGAGCATGGTGTGGAGTCTCCAGGCCTGCAAGAAAACCCTCTGCCCGCTAAGTGGGATGGGATAAACCTCTTTATAACCCTGTTCATCCCGGTGTGATGATTCACAGGGGTTCAACGGCCGCCTGCCACGTTGCCGCCAGCTCCGCGAGGCCATAAACCATCGTTCCACTCAGTTTTAAGAGCTGGAATGAGTTGCTCTCTGAAACGGAGCATTGCGGCAGGTCCTGGTCCAGCATCGCATCTCCAGCATCTCCCTTCCAGCCAAAGATCTGGGGACAGACTTTTGAGCAGAGCCTGTTGTGATAGGACAAGGGGCGATGATTTAAACTAAAAGAGGGAGATTCAGGCTGGATAAAAGGCAATTGTTGGCCATGAGGGTGGTGAGAGCCTGGCCCAGGTTGGCCAGAGAGGTGGTGGATGAAGCATCCCTGAGACATCCCAGGCCAGGCTGGACGGGGCTCTGAGCACCCTGAGCTGCTGAAGATGTCCCTGTCATGGCATAAGGTGACATCTGAAGGTCCCTTCAACCCAAACCATCTGTGATTCTAAAAACCCTGTCCCACCATCCTGGGATGAACCACGACCACTTCAGCTCACCCTCTCACAGATTCGTGGCCAGCTTTTAAACCCTTTGTAGTGGGAATTTATAGCTCTTCCCAATCCCTAGGGAAGAAGGACATTAAATAATTAGAGGCCGCTTCAATTAATGCCTCTCGCGCGGTGTTGGGCACTTCGAGTTCGGCACAGCTGCTCCCGCCGGGGGGGGACATGTCACCCCTCCATGAACCGGCAGAAAATATCAGGCATCACATGTCCAAAACGGGATTATCATATTTGGTCGTTAGAGCCTAATGCGAGCGGTGGAATGCCGGCTTCCCTGTGGGAGAAGAGAAACCCCAGTGTTTTTAAGAAGAAGGTGTCAGCACAGATTTTTGCTGATGGTTTCTATTGCTGATCAAACAGAGGAATAATTAACGAATTCGGACTTTTGATTAGGAGTTTATTTTTTAAAGGAATCATGGGGAGTGATTAGTGAAAATAAATTGCATGACCCTGTGGTTCCCATCCAGCGTTTCCTTGGCTAATGAGGTGAGCTTGAACTCTGCGAGCGGGGCTAGAAATCCGGCTTCCCAGTTTAATAAAAGGCAGCTTATACCCAGTGAAACTGGAACCCCAGTAAATGTCAGGCTCATTTTATAGCGTGCTAGGATTAGTATGGTTGGATACTGTTTTGGGGACAGCAGCACCGCGATGCTCGCAGCCAAAGTCACGCTCCTGTGACGCTGGAATGTCCCAGCCCTGGAAGAGCTGCTGCTGGAGCCTGATGGGTGACCAGGGGCAAATTAATCCACGTGGTCACGAGTCTTGTTCCCCAGAGCTCAGTGTTTGGGCCGGTTCTGTTTCATAGCTTAATTTGGATGAGGGGGTTGAGTGCACCCTCGGTTTGCCAATGGCACCCAGCTGAGTGGGGGGGTTGATCTGCGGTAGGGTGGGAAGGATCTAGAGAGGATCTGGATCGATGAGCCCGATTTTCTGAGATTCAAAAATGCCAAGTGTTGGGTCCTGCATCGGGGTCACAACAACCCCATGAATGGGGAAGAGCGACTGGAAAAGGCGCTGGGGGTGTTGGTGCCAGTGGCTGAACATGAGCCAGGTGTGCCCAGGTGGCCAAGAGGCCACCAGCATCCTGGCTGGTCCCAGCACTGGTGTGGCCAGCAGGCCCAGGGCAGTGACCGTCCCTGTGCTGGGACCTGGGGAGGACAAACCGCCAATGCTGGGGGCAGCTTTGGGCCCCTAATGCCAAGAAAGAGCTTGAGGTGCTGGAGCGAGTGGAGAGAAGGGAACGGAGCTGGTGAGGGGCTGGAGCACAAGTGTGATGGAGCGGCTGAGGGACCTGGGGGGTTCAGCTGGAGAACAGGAGCTGAGGGGAGACCTTCTGATCTCTGAACTGCCTGAAAGGATCTTGGAGCCAGGGGGGGTCTGGCCGTGTCTCCCAGAGAGTCTCAGGGCTGCGGTAACTTGGTGGGGAAGTGATGTGCGCGGTCTCCGCTCCCCGGTGCCCAGCGGTGCTGTGAGCCCCGCGGCGTCCCGCTGTGCCGTGGGGAGGGGATGCGGACAAGGTCTGGGCAGGGAGTGGGGGAGGTGACATGTTCATCGGATGCCCAACCAGGGTGGTAAAACCCCAAGAGCGCTGGGAGCAGGAGGCTCAACTGGACAAAATCCATTCTTGGTGCTGTTATTTGCGCTTCTCCCTTGGCTGGTGGGGAACACAAGGGACTCATCCAGGCACCCCGGGGGTGCAGCAAGAAGCCGAGTTCATTCCTTTCCCTGTTAAATGTAGGAGACACCTGGATATCCACCCCCAGCACCGGGTTTCCAGGAGAGCACAGCGGCGGGTGGGTGGTGGTGCTGGATAGGGGGGTAGTTTTTAGGCACTTTCCTCTGGCGAAAAATCTCATGGTGGAGGTAAAACGGGAACCCCAATACCCAACAGTTTTCTACCAACACGGGAAGATGGGGAAGCCCTGCCGGGTCGTGACACATAATCTCTCTCCTAAAGCTAAACTGGAGGAGAACTGAGCCTCCAGTGTTTTAAGCACCACGGCCACGCACGCTCCCAGCGCGTGTTAAATAACGGCTGCTGCTTTGTCACACCCAAATTAAAACGCACAATGGCGCATTGTTGCAGCTGGGGGGAAGAAAAACAGGAATCATTTTGCATGTAAAGAAGCCGGACTGAGAGAATTCAAGGTGGGAGCAGCCGCGCTCGCGGACGGGGCGACGCTTGGAAGCGGCAGCTGGGAAGGGACCGACAAGATGCCACAGTTGGTCTCGGCAGGAGAACCCGAATTAGTGAAATGGCATCAAATTGCTCAGGTCAAGATGATGCCCCTTGTGGAGCTGTCCCTGCTTTGTGCCCTGAGCCAGCGGTGCCTGGAAGTGCCCTCGTTATTGGGATGAGACGAGGACAGCGGCCATAGGACGATGGGGCAGGGACCCCTGTGCACCTCGCCGTGCTCTGCCCGAGCGGGGCTGCCTCGCTCTCAGCTTAAGGTCTAATTGATTTGTCCTTTCCAGGCATTTGTCAGGCCAGATGGAGAAGTATTCCCGTGCCTGGACCGCAGCTGGGTTAAACCACCCAGTGCTCCAGCTCCGCACCAGCGTCTGGGCTTCGGTGCTGAGCTGCATTGCTCGTGGATCCGGGCGAAGGCTCCTGCAGCTCCAGCATCTGCCCCGGAACAGGCAGCGCTCGCCTGCTCCTGAAAAGAAAGATGTGTCATAATCCCTGAGGGGTATGACACAACATCCATGTGAGGGAAATAATGCCGTAATGTGATTACATCAGGGAAGAGCCTGAGCTGGTTAAATAGAATGAAGCTGGGGTTTGGAGAGTAAAGGCTGCGGGATGTTCTGGGTGCAAAATGACCCAAAGAAGGTGAATTTTGGGGGCTGGAGAAGGGAATGCATCACCCGCCACCCCAGCCCAGCTGATCCTGGCCTGAGCGAAGGCTGTGGGGGTCCTGAGATTTCTCAGAGGAGTGGATAATGCCTTAATAAACGGGTTGTCCTGTGTACACCTCCCATTGACACAGTATCCTTGGGGCAACTGTTTCATTTTTGCACCGTAAACTAATAGTAGGAAAGTATTCCAGGTATTTGGGATTCCTCGGAGCGCGGTGCAGCAGCTGAGGAGCCACCCGGGGCTCCCCCCAGGACACAGCTGGGTCCTGGGGGTACGGGCAGGGCCGGAGTGGGGTGCAGGGGTCGGGCTGCTGGGGGCCTGGGGACCAGGGTGCAGGGATGTTGGAGGCTGCTGTGGAAGAGGGGTATAGGATGTAAGGGGCTGGGGTGCAAAGATGCTGGGGTAGCAGGGTGCCGGGTGCTGGGCGCAGGGGGTTGGGGTGCATGGGCAATGGAATGCTGGGGTGCATGGGTACTGGGATGCTGTGGTGCATGGGTGCAGGGATGCTGGGGTGCAGGGGTTCAGGGTGCATAGGTACTGGAATGCTGGGATACAGGGATGCTGGGGTGCAGGAAGCCAGGGTGCGTGGGCACTGGGATGCTGGGGTGCAGGGCTGTATAGGTGCTGGGATTCTGGGGTGCATGGGGTTGGAGTGCATAGGTGCAGGGATGCTGGGGTGCAGGGTTCAGGGTGCATGGGCACTGGGATGCTGGGGTGCAGGAAGCCAGGGTGCAGGGGCATTGGGATGCTGGGGTGCAGGGTACTGGGGTGCATGGGCACTGGAATTATGGGGTATAGGGATTCAGAGTGCATGGGCACTGGGATGCTGGGGTGCCAGGGTACTGGGGTGCAGGAGGTCAGGGTGCATAGGCACTGGGATGCTGGGGTGCAGGAAGCCAGGGTGCATGGGCATTGGGATGCTGGGGTGCAAGGGTTCGGGGTGTATAGGTGCTGGGATTCTGGGGTGCATAGCTTTGAGGTGCATGGGCACTGGAATTCTGGGGTACAGGGATTCAGGGTGCATGGGCGCTGGGATGCTGCGGTGCAGGAGGTCAGGGTGCATGGGCGCTGGGGTGCAGGAGGTCAGGGTGCTGGGGTGCAGGGTGCTGTGGTGCCGCGCTCCCGGCTGCCCGCTCCCCTCTCTGCCTTTGTCCCGGACCCGACGGAGCAGCGGCTCCGCAGCGCAGCCTGTGCCGGCCCCATCCCCGCGCTCGCCGCGGGGCCGCCCCCACCTCCTCCCGCCCCCGCTGCGGCCGAGGGGCCGCTCCGCTCCCGCGCTCCGCTCCGCCCCGCCGCGGCGCAGGGGCGGGCCCGTGGGCGGCGGGCGGGGACCGGCCCCGGCCCCGGCCCCGGCCCCGGCCCCAGCCCCAGCCCCAGCGCCGGCCCCAGCCCCCGCCGCCCGCGGGCCGCCGCGCCGCCCCGCATTGTCCGGGCGGCAGCGGCAGGATGCGGGGCCCCGCACGGCCGCCCGCCGCCGGGCTGCGCTGAGGGCCCGCCGGCATGAGGAGGTGAGTGGGGGCCGGGGGCAGGCGGGGGGCAGGCGGGGAGGGCTGGGGCTGCGCCCCGCGGACCATCCCCCGCGCTCCCGGGGATGCCGCGGCTCCCGCTGGAGGCGGCTCCCACCCGCCCCGCGTCCGCCGGGACGAGGTTTTGGGGAGCAAACAGGCAGATTGGGAGCTGCTGGGGGCAGCGGAGGGGCCGGGGGGGGTGGTGCTTTGGCCTTTGCCGTTCCCCTCCCTCCTTTCCCCAGAAATGCTCCGGGAGCCCCGGGCAAACGTGCTCCTGACATGAGCCCGCTCGGCCGGAGCCCGCGGCGGGGGAGCGCAGCGGGTGGCCCCGGGGGGCGCCCGGTCCCGGCCGCTCCGGCGGCTCCCACGCCCGGGGGAGTGCGCACGGTGGGGGGGGGGGACCGTCCGTCAGTCCGTCCGTCCGTCCGTCCGTCCATCCGCCGCCCAGGAACAATGCGCGCTCCCCTGGGCTGTCGCTCTTCAGGCGCACGCTGGAGCCCTCGCCTTCAAAACAGTCGTGGCGTTGGGGAGCTGATGGCGATTTTTAATTAGGAGCTTTGCCTGAATTGCCCCTGTTTTGTTGGTTTTTGGGTTGGTTTTTTTTTTTTGTTTAGTTGAAATGTGCTTTTTCCACTTGGGGGACAAAAGGCACTTGGGGAAAACAACCAACCAACCAACAACCAAACAGAAAGGTTTTGAAATAGCTTTATACCGTGTCTTCCGGCATAAATCCGCCTGCTTTTGGAGCCGCTGTGTGCTGGTTTGCATCACTCCTGTTTTCAATCTGGGATCACGAAAACGAACGTTATCATTAATTAGATCCCGGTTTTGCGACAAACAGCGATCGGGGGTGCGAGTGCTGAACTGAATTCACATGAGAACTTGGGTGCGCGGTGCTGAGCTGGACACAGGGTGCGCGGACACGGTAATAATGGCTCAGGACCGATTCCCCGATGCCGTGCATGGGAATGCCGGGGTTTATCCCCAGTTTCCACCACTGCGCCCCCGCGGTGCCGATGGCCGGGCCGCCGCTCCGGCGATGACAGGACACCGGCTTCGCCGTTGCCAGATGCCAGCGTGTGGCTCTGGCATCTGTTTGCTCTTAGAGGTGGCTCTGAATTAAACATTTCTGCGGAGGCCGGGGCCCGGGAGTTGTTTATCACATTAAACATTTATTTTAGCTCTCTTTAGCAGAAGTGTGTTGACATTTTCTCTTGGGGGACCGCTGGGGATAATGAATGGCACGTACTGTATTGTGTTCCTCGGAAAGCCGCGGGATCCTGCAATAACATAAACACCCAGGGCTGAATTCATCCCGAATCTGCGAGGAATGGGCTTGGTGTTTACACCAATAAGCCACAGATCACATTTCAAGTTGATTATTGATTATGAAAACATCCCTGTTAATACTTGTCGGATTTTTGGTTCCAATTGTATTGCTCACAGCTGCAGTTTTACTCACTGCTCCGTGTTTTAGTTGCGAAGCTCAGCCGGAGGAGGAGGAGGGAACCGGGTGGGTGTCGGGGCAGCCGCGGGTTCCCCGCTCACCATTCGTTTTCTCTGAAGGGTTTCGCAGCCGCCTTTGTTCTCCCGCCGAGCCCCCGCCGCATTCTTCCCTTTTGCCATTATCATTTTGGTTAAACAGAAAGCCAAGTTGTGTACCATATGGATCATGTTAACAATTGCTTATCTGGAGCCGGTGTTTTCTCCTCCCTCCCTCTTCCCCGGCTCTTTTCTCCCTTCTGAGATCTGGGTTGGGGCTTTAACAGCATCTTGGGTTTGGTGCCGCTTTGACGTGGTCCCGTAACCCAAACCTCTTGCATCCCATCAGAGTTAATTCCCCCAAGTTAAAACGTGGAATAAACGCCGTGCACTCTCCGAAGCAGCTTTCCCTGGGTGCTCTGAAATACACCAAACAGTTGCTGAAGAAACAGATTCACACCTCTGGCCAGCAATAGGTTTCTCCCCCAGGTGCCTTTATTTGGTTGATGGCCGGGGATGATGCTGATTTGTAGAGAGCAGGGGTTGTGGTTTCCCAAATCAGGCGGCTCCCACACCTGTATGGAGGCACCTGAGGGGGCTGGAAGTTGAGCCCTCACCCCATATCCATCCTCCGCTCCTGGGGCACCAGTAGCTGCTGGAAAATGAATGAAAGGCTGTTATTTTGGGTGCCCAATACAGATACGAGGGCCTAACCTTAGGCCAAGGGAGTGGCCATCAGGTCGCTTCATTCGCCTCCTCCTTCCCCCGCGGGAAAGGTGAACACAAAAGCCTCCGGGAGCATTCGCCTCCAAAGCCGATACCGGATCCCGCAACAGCGCCGGTGGATTAGAAGGAATCAAACGGTTCTGCACGGCGCATCGTCGCCTCTGTCATTAAAACATTCCTTGAAGGACCCTGCAGCGTGTGCCGTGTCTCGCCGGCATTTGCAGATGCTGCAGGCTTCATTTGCGTTGATTACTCTTGCATCGTGCTAGTTGAGGAGATGTTCCTTGGGGTAGCAATGCCACCTCCAAATCTGCCTGCAAATAGCCGAATATTGTCCTTTCCCCCCTTCTGTCCCTGATTTTCTGGTGGTTTGGGTTCTCTGCGCCTCCCTCAATCCGCAGTTCAATGCAGGAGGATTCCAGCGAGGATTCCTGGAGGGAATGTCCCCAGCTGACATTAATGCATCTGGAGAAGCGACAGTGACCCTTGCGCGACGCTGACCCCCGCGTTTGTGGCGTAGTAAACACTTTTCAGTTATAATTTTCCGAGCTCTGGTGATGCTGTGGCTGGAAGCAGAGCTTTGCCGCTTTGACAGGTCCATGGAGGAGGCTCCTTTTGTCCTCCTGGGGCAGATCCCATCACATCTGGCCAGATGTCAGCTGGAATTTTGCAGCGTGCAGGAAAGCTCGGGGTTCGTCGCTTTGAGCGTCTCATTTGCTCGGTGCCCTCCCTCTGCTCTGGCTCCTTCTCCTGGAGCTTTTTAGCAAAATAAAGATGTTTTTCTTCTCTTTTTGGGTGTGTTGGTTCATGTTTAGCAGCTCTGGTGCTCTGGCTTCAGAAAGCTCGTCTCTGGTGCTGCTGGTGCTCAGTCACTCGCGTGTGTCACTGAGTATCCGTCGCTCTCATCCTGGGGGACACACGTGCCAGTGGTGACACCCAGTTCCCAATCAAAGGAGCCATGGGGACTAAACCCGGCTTTACTAACATTAAACAGGAGCATTCCCATTGCCACATCAGCGGCTGGGCAGGAATGAGCCAGTTCTTCCCAGTCCTGAGAAGCTGTTGATCCTGCTGCCGCGAATTCATTGCTGTGATTACTTCTGGTGCATTTTCCTGTTGGTTTTCCTTTGGACTCGGTTTGTTCCCATGCTCCGAGGCGCTGAGAAGGATTCTGTACCCCATTTTCTCCCTCGTGCTGTTGAGCCCTGGGCAGGATCGTGGTGTGTTTCCCATTGGGATGTGCAGCGGGTGCTGCTCCTTGGGATGGGAGCCGGAGTTGAAAGTCAGCGCCGCTCTCCACGGCAAAGTTTATTTTGCTGTGTAACGAGGGTGTTGTAAAACCGCGCTCCTGGCCTTGTGTCCTGTCATCAGCTGGAGTGAATGTTGGTTAAATTGTACAGATCGCCAGCACAGTTTTTCCTCCAGTGCCGCATGCCTTGGGTGGCTTTATCAGCAACCCCTGATCTTTATGGGGGGCCCAGTAAACCCGGCCAAGGCCTCGTGGATGCTGCCGAATTATAGTTGAGAGCAGAAGGGGAGGCGAATTAAAGGTTTTCTTCCCAGTTCCTTTCTCCTGAGGACTGACAACTCATTCATGGAAAAATCAGGCATTTTTATTTAATTTTTTATATTTTTATTTAATTTGTGGTCAGCAGGGCAGTGACCGTCCCTGTGCTGGGACCTGGGGAGGCCAAACCGCCAATCCTGGGGGCAGTTTTGGCCCCTCATGCCAAGAAAGAGCTTGAGGTGCTGGAGCGAGTGGAGAGAAGGGAACGGAGCTGGTGAGGGGCTGGAGCACAAGTGTGATGGAGACTGAGGGACCTGGGGGTTCAGCTGGAGAACAGGAGCTGAGGGGAGACCTTCTGATCTCTGAACTGCCTGAAAGGAGCTTGGAGCATGGAGGGGGTTGGTCTGTGCTCCCAAGTGATAAAACAAGAGGAAACGGCCTCAAGTTGCGCCAGGGGAGGTTGAGGTTGGATGTGGAAACAATTTCTTCCCCAAAGGGCTGTGGGGCATTGAACAGGCTGCCCAGGGCAGTGCTGGAGTCACCATCCCTGGAGGGTTGGACAGACGGACATGAGGTTCTCAGGACATGGGGCAGTGCTGGGGTGGGGAACGGTTGGACTCGATGGTCTTGAGGGGCTTTTCCAACCAAAGTGATTCTGTGATTGTCTGAATTACAGTGATGCCATCATGGCCTGTGTTGTGGTGCTGCCCTGGGCTGCGCTCCTGCTGGGATACGGGGCCGGCAGAGCTGTGACACCCAGGCGAGTGTTTTCCCTCAGAAAAAGAGCCGCTATTTCTTTTTCCCCCCAAGAAAGTGAAAACTAATGTCAAGACAAATTGCACTTTAACCCACACTTGTCTTGCATACAAAAAAAAGCTGAATAATAGCTGAATAAGTACCCTTCTCCCTGCCCCAAGAGGAGCCCGCTCCTCACAAAGCCTTTGCTGTGTAAATAGATGAGAGGTGCAGCGGCCGCACCGCGCTGGAGGGGACTCGTGGCACCGGGGGACGCTGGTGCCCGGGTCCCCTCCCTGTGATTAATCTTCCTCAGCGGTGCTTTGGGCCTTTGCCGAGCGGCCGGACGGGCTGACGGGTGTTCTGTCTGCTGCGGTGAAGGGACGTTCCCATCCGACGCCGTTCCTTTCCCTTGGCAAGAGTCTGCCAAGCCCTTGACTCTGCCCCCGGCGTCCTGCTGCCCCCGGAGCGGGATAATGCGGGTGTAATTGATGGCGAGAGGACTAATGGCTGCGGAGATGTGTAATTAAAGGCCAGGGGTGATGTGCTGCGAGGCCGCGCTGTGCGCAGGGGGTTGAGAGGTTGAGTGTGTTTTGAAGGGCTTGTCCTGCACATCCAGGTCACCATGCTCGGGGTGTCGCTTGTGTCTGGCACCGTGTCATCGGGGGGCACGGGGCTCCCCAGCTGTGCAGGAGACGCGGCAGCGTCCCCACTACAGCTGTAACTGGGAAGGGTTTAGGTATCGGGGGTTTCTTGCCCATTCTGGCATCGCCGTAGCTGCATCTGGAATTGCCACATCCTGGGACCAGCCACATCTGGCCTCCTGTCCCCTGTGCCACGTCCCTGTCCTCAGCTGGTCCCCGGAGCGTCACCTCCTCCCTCCAACACCGCATTGGGTCACGCATTGCAAACATAAACCCGCTCGAACGCCGATGTGCCGCGAGCAGGTTGGACTTTGCCACACCTGGCGGTGCCGCCGGCTGGGCCGGCCGCTCCGAGACCCCGCTGTCCCTCCTGGGGCTCCCGCTGCACCCCGACCCCCCGGTGCATTGGTGACAGTGACAGGCAGGACATCGTGTCCGGGATGGGTTTACGTCAAGCTGAGTTGCTGAGATGCCACAGTCCGGCTTTGCATGCGCTGCTCATGGTGGTGACACCTCTTCATGTTACACTTCGCAGCTTCGCGCTCTTAGGAAAACAGGTTTTTAGCAGCTGCGGTGAAGTCCCAGCAATGTAAAAATAAATCGTGAGCTGGAGATTTATTGCAGATGCCACCAGATAATGAGATTTAAAGGTACCTTTGAAGCCCTGCTCCTGTTTTCCACCTTGGGCGTTGCGGGCGCTGGGGGTCGGTGGGACCAACGTCGGTGCGGCGCGACGCGGCTGCTCGGTGCTGGCGCTCCCAGATGTGAATATCTGCTGATATAAAGATATGTCCATTTACATCTTAATCGGCGGCAGCTCGAGCGGCGGGGCAGGGCTGGGGCCGCCGCTCGGCACGAGCCAGGTACGCGCTCCAGAAATAACAGCATTCCAGATCTGACCTTGGGCTGTTCATATCCTCCTCCTACAAGGTGATTACTTTTTAATGAGCGGCTGCTGAAAAGGGAGGAAAATGAATTATTTCTGCCGCCGGATTAGCTGGAGGAGACAGGAGCGGCGCTGCCCCGATCGATACGCTCTCGCGCAGAGCCAGCCTGGCACCAAACTTCTCCCCATGGTGGTGCCTTTGCCCTGATGCTGCCGCCGTGGTATTCCTTAACCTTTTATTCACTTTGAGCAGCATCTCTGTAGC
Source organism: Nesoenas mayeri (assembly GCF_963082525.1). Taxonomy (NCBI): domain Eukaryota; kingdom Metazoa; phylum Chordata; class Aves; order Columbiformes; family Columbidae; genus Nesoenas; species Nesoenas mayeri. Next base: position 2,403,194 of record NC_137558.1, on the reverse strand, counting down.
GTTCAGCTGAAACGCTTGCACTCTGTGCTATATAATGGTATATAGTTATAATTGGATTATAATGGCCGTGTATCTGTGCAGAATCCCAGGGCACAGAAGGTGGGAACTGTGGGGGTGGCTGCTCCACGCACGGTCCCCAAAGTCTGTCTGTCCATGCGTGCGAGCGCGGGCGTGCGGCACAGGGGACCCGCAGCCCCCGGGGCAGCGGTGTCAGCAAAGAAAGAAGCCAAAAAAAGGGAACTTCTGGAAAATCCATTAATGAATGGAGTGCAGGAGGGAGCTCAGCTTTTCAGGCTGCCCAGGCGGTGTTTAAAAAAGAATCCGGGAGTCAAAAGGCTTGTGAAAACAAAAGCCGTGGAGTGAGGCCTCCCCCAGCCCGGCTCCGCGGGAACGGCCGCGGTTCGGAGGCTGCGGGTGATGCCGCGGGTGCCGAGGGCGGTGGGGGGGTCTGCAGGGCATGGGGACGGGGTCTGCCACCCCGCAGGGTGCGTGATTGGGACACACAGGGACCCGTGAGAAAGGAGACGCAGAAATGATGGAAAAGAGGAGTTTTTGCTGGGTTCCCTGCTGGCCGGCAAGGCACCGAGGCGGAAAATACAACCGCCTTGTGCAGTGCTGGATAGGGCTGGGAGGCTCCCCAGAATTAGAGTTAATTAAGATTGATTCGTTCCATGGAGGAGATGAGCTGGAGCGTTGCTGCTGCCGCTGCGGACAGGCTCTGCTGCACGGGGCACATTATCTCCCTGCTGCAGCCCGGCCGCCGCGGCCCCCGGCGCTGACCCCGGCCCAGGGCCAGATATTGGAGAAGATAGACCAGGGGCTGGTGGCTCCTGCTGGGGCTTTTGACCCCCCAGGGAGTTCGTTATTGGAGCTTCATTGGGAAAAACAGCCGGAGAGGAGAGGACTTGAGCAGGGTGGGGGGTGCCCAGTCCCAGGGCCCTTCCTGGGCTGCAAAGCATCTCCTGCATTTAACGACCTTCATCCAGGTGCTCGTGGGAAGGCAAAATGGAACAGCAACTTAGGACAGTCTGTGATTCTGTGATTCCATTCTGTGAGGTCTGAGTCTGTTCAGCCTGGAGGAGAGAAGCTGAGGGGCATCTTATTGATGCTGATCAGTATCTCAGGGTGGGTGCCAGCGGATGGACCAGACTCTGTTCAGTGGTGCCTGACGCCAGGGTGAGGGGCAACGGGCACAGACAAACACAGGAGGCTCCATCTGAACATCATGAGGAGAAACGTCTTTGCTGGGAGGTGCCAGAGCCCGGCTCAGGCTGCCCAGAGCGGGTGTGGAGTCTCCTTCTCTGAGACATTCAAACCCACCTGGACCAACCTGTGTGATCCCCTCTGGTGACCCTGTGTGATCCCCTCTGGTGACCCTGTGTGATCCGCTCTGGTGACCCTGCGTGAGCAGGGCTGGGATTGTTCCCGGGGTGTAGCCGTGCTCTGGCTCAGCGTCCAGCCCCGTCATGCATTGGCTTCACTTCTTACACCATTATCATACAGGTCCCAGGGGCTGCATCCTCCAGACATCCCCCCACCACCACTGACATCCCTCTGCACAGTGTCGTGGGGCCCTCGAGGGAGCGTGGTCCCCCCGATCATCCTTCTGCTGGTTCAGGTGGTGTCGGACAGTCCCTCTCAAAGGGATGTGGTGGGTCCAGGTGGCTTCTGGTGGTTTGGAATGGAGTGAGGTCAGGCAAAGATGTTTTGCAGAGCAGCTTCCATCTGTGTGCTGGCAGAACAGCCTTTGCTAAGGGGCTTCTGTAGGTGCAGAGATCATAGAATCACTGAATCACTTTGGTTGGAAACGCCCCTCAAGATCATCTAGTCCAACCATAACCCACCCCTGGCACTGCCCCGTGTCCTGAGAACCTCATGTCTGTCTGTCCAACCCTCCAGGGATGGTGACTCCAGCACTGCCCTGGGCAGCCTGTTCAATGCCCCACAGCCCTTTGGGGAAGAAATTGTTCCCAAAATCCAACTTCAACCTCCCCTGGCGCAACTTGAGGCCGTTTCCTCTTGTTTTATCACTTGGGAGCACAGACCAACCCCCTCCAAGCTCCAAGCTCCTTTTGGGCAGTTCAGAGATCAGAAGGTCTCCCCTCAGCTCCTGTTCTCCAGCTGAACCCCCCAGGTCCCTCAGTCTCCATCACATTGTGCTCCAGCCCCTCACCAGCTCCATTCCCTTCTCCCCACTCGCTCCAGCACCTCAAGCTCTTTCTTGGCATCAGAGGCCCAAAACTGCCCCCAGCATTGGCGGTTTGTCCTCCCCAGGTCCCAGCACAGGGACGGTCGCTACCCTGGGCCTGCTGGCCACACCAGTGCTGGGACCAGCCAGGATGCTGGTGGCCTCTTGGCCACCTGTGCACACGCTGGTTCATGTTCAGCCGCTGGCACCAACACCCCCAGGGCCTTTTCCAGCTGTTCTTCCCCAGCTGCAGCGTTCATGGGGTTGTTGTGACCCAAGTGCAGGACCCAGCATTTGATGCATGGACATGTTATCAAGATGCCTTCAGACTATTTCTCTGCATCCTCCTATAGACCACGTGAATGTGCATCTGCACAGTCAGAATCTCTGCAGGTGGTTTTACATGGTGTGTTTCTACATGGGCCAGAGGAGGAGATGCCCATGGGCTCATCTGTGCCAAGCTCGAATGGGAGAACCAACATTCTGACCTCTCGGCATCCTCCAGCCCCTGCGTGTTGGGGCAGAAACTGGAGGCAAAGTCCCACTGCCCACGTGGGGCTGGGTGGTGGGACCCGGAGCTTTGAGGTGCACTCGCCATCCAAGATGCGCTCGCCATCCTCGCTGGCTTGGCTGTTGTTATGCAGATTGCATGCAAATTGCATCCATTTGACCCCCTGACCTTTTGATGAGGCCACGTCTGTTTGAGGAAATAGTTCTGCTGATTAGAAATGGATTTTCTTCTCTAATGTAATCCTCCAAAAACGGGTTGGGCCCGGGGAGCTCATCTGACGTCAAGGAATGAGATTTTGGGGAAGGGCTTCAGTCCTGGGTGGGGTCTGAGGAACCCCCGTCCAGGGCAAGCTGAGGTTTCTCCTGCACCCCGAGTTGAGCTGGGGGGCTGATGGACTTCAATGACCTGAAGGCTCAGTGATGCTCTTGCTAAAACCCTTCCCACCTGAGAATGGTCCTTCAGGCAGCACCTGGTGGGGATCCCAGCTGGAACGTCACCCCACGGAATGTCCCACAGATGATGTGGGTCAGGGCAGGAGAGCGTCTGCCGGAGGAGAAGCGGCAGCGTGGCCAGGAGTGGGCAGCGCAGTGATGGATTAATGCGTTAATTAATGTTTCGGGATGGACATTCCCCTTCGAAGCCTGGAGGGGATGTGCCGGCGGCGTGGCCGGAGCAGGGGGGGTTGGACCGGCCCCTTTTAGGGGTTTCTAGACCCAAATGAATTGTTGGGCAGTTTTGTCCTGTGTTCCCAATGGTGGGTTCGTAGATCTCCCCAGGCCTGAGTGCTCCATGACACCCGAGGACAAGTGACATTAAGAAGAACACAAATAGCAAGAAAGAGGCTGATCTTTTTAAGGTCCCTTTTATTGCTGCTTTTTTCTCCCATCCGTCTTATATTGAAAACTGGAGCAAAACTCAAACTCACTGGCTCCATCATCTCATTATCAACAATATCCGGGTTTTAGTGCCGTATCCCTTCGATCCGGGGGTTCCCAGGGCAGCGCACCCCGTGCAGTTTCCTCGTGGTGACATTTAGCGGAGGGTGTCTCCTCCGGCCGTGACAGATGGGTGATGCTCAGCTGCTGCCAGGCTAGCGGATCCATATTAATCTTTCATTTGCTGGCCGGGTGCTGGAGCAGGACAGATGGACGATGGCCCGTTGGTCACTCCCGGTTCGTGCTGGTGTCCAGCTGCTCTGCACTTGATATATGAGTGGACAGAGCGGACGCTGGAGCCGTCGGTTGTTTCTCCTGAGGGTGGGGAGAGGGCACGGTGAGAGTTCGCCTAAATCCTTTTAACATATGTACATTGACCCCGCTCTGATTGCAATACCATCCTTCGCTTTGTCGGCACCGCTTAGGAGGGGATGGGGAATGTGGCAGACAAAGAAATGCAGTTTTCCCCCATGGATTTGCCAAACAAACCTGAATTTGCCTTGGAAAACTCGCTGTTTGTGCTCCGGAATCGGGCCTGCAGGGGCGGCTGGGGATTTAAACCTCTCACCCTTGGCAAATATTATGATTCAATGATTCTAAACCCTTTGCAAATGCTGCCAGGTGTTGCTCTTGGGTTATATCATGGCTAAGCGTGGCTTTGTGCTCTCCTTGCTCTGGTCCTGGCTTTGGGACCGGCTCTGCCCTCAGTCTCAATCACTGCCAGGCTACTTTTCCTATTCTGGATTCACTGGAGATGACTGGTAACTGACTTAAATGTGCATATCAATGTGCAGAAGTGTTGCTGTAATCCACAGCATTAATGCTAAAGCATTCCATTGCCACAGCCCTTGGGTCCACACTGAGTATCTGCATGGGTTATCATTCTCGTTTATAGCTGCGAGTTGACCCGTGGTGATGCTGTTGCACTTTCCCCAGCAACTTTACCCTTGAATCACTGCGGCTGCTGCAAAACCTGCAGCACCTTTGCATGGGTGCCAAGTCCAGCTGTGGTGGCCATGCTGCATTGATGCGAGGCTGTGGTCCTGCAAAATCCAGCTTGGAAACTCCGTCGTGCAGAACATCCTGATAGGAGAAGTCTTGGTGAAGGCCAGGCTGTGAAACAGGACTCCCAGCATCCAGGTTCTGTCCTTCTATGCCCAAAGTTTGCACATGGGAGAATTAAAAATGGGGGGACACAGGCAGCGCCTGTAAGCGGGACAGGCTCTCCCTGCCCGGGAAGCCGATTGCATCAGGCTGCGCCGCTGGGGAACTGCAGGGATAATGAAACAACTCAATGTCTTTTGAAAAGAGCATAAATCCTCCAAGCTGGCAGCTCTGCAGGAAAAGGAGCCGTCGGCATTTGAACCAGCAAGACAGCGGCAGTGCGAGCAGAGCACCGCGGAGGCAGCTGGTTCATGCGCCACAAGCTGAAGGGCGGCAGCGACTGCCCCCTCCCCAGGGCTGGGATGCGACTGCAGGGCAGCGAGGGATGTCCCAGGGGATGTCGGGACACTTCCAGTGTCACCTCCTGCAGGGCTGGTCCCTCATTCTGGGGCGCAGGTGCTCGGGGATTTAAACCCTGGCTTTGGCGCATCCTCAGTTGAACACCCTGGCTTTAGTGCATCCTCAACTTGAACACCCTGGGTTTAGTGCATCCTCAGTCTGAACACCCTGGATTAATGCATCCTCAACTTGAACACCCTGGCTTTAGCGCATCCTCGGTTGAACACCCTGGCTTTAGTGCATCCTCGGTTGAACACCCTGGCTTAATGCATCCTCAGCTTGAACACCCTGGCTTTAGCGCATCCTCGGTTGAACACCCTGGGTTTAGCGCATCCTCGGTTGAACACCCTGGGTTTAGTGCATCCTCAGTCTGAACACCCTGGCTTTAGCGCATCCTCGGTTGAACACCCTGGGTTTAGTGCATCCTCAGTTGAACACCCTGGCTTTAGCGCATCCTCAACTTGAACACCCTGGCTTTAGTGCATCCTCAGTCTGAACACCCTGGCTTTAGAGCATCCTCAGCTTGAACACCCGTGCTTTAGTGCATCCTCAGTTGAACACCCTGGCTTTAGCGCATCCCCAGCTTGAACACCCTGGCTTTAGCGGATCAACAGTTGAACACCCTGGCTTTAGCGCATCCTCAGTTGAACACCATGGCTTTAGTGCATCCTCAGTTGAACACCCTGGCTTAACGCATCCTCAGTTGAACACCCTGGCTTTAGCGCATCCTCAGTTGAACACCCTGGCTTTAGCGCATCCTCAGTCTGAACACCCTGGCTTTAGCGGATCCGCAGTTGAACACCCTGACTTTAGCGGATCCTCAGTTGGACACCCTGGCTTTAGTGCATCCTCAGTTGGACACCCTGGCTTTAGTGCATCCTCAGTTGGACACCCTGGCTTTATTGCATCCTCAACTTGAACACCCTGGCTTTAGCGCATCCTCAGTTGAACACCCTGGCTTTAGTGCATCCCCAGCTTGAACGCGTTTGCTCTTAGATGCTCCCTCTCCTTTGCCCCCTAAATCTATCCCAACCCTCTCCCGATCCCCGAGGGATGCTGGGTTGCTGTGCCATCAGCATGTGCTGCTTGTGGCATCTCTATCTTGCAGTGAGTTTTTATGCACCAGCATTAGTGACGGCTGCATGGACACGGCGCTGGGATGGGCGCGTATAGAATACCCGTACACGCGTGTGTGCGTACGCGCTGTGCTCTGCGTATGAGGGCTGTGGATGATCTATCTGTGCTCCAGGAAAGACGACCCCGCCGGGATGCTACTTGGGGCAGCCCCACAGCCTGAAATCCCCCGGCCTGAGCTTTTCCCGGGGGGGCAGCAGGAGGGAGCGCACCCCATCCCCATGCAACGCCGAGCCGTTGGACACCCTCGGCGGTGCGCCCCGCTAAGAAGCCCCCGAACAAAAGCCCAGTTCAGAGTCGCTGCTGAATAGATTAACAAGATTTCCATAATTAGGGCGGGCGGGAACAATAGGATTCTCCCCTGCCCAGCCCCCCCTGCCCGCCTTTGTCTTGTGCTGGGGATAATGGGCAGCAGCGAGGGTGGGAACCGGCCTGGCCATTTGGTCACTGGACAGTAATTTTCTCACACTGCCAAGGGAGCATTGAAACATCTGTCCCGCTCCGCCGCCTCATTCACGTCCCATTTCAAACCCCTGACAACTTCTCCCTGCCCGCCGGCCCTCCCCCCCTGCCTGGTTTTGCAGGGTGCAGCCGGGCTTTTCGGGGGCTTTGGGGCTTTTTTCTCCCCGATGCATCCTGTCTTTAAAGGGGGTGGGTGGAGGCGGGTTTGCTTCTCCATCCGCGCCCAGGGCAGTGCTGGAGTCACCATCCCTGGGGTTGGACGGACGGAGATGGGTTGCTCAGGACATGGGGCAGTGCTGGGGTGGGGAAACATTGGACTGGGTGATCTTGAGGGGCTTTTCCAACCCAAATGACTCTGTGATTCTCTGATCCTTCCACTGTTCGGTTTGCTCTGTGCCCGTGCACCCCCTGCTCCTCTCGCAGCGGCTTCACCGTTCGGCACAGAACCGGTGTTGGGGACGGGGCTGGCGGAGCCCGCGCTGGCATGGGGCACGCTTGCCACCCTCTTAGAAGTGCAATTCCCATCACCAGGCTCATTTCTAGACACCACTTTCAGCTTTGGGCGCTGGGATCGATCCCTGCTGTGGGGAAACCTGCGTGCTCCTCGGAGATCGGTGGTTTGTGTCTGTCCTCGGGGTGCGTTGCCCTCGGCCATGAAGCTCGTGCTGCCCGGTGTTGCGGGAGAAGGCGGACGCGGAGCTGCCCGCTGCCGGGTCCTGGTGTCTCCGGGAGGGCCGGCCGGGCAGAGGCGCCCATGGGATGGTGGCGTCTCATTCCTGCCGTGATGCTCCTGAGCCCCGTGCGATGGCAACTGTGGGGCAATCCGCCACCTCCCCGTTGCCTCCCCGGCCCATCCTGCTCCCCACACCCCCCCACACCATTTGCAGTCTGTACTTTTAGCCTGGATGTTTTGGGGGTGCAGAAGCAGCGGTGGTCGGCACCTGCAGCAAAGCTGCAAACTCCTGGTGCTTTAGTTCCTTGTGTTATTCCTCCTGAAGTCACCCAAACCCTTGTTTTTCCCTTTACTAGCTTCTCAGTGCTGTTTGCTCGCAGGCAGAGGGACGGCCCAGCCAGACCCTGCGTACAGCTCGGGGAAATCTGCCGCAGGAGCGCAGGTTTATTGGGCAGCATTCGCCTTTGTGTCATTAGAAAGGGCCCTTTCCCGCGGGCTGTCCCGGCCGCCTCTGTCTGCATGGTTATCTGTCGGGAGCACTTTAATAATGGCCAGTAAATGCAGGGAGGATGCCAGATAAAGCCACGCAAAGCCGCCATTTAAATCCTCTTGTGGAAGTTTGATATCCAAAGTGGAAGTACAAATGCCATATAAGTCAATTAAAGCATTAAGTAATCTAATTGTGCTGTGGTCACAAAGTGGCTGAAAGGCTGAGCCAGGCGAGTGGATGGTGCATGAGGTCCCTCCTGGCTCCCACTTTAAGTGTCCCCTGGGGCGCTGGGGATGAGGGGGGACGTGGGGACCAGCGCTGGGGATGGGGGACAATGTCACCTCCCTCTGCGTGTGCCTGGGGGGCCGCCTGGTGTTTGGGTGCTGGAGAAAGAGAGGGTGACACCAACCTCGGCATCCCCGTGATGTGGAGCTGTGGGGTGACAGGGATGCGAGGGAACTGTGATGGGGGTAGAGGGGCGAGATATTAATCCTATTAATATTATATGCATTATAATATGATCATTATACTGTGCTCCACGTCCGGTGTCCCTGCGTGGAAAATGCAGAGCGCGAGCGTAATTGAAGAGCACGTTTGTGGTCGGGAGGTGCGATGTGGGCCAGGACAGGGCGGTATGGATGGTTTTGGAGATACTCGATGAGAAGAGGCGCTCGTCCCTGCCTCGCTGCTCTCACCGCGCTGCCCTGTGCCCCGCAGGTCTGTCGAAGATGCACTGGTCACCAGAGCATGCCCAGTCCCTGAACCAGTGGCCAGAGCAGCACCTCGACGTCTCCTCCACCACCTCCTCGCCGGCCCACAAGTCCGAGCTCTACCCCAGCACCCGCCAGCGCTTCAACTACGCCTGGGCCAACGACGACATCTCGGCGCTCACCGCCTCCAACCTGCTCAAGAGGTACGCCGAGAAGTACTCGGGGGTGCTGGACGCACCCTATGAGCGCCCGGTGCTGAGCGGCTACGGGGATGGAGCCTTCGGGCCGGTTAACGGGCAGAAGGGGGACGGGGAGCCCTGGCCGGTGGCGCACGGCTCTGATGGCACCTACCCCCTGACCCCCATCCACGATGGCCTCCCCGGCGCCAAGGGGGTGGTGCCGCCCGCCGTCCCCCCCAGCGGTGGGGCCATCGGGCTCGGGGGCTCCCCCGTGGTGTCCGCCAACCTCGCCGACCCCATCTACCCCGGGAACTCCTGCGGAGGAGCCACCACCGGCTCCGGCGGGCTCGGGTCGTCTCAGGAGTACCCCTCAGGCTACAGCGGCACCTACTTGCCCTCCGGCTACTGCACCCAGCCGGCGGCAGCGCTGCCGCCCCCGCACCCTCCCGCCCTCCATGGCTCGGGGCTCCTGCAGCCCCCGCACCCCTCGCCCGCCCTGGTGCCCGGCTACGGCTCCTCCGGCCCCATGTACAACTACGCGGCCGGCAGCTACACCCCCCAGCCGGGATACGGCACCATCCACCCCCCGCATCCCTCCGCATCCTACCTGCCCTCCGGCATCGCGGCGCCCACCCCCATCCCGGCCCCGCCGCCCGCCACCCGCCCGCCCGGTGTCCCCGGCTATGGCTACCAGGGTGCCGGCTTGGCGCCCCTGTCCGTGCCGCCCCTCGGCACTGAGGCTGCGGGTGCCTTGAAGAGGAAGGCGTTCGACATCTCCGGTGGGGAGGATGAGGGGGAGGGCAGGTATAGGAAATACAGCTACGAGCAGCCAAAGTCCCCCTACGCCATGTCGGACAACGGCGAGTGCCGGGGCAACGGCTTCGGCGGCAGCGCCGAGTCCCCCCAGGTGGCCTTCAAGCCCGGGAAGCGGCCGGCGGGAGCCGGCAACGCCGAGGAGCACGCGGGCAAGTACAGCGGGCAGCCGATGAAGAGTGTGGTCTCGCCGCCTTACGGCACCGGGGACGCGCCGCTGCGGCCGGCGGAGCCCTTCGAGAAGTTCAGCCCCCCCCTCGCCAATGGGGAGCGGGCGGCCGAGCCGGGTCCCCCCTTCCCGCTGCGGCTGCCCCCCAAAGCGCCGCTCTTCGGCAGCCCGTCGGTGGAGGAGCAACCCAAGAACGTCGACCCGCTGGTCTTGGAGCTGGTGAACACCAAGATCGTGGAGCGGGGGCCGCCCGTGCAGTGGACGGACATCGCCGGGCAGGTCTCTGTGAAGGCCGCCATCGAGGAGGAGCTGGTGTGGCCCATCCTGCGTCCCGGCGCCTACACCGGCGCGAGCCGCGCGCCCCGCACCGTCCTGCTGTTCGGCCCCCGCGGCACGGGGAAGACCCTGCTGAGCCGGTGCATCTCCACCCAGCTGGGCTCCACCTTGCTGAAGCTCAGCGGGACAACCCTGCTCTCCACCTGGAAAGCCGAAGCCGAGAAGATCCTGCAGACCGTCTTCTTCGTGGCCAGCTGCCGGCAGCCCGCCGTCGTGCTCATCACCGAGGCCGAGTCCTTGCTGGTGGCCCGGGCCGGCGAGGACGGCGGCCAAGTGAGCAACCTCAAGTCCCAGCTCCTCTCCTACCTGGACAACGTGTCTACCTCATCCGAGCAGAACTTGGTCGTCATCGGGACCACCTCCCGGCCCGGCAGCATGGATGAAGCTTCTCACCGGCGCTTCGCCAAGCGGTTCTACATCTCCCTGCCGGACAGCATCGCCCGGCGGCAGATCCTGCACCAGGCCCTGCTCCAGCAGAGCTCCTGCCTCAGCGAGCGGGAGATGGCGTCCCTGGTGCAGCGCACCGAGCGCTTCTCGGGCGGCGAGCTGGTGCAGCTGTGCCAGCACGCCGGGGCGGCCGCGCTGCGCGGGCTGCCGGGCCCGCTCCAGCCCACCTCCTACCAGGACTTCGAGAGGGCGTTCTGCAAGGTGCGCCCGGCCGCCGCGCGCAAGGAGCTGGACCTGCTCCTGGAGTGGGACAAGATGTACGGCACCCGGCACTGACGGACCCTCCCCCGGCTGTCGAGCCGCGGCCGCCGAGCTTCGGAGGCTCCGCTTCGCCCGCTCCCCCCGGCAGCGCCACGTACCTCATCTTCGCTATTCCGGACTCTTCCTCCTCTTGGTTTCTCGGCCGCCGTCGCCCGCTGAACTCAGGATGAATAACCTATTTATTATTTCCCCGTCCATCTGCCCCCGGACCAGCGAGCGGGGTCGGAGGCGCCTCAGGATCCGGCTTCGGATGCACGAGCTCCCCGTCTACCCAGAGGCTCCGTTATTATTATTGGTTTTAATTGCTTTTGTTGTTCCTAACACAAATACCTCGGGCGTCTCACGCAGAGCTGCCCCCTCGCACGGGCACGAGCGACGTCCTCGATCGGGGCGGGGGACACAAACCCAGGGGATTTTGGAGTCAAATGCTGTAGATTGTTTAATATACTAGACTTTGGTTTTATTTTTGTAACTATGTAGTATTTTTTTTTTTTGTGGTTTTTGTTTCTTTTTAACTACTCAGGAAAAGAATTACCTCAGAAAAAAGAAAAAGAATGTGTTTTTAATAACTCTTTTTATCTCCTCAACAAAGGAAAAAGAGATTTGTCCTGGGACAAAGCCGCCTCTTGTTTTTGCTTCCAAAAAGGGTGACGGGAAGAAGAAAGAAAAGTAAAACAAACAAAACTTGAAGCTGTTACAAAGATGAAAGTTGAATGTATTTTGGGTGCTTTTCACGTATATTATGCCATAATTTTATTTGATTTCTTGGTTGTTTTTTTTTTTGTTTAACATGGTTATTGTAGCGTTTGGTGGAGTAACGTGTCTGCAACAGAAAGGGTGGTAGTGCTGTAGTTCGGAAGCCGCCGCTGGCACCACTTTTTGGATCAGGCTGGTCCAGCATCCTCCAGCATCTCCCAGCGCATCCTGGATGGGACCAGGGGGGTGGGGGGGATCCTCCTGGTGCCCATTTTGCACGGGGAATGGGGTGACGGAAAAGGACACTCAGGGCTGAGCGGGTGCTGCGGGGTTTCACCCCCACCTTCCTCAATGCAAAACTGCAAGAGCAAGACCCCCCCTGCACCCCCCCCATCCTTCTCATCGCCGCATAGGGTTGCTTTTATTTCCCAATGAAATAAACTATTACTTTGTTTTTAGAGCTCTGTGTTGTACCGGGGGACGCAGCTGCTCCAGGGTCACCCCCCCCAACCCCAGAGCAGCCCCCCCAGAACCTCAGGGTCTGCGCAGGCAGAGAGGACACAACCCCCCCAGGGTCCCCCCCGTGATGGGAGGAGCCGCCTGCCCATTTTGGGCCGTTTTCCCCATTTATTTGCGATTCCGCGGTGCAGCGTGCGGGCAGCAAAGGGCATTAGCGGGGTAGACGTCTCCCCCCTACCTGCTTCCTCCAAAAAGTGGTACTGGATTCCTGAAGCCTTTTTATTATTATTATTATAATAATTATCATATTTGACTTTGTACACTCTCTGTAACCATTTCTACCTCATTTTGCAACAAATTGTACATGAAAGTATTTAATTCATGTCTTATTAATGTCTGAGAAAGAAAAGAAAGATGCTTTTGAGCTGTAATGGTCTACCTCAAGAAATGCTGTATTTTAAAAAGAAAATATTACACAGTATTAAAGAGATTACCTGAACGCTTGGCTTGGAGCTGTGTGTGTCCCCCCCCGGCTTTTTCAGCCCTGGGGGGTTCTGGTTTATGGGGGGGAAGGAGAGATTTTGGGGGTGGCTGTGGGTAGGGGGTGTTGCAGGGGACAGGAGGGACATTGGGATGTTGCAGAGGTGGGGATGGGGCATTAAAGAGAGTGGGGGGTAGGAAAGGGGGGGGGCATTAAAGGGAGGGGGTGTTGCAGCCAGGGGAAGGGCAGAGCATCAACCACACCACCCCCCCCCCCATTAGGAGGAGTGGGGGAGTCCAGGGGTGCCCCCCCCGCCTTGTTAGGGGTGATGGGGGCCCTGGCATGGCTCCTTCATTAGGGGTGATGGGGGGTTCAGGTGCCTCTTATTAGGGGTGGGGTGGGGTCCAGATGTCCCACCTTCCCATTAGGAATATTGAGGGGGGGGGGTGTCCAGATGTGTCCCCCTTGTTAAAGGTGATGGGGGGGGGGAGGTTAAGTCTGTCCCCCCTCATTAAGGATATTGGGGGGGGGGGTGTCCAGATATGCCCCCCTTGTTAGGCATATTGGGGGGACTGAGATGTGCCTCCCCTTATTAGGGATATTGTGGGGGGGGGGGGGCGCAGGTGTGTGCCCCATCATTAGGGGTGATGCAGGGCTTCAAGTGTGTCCCTCGTCATTAGGGATATTGGGGGGGGGTCCAGATGTGACCCCCATCATTAGGGGTGATGGGGGGGGTCCGGATGTGCCCCCACCCCTTGTTAGGGATATTGGAGGGGAGGGGTGGTGTCCAGATTTGCACCCCTCATTAGGGATATTGGAGGGGTCCAGATGTGCCCCCCTCGTTAGGGATATTGGGGGGTCCGGGTGTGCCCCCTCATTAGCGGTGATGGGGGCTGCAAGTGTGCCCCCCCCGTTAGGGATATTGGAGGGGGTCCAGATGTGCCCCCTCGTTAGGGATATGTGGGGGGAGGGGAGGTCCAGATTTGCACCTCTCATTAGGGATATTGGGGGGGTCCAGATGTGCCCCCCCTCGTTAGGGATATTGGGGGGGTCCGTGTGTGCCCCCTCATTAGCGGTGATGGGGGCTTCAAGTGTGTCCCCCCCTCATTAGGGATACTGGGGGAGTCCAGATGTGCCTCCCTCATTAGGGATATTGGGGGGTCCTGGCATGGCTCCTTCATTAGGGGTGATGGGGGGTTCAGGTGCCTCTTATTAGGGGTGAGGGGGGAGTCCAGGTGTGTCCCCCTCTTATTAGAGATATTGGGGTGTCCAGCTGTGCCCCCCTCGTTAGGGATATTGGGAGGTCTGGGTGTGCCCCCTCATTAGCGGTGATGGGGACTTCAAGTGTGTCCCCCCCTCATTAGGGATACTGGGGGAGTCCAGATGTGCCCCCCCTCATTAGGGATAGTGGGGGGTTCAGGGGTGCCCCCCCCGCCTTGTTAGGGGTGATGGAGGGGCCTGGCATGTCCCCTTCATTAGGGGTAATGGGGGGGTTAAGGTGCCTCTTATTAGGGGTGGGGTGGGGTCCAGGTGTCCCACCCTCCCATTAGGGATATTGGGGGGGGTCCAGATGTGTCCCCCTTGTTAAAGGTGATTGGGGGGGGGGGGGTTAAGTCTGTCCCCCCTCATTAGGGATATTGGGGGGGTCCAGATATGCCCCCCTTGTTAGGGATATTGGGGGGACCGAGATGTGCCCCCCTTGTTAGGGATATTGTAGGGGGGGGGGGCGCAGGTGTGTGCCCCATCATTAGGGGTGATGCAGGGCTTCAAGTGTGCCCCTCGTCATTAGGGATATTGGGGGGGGGTCCAGATGTGACCCCCATCATTGGGGTGATGGGGGGGGGGTCCAGATGTGCCCCCACCCCTTGTTAGGGATATTGTGTGGGGGGGGTCCAGATTTGCACCCCTCATTAGGGATATTGGAGGGGTCCAGGTGTGCCCCCCCTCGTTAGGGATGTTGGAGGGTCCAGGTGTGCCCCCCTGCATTGGGGTGATGGGGGCTTCCAGTGTGTCCCCCTCTCATTAGGGATACTGGGGGAGTCAGGATGTGGCCCCCCTTGTTAGGGATATTGGGGGGTCCGGGTGTGCCCCCCCGATTAGGGGTGATGGGGGTGAGTGTGTCCCCCTCTCGTTAGGGATACTGGTGAGTCCAGATGTGCCCCCCCTGGTTAGGGGTATTGGGGGGGGTCCAGGGGTGCCTCCCCCACTTTGTTAGGGGTGATGGGGGGCCAGGCATGGCCCCTTCATTAGGGGTGATGGGGGGGAAGTTCAGGGGTGCCTCTTATTAGGGGTGGGGGTGGGTTCAGGTGTCGTCGTCCTTCGCCTCCCCCATTAGGGATATTGGGGGGTCCAGATGTGCCCCCCTCATTAGAGGTGATGGGGGGGCTGCAAGTGTGCCCCCCTCGTTAGCAATATTGGAGGGGGTCCAGATGTGCCCCCTCGTTAGGGATATTGGGGGGTCCGGGTGTGACCCCTCATTAGGAGTGATGGGGGGCTTCAAGTGTGTCCCCCCTCATTAGGGATATTGGGGGATCCAGATGTGCCCTCCCCTGTTAGGGATATTGGGGCATCCAGATGTGTCCCCCTCATTAGGGATATTGCGGGGCCCAGATGTGCCCCACTCATTAGAGATATTCGGGGGTCCAGATGTGCCCCCCTCATTAGAGGTGATGGGGGGCTGCAAGTGTGTCCCCCCCTTGTTAGGGATACTGGGGGGTCCAGATGTGTCCCCCTTGTTAGGGACCCTGGGGTGGTCTAGGGGTGCCACCCTTTTTAGGGGTGATGGGGGGGGGGGTTCAAGTTTGTCCCCCCTTATTAGGGATATTGGGGGGGTCTAGATGTGCCCCCCTTGTTAGGGATATTGTGGTGGGGGTCCAGATGTGCTCCCTCATTAGAGGTGATGGGAGCTTCAAGTGTGTCCCCCCTCATTAGGGATATTGGAGGGTCCGGGTGTGCCCTCCCCCATTAGGGATATTGGGGGGTCCAGATGTGCCCCCCTCATTAGAGGTGATGGGGGGCTGCAAGTGTGTCCCCCCTTGTTAGGGATACTGGGGGGTCCAGGTGTGTCCCCCTTGTTAGGGATCTTGGGGTGGTCTAGGGGTGCCACCCTTTTTAAGGGTGATGGGGGGGCAGTTCAAGTTTGTCCCCCCTTATTAGGGATATTGGGGGGGGGTCCAGATGTGCCCCCCCTTGTTAGGGATATTGGGGTGGAGGTCCAGATGTGCTCCCTCGTTAGAGGTGATGGGAGCTTCAAGTCTGTCCCCCCTCATTAGGGATATTGGGGGGTCCGGGTGTGCCCTCCCCCATTAGGGATATTGGGGGGTCCAGATGTGCCCCCCTCATTAGAGGTGATGGGGGGCTGCAAGTGTGTCCTCCCTTGTTAGGGATACTGGGGGGTCCAGGTGTGTCCCCCTTGTTAGGGATCTTGGGGTGGTCTAGGGGTGCCACCCTTTTTAAGGGTGATGGGGGGGCAGTTCAAGTTTGTCCCCCTTTATTAGGGATATTGGGGGGGGTCCAGATGTGCCCCCTTTGTTAGGGATATTGGGGTGGGGGTCCAGATGTGCCCCCTCATTAGAGGTGATGGGGGGGCTTCAAGTGTGTCCCCCCTCATTAGGGATATTTGGGGTGTCCAGATGTGACCCCCATCATTAGGGGTGATGGGGGTCCAGATGTGCCCCCCTCATTGAGGATAATGGGGGTTGGGGGTGGGGGCAGGTGGTGTCCAGATGTGCACCCCTCATTAGAGGTGATGGGAGCTTCAGGTGTGTCCCCCCTCATTAGGGATATTGGGGGGTCCGGGTGTGCCCCCTCATTAGGAGTGATGAGGGGCTTCAAGTGTGCCCCCCTTGTTAGGGATATTGGGGGGGTCCGTGTCCTCCTCATTAGGGATATTGGGGGGTTCCAAGTGTGCCCTCCTTGTTATGGGTGATGGGGGGGGCGGGGGGGGTGTCCAGATGTGTCCCTCCAGCCCTGTGTGGTTGGGATGGCCGGTCCATGGCACTGTGTCTCTGTCCCCCAGCATCTCTGTCACCCCGGGAGGGGGACGCTGGTCCCTGGGGGGCCCCCCCACGCCCCGGGGATGGATTTTCCCCCTTTGCCGCTGTTACTGATGGAACCGAAGGGAAAAGCAGCTCCCAGCCCACGGTGGCTTCTTAGTTTGTTTTCTCAAGCGCATTGGACAGACTGATGAATGTGTCCCCCCCAAACCCCCCCAGTTCTATCTCTGCACCCAGTCCGGGGTTCAGACCATCAGCAATATTGGGGAGCAGCCCTGGTCCCACCATAGAAATTATTGTGGCAATCAGGGCGTTTGAGCAGGCGGGTGAGGAATTGGGTGCTGTACCTCCCCATAGCGGGGGGACACGGTGGCATCCCTGGGCCTTTGTGCGGGCGCATCTGGAACAATGAGCAGCTCCGGCCTTTTATTGGGACCTCTGAGGTTACTGTGTTATGAATAAATTACTTGGTGGCTGGGCTGTGGAGTGGTGAGCCGGGAAAAGGGGAGGAAGGCTCCCTCCTCCTCCTCCTCCTGCAGCAAAGGGCCGCTCGGCTCCTCCCCAGCACCGCTGTGCCCGTCCCCGCTCCCAAACCCGTTGGAGTTTTGCGCCTTTGTCTGGAGAGGTTGGGGTTCACATTCGGAGGGGACGGTGGTGTTAGTTTTGTTGCGAAGCAGCGGGATGGGGACGGGAGCCCCTCATCGAGCTGCTTTTCCCACCCGGGATATCGGCGTCCAGCCCCAGTCCATAGGGGGAAAATGATGAGCTTTCGAGGTCCCTTCAAGCCCTGACGTTGTGATCCATGTCACCCCGATGGCAGCGCGGGGCCGTGGCGGCATTGCCACCTCGTGGTTATGGGGCCTTGCTTGAGCCCCGAGCAAAACCGCTTTGGTTAAACATCATAACCCTCGCTCCATCCATCTGGGGTGGGAGAGGGAAATGCAGGTTCCCAGTGGGGTCTGCAGGGCTCTGCGCCCCCTCCTTGGGAAGGGAAGGGGCAGGAGGGGCGGTCGGGAGGTGGTGGAGCCGTCCCAGGGGAGCATCCCTGGCCCAGCTCTTGCGAAAGTGCCAGAAGGACAGGGGGACAGCAGCTGCTGAGCCTGGACAGACCCCAGGAGGATACTGGGACAGATCCCAGGAGGATACTGGGAAGATGCTGGGAAGGATGCTGGGAGGATACTGGGAGGATGCTGGTAAGTATGCTGGGAGGATACAGGGAGGATACTGGGAAGGATGCTGAGAGGATACTGGGAGGATGTTGGGAGGATGCTGGGAGGATACTGGGAGAATACTGGGAGGATACTGGGAAGGATGCTGAGAGGATACTGGGAGGATGTTGGGAGGATGCTGGGAGGATACTGGGAGGATGCTGGAAAGGATGTTGGGAGGATACTGGGAGGATACTGGGAAGGATGCTGAGAGGATACTGGGAGGATGCTGGAAAGGATGTTGGGAGGATACTGGGAGGATACTGGGAAGATGCTGGGAAGGATGCTGGGAAAGATGCTGGGAGGATACTGGGAAGATGCTGGGAAGGATGCTGGGAGGATGCTGGGAAGGATGTTGGGAGGATGCTGGGAGGATACAGAGAGGATTCTGGGAGGATGCTGGGAGGATACTGGGAGGATTCTGGGAGGATGCTGGGAGGATACTGGGTCCCGGGGGTGAGGAGGGGGTGTGACACAAAGGTTGTCCTGGATGGATGGATGGATGGATGGATGGATGGATGGATGGATGGACGGACAGACATCCCTGCCGGTGTGGAAGGTGCCCTGAAGCCCCTTGCAGACATTTCCAGCCCCTTGGTTTGTCTCTACTGTTAATCAAGGACCCATTCAATGTGTTCCCATGTCCCTGTGCTGTGAGTGTGTGGTACCCAACTTGGGAGGGCTGGAGGGGATGGGAGGATACTGGGAGGGATGTTGGGAGGATACTGGGAGGATACTGGGAGGATGCTGGGAGGGATACTGGGAGAATACTGGGAGGATACTGGGAAGGATGCTGGGAGGATACAGGGAGGATGCTGGGAGGATACTGGGAAAGATGCTGGGAGGGATACTGAGAGGATACTGGGAAGAATGCTGGGAGGATACTGGGAGGACACTTGGAGGATGCTGGGAAGGATGCTGGGAGGATGCTGGGAGGATACTGGGAGGATACTGGGAGGATGCTGGGAGGATACTGAGAGGATACTGGGAAGGATGCTGGGAGGATACTGGGAGGATACTGGGAGGATACTGGGAAGGATGCTGGGTGGATACTGGGAGGATACTGGGAAGGATGCTGGGAGGATACTGGGAGGATACTAGGAGGTTGCTGGGAGGATACTGGGAAGGATGCTGGGAGGATACTGGGAGGATGCTGGGAGGGATACTGGGACAATACAGGGAGGATGCTGGGAGGATACAGGGAGGATGCTGGGAAGGATGCTGCGAGGGATACTGGGAAGTATGCTGGGAGGATACTGGGACAATACAAGGAGGATGCTGGGAGGATACTGGAAGGATACTGGGAGGTTGCTGGGAGGATACAGGGGGGTGCTGGAAGGATACAGGGGGCGCTGGGCTGGAGGCGAGGGGCTGAGCTGGGCACGGCGGTGCGGACAGGGGATGCTCAGCCTGGGGTGGGACATGGATCCTGGAATTTGCTTTCTAGGGAGACATCAGGCACCGCTCACGGCCGCGAAACACGCGTGTTTGCTTTTACATACAAGTGTGAGTGCAACTGCATTCCGTTTGATCCAATGGTACCTTACGGGGCGGCGAGCTGGCTAAACATGGCCAGGGAACACGGCCAGACCGCTGCAGCAGCTGCCACCAGCGGGTACGGCGCATTTAGGACGGGGTTTCGCTCTGTAGATCTGCTCAGCTGCTCCTTTTTTTGGTCGTTTTGGGGTTTTTTTGCCTTCTTGTTTCTGATTGCAGCTTCTAGACATCCCTTCTCCACCCGGTGTGTGCATTCCAGCTCTGCAAATTCACCGAGATAAAGCAATCTGTTAGGATCACAGCATCCCGTCGCGCTCGGGGACAGGGACGTGCCCCTGGAATGCTGCGGCTTGTGAGGTCAGACCGGGACGGCGTCCGTGTTTCTTGGCCACCGCGATGCTGGTACCTGCAGGACTCATCCTGCTCTTGCTGGCGCTGGGCGGCCGCTGTGAGGACACGGTGGCGGCCAACGTGGGCCGTCACACCATCGGGCGCATCGCCGAGCTGCTGTCGCCCTCCGAGTGCCGCCGGCTCCAGGGGCAGCTGGCGCAGCCCGACGAGGTCCTGCAGGAGCTGGAGCAGCTCTCGGAGCAGAACAACCCCATCGGCTCCTCCCGGCGCCGCCGCAGCGCCCGCAGCACCAGGGAGTGCTCGGAGGCTCTGCAGGACTGGCTGGAGACAGCGGGAGAGGTGACAACGTGGGACCGGCTGGCCGGCGGCCTCGATGAAATCGGGCGTCCCGACATTGCCCGGGAGCTGGGGAAGGTCCTGAACCAGGACAGGAGCCTGGAGCTGCGCAGGAACGTGCTGGAATACGGCCGCTCCGTGCAGCACCTCACGTCCTCGCTGCTGCTGGAGGGCGGCGGGCACGGCGGGACGCGGGCCAGGAGGGCGCCGCTCGGGGGGCCGGGGGGGCTGCGCTTCGAGAGGCGGCCGCCTCCCCCGTACGGCCGCAGCCTCCTGGGCTGGCTTGTGCCCCTGATCTCCGGCATCCTCGGGGGCTTCGTCGCCTCCATCGTGTTCACCGTGGCTGCCGTGTTCTCCTGCCGCTGGGTGCGAAGCTCAGCCGCGCCTGAAGTGATGATGGCACCTGAACTGGAGCATCTCCTAGAAGCTGGGGATTATGAGAGCAAATAAAACCTTGTGTGCTGGTTTGACTGAAAACGGGTTAATTTTCTCCATGCAGTTAGAAAGCTTTCTTTTCCATAGCTAGCATGCTCATTATTATTATTGCTCATTATTATTGCTGGGAGGAGTGGGTGACACTGGGAGCTGTGCTGCCATCAGAGACCTGGACAGGCTGGAGAGCTGGGTGGGAACAATTTAATGAAATACAACAAGGGCAAGTGTAGAGTCTTGAATCTGGGCAGAACAACCCCAGGTTCAGTGTAAGTTGGGGAATGAGCTGTTAGAGAGCAGCATAGGGGAAAGGGAGCTGGGGGTCCTGGGGACAGCAGGGTGAGCATGAGCCAGCACTGGGCCCTTGTGGCCAGGAAGCCAATGGGACCTGGGGTGGGTTAGAAGGGGGTGGTCAGTAGGTCAGAGAGGTTCTCCTGCCCTTAAGAAAAGGGTTTAGTTCAGATATTATCAGGATATACCTGGGGAACATATATATATATATAATATATATAGCCATAGCACCCTGAGAATGCCCTTGGAAGCTAAGCAGGGTCGGGCTTGGTCAGTACTTGGATGGGAGACCAGCTGGGAATCCCGGTGCTGTGGGCTGAGCCAGCACTGGCCCTTGTGGCCAGGAAGCCAATGGGACCTGGGGTGGGTTAGAAGGGGGTGGTCAGTAGGTCAGAGAGGTTCTCCTGCCCCTCTGCTCTGCCCTGGGGAGACCACACCTGGAATCTTGTGTCCAGTTGTGGCCCCTCAGTTCCAGCAGGACAGGGAACTGCATTTTGTATCAAGAAATGGCTCGTATCAATGCAACCAACAGCATGCGAGCACTGGAGAAGAAAGAGAAGGATGAATAACCCTGAGTGCGGCTTTAACAAGAGGAACAGTTCGCTGTACCCAGTGCCCTCAGAAAATGTCGTTTCCTGAAGCGGCAGCGCAGCCGGTTCCTGGCACGGAGCTGCTGCTCTCGGGGCTCCTGCTCGCCGTGCAGGTCGTTGCTCAGCGGCCGCCCCGGCCTGGAGCTGCTGCTCCTGGGGAAAAGAGGCTGTTTGGCCATCTGCTGCGGCTGCGGGAGCGCGTGGAGCAGCTCAGCCCGCGCTGGGGGATGGTGAGGAGCGGAACCGCGCGTCCTGCAAGGGACAAGGCGTTCACTCTGGAGCGGAAGGAGGGCCGGTGCGTCGACAGCCAAAGGTGGCGCTGGGGTTGCAGAGCTCCTGGGAGCGGTCGTGGCAGAAATGTTCTCTAATGCGATTCAGAATCACAGAATCACAGAAGGGTTTGGGTTGAGGGGACCATCCCAGCTCCCCTAGTGCCCCCCCTGCCATGAGCAGGGACATCTGCACCAGCTCAGGGTGCTCAGAGCCCCGTCCAGCCTGGCCTGGGATGTCTCCAGGGATGCTTCATCCACCACCTCTCTGGCCAACCTGGGCCAGGCTCTCACCACCCTCAGGGCCAACAATTGCCTTTTATCCAGCCTGAATCTCCCTCCTTGAGTGTAAAACCATCCCCCCTTGTCCTATCTCAACAGGCCCTGCTCAAAAGTCTGTCCCCATCTTTCTTCAGGCCCCTTTCAAGCACAGAAAGGCCGCACTAAGGTCTCCCTGGAGCTTCTCTTCCCCAGCTGAACATCCCAACTCTCTCAGCCGTTCCTCCCAGCAGAGCCTCCCTAAAGCACAAAAGGCCTGAACGCTGGCGCTGGGCTGAGCTTTGTGTTGAGACCGCGTGGGTTTCCAAGTCATGACGTTTTCCCCCAGGTTCTCCAATGCGGCAGAGCCTGGATCTGCACCTCCAGCTTGAGAAAAGCCTGACTTTGTAAAGCCACCGCCAGAGTCCAGCCTCCCTAGTCCAGAAGTCTGGTTTGGGCTGGGCGGGTGGAGTTTCGGGGTGCGGGGAGGGTGGTTGCTGCTGTGCAAAGGGAACAGAATGACAGGGCAGGCAGGAGAAGTCGTTAAAACAAGATGGACGTACCTCTTTATTGCAAATTCCAAAGTAAAAAGATGTACAGTACAAAGGAACTCAAGGTTCAGACATCGCTCTCCCAGCCCGCTGCTCCATCACCTTCCTCCTCCCTCCCCAGCCACCTTCATCCTCCTCCTGCCTTCGTGTGAAACGGAACAGAGAACAGAACCCAGGAGCAAATACAGCATGGGGGGAAAGAAAACAGCGTCATGAACAGTTTACGTGAGCAAAGTGTTGACCCAGCGGTGGGCGGTGGGAGCTGCGCCGGGTCAGGATGGTTGTAGCAGCACTTTTGTCACCCCCCGGTGCTCAGCTCCGACTCCGCACACCTCGCTGCACGTGGGTTTTGATTCGTTACACTCGGTCGCTAATTAAGCCTCACAACACCCCTGTGAGGTAGGGAACGAGTACCGGTGGGTAGATGGGGAGCGGGGGCTGAGTCGTCCCGGCCCCGGCGCTGAGCACCCCCATCCGCACCCCCGCGCTGAGGAACCGCAGCACGCAGCCACTGCAAGGGGAATGGGTTGGTTTCATCTCACTCATTTAACAACAAAATAAACCCAACCTGGTCTTGTCACCTGAGCCCGGTGAGGCGCCACCCGCCCTGTCCGGCCCTCGCTAAGCACCATTTGTTGGATGAATTGGACCAAAATCTTGAATAGGCAAAAGAATTTGAAGGTGCCATCCTCAGGCGTTTGACTCACAACACGCTGAGGTTGAGCTGCCCTGGCAGAGCTGTCCCCGGGGCTTGTGACGCTCTGGGTGACAAGCAGAGGGGACACCGGGCTGGGGGTGTCACCTGCTGCTGGCTGCACCCCAACTTAAGTCCCAAAGGCCCCACGGCTGTGGGGAGGGTCCCCATGGATCTGTCCTTGTCACTGCCCGGGGACCCCACCGGGTATTGATGCAGGAGAGCAGGGACATGAGGTGGGGGTCTGGTGTTGATGTGCCCAAGCGCGGGTGACACCGGGAGGTCCCCAAGGGCCGGTGGCTGCTGGGCAAGGGCTCCCTGGCAGCTCCAGGTCTGCTCTGGCTCCTTTTTAAGTGATTTTCGGTGTAAATAACCAGCTACGGGGTTAAACACCACCGAGCAGAGTCCTCCCTGGCCAGAGCAGCTCCAGCAGCGGAGCCGACCCGTGTGTGTGGGGCTGAATTGGTCCGGGACACCCACTTGTCCCCAAGATGGAGCCCCACACAGAGACTGAGCCCAACAGTGACACCGGTCCCCACGGACCCACACTGACCCCAATGGTGACACCGTCAGCGCTGGTCCCCACGGACCCACACTGACCCCACCAGTGACACCGTCAGCGCCGGTCCCCACGGACCCACACTGACCCCAACGGTGACACTGTCAGCGCCGGTCCCCACGGACCCACACTGACCCCAATGGTGACACTGTCAGCATCGGTCCCCATGGACCCTCACTGACCCCACCGGTGACACTGTCAGCGCCGGTCCCCACGGACCCACACTGACCCCAATGGTGACACCGTCAGCGCCGGTCCCCACGGACCCACACTGACCCCACCAGTGACACTGTCAGTGCCGGTCCCCACGGACCCACACTGACCCCAATGGTGACACCGTCAGCGCTGGTCCCCACGGACCCACACTGATCCCAATGGTGACACCGTCAGTGCCGGTCCCCACGGACCCACACTGACCCCAATGGTGACACCGTCAGCGCCGGTCCCCACGGACCCACACTGACCCCACCAGTGACACTGTCAGCGCCGGTCCCCACGGACCCACACTGACCCCACCAGTGACACCGTCAGTGCCGGTCCCCACGGACCCACACTGACCCCAATGGTGACACCGTCAGCGCCGGTCCCCACGGACCCACACTGACCCCACCAGTGACACTGTCAGCGCCGGTCCCCACGGACCCACACTGACCCCACCAGTGACACCGTCAGTGCCGGTCCCCACGGACCCACACTGACCCCAATGGTGACACCGTCAGTGCCGGTCCCCATGGACCCACACTGACCCCAATGGTGACACTGTCAGCGCCAGTCCCCACGGACCCACACTGACCCCAATGGTGACACTGTCAGCGCTGGTCCCCACGGACCCACACTGACCCCACCAGTGACACTGTCAGCGCCAGTCCCCACAGACCCACACTGACCCCAACGGTGACACTGTCAGCGCCGGTCCCCATGGACCCACACTGACCCCACCAGTGACACCATCAGCGCTGGTCCCCACGGACCCACACTGACCCCACCAGTGACACTGTCAGCACCGGTCCCCATGGACCCACACTGACCCCAACGGTGACACCGTCAGCGCCGGTCCCCACGGACCCACACTGACCCCACCAGTGACACTGTCAGCGCCGGTCCCCACGGACCCACACTGACCCCAATGGTGACACTGTCAGCGCCGGTCCCCACGGACCCACACTGACCCCAATGGTGACACTGTCAGCGCCGGTCCCCACGGACCCACACTGACCCCCGACGGTGACACCGACAGCATCGGTCCCCATGGACCCAGCGGAGGATAAGGCTGAGCGTGGGGACCATCCACTAATACCAGGCCTAAGTCCCTTCCAGCGCAGCTCCCTCTGCTCTCTGCCGCACAATCCACCTACAAACACACCAAAAAGGCCCTCGAGTGAAACCTGGAGGGGACGGAGGGTGGGGAGAATGGAACCAGTCAAATAATTGGGACACCGAGACAACCTTACCTTGTTCAGTGAAAAGGGTAACATTTATTTGATTCTCTTTTGGCTTATAGTAAAGTAATTAATTGTTAATCATGTTGGGTAAGACCGTTATGAGCCACCATGCAATGTCTAATACACTAATCTTCACTATTGATCTTTTACAGCTTTAACATTATTATTTTTCGGCGGAAAATTAAATAATTGGAACTCGGGTGTGGCCTCTATGGAACATCACGGGTTTATTTCCATTTCTGTTCACCATTGGCTTCTATAGTTTCAAAAGAGGCGGACAAGTGGATAAAGCAGCTTGAACTGGTGTTTATCACCCTCCCCACCGCTCTGGGAAGAACAGGATCCCAAACCAGCCCAAATGGGGGGATTTCGTGAGCGGGAAGGGAAGAGCCACTTGCCATGATCTGACACCTTCAAGTGATTCCCACAACCCCAAGTGCAGGCCAGAAATCCCGCCTATGCGTTGGCTTTGGGCCCAGCTTAAGAACAATGATGAAGTTTAGCCCAATCTTGCATAGAAGTGCTCGACTTATTGCACATTGGAACCCCGCAAATAGATATTTTGCTGTTGCAAAATACATTTGCGATAAAGCTTTTATTAGAACCGAGTTTAAGGGGTAACGCTGATTTATTTTTAATCTTGGGGGGGCATTTCCTGGCTATCTAAGGAAAACAGAAAAAATATTAAAAAAATAAAAATAAACATGGACAATGGCATAAGCCAGAAGCCATTCTATTATTTGATAGTTCTTTGTATTTACAAAAAGGCATGCCGATAAAATAAAATGATATATTACAGTATTTATAATATTCTCTTAAAAAGTTCAACCACACTTTTCAGCTGTTTCTCTGTTTCTTTGTGCTGTTTACAGTGTAGCCTGTACATATGGATGTCGTTGCCCTTTGCTATTATTATACATCCTATCCTAGGAGCGCGTGGGGCGGGAGCTGGCGGGACAGGGAAGGTTCCGGCGTGGCGACGGCCGGGCCGCCAACGTGGCACAGATGGCTCGATGGCTTCCTGCTCTGTGTGTGTTTAATTCATTTTGAAGCGTTTGCTGGGTTGGGGGTTATGCGGGCGGAGGTTCATCCTGCCGTCAGCTTGGGTTGGGTTTATTTCCTGCTGTTCTGGGTACCCGTAACTCGGTTTGCGTCCCAACGCTCAACCCCTGCGCCCCCCGGGACGGGCGGCAGCGCCGACCCCCTCGATCTCCTTCCAACCCGCCTCGTGCGCTTGGGAATCATGGAGTCACAGGAGGGTTTGGGTTGAAGGGACCATCAAATGTCACCTTATGCCATGACAGGGACATCTTCAGCAGCTCAGGGTGCTCAGAGCCCCGTCCAGCCTGGCCTGGGATGTCTCAGGGATGCTTCATCCACCACCTCTCTGGCCAACCCGGGCCAGGCTCTCACCACCCTCAGGGCCAACAATTGCCTTTTATCCAGCCTGAATCTCCTCTCTTTTAGCTTAAAACCATCACTCCTTGTCCTATCACAACAGGGCCTGCTCAAAAGTCTGTCCCCATCTTTCTTTAGGCCGCGTTTAAGTCCAGAAAGGCCGCGATGATGTGACGGGATGTCACCCCGTGTCTCACCACCCTCAGCATAACAAATTCCTCCCTCATATCCAGCCTGAATCTCCCTCTTTTCGTTTAAACCCCTTGTCCCATCGCGACAGGCCCGGCTGAAGAAGCCCCGCGCTGGCCCCGCTCAACCATCTCAACCAGAGCAGCGGCCGCGAGGTGGTTTAACTCACCACAAAGAGGATCTGGGGATGCCCGAGTCTGGTCACCGAGGAACATTCACGGTTGGACTCGGCTCGCGATGTTTTTGTGGCATTAGTTACCGCCGCAGCGAGACTTGGCAAGAGGTAGCTCCGGTTCCTACCCAACCCGCGGCGCCGGTTTGGTCACCGCGCTATGAAAGATGTAAGAAATGGGGCGTAGAAGAATGGGAAATGGGAATGGGAAAGAAGTGAAGGCACCTGAGAGGCGGCTCTTCACCCTGCGCTGGCGCTTGGGCAGAGCCCGCGGCGATAGAACCCACCAGCGGCGAAGCGCAGAGCTGCAAAAACTGGTACCGAGGGAGGAAGGGGCGAGGGTGTTGGTGAAACCACCCCGTGGCTCAATGGGAATCCCGCTGGACTCGGGACAAGCCAGCGCCGCCGGTCACGTCCCCGTCCCCGCGACCGGGATTGCTTTGGGTATAAGTGGAGAGAAGACGCTACATTTTTTAGCGCTTATCTCTAAAAAAATCAAAAGAAACGTGTCTATGCTGCAGGATGGAGGCTGAATGATAATTAATGATGAATATTGCAGGATATAAATAAACTTGCTGAGTGGTACTTAAGCCCTAAGATTTTGGTTTTACAGTGCCGTCCTCGGTTCGATCACCTCCCCTCGGATGAGGTCCAGAGCAGCATGTAGGTCTGTTCTATTTCAATGTGCAAAAAAGACGGTTGTATGGCAAAAACAAAAAGAAAGACAAGTTGCTAAACATCCACACACAATTATTTAATCTGCTCGTTTCTTTTTTTGCTGCCGTTTTTACCTCCTACTGGCGGGTCTATGAAAAATCACTAAGAACTGGGAAATCCCGGTGAAGGGCGTGATTGTTGCTGAGGTTCCTCTCCCAAGAGGGTGTGGGCAGTGGGTTGGTGGCCCCGCGCTGCTGCGGGTCGGGGTGTTGGGCGGATGGTCCTCATGCATGGGCCTGGCACCGCATGCCGGCATGCAAATCGCTTCTATGCACTGAACGAGCACTTTTGTAGGGGGGAATCAGCCCGAGCTGAAGGTACCCGATACCCCATCTCCCCAACCAAATAAAGCCCATGGAGAAAGTAGAATGCGGATAATCAATACCAAATAAACCATGAGAATTAAATGGCGTGGGCTAAATGGGCGGTTCGTTTCTTTTTTTTACTTGTTTTAACTTTTTTTTTTCTGTTTTTTTTTGTCCTTTTTTTTTTTGCTGCTTAACTAAATGCAAATCTAGTTCTGCATGAACAAACCCTTTAACTTGGTGACTTCTGCGTTTTCTTTCAAGAATCATCAACAAAATGGGAAAATAAAATCCGCTTTTGGCTGCTTTGGAAAATATATGAATCCCAGCAGCGGGTTTTCTGTGTGTTTGTGTGTGTGTGTGTGTGGTTTATTTTGCTGTGTTTGTCCTAAGTTGCATTGACTGATGTGGAACATGCAGTATCCACCTGCCCAAACGATAGAAAATCCTTGGTTTTCCTTATTTTTGTGTTTAAATGTTTGTTTAAGGGTCCTCTCACCAGGTGGAAGGTCACTGCTTTAGATGCAACACTGTCACACAGTAAGCAGACTATGTTTGGTATAAGATCTTCAGGTAAGTGTCTCCACAGCTGTTCTGTATTTCGCTATATTTCACGAGAGTCTGTAAACAATCTTTTCGCTTGCAAATATTTTAAATCTGTACAACTCTACGATTTTTATCTCAACACTTGGATTCCCTGACGTCTTTTTGCCTTTTCGCCTTTTCTCGTCTTCCTTCCTCCGCCCGCTGCTGTTTCTCCTTCTCGGGTTTGGTGACGCTGTCGTAGGACGGGAGGGACGCGGTCGAGGGGGTGCCTTCCTTTTTCTCCCTGTTCGCTCCTCCGTTTTCCAGTTTAGTGGAGACGGGCCTACGGCTAATAAAGCCTCGCCTTGCTAAACGAGCCCTGTAAGCCCTCTGGATAACCACCGCGGACACCTCTTCTTGCTTACGCCGCAGCGTCGTCGTGATGGGCTCATAAGACACTTTGGAAGGGTTGGACGCCACAAATCTTTCCTCCATCTGTTGTCTCAGTATATCCAGCTCCCCACTGTCCCCCAGGACACGTTTGGTGAAGGCAAAGAGGATGTCCAAACAGTGGATCCTGTCTCCACTCACCATCGGCAGGTCCATGGCGATGAGTTCGATGGTGTTGGGTTTCGGGACGCGGAGAGGATGCTCCAAAGCGTCGGCAAAGTCCGCGAGCTTGCTGTACTCTATGAACTGGGTGGCGTCAGGGTCGAACTTCTCCCAGATCTCGTAGAAGGTCTCAAAGTCGTCCTCGCTCAGCGGGTCCGCGCTCTCCTCTGTCGCCACGCTGAAGTTCTCCAGGATGATGGCGATGTACATGTTGACCACGATGAGGAAGGAGATGATGATATAACTCACAAAGAAAAATATCCCCACCGAAGGGTTCCCACAATCCCCCTTAAACCCGCTCCCAGGGTGCTCCTTGTCCAGGTCGCAGTCTGGCGGCCGGTTCAGGATGGGCAGCAGCAGGCCGTCCCAACCGGCCGACGTGGTGATCTGGAACAAGCAGATCATGCTGTTGCCAAAGGTCTCAAAATTGAACATATCGTCTATGCCAGCCTCATGCTTGACGTAGGCAAAGTTTGACATGCCAAAGATGGAGAAGATGAACATGACCAAGAAGAGCAAGAGGCCGATGTTGAACAAGGCAGGCAAGGACATCATTAAGGCAAAAAGCAAGGTGCGGATTCCTTTGGCTCCTTTGATCAAACGCAGGATACGTCCAATGCGAGCCAGTCGGATGACTCGGAAGAGAGTGGGCGACACAAAATACTTCTCAATGATTTCAGCCAGGAACATTCCTAGAGAAGAAGAGAAGGGACAAGTGTGACCATGGAGACGCACGGTCTGCTGCTTCTTCTGAACCTAGTCAAGGGACGGGGCACGCAGAGCACCTCAACCAGATTTTTGGTTGGACTCCATGATCTTAAAGGTCTTTTCCAACCGAAACAACTCTATGTGATCGAGAGGTCTCACCTTCAGGCAGGTAAGTCTTAGCTGGCTGCTCTGGCTCCCTAAATAGTCTCCTAAACGGAGAAGGGGGCAGGTACAGCTGGACAAGGATGGATGAGATGTTTCTTGGAGGTGTCTTGCTCTAGGTGCCTAACCCTGCCATGGGAGTCAGGCTATGGACTCTATATTGAAGGTGCTAAAATGTAAGATAAATCTTATTTCAAGCCGTTTTAGACTGCAGGACAATCTCTAAATGTCGGTGCTTTGTCAGTATTCCCAGGCAGAGCTGAGCGACCCTGTTGTATCTGTGAGGTTGTACATGTTTTACAGATTAGCTGCTAAAACCCAAAAACCTGTTGGAGGAAACTGGTTGATTCAACATTCAACCGAAGTGAAAACAAGAGTGCGAATCCCGTGCTGATGCAGGAAGCGCTGCAATGCTATTTGCAGTGGTTAGTAAGCATTATAACATTCTGATGAGGTGAGTAAACGTTCTGGTTTTAAAGACAGGGACAGTAATTGTCAAGTGTCTTACTCCATACAACTGTAAATGAAAGATGGAACAGAGGGATGAGGGTGCATTAGTTGGGGCTTCAAGCTGCCAAATCCTGCCACAATCTCTTCAGAAGGCTAAAAAGAGAAGGCAGAAGTCCTGCTAGCGCTATATCCCCATCAAAGACACGAACGTGCTCTACTCTGCAAACACTCACAGACCTCTAACTGATGTGGCACTTACCCACGATGGACAGAATCACAACCACGAAGTCAAAAATGTTCCACCCGATGGTGAAATAATAGTGCCGCAAGGCGAACATCTTCAGCACACACTCACAGGTGAAGAAGATGACAAACACGAAGTTGATCCAGTACAGGATGTCCTCCATCTGCTTGCTTTGCGTGTCCGTCTCCACCATCATGGTCACCATGTTGAGGCAAATGAGCATCATGATGACAATATCAAACGCTTGCTGAGTCACAAAGTCAAAGACGGCTCCTTGAATGCGGTTCTGCGCAACAGGAGAGAGACGATGAACCAAACTAGTTTCAACCACACTCTACTGTTAGTTAACGAGTTATTTCACTGTTGGTGGAAACAGGGATGAGGACGCAGTATCTTATGGAGCTTTGAAGGTGAACTCCAGCCACAATTATAGGAAAGGCAGGAAAACGCTCTTATTTATACCCTGAACGTGCCACCACAGCCCTGTTACCAGCATATTTCCCTCGTTGTTGGGACCACAGGCAGGTGATGCCCTTGGGTTCACGAGTGGAGGACGCAGCCGGGTCCACCTTGCGGCGCTGGTGGCTGCAGAGCTCCTGAGCTAGAACCTCAACATCCAGAGCTCCGTTCAGGAACACCAGGAGGGCTCCCGCTCTCCATCTACAGCCTCGCAGCCACACGGGCGCTTTCAGATTGTTTGGTGGACTCGAGTGACCCAACTGATTAACAACAACCACAGCTGTAGCGTTTTAAGCTCTCAGCTCATACTTGAACAACAAGAACACGGGGATGCGGAGTCCAGAACTAGAGACGCTCTTGGAGTCGCAGCTCCTTTGAAACCTTCTCTGCAGGGCTGTTTTGCTTTGAGTGAATTCCCTTTATAACATACTCACCAGAGGTCGGGGAATAGGTTTCTGAGGCTTCTTTGAGCCCAGTTTTTTCATAGCATTATAGTACTTCTTTTGTTCTTCTGTCATGAAAATATCTTGACCTCCAAAGTAAAGGGGCAAAAGGAAAACTGGTTACAATCGGTTCATCCACCAGGAGGAAAAGGAACAACATCCCAGCTAAGTCAGGAGGACACCTGCCATACGGGAAGCTGGTGGCAGCTATTTCAGATAGAAAGAGCTTACACTCATACCCAAGGTGCACTGATTTTCCTTGAAGGAAAAGGGAGGATTTTGCCCATGAATATTTATTGCACGACCTCCTTTCCCATCCCCTCTGTCTCCTTTGCGACCAACAGTTCTGTGCAAACCCTCAGCTTGGCTTACAGAGAAAACAAGCAGTATCTAAGAGAGGGCCAAGGAATACACCTTATTCCCAATCTGTATATTTTAGTCAAGGCAATAAAAATCAACCCCAAACCAGAAATGCGTGAAAATGTAGTCTGGGGAAAATGTCTGAAGAGTTTTACATGAGCCTGTTGTGCCGGTCTTGGTGGGGCAATGCAAGAAACACGGGTTCTGCAGCCAAAGCTCTCAAAAGGGAGGATTGTGCCCCAAACTGAGGGTCCTTGGCCTTTATTTTGCAGAATACCCCATCACAGAACCCCAGACTCAACGTTCCCCTCGAATCAGCAAACACACAGCACTTATCTTTTTCTTTTGTTGATTGAAGTTGTCGATGATGACACCAATGAACAAGTTCAGGGTGAAAAAGGAGCCGAAGATAATGAAGATAACAAAATATATGTACATGTAAATGTTGTCCTCATACTTGGGCTGCTGTTCTTGCTGAATGGGAGATGAAAAGAGAAAGAAATGACATTTCAAAGACCAATAGAGTCAAAATGAGATCGGTCATGATTCCAAGATGCCCATGGAAGGCATCGTGCTTCATAAAGCCGTAGTTATATATGGAAAACCATGTCACACTGTTTAAAGTATATGCATGTATATTGGATGTATGTACCAGGAGGATGGCAATCTAACATTCAGAAATATAACACGCTACCGTTTAAACTGATTTTCCCTGTAGGTGAGGTCAGTGCCCATAAAATTAATAATCGGTTTGCAAATCGCAAAGGAAATGATCATTTTAATGTCAAGCACTGTCCAAGTGAAGACATCGTTTGTTCTTTTGAAGAGGACGATTAAGAACAAAAGTGCCTGAAGAAAGAGCTCTGAGTCAGACACCATTCAAACTGGAGTCAAACCGATGCTCTGGCTCCCGCTCCAGGTTCAGGCAGGACCCTGGAGCTAATTCCTCCCTGTGATTCATTCTGATGATGAAACAGCTTCACCGTACTCCTCTCTTCACTATTTCTACTCCAGCAGGAGTTTCCCTGCCCCCAAAGCAACTAGAACTCGGCCTTTTTGGGGATTTTCTTGAGCGTCATTTAACTTATCGCCCTGACAGAGCAAATGAAACAATCGCAGCATTAAACCCATAGCATAAGCAGAGTTCTACTGTTCTTCCTCTAGATTTTACCCAAGCAAAACAGCAGAGTGAAACATTGGGAGGTGAGTTTGTGCGTGAGCAGCTTTACCTTTCTGGAGTCTACTGCTGCATACATGATGTCCATCCAGCCCTTGAACGTAGCCTGGGAAAGAAAACACACGTTCAGAATTCGCCCGAAGGAAAAGAGTAAGTCTGATTTGTGCCTCTGTATAGCGAACTTCATATCCCTTAAATATTCCTCTTTTCGTTGAATCTAAATGGAATGGATCTAAATTGAATGGATCTGAACGGAGTGGATCTGAACGGAATGGATCTGAACGGAAAGAATCTGACCGGAATGGATCTGAACGGAATGGATCTAAATGGAATGGATCTAAATGGAATGGATCTGAATGGAATGGATCTGAATGGAATGGATCTGAACGGAATGGATCTAAAATGGAATGGATCTAAAATGGAATGGATCTAAGCGGAATGGATCCAAGCGAAATGGATCTAAAATGGAATGGATCTAAGCGGAATGGATCTAAGTGGAATGAACCTAAACAGAATGGATCTAGACGGAATGAACCTAAACGGAATGGATCTAAGTGGAATGAACCTAAATGGAATGGATCTAAAATGGAATGGATCTAAAATGGAATCGATCTAAAGGGAATCGATCTAAAGGGAATCGATCTAAAATGGAACGAACCTAAATGGAATGAATAAAAAGTTGAATGAATCTAAAATGGAATGAATCTAAAATGGAATGAATCTAAACAGACTAAATCTAAGCCAATCTAACCAGGTTTACTGTTGTCCCATGGAAGGCTGGAGACTCTTTGAAGAGCAGAGCTGGGGCAACTTGCTGTGCCGGGAATGGCAATTCTATTCTAGACCCAAACCCGAGTGGGGTTAATGGGACGCTGCCTTTCACAGGGAGAGGGAAGGAGGCACAAGGCACGAGGAGCAGCCTGTGTTCCCCATTACTAACCAGGGAGATGGCGAAAGCAAAACTTACGACTTGCAGAAGAGCCAGATATCCTGCCCCGACGTTGTCAAAGTTAATTTTCACGTTCTTCCATCGAATCTCGGTGGAGTTGGGTGGCATCAGCGCTTCGCAGTCTGTCTTGTTGTTAACAATTTCTACTTCAAAGCGCTCCTCAGCTGTTTCATTAAAGCAGTAATGATATTTCCCGGCAAACAGGTTAACCCCCATAATGCTGAAAATCAGCCAGAAGATAAGGCAGACCAACAACACATTCATAATGGAAGGGATAGCGCCAACCAAGGCGTTGACAACCACCTGTGTTGGAAGGGGTGGGAAAAAGTTTCAGTATAAGACACGAGGCAGGAACAGCGAGCATCAATACAGCTGTTTTTGGGGGGGGAATTGGGGGTAAGGCCACTGACGGATCGGTGGCGGTTACTCCACGCAGAAGTTGGCAGTGAACTTAGGCCAAGCGGGCAAAGATTCTGCTTCAAAGCCACCCGTGAAGCGCCGTTTTGTCCAATAAAACAAGCCGGCTTGTTGGATTTACGGGGTTGGATTTTAGATTGGTACCCCTTTGGTTAAACAATCATTTGAAAGAATTTCAGTTGCCAAAAGGGAGAGGGGACATCACGGAGTGAGGCTCAGACTCTCTTCTCAGTTACAACCAGGCTCCTAAGCTACGGTTTTCTCAGAGCCGAGTTGGAGGAGACTTTTCCTCAGGGATTTATCAGCCAGTGGCCCTTACGGCCATTCCCCACTTGCAAACAAGGCTGTTATCACTTCCAAGCCCGGCTCCTGCTCCCACCGAGCTCACCCGCAACCGCGGTGGCGCCGGTGGGGACAGGCCCAGGCCCAGCGTTGCTCTGGTAAAACTAAGCAGCGAGTCGCCGTTAACATCGAGGTTCTATTTGTGCTGAAGCAAGGCCAGTCGCGGTGTGTCAGGCAGACAGCTGAGCATGCGGCTGTGCAGGCTCCAGAGGACAGAAAAGCCATGTTCCTTCCTCCAAACGGCAGCAAACGTGGGGTCGGTCAGAGCTCGGATCTTCCGCCATCTCATTTCAGCCTCGCGGAGTTCGGGAGCATCCCTGGCCAACGCTTGACACCATCAGCCTTTGAGGAGTTAGGTCAGCAGGATATTAAATCTTTTATGGTGATCTAATTTAGATTCCGTTAATAGGTGAACGGAATCTGGTTTTACGCCTTTGTCTTAGTTTTGAAAGGCAAATCAACGCCACGGCGACTCGGGGTCCTCAAGGGTCCCCAGTGTCCCCTTTGCTGGATGAAACCACCACGCGCTTGTCCTGCACCCTCAGCAGGACGGAAAATCGAAGACAAGGGTCATCTAGACATTAATTAGCATCCCAACTGCTAAATGACGCTGTTAATTCATCACCGCGTACCCAGGGAGGTGTAAAGACCCAGATTAGAGTCAGGCTTTGTTCTGCCTTCATCCCAACGGGTCGCTCGGCTGCTGACCAGCGCTGAGCCTTTTTGGGTTAAGATCCTTCAGGTATCAAAACGCTGGTTTATTCTTCAAGCGGAAGAAGTGTCATATCCTCCCAAAATGCCATCGCTTGAACGGCGTTCAATTTACACGGCAAAAAGAGCCGAGAGGAGGAACATGGCTTTTGTGTGCGGACTAAGATCGCATGCACGTTTCACAGCATTACTGACAACTCCCTGAACAACTGAAGAGCAGAGCAAGCTCTTGGAAATGCACATTGCTATGGAGTAGAGAAAAGCAAAGAACTACATTTTCTGTTGCCTTTGCAAAGGCATTTTGGATCTCTGTTCTCGGGCTCGGAAGAATTGTTCTGGTGATACGGGGCAGCAACACTTGTCTTCGGGTCAAAACAAAGGAAAATCATTAGGTTTAGGTAACTAACGGGGCTGAAGTCCCTCAATTTAAGCATGAAATTTCCTGATTGTGCCTTAGAAATCACGGCTTAAAAATAGCCTTTAATATCTACAGCTTTA
Source organism: Nesoenas mayeri (assembly GCF_963082525.1). Classification (NCBI taxonomy): domain Eukaryota; kingdom Metazoa; phylum Chordata; class Aves; order Columbiformes; family Columbidae; genus Nesoenas; species Nesoenas mayeri. The sequence goes on along the minus strand of NC_137558.1, from coordinate 2,367,436 downwards.
GTGCTGGGTCTTTTCCTCTTAGGCGGGACCTGATCCCAGCCCAGAATAAGCTCTGGCTTTGTGCCGATGGAAAAGTTTTCATCCTTTGTGCCTGTATTATAGAATCAAGTTTAGAATTAAGCAAACTGACACAAAGAAATAATAGCGGGATAACGTATTAGGGAAGCAAGAACCCCCTTTGGATTCGTGATGATGCCATATGTGTCTTTATAAAGAAATTCCGGTGGAATTTGAGGGTTCATGCTCAGCCCATCGAGTCTCCGTCGCTGTTTTGTGCCCAGTTACGCTGCAGCAAATTCAAGGGGGAGCAGAAAGGTGCGGGTGAATTGCTCCGGTCACACTCTCAAGTAAAACTGCGGCTTCTATTCTCTTCCCTATTCTTTTTAAATACATCGTTTTATCTCTTGTAATATCTCTAATTGTGAGCTAACTGGGATTTAGCACAAAAGACCTACTTTCTTGTTCTAAGTGCAACTGGGAAACCCATTAATACAACGTGCCCTTTACTGAACAAAACCATTTTTTTTGTGTGTTCTTACGAGACTATTTCAGTCCAAACCGAAAAAAAAAAGCACCAAAATAGAGGATATCGGTGGCAAAGTAACGAGACGCTGCAATAATTGCAAATCCCCAAGGCAGCGGTGCTGTCTACCAATTTGAGGAAAGCTTGTTAAGTTCAATGCTTTGCTTGTGCTTCGGTGCCGGTTCCGCAGCGACAGGCCAGGGACCGTAAAGCGAGGGGACAGGGGGGAGTGGGGAGGAAAAGCTTCACTGTCAGACAAGGCTTCCAGTCCCGCCGGACTGGACCGAGAACAACAAGGTGCAACAAGAGGAATTAAACCAAAGGCTTTTTGTCAAAGAGCTGCGCTCCCCGCCAGGCCCTTCCTGCAGTGATCTGAGAAAGGAAACAGCCTTTTACCCCCCTGCAGGCAGACTGCATTTTTAAAACAACCCCTCCGACACAGGCTTTCAATCCAATTCCATCAGCGGCCAACACCTAGAGGGGCTGGAGACACCCAGCTGGTTCCAATTCTGCTTCTTTGCACCTGGTGATTCTCCCTAGATCAAAATAAACCACAGCTGAGAAGCCCCCTCGGATGCTAGAGGTCAAAGCCAGGCTAAATGAGAACAGCCAAGTGTTAAACGTTGTCTACAAATGGCACGTGGTTTGGGCCAGTAATTAATGTAATGAGGCAGCTGAATGCATCTCCCTTTCTTAGGAGGGGAGGGTGCAGCGGTGGGTGGGTGAGGGGGCATCCACGGTCGAGGTGATCGAGTCAGCAGCTGCATCATGATTCTCTTGGGAGTTTTTATTATTATTATTATTATTATGATTGATTTGTTCTTTCCACCAGTTTTGATCAGTTCTAGCATGCTTAAAAAAAACCGCTCCACAGGCATGCAGAAGGATCAGCTGCTAATGGCATCTTACCCTCATCCCCTCAAATCGGGACAACGCTCTTAAAGGCCTCAAAGCTCTTAGTGTCCTAAGGGACTTTATGGCACCTAGTTCCGAGTAGCCCAGGGCATTAGCTATAAGGCTGACTAAAGAGACCTACACAGAAAATAGAAAAAAAACAGAAAGAAAGAAAGAAAAAACAAAAAAAAAAAAAAAGAAAAAGAAAGAAAAGGTTCCAGACTGTTAGAACGAATCCCCTAGCGCTGATTGCCCAGCCCAGACTACCAGCCTGGGCGGCCCCCAGAGTAAATACCGAAGACATGACACCAGCTGCCTACTTCACTTGACTGAAACGACCTGGAAGGAAATAATGTGGTTGAGAAAGGCGTAAGAAAAGAACAGAGGGGAAAGAGAAGTGAGAGAGAGGCAGAGACACACAGACGGAGAAGGGGTCTGTCGAAGGAAGAGCCCAAACGATGACAAAAACCTTACCCTCGCCCTTTACTGTCTGCAGGATCCCAGCGGCTCCCATTAAACTTAAGCCAGACAAATGTTAAAGGTACCTATGGGAAAGAATACAGATAAATACACACACTGCACAAACTGCGCTCAACTCGTCTCGCGATGCTGGGGCTGAGCGGAGCTGCGGCCTCCAGACGGGCCTGCGTTGAATGTGCTGCTGCCGCACTGTCTGAAACACACCAACGCCGACCCCGCCACGCGTGGTGCTGGGGCGGCCGAGTCCACCTCCTGCCGCCCGGCACCCGAGGACGGGGACGTGCCCTCTGCCTGCAACACCGAGCGGCCCCGAGGATGAGGATGGTCGGGCTCATTCCCGCCGTGCGCAGGAGTTGTGGGGCTGCTGGGGCTCTGGCCTGGGTTTGTTAGAAACACGTTTCTCTTTGAGTGAATTTGCCTGTCAGCTAAAGCTTCATATTAGCTGCATCTTCCTGAAAAGCCAGATAAGTGTTTTGGTAAACACAGCAATGGAATGAGAGGTCAATGATGAGAATGGATGCACATCTCGTGAGAGGGGCAGGAACAGGTGACCAAAAAGTGACCAACTGAGTATAGAATCACAGAACCCCAGAGTGTCAGGGGTTGAAGGGACCTGGAAAGCTCATCCAGTGCAATCCCCCCATGGAGCAGGAACACCCAGATGAGGTTACACAGGAACCAGGCGGGTTGGAATGTCTGCAGAGAAAGAGACTCCACAACCCCCTGGGCAGCCTGGGCCAGGCTCTGCCACCCTCACCACCAACAAGTTTCTGCTCAGATTTAAGTGGAACCTCCTGTGTTCCAGTTTGCACCCATTGCCCCTTGTCCTGTCACTGGTTGTCACCAGCAGAGCCTGGCTCCATCCTCCTGACACTGCCCCTTTCCATCTTGATCCCCAGCAATGAGTCCCCCCTCAGTGTCCTCTTGTCCAGCTCCAGAGCCCCAGCTCCCTCAGCCTTTCCTCACACGGGAGATGCTCCACTCCCTGCAGCATCTTGGTGGCTGCGCTGGACTCTCTGCAGCAGTTCCCTGTCCTGCTGGAACTGAGGGGCCACAACTGGACACAAGATTCCAGGTGTGGTCTCCCCAGGGCAGAGCAGAGGGGCAGGAGAACCTCTCTGACCTACTGACCACCCCCTTCTAACCCAGCCCAGGTCCCATTGGCTTCCTGGCCACAAGGGCCCAGTGCTGGCTCATGGTCACCCTGCTGTCCCCAGGACCCCCAGCTCCCTTTCCCCTATGCTGCTCTCTAATAGCTCATTCCCCAATTTACACTGGAACCTGGGGTTGTTCTGCCCAGATTCAAGACTCTACACTTGCACCCTTCAGGTGCCTGCCCTGCAGTTGCCAGGACTTTCAAGATGGGTTTTGTATATTTTGTATTATTTTCTCTATTTTTATTAGTAGCATTAGTAAAACATTTTAAATTTTCCTCCTCTCTGTCCTTCTTTCCCTCCCGATCACCTGTGGGAAGGGGGAAGAGTGCGGGGTCGAAGGGGGAGAAGGGGTTAACAATACACCTGCCACCGTTTTACTGTCACTCCGCAATCAAACCCTCGACAGGCTCCTACCACTGGGAACAACCCCATTTCCATTTCCATTTCGGCTCTACCCCTCTGAACTACCCAATATCCTTGAGCAGCGGTACCAAGCGTGGCTCAGCATCCGCAGGATTAAACCCTGTGTTACCAATAGCCTAAAACCATCTACTTTTGGAGCTGGCCTGTGTGTTCGGGGCCGTCGTCTGTTCCGACGCGAGCCAACGGAAAACACTTTAGATCAGATCAGACATGACTTGGCCATTTGTGAATAATATCTACAGACACCACTGTGCCAGCATCCCACTGTTCTCTGCTTTTGGCCGGGATCACATTACAGACACAGATAAGAACCAGATATGTCAACCTTTCTTATGGGAAAAAAACAAGACATCAATATACTGCAACAAATAATGGACAAACATGAGACCTCCTCTTAGAACAGGTGGGATTTTCAGGTTAATTCTCAGAATAGGCCACTTCCTATTTATTATTTAAAAATGGATATTAAGATAATAACGTGAAATTAGTTATAACGATGCTCGTTATTCCACACATTCCAGGACCAGATTTCAAATGCAGGAGCATAGGGGAAAATGTTCATCTTATCTTTATCTTATCACTTTATATCATTTCATCTTATTTTACTGCTTGTGCCTGTGCTTCATGCCGCTTCTGTCTCCAGATCTGCCCCAAGGTAAATGGCCACGATATTTGGCAACGTGCTCTGGTTTTCCATGGGGTTTTCTGATTTTAAACGGACACCGATTCAAACATCCCGGGGTGTCCCAGAGGTTTATGACAAAGTCTTTGTGATGGGCCTAATTAGGACGGGATGGAGCCCACGGCAACGTGGGGCCATGGAATTCCTGCTCCCGAATTCCAAAATGCGGATGGGATCAGAGGCCATAAACAAAGAACCACAGTGGTTTACCCCGTAAATATAACACGCTGAATCATCACTTTTACAGCTGCTTCCCTTGGGATAACGACTCGGTCTGCAGTAAATCAACCCACTAAAACCTGGCTTAACTTTCATGGGTCTTTTGAGTTTGATTCTCCGGGACAGAGACAGCGCAGCGCCGACGGCTGACAAAGGGAATCCCACATTGACTGCAGAGTACGAGCCTTCGTATGACCCAGAAAAAGACTCTGTCTTCACCAATACACCCAGCAAGCTTTGGGGCTCAGAGGAGGGTTATTTGACAACGCTAGCAAACCTGGAAAATACCATTCAAGAGCGTTGTTATGACACGAAGGCTTGTTCTGCCAGCCTGACTTCACTCGAACCCATTTGCGTCACATTAAAAATTTGTCAAAAAGAAGTTGGATTTAACGAATAGCTGCGATCTTGCTGAGTGATATTTTGGCACCTCAAATGCATATTTTTGCATATGAAAACGTGCCGCTCTCCTGCCTGAGACATCAAGTGGAAAGAGGAATTCTTCCTCAAGCCCTGGTCCACATGCGCTCGTTCCAATGTGTTACCTGATAGGGAGGGTCCTTATCTTTACTCCCCCAGCAACCAGGTACTCGGGATGAAAACAAAACGTGCACCAAATCTGACAATTAAACTGCATTTTGCTCCCAACGGCTGGAACTCAACTCGCACTGTGAGCAGAACGCCTGGCAACGCTATTTCTGTGCTCGGCTGCTGGTCGGCTCTTTAATTCAATACCCCAAAGAATTGCCTCTGCTGGAACGCTCTCCTCAAAAGCGGGACAGGCACAGGGTTATTTATCAGAAATTAATGCTTCAAGAAAGGTGTTAAGGGGATCACAGAGGACTTAAAAAATAATTAAAATTCAGTTTTCTATAGGAAATTTTCTAGATGTCTATAGGACATCTCCAGTCGCTCCTGCCCTGAGTTCCAAGCACAGTTCCTCCGCCTACTCAGAAGTATTTCCAAGCGATAACGTCACTGCACAGCGACTTGTCATAACTGAATCGTATTCAAAATGGTCCAAACAAGAAGCTTAGAACAATTTCACAGAATCCCAGAATGTCAGGGGTTGAAGGGACCTGGAAAGCTCATCCAGTGCAATCCCCCCATGGAGCAGGAACACCCAGATGAGGTTACACAGGAACCAGGCGGGTTGGAATGTCTGCACAGAAGGAGACTCCACAACCCCCTGGGCAGCCTGGGCCAGGCTCTGCCACCCTCACCACCAACAAGTTTCTGCTCATCTTTAAGTGGAACCTCCTGTGTTCCAGTTTGCACCCATTGCCCCTTGTCCTGTCACTGGTTGTCACCAGAAGAGCCTGGCTCCATCCCCCTTTCCATATTGATCCCCAGGAATGAGTCCCCCCTCAGTGTCCTCTTGTCCAGCTCCAGAGCCCCAGCTCCCTCAGCCTTTCCTCACACGGGAGATGCTCCACTCCCTCCAGCATCTTGGTGGCTGCGCTGGACTCTCTCCAGCAGTTCCCTGTCCTGCTGGAACTGAGGGGCCACAGCTGGACACAAGATTCCAGGTGTGGTCTCCCCATGGCAGAGCAGAGGGGTTTTATTCTCACCTGGGGCATTCACTAAGGACACTGATTCACAACAGGACGCGCTGAAATGTTTTAAGACTCCAAGCACTTGGGATTCTAAAGTTCCTTGGTTTGAAATTCTTCGCACTTTGCATCCTATTGAATTCCAGCACCTTCTGCCGCTTTTGACAGCATAAATTCCATTTATTTTAAATGCCTTTGCTGTGCTTCAGAGCCAAATTTATTACCAACACCTCTCTCTATTGACTTAATTTTCAAATGTATTCTCCCTCAGCAGAGGAATCCCAGCCCGCCCGTGTCCCTCGTTCACGCTGCGATCTCTGCTCACCAAACCTTCTGGTTTGATATGATGCTGCTTTTTCTCTCGTGGCCATTACATCTTGTTAACGGAAGGATGACGTTGAGCTTCGTTTTGCATAATACGCTTTCAAACTACTCGAGTTTGCACAACTGTCCGCACCCAGCGCTCAGAACGTGGTAGGATGGGAAGATTCTGCCTGTCTCATCATCCCCCCATGGTTAATAATGCAAATAATTGATTACAGAAGGTGTCACAGAGGAATATCGCACCTGCACAAGTGCTCTCACTGTTAACGCCATCCAGCAGCTCAACCTGTGTGCAGACCCCTTCAAAATAACCTTTTCAGCGGAGCAAAAGTGTCTCTGAGGCAGAAATTGTAGGGAAACACCAGCAATACTCAAAGGGCTCAAGGGTTTCACCCTTGTTTTGGAAACACACAGATACCCGAGACTAAATCCTCATTAACCACACGATTCGGTGAGGACATTTCTCCAGAGAAAACATTACCCCGGCGTTTTTCTACCTCCCGTTTTGTTTTCCACCCAGAAATGAGGAGAGGATACATACAGCCACGATGAGGAAATCCAGCCAGCACCAGGCGTTGGTGAAGAACTTGACGAAGCCGTACGCACACCACTTGAGCAGCATCTCCAGGATGAAGATGTACGTGAAGACCTTGTCCGCGTACTCCAGAATGGTCCGGATGGTTTTCCTCTGCTCTATGTAAATATCCTCAAAAGCCTGGGAAATAACAAGGTAACCGTGTCGTTCTATGGGATTTTATTCCATTTTATATCTAAACCTTCAGCAACTGCTGTCACTACGATAACACACACAAGCGGGTTTTCTCTGCAGCTCAGCACATCCAAAAGGGCCGAGTTAATTGGCAATCAGAGTGTTAATTACTATGAAAGCTGCGCTGGTAGAGAAAACCAGGCTACTGCTGCAGGATATGGGTTGGTGGGGACTTCTGGCCTAAAGCTCCTAAGGTGGCTTCAAGTTGTATGACCCCATCTGCTAAACACTGGGTGTACTGCACGAAAGCAAATATAGTGATTATGATATAATTATAACATATATACATAATATATAGAGTCATTTGTGTCTATGTGACACTATAAGGCCAAGAAGTTCTGCAGAGATGGGAAAGTGAGCAAAGGGAAAGGAAGGTGAAAATGAGACATAGATACAGGCTGGCTTTGTCCAAAACCTTCACGTTCCTAGTCAAGCTATGATCAGAACCCAGATTTGCAGGCTTTTAGTCTTTATTCTTAATTTAAACTAAATAAAAATCATTAAATAAAGGCTTTTGTACCCACCACAATGGAGCTGGTTTGTTTTCCAAGCAGAAATCCCCCCAGCTTGCTGTTTCACTCCATTTCCTCCAGACCCCTTTCCCGAATAACACTGGCGGGGTCTGTGTGTGACTCACCAGGGCGCCGCTGCTCAGGAGGATCATGAAGATGATGAACGTCTCAAACCAGTTGTGCTCCACGATCAGGAAACACGTTTTCCGCAGGGTCCACCACGACTTCCCCAGCCCCTCCTCGATGTTCACCTGGCAGCACTTGCAGCGCTGCATGCAACCTGCAACGGGGACACAACGAGCCCCCATTTCCTTAGGCAACAACAAAATAACATAGGAACGTAAAACTGTCATTGTCTAGAAGCAGTTTTGATGCCAATTCTATTTAAAAACGCTGAGTTTCAGTTAAAACTCCCGTTTTCTTGAGAATTTGATGGTTCCTTTCTCCACTGGGCACCTGAACTAACATCGATTCCTGAGCAGATTAAGCTCGTTATACATGGTGAGGAATCCAGGCACTTGACAGAAGAGGAATGGAAAACTTGCTGATAAAATAACCTTGAACCATTTAACACATCTTTGCCATGGGAATACCTGTAACGGATCAGCTCCTGAAAGACACCGAGGCCAGCAACAGAGAGGAAAAAACTCGACTTGAAGCCAGGTTCATAGAATCATTCCAGTTGGAAGAGACCCTCAGGATCCAGTCCAACCATAACCCAACTCCAGCACTAAACCACGGCCCTAAACCTCGTCTAAAACGCCTTTTAAACCCCTCCAGGGATGGTGACTCCAGCACTGCCCTGGGCAGCCTGTTCAATGCCCAACAGCCCTTTGGGGAAGAAATTGTTCCCCAGATCCAACCTCAACCTCCCCTGGTGCAACTTGAGGCCGTTTCCTCTGCTCCTGGCGCTTGTTCCTGGGGAGCAGAGCCTGACCCCCCTGGCTCCAAGCTCCTTTCAGGCAGTTCAGAGATCAGAAGGTCTCCCCTCAGCTCCTGTTCTCCAGCTGAACCCCCCAGGTCCCTCAGTCTCCATCACATTGTGCTCCAGCCCCTCACCAGCTCCGTTCCCTTCTCTCCACTCGCTCCAGCACCTCAAGCTCTTTCTTGGCATTAGGGGCCCAAAACTGCCCCCAGGATTGGCGGTTTGGCCTCCCCAGGTCCCAGCACAGGGACGGTCACTGCCCTGGGCCTGCTGGCCACACCAGTGCTGGGACCAGCCAGGATGCTGGTGGCCTCTTGGCCACCTGTGCACACGCTGGCTCATGTTCAGCCGCTGGCACCAACACCCCCAGGGCCTTTTCCAGCCGCTCTTCCCCAGCTGCAGCGTTCATGGGGTTGTTGTGACCCCGGTGCAGGACCCGCACTTGGCCTTGCTGACCCTCAGACAATTGGCCTCAGCTCATCAATCCAGATTCCTCAGTAGATCTTTCCGACCCTCCAGCAGACCAACACTCCACCCAATTTGGTGTCATCTGCAAAGTTACTCAGGATGCACTTCATCCTCTCATCTACATAACTGATCAAGAGATTAAAGAGAATTGGCCCCAATATCGAGCCCTGGGGACACCACTCGTGATCGAACAACGGGATCTGTCTCCATTCACCCCAACTCTTAGGGCCAGTTCTTTATCCATGGCAGAGTCCACCCATCCAGGCCATGAGCTGCAGCTTCTCCAGGAGATGCTGCGAGATATGGTGTCAAAGCCCTTGATTGTTCTGCTTCTCATGGCATCAGTCGTACAAATCCTCCCCATGCCCTTGGTCATCTGGATCCTGGCAATGGCAGCTACATCTCCAAGGCCTTCATTTGCAACTTCTTCTAAACTAGTTCCCCTGCGATGCAGGGTCCAAGAAGGGTCTCAAAATAAGCTGAGGGCCAGCCTTGATCTAGACTGAACCCTAAGCTTAAGGTAAGTTTACAGCAGCCACAGGTCCCGGTAACACCTCAGAGGCTTCTTTCGACCCTCAGAGTCCTCTTACCTTCCGTGAAACAGGCGTCTGGGTCCAGATACTCCTCCGGTGCCTCCACGGGGACTTCTTCCACCTCGGGCTTTATATCGATGGTGCTGCCTTCAGAGGAGCTGGTGTCATCTAGTTTCTTGGATACAAAATAAAACGCAATCCAATCTATAATTAATTCCCAACAAATATCAGACTTTGTGGTGACTCAGCAATACGTTCCCCAGATTTACTGCAATGGAAGTTGTTTCCTAAATTCACCTTGTTAAGATCCTGCCCCGCTTTGCATCTCATGTTAACAGGACAGACAGCATGAAGTATTTATATTATATATATTTATTTGTGGCTCTCCATAGCACAAGAAACTTCTGTTTCGAGTGCAAAGTCAACATGATAATATAAATCGAAGTCTTGTGCTGGACTATCTAGTTCTCCCTCCCAAGATGCTTCCACTCACACGAGGGTCAAATGACTGAATGAATATGTAGCGTTTCCTCCTACCTCTTTGCTGCCATCAGGATCTGTATCACTGCTGAAATCTTCTGTGTTGAGGTTTTCAAAATCCGATTCACCTACAGCAATAGGCACCCGGACGGTGAGATTGGGGTTATTGATGAACGACATGTGATCTTCATCTATGATGTACTTCTCCACACTGCTCCCAATTCCGCTCGTCGTGCCGTTGCCGTTCTTCTGAAAATCGATGTCTCTGTTGATGTCGGCGCCCGTGTGGTTAGCGATGCAGTTCACCTTCTTGTCATAGAGCTCGTCCAAGGGTTTGACCTCATCCGCCTCTCTCTGCTTGAAATGAGCCTGCATGAACTCGCGCACCTTCGCCTTGGTCCAGGCGATGCCTTTCTTGATGCGGATGACGGAAATCTGCAGGTTGTTCATCTCCCCGTCGTCATCTGTCGCTGCCAGGTTGTCGGCGCTGAAGGAGCTCAGGAGCAAGGCCAAGAAGAGGTTCAGCACCTGAAAGAGAAGAGGTCACGCTTGGCAGAGCTGACACACAAGGATCATGTTTCTACAGCTGAATATGAGGGTTTAAACCACCTGCGGAGTCTCCGGACACACCGAGGAGCAGCTCCGGTGCCCGCAGACCTGCCGAGGGCTCAAGGAACAAGATGCTGGTCCCGCAACACGTTCCATGCGCGGGGAAGCCCGCGCAGCACAACCGCCTGGTCCCAGCGGCTTTGCGGCAGGAAAAAGGGACCCTGACTGCAGATATTAGAGAGGGATTTGAGCAGCTGCCAAGTTCAGTTGGAGTCCCACCTCTGGCTCCAATGACGTGCGCCAAATCCAGGCATTTTGGGTGATCGCTCCCAGCTCTACTTCCTTGCCCTGGTGATAGTCGCCAGGATTTATGTTGTCAGAACCTCTTGGTGAGATGAGCCCTTTCAGAGAGAGCTCTCACCACTACTTTTAAGACATGCAACTGTTACTCTATGTCATTCCTAAAATTTAAGCCCAGAAGGAACCATCCTGATCCAGCCTAACCTCCCGCACAACAGGTTGGGGAGCTGTTCCAGCCCATTCCTGCACACAGCGCCATCCCATGACCGAGCCAGTGGGCAGATCTTAGAGGAAATGTCCAACTTGATTTTAATACTTCAGGATCTTCCCCTGCATATCTAATTCTTTCCTCTCCCGGCATTTGAAAAGCCAGGTTTTGCTCCTTTTAAGCTGCTTTTATGCCCCCAGGCCAAGTGCGGGCCTGTCTCCTTTGACTGAGGGTTTTGTACCTCCAGCTTTTGTTGCAAAGGGCTTGGACGCCTTATTTGTGGGCAACTGTTTACGGGCCTTATCAGGGAAATTGCATCCTTAATATTGAGCTACCAAAGCATCAAGGTTTAAGGCAAGGCGGCAATAAAACATGGCAGACATTCCCTGTTATCCCCTCACTTCCCGCCACCCCTTTCCTTTAGATCGGAAAGATGATTGGAAAGATAAGGGGAAAGGAAGAGACCAGGACACAAAGTCAACAGGACTGTTCATACGTCAGAGGCCACGAAGGACCCCAAGAGACTCCCCAAGTCTGGTGGTCTCCCCACGTTCTACCCCACCCAGAGGCAACCAAGAAAGCCCATCAGTAACCATTTACTGACCACTAAATTTCCGATGACCATGACCATCATGAAGACAATCAAGCACATGGCCTGGCCCGCCACTTCCATACAATCCCACATGGTCTCAATCCATTCCCCACACAACACACGGAAGACAATAAGGAAGGAGTGGAAGAAATCGTGCATGTGCCAGCGGGGTAGCTCACACTCCGGATTGATCTTGCAGACACACTCCTTGTAGTTTTTGCCGAAGAGCTGCATGCCCACCACGGCGAAGATGAAGACGATGATGGCCAGCACCAAGGTCAAGTTCCCCAAAGCGCCCACTGAGTTACCGATGATTTTGATCAGCATGTTCAGAGTGGGCCAGGACTTGGCCAGTTTGAAGACTCTCAGCTATAAAACAAACCCAAAGAAACACCACAAAGCAGAAAAATTATGCTTAATTCCATCTTAAACAGCGAGGAAAATCAGGCTGAACTTTCTAAACATCAACCGGCTTGTGTTTTATGGGAACATAACCCCGTGTTTCTGCTGCTGAAGTCAGTGGGCGCAGGGAATGCCGAATTTCTCCTTCGATTTGGCCTCTTGTGCTTTGCACCTGGTTACCCAACCCCCAGTGATCTCCTTTTACACAGGAAAAGCACTGAGCTGCTTTTTGCTCTGCCAACTTCACACCATTAAGGAATAAGGGGATTTATGTGAAGGGTGCGCATCACAACAATTTACTTTTCTTTCCCCAATGCTTCTCATTTTCCTCTGGAACAAAGGACTCGTTTTCCTGCCCTACCCACCACACACAACCAAAGTTTCATTTCCAGAGAATCTCATTTGGAGACACAATTTCTGAAGCTGGATATAAGCAGGAGCTCCTTGGAAAATCTGACCACAGTTGTGGTTGTCTGCACCCAAAAATCTAACCTGGAGTTTTCATCATTTAATTGGCAAAAGATGAAGTTGAAGGACGTGAAGACTGTGGGTATTCAGCAACTTTGTTGTACTGTAACATACAACCTACTCAATTTGACCACAGGAAATAAGGAGTGCGTTCTAAGACGGTTCATCCCCATCCACGTTAAGTACTCCCCACCAAAATATCATCCACTGCCTACGTGCAATGGGCTGTTGCTCACGTCTCATGAACAGCAGTTGTGAAGCAAGAAGAGACCGAAAATATAACACTATTCCACCCCTGTCCCTCCCAAAACCAAACCCAAAGTGGGCTTGGCCTTTAAAAAGCTTTCCAGAAGCCCCAAGACAGCAACATTCAAAAAGGACTGGAATATGGAATATGGAAAATGAAATACCAATCGGAAAGATCGCAGCACAGAAAGTCCTTCCACGTCTGCTAGACTCAGCTCCATCAAACTGAGGGAGACAATAAACCCATCAAAGATGTTCCAGCCTTCCTGGAAATAATAGTAGGGATCCATGGCAATGAGCTTCAGGAACATTTCTGCTGTGAAAATTCCAGTGAAAACCTGGAGAGAGACAAAGACCAGGCAAAGTTTCACTTCTGTTCATTTGCTGATCAAACGAAGCCATTTGTGAGGCCGACTCAAACTGCAGCCTTGGCTGAGCAGTTGTTTGTCCCCCGATGCAGCACAAGTGTCACCGAGCTACTCAGGTGTATACCAGGAATTAACAGAAATGAATCCTGACCAGGGAAGCGCACCCTGAGCAAACAGAGCACGGCCAGGGCGAGTTCGCGCTGCTCCGTGTCCCCCAGAGCCCGGAACAGACGCTGTTTTAGTCTAAGTCCGTATTAACAAGTCGTGTATCATCCCAGGAGTGGATCTGGACCGGGCACTGGGGAGGCCAAACCTCGAATCCTGGGGGCAGTTTTGGGCCCCTTGCACCAAGAAGCACCTTGAGAGGAGGGAACAGAGCTGGGAAAAGAGGTTTAGATTGGATCTTGGGAACAATTTCTTCCCCAAAGGGCTGTGGGGCATTGAACAGGCTGCCCAGGGCAGTGCTGGTGTCGCCATCCCTGGAGGGTTGGACAGACGGACATGAGGTTCTCAGGACATGGGGCAGTGCGAAGGGTGTGTGAATGGTTGGACTCCATGATCTTAAAAGTCTTTTCCAACCAAAATAATTGGCCTATTTCTTACCAGATTTCCTACGGAGAGCACGTGTTCAAACTCCGGGGTCATAGGATGGTGCTCCATGGCCATGAACAACGTGTTCAGCACAATACAGATGGTGATGGCCAAGTCAACAAAAGGATCCATGACGATTAAGTTCACTATCTCCTTCAGCTTGATCCAGTACGGATGGCATTCCCAAATCAAGAACGTGTTGGCAAATTTGTACCAGCAAGGGGGACACTTGCGCTGGGACTCCTCCAGCTCTGCGGGGACAAAACAGAACAGCAACAGGTTCAGGCCTCACCTCTAACGCTGCTGGGTCCATCTGGTGCTCAGCACGGCTCAAATAGTGTCTTGTGCCTCCCTGCTTGCACAATAATTCAATATTCTTGGGTTTGAGATACATTTTGCCGTATGTACGTATAACACTCAAAACTCCAGGATTGGCAATAGCTTAAAACAAAGAGTTACTAAGCCATGAACGTCAAGTCCACGGCCAATTGTGCAAATGGCCACAAAGTCTTTGTCCTGAGCTTCACCGACTTCTCCCTCGTACCCATCACGTCCGCACGAGGTGACCAGGAACGGCAGCTCTGACCCGACAGCCCCACGTGGATCCTCTGATTCCATCCAAATTATTATACATCAACTATATTGAACTCAGAACTGATCAAGGTAAAACGGTTTAAATTGAAGTTACAGATTCTAAACCGCCTTTGGTGCCGGTTTTTAAATAACTTTAATGAATTCGGCGCTGAACGCAGACACGGTCTAAAAGAGGAAATAAATGACATAATGCTGCGATGGGTTTTTAGCAGGAATAACCTGATTAAGACAAACCACGTCCATTGACAGAAATCAAATGCTGCATGTGGTTTCTTTCCAAACTGGCTTATTTCAAGTACTCAGGGGGAATGAGAAATAAAGATGAGGAGTTCCCCCTGTGTTCTTTGACTTGCAACAGCTCCATGTGAGGTTACCCAGCCGTTCCTGCTGAAGGTTTCTATCTGCACGGGTAGGGAAAGGACCGCTGCACTCTGCTCCTCATTGGTTCTCTGGTTGCTTGGGATTCAGTTGCCTTGGCATTTCTAAAGTTAAACCGAGGCACCGTAGCCCCGTAGGCGTTTGCGCGGGAGGGAGGCAGCGGCAGAACCTCACTGTTTCTAAGTATATTTAGTTTTATACAGTTTGATTGCAGGAGACAGCAGGAATTTGAGATCATCAACCTCATATGGCTGCTGTTCGTACATTCTCGCTGGCTCCTGCATCACATTTTGGGAAACCTCGTCTCGGTGCACTGTCCGTTCTCTTTCACAGCTGCCACATCGCAGCTCTTAGTGGAGCTTAAATCCTTTTCTCCCACGGCCTGTAGGCAAAGGAGGGTCCCTCCAGTCCTTGGGAGCCGGCAGAAGACACAACACCTGCATCAGACCTCATTTTACTTATGGACATTCTACTCTGCATATTCATTATTGTAAAACAACAACTCTTTGTTGTCTTTATCTCTGTATCTATATCATTCAGATGCAAATGCAATTACATAAAGCCTAATAGATACTTCTGTATCACTAATGACTCAAAAGAAGCGGGTTTAGGCAAAACCGCTACGTGAAGACGTACCAGGGATGGCTGAGCTGTGTCTGTCGGAAGCGCCGGCACGTTCTGACAGGCACCCCAGGCTCCAAACGCCTCTCTGCTGTGCAGCACTTGCCTGAGCAGACGGGGCCTGACCCGAACCCGCGTTCCCCATCCCATAACGTCGTTTCCATCCCTCTGACCCCCTGACCACTCTGGAGCCATCCCGTGAAGATCAGCATCACCGTTCGACATCGTCACGGGCAAGCGAGTGGACACACGGTTGTACCCGCGTTCTGTGACAAGCAGAGGGGCGGCCGGCACACGGAACCCAGGGCAGATGTGATGTGAACCCTCCTACGAGCTCCTCCGTCTTCCTACAACACACCACGAGAGGGCAACCGATCCCTACGGGCTGGCAAACCCCAAATGGCCGCTTCCAGCCATACCCACCCTCAACAAGGGTGTTGGTCAAGCCGGTCATCACGCTGTTGGTTCGGTCCTTCCTTCCATAGGACGCGTTCACCTGATCCATCGAGACCAAGAGAGACCCGCCGGGTTTCTTTCTAATCTCGATCTCAGTTGTACCCTGCAAAATTCATACACCGATAAATACAAACTCTGCGTCTTCCCAGTATTTTACGTGCTATCAGCCTAGAAATACGGCACGTGTGCCCAAGAGAGAAAATGACCTTTGTTCCTGCCATCCTTCTCACTTTCCTGTATTATTTAAGTGCCAAACCAAAAAAATCCTTACGTTACCAACAGCTTCCCTTGCAAAATTCAGTGAGCGCTAAAGGATTGTTTCTATTGCCCTTTAAACCTTCAAATGTTTTATCTTTTTTGTGGAGAACACTTGCAACTTTGGC
Source organism: Nesoenas mayeri (assembly GCF_963082525.1). NCBI lineage: Eukaryota > Metazoa > Chordata > Aves > Columbiformes > Columbidae > Nesoenas > Nesoenas mayeri. The sequence goes on along the minus strand of NC_137558.1, from coordinate 2,351,338 downwards.
TGGTTTCCCCATTCCCACGCTTTAAAACAGCTCCTTGTGAACTGCCCTGACATGCACCAAGGCTCCTACTATAATTAGTCCTTGAATTAAGGACTCAATCCCAAACCCAGCTTTTCCCAGGAAGCAGAGGGAGGAGGGTCAGAGGGTGTGAGGAGAAAAGAAAAGGGACGTTAAAGCACAAGCTGTTTAATCCCATCCTGACTTTATCCCAGAATCCCAGAATGTCAGGGGTTGAAGGGACCTGGAAAGCTCATCCAGTGCAATCCCCCCATGGAGCAGGAACACCCAGATGAGGTTACACAGGAACCAGGCGGGTTGGAATGTCTGCACAGAAGGAGACTCCACAACCCCCTGGGCAGCCTGGGCCAGGCTCTGCCACCCTCACCACCAACAAGTTTCTGCTCAGATTTAAGCGGAACCTCCTGTGTTCCAGTTTGCACCCATTGCCCCTTGTCCTGTCACTGGTTGTCAGCAGCAGAGCCTGGCTCCATCCTCCTGACACTGCCCCTTTCCATATTGATCCCCAGGAATGAGTCCCCCCTCAGTGTCCTCTTGTCCAGCTCCAGAGCCCCAGCTCCCTCAGCCTTTCCTCACACGGGAGATGCTCCACTCCCTGCAGCATCTTGGTGGCTGCGCTGGACTCTCTGCAGCAGTTCCCTGTCCTGCTGGAACTGAGGGGCCACAACTGGACACAAGATTCCAGGTGTGGTCTCCCCAGGGCAGAGCAGAGGGGCAGGAGAACCTCTCTGACCTACTGACCACCCCCTTCTAACCCAGCCCAGGTCCCATTGGCTTCCTGGCCACAAGGGCCCAGTGCTGGCTCATGGTCACCCTGCTGTCCCCAGGACCCCCAGCTCCCTTTCCCCTACGCTGCTCTCTAACAGCTCATTCCCCAACTTACACTGGAACCTGGGGCTGTTGTCACCTGTGCTCAGACAGACGCACAGACTCTCAACCCATTCTTCTCTTGCAGGGCGGCGCTCAGAACAGGAGGCGAGGACAGAGTCCAAGCCTGGGCTACCTCCTCATCCCCCCCCAACACCCTCCTTGGAGCTGCCGTATTTGTGTTCACCTCAGGCAGGAGGCGTCCCCCGGGTATGCTGGACGGCGGGCCGCCGATGAGGGACACCACGCCGTTACAGTCCACCGTGCTGTTCCTCTTCACGTTCCGCCGCAGGTTGGGGAAGATCCGCGAGGAGCGGCTGCCTTGGCTGTAGCCACTGTAGCCGCTGTAGCTGCTCCTGCGGTCCCGGCCGCGGATGGGGATGAAGAGGGAATCCCTGCGGCCTTCGCTCTCCTCCACCGTGCTGTGCTCGTCGTCCGCAAACTCGTTCTCCGAGACCGGGTCACAGAATCGGCCTTTGTAGCTGAAGATGCTGCTCTTGCTGTTGTGTCGAGAGAGAAAAGGGGAGCCTGGGATGCTGAGGAGAGACTGGGAGGGAGAAAAGAGAGAACGACAGCAGCGTGAGGAGCGCGGAACAAAGCGGCGCAGGGCGTCAAGTGCTGCTCAAGTGTTTCTGCTCCTCTCCAGGTCTACGCAAACCATCACCACCCTTCGTCAGCTGCGCTTCAAGAGTTGTTCACCCTTGGCTGGCTGAGCCACCGCGGTGAAGTGATCTGGTTAGATGAACCATTTATGGCGGGGTAAGTGTGTGCCAGGGCTGCAAACTTGGGCCTCACGTGTCCTCCTGATCCGCCGCACGTTTAAGACAGTGGGCAAATTCCTTGACATGCTAATCAGGATCTGAACTAGAATATGATCCCGACTCCAAGCAAGCATAACCATTAGCGAAGGAAATTAAAAGTACCTGGTTCATGATGGAAAATTTCCTTCCCAGCCTGTTATCCGGGAGCCGGAACGCTTTCCTCCTCATGCCGTCCTCAGACTCAGACTTGAACACCTTCTCATTGTCACACTTCTCGTCTCCTTCTGACAGCTCCTTGTCCTTTCGTTTCTTCCTCCTGTTCCGACGCTCCTTGGCGCTCTTGGAACTGAGTTTGGAGATCTCGGAGGAGCTCCGCGACATCCTCCCCCCTCCGTCATCCTCCACCGCATCTTCAGACACCGTCCCTGCCGAAGTGACCATGGCAGCCGCCTGTGTGTCCAGGCAAGAGAAGGGAAAAACAGATCACATTTACCATGATTAATACTCCGTTTTCTGCTTTAAGAAAGATTAATACAAGTCTTTGGGACAGGGTTGAGATGCTTATTCATTCTCTTGGAAGAAACTTGCAGCCAGGACTTGTAAAATTTTTTCTAGACTACTTTTTGGAGGTGGTAAAATCTCAGTCCCTCAGCTTTGTTATAAGCATTTGGTAAAGGCCCAGCAAAGATTTACTTGTCTGTCTTGCAAAGATATTCCCACCCTTACCCAGGAACTCTGGGAACACTTAAAATTTCCTTAATTGAAGAGTTTTCTGCATATAATACAGAAAAAACAGCAGCAGAGAAGAGACAATGCACAACGTGAACAGCAGCAGAGAAGAGACAATGCACAACGTCAACTGATGCGGTGCCAGAGCAAACCAGCCACGGCATTGCTGTATTGTTTTATTATACATCACTGCTCTGTGATAACAGGCAAATAAACCTTCAAATATGTAGAAGCATCAAAAAAGAAAATGCAATTGAAACACTCACCTGTTCTTCCTGCTGCTTTTTCAGTTGCTCTAACATGGCCTTGAATTCCGCCTCCTTCTGCTCGGCCTCCTCCAGCGTGGCCTGGTTCTGCTCCTCGTAAGCCATGGCCACCACAGCCAAAATCAGATTGACCAGGTAGAACGAGCCCACGAAGATCACCAGGACAAAGAAGATCATGTAGGTTTTTCCTGCCGCTCGTAAGGTCTGGAAGTAGAAAAATAGGGTAGAGGGAAGAGAAAAGGGGAAAGCAACCTCAGAGTGACAGCGCTGAACTGACCCCAAGTTTCTTGACCTGAATGCTTCTAAGAAAACTGATTGAACATCCCAGTGCAAAGCACTAGGAGACTGCACATTCCTCAGCCATCAACACAAAGGTGATGCTTCCCTTCTGCTCTAAGGGAACATCCAACAGGCGCAAACTGAAAATGGTTCAGGACAGCGTCACACTTGACGCTTCGACTCCCTTAAAACAAAACCAAAGGGAGGAAAAGCCACGCAGCAAGGTCCCCAAACCACCCTCAGGGTACAGGGAAACACGGAACATCTTCCTGGTGGCTTTACTTGTAGTTACGCATTCAGACAAGAGGAAAATACAAAGCCCATCACCTTTTCCTTCCCTGTCTTGTCCCCAATCCTCACCTTGTAGAACGCTGAAGCAAAGTGTTTACTTACTAATTGATACAAGTTTTCCCAAAAGTCCTGAGTCATAAGGCGAAATAAAGCCAGGAAAGCCCAGCTGAAAGTGTCGAAGCTTGTGTAACCGTAGTTGGGGTTCCGTCCCGCTTTCATGCACGTGTAACCCTCCGGACATTGTCTGTGAACAAGACAATAGACACTTCAGGACACGGACCAGGTTCTGCCAGGTCTTCAGAGCTGCAGGACGGGGTGAAACACCAAGCGGAGGCAACAGCACATCCAACGTTGGCATTTCTGAACCTCCATCCCTACTTCTTGGATGATTCTTATGATCGGATTCAGCGGGAAATAATCTCGTAACGATCATTAGATGCAACTGCCTCCTGAGATGACATGGAAATGTCAGCTTGCCTTGTCTTAGTCGAACAGGGATTCATAATTAGATTAAGAAAGGCGAAAGCTTTTATATATGGAATAACAAAAGAAGCAAGAAGGAAATATTCCAAAGGTTCTGCCGCCATTAGCCAATGTCAATGGTAATTAAGAGTCTCCAATTTCAATAAAGCTCAACACTCACCCTGCGTCTGAGCTGTTACCACAGAGCAAAGGATCAGGGGCGCCGGGAATGATGTAAAAATTTGCTGAAGAAGGTAAGAAGAAAAGATTAGACGTGCACACATAGAGGATTTAACATATAGCGCTAGAAAAACCTTCACTTAAGAGCCCTCTGCATCCCCTAGTGATAAATATATCAGTAAACCAACTCAGCTTTAAACAACATCAGCTCCACTAACTGTGCCTGAGTTTAAACCCCGTTCTGGAAGTCGGGGCAGCATTTTGGATAAAGGTTTTAAACCAGCTGTGAGAAGGGAGGAGGAAATTAAGTCCCAAAAGCTCAGAGGTTGGTTCCTTGATCACCCACAGCATCATTTCAGCTCTGAAATCCTGCGGGACCAACAACCTCCCGTGTGTTCTCTGTCACTCAGCACCGGGATCTGCACGGGCAGTTACTTCCCATTGACCACATTTAATCACGTTTTAATCAGAAACAAAACAGAAAAAGATGCACTTTTGATAAAATGGCTAAAAATGCACAGCCAAGGCTTGCTGAAAGGATGAACTCAACCAGAAACGCCTTAACAGGGTTCTAAACACTGAAAAACACCCAAGGAAGGGGGTTTTCCCGCGCCAAGCCGGGCACATCACACTATAAGGCAGGTCAGCAATGCTGGTCTGCGGGTTTAAGCCAAACGAGGTGTGTTTAGGGACTATCTCTGCAGAAATACCTACACATATTGTTGGTGTATTCCTCCCAGTCGAAGCCCTTCGAGCCGTTATCCAGGAAAGTCTCGTTGACGTTAATCGGCCAGATCACGCACTTGTTCCTCAGGTTGCCCATGAAGAGCTGCAGGCCGATGAGCGCGAAGACGCTGAGGCAGAACACCGTGAGGATCATGACGTCCGACAGCTTCTTCACAGACTGGATCAGGGCGCCCACAATGGTCTTCAGGCCTGCGGAGGAGCAAACGAGACTAGAGATCACTCCCGCAGAGGGAAAAGGCACCGAAAACCCCAATACATGTTGCTATGAAGCGGCGGGTTCCTGGAACCGCCACGCGTTTGGGTTTCCCCACACAGTACGATGAAGGGGATGGATGAACGGAGCTCCCGGGTTTCGATGGTTGGAATGGAGCAAAACACCAACCAGCCCTCAGACCATTTCCCAGCGGAGAGTTAACAGTTTAATATGGCTGATGTATATTGTGCGGGAGATAGGGATGGGCTGGCTAGCAGTGTAGTGAGGAAATATGCATTAAGCATCAATTAACACCGTGATGAAACATCTACAAACAGGGAGTGGTAATTTATTAAAAGTATAAAGCCATATTATGAGCTTTTCTTGGCTTTGATCTGCTTGCATCCTGCGTGCTGCGATACAGCTGCTCACTGCCCCTAATCTCACGTCTTGCCATTCCATACGTAACTCTTCTTTTTCCTTGTTCTTAAATCTTGAAGCTCTTCAATCTCTCTGTTTATCTGTTTCAATTTCTGCCTGGAAACGTAACCTTTCCCTTCTGAATTGTTTTATGGTTGATACCTCTCCTTCCTTACCCTCCATTGGAATTGGAACTGCTACGTACTGGTGAACTCTTCTATTTTGCCTATAGTCTTCTATCACCCCATTGCTCAGAACACCCAAGCCTTGCAGCACGGGGCGCAAAGCACTCGGGAGTCATTGCTTTGTCTCAACAGACGTTAAATCAAGATACGCTGCTCCAAACCTCCGCGTGGATGTGTTTAGTTGTGTTTAAACCTGGCTTATTGGCCAAAAATACAACCTAAAAAGAGCAAATACCTGTTGAACTGCTCTACACCTGAAGCTTCTAACTGAAGTGGTCCCGCGCGTCCCCTTTCCCTGTGGGAGCTGAAGCACTTGGTTGGGATGGTGGGGTTTGGATTTCAGCCAGAGCGCTGGCTCGTCGGGCGTTATTGAGGCCGTCGGGATCGTTAATAGGCAAAGCTCACTAATATTAATACAACTAAACTCAGGCATAAGCCAAGAATCCTGCTGAGGGAGCTGGGCTTGTTTAGGCTGGAGAAGAGGAGGCTTAGAGCTGAGCTCAGCACTCTCTAGAACTACCTGAAGGGCAGTTCTAGCAAGGTGGGGATTGGGCTCTTCTCCCAGGCATCAGCAACAGGACAAGGGGCCATGGGCTTCAACTCTGCCAGGGGAAATTGAGGCTGGAGATTAGAAAGCAATTCTGTGCAGAGAGAGTGGTCAGGCATTGGAATGGCTGCCCAGGGAGGTGCTGGACTCACCGGCCCTGGAGGTTTTTAAGCTGAGATTGGACATGGCGCTTAGTGCCGTGATCTAGTAAACAGACTAGAGTTGGACCAAGGGTTGGACTTGATGGTCTCTGAGGGCTCTTCCAACCCCGTCCATTCTGTGATTCTGTGGTCTGCCAGCCAGGCTGGTGTGTAACAGGAGCCACCCGTGAACCAGGGGAAGAACACAGCACTAACGCTGATCTGGACAAGCAAGAATTTGGGGGTAGGGACATAGCACGGTGTTACAGCCCTTAAATCAGCCTTTCTGGTGTTGAACGGGATGACCTTGTGTCTACAAGTGAGTGGGGAAGGGGGAAACAAACCAAATAAATGATCGATCCAGCGGAACTTGGGGCTGTTCAGATCCCAGTCTGCCATAAACCTTCCCACACCAACACAGGTCTGACCCGTGCCGGGAACACCCAGATCCAAAAATCCATCGGTAAAATGGAATTCTTACAGAGGAATAAATTTTTTAATGTATTTTATTTCAATCTTCAAAACTTTTAATGGATGCCCAAGGCCTAATCCAACCCAGAGCACATTTTGGCTGATAAATAACCATCATGCCACGGTTCGCGTGCTCGTTCCGCTGCTCCAATACGCACCACGGCACGTGCAGCCACCGCCGCCTGTGGTTCTGGTTTGTGTGTTGTTCTCCCACAGTGTTTTAAGGAAAATAGGGAGTTGAACCAAGGGGATAAACTGGCAGCAAGAGTGTCCCAAGTCCAGGCACAAGCATCAAATCAGTTTTAACAAGGCGCAGCTCAAGCCTGCATGTCCCTGTTTAATGGGGGTGTCACGGGCAGTGGCATCGGGCAATTCAAACACCAATAACTCCGGAGCCAATTAAACAATATCTTTAGACGACCATAGAGTTTCGTATGGTCCGCCAAGCCATAAAGTGAAATAAATACGTCTATATTTTAGCTCATCGGTGCCACCGCCCACTCGTGTCACACGAACCCACACAGACCGGCTGACGACGTGGAATGTTGGGTTGTGTAATATTCTGGTAGCATTTCCCATTTCTATTTTGTCTGAAAACCACGCTGAGGACAATTCCAATTAATTACTGATCATTAGTCCTGATTGTAGCACTAAGACGATTTTATCATTTGCTCAGTGTTCAAACTCCCCTCCTGTTACATGCGCTGAGGCAGAGGTGGAATCCCTTTGTATTTTAATATTAAGTATATTCTAAAAATCACTTATTCCCTGAGACATGATAGCGCTAAAGCCCATAAAGAACATTCTGTGCCTAAATTCATGTTAAATAAGCCAAAAAGGCTTTTCCACAACTGCTTTACACTCTTCGTAAATGCTGCGGAGCCCCAGCCGGGGGGTCCCAGAGCCTCGGGGGCACAAATAACCCCAATTCTGCCCTTTACAGATGTGCTCAGCGCGCCCAGCACTAAACCTGGATCCCCCGGCTGCGGCAGCAAATCAGCCCTTTAACAAGTGTCCAGCAAACCATCCCTTTAATAATCCAGCAAGCCATCCCTTCAATAACCCAGCAAACCATTCCTTCAATAACCCAGCAAACCATCCCTTCAATAACCCAGCAAACCATCCCTTCAATAACCCAGCAAACTGTGCCGTTAGTGAGAAGCACATGAAGGGCTCGGATTCATTGGAAATAAAGGGGAAACTCCATCAATTTTGAGTCGTTTGGAGAGAATGACACAAAAGGGCACAGTTCTGCTGCTCCGCACGCTGCCGCACCAAGCAACCTGCGTCGCCTTCACTTTGGAGAGCGAAACGCACAGCAAACTGCTCTTAACAGGGATGCTTTAGTTTGGGCGAGGCGGTGAACCCCTTCAGGTCCCTCCAGTGCACTGCGAACTGCAATTAGCAAAGAGCTTTTGCTCTTTGGGGGTGCACTGCCGAACATTAAGGGACGCTGAGTAAGGAGGTTGTTGTAGCAGCCTCATTCGGTGCAAGGAAAGCAGGAGCCACTTAACATCATGCGCAACAGCCAGGTGCAGCTGATGGGATTAGCAGTCTGCAATGGGACAGGAGCGGTGGGCCCTAGAGCTCCATAGGCTGTTGTCTGGCAAATGTATATAGCCTGAGAAAGCAAAAGAACCATTATAACTTAATGCATTAGGAAAGCACAAAGAAATATAGAAGAGCAACACTCATTAAGTGGTTATTTTGGGTCGAGCACCTGAAAACTGGAAAGCTGCAGATGTGAAAACTGAGTCTTGAGCTTGACCTTAAAATTAGGGACACTTTTGAGGACCCGTCTGCACGGGGCTTTTTATACAGGAATTCAGGATGGGAATCCCATCCTCAGTCCGTGATGTCTCTAAGGACAAAGGAAGGGACATCGCTCACCCTGGCACCCAGACTGAGTCTAGAGGCGGCTTTGGAAGCGCTGGTCCTGCAAAGCCCAGCTCTGCGCAGCACCGGAACCGGGCAGGAATAATCAACTGACAACCGGTTCCACCGCAACACACAAACGCAAACCTTGGTAACGCCAAAGCTCCGTTTGACTCGGTGGATCCCAACCCGGCAGCGTTCTTCTGAAGACAGAGGTGGGGTGAGCGGCGTCAGATCAAACACGACCTGACCCCACGTACCTGCCGCAGCCTCATGCTAAAAGGTTTAATCTTGGTCGGGTTTTGCTCGCTTGCTTTATGAACTTGTTCCATCAGGAACGCTGGTGATAATGGGATGACTCAGCCTGAGGAGCAAGAGAGTGCCTGACCCTTTATTCATCTGGAGCTAAACTTTAGGCCTGGCTTTATTTCAGAGATCAAATAGCCACGTGCGTACGTAGATAAAGGAGCACGGAACAGCAGGCTGTCCATCCCATCATTTGATGGCCCAAAAGCCGTAATTTCCAACTACAGTTTATACAGACTGCAAAGCCCATCAAAAATATCCCAGTGCCATTTCTGAGGAGTAAGCGATGCGGGAAGAACGGGAGATACGGGAAACAGATACACGTAAACCAGCCTGTAATGCTTAACGGTTCTCACCTGGAATAACAGAGATAGTTTTCAAAGCTCGGAGAACTCTGAAAGTTCTCAATGCTGAGACATTCCCCAGGTCCACAAACTCTGTGACATATCTGCAATGAGGGAGGTCACACACAGAGAACACAGTGACAAAACACACACCGAAATCCACCACCGAGTACAGACAGAGCAATACGGCACTCACAGAGCCTGCACCCACAGCTAACACCAACCTTACCTGGGATTACAGAAATAGTTTTCAAAGCTCTCAGAACCCTGAAAGTGCGCAGAGCTGAAACATTGCCTAGGTTTACAAACTCTGTTATATACCTGCAGAATTAAACCAGAGTTAATGGCACCGTCGGGGTCACCGTCCTTTTCACACAGTTGTTTGTTTGCAGGAAACAGCTCGTCATTTAAAAATGCTCTAGGATTAGCGTTTAAAAGGGAGAGACGGACAATTTCAGAGCCAGAACACAGTTTAAGTGTCTCCCCACTGCAAGTCCAGCTCAGACACTGGCGCTCTCGCCTGTATAGGACTTGAAAATGTAACACTCTTGCTACAGAATGAAACTGTACGGCTGTCAATGTTTGAGGAGACGCGGTGACATCCCCTCGGGTCAGTGGTTTCAGGTTTATTCATGGGTTTAGTAAAGCACGATCATCTTTGCTTTGATCAGCATCCTTGGTTTGTACCCTGCACCACCTGCCCGAGCCACAGGTAGGAACGATCATCCCCTTCTTACAGAGGGATAAACTCGAGATACACAGAGGATAAGGGGCTCAGTAAGAGCCTGAGTTGTATTTTACCACGGCTTGGAATAGATTATTTCCTCTGTGCTGTCAGAAAGCAAACAGGGTATATATAAAGAAAGAAATGCACAGTATTCAAGCTCCTTCCCGGTGCAGAAAGGCCTTGAGTGCTTCATAAAAAGGATCTAAATAATGCACAGGCGTGTTCCACGCAAAAATAGGTTGTGTTTGAAGTGTATGGGCAACCTCATTGGAAATGAGGAGCGACAGAGGCGGAGCAGCTGGAGGTTTAGCGCATTGAGATCAATGCGCTGGGCCCTGTAAAGCTGGCGAGCTGCTACTTGTGAGTTTATCAAGAAACAAAGGAAATAACCAATTCGTGGGTTTGTGTGCACGGAATGGGGGAGTTTACACTGTGCAGACCCCGCTTATGTTTGCTTTTTAGGTACAACGCCCAAATCTTTGCATATGTTTTAATAGATGGCTAAAAAGCATGTAGGAAAAGAGCAGAAACTCCAGCAAAGCAGCCGTCTTAGCTGCAGATGCAGCCCCAACGAGGCGCTTTATGCAATTAAGGGAAGACCCAGAAATCTGTGCATCTCCTGGTTATCTGTGAGCTCAGACACCCCAGGATCCCTTATCAGAGCAACATGGGCCGAGCGCAGGAGAGAACGAGGAAGGAAAACTCCGCATCTCCTTTCTGCCATTGCACCTTCATTGAAGTGGGTTAATGATGCTCAATCTGAATGCGCAGGGACAAGAATTTCAACCTGTTTGGCTCCCAGTGTTGTGTTTAAACACATGGGCAACCTGCAATGCCAGGCGCTGTTATAAAGTGTGTTATTAATACCGGCAGTTTAGGGAAAATGATGTTTTTTGCAGCAGCGACTCCGTGAAGCTGCATTTTCAATGTGCGACTGCGCCAGGTTACCGCTTCCCTTCGGAAAATCAAGCAAGATTGGGGATTCACTTGAGTGAATCACACCAAGTTGGGAGGGAGTGTTGACCTGCTGGAAAGCAGGAGGGTCTGCAGAGGGATCTGGATGGACTGGAAAAATGGGCTGATTGCAATGGGATGAAGTTCAACAAGGGCAAGGGCCGGGTGCTGCACTTTGGCCACAACAGCCCCCTGCAGCGCTCCAGGCTGGGCACAGAGTGGCTGCAGAGCAGCCAGGCAGAAAGGGACCTGGGGGACTAATGGACAGGAAGCTCAACATGAGCCAACAGTGTGCCCAGGTGGCCAAGAAGGCCAATGGGATCCTGGCCTGTATCCAAACCAGTGTGGTCAGCAGGACCAGGACAGTGATCCTTCCCCTGTGCTCTGCACTGGGGAGGCCACACTGGAGTATTGTGGGCAGTTCTGGGCCCCTCAGCTCAGGAAAGAGATTGAAGTGCTGGAGGGTCCAGAGAAGAGCAACAAGACTGGGGAAGGGACTTGAGCACAAGCCCTATGGGGAGAGGCTGAGGGAGCTGGGCTTGTTTAGTCTGGAGAAGAGGAGGCTCAGAGCTGAGCTCAGCACTCTCTAGAACTACCTGAAGGGCAGTTCTAGCAAGGTGGGGATTGGGCTCTTCTCCCAGGCATCAGCAATAGGACAAGGGGCCATGGGCTTCAACTCTGCCAGGGGAAACTGAGGCTGGAGATTAAAAAGCAATTCTGTGCAGAGAGAGTGGTCAGGCATTGGAATGGCTGCCCAGGGAGGTGCTGGACTCGCCGTCCTGGAGGTTTTTAAACTGAGATTGGACATGGCGCTTAGTGCCATGATCTAGTCAATGGACTGGAGTTGGACCAAGGGCTGGACTCGATGGTCTCTGAGGGCTTTTCTAACCCAGTCGATTCTGTGATTCTGTGAGTTTTCCTTCACTGATTCTCCCCTTGCACACCCACCCTGTTCCTGAGGTCTCATCCCACCCCCTTGTGCCACAAAGAGCCGAAATAACGCCCAAACTCCACTTACGCCATCATGATGACGCTGAAATCCAGCCAGTTCCACGGGTCGCGCAGGAAGGTGAAGCCGTCTATACAGAAACCGCGCGCGATGATCTTGACGAGCGATTCAAACGTGTAAATCCCGGTGAACGTGTATCTGCGGCGAGGAGATCGAAGAGGGTGGTAAAGGTGTCGGTTTAGTGGGGAAAAGAATGAATTACAAACATTTTTGGGTAAAAACAGTGGCTCTAAAAGGTGGTTTGTATTCATATTAACTAAAATGTGAGTAGGAACAGAGTTCGTGGTATAAAACAACAGAATTAGGAGATTTTAAAGCACAAGAAGTGTTACTTACTCCACATTCTTGGACCATTCGGGTGGGTTACTAAAAGTCATGAATACACAGTTGGTCAAAATAGTGCACATAATGATCATGCTAAATACTGTGGGACAGAGTCAAGGATCAACGGGACACTTGTGTGGCTCTTTACAGCACCCCAGAGCCCCCAAAATCACCTCAGAGCCCCTCAAATGTCACCTCACAGACCCAAAAATCACCTCAGAGCCCCCAAAAATCACCTCAGAGCTGCCCAAAAGTCACCTCAGAGCCCCCAAAAGTCACCTCAGAGCTGCCCAAAAGTCACCTTAGACCCCCCAAAAATCACCTTAGACCCCCTAAAAATCACCTTAGAGCCCCCCAAAAATCACCTTAGAGCCCCCCAAAAATCACCTTAGACCCCCCCAAAAATCACCTTAGAGCCGCCCAAGAGTCACCTTAGAGCCCCCAAAAATCACCTTAGAGCCCCCCAAACCACCTCAGACCCCTCAAAAAAACACCTTAGAGACCCCTAAAAATCACCTTAGAGCCCCCCAGAAATCACCTTAGAGCCCCCCAAAAATCACCTTCGATGCAGGAAGCGAAGCCTCTAAAACCAAAATGAAGACGTTTCCGTTTCAGAGGCACTTCCTACACATCAATTAATAAGCAGGGCAGCTCATCCAATATACTCCTATTTATCTCTAATACCAGCTGATGGTTGGGAAGCTCAACCCCGGAACATTTTGGAACAGCTTTGCATTAGAAGGAAGTTTGAGAGATGCCAAAAGGGCAAGAAATCAGCACCTAATTACATCTAAGGTGCTTTTCCAGCTACTAATTGTATTTAACCATTTCTATTGAACTGGTTTAGCAGCTGGTTAGAGCTCAACTCTTCACATGAAGCAAAACCTTAAATCAACTTGGCTCCCAAACTTCTGCGCATTGAGGACGGACACAAATAGGTACAATTGAGCAGGGAAAACCAACCAAATGTTTCCTTGTCTAAAGAAGCACATTTTTAATGCAAAACAGTGGGTTTTTGTATAGACTCCGAGGCTGGTTCGGCACCATAATTCATAGATACCATTTGAACAGAGCAACGAGACAATAGGGATGGGATTTGTCAATGAACACACACCGGCTAAAGAACTCGGTAATGAAAAGGATATGAATGTATCAAAATTTTAATAGCTATTCTTCTAAACAGATTAAAAGGACTTAAAATGTACAAGGCAGGTGTGGCACTAAATCGGAAGAGTGTTTTCCCTCTGTTTAGGACTACAAAGGTCTGTGGAGACACAAAGAGAGAGAGAAAGGGAGAGTTAATGCATGGAAATCAAAGTGTTAAAGACCAGCAACTTTCACGGTCACAAAACAATAATCGCCTTAATGAACTCCTGTTAGGATAAAACACACCTACCGGTGACCACGGATAATTCTGCTCCAAACCATCCGTTCTATTAAACACCCCAGAGACAGCAGCAGCAAAATATCCCATCTAAGCGCACACGTGGTAGAAGCGCTAACAGAGAAAAACTGAGGCCCGAAGGCCATTTTGGGCACATTCCGTGTCGTCGGACCAACTCCTTGCGCTCTCATTGCCTTTAATTAGCGAGACGTTACTTTACACGGGACCTGTGGAATGAATCTGGAAACGTTAGGTAGGATTGATCTTATCTCTCCATCACCAGATGCTGTTTCACAGAATCCCAGAGTGTCAGGGGTTGGAGGGACCTGAGAAGCTCATCCAGTGCAATCCCCCCATGGAGCAGGAACACCCAGGTGAGGTTACACAGGAACCAGGCGGGTTGGAATGTCTGCAGAGAAGGAGACTCCACAACCCCCCTGGGCAGCCTGGGCCAGGCTCTGCCACCCTCACCACAAACAAGTTTCTGCTCAGATTTAAGCAGAACCTTTTGTGTTCCAGTTTGCACCCATTGCCCCTTGTCCTGTCACTGGTTGTCACCAGCAGAGCCTGGCTCCATCCTCCTGACACTGCCCCTTTCCATATTGATCCCCAGGAATGAGTCCCCCCTCAGTGTCCTCTTGTCCAGCTCCAGAGCCCCAGCTCCCTCAGCCTTTCCTCACTCGGGAGATGCTCCACTCCCTGCAGCATCTTGGTGGCTGCGCTGGACTCTCTGCAGCAGTTCCCTGTCCTGCTGGAACTGAGGGGCCACAACTGGACACAAGATTCCAGGTGTGGTCTCCCCAGGGCAGAGCAGAGGGGCAGGAGAACCTCTCTGACCTACTGACCACCCCCTTCTAACCCACCCCAGGTCCCATTGGCTTCCTGGCCACAAGGGCCCAGTGCTGGCTCATGGTCATCATGGTTTCATCTCCCACATCAGAAAGCACTGGGAGAATCACACACATCTGGAGCGGCAAAATCAAAACCAACCTTAATACCAGCTTGGAGCTCATTTGGCTACATGAGACGGTTAAACAGTAAATTATTTGAAAAGGAAATCAAAATTGGATCGCGGTTCGGCACTAAGCGAGAAGGATTAGTTAGCACAACCACTAATGCATCTCCCAAGAAAAGCGCGTTAAAGCCAATCCTGGGCGGCTCTTAAATTGCAGCATCAAGAGCGTTGTAACAACGATCTAAAAGGCCATCGGTTTTTCAAAGCTGAGCGTCACAGAGTGGTGACGGGACGCCCCATTCTAAGAGCCGCCTGTCTGTCCTTCCCTGACACCACAAACTATCCAAGTCTCACATGGGTCCTGTTTAAATCTCCGGCTGTCGCCTGCAAAGACGTCGCAGCAGGACCCAGCGCTTCGGGATGCTCACGGGCATCGCTTGTGAAGGTTTAAAATCTATACCACGTTTTAAGCAATGAAATCGCCGCTGTGACTGTGCTGAACATTATGTGGGCACAAGGGCCAAAGAAATTTCCCCAAACCTCCCCACGGTTGTTCTGAGAGGTGGTTCAGGTTCATTATGTCTACACGGGGAAAACAATCCCTGTGGGAGGCCGGCTCAGATACAGCTCAGTAAGATGGGTCCGGGGAACAATTTCTTCCCCAAAGGGCTGTGGGGCATTGAACAGGCTGCCCAGGGCAGTGCTGGAGTCACCATCCCTGGAGGGTTGGACAGACGGACATGAGGTTCTCAGGACATGGGGAACGGTTGGACTCAATGATCTTGTGGGGCTTTTCCAAGCAAAGTGATTCGAAGCCAAGGATAAACCACGCTTTACACAGGGACACAGGCCTGTGCGTGACGCTCCAACCCAAAGACTTTAGGCCTGTCCTAGAAGAGCGAGCCAGGCCTGGTTGGGAAGGCGGGTGTCGGCTGCTCCGTATGGACGCTCAGAGACTCTTTCCTTGGCATCCTGCAGTGAAAACATGGAAACGCGCATTTTCAGCAGCTGTTTCACAAGGATCAATGCAGAAATGGGGCATTCCCTGTGGTAATAGCAGCTCTTCCACGCCCTGCCCAGGTTTCTCTCTTTGGACCATAACGCTTGTTGAATTTATTCCCATGTCCAAAGCCCGTCCTAACTGGGCTTGGTGCAGCTCCAACACCAGGAAAGTGCTTTACGTTCCCATCTGCTCATCGATTCTGACGGTTCCAAGAGCTCTGGTTCCCCTGGGTAACTTCTAAAACCCTGGGCAAGTCTTCTCTTGGTCTCATCAACAGAAAGGAGAGCACAAAAGCCAAAAAGCGTTCGGCAATTTAAAGCCTCACCTTAGTTGTTCTTTCTGCTGCTGACATATTCCAACCCCATTTCAAAATGGCTGCCTGCTCTTAAAACGTTTGCTGGGTCAGGTCCAAGAATGTCCTTAAGCCCTTTTAAGATCTGCTGAGGCGAAGCTCAGAACTTGATGCAAGGCGATACCTGGAGAACGGCATTTTGCAGCCGCCTTCTACGAGCCGGAGCCTGGTTGAACTTCTCAAAGCCTCAGTTGGTTGCTAAAGGGTTGTGAAAAAGGCTCTTCTGGCCACTTAAAGTTGGTTGGAATCTGCGCTTCACAGAGACCTCAGAAATGTTGTGCTTTTAGTTCAGCAAGACCTGTGACACCGTCTCACAACCCGCTCATATCAAGCTCGGGATGATGACGAACGGGCTGGAGGGTTGTGATCAATGGTGCAGAGTCTGGTTTACCTGTAGTTAGTGGGGATCCCCAGGGCTCAGTGTTGGGTCCGGTTCTGTCCAACCTGTTCGTCAATGATCTGGATGAAGAGACCAAGTGCACCCTCAAGTTTGCTGATGATACCAAGAGGCTGTGCTCCCATTCAGAGACCTGGACAGGCTGGACTTGGCAGAAGAACCTGATGAAGGTTAACAAGCACAGGGTCCTGCACCTGGGAGGAACAACCCCCGGCATCAGCACAGGTTGGGGTGACCTGCTGGAACACAGCGCTGCAGAGAAGGACCTGGAGTTCTGGTCAACAACAGGTTGACCGCGAGTCACCAACGTGGCCTTGTGGCCCAGAAGCCAACGGTACCTGGGGGGCATTGAGAAGAGCGTGGGCAGCAGGTCAGGGAGGTTGTTCCTCCCGCTCTGCTCTGCCCTGGTAAAGCCCCATCTGCAGTTGAAGAAGGACAAGGAATTACTGGAGGGAATCCAGTGGTAGCTACAAAGATACTGAGGGGCATAGAGCATCCTATGAAGAGACACTGAGACAGCTGGGCCTGCTTGGCTGGAGAGGGATGTGATCAACAGGATCAATATCTCAGGGTGGGTGTCAGAGGATGGACCAGACTCTGTTCAGTGGTGCCCGACGCCAGGGTGAGCGGCAACGGGCACAGACTGAAACTCAAGAGGCTCCATATGAACATGAGGAGAAACGTCTTTGCTGGAAAGTGCCAGAGCCTGGCCCAGGCTGCCCAGATGGGTGCGGAGTCTCATTCTCTGAGACACTCAAATCCACCTGGACTGACCTGTGTGATCCACTCTGGTGACCCTGTGTGATCCGCTCTGGGGCTGGGGGATCTCCAGAGGTCCTGCAGCCCAACCAGCCTGGGGTTCAGGGATATAAAAAGAAGTAAGATCATAAAATATAAGCCTTCTCTACATCTATTTGTAAAACAGTGCATTGAAGCAGCTGTGCTGGGGAGCGCGACAACGGTGGCAAAAAGCATTCGGTTCTATGGAGATTTAACCACTCCACTTCTGTAATGGCTGAAAAGTGAGGAGGAGTGGGCAGAAGATTGCAGAAAAAACCAAGCCAGCTTTATGAAGAGCCCGAGAACATATGGACCCATATTCCTGCAGCGGCGAGTGGCGACTGCCTTAGTCTCAGCATCAAGAGAGAGCGGCGACTTTGTGCTGACACCCTGAGCAAGTTCCTTCAATGCAGATATTGTCAGAATGAATGTATAGGGAGCTCTGGCACCCTGTAGGGTGAAGACGTATGAACAGAATTAAACGTCAACGCAAGATGTTTTCCAATATTTTGGCTCACGGAGGTGTCTTTCCTTCATATTTATTTCTCCATCCCACCGCACAAGAGGATCAATTTATTGTTTCTCAGTAACTTATTCTTCACCATTGAAAATCTGATGGGGAAAAAAGGATCTGCCACATTTTGTTCTTGCTTTGAACTCACTGCAAGTAGGAAAAACCCTCAACGTTTTTTCTATTTATCGAATAAAACATTCCTGACTTAAATAAACCATTCTGCTTACTCTTACTGATCCCTTTAACCCTATTGGAGAGATAGAGCGGAAGAAAAGTAACATGAAACACGCAAGACCTGAAAAAAGCTTTTGGAAAAGAGGAGAAAAGGCGGATTTTTGGGACGGTCCCGACGCTTCTCGTGATGTCGGTGAAACGCAAAACCCGCTGATGGTTCCATGAGCTTGCGGGACCATCGGACGCCACGAGCAGAGGCGTCACTTGAATTTAACCCACCTGAGCTTATATACGGTCTCAGCTCCCAGAATATTCTTCTATTGACTCGTAAATGGTGACGCTGCGGGAACATGGGCAACTTTACCTCGTCCTGTGGCAAGTGCGACAGTTGAACCCAGTGAAATGGAAGTTAACTGAGGGAAAGGACCAAGACGTGGCAAAAGAGACATTCGACGAGAAAGAAGAGGGTGAGAATTGGGTTAGTAATAGTGACGGCCTGGGCCATCCAGGGAAGAGAAGATCTAAAAGATGGAAAAACATTACAAAAATAGAAATACTACTAAGGAAATAAAAGAGCAAACACCGAAGGAAGACAAACCTACAAGGCTCTGCTCGCTGTGCTGGGGATGCTCACATGGGTAGGTTCCTGAGCTCTGTTTGCACAAGGAGGTTCATGTACCTGCTTCAACCATGCGCTCCAGGCCAGGAGCTGGAAGGTGATTGCTCACAGGTAGTAGATTTTGGGGCTAATTTAGCTCCTTTTTGTCTTTCTGTAAGTACCAGGGAGAGTTTTTCCATGATTCTTTGTTTTGCAAATAGCAAAACACGGTGACTCCCCAATTCTCCCGAGAGTCACGACTCCCATTTTGTACAATGAAACGGGGCAAAAAGAAGCAGCTCGGCCAAAAGCGCTTGCAGGGCTGGGCCCCCAATTCAGGAGCTTCGACTCCTGTACCCAGGTTCTTTTTCTAGGTCACGCTGTTTCTCCTTTAAATATCAATTAACAGGCCACTGGAAAGTTCAGTTTCCTTAGATAAACCAAGATCACTGCGTCCTACCGCAAGGAAAAGCGACCAGCTGACTCGTTCCTATGGATGCCGTACGTCTGCGTTACAAGACCCGTGATGCAAAAGCTCCTGGCAAATGCTGGAGAGGAAAAAAGGAAAGAGAAATCTTGGAAAACCTCCCATGATTCAAGCAGATCCGCAATTCCTCACGATTCAGAGAAGCGGCTTATTTAATGGCCTTAAAAAAGCCTATTTGTGGGAAGTTTGAAGCGGCACGCACCTCGGCTATCGCCGCACCGGAGGCGCCGCGAAGGAAACGGGGCTGGTAGGATGTGAATCCGGCGTTGGGAAGAACGAGGCTCGTTTGCAGAGCAGCATCTCCAGAACCTTCCCCTCCACCTGCAGCTCCTCAGCATCTCACACTCAGGAACGTTTGGTCCCTTCTGGAGATGCGGTGGATGTTTTCAAAGCTGGGGGTGCGGCTTTTATGTCCTCTACAAATGATTTATGAATAGCGTTGCGTCGGGTTGTTCCCCTCGGCCTCCTGCTTTTGGGGGGATATTGGGACAAGCTTGGGGCTCTACCTGGTGCTGCAGGATGTGGGGCGCCCGCCGGCCCTTTGGCACCGCTCTCCTCTTTCAGCAGGAAAGGACATGGCCCAATTCACCCCTGGA
The DNA here is from genome assembly GCF_963082525.1 of Nesoenas mayeri. Taxonomy (NCBI): domain Eukaryota; kingdom Metazoa; phylum Chordata; class Aves; order Columbiformes; family Columbidae; genus Nesoenas; species Nesoenas mayeri. Next base: position 2,332,003 of record NC_137558.1, on the reverse strand, counting down.
AGGCTACGGGAGCACCAGGAGCGCAGCAAACACTCCCACTGGTGTTTGCAGTGATGTTCCATGACACTTCGGTTGGGTGCGAGCAGCCACGAACCAAAGAGATCCAGGGAACTGCACTTCATAGGATCATAGAGTCATTTCAGTTGGAAGAGACCCTCAGGATCATTGAGTCCAGCCATAACCCAACCCATGTCCCTAAACTTAATCTAAACGCCTTTTAAACCCCTCCATGGACACTGACACCACGGCCCCGGCAGCCTGTTCCAATGTCTGAGTCGGTTACCTGTCTCTTTTTTCCACAGTTTGCCCACACCAAACCCAGGCAACACCAGATTTGCTTAATAAACAGAAAATAGTTCCTAAAGAGAACATATTTGTGAGGGAAACCATCAGCTGCTGTCTCAGCAGCAAGAGCAGCTTCAACACAGCACCCACCGAGCACCAGCCTGCCCGGTATCCAACACACACCAATCACCGTATTCCAAAGCCGGTACCCGCGCTGCTGGCACCACCAACACAACAAATAAGCATTAATTTCACTAGTGTGAATGCAGAACAAGGTCAGTTATACCCAACGCTAGCGGCAAATTCAGTTGGTTTCATAGAATAATGCTCTGCCAGTCACAGAATCGCCTCTGAGCATGACAAGAAATGTCCGTCCCAACCCAATGTCACCCGTGACCACACACTGATGTGACACGGCAGCTGCTCTGCCCGACTTTGAATGGTCACATCACAGAATCCCAGAGTGTCAGAGGTTGGAATGGACCTGGAAAGCTCATCCAGTGCAATCCCCCCATGGAGCAGGAACACCCAGATGAGGTTACACAGGAACCAGGCGGGTTGGAATGTCTGCACAGAAGGAGACTCCACAACCCCCCGGGCAGCCTGGGCCAGGCTCTGGCACCTCCCTGTCCTGCTGGAACTGAGGGGCCACAACTGGACACAAGATTCCAGGTGTGGTCTCCCCAGGGCAGAGCAGAGGGGCAGGAGAACCTCTCTGACCTACTGACCACCCCCTTCTAACCCACCCCAGGTCCCATTGGCTTCTTGGCCACAAGGGCCCAGTGCTGGCTCAGCCCACAGCACCGGGATTCCCAGCTGGTCTCCCATCCAAGTACTGACCAGGCCCGACCCTGCTTAGCTTCTGAGATCGGGCCTTCTCAGGGTGCTATGGCTGTATATATTATATACGTATATATATAGATATATGTTCCCCAAGTATATTCTGATAGTATGTGAACTAAACCCTTTTTCCAAGGGCAGAGCAGAGGGGCAGGAGAACCTCTCTGACCTACTGACCACCCCCTTCTAACCCACCCCAGGTCCCATTGGCTTCCTGGCCACAAGGGCCCAGTGCTGGCTCATACGGTCAAACCTCTGGCTTCTCAAGCAGCGCAGGTGAGTTACAGTTGGTAACAATCTCAAATTCAATTTCTATCAAAGAAAGCCAAGAAAAACAGTAGAAAAGAACCTGAGTTTTAAGAAAATCAGTGATTGCGCTCTGCCTTATTTCACCAGGAGATCCTTCCCCTCCATTTCCAGCACAGTCTTTGTTTACTCACCCCTTCATTTCTTAACGCATCTCGGCAGACTGAATTCCACGCCAGTAATGAAATACATACTTAAAACAGTTACCGTCATCCTGTAATTAAGTGATTCTTATTGCCCTCATGGTTAAAATGGGCACATTAGCACAACTTGATCTATTTTCAGTTTCCAGACCTTGTTCTCCTAACTCAGCTGCTTAAAGATCCATCTCATCACCCCTATTAAACCTCAAAGAAAAACACAAAGCAAACCAAACGAGCCCCATCCAGCGCCTCCATTCTTTGCCTTCTACTCAACCCACACCCAAACCTGCGATTTCCTACGAAAAAGGCGCTTTAGCGACGTCTTTCTTGCAGACTCACTTTCTGGGTCATGTAATAAGGGTCAAAGTCCTCCAGCGGAACAGCAACCAGGCCTTTGGGGATGTCCCCGTAGATGAAAGGCAAATTCTTCCCCGCCTCGAGGTCACTGTTTGGTTTTGGTTTGCTGTCTTCATCGTCGTCGCGGTGGCTGCTGTCTTGCTTTGGGCGCTGCTTCTTTTTTAGCTCCGCGATGTGTTTCTCGATGTTAGCCAGAGATTCCGGAGTGAAGGGTTTAAAACTATCGGGGCCTGGTGGTGCGAGCAGCCGCGCTGCCATCTTTTCATCCTGCAGCAGCTTCTTTAGTGGTGGCGCTCCCCGGACACGTCAGCTCTACAGGGGCAAAGAGCAAAGGGACAACGTCAATCGCTGCAAAAAACAGATGGAAAAGCGGAAAGCGAGGAAGATCCAAAGGCTCTTCAAGTCCTCCCGGAGTCAGAAAAGCAGAATTGATGCTTTTCAGTCCCCGTATGAGCTACGGGCAGATACGCAAGCGCTGGACATTGCGGGAACCTGCTCGTCCCTGCCCATTCCATCCTGTCCCCCCCATTATTACCTGTTTCCCCGTCCCTGCCCTTCACTGTTTTACACCACAGACAAACAGACACACAGACCCGGATCCCAACACCCCGATCTCCTAAACACAAACTCTACTCGACGACAGAAATGGTTCTCAAAAGCAATTTTATCCAAAGCAGCGCTTACCCGCGAAAGTTATTCTACCAACCACTGCTCTCCAGCAAACTGATTATTAGATCAAAACATTATTAGATCAAAACTGAGTATTAGATTAAAAATTAGTATTAGCTTAAAAATTGATATTAGCTAAAAATTCCAAGTCAGGCCTATCCCAGGGTCAAGGTGTTCAGCCTCATGTAACGAGGGCGGCTCGTTCCTCCTCCAGCTAACGAGGTGTTTAGCAAAGTGCTTCTCTTAATGTGCGTAACACAAGGGGAAACTTGGGGCCAACATGCACCCGATACGCTGAGTTCTGAAAAAGATGCTCCTTTGCGTCCTACCAGATGTTAATTATGGTGGTTAATGAGCAGTTTCCTTAACGACATGGGCATCCCCAGGACCGGACCCCGGTGGGGTCACATCTCCGCTCCAGGAGGTCAAATCTCACCCCTTCCTCTTGCATCTAATTACCAGGGTTTCTATTCATTCTCAAGCCCTAAGAATGAAGTGATTGTAAAAGCCTCTCGCCGAGCGCAACGGCAACGCCTGCAAGTTACATCTCTATAATGCACGAGTTACGCCGAGGCTCCGTTTCACCCCATCCAGCCGCCTCCAAACCCTCGGCACCTTTTGCCAAAGCCTCGCTCGAGTGAGCTGAGAACAAACGGCATTGCCGAGGCGCCGGGGCTGCTCGGGGCGCCGGAGCCACCGGGGGCTGCTCAGGGCGCCGGAGCTGCCGGTGCGGCAGCACTGCGGTGAGCGCTGCAGGGGAGCGCGGCTCCGCGCGCCCGACGCGGCCACAACCCCAGAGGAACGCGAAACAACCACGAGGTTCCGGCACGGGAACAAGCGAAAAGCTCCGCACCGCACGGCCGCTTAGCGAGGGGAAAAGATCGGCGGTTAAGCCGCACGCACGGTGTCAAAATGGGTGTTAAGTAGCCTCTGCGAGCAGAATGACTTTCAAGTTCCTTGTGAACTACAATACAGGATTGAATCATTAAAATCTAGCTGGTTTAGCATATTAGCCACCAAGAGGCTTCCCAGCCCTTGGCTTTGAGCACTGGGTGTTCTCCCGGGGCAGAACCCGTCACCGAAACCGTCCCATGTTAAGGACACGCTTCTCAACCCCAGCAATGGGCACGTCCCGACACCGCGAATCAACCTGCCTGTGGGTTCCATGATCAACCCAGCACAGGTTTCACAGAGTCCTTTTCTGCCAGCACTCGGACATCCCAGCCTGTCGCTCAGCACCGGGGGGTCTAAATGCCACAACGTTGTATTTAAATGGCCCCTCCAAGCAGTTTTGGGTGATTCCTGAACCATTTACACACCCGAGGGCTCCGGACCCAAAGCTGCACCGCACCTGTCCATTTAAACGCTGTTTCTATCTCAGGTTTTATCCAGAGCCAAAAGAATTCAAATGTAAACCCCTCTTCTTATGTAACTACCCTGGGATTTTGTCATATAAACCCAACCGGGTGTTTCTAGAGTAATAATAAAGATTCAAAAACGTGGCAAGAGGGGGAAGCAAAGCCAGTGTCCTGGTCATATTATCTCCAAAAACATCATGGAACAGCGTGTTAGTATTAGGGAGAAATTAATTTATTCTATTCTTGCAGCATTTGCATGCGTTTAATTACCAAATTTCCCACATACTGTGAAAGTCTACGGCAGCGATGGGGATGTGGTCTAATTGAATGGCACAGATAAATATGGACGGGCTGGAATTAGAAACCAAAGTAGCGCAGGGACACGGCACAAAAAAGGAAAGAGTGAAGGCAGGAGGGAAGGCCCGATCTGATCTGAAAGGATGGGGATGGAACGTTTAATGTAATGTCTACTGAATTCCTTAATTCAGACCCACTGAGCAGGTTTGGTATCCCTGATGTTCTCACCATGACCCCCAATCTCCAGCTTTGCCATCGACAGAACCACCCAGAATATTTCAGAAAGTTTGTTTCCTTAAAAAATATCTAAATGGTGGGAGTATGAAGGGTTTCTGCTCGCAGGATTCACTGGGGTCTCGGTGGGAAGAAAAGCTCAATAACAACACCTTTTCAGGTGAGGATACGGTAATATTGCTTAAACGTCTGTCGGTATTCACCAGGAAGGGGTTTCAGTGCTCATGGGAAGAATGGGGTAAGTTGAGAGAGCATGAACATCCGCTAAATAATGATAAGGAAGAAGGAGGAGGAGGAGGAAGGAAGGGAGGGAGGAGGAAGGAAAGAAGGAGGAGGGAGAGGAAGGAAAGAAGGAGGAGGGAGAGGAAGGAAAGAAGGAGGAGGGAGAGGAAGGAAAGAAGGAGGAGGGAGAGGAAGGAAAGAAGGAGGGAGAGGAAGGAAAGAAGGAGGAGGGAGAGGAAGGAAAGAAGGAGGAGGGAGAGGAAGGAAAGAAGGAGGAGGGAGAGGAAGGAAAGAAGGAGGAGGGAGAGGAAGGAGGAGGAGGAGGAAGGAAGGAGGAGGAGGAAGGAAGGAGGAGGAGGAAGGAAGGAGGAGGAGGAAGGAAGGAGGAGGAGGAAGGAAGGAGGAGGAGGAAGGAAGGAGGAGGAGGAAGGAAGGAGGAGGAGGAAGGAAGGAAGGAAGAAGGAAGGGAGGGAGGAGGAAGGGAGGGAGGGAGGAGGAAGGAAAGAAGGAGGAGGAAGGAAAGAAGGAGGAGGAAGGGGAAGGAGGAGGAAGGGGAAGGAGGAGGAAGGGGAAGGAAAGAAGGAGGAGGAGGAAGGAAGGAGGAAGAAGGAAGGAGGAGGAAGGAAGGAAGGAAGGAAGGAGACTAATAACACTAATACTACTAATAATAATAATATAAAAAGCCCCAAAGCAGCTGCATACAACAGGAGTGTCAGCACATCTGTTTCTGGGTTGAATTCAGGCTCCACTTGGTCTATTTCGGTAAAACTTCCTGCTGTAGGAATCACAACCTCTACAGGAATCACACCCGCTACAGGAATCACACCCGCTACAGGAATCACAACCTCTACAGGAATCACAACCTCTACAGGAATCACACCCGCTACAGGAATCACACCCCGCTACAGGAATCACACCCGCTAAAGGAATCACAACCTCTACAAGAATCACACCTGCTACAGGAATCACAACCTCTACAGGAATCACACCCGCTACAGGAATCACACCCGCTACAGGAGTCACAACCTCTACAGGAATCACACCCGCTACAGGAATCACACCCCGCTACAGGAATCACACCCGCTACAGGAATCACAACCGCTACAGGAATCACAACCGCTACAGGAATCACAACCTCTACAGGAACCACAACCTCTACAGGAATCACACCCCGCTACAGGAATCACACCCCGCTACAGGAATCACACCCCGCTACAGGAATCACAACCTCTACAGGAATCACACCCCGCTACAGGAATCACACTCCGCTACAGGAATCACACCCCGCTACAGGAATCACAACCAAGAGCATGACCTGCTTTTCATTCCTTTTGTGTGTGTGTATTTATATCAGTTACTAGAGGGTGTTCACAAAACATCAGGCACTATCTAGTTATTTGATTTTGAGACCAATCAAGCTGGAAACCAGCGGGAGGACTGGGAGCTGATGGGAAGCACTGGGACCTCAGGGGACACCGGGACTTGTCACCGTCACCCGCAGTTGGTACATGGAGCTCCCTGGGGCCACATGGAAATAATACGTGTGTAAAGACGCAAAGATCCAAGATTTCACACCAGAAATCAAAAATACCAGTGCTGTACTGAGATGCCCAGTTGCTGAGACTTAATGATTTTTTTCTAAGTGTTCCCAGCAGCCCATTTACTGGTACATTATGAAATATTCTAGTCAATTATTCAGGCTGATTGTCAAAATAAATTAAAAACCACTTTTGAGGCGATATCTTCGCTTTAATACATTTCTCCGCTTATTAATTTGCGCGATTCGATGGTTCACAGAACATCTTTCGGCCCCTTCGAGGTGAATTTTGTACAGTCCTCTGGAATTCTGCATCGTGTTTGACACCATGAAGGAGAAGGAAGAGGAGATATTTCCATTTGGAAGCAACACCTATGGGTCTGTCGCTATATAAGATATTGCAGATGTTTCCCAGGCGCTTGACGCTCAAGTTCAAGGGCAAGAAAGGGGTTTGGCTCTTGGAACAGAAGTTGCAGAACTGAACTTGAACACCCACTGAATGGAAACATCTGGAGGAGGCAGAAGCTCAGCAGCAACCCAAAGCAATAGGAACATATTAGATGTATTAATATTTAAAGATGCTTTAATAAAAACCTTAGAAACTAAAAGATGTAGTAGTGCGGGGGTTTCCAGTCCCTACCAGCAGCACCACAACTTCTTTAGTGTCACTTAGTGAGTTAGAAGGACAAAAAGATAGTGAATCCCTGTTCGCCGTTACCCGAAGGCAACTGGTGTTTATCACCTGGGAACACGGAGACTCGTCCAGATGACGCAAGTTCAAGTGCAGCACTTGAGCTTCCCCTCTCAAAGCACAATTTCTAACCAAGGAATGATCCAAAATAGTTACCGTGCGATAGTTAAGACACTAACTTGAATTTAATTCCGTGTTCGGTTCACTCAGCCTATCGGCGACGCATAAAATAGGAGCAAGGTAACAGTTACTCTGTACAATAAGTATGCAATGTAAAATAATTCGGGAGGAATTCATGTGATGTTGTGGTATGATTATAAATGGTACAAATATGAAAATGAGGACAACAAATAACCCCCCTTCCAGTTCTCTCCTCTCACACAACAGTTTTCAGAATTTCTGCAATGTTCTGGAATGCAGCCCATGCAGGCCTGGGGTTTCCTTAGGAGTTCATGGAATCACAGAATAGTTTGGGTTGAAGGGACCTTCAAATGTCACCTTATCCACCATGAGCAGGGACATCTTCAGCAGCTCAGGGTGCTCAGAGCCCCGTCCAGCCTGGCCTGGGATGTCTCCAGGGATGCTTCATCCACCACCTCTCTGGCCAACCTGGGCCAGGCTCTCACCACCCTCAGGGTGACAATTGCCTTTTATCCAGCCTGAATCCCAGAATCCCAGAGTGTCAGGGGTTGGAAGGGCCCTGGAAAGCTCATCCAGTGCAATCCCCCCATGGAGCAGGAACACCCAGATGAGGTTACACAGGAACCAGGCGGGTTGGAATGTCTGCAGAGAAGGAGACTCCACAACCCCCCTGGGCAGCCTGGGCCAGGCTCTGCCACCCTCACCACCAACAAGTTTCTTCCCATATTTAAGTGGAACCTCCTGTGTTCCAGTTTGCACCCACTGCCCCTTGTCCTGTCCCTGGTTGTCACCAGAAGAGCCTGGCTCCATTCTCCTGACACTCCTCCTTTCCATATTGATCCCCAGGAATGAGTCCCCTCTCAGTGTCCTCTTGTCCAGCTCCAGAGCCCCAGCTCCCTCAGCCTTTCCTCACACGGGAGATGCTCCACTCCCTTCAGCATCTTTGTTGTCCTAATCTCCCCTCCTTTGGTTTAAACCATCACCCCTTGTCCTATCTCAACAGGCCCTGCTCAAAAGTCTGTCCCCATCTTTCTTCAGGCCCCTTTTAAGCACTGAAAGGCTGCACTAAGGTCTCCCCAGAGCTTCTCTTCCCCAGCTGAACACCCCAACTCTCTCAGCCGTTCCTCCCAGCAGAGCTGCTCCAGCCTCGCATCGTTTCTGCGGCTCCTCTGGCCCCTCTCCAGCAGGTCCAGGTCTGTCCTGTGCTCAGGACCCCAGAGCTGGACGCGGTGCCCGGGGGTTCTCACAGAGCGGAGCAGAGGGGACAATCCCCTCCCTCCACCTGCTGCCCACGGGGCTGGGGATGCAGCCCAGGGCACCACTGATCTGGTACCAGCACATTACCGGCTCATGTCCCATCTGTGACCTCCAGCGCCCCAAATCCCTACAGGGCTGCTCTGCATCCCCATCCCAGCCTGGATGGACACCGGAGGTTGCCCGACCCACAGGCAGGACCTTGAACTTGGCCTTGTTGAACCTCATGATGTTCACACAGCCCCGCGTCTCCAGTTACGTTGTCTTCATCACCTTTTCTCACTACCCCGCGCATCTCCCATCTGATCAAACAAACCTCACCTTCCCCAACATCTCACCAAAGATGTAGATGTAGCAATTCAACCATTCCTAATGGTTTTAACACCACTGATTTCACCACTCAATAAAAAGTTCACCTGCTGGAAACGCCACTGGAGCAGCATCGGAACAGCAGCATTTCTCACTCAGCCCCATGTTTCCAGAGCACTTTCCCACCTGGGTACAAATATATAAAGGGCCTGTGCATCACTTAAATCCCATTAAATCACTAAGGTGGGTGAAATCCACACAAATGGCCTAAGGAGCTGTGATCCAGCTGTAACTCCACGCTGCTTTATCACGAGTTCAGCCCCTAGAACCAGTCTGATTTTTAACGATATCAAGCATTGACACCTCTTGATTTCCACAGAACATGCCTGGAAATGAAGACAACTTTTGATCCTTCCTGCTTGCAGAGCGACAATATTCTTGCTACAGAAACAACTCCTGCCCGGGCCAGACACACATGAGCTATTTGTGATTAGCTTCAATTGCCCTGTTTTTCAAGCATTATTCCCCCAAACCCAGCGCCAGAAGCGCCAGATATTCCTGAGTTTGCCCCAAAGTTAGAGCTTCCGATCCCACCTCTCAGCTCGGGGCAAGCGCGATGGTTTCAGAGCACGCCCCAAATAAACGCATGTGGATTTCATTTGCTTTTAAAATCCATATGGGAGTTCTAGTAAAAATAAGAGAACATGTATACATACCAAGGGGAAACAAAAGGAAGGTTTTATTTATGTAAATTCAAGGCTGCTCGCTGTAAAGCTCACAACGCATTATACGCTACTCAACAACGAACACGTTACTGCTGGTTGGTTTTTAAAAGATCTTCTCCAAACTCGCTGCTCAGAACACTTTGGTGATAAACTCCTCACGCCTTCTGCAGCACAACTAACACAGAACGGGACTTTCAGCCATTTCAAAATGCAAAAATCTTGCTATTTAAGACCTTTTTTTTTACAGAAAGGAGCGATTTTCATAATTTTGCTACAGTCCAGTCCCTATCGGCTGCACTTTGATACCCGGTATGCCGATGTGCTCCATTGAGCAGGAATAAGAGGTGTTTGTAGGACAAGACGGAGGGAAGAGGAGGCAGAAGTTCCTCTAACTCCAGAGCAGGATTTAAACCCAGGCTTTCCTAAGCCAGAAGACCCAAAGCCTGGAATCCCAACTGGTGTCAGGGAGGGTTTTGAAGGGACATGGGGGACTAATGGACAGGAAGCTCAACATGAGCCAACAGTGTGCCCAAGTGGCCAAGAAGGCCAATGGGATCCTGGCCTGTATCCAAACCAGCGTGGTCAGCAGGACCAGGGCAGTGATCCTTCCCCTGTGCTCTGCACTGGGGAGGCCACACCTGCAGTATTGTGGGCAGTTCTGGGCCCCTCAGCTCAGGAAAGAGATTGAAGTGCTGGAGGGTCCAGAGAAAAGCAACAAGACTGGGGAAGGGACTTGAGCACAAGCCCTATGGGGAGAGGCTGAGGGAGCTGGGCTTGTTTAGTCTGGAGAAGAGGAGGCTTAGAGCTGAGCTCAGCACTCTCTAGAACTACCTGAAGGGCAGTTCTAGCCAGGTGGGGATTGGGCTCTTCTCCCAGGCATCAGCAACAGGACAAGGGGCCATGGGCTTCAACTCTGCCAGGAGAAATTGAGGCTGGAGATTAGAAAGCAATTCTGTGCAGAGAGAGTGGTCAGGCATTGGAATGGCTGCCCAAGGAGGTGCTGGACTCACCGTCCTGGAGGTTTTTAAGCTGAGATTGGACATGGCGCTTAGTGCCATGATCTAGTCAATGGACTGGAGCTGGACCAAGGGTTGGACTTGATGGTCTCTGAGGGCTCTTCCAATCAAGTCCATTCTGTGATTCTGCAGCAGGAACCCACCTCATCTTTATTTTATTCTCCAGCTTCACAACCGTCCCCTCTGCACACAAGTGAAATAATGAACCATAAGGGGAAGACGTGAGACTTTGGTTATATCCGAGCCCCTCTTAAGCCAACAGCCCGACGATGACAAGCTCTCTGCTCCACTAACAGGAGCCACCGCACGCAATTTCCTCTCTGTGGTTTCCCAGATTATTTTCCCCACCCTCATTCCCAACTCCGGCGCTTTGCTTTTGTTATTTCGTCGCATCTGCTTTAACCCCAACCATTTATTTTGCACACAACGATAACTGATCGTTCCCGGGGTATTTGTTGCTGTCAATGGCAGTTGCGGCCGATCGATGGTGAATGGGCAGAACGCGGCACCGCGGCCATTGACAAACAGGACGGACCAACCGACGCGGAAAGTTCATCGTCATGAAAAAGCTGCTGAACGAGCCCAGCAAACCCACCGAGGGACGCGGACACAGCAACAGAAAGGAGGATAATGCTACAATCTGCATATTCAAGCCGCTTAATTTACACTCCGCGCCGACTTTGTTTCTGTTTTATTTCACCGCCTTTAGCCGAGAATCAAGTCCAGCCACACTCAATTCCTTGCAATACGCAATCGCTCTCCTGTGCGTTAGAAACGCAGCTTTCCCCCTCTGCTCACAAAATAGTCACATAATTAGACTCGTTCCACTGAGCAGTACAATATCTATACCATGATCTAGATACGAGCCATACGTATCGGCTTATATAACTGGTTAAATTCTTTGTAACAGGTCCAGGTCCTCTCACCCAGGGTGAATGACACTGTAAAGTGCTGAAACGTGTAAAAAAGGATGGAGTAGCCATTTGGTCACGCCGTTAATCGTTTTAATTTGTTAATCATAATCATGATAATCATTTTATTTAAGCATTCTTGTAGGTAAATTGTTTTATTTAATCGTCCCCACACGTAAGAACAGGGACTTTTTAAACACACGGCAGATGGGAAACACGAGCGGCTGAGCTCCGAGAGGCCTGGTGTTTCACCGCACGGAAAATGGCATTAACGGGCGCTGCTGCGAGCACCGACCGCTCCATTATTACCCTAAAACGCATCAACTCCTCTCCGGTCGCTTTACAGCACCAGCGGCTATTTATAGGTGATGAACCGCTTCCCTAAATTTACATAACCAAACCCGAAAAATGGGGAGATGGGGGGGGTTCTGAGGGACCCTGGCTCTGGGGGGGGTGGTACCGGGAAGCGGCCCCAGCGCGGCTGTTCCCGGCACCGCCGTCCTGACTGGGAACACCAGAGGACTCGCCCCCCCGGGCTGCTCCCCAACCCGTCTTTGGGGTTGGTGACCCCCCAGCACCACGAGCTCCTTTGAGAAGAGCATCCGCCACCAACACAGATGGAAAAACAGGGATTCTCATGCGAGAATATTTCGCCGTCCCCTCCCGCCGGAGCGGGACCCGGCACCACCGCCCGTGCGGACACAACTGATGTAATGCCCGCTCCTTTCTCGCCTCTGGAGGGGCCGTCGGGCTCCTACAACACCCTCGTTCCCCATCATTAAACCTTCCCCAGTGTGAAATGAGGACATAGGGGTCACGGGGGGGGTGGAATGCTGCAGTGCTCCCAGGTTACATGATACAGAGATACAACCAGCACCCCAGAAACCGGCCCCACCTGGGCAGATCTCCCGGGATCTCCTGCCCATCCCTGGCACACACGGACCTACCGCAGGTGGGATCCCCCTCCGAACCGCAGCGCGGGCCCCACGGCTCCTCGCACCCCGGCTTTCCGCTCACACGCGCTCCCCTTCCCCATGGACTTTCAGACTTTGCCTCGGATCATCTGCAGCTTCTGCTGTGGAGCATCTTCCAGCTTCCCCACCCCCACATCAGCTGGGCAGCATTTGCACCAGAAAGGAGCTGGGGGGGGAGGGGAAGAAGACACCCAGATTTTTAATAGAAAAAAAGCTTGTGAACATGCAATTCCCTCTCCCCAGGAAGGAAAAACACATAAAACTGCCCTCAGCATTCCCCCCCAAGTCTGTGCAGTGGAACGAAGCAAGAGCGCAAACCGCGATGCCAACATCTGGGTCGGGATGGAGCCTCAAAGCCCCCCCCGGCCATCTCCCCCATAAAAGTCCAAGTTGCCCCCTCCCCTGGCAGCGGGGCTGGGGATGCTGACCGGGGGTGGAGGCCGGACCGGCTCTGCAGCGAGGGCTGCGGGGGGAAGGGACAGGAGAACTCCGGCTCTCCCTCCCCACAATGCAGACAAAGAGCACAGCCCCCAATTTAGGGCCGGGGAGAAGGGGCCCGAGCGCCCCCCGGGCTGGGGGGAGTGGGGAAGGTGCCCAAAGGGAACTCCGGGCCCGGGGGTGCAGCGGGAGATCCCCCCTCCCGGCACCGGCCGGGGGACGCGGACCCGAGGCCGCGGCCGGTTGGGGGCTGGGACCCCCCCACTTCGCGGGGGAGCTCGGCCGGAGCGGGGGCACCGGAGGATGGACCCTCCCCGGTGGGGCCGCCCCGGGACCCCGCGGAGCCAGGAGGGCGGCGGTGATGGGGAGAGCAGAGGGGACACCTCGGCACCCCCTCCCTGAGCGAACGGGCGAAGTCTCCTCCGCAGGGTGGGGAGGGGAGAGGCTGCCCGGCCCCCCATCACTGCAGGCGGATTTGGGGCGGGGGTTCCCCCGGCCCCCCAGCCGGCTCCGGGCTGCACCACAGAGCGCTCCCCACGCAAGCCAAGAGCTGCTGGAAAACCGCTCTGCGGCAAAGCCCCCGCCCGGGGTGGGGGAGATGAATTAAAACGAAATAAATGAAAAAGCCGGGGAGCACAGGCTGGGAGCCCCCGCGCCGGGGCCGCAACTTACTGTGGCCGCTGCACTTAGCGCGTCTCCCGCAAGGCGTTGCTGGACTGCGGAGGTGGGGGAGCTGCAGGAGGAACTGCGGTTGTCGCCATCTTGGTGGCTGCGCTGCCTGCGCTGCCCGCGTCCCCCCCGCCCCCCCGCCCCCTGCCCCGCCCCGCCGCGCCGCCAGGGGGCGCGCGGAGCGCGCCAAAACTCCCGCGCGGCTGCGGGGAGAACGCGGGAACCGAACCCTAAAAAACCGCCACAGCCCCGCGGATCCCCCACCCCAGGAGGGGCCGCTGCCCACGAAGCCTGCGGAGCTGAGCCCCGCCTGGGCGGGGAGGCCACCCGGCGCTTCCCGCCCGGAGCGCTGCCGCCAGGTTAAGCCGAGCTTTGTTGAGCCGCGCCGGTCGCCCAGGGAGGAGCGGGGCCTGCCCAGCCGGTACCGGTCCCACCGAGCCCCCACCGGCAGCAAACCGAGGGACTGGGGCTCAAAGCAACAATTTCTAAGGATCGGGTCGAACTTTGCTCAGGGCAGATTTTCACCTCAGTCTCATTTACCATCCACGCAGAACAGGCTGCGGAAATAAGCGCAAAAGTCCCTTAAAAAACACACGGTGCGACCTGTGACAGATCAAGAGAGCAAAAGGAAGACTTCTACCAGGTACACATACATATATATATATATATATATATATATATATATATAAGTTTCAGGATAAGCTGAAACTTCCAATGACCACGCACATCACAGATTGCATCGCCAAGAGGAGCTCTGTGACCTCGTCACCACACTATATGGAAACACAAAGATTTTACAAAGGAAATAAAGTGCCAAAATGACATTTACGTCTGCGTCCGATACATCTGAGCACAGTGTTGGCTTCTTCCTTCTAATCACCACCAGCACCAGTAGATTCTTCCCAAAGGTCCTTTTCTGGGAGCTGCGGAGCCCACTGAAGAGCGTGGAATTTCCTATGGAACACTGTCCTCAGCTACAACTCCATTGGAAATGCACAATTCTTGGGGTTTTTTCCAGTAAAAGAGTGAATAAGAGTGCCAATAATTGACCCAAGTTACCCTTCTTCAGTTAAGAGACAACTCCTCCTTTATACATAGAATTTATGCCTATAATTTCATGCCTGCAACTTTAGGATCAATTTTTACTGTTATGTAGTTCTTGTTCTCCATTGCCCGTGTTGCTGAAAGAACAACCTGAAACACTGTTATTAGGTTAGAAAATAAAAAGCATCCCCTTGCAGAAATGTCCTCTTTGCAGAGTTTTCAATCTCTGAGCTTTGGGAGTTTTGCTTTAGAAATGACACAGGAACCAAACCTGCCCAGGTTACATCGCTGACTTCTATGGGGCTGCCCTGCTGCAACACAAGGGCAGATGCAACCGAGAAAGTGTGGGTATCTCAAGCCATAACCAATCAAAAGTTAACCCAATAAAGGTGCCAGAAATGAGGAGTGTAACAAAACCCAAGTTCCTAATGACCTATGTGGTCCCGGCACAGCCTCGATCCACAGAGTTCAGCATAATCCCTACACAGAGTTGTATTTTTGCAGCCATTGTCTAGTTCATCATCTCGCAGGACGAAGGGAACGCTCCGAAAATGAGCACGCTCGGGTCCAAAAGGGTTTCCAAACTAACACAACTGAAGCCACTGGAAACAACAGCAAAGCCAGTAAAAACAGCTTATGGAAACCATCAACCCCTTGCTTGGGATAAAAGAGAACGAAAGCACCCACAACTCAGGCAAGAGAATGAAGGGAATTCTCGACGCAAGCAATTACTACGCAGCACTGGCTCTTTAAGGAGCACACAGCAGCTCTGTACAGAACAAGATATAAAATATGCTTGATAAGGATACTGCCTTTTCCTTATTTCACCATTCCAGCCCTCGCTTCCCTTTGTAACCTCCAAGTTGCCTCCTCAGTCCCCAGGTTTGCGGACAGGGATCAACACCTGGGCAAAGCGCATGGGGCCTGTGCTCCTGCAATCACACCCGGCTGGAACGGGCACCGCACACGGAGCCAAACAACGTTCGGTAGCTGGGACGACTATGGAATTTAAACTATAGTCTAAAATATACTTTATGATGGGTGCAATCCTGTTGTTACACAAGTGGACAATGTTCTTCACAAGCTCTGTATCACCTACAGATAAAGCAATATCTAGGTTGCTGGGACAGGCCATCATCACAGAATTCCAGAATGTCAGGGGTTAAGGGCCCTGGAAGGCTCATCCAGTGCAATCCCCCATGGAGCAGGAACACCCAGATGAGGTTACACAGGAACCAGGCGGGTTGGAATGTCTGCACAGAAGGAGACTCCACAACCCCCCTGGGCAGCCTGGGCCAGGCTCTGCCACCCTCACCACCAACAAGTTTCTGCTCATATTGAAGTGGAACCTCCTATGTTCCAGTTTGCACTCATTGCCCCTTGTCCTGTCCCTGGTTGTCACCAGAAGAGCCTGGCTCCATCCTCCTGACACTGCCCCTTTCCATCTTGATCCCCAGGAATGAGTCCCCCCTCAGTGTCCTCTTGTCCAGCTCCAGAGCCCCAGCTCCCTCAGCCTTTCCTCACACGGGAGATGCTCCACTCCCTCCAGCATCTTGGTGGCTGCGCTGGACTCTCTCCAGCAGTTCCCTGTCCTGCTGGAACTGAAGGGCCACAACTGGACACAAGATTCCAGGTGTGGTCTCCCCAGGGCAGAGCAGAGGGGCAGGAGAACCTCTCTGACCTACTGACCACCCCCTTCTAACCCACCCCAGGTCCCATTGGCTTCCTGGCCACAAGGGCCCAGTGCTGGCTCATGCTCACCCTGCTGTCCCCAGGACCTCCAGCTCCCTTTCCCCTACGCTGCTCTCTAATGGGTCATTCCCCAGCTTACACTGAACCTGGGGTTGTTCCTGCCCACATTCAAGACTCTACACTTGCCCTTGTTCTATTTCATTAAATTGTTCCCCGCCCAGCTCTCCAGCCTGTCCAGGTCTCTGATGGCAGCACAGCTCCCAGTGTCACCCACTCCTCCCAGCTCAGTGTCACCAGCAAACTTGCTGACAGTCACTCTATTCCCTCGTCCAAATCATTGATGAATATATTGAATAACACCGGCCCCAGCACTGCCCCTGAGGCACTGCACTGGATCCAGGCCTCAACTGGACTCTGCCCATTGACCACGACTCTCTGGCTTCTTCCCTCCAGCCAGTTCCCGTCCACCTCACTACCCAATCACCCAGTCAATGATGCGGTAAGTGTGCCACGGGCATGCGGCGAACGTGCAGCGAGTGTGCACGGCACACGTGGTGATACGGCACCACAAAACTGATATGCAAAATACACATAAAACACTGTTACTAGATGAGCCACGTCCTCAGAGCCCCTACACTGACACATTTTTTCCTGTGCTTAGACCCTTCATTTTCCACTCTCCCTCCAATCCAGATCACACCTTCAAGAGGTCTCTGTTAAAAGCCGGGAGGTTCACAAGACCTGTTTCCCTGTTAATTCATTAGGAATGTTTTCCAGTGAACTCCCAGGACACCAAGCGCAGGTGCTGCTCCCCGGGCCACCGTTCACCTTTCCTGCGCCTTCCCGCAGTATTGCAGCAACGAACTAAAACCTGACGTAGATTATAATAATGCACTAATGACTCTATTTTGTGCTCCATACACATCCACCTAATCCACACAGAAAGTAATTCCTGTTGTTCGCATTAGTTTCTGAAATGCAGCTGCCACAAGGTGGAGGTATGAAGGTGCGACAGAGTTCGTTAATAAAGCAGTTTAATAACGATGCTGCTCAATGCTGGATTTTCTAGTCACTTTATTACCACTAGAGGGAGGAAGCAACTCATGGGACAACCTATCGCTCAAGAGGAAACAAGAACTCTCCAATACGGTTCACAACAGAACCGTATTCACTAGGGATTTAAGTCCCCTCCTTTCCCCGCACTAGACTCACCTGGAGCTGAGCAATTAATGCTCTGCTCAATTAATGAAGGGGTTGATCCACACGGCTACCAAGCGCTGGTGACTGCGAAGTTGCAAACATTTTAAAGAATGCATATAGCACAGAACAGACTGTTCATTGCTGACTCAAGCTTACAAAGTTAATAAAACTGAGCCATATACTTTACGCAGATGGTACAGAATTAATAGTTTCTCTCCGTTCTGTGATTCCCGCCAAACACCACCAAGCAAAGCAAGCTCATTCACTGCAAAGGAGCCCGAATGTGCATTTTAAAGTGGTTTTGGTGTCCACAAAGTGCAAAGACTGAAAACCGCTGTCGCACAGAGAGCACAGACCATGTCACAGACCAGCTTATCCAGCTAATTACAACAGGGAGGTAAATTAACTCTTACACAAATGCGTTTTTAATGAAATGTTGATCCAATTCCTAATGAAATGCCTGCAGCAAGCCCAGAGTTCAGATAGAATTCCTCCGGTCCACTAAAAACACCACGCGGTGGCTTTAAGAGATATGTTCAGTAACCTGAAACCACCAAACACCAAATGAGGGCGTTTTGTGGCATTTTGCCAGTGGTTACACACAAAGTTGTTCTGTTCAGCTCGCCTGTTACATAAGGGACTGGCAGCTTGTCCTGTGCCGGCGCTGGGACGCCCGGTCCCTCTTTGGTATGCAGTCCAGCTGCTACCTTCTCTGCCTTTGAAATCAGCTTTAAAGCCACCAGATCAGTGCCAGGAGCTGAATGCACTTCAAGAGGAACATGGCAAGCACACGAATGCAGCTCTGCCTGAATTTCAAAGGTTTTAATGCACAGAAGAGTTAGTTGAGCTCAGAACGGACGCTCTGCCCCGCGCCGGAGATGGCGGCGGCCAGCGTGCTCTGCCTGCGCGCCTGCCTGGCGCTGCTGGCCATGCCCATCTACCTGCTGGCCTTCCTGGGCATATGGGAGCCCTTCTGCAAGAAGGTATTTTTTCCTTTCTTCTTAGAGAAGCTTTCTGCAATTCACGAGCGGAAAGCCAAGAAGCACAAACAGGAGCTTTTCCGTAACCTCCCCGACTTCACGAGCCCCTCGGGAGAGCTGAAGCTGCTGGAGATCGGGACCGGCTGTGGCGTCAACTTCCAGTTCTACCCGCCGGGCTGCAGAGTCACGTGCACCGACATCAACCCCAACTTCCAGCAAGGCCTTTCGAAGAGCATAAGCAAGAACCAGCACCTCCGCTACGAGCGGTTCCTGGAGGCCGCCGGGGAAGACCTGCACGCGGTGCCCAGCGGCTCCGTGGACGCCGTGGTCTGCACGCTGGTCCTCTGCTCCGTGCATGACGTGAGCGCCGTGCTCAGGGAGGTGCTGCGAGTGCTGCGGCCCGTGAGTATCCCAGTGCAACGTTTTGTTATTACCTTTGTCGCCTCTTCCAAAAGCAAAGCAAAACAAAACTTTTAAAAGTTGTTTCTGAGCTTACACACCACACTTGGTTTACTTCCCTACAACCAACTCTGCACGGCTAAATGGTACAAAGCAGCAACACGCAAGTCAGTCTGTCCTGTAAGTCAAAGCCAAAAAATCACATAGAACTACTATAAATTGCTAAGTAATTCCGTTCTATTGTTTAAAGCAGACCCGGTTCCATGGTGCTGTCCCCTCCCTGCACACACCAGATGTGCTTAGAGTGGGAAGCTGTGATCAGGAGTCTGCGTTTCAAATAAACTGCTCGAGCCTCTTACAACCGGGGCTGATCGACCTGTATGAGCAAATCAGCCTAAAAACCTTCATTCCCTGGAGGATACTAATCAAGCTAAAGATTTAAAAAGCTGTTTTGTTGGGGTATTTTTGCTATGGACTTTGAAATGGCATTTTAAAGACGATGCGCTGAGTTGTAAAAACTGATGAGTCTCAGTAGGATTAATACATTCGGTTAGTTTCCTTTGAAACAAACAACATCCTAGCAACTGCATTTGAGGCGAAAAGACAAGAAATTATTTTTAAAGTAATATCAAATAATAGGTACAGCCTGCATACTCTTTCAATAGGCATTTTCAGTCTTTGCAAGTTGTCTGCTTACAGCCTGCATACTCTTTCAATAGGCATTTTCAGTCTTTGCAAGTTGTCTGCTTATGTTCATTCCAATGGACACCAGAGTGAAAAGCGGGCGAGGAAAGGGTGGGAGAACAGAGACCAGTGAGCGAACCGCACACGTGGGGTCGGTGTTTGAAGAGGGGGATGGAGGGTTCAGATCAGTGTCACAGAATCCCAGAGTGTCAGCGGTTGGAAGGGCCCTGGAAAGCTCATCCAGTGCAATCCCCCCATGGAGCAGGAACACCCAGATGAGGTTACACAGGAACCAGGCGGGTTGGAATGTCTGCACAGAAGGAGACTCCACAGCCCCCCTGGGCAGCCTGGGCCAGGCTCTGCCACCCTCACCACCAACAAGTTTCTGCTCAGATTTAAGCAGAACCTCCTGTGTTCCAGTTTGCACCCACTGCCCCTTGTCCTGTCACTGGTTGTCACCAGAAGAGCCTGGCTCCATCCTCCTGACACTGCCCCTTTCCATATTGATCCCCAGGAATGAGTCCCCCCTCAGTGTCCTCTTGTCCAGCTCCAGAGCCCCAGCTCCCTCAGCCTTTCCTCACACGGGAGATGCTCCACTCCCTCCAGCATCTTGGTGGCTGCGCTGGACTCTCTCCGGCAGTTCCCTGTCCTGCTGGAACTGAGGGGCCACAACTGGACACAAGATTCCAGGTGTGGTCTCCCCAGGGCAGAGCAGAGGGGCAGGAGAACCTCTCTGACCTACTGACCACCCCCTTCTAACCCACCCCAGGTCCCATTGGCTTCCTGGCCACAAGGGCCCAGTGCTGGCTCATGCTCACCCTGCTGTCCCCAGGACCCCCAGCTCCCTTTCCCCTACGCTGCTCTCCAACCATATATCACCGAGAAGAGCCTGGCTCCATCCTCCTGACACTCACCCTTTATATATTTATAACCATTAATGAGGTCACCCCTCAGTCTCCTCCAAACCAAAGAGCCCCAGCTCCCCCCCGCACCCAGTGCCACTCTCTGAAACAACTTTGTTCTCCCCAGGGAGGCGCCTTCTATTTCTTAGAGCATGTGGCCGCCGACCACTCCAGCTGGAAGTATTTTTGGCAGCAGATCTACCACCCGACTTGGAAGCTCCTCTTCGCCGGGTGTTGCCTCACGAGGGAGATCTGGAGGGACCTGGAAGAGGCCACGTTCTCGGAGCTCAGCGTCCGGCACATCCAGGTCACGCTGCCCTGGACGCCCATCGAGCCGCACATCATGGGCTTCGCCGTCAAGTAACTCACCCCACAGAAAGTATAACCAATATCACATAGCATAAGCTAACCCAAATCTAGGTTAAATGGTGAAAGGCTTTAATTAATTTTCTGATTCAAGCAGCAAATGGGTAGAGAGGGTCAGTTTTTGGAACATCTATGAAGCCTTTGCGCTGCTGACCAAGCACAGCACAGCCATGGAGGATCCCAGGAGGCTGTAGGAGCACGCGAAACAGCTCAGTAGGCAGAAAAAAATTTAAAAATAAAAAAACCCCTAACTATTAACTCAAGGGATCTTCTGCCTGTGTCTGGTTCACTGTGGACAAGGATTTCTCCAGGGATCCCCACACTCCATCGCAGCTGTTCACGTTCCCGCCTCACAGCACTCGGATATGACCCCCTAACTCTGAACTTTCACTCAGTAACAAGCTGTTTATTTACGAAAACAAACAAAGAAACAAAAAACACAGAAAAAAAAACCGCGGGGGGGGCGGGAATAAAAAAAAGAGGGTGTGTAGTGGGTGTGTGAGGGCGGGCGGGCACACGTTGCTTCCCCAGATAACAGCTCCCGAAGCCTCTCGGTCACTTGCCTGCTGCTGCGTCCTCCTCGCATCTAACAGCGTTGACTATCGAGCAGAACATTAAAAAGCCGCGTGTTTAACGTTAAACGTTTATCTCGGGCAGTTTCTTGCGGAGCCGCCGCCGCCTCAGGGGCCGTTGGTGCCGCCTCAGGGGCCGTTGGTGCCGCCTCAGGGGCCGCTGGTGCCGCCTCAGGGGCCGCTGGTGCCGCCTCAGGGGCCGTTGGTGCCGCCTCAGGGGCCGTTGGTGCCGGTGGCGCGCGCCGGGCCGGCCCCGCCGCCATTTTGTCCCCTCGAGGCAGGATGTGGTGGGGCCGCTTCACGGCCGCTCGGCTGCTCCGGCTGCTGGTCCTGGCGAGCGTCGTGCCCCGGGTGGAGGCCCTGGGGCCCGAGCCTGAGGGTACCAGGGCCGGTCCGGGGCGAGGGGGACGCGGAAGGGCCGTGGTGGGAAGTGGAAGGGCCTGAGAGGGCGGGCGGGGCGGGGGCGGGAAGGGGGACGGGGCGGGGTGGCCCCTGGGTACCCACAGACACAGGGAAACTTCACCTGCTCCTCGGTCACACGGACTCACAAAGCGGCAGTGAGTGGGACCCACTTACCCTCAGTGTGCACAAGAAATCCATACAGCAGAAATACACCTGTAACCAGGATGAGGGGAGACCTTAGTGCTGCCTCCACCTGCCTGAAAGGAGCTTGGGGCATGGAGGGGGTTGGGCTGTGCCTCAGGTTGCCTCAGGCCTCAGGTTGCGCCAGGGGAGGTTGAGGTTGGATATTAGTGGATGTGGTCTACCTTGACTTCAGTAAAGCCTTTGACACAGTCTCCACAGCATCCTGGTTGCTAAGTTGCGGAGGTGTGGTCTAGACAATAGAGTAGTGAGGTGGGTTACAAACTGGCTTAAGGAGAGAAGCCAGAGAGTGGTGGTCAATGGTGCGGAGTCTAGTTGGAGGCCAGTATCTAGTGCAGTGCCTCAGGGGGCAGTGCTGGGGCCAGTATTATTCAATATATTCATTAACGATTTAGACGAGGGAATAGAGTGACTATCAGCAAGTTTGCTGATGACACTAAGCTGGGAGGAGCGGCTGACACGCCAGAGGCTGTGCTGCCATCAGAGACCTGGACAGGCTGGAGAGCTGGGCGGGGAATAACCTGATGAAATTTAACAAGGGAAAGTGTAGAGTCTTGAACCTGGGCATTAACAGCCCCAGGGTCCAGTATAGGTTGGGAAATTACATATTAGAGAGTAGTGTAGGGGAAAGGGACCTGGGGGTCCTGGTGGACAACAGGATGACCATGAGCCAGCACTGGGCCCTTGTGGCCAGGAAGCCAATGGGACCTGGGGTGTATTAGAAGGGGGGTGGTCAGTAGATCAAGAGAGGTTCTCCTTCCCCTCTACTCTGCCCTGGTGAGACCCCATCTGGAATATTGTGTCCAGTTCTGGGCCCCTCAGTTCCAGCAGGACAGGGAACTGCTGGAGAGGGTCCAGCGTAGGGCAACAAAGATGATTAAGGGAGTGGAGCATCTCCCTTATGAGGAAAGGCTGAGGGAGCTGGGTCTCTTTAGTTTGGAGAAGAGGAGACTGAGGGGTGACCTTATTAATGTTTATAAATATATAAAGGGTGAGTGCCACGAGGATGGAGCCAGGCTCTGCTCAGTGGCAAACAATGATAGGACAAGGGGTAATGGGATCAAGCTGGAACACAAGAGGTTCCACTTAAATTTGAGAAAAAACTTCTTCTCCGTGAGGGTGACAGAGCCTGGAACAGGCTGCCCAGGGGGGTTGTGGAGTCTCCTTCTCTGGAGACATTCCAACCCACCTGGACATGTTCCTGTGCGACCTCACCTGGGCGTTCCTGCTCCAGCAGGGGGATTGGACTGGATGATCTTTTGAGGTCCCTTCCAATCCCAAACATACTGTGATACTGTGATTAGGAAAAAATTCTTCATGGAAAGGGCTGTTGGGCATTGAACAGGCTGCCCAGGGCTGTGGTGGAGTCACCATCCCTGAAGGGATTTAAAAGGCATTTAGACAAGGTTTAGGGACATGGTTTAGTGCTGGCGTTTGGTTACGGTTTAACTCGATGATCCTGAGCATCTCTTCCAACTGAAATGATTCTATTATTCTCTCCTATGAAACACACCTCATGCAAGTTGAGGCAACAGCCCCAGGGATGTGCAGAAGCTCCTGCTGCCAACACTCAGAGTCCTGCGGCGTTCACACTGTGGCCTGAACAAGAACCAAACGCCGCCGGCACAGCGCAAGCCGCGCTAACGCCTGTTGTGTTTTGCAGAGTGCGGGGAGCGGCCGCTGCTGGACGGGCTGTCGGGCTCGCGGGTGGTGGGCGGGCAGGACGCGCGGGCGGGCGCCTGGCCCTGGTCCGTCAGCCTGCAGCTGCGCCCGCCCGGCGCCCCGCACACGCACGTCTGCGGAGGGGTGCTGATCACCGACAGGGCGGTGCTGACCGCCGGGCACTGCGTCACGGGCAGGAGGTGCGTGTTCCTGCTCGCTTGTTAAGCATGAGGGAGCTGGCTCAAGGTGTAGCGAGGGGAAGAGGGTGCTTGGGGCGGTCAGCATGGCTTCACCAAGGGGAAGTCGTGCTTAACCAACATTGTGGCCTTTTATGACATAACCAGGTGAAGAGATTATGATAAGGCAGTGCGTGTGGTCTGTCTTGATTTTGGTAAAGCATTAGGAGTAGCAGAGAAGCTACCTGATCTAAAGAAAGTTACAGAATCCCAGAATGTCAGGGGTTGAAGGGACCTGGAAAGCTCATCCAGTGCAATCCCCCCATGGAGCAGGAACACCCAGATGAGGTTACACAGGAACCAGGCGGGCTGGAATGTCTGCAGAGAAGGAGACTCCACAACCCCCCTGGGCAGCCTGTTCCAGGCTCTGCCACCCTCACCACCAACAAGTTTCTGCTCAGATTTAAGCAGAACCTCCTGTGTTCCAGTTTGAACTCATTAACACTTACCATTGTTTGTCAGGTTTCCTCTCTCCTTCCTGCCTGGAAAGATCTAAGTGCAAAGTATCGTCTTTGTTCGTATGGGACAAGATGCGCCTGGTTGTTCTGCAGGCTAATTTATGAAGTGAATGCCAAGAGGAGAGGTAGCTCTGTGAGGATCAGCATACACGTCTGAGCTGCTACCTTTGGCACAGTTATAATAATACTGTCAAAACATGGAGATTTTTTTCCCTTCAACCTACAAATTTCTAATTGCATATATTTCCTGCTCTCGTGGGGGGACTGGACTAGATGATCTTACAATCCCTGACATTCTGTGATTCTGTGATTTGACACCATCTCCCACAGCATCCTCACATCTGAACTGAGTAAGTGTGGACAGGACGATCGGGTAGTGAGGTGGACTGTGAACAGGCTGAAGGGAAGAAGCCAGAGAGTCGTGGTCAATGGGGCAGAGTCCAGTTGGAGGCCAGTATCTAGTGCAGTCCCTCAAGGGTCAGTACTGGGACCAGTACTATTCAATATATTCATCAACGATGAAGGCTATATGATATATGAGGGAATAGAGTGACTGTCAGCAAGTTTGTTGATGACACCAAGCTGGGAGGAGTGGCTGACACTGGAAGCTGTGCTGCCATCAGAGACCTGGACAGGCTGGACTGGGCAGACAAGAACCTGATGAAGGTTAACAAGGGCAAGTGTAGGGTCCTGCACCTGGGCAGGAACAACCCCAGGTTCCAGTATAAGTTGGGGAATGAGCTATTAGAGAGCAGCGTAGGGGAAAGGGAGCTGGGGGTCCTGGGGACAGCAGGGTGAGCATGAGCCAGCACTGGGCCCTTGTGGCCAGGAAGCCAATGGGACCTGGGGTGGGTTAGAAGGGGGTGGTCAGTAGGTCAGAGAGGTTCTCCTGCCCCTCTGCTCTGCCCTGGGGAGACCACACCTGGAATCTTGTGTCCAGCTGTGGCCCCTCAGTTCCAGCAGGACAGGGAACTGCTGGAGAGAGTCCAGTGCAGCCACCAAGATGCTGGAGGGAGTGGAGCATCTCCCGTGTGAGGAAAGGCTGAGGGAGCTGGGGCTCTGGAGCTGGACAAGAGGACACTGAGGGGGGACTCATTCCTGGGGATCAATATGGAAAGGGGCAGTGTCAGGAGGATGGAGCCAGGCTCTTCTGGTGACAACCAGGGACAGGACAAGGGGCAATGAGTGCAAACTGGAACACAGGTGGTTCTACTTACATTTGAGCAGAAACTTGTTTGTGGTGAGGGTGGCAGAGCCTGGCCCAGGCTGCCCAGGGGGGTTGTGGAGTCTCCTTCTGTGCAGACATTCCAACCCGCCTGGTTCCTGTGTAACCTCATCTGGGTGTTCCTGCTCCATGGGGGGATTGCACTGGATGAGCTTTCCAGGGCCCTTAACCCCTGACATTCTGTGACTCTGTGAGAGCAGATGGGCAAAGCATCACCTGTGGTACCCGAACAAAATGAACGCAGGGACAGGCAGCCACAGCTCTTGCAGCGCAGCCCCTCGTTGTGCAACCCCCGTTCACCCACCCCAGGCACTGGGCGTTCCTCCAAGGAGCAAAGTGTCCCCTTGGTCATCTTTGCTGTGACAGTTTGTGCTGCCAGCCCAGCACAGGATCAAAGTTACAACTTTGTAAGTCACCGCTGAGAGGCCTTCGATGCGTGTTTCTGGCTTGGTCCTGAACCATCTTTGTTGTTTTTAATAAAGGCTCATTTTGTTTTGATCTAGGTGACATTTTTATCAGGTTGGGGGTAAAAACTTCAAACAGGCCTTGTAATGGTACTTCAGCTCCTCTGCTGCGTTTCAGCCGATCGCTGTTGGTTTTAACTGTTGCAAAATCTGCAGAGTAGTTCCTGGCAGTTCATAGTGACTGTAAAAATCTCTGAACTTTGAATTTGATCACTTAGCAGGACTTCGTTAGATCAACTCCTTTTACAAACATTATTTTAGAGAGGCAAATCGCAACTAATCCAGTTAATTTTTATCTTACACTCCGGAGAACTTTGCAGGTTAATCTGAATTTTATAGCCCGCCCTTTGATCACCACAGGCCAAATGAAATCCTTAATACTGGCAAAGATTTTTTCAACATACTTGAACAGAAATTAGGTCTGAATGCCTCTGGCCCTATTTCTAAATTTAATATTAAGTTGATATTCATTATGTGTAACTTCTGGTTAATGGATTTCCCAAATCTAGGTACAAGCATAGTCTATGAGCATTGTGGATATAAACCTACTTCCTTTCTGCAAAATAAATCCATGTTCTTATCATTTCAAGTGAATATCTCCTGGGAAGCAAAATCTGAGAAATCCTTAATCCGAATTCACCTTAACAGGCAGAACCACCATATTTAGCCACATTTGTTCCAGAAAATCTTGCCTACAGAATTTTCAATGTATATTCCTAAAGGTGCAAAAGCCAAGAGTAAAACAATCGGTTCAAGCGATGCCATCAAGAAATGTATTTACTTGAACATCATTGTAAAAATAGTACGTGAATTCTCTCCTAGGGACCCATATTACTGGCGAGCTGTTCTGGGCATGAACAACCTTTGGAGATACGGCAAACACGCGGTAAAGAGAAGAATCCGAAGCATCACTGTGCATCCGGAATTCAAGAGAGAAACGTTTGAAAACGACATCGCGGTGTTTGAGCTCAGTTACGCCGTCCGCTTCAGCAACTACATCCAGCCCATTTGCTTCCCGCCCGCCCACCTGTACCCCCACATGGCCAACGAAACGCTGTGTTTCATCAGCGGCTGGGGACGGACGGAAGAGAAAGGTACAAATTCGCTTGTGCCGTCCATCAAATCATAAGCTACAAAACTAATAGCGGGTTCCAGTCCCTCCAGCTCACCAAGAGCTGAATTGGGTCAGGTTATCATCTCATAACATCATTAAATCCTGCTGCAATGATCTGCTTTCGGTGGGTTTGCCACTGAAATATTAGACCAACCTGTGTGTAACCAAAACCATTTTCAGGCCTTTCTTCCAAGTATAACACAGAAAAAGGAAAAGAAACTAGCCTGACTTTGGGATTTGTGGTACAGCTACTCAGTGTTTGCTAGAAAAAGCTTTTCCATTGAAAACCAAACAATTCTGAACCTTCCTGTGTGTTGCACAAATGGCTGCGCTCCCTCAAATTCCCTCATTAACTCCAAGGAGCGCAAACCCCGGACGATGTGGGTGGGTGAGGCGGTTCCGCGGCGCCACGGGGGCTCCATCGCTCACCTCTGACGTTCCGAGCGAGCGAGCAGTGCCCTTATCATCCCTGTTTCTTCAGAATCAGAACCACAAAAATACCGTCACATCCGAGTCTGTAAGTCCTTAACCCGCTTAAGTTTAAACCCGTTAGACACCGGCACAATCTGTATCACATAAACACACTTGAACGCGCTAAACGGGTAAAAAAAAAGCACAGTAAGAATCGCTACACGCACCAGCATAAATGTTTTACCTTTCTATATGGTGTCTTGCATTCAAGGTAAAACCTCGTCTGTGTTAAAAGAAGCACAAGTGGAAATCATCCCTTCCAGTGTGTGTAACAGCTCGGACGCCTACGGGGGGCTGGTGAACAGCAACATGCTCTGTGCCGGCTCCCGCACCGGAGGCATCGACACCTGCCAGGTGAGAACTGGCGTCACGAATGAAAACGGCACAAACGCTACGCGGAAAACATGTCCAAGTGCACGAGAAGCGTCGTAAACGGAAACAGGGGCGAGGTGGGGATTGCAAAGCAAAAACACACCGCAAAAACACCCACGGAGAATTCAATTAAAGTGAAAAGTAGGCAAACTTACACCACACTTGCCACAAAGATGTTGGTAAATATCACACGAACATACGTGCAGATCCACATGTACATCGGTGCCGTGTGAAGCACGGCAGCATCTCACCTGTTTTGATGCTTTTGAAAGAGCAGCAGCGTTGGTTCAGCGAAATGGCAAGATTTTTATTTGAATGCTGAGCGATCTGCTGCTTTTCCTCAGAAAAGACAATTTGTAGGTCAAAAGCACCATCACGCACAAGCTGGGCCACGGCTGCAATACATTTATAATTAAAAACCATAATGTATTCCTAAGCACTTTGCCTGGTACGCGTCCTGCTTCCCTCGGTTTTCCTTTAAAGCCGGCAATACGGCAAAGATTGAGGGTTGCGCGTCCATCGCCACATTTCTCGGGACTTACACATTGTCTGGGCGATGTTTTCTCATATTAACCGACAAGGACATTCAGGGAGACAAACCTTAGATGGCAAAGGCGCAGAAACAAAACCAACAACAGGACTTTGGTTAAAGACACTGACACAGGACGGAATTCCAGCCGTGGTCGGTCACCCAGCACCACCACATTTTATCTTCATTTGTCTGTGTGGCGGCATTTCTGACTTAATTCTACCCCGTTTCCTAAAGGGAAGATTTGTCAGGGCGTTTTCTGGTGTTATCCGCAGGGAGACAGCGGTGGGCCCCTGGCGTGCTACCATCCTGCCACCAAAAAGCACTACCTGGTCGGCATCGCGAGTTTTGGGGTCGGCTGCGGCCGACCGAAGTTTCCTGGGATCTATGTCCGTCTGTCTCAATACAGAACGTGGATAAATATGGAACTTCTGATGATCAACAAGGCTGCAAATCCGGCGAGCGCTACACTCACCATCCTCCTGACTCTGATATGTGTGGTACTTGCGTAGACGAGCTGACTCCTGTTTCAGAATAAATCTAAGAGCAAAAGTCGTGCTTGCAATTCTATTCTCGTTTTCTGTCGCTGATATCCGCACTAACCATAGAAAAAACTATAACAGCCTTGGGCCTAATAATGCAATTTAATATAGAAGTGTTACCAACTGAAGAGACTTTCTTTTTCTTTTCCTAACTCTGTTTCTCTGCTGTTCCAGCTCAGAAGCTGCAGGACTGGCTGGTGATCCAGAAGGCAGATGCTCCCTCTGCTGGCTGAACACACAGAGTGTTGGGTTGGCAGTGGCCCAGCTCACTGAAACCTGAAAAGGAAAAAGAAACCTGCAGAAAAAGGTCTTCTCCACTAATTACCTTGAGTGATTACCAAAATTCACGCACAACCAACTTATTACTCTGACTGCTGAAAGGACCCATCGGCTAAAACATCTCTGGGTGCTGTTCCACAGACTAAAAGACCCGATCCCGCGGCACGTACGCACCCTTGGCCAGAACCACCGCGCCGCTACGTTCATTACAAATAAATCAGAAACAGCGGAATTAGATTTTGGCGACTTTATTTACCAAGGTCAAAATTTGCAACCATCTAATTGTTTCAACAAATATTTACAATTCATATAGAGCAGGTACTTGTGTTTGGAAACAACCAGCAGAGCAGAATTGGCCACCACATCTCTTACCCTCAGGATACAGATTTTACCCTCTTACAATCAAGATTTTGAAATAAATCCAAAATCAGCAGTGATCACTGAAAGAGCAAACTCATGTTACTGTTTAATATTTCCACGATGAAAAAGAAGCTGCCCTTCTGAAACCACTATTTGAGAGCAGAACGGACTCCTGTGATGTCTGGCAGCACTAAAACTGTTTCACTTGCCCAATACAGAATTTGCCACCTGAAATTCCACTGACAGAGCCACCAAACGCCTCTTGTGGAGCAGTTCCCCACTAGGACTGCCTCAACCTGATTAGTTTTGACGTGCAACAAAAGTTTGCGACACATTTGTGAACACAAACGTAGACTCCAGCGTGGCCTAAAGAAAACAGATCGTTGATCGTGTCCGTAACAATTTGGAAACTTCCGAAAGAAATACAGATTTATAGCCTACTAACATGATTGTGGAATGCCGACGTTCTCCTACCATCTGCAAAGAGCTCTGCTTGCTAAGAAGTCCAAAAGTGAGTAAAATAAAAACCACCGTAGGGGAAGCGTTCCACACGGGGGAGCGAGCGCGGGTTGAGTTCATCCCGATCTGCGCCAGCACGACACACACACAGAGCTCCAACACCTGGGGAGGGCAAATCCAGAGCGCGATTCCCGCTGCCAGAACCGGAGGCGGATTCAATCCCGCCCGTGGCAAATAGTGTCGTTGTGATTCATGCAAGACGCGGGTCTGGTGTCCCAGAACCGCCAAGGTCGGACGGGACCCCCGAGTGGTGTTTGGGAATCCCCAAGAGCGGGGATTCCGCACCCAAACCAGTCCCCATCGCCTCAAACGTTTAATTTTCACCTGAAACACAATCATCCAAACTAGAATCTCCGAGAGCGATCGGATCTAATGTGCAGATATTATCAACGGTGGGGAATAAAAAGCCCTGATCTCTCTTGTTTTATTTTATAGTTTTCTTCTTTTCCCAATGCCCTTTAGGATCCACTTTTTTTGCAAGTTGCCTATAGACATACAAAATGAATTCAAATACCTCCCACGCCAAAGAGGATCTCATTGACTTTGGACTACCCATAAAAATATACGCTTGAAAATCTGCTTCACAAAATATTTCATTTGTTTACTAAAATGAAATATAGAAACTGCCAAAATACATATAGAAACTCAATTTCGGGATTTGCAAAGATCACCATTTAGCTACAAAATATACCAACCATCTACCTGTTTTCAATAGAATATTTTCTTACAAAGATATCAGTACTTTGCAAAATATCACCTACCGTACAAAATTAGGCCGGAAATCTCGCACGACTTTCGCCGTATAAAGCATATATTAGAACCTCATTAACCCTTTGGTATATAACTTCAATTCTTTCATTGTATCCTTCCTCTATTTGGTTTGAATGTACCAAAGCACAGTAGGATCTCCAGACAGAAGCAGCGATGCGTGTTTAATTTAATCATCGGCATGCCATTAATTTGCCAATTAGAGATGTTCAGCTACCGTGCCATATAAAATAAATGGATGTGTTGAATTCTCTTACAATAAGTCACCGACACCTTATTTCATGGGCCGGAGACGTTGTCATTGCCTCTCGCTGCTTCTGCAGATCCAAGTTCCATCGACACAGCAAACATTGAAGAAAGAAACCCCAACGTCTTAAACCGTCAGCTGAGAAACAACATAATTTATACCTCTAGCAAAGTATTCGCTTCTTTTTCTTTATCATCTGCACCTGTAAATAACAACTTACAGGTTACAATAAAAATATTTACATACAAATAACGCAGAAAAAGGATTGAAAAAGAGTAAGAAATCAAAACGTATACTGGTTATAAATGTTGCTAACAATGTCAACTATGGCAAGGACTCCATTTCAACCACGTTTTTACTGTCACCAAATTTCGCCTCCGTTACAAGAGGCATTTGGAGAGATTTTCCAAGGAATTCCCATCACCTTTGGCTGGAGCCGCGATCTTGACCTGATAAAGTTTCCAGTTGTGCCAGCAGGAATTTGGGTGAGGTTTTCTCGTTTCCTTTTTGTACTTTGTCACCAACATGTTGTAAATAAAATCTATATCGTCTTTAAGTTGTGAAATCTAGGTAGAAAAGTTTCATTTTTGACCTTTCATCTAGTTTAAAAAATTCAGTATAAAAAAAAAACCCATTTATCCTCTGAAATTTCAACAGTCCACCAAAGTTTTACCTTCTTTGCTTACACGCTTTTATGACAGTAAAGATCTTTCAAAGTTTTTAGCTCCTCAATTAGAGTTTTGTTCTGATTTTCCAGGACTGCGACACGATTTTCCAGACATTTCACGTACTCTTTCTTCTTCCGACGACATTCGCGAGCGGCTTCCCTGGAACAGACAAGCAGAAGCGATGGTTTCTTTCCAATCTGCGGTTGTTGGACACCACACCGATGAAGTCAACTCTCAAGACTTGTAATTTGTCACAGGATCCCAGAATGTCAGGGGTTGGAAGGGACCTGGAAAGCTCATCCAGTGCAATCCCCCCATGGAGCAGGAACACCCAGATGAGGTTACACAGGAACCAGGCGGGTTGGAATGTCTGCACAGAAGGAGACTCCACAGCCCCCCTGGGCAGCCTGTTCAGGCTCTGCCACCCTCACCATGAAGAACTTTCTTCTCAAATTTAAGTGGAACCTCCTGTGTTCCAGTTTGCACCCATTGCCCCTTGTCCTGTCCTTGGTTGTCACCAGAAGAGCCTGGCTCCATCCTCCTGACACTGCCCCTTTCCATATTGATCCCCAGGAATGAGTCCCCCCTCAGTGTCCTCTTGTCCCGCTCCAGAGCCCCAGCTCCCTCAGCCTTTCCTCACACGGGAGATGCTCCACTCCCTCCAGCATCTTGGTGGCTGCGCTGGACTCTCTCCAGCACTTCCCTGTTGCTACAGTCTCCTTCAGACAATCTCTCTTTCTGGTCAAGACCATGGTTGGCAACAGCATTAGAAAGTGGCAATAGGTGAGAGAGTCTAACTAGCAAAAGGTGACAACCTCTACACCCTAGTGCACGAGTTACCGCACCCGCTGCTGCAGCACAGCGTGGGTGCTGCTCACCCGCGTCACGAGCCGATTGCCCCTTCCAGTGCCTGGTGGGCAGCGACGTGTCACTGCCCTCCCGGAGGCTTTTTCAAGGCGAGGGGTGGCGGTGTGATCGCCCTCGCCACAGTAACACCCACTCCACGTCTGCTGCTCCCGCAAGGGCTGCCGAGAGCTGCCGGGTCTCTTGAGAACGAAAGTGCCCAATTGAGAGAAAAAAAACCCCAAAACGGCTTCTCTGTACCTCGAAGATTTTGCTTAATTGGGACCTGCCGAGCTGCCTCCAACCAGCTGATCTCAGGAACTGTCCTCTGCACTTATATTTCAAAACACTGAACTAACAAATCAAAGCACTTACCTGTTCTTCATCAACCTTATTTCTCGTTTCAGCTGTGGATCATCCGTCTTACTTGTCTGCGAGGTCAGGGTGACGGGCGACGTCATGACCACGGTCTGCGGCAGGGCCGCGGTGGTCGGCGTGGTGCGGATCTGGTACGTCTGCATGTCTCCCGAGGCAGCTGTCGCGATAACAGCGCAACACGTCAGAACGTCCCGCTTACGCTAGCGAAGGGTGTTGGAGTTTCCAGAAGGTGTTACTTACTCTGCACCACCACCTGGTTGCTGGGTACGAGGATCTGCTGCCCGTCGGACGTCTGTGCGTACTGCAGGATTGTCGTGCCGGGCTGGGTGCCGCTGGCGTTTGTCATGGTCAGCGTCTGCAGCCCCTGCACGTCGTCTGTGCCCGGGCTGGCCAGCTGCAAACCATTGGCAGCGATGGCGACTTCAAAGCAAAAGGAACAAGCACAAAAATATTTGTAGTTGTACATTATGATATATATATATATATCTACAGATAGGGGTCAATCTGTAGGCTGTACATCTGACTCCACTGCTGAAAAACAGTCATAGAATCATTTTGGGTGGAAAAGTCCCTCGAGATCATTGAGCCCAACTGTTACCCCAACCTTGGCTGGGTTGTCCCTGAGAACCTCATGTCCGTCTGTCCAGCCCTCCAGGGATGGTGACTCCAGCACTGCCCTGGGCAGCCTGTTCAATGCCCCACAGCCTTTTGGGGAAGAAATTATCCCAAATTTCCAACCTCAACCTCCCCTGGCGCAACTTGAGGCCGTTTCCTCTGCTCCTGGCGCTTGTTCCTGGGGAGCAGAGCCCGACCGCCCCTGGCTCCAAGCTCCCTTCAGGCAGCTCAGAGATCAGAAGGTCTCCCCTCACCTATTTCCTAACACTCCCCTTCAAACATTGTGTCTTAACGTGCGAATATTGAGATAATGAAGCATCCAATTTATCTGGAGTCTTTAGATACCCGTCTGTTTCCAACAGACCTTAATAACTTTATCAACCGTTACATAAATAACCAAACCTTTTGAGTTTCACCTTAGTCAACTATGTAACAAACAGAAATCTGTATTTTGAGGCAAGTTGAGTTAAAAATGTGTCCAGTTGGGCAGGTATTTAGTGTAACGTACTGTACTGTCCGGTGCTGGTCTGGTAGATGGGGGTGGGAACGGACATGGATGTAACGGTGGAGACGCCCGGACTCTCCTCATCCCCTTTTCTGTTGCGTGTTTCTTCAGAAGAAAGATCTTTCAGAATTTTTCTGTAAAACAAGAGCTTCTTTATCAACTCTAAAACCAAGCAAAACCCATTACAAATTACTGCAACAACAGTTACAAACAACTCTCCCTATTTGGTATTATTTTGATGCACAGCAGGTTTTTGAATTAATGATGAGGTGACTGCCTCAAACTCTTGTACTTCCATTTCTGTAGTTTCTATAGTCTAATTTTTATTTAAATATTGAATCATTTTATGAGCTGGGAGCAATTCAATCAGCTACTGATTTATAACTATGTGCAAATCAGCATGAATTCCAGATTTTCAGTCGTGATCCTCTAGAAGTCTCAGACATTTGGAGGGGTATAAACCCCGCACCGTTTCAGTTCTGCACAAACCGCATCAGAGTTTCCACCAGAAACATTTTCCGGGGATAACTGGCAAATTAAGAGATTTTGCTGATTTACAACTTGATCCTCTAAATCTTGCAAGAACAGGCTTTGTATATCAGATTAAAACCAGTTTGAGAATAAGCTCAAAAGGAGGAGATGACTATAGGAAGGTTTAAAAATGAGATCTTTTGCTCTTCCAGAGACTTTACCTTTCCGCATTTAACAGCCCTTGCAGAGCTCAAACAACCCCTGTCCTCTAACAAACACCTATGAAAAACAGACACCTCCATATTTAATAGAAGAACCACTGGAAATATCAATTTTACGCATCTTTCCCCAGGGGCAAATGATGAATTAGTGGCAGTGAAATGAAGAGAAAAGCAGAACTGACAAGGTTTGATTACAGATTTCTCCCACGGAAGCTCCGCTTAAGGTTCGTGTTTTCCTGGCCTGGCTCTTCAGAATTGCTCTTTTCTACCATCATTTCTGACTGCATGCAAAATAATCCAATTCCTCCTGAATTATTTGTGCTGGTACATAAGTCAATGTGAGATAAAGCCATCAGAAAGCGCCGAGAAGAGCGGATAAAACATTCAAATAATGAAAAGCCGTGGCAGAAGTGGGAACAGGAATGACAGACCAGACTGGCAGGTAAGTACATAAACTCTTAAAACTTTCAGAATATTATTGTAAAAACCACTAAATTCTGTGTTAAGTTTCTAACAAATTTGCTATTTGAAAAGCTAGGACGTGGCGTTTGATTACACTCATTTCAGTAGAATATCTGAGTAAAATTACAGCAGATAAATCATTTTCTCTCCACCACGTGGTGTTGAAACTGTTCTCTAGTTAAGTCAAAGTTTCCTCGTATCTAATACAGCATCCTCACAACATTGACCCCATGAACGGATCCAGCGTGTGTTTCGAGAGAAAGAAAACTTAGAGGTTGATAGAATAGATGAAGCTATTGAAAAGTTGTTCTTGGTTTCAAACAAAAATACAAGATATATGACAAGTGGTACTTACCGGTAAGATGGACGACGAGCTAAGATGCCCCGAGCTTTCTGTGAAGAGCCGATGCTGTCCGAGGAGTCCTGGGAATCGTCACTCTCGGACAAAGAAGATACCTAAAATATATATATATATCTGTATTCCATGTGGTTATCTGGTACACGTTCGAGAAACATCCAGAAGAGGTGACACATTTTAATTGTATGTTGAGCTACAGCTGCATGAGAACAACCCAAATGCAGCTAATTACCAAAAGAATGTTAGATTTGTGGTTCCAGTGCTGCTTCCAGCACTGATCAAACACTGTCACGTTAGGGAGGTCACAATGAAACAGAGACCAGCCCCCCCAAAAATAAAGCTCAAGAAATTCTCCCAAACTATTAAAAGCTGGAAAACATCCCCATGTGAAACTGTTTGTGCTGGATGAAGGGAGGGTTCATCAATCCGGAAATTAAACCACCAGCGATCGGCACAGGAACACGCGTTGAGCACAGGGACAAACATCAAACACCCAAAACCTTCAGTGTAGACAGAGCAGCGTCTTTTGTTGGTCAGAACACAAGAGTCAAATGAAAATAATACTTAAGGCAGCAGCATTTCAGGGAGTAAACACGCAAAGCATCAGCTCTATTTTTCTCCGTATCCTCACCCAGTTGGCAAGTGTGAGGTTTTTCTCTGATGCTCCATTTAAATACGAGCTAACAAAGCATTTATTTGTGTGCCAGCAACAAAAAGTCAAGAAGAACACACACAGCTCTGGGAAAAACAGTTCTCAGCTGCTGCCACAGAGACCAACCTACTATCAACAGCTTTCAAAAGCTGCTCAGCTGTTACTTCTTTTTCCCCTTTGAGCAAAAAGGCCACAACGTTCATATATTACAGAATAAATGAAAGAATACAGTGGGGATGCTGCTATGAGAACGTGATGATAGGAAAGGGATCAGCGGAGACTCTAAGGATAGTCCAGTAAAACAGCAAAGAGGACGGATTTGCTTTTCCGTGCTGCGACGTCACAGCACGACGACAGCTGGAAATGCGTTACGGTGTTATTTATTTGTATTCGGCTATAAAACACACCGCTCGCCTGTTAAGAGCACGAAGAGCTGGGGGTTTGCGTTGTTTCTATAAAGTTTCATTTCAATAAATAGTTTAATTTCAACTCCAAAGGCAATTTTAGCGCTACAAATGATTTCAAGCCTAAACAACCATCAAGAGCGATGTATCCCCAAAATACCGGATTGCTCGACATCTCCCAGCAGGGCCAGACCTGCTGTGCTGGGGCAGCCAACTCGGACCAGCCTTTCTGAGTGTTTTCCCACACGTAAATGAGGCTTGTCAGTGATTTACCAGCCGTCCCGCATTACCTGCACTGTCTGCACCTGGGGGGAGTGGATGACGGAGGAGGACTGAGCGGTCTGGATGACTCCCTGCACCTGGACCTGCTCTCCGGGCAGCTGAACGACCGTCAGGGGGGCAGGACCTCTCAGAGACATCTGCAACAAGCACAAAACCATTAACAAAAGGGTCACACAGAATCACAGAATGGACTGGGTTGGAAAAGACCTCAGAGATCATCGAGTCCAACCCTTGGTCCAACTCCAGTCCATTGACTAGATCATGGGACTAAGCGCCATGTCCAATCTCAGTTTAAAAACCTCCAGGACGGTGAGTCCAGCACCTCCCTGGGCAGCCATTCCAATGCCTGACCACTCTCTCTGCACAGAATTGCGTTCTAATCTCCAGCCTAAATTTCCCCTGGCAGAGTTTAAGCCCATGCCCCCTTGTCCTATTGTTAACTGCCTGGGAGTTGTAAAATCAGCGGAGAACACGCACCAGCAGAAGCTCAGATGAAGTCACAGAAAGCGTCCTTTAAAGATGAATGTTTTTGAGATACATAAGAAAAAGGCTGAAACAATCACTTGACTTAGGGGGAAAATCAAATATGTGGCGTTACGTGCAGAAGATTAAAACGCTGCCTAAATTCAGGCAGCTCTACATGAAGGCTGGCGAAGCAGAATTCTGCAGAACGACCCTGTGGAGCACGGCCACGCTTGTCCAACTCCGGCACACGCACATATAAAGCCCCACGCCCCTGCCCAGCTCTCCAGCCTGTCCAGGTCTCTGATGGCAGCACAGCTTCCAGTGTCACCACTCCTCCCAGCTTGGTGTCACCAGCAAACCTGCTGATAGTCACTCTGTTCCCTCATCCAAATCATTGATGAATATATTGAATAACAGCGGCCCCAGCACTGCCCCTGGGGCACTGCACTGATCCAGGCCTCAACTGGACTCTGCCCATTGACCACGACTCTCTGGCTTCTTCCCTTCAGCCAGTTCGCAGGACATTTGTGGATTTTCTACCCTGTCTTTGCCTCAGGCACTGATCCAAATTTTCCATCCAAATCTCCTTTTTCTCCATGGGGTGAACAGTGGACGAGCGGCCAAATTTCCCCGTTTCACATGGCAGCGCCGCGGGAGCAGATTTTACCCCAAAAGATGCTCCTTCAGATGCAGAAAGTTGAATTCAGGCTAAAGCTTTGATAGCCACGTCACCACGTAGCTAAGTATGTCAAATTTCCAACGTGATATGATTTATTACATTAAGCACATATGTGTTGGGCTAACATCCCGGTGTCTCCATGGTGCTGAGCACCCAGGATCACCAGCGCTACAAAAGGAGCTGTAAATACTTTTTCTGAAAAAAACCCAAAAGGTGAAGCTTAGATCCTTAATCCACGACTCGGCAGCTCCCACGCGCCAGCTCGACGATGATTTTGATGTATGTCCGATATACAAACCGGGCTGCATTTTTGCATTGCGTGAGCGCGAAAATTCATTTGTGTCTTTTGAACGCAAGCCACGTCGTTAACTCAGCGTCGGCATTACCTGCGTGCTGATGTGCGAGAGCTGCAGGGCTGAGCCCTGGCCGGTCTGCGGCGGCGTCGCGGGGCCGGTGCTGCTGCTCTTGCTCACCTCTTCCATCATCACCTGCGGAAAACCTGCGTTAAGGACAGATCCGCACAGCGCCCGCCTCCCACCGACGCTTTGCACAACCCCCGTGCATGTTTTTACTCTTATTTTGGATGGTTTTAATTCATTCTTGGACATCACTTTCTATTAGCGCAGTGGTTTTTGTCACCAGAGGGGTCAGACGCCCGCTGTCCGAGCTGAAGTTTTACTGTCAAACGTATCCACTGAATTCCCTGGGTTTTAGGGATAAGAAACCAAGACATCAAATCTAAGAGGAAAACCAAGAGGAAGCGTTTATACCAAGGAATATCTTGCTCCAAGGAAAATAACTTTCAAGAATATTTTACCCGACTCCCAGCTAACCCTATTTTAAACCATCTGAGGGTGTATAGAAACAAAACGGGTTGAAAATCAAAGCAGAGCAGTTCTGCGCTTTAAACCCTGCCAAAGTCTCCACAGAACACAACACTCGTCTCTAAGATTCAACATGTCTTGACAGCATCGCGGCTCCAGCACGGGGGGTTTACTGATTCAAACGAGTTGAGGTGGGTGAGTGGGTGGACCAGCCGCGAGCACCGAGAGATGATGGGAGAGCGTTAAAGGTTTTGTCACAGGAGGTTTGAAGCTGTGGAAAGGACAGTTGCTATGAGACTGGAAATGACGGCTCTTTCTGTGGAAATGTGAGTCATTGATTTTTCCCCGCTGAGATAAACCGCAGCTCTCGCCTGGCCGACGGTGAAAAGTCAACCAGAGCAGAACCTTGTCGGGCACAAAACTCCTCGAGAAATCACAGAAACGGGACTTTGTGGAGAGAAAACTGATACCCAAAGCCGCGTCCTTTGCGGCAGGAACAATCGCCTTAAACCTGGAGTAATTCAAGTATGTCAAAGCTATAAAAGCGCAGAATTAACAAGCATGTAAAAGGGATGCAGCTTCGCACGCCATCTAAAATACTTGGAGTTTTTGTATAAATCTACATTTTGTACCCCCGCGAAGTAAACACGGCGCCGTCAAACCGAAACCCGGGCAACAGCACAAGTTCAAATACATTTCCGACGCTACCGAAGCGCCCCATTCATTTCTGTAGCGCTGAAGCACCCCACGGCTCCCTCACCCTTCGTTTTCGCTGCGTTATCGTCCCGGGAAAGACTCAGAACAGACTGTGAGAAACAATGAAACCACCCAAAATAAACAACGCGGGGAGAAAGCGCAAAGGTTTCTGCTGAGCCTCCTCGCGCAGGTGTGAAGTCCAACTTACAGGAACCAAAGATAAAGCATTTCCCGTTATAAATAGGGTTTGTGAGTTTAATTCATCTCCACTTGCTCTGTGCTATTCAATTAAATATTTATCTGGCTTTTAGTAAAATAGTATTAATAAAAAAAGACTTAGCGAGGGGTTTTAATGAGGTGAAAATTGGTATTGCGTCTTAGGGAAAATATATCAGGGTTTCAGGTTTTTACACCGCAGATAAAGCTGCTTCCAATGTGGAATAAGTGTTTAGCGAAATGGGCTTTGGGTGAGGAGTTTTACACGTCGACGAGTACAGACGGGGGGAATCCAGAAAGCGACACTTGATTTTATTAGGCAAGTTTAATTTATCACCCGAAGCTCATATATATCCCCTAATACCACGTTCCTTGGTTAAGCGACCGCTCAAGAACCACGCACGCAAAAAATACCCAAAACTAATTGACTGAGGAGAATCAATTAAAAAAGAAACAAGAAAACCCACAACTTTAATCCTCATTAAAAATATCCTAAAATGCCAAAGAGATGGTGCGTTTGGAGACATCCTGAGCAGCAACGACCCGAACGAGATCTGAGTGGGAATCGCTCTTCACCTCAGCCTCTCTCATCATTTGTTGTTTCTGCCCATTTGCAACGCAGATCACCCAGCACGGTGGTTTTCCCCACCGAAATGCCAATAAAAAGACTAAAATCACCATTCCCAGCCTCGGCTGGAACCTCAAAGCGTCATCAGGAGGTGAAGGACGAGATAACAGAATAGAAAAGCTGCGAAGAGGAGCCGTGGAGCGAGAACAAGGATGAAACCGCCTTGTTCTGCCCTTGTGTATCTAGCACAGGAAAGGCCTGGGTGGTATTTCAGTGCTGAAACATTGTAAGAGGCAAGCGAGGTTGTTAAAAGACTTTATAAAGAATACCAGACGCAGAATTTTATTCTCAGATGCTACATAATAAGGGTCAACTACTGACATACACAAATTTTGCAAAGTGATTTAAAACACTCGGTGAAATCGTACTCGTCTGGTGAAATTTCGGGTTCCTTAGCACCTCAAAATAAGCTGCTTTCACAGAAGCTCAAATCGTATATAATTAATTTTGCTATTAAGGCACTTGAGGAAAGTTTGTTCATCCAGAAGATGGACAGAACTCCAGGTTTTTTCCAGGATGGAAAATATCCTAAAATGCCAAAGAGATGGTGCATTTGGAGACATCCTGAGCAGACCCGAATGAGATTGTTTAAACCATCTAGGGGTGTATAGAGGCAAAGGCACCTCCCGGTTCACCCCAAGAACCAAACCAGGAGCCTTGAGTCAACGTTCCAGCTCCAGATCCGTCCTGCACCCCCAGAACAGCCCCTCAAACCCCTTCAAACCCTTCAGCGCTTTCCGAACATGTTTTATTCCACTCGCCCCCGGCCCAGCTCAGGGAACGTTCCCATGACGAGCGGCTTCAAAAATCAATGTATATGTTGTATGGACATAAGAGGTCCCGGTATTTATGAGAGGAAAATATCGCTGAGATCATTTACAAACAATTTGCATCCAGCTGCCTTGAATGGGCCCGACACTCGCAGTGCTGCAAGACACATAAACCAGCGTTTGGGCAAAATTAATGGAAAACAGGTAATCCCGCCATTAAGGGCTAATGATTGTTTTTCACGGGTCGGTCTCGGGGGCCGGGGAGGGAACCGGCGCTGTCAGCGGAGCCGGACGGGGCTGCAGCCGCTACCGAGCGCTCGGAGCCGCCTCCGGGCCCCGCGACTCCCCCGGGCCCGGGGAACCAGCGGCCGGGGCGAAGCGGCCCCGCGGGCCCGTCCGCGGCCTCTCCGGGCGTCCAGGCCGCGCGGAGCCCCGGGCCCGGCGGAACAACCCCCGGGAAGGAGCGAGGGGGCCCCGGCCGAGCGGAGGGAGCGGCGCGGCCTGCAGGGCCCGGCGGGGGCGGCGGGAGCGGCCGCTGCGGGCCCGGCGCGGGCCGGGGGGAAGGGACGGGGCGGGCGGGCCCAGGGGCGGCCTCCCCCGCCCGCCCGTGACTCGGCGCGGCCGCTCTTACCTCAGAGGCCCTGCCGGTGGGCGCGCGCGGGGAGCGGAGCCGCCGCCTCAGGAAACCGGCGCCGGCGGCATCGCAAACACGGCGGGGCCGCGCGGGGCGCTCGGGCTGCGACCATAGAGTCCCCGCGGAGGCCTCGCCTAGAAATCCCCACCATAGAGTTCCCGCAGCGTAGAGCCCCGCGGGCGGAGGCTAGAGCGCCCGCTCTGGCGCCGCCTCCACCCGGAGGTTTCCAACCGCCATACCATAGAGAGGCGGCGGTAGAGCGGCCGCTGCCGGTGTCGGGGCGACAAGGCGCCTCTAGCGGCCGCGCAGCGCCGGCGCGCAGGCCCCGCACAGGCCCCGCCGGGACCGGGGGGCGGCCGCCCCCGAGAAAACACAATTATCTCCCGTTACCCTCGTCGGGAACACGGGGCTCACAGCCGCGCCGCACACACAGCGCCCCACGGTGCCGCGGGGCGGATTTTAGCTCCTCCTGGGGCCCGTTGTGGCCGCCGAGGGCCGGGGCGAG
The DNA here is from genome assembly GCF_963082525.1 of Nesoenas mayeri. Classification (NCBI taxonomy): domain Eukaryota; kingdom Metazoa; phylum Chordata; class Aves; order Columbiformes; family Columbidae; genus Nesoenas; species Nesoenas mayeri. The sequence continues at coordinate 2,289,663 of NC_137558.1, read as the reverse complement.
ACGGTTGTTCCGTGACCCCCAGAGCAGCCGCACGGGGCACGGGCGGATCGGGGCTCCGGAACGCTGGAGCTGTCGGAGCCGCAGCCTCGGGGGCACAGCGAGACCTGGAAAACGAACCAGGTAATTCCCTGTAAAACAAACCAGGTCATTTCCTAGAAAACAAACCAGGTAATTTCCTATAAAACAAACCAGGTGATTTCCTATAAAACAAACCAGGTGATTTCCTATAAAACAAACCAGGTGATTCCCTATAAAGCAAACCAGGTAATTTCCTATAAAGCAAACCAGGAAATTTCCTATAAAACATAAACCAGGTAATTTCCTATAAAACACAAACCAGGTAATTTCCTACAAAACAAACCAGGTAATTTCCTACAAAACAAACCAGGTAATTTCCTATAAAACAGAAACCAGGTGATTTCCTATAAAACAAACCAGGTAATTTCCTATAAAACACAAACCAGGTGATTTCCTATAAAACACAAATTAGGTAATTTCCTATAAAACACACCAGGTAATTTCCTATAAAGCAAACCAGGTGATTCCCTAGAAAACAAATCAGGTAATTTCCTAGAAAACAAACCAGGTAATTTCCTAGAAAACACAAACCAGGTAATTTCATATAAAACAAACCAGGTGATTTCCTATAAAACACACCAGGTAATTTCCTATAAAACAAACCAGGTGATTCCCTAGAAAACAAATCAGGTAATTTCCTAGAAAACAAACCAGGTAATTTCCTAGAAAACACAAACCAGGTAATTTCCTATAAAACAAACCAGGTGATTTCCTATAAAACAAACCAGGTGATTCCCTATAAAACACAAACCAGCTGATTTCCTATAAAGCAAACCAGGTAATTTCCTATAAAACACAAACCAGATAATTTCCTATAAAACAGAAACCAGGTAATTTCCTATAAAACAAACCAGGTGATTTCCTATAAAACACAAACCAGGTGGTTTCCTATAAAACAAACCAGGTAATTTCCTATAAAACAAACCAGGTGATTTCTTATAAAACACAAACCAGGTAATTTCCTATAAAACTGAAACCAGGTAATTCCCTATAAAACAGACCAGGTGATTCCCTATAAAACAAACAGGTGATTCCCTATAAAACAAACCAGGTAACTTCCTATAAAGCAAACCAGGTAATTCCCTAGAAAACAAATCAGGTAATTTCCTAGAAAACAAACCAGTTAATATCCTATAAAACATAAACCAGGTAATTCCCTATAAAACAAACCAGGTGATTTGCTATAAAACAAACCAGGTAATTTCCTATAAAACACAAACCAGGTGATTTCCTATAAAGCAAACGAGGTAATTCCCTATAAAGCAAACCAGGTAATTTCCTATAAAACAGAAACCAGGTGATTTCCTATAAAACAAACCAGGTGATTTCCTATAAAACACAAACCAGGTAATTTCCTATAAAACCAGGTAATTTCCTATAAAACTAGGTAATTTCCTATAAAACAGAAACCAGGTGATTTCCTATAAAACGCAAACCAGGTGATTTCCTATAAAACAAACCAGGTGATTTCCTATAACACCCAAACCCAGGTGATCCCCAACACAACTGGAAACCCATCCCAGCATTTTCAGTGTCTCCCAAGACAAGATTATATTAAAACCACTTTTAATTACAGCTTTAGTGTAACTTTTCCCCCCTCCCCATTATTTCATGTGCAGTTTTCAGTTCTACCTCCCCGCAGCCTCCCAGTTCTCCCTTGTTTTACCGAACGTTTCATCTACGTAAAGTCAAAGTAATTAATAATGGGAGATGATTTATTTACGATAAATCCTGGCTCCGTTCCCCTGGCAAACGTCGATTCACACAACAATATAAAGCCATCAAAACCTCTTTTTTTTTTAAGGGGTTTTCTCAGTATTACACAAAAAATTATAAAATACAGGAAAGATTTAGTGAAAATGAAACGTTTTCAGAGGATACCACGGTAAAATTTATACAGATCATTTGTAGCAAATAACGTGTCTACGGACACAGACACACAGCAGCTGGGGTTAGATTATAATGTTAAATTACACCTTGGTGGTACCACACAGAGTGTCAGGGGTTGAAGGGACCTCAAAGCTCATCCAGTGCAATCCCCCCATGGAGCAGGAACACCCAGATGAGGTTACACAGGAACCAGGCGGGTTGGAATGTCTGCACAGAAGGAGACTCCACAACCCCCTGGGCAGCCTGGGCCAGGCTCTGCCACCCTCACCACCAACAAGTTGCTTCTCAGATTCAAGTGGAACCTCCTGTGTTCCAGTTTGCACCCATTGCCCCTTGTCCTGTCCCTGGTTGTCACCAGAAGAGCCTGGCTCCATCCTCCTGACACTGCCCCTTTCCATATTGATCCCCAGGAATGAGTCCCCCCTCAGTGTCCTCTTGTCCAGCTCCAGAGCCCCAGCTCCCTCAGCCTTTCCTCACACGGGAGATGCTCCACTCCCTCCAGCATCTTGGTGGCTGCGCTGGACTCTCTGCAGCAGTTCCCTGTCCTGCTGGAACTGAGGGGCCACAGCTGGACACAAGATTCCAGGTGTGGTCCCCCCAGGGCAGAGCAGAGGGGCAGGAGAACCTCTCTGACCTACTGACCACCCCCTTTCTAACCCCACCCAGGTCCCATTGGCTTCCTGGCCACAAGGGCCAGTGCTGGCTCATGGTCACCCTGCTGTCCCCAGGACCCCCAGCTCCCTTTCCCCTACGCTGCTCTCTAACAGCTCATTCCCCAACTTACACTGAACCTGGGGTTGTTCTGCCCAGATTCAAGACTCTACACTTGCCCTTGTTGTATTTCATTAAATTGTTCCCCGCCCAGCTCTCCAGCCTGTCCAGGTCTCTGATGGCAGCACAGCCTAAACGATATCTTACCATTTATGAATATTTAAAATAAATAAGGTTAGGTCATGCTTAAAAACTCCATCTAGTCCTCAGCGTTTGAGCTCAGGTCTAACTCTGGTTTCAAGAGCTGAACAGCCCAGAGCTGCAGGTACAAGCTCCATACTTTATATTTCGACACACAAATGATGTAAAATGTTTGCAGACACCCCTACAATTCCTCCCTTTCACCAGGATAAACACTAAACAGCATTTAGTTCCTTAAAACATAAATGTCAGAGAAACAGCAACTGAAGAACCAAGTGAGCAATCAGGCATCAATATTTATTAACACAAGACAAAGGAAACACAATCAATGAGTTAATGGAACACCGTCCAGCCCGATGTTAAATTGAAAAATGAATATCTAAGCTAATTTTAAATAAATAAAAACTTTATACATAATTACATAATGCTGTAGTCTGAACATGACGATGGTCGACAGAAATTAAAGAAAAATTGCAGATAGGGCTAAAATTTTACAACCTTGTTTTTAGGACAGTGAGTGTGACACGTCGCAATTGCATTTATTTAAGTCAGAAATTGCAGTGCAAATCTTAAAATGACCTGTGCCCACGTATTTTCCTTAGGGAGTATTGAGAAACAGCACGACATACGAACCAGTTTAGTTCCAAGTGTTAAGGATTCCTGATGTTTCAGTTTCGCTGCAGCTGTTCGCCTGGAACCCGATGGGCGAGAGCGGGAGATAATTCGCCCTTTGCAACTGGAGAAGCTGCAAAACCGAACTGGGGGGAGAGGCCAAGTCTGCGGCTCGAGGGCAAAACTGGAAGTGGGAAAAGCACCCGGGTCTGAACTGGATTTGGGAGCAGCACCCAAGTCTGAACTGGTTTTGGGAGCAGCATCTGAGTCTGAACTGGATTCAGGAACAGCACCCGAGTCCGAACTGGATTTGGGAGCAGCACCCGAGTCTGAACTGGACTTGGGAGCAGCACTCGAGTCTGAACTGGATTTGGGAGCAGCACCCGAGTCTGAACTGGACTTGGGAGCAGCACCCGAGTCTGAACTGGATTTGGGAGCAGCACCCAAGTCTGAACTGGATTCAGGAGCAGCACCCAAGTCTGAACCGGATTCGGGAGCAGCACCCGAGTCTGAACTGGACTTGGGAGCAGCACCTGAGTCTGAACTGGATTCGGGAGCAGCACTTGAGTCTGAACTGGATTCAGGAGCAGCACCCGAGTCTGAACCGGATTCGGGAGCAGCACCCAAGTCTGAACTGGATTCAGGAGCAGCACCCAAGTCTGAACCGGATTCGGAAGCAGCACCCGAGTCTGAACCGGATTCGGGAGCAGCACCCGAGTCTGAACTGGATTTGGGAGCAGCACCTGAGTCTGAACTGGATTCAGGAGCAGCACCCGAGTCTGAACTGGATTCGGGAGCAGCACCCGAGTCTGAACTGGATTCGGGAGCAGCACCCAAGTCTGAACCGGATTCGGGAGCAGCACCCGGGTCTGAACTGGATTTGGGAGCAGCACCCGAGTCTGAACTGGATTCAGGAGCAGCATCCGACTCCGAACCCCAACACGCGCCATCCGTGGCAGTTTTCTGGGGTTTATCCCAGTTTGCAAACAAGAAACCGTCCTAAAGCAAAACGGTCCCTGCCCGCGACAGCACGTCACCGTCCGGCAGGGCGGAACTGCCCCCAATTTCCGAGGAGAAAAATGCGTTTGAGTGGCTGGTGCTGTGCGGTTCGTCACCTTGTTGGGGGATTTTGTCTCATTGACAGAGGAAGGAGGGACACGGCCGGGAAATGGGGCAACAATCAGGACTTGCAGACTTGCAGCTCTGCAGTTTCTCCTCTCCGGGGCTGCTCGTGGTGCCGATAAATTAGAACTGGGGCAGCTGCTCCATGTCACTTACTGACCGTGTCACTTAGTGACCGTGTCACTTACCAACCGCCAGCAATGGAATGTTATCTCGTCCCATGGGCAGGACCAGTTCTGTGACACGGAGAACGCGACACACCAGAGTAAAGAGCACACGGTAAACTTGGGAGATAAACCCAAACCGCAAGGAATGATCAATACCCGGCCAAAGAATAAACGAGGGGAAAAAACCCCACGAAAGAATCCAACGTCACTCAAAAATGCCATTTCAGAAACGCGTCTCGATCCAACTCGTACATGCATATGGCAGGAAAAAAAGACAATCCTAGAATTGGACTTAAAATCCACTCCAAATTTGTCAAAAGAACTGATCTAAAGGCTTGAGTAAGAAAAAGGTCAAGCCCATCAGAATCTGAAATGGGCACAATGGGGCTGCACTCTGTGTGCAAGAAAACCCAAAGGGATGTGTAATGTGTGATGACAAGACTCTGCTGGCGGAGAAGGGAGAATCCTGTGGGCTTCCTTGCGGCCGCTGTGTTAAAACTCAACATATTAAAGACTTCAGGCACGGGTATTTCAGGACACACATTAATAAAGCAGATGGTGTTTCGGCTGTGGCCAGAACAACCCCCTGCGGTCGCACCCACGGTGGCTGCACCAGGGACAGAACGTGCCCCTGTGATTGAAGAATTTGCAGAGAGCCCTTAAATCCAGACTTGCCATAAGAACCCCCAGTTTCTCTGTCTATTCCCCCACCAAATTCTTCTAAAATATCGTTTGTTTTTCAGCAAAATAAACGAACAGAAGGCAGGAGGATTGCAAGGACAAAACAGGGATGGATGCACCAGGTTCTGCTCCGCAGTTCAGCTCATGGACCTTTACAAAGTGCCTACAAACTATATGAGGTAACGTGGAGCATTTTAACTCAAACCTGTTGCGGCGTCTGGTCCCGGCTCTTATTGCTTCCAAAATGTTTTCTTAGCGTCCAGAGGAATTTAATTGTTCTTAAGAAGTGGGTGAAATACAGGTAATTGGGAGTCAAAGCTTATTTTGAAGGCGGGGTTATTCATTTTCGCAGGTATTTAACGATGTGCTTACCAGAACTGCTCTGTCTCATTTTTGTGCTTCCTCCTACAAAAGAGAAATTTCATTCTACTTGAAGCGCAGAATGATCCGATTCTTTGTCCTGAATGCAGCCTGGGCTGTTGCCTCCCAGTTTAAAGCCCAATTATACCATTTCTTGCTCTACCGAGGGGGAATTTGGTCATTATTCCAAACAGTGAATGTAACCGGGTGTCCATCCAAAGGGTTTTGTTTTGCCTTCAAGGCCCAGGTGGGACAGAGCTCAGGGTCAGGGTTAGGGTCAGGATAGGGTCGGGGTCAGGGTTGGGGTTAGGGTTAGGGTCAGGGTCAGGTTAGGGTCAGGGTCAGGGTTAGAGTCAGGGTCAGGGTCGGGGTTAGGGTCAGGTTAGGGTCAGAGTCAGGGTCATGGTTAGGGTCAGGGTCGGGGTTGGGGTCAGAGTCAGGGTCAGGGTCGGGGTCAGGGTTAGGGTCAGGTTAGGGTCGGGGTTGGGGTCAGGGTCAGGTTAGGGTCGGGGTTAGGGTCAGGGTTGGGGTTAGGGTCAGGTTAGGGACAGGGTCAGGGTTAGGGTCAGGGTTGGGGTCAGGGTCAGGTTAGGGTCAGGGTTAGGGTTAGGGTTAGGCTCAGGGTTAGGCTCAGGGTCAGGTTAGGGTCAGGGTCAGGTTAGGGTTAGGCTCAGGGTCAGGTTAGGGTCGGGGTCAGGGTTGGGGTCAGGGTCAGGTTGGGGTCAGGGTTAGGGTTAGGCTCAGGGTCAGGTTAGGGTCAGGGTCAGGTTAGGGTCAGGGTCAGGTTAGGGTCGGGGTCAGGGTTGGGGTCAGGGTCAGGTTCGGGTCAGGGTTAGGGTTAGGCTCAGGGTCAGGTTAGGGTCAGGGTCAGGTTAGGGTCGGGGTCAGGGTTAGGGTCAGGGTCAGGGTTAGGGTCAGGTTAGGGTTGGGGTCAGGGTTAGGGTCGGGGTCGGGGTCAGGGTCGAGGTTAGGGTTGGGCTTAGGGTCAGGATTAGGGTCAGGGTTGGGGTTAGGGTTGAGCTTAGGGTCAGGGTCAGGGTTAGGGTCAGGGTCAGGTTAGGGTCGGGGTCAGGTTAGGTTCGGGGTCAGGTTAGGGTCGGGGTCAGGGTCAGGATCAGGGTTAGGGTTAGGGCTAGGGCTAGGGTTAGGGTCAGGATTAAGGTTAGGGTCAGGATTAGGGTTAGGCTGCCGCTGCCACTCAGCTCAGTATTTCGGACTCGCACTGCGATTTCTACCCAATTCCGTGGTAACGTTTCAATGCCGCATCTTTTAGAGATGAAAAATCAGAGGTTGCTACGCGCCGCGACGCGTTTCTGACCGCGGGAAAGGACGACATACGGAAATAAGAAACCTGGTGGAAGATGCGTGTATCTCACGTTAGTTTTTCTAACCAAACGTAATTAGGCTCAGGACCACAAAAGTGACTTAAAGTCCTTAAAAATTTCTACCTTCAGCTGTCATCGTTATCCAAGTTAATCTTCTATCTAAGTGAATTATGTATAATAATATTTACATATTTAAAATATAGGCAAAATTCTTTTTAAATTCAAGAAATATCTATATGAATAAGTAACTCTTAGATTCTGTAAGTTATTGATTTGGTCATGGTACAATTTTAAATAAGCCGTGTGATCCCGTGGAATGAACAGCTGCAAAGTACATTAGAGAGCAGGGAACTGCAGAACTCTGATGACCCTTTTCTTAATAGTTTATTATCTTACCTAAATAAACCCTCCCCTTATAGAATCCTAAACCAGGATTAGATAAAAATACAAATATGTACAACAGATGAAAAAAGTAACACTACTGTAAAGGCCTTAGGAGTTTTGTAGCTCACACACTTGTCAACTTTGCGTTTTCTATAAAGCTAATATTTCAGTAAACTGTTACCAAGGTTTGCCATTGTCTGCCACATTTCCTCGTGTCCGTCGGTAGTGAACGAGATCTTAACAGCACAGGGTGAGATGAAGGGAATGTGGCAGCGAGCTCAAGTATTAGTATTCACCAGCTTGGTTTCTACAGCCGCCCCGGGGCGCTGGGTGGTCCTGCGGCTCCCCACGCGGCTCCCCACGCACGTTACATGTTGTAGGCGACGTAGATGGGGTCCAACTGATCGGCCAGGAAGCTGTCGCGCAGGTGCATGCGCTGCTTCTCCCCTCGGGAGTTGATGGGGATGACGCCGGGATCCACCACCACCACCACGCCCACGATCAGGTAGTGCTCCTCCAGCACCACGTTGGTCACCAGCGGAACCAGGTCCAGCGCCTCCTGCTCGCAGCCGCACAGCTCCACCACCACCACCAGCAGGTTGGTCCAGGTGAACACGGCGCTGGGACACGGGAAAGCGGGAGGGAAAAATGGGGGCGGGGAGGAAGGAAAAAACAGGGGGAGGAACAATAAGGGGAAGGGAAATGGGAAGAGAGAGGAAGAGGGAGAGAGGAAGGGGAGAGAGGAAGGGGAGAAAAGAACAAAAAGGAAGAGGGGGGAAAGAAGGCAGAAGGAGGGGAGAAAGGGGGGAGAAATGGGGAAGAAATGGGGGGAAAGGGAGGGAAAAGAAAGGGGGGGGAAGGAAAGAGGGGGGGGAAGGAAAGGGGTGGGAGGAAGGAAAGAGGGGGGAGGAAGGAAAGAGGGGAGGAAGGAAAGAGGGGAGGAAGGAAAGAGGGGGAAGGAAAGAGGAGGAAGGAAAGAGGGGGGAAAGGAATGGGGGGGGAGGAAAATAAGGGGGGAAAAGGAAAGGGGGGGGGAAGGAAAGGGGGGGAAAGGAAAAGGGGGGGAAAGGAAAAGGGGGAGAAAGGAAAAGGGGGAGAAAAGGAAAGGGGGTGGGAAAGGAAAAGGGGGGGGAAAGGAAAGGGGAGGAAAAGGAAAGGGGAGGAAAAGAAAAGGGGGGGAAAAGAAAAGGGGGGGAAAGAAAAGGGGGGGGAAAGAAAAGGGGGGGGAAGAAAAGGGGGGAAAAAGGAAAGGGGGGGAAAAGGAAAGGGGGGGAAAAGGAAAGGGGGGGGAAGGAAAGGGGGGGAGAAGGAAAGAGGAGGGGAAAGGAAAGAGGGGGGAAAGAAAAGGGGGGGGAAAGAAAAGGGGGGGGAAGAAAAGGGGGGAAAAAGGAAAGGGGGGGAAAAGGAAAGGGGGGGAAAAGGAAAGGGGGGGGAAGGAAAGGGGGGGAGAAGGAAAGAGGAGGGGAAAGGAAAGAGGGGGGGAAGGAAAGGGGGGGGAAGGAAAGGGGGGGGAAGGAAAGGGGGGGGGAAGGAAAGGGGGGGGGAAGGAAAGGGGGGGGAAGGAAAGAGGGGGGAAAGGAAAGAGGGGGGAAAGGAAAGAGGGGGAAGGAAAGAGGGGGGAAAGGAAAGGGGGGAGGAAGGAAAGAGGGGGGGAAGAAATGGGGGGGAATGAAGGGGGAGGAAGGAAAGGGGGAGGAAGGAAAGGGGGGGGGAAGGAAAGAGAAAGGCGGGGCGGGGGGGGGAGAAAGAGAGGGGGAAAAGAAAGAGGAGGAAAAGAAGCCAACAAACAAGAGCAGCAAACAGAAGCCCCGGTTATTTTCGCAGACACAAAGCTGCCAAGTTTACAATTCCTTCCCCCGGCCTTGGGCCGCATCTCCACATCCCCCAGCGCCCGGTCCTGCCGCGTCGCCGTCAGCTCCAACGCACCCCGGTGCTGCCGGCGGGACGCGCAACCAGCGCCGCTCCCACTGCCTCACACTGAGACGGTGCTTTACACCACTGTCCTGCTTTTGTTAAAAACAAGTTTCTCTTTCAGTGAATTTGCCTGTCAGCTAAAGCCTTCGTATTAACTACATTGTCCTGGAGAACCAGACACGTGTTTTGGTAAAACCTAGCAATGGAATGCAAACTTATTGATAAGCATGGATGGACATCTCGCGAGAGGGGCGACGAGAAACAACTGACCAACTGTGTATAACATTCCATTCACGTGAATACTTCATATAAAATGGGAGATCACGAGGATCTCGTCCCTTTTTCCTTCTCTTGTTCTTATGGCCGACATTAGGAGAGGACCTTGCGAGTCGTCCCTGCGAACTGAGGCCAGTGAGAGACTGAATCCAGCTCTGGTTGGCTGTGGAGTCTAATCCAGGACTTTGGGTGCCTGCTCTGCAGTTGCTGAGACTTTCAAGATTGGTTTTGTATATTTTGTATGATTTTCTCTATTCTTATTAGTAGCATTAGTAAAACATCTTTAATTTTTTCCAACTCTCTTCTCTCTGTCCTTCTTTTTCCCTCCCAATCACCTCTCCTTAGTGGAAAGGGGGGAGAGGGAGGGGCAAAAGGGGAGAGTGGGGGGGAAGAGGGGGTTAACAATACATCTGCCAGGGTTTTATTGTCACCCCGCAATCTTAACCCTCGACAACCACATAGCAGGAAATCATCACTTCTATTTTGAATTACAGCTCGTGAGAAAACACTGAGTCAGTCAGCCAAGTATTATTCCCATCTACAGATGGGAAACGAGGTGCGTGACTTGCTGATGGTAACACAAGAAACTATCCGAATTCGCCTTATATTTTCTATGAAACCCTACGCTGCTGCATTTGGGCTACGTGGGGATGTTTTACCATTCGGCGATGCTCCTGTGCGTCCGCGACACGGACGTCTCGATGTCGATGGGGTGGTAGCGCAGGCCCCTCAGCTCCAGGGTTTCATCCAGGGCTCCCACAACGTACAGCGCGTCGTGGCGCTCTGGGGAGGAGAGATGGGAAACGGGCTGGGAAACACCACCCAAGAAAGGGAATTGAGGTGAAATAAAGGCTAATTTCTGTGGTACCTCCGCTGGCGGCCGTGAGCTCCGTCCGCCGGACGAAGCCGAGGTAGCCGGTCCGAGCCCAGAGCGTCTGCGCCGCGTCGCCGAAGCTCAGCCGCGTGTTGAAATGATCGGCCTGCAGGGTTTCGTTGTCGTAGATGGTGTAGTAGCCGCTGGCCGTGTGTGGACTGTTCACCCAGATCTGGAGAGAAGGGAAACACTGTCAGAGGAAAAGGGGGAGGAAAGGGGGGGAGGAAGCGGGGGAGGAAGCAGGGGAGGAAGGGGGGGGATGAAAACAGGGAGGAAAGGAAGCGGGGAGGAAGGGAGGAGGAAGGGAGGAGGAAGGGAGGAGGAAGGGAGGAGGAAGGGAGGAGGAGGAAGGGAGGAGGAGGAAAGGAGGAGGAAAGGAGGAGGAGGAAAGGAGGAGGTAAGGAAGAAAGGAGGAGGAAGGGAGGAGGAAAAGAGGAGGAAAGGAGGAGGAGGAAAGGAGGAGGAGGAAAGGAGGAGGAGGAAAGGAGGAGGAGGAAAGGAGGAGGAGGGAAGGAGGAGGAGGAAAGGAGGAGGAGGAAAGGAGGAAGAAGGGAGGAGGACGCTACAAAAACAGAGTGTCTGTTGAGAGTTAAAATGAAGCAGATGACGAAGTGCAACAAGAAGCTTCTGCCTCTATCTACGGTTTTCCAGATCCAAAAATGGTTTGCGTTTAGCTCAAACCTCCAAATATCCCGTGGAATCTTAAAAACGCGTTGTGCAGATCTACCCTCCTGAGAACTGTAAGCGGAGGATTAACCCAGGAGATCAACACGTGAGGTCCAACAATTGATCATCTATCAACACAGATCAAACATACCGGCGTGCAAGCAAGAGAATGTAAACTAGATTATTAAAGTAACACACCCAAAATCTGAGCGCTCCAGCAATAATTCAGCTCAAAAAAGCCTGTGAGTATCACCTAATTGAACAATAAGAATATGGCACAAGCAGAAGCTGCTCGAAGAGCGGAATCTTCACTTACCTCCCCGAGATGAGAATCTCCAAGAGGCCCTTTGGTCTCAGGATTAACAATGACCACCTTGACTCCAGGCAGGATCTAAAGATCACAAGAAACACGTAATCCATGTATGAATGATCTTGCCATACAACTGAAATGCAAAGCGGTTCATTTACCTATGGAAAAGCAAGATTTCAGCTGGAGGAAGGACAGGCGGGTGTAAAACACACCAGCCCGCGTACCCTGAAGGACGCTCGCTGTATTTCACAACTCGAGAGCCACAGCGGCGAGGGATTCTAGGCCTGCCAGTGTTGTTCATTTTGCAGAATTCAATGTTAAAAACTACTATGGAACACCTTTTTGTTAATCCGTTTAAAGAAGGGAATAAGAGCTCCCGTCAATCTCAAACACAAGGATACGAGAGCCAACCCTTTTGCTACAGTTCATTTACTATCAACAGAACTAGTTCTCCCAATCGCTTCAGCAAAACGTGCTGTTAAATCAACAGGAGCAATGGTGTAACCGATTGCCACCTCTTCTCACACCACAAGGCTCCACATCTGCAGCATAAAGGGTGTAAAAAGCGCTGTGTGTCACGTCCCTGGGTCATAACATGAGTTACCTTCCCCGATTCGGAAAGCAGAAGGCTTTGCGGGGCTCCCCTTTCCACCAGCCGCACTCTGGAAGTCAAGAAAACACGGTCAGGGCAAAGGAAAAAGAGCTGAAATCTCCTGAGAGGTGTGATAGTGATAATAAATGTACTGTACCTGTCATGTCTCAAGGACTTCAGATCCACGTAGACCGTGGTGGGGTCAGGCCCGGACGTTCCCTGAAGAGTTAACATGGAGAAACAAACCCAAAGCTTAACGTATCTACAGAAGCCGGGGTAACTTTTGCACATTTCCAGGGGTTTCTTACTGGCAATGAATTCCTGTTCCAATTTCCCCCCCTCTGCAGTCGCACTAAGGGCTATTTTCTTAGTGTGGGGGGTTTGTGGGGCGCGGGGAATGCCGAGCGCTCTGAGCCACCAGCCCTGGAGCAACCGGTCACTGTATATACAGAAATACACTGTTCTCTAATAGCACATTCCAGTTGTTTCGAGCATCTGTGATACAATCTGGCAGTTGAAAACAAGAGGAGTTGCTTATTCTCGTGCCGGCTGTTCCCACAAGGAGACACCGGGCTGTGCTAACGCAGGAGGGAATTTGACCGTTCGGAGTACAAGGGAATGTGGAAATGTGGCGCCGGCGACAGACGCGCTGGAAGGCGCCGCGTTACCTGCAAACAGATGGCGACGTTGACTCTTGAGCCGAAGGTGGTGCTGACGGCGCGGGAGGACAGGCCGATGTCTTTGAAGAGCTTGGAGAAGGAGTGAGTGAGGGAAACGCGCGGCCGCTCCTCCGCAACCACCACACAGGTGCGGACGCAGGACAGGTTGATTCCTCGCGCCTGCAAAGGGCACAAACGAGCGCAAAGGGCTGTGAGCTCTGTGCCCTCACGAGCAGTGACGTTTGCTTCTCATCCCTGAAATCCTAAATAAATCATGTAAGAAATGTAGGACAAACCCTGTTCTTGTATTCAAATTGTTTCCTTTTTTCAGCCCTTTGTAATTATGCGTTTGACCAGAGCGTAGAAATGCTGCTAGAACAAAATATGCATTAACAGCACTTCTTCCTCTGCTACCCAACGTCGCATCGCGTGTTCCCGCAAAGATTACGTCTGTTATTCACTATTTATATAGAGAGAAACCAAACCAAGTGAGAGTAAAGTCATTTAGTGGGATTACAGAGTCCTCAACAAAACTGGGACCAGAACTCATTGTTATTTCTAGACATGGTCATGAATGTGCTGAACGGCGCTGGGCGGCTGTTGCAATCTGTGCGTTCTTCTCTTTTGCTGGTGGTTCAACCCAGAGCTGACACCCCTGCGCCACCAAAACAACTGACCCTTGCTGCCATAACGGAGCCCGCTGTTTCAGTTATGTCAGTACACCCCACGCAAGAAGCCACCTCAAATGTTTTCTGTAGGTTCTATCCCCTCCTCTCATCCCCAGGGAGCAAACGGCTCCATTTAGCGCGTGGCGTGCGCTCGGAGCCTCCTCCGCAGCCCGTCACACGAGCGGCTCCAGCGCTGCGCTGCACCCTCCTCCATCCCCACCCTTTTCGCTTCCCAGGGCTGCAAACAGTTTTGTTGTGGCTTTTTGAGCAAGATGTGGGTTGGAGAGCAGCGCACCATGCAAACTGCTGCATTGACAACCACATCGCTGCCACGGCTTCCTTCATTTACGGACCACGACATTCAGTTAACATTTCTTACCTTTAATATTTCAACTTGGTTTCCAAGTCCCTTTGTGCACAGTTCCATGACTGAATAGGAACAGAAAGTGTCCCTTATTTTGTACTGGCTGACAGTAGATAACCAGAGAAAAAGGTTGGATTCCAGCTCCATAGGAGGAATTAAAATTGACTGGTGTCCAGAATACACACTGTGAGGAACATTAAGGAGGAAAACATTTTTGTGTAGCATGTAGTTATCTTTAAATTAATATTTACTGGTTGTAGAACTCCGAGGCCAACTGATAATAGCTCCACTTCCCCCCTTCTGTAGCAACATAATTTTACAAATACAATTTACTGTACAAGAATAACAATTGATACACATGCAAATGTGCACACGCAGAGTGGAAGAGAACTGGCTCGACCACGCAGTTTACAGAAAGAAAACTCCCTTATTGCAACATATAATCAAGGAAGAAACATTCTGGAGCCAGTAATATTTGGCAGCACAAATACACGTAATCGAGACAGGATAACATCTTGCTAATCTGCAGGAAAAGGGAACGTATTATTGGCAGTTCAAAGACAAATTCTCTCCTTATTGTAAATTAGTCATGTCAACATATCTGCGGGTAATTTACAACAGATAAAGACATGGACTGGCATTTCCCATTTATAACCAGCCAAGAGTTCATCCTTCCCTCTCTCCCCTCTCCAGTCGTACCTGCAAAGGCACCAGAGCACAAAACCCAGGCCACAATAGGGGTCGAGACAGATGGCGATCTGCCGCGAGGAGTAGAGCTCGCACTGCAGCTTGATCGCCCTGCACAGGCCGCTCACCGCTGCGTGGGACATCTGCAGGACAGGGACAGAGACAGCGCGAGTCAGGGACACCCAGCCGCGGCTCCACCCTGACAGGTGACAATAGAGACAGGTTTGCCGGGACAACACTTCTCCATAAACTGTGGTTTCCTTCCCTTCTGGAGCAGATGGAGAGCTCAGAATCACTTGGGTTGGAAAACACCTTTAAGATCATCGAGTCCAACCGTTCCCCACCCCAGCACTGCCTCATGTCCCTGAGAACCTCATGTCCGTCTGTCCAGCCCTCCAGGGATGGCGACTCCAGCACTGCCCTGGGCAGCCTGTTCAATGCCCTTTGGGGAAGAATTTGCAGAACCAGAAACTGTGACACCAACAGCTTAAAAGCTTCAGGCATCCGACTCCCAACGCAGCCCATCACTAACGGCAGTCTAAGGCTTCCATTTCTGGGTCTCTTCTCTGCCGGCTGCGTTCCTGCTCCGCGCATCGCTCGCTGCGGCGCCAGCGGGAGGCAGCAGCACAGCTCCTGATGCGCCGGCAGGACCCGTCTTGCTACACTGCAGAGCCAGCTCCTCAGCACAGTCACACTCATCCTCTATCAGAACCCACAGCTTTACCGGAGGAAAAGTGAGGTCTATATTTAAGCTACAACAGTCAGCTTTGGTGCAGCTCGAGGGGAGAGATTCAGAATATCAACCAAAGACTGCAAAACCCACCTGCTAAAAACATGCTACTGTACCTTGACTCCTGTGAGCATGCCTGTTGTGGAAACACTGAAATCTAGATATGCCAACATTTCAGGTGTAGGGGGCTTATAGATCTGAGCCAGCCGCTTCCTGGGCAAGTCATCTGTACGAGAAAAGAGCAAACGTGGTTAAGTTGTTGATTACCGAACTGGTATCTGAAAGCAGAACACAACTTTAGAGACTGAGATGGACCAGAAGGCTTTGTATTATTTCTCTTTCCAAAAGAGAGGGACTAGAAAAGGGAGAAAAGACCAACTCGCTCTTGTCTAAAGGAAATTAAGAGGTGTCTGTGATGTGGCTTTTCCGTAAAAGTGTTTTCCATGTGTAGCTCAACAAATGCAAAAGAGATGTCACTAAACAAGCTCAGACCTCGCTCATATCTTGAATATTTTTTCTAGGTATTAAAACAACTCTTGAGAGCCATCCAGTTGGCATCCGAAATGGGGGACAGTCCCTTGGGAAGGCCACGGTGACCCCTGCACAGAGCCTGAAGAAGTCTGGCGGTGCGTGGAGCGCACCTGTGTCGATGATGGTTGGCCAGGTTTTCACGTCCACGGCAGCAGCCGCCTCCCTGGAGCGCAGCAGTCTCATCAGGGTCTGCGTTGTGAGGATACAGGCAGCTTTGCTGACCTGAAAAGAGAAATACTTACTAACAAACCAACAAAAGCACATCGCCCTGGCGAGATTTGATGTTCAGAGTGTATTTTACATCTGTAGCCAACTTCCCTCAGTAGACTTGCAGTAATTCCTTTGGCTTTTGCAACACAGCTCTCTACTCTTCCTTCACTAAAACCCCAAATAGAGGCTAAGATGCAAATAATCACGGCAGAACCTTTAAAGCAGGTGAGAATATGGCTTGTCTACATCTAGCGCTCTCCCCCATGGGTCCTTCCTGCTCGCTGGGCTTGGGAAATCACTGAGAGCAGGATTTGTGCTTGCCCAGCCATAAGGAGCATCAATGTGAAATGTTAGAGGGTAACACCACGTTAGTATCCCTCGGAAAACTCTTACGGCAATTTGCTTTGCCACAGGAGAGGGGGTTCTTGCATTTTAGGAGCGAAAACCCTGTCCCTGGGTTACAAGACGTGCTTCGACCGCCGCTGTCACGCCAACCGTTTGCACGGGCGCGTTGCCCATGGGTCTGGGAGGCCGAAGCGAGCGCTCCGGCCCCGTTACTCACTTCCACGATCATTCGCACAGTGGGCAGCGTAGCTGTGAGGCTCTGAGCGTGGGGCGGTCGCACGGTCACGGGGATGCAGCCAGCGTACAAGCAGCCATAGAACGCGGTGATGAGCTCAATGCCTGCAAGGACACGACAGGCTGGAGTGTGGGACGCTGCCGCCAGCCTTTCCCCGAGCTCTTTTCCTCCAAGCATCGGTTATAATTTCCATTAGAAGGTAAACACGCAAGACTTTAATAGCACCGAGTGCAACACGGGCGGTCCAGACGCTGCGGGCAGCACGACCAGGAAGCTCAGAAGCTTGGGAAAGGGGAGAAGACCGACCACATGGAAAACCAAGTGTCAAATGACTCAAAAGTCACTTCTCCCTGTGCTTGCTCCCTGGATGAAAAGCTGCCAACTGGCAACGCGGCTTCAGACAAACAAGATGTGACCAGAGCGGGAGCTGAGGAGTCTCTGGTCGGGTGATGGGCACATTTCTCAGCACATGCAGTTTTGCAGTGAGCTATCGTTCCAGATAACCACACAAGTCTCTAAGTTTTTAATCTAAGCACAGCAAGACCCAGCCAGGAGTGAGAAGGTACAAATTGGCTTTTCCAAAACTCCGTGGAATCCAAGTTCAAGTCCTGATAGCGCAAGAGGCAGAACTGGATCGGAGCGCTCTGCAGGCCCTAACGTCTCGCTGTTTCAATGATCTCTCCTGTATTTCCAGCTCTCAAGGAAAGCCCAGGCTGCATTTCCACACTGGGATGCAGTCGTTATTAAGACTTGCTTACCAGGAGGATAAAGAAGCACCACATTGTCTCCCGCGTTGAGATGGCCTTTGTCACAGAGAACTGACGCAATCCTCTCGGCTTTTTTGTGCAGCTGAAGGCAGGTGGCTGTGCACACAGTGGTTCCCTTGAAAGGAGACACAAATGCTCTAAACCAGGCCTGGCACAACACGGGTCAGTAAAACGGCTGCTGCGAAAAATAAACCAACCTCGCTTGCTAGTGTCAGTCTATAGCTACGAGTAATCTAGACCTATAGGCTGCTGGCATTCAGTGAGCCGTTTATCCACTACGGTGTCAAAAAGATAGCGATGGAGTTAGAGCTGCTCTAGCAAATGCTACCTTCCAGGAGGCAGTTCAGGTCTTCTTGCCCCAGAACCTTGCCAGAATATACTCAACAGGGATACAGCTTTAAATGATACAGGAACCAGTGGGACCTACAAACATGCTCAGTTTTAAAATGAAGCATTGAAGCACGACAGGTATTCAGATGAAGTGGTTCAAATTTTAAGTTATAAATCCATGGGCAAAATGTGATAGAAAGAGTAAATAGAGGATGCTGGAGGGGGCAAAAGATTTTAACCACAGTCTCAAACTTGCGCTGAATAACATGCTGAGGACCTTAAAAACCGATACGTCAGCACTGACTGTACCTTGGCATTTAATAAAAGGAAGAGCGGGTGGTCAGGAGTTGCTTGAGCTCTCCACTGTAACACCTCTGTCAGGAACTGGTGCTGAAACAGAGAGGCAGTAATTAAAATAGTATTTAATTACTTGTACTTCAGAGGCAGCTCTATGTGCTTTGCATTCAGCTGTAGGGTAAATTCTTTCCCATTCTCTAGCTGTAGTAACTACTGATTTACCTTTTTAACTAAATCGTTGTCTTCTATTTGACCAAGGTCTCTCCCAGAGGCTTGAGCAATGCGCTTCCCAGCAACCAGGTTCCCCACCATCACAGAGGCAGGGCCAACGCCTGTTGGGAAAGAGCAGCCACGTGGAACATGGACTTGTAATGCACACGGAAAGGAACTACAGCATGTCTGTAGGATCCCAGTGCTCCTGGGGATGGATGCAAGGAGGTCATGAAACCTCCCCGACAGAGTTCAGAAGGGACTGATGAATAAATCAGTGGAGAGAATCCCAATGAGTTAAAGGTAGGAATCAACATTCCTGATTGACAACACATGCAAAAGGAAGCATGCAACACATACAATAGGGGAATGAGCTATAAGAGAGCAGCGTAGGGGAAAGGGAGCTGGGGGTCCTGGGGACAGCAGGGTGAGCATGAGCCAGCACTGGGCCCTTGTGGCCAGGAAGCCAATGGGACCTGGGGTGGGTTAGAAGGGGGTGGTCAGTAGGTCAGAGAGGTTCTCCTGCCCCTCTGCTCTGCCCTGGGGAGACTACACCTGGAATCTTGTGTCCAGTTGTGGCCCCTCAGTTCCAGCAGGACAGGGAACTGCTGCAGAGAGTCCAGTGCAGCCACCAAGATGCTGGAGGGAGTGGAGCATCTCCCGTGTGAGGAAAGGCTGAGGGAGCTGGGGCTCTGGAGCTGGACAAGGGGACACTGAGGGGGGACTCATTGCTGGGGATCAATATGGAAAGGGAGAGTGTCAGGAGGATGGAGCCAGGCTCTGCTGGTGACAACCAGTGACAGGACAAGGGGCAATGGGTGCAAACTGGAACACAGGAGGTTCCACTTAAATCTGAGCAGAAACTTGTTGGTGGTGAGGGTGGCAGAGCCTGAACAGGCTGCCCAGGGGGTTGTGGAGTCTCCTTCTGTGCAGACATTCCAACCCGCCTGGTTCCTGTGTAACCTCATCTGGGTGTTCCTGCTCCATGGGGGGATTGCACTGGGTGAGCTTTCCAGGTCCCTCCAACCCCTGACACTCTGGGATTCTGTGTGATTCTGTGATTCTGTGAAACATGCCCCAGCCACAAGACAAGCTCTGGTGTCCCCCCAGGAGGACACTTGGTGTTGGAGGCATCCCACACCTTCCCAGGTCTGCCATTGTGAATTCAGTTCACCAATGCTGAACAAAAGGGGCTCGCGTTACCTGGTTGTTTCTGCCTGGGTTTTGGCAAGTTCGTCACACACGTGTGCGGGCACATGAGGATGTTGCAGGGATGCAGAGAGCCCTCCAGAAAGTGCTGTTTGGTCTGAGAGATGTGGATCCCTCCCAGCGGAGTTTTTGGCAAGGTGTTGGCTGGCACAAGGGCGAGGCAATATACACCCACTTGGTGAATGCTGTCAATGGCCTGGAGAAAGGAGAGACGGTCGCTGCAATTGTACAACTGAGGACAGTCTGCACTGATGTGCTGCGAGATAAATCCCTGCATTTATAAGGTACTGGGGAGCAAATCTGTAAAGGAAGATTAATTCCACTTCACCTCTGTCACACCAGCGAGCCCTATGGTAAGAGTTAAGTGCTTGTTAGCACCCCTGCCTTCATAGCCCATTTTATACACAAGAAATCCCTTTTTTAAATATTTCATGACCAAACTCCCCAAATATACACAGTTGCTTGATGAATCATACGATTTGGATCTCAGGTTTTCATCCATTTGTCTCCTCTGAACCATCACACTCTGTTCCATTTTCGTCCGCCTCAGCGTTCAGGCATCTCATCCATTATTCAGACCACCAGGTACCTCTCTGATTTCCCTCCCCAGTTCGCATACTTCTCAACCTGAAACATCACTCCCGAGAAGGCCATACGTGCAACGCAGGTATCCGCTACTCGTTCTGCTTTCCTAGGACCGCACTCATTCAGCTCTTTAAACCTTTCTCTGCTTACTGAAAATGAATCTCCGAAGATAAGAGTGGCTTTAAAGTGTAACTTTGAGCACCAGCACGATGCAAGATTCAAAGCAGAACTCTTAAACTTGAGCACTAGATCTGCTTTGCAGTGTGAGGGCGTCCCTACGCAGTCACCTTGCTGGCATAACACTGACCGCTCCGGCAGAGCCGACGCTATTTTGTGGTGCAGCCGCTTTCCCCAAGACCTTCAGGATATAACAGAACAGCTTGTACATGGCAGATGTACCCAGCTTGTGACCCTGTGAGAATAAGGTGTGCCAAGAGGGATGAGGAGCTGGCACTCCTTCAACCTGGGGCACGTCCATGGCCTCTGATCTGCCCCCGCGCCGAGGAAATGGCACAAAGTGACCCATGGTAACGGGCTCACCTGCAGCACGCGGCTCATCCACTGGAAACTGTCCTCCTCAGACGCGTCCGGCCGCTGCTCCGCCACCACCACGATCCTCTCGTCGTAGAAGACAGACACGGAGAACACAGCAATCCTAAGGGAAAGGGGAGAGCGCATTGGCACCACCTCCAGTTTTACTGCTTGGGAATAGGAAGCCAAGAAAACAGACTGAAGACAGAACTCGTAAAAAAAACCAACAACAAACATATGGGACAAAGGGAGAAAAAATTAGATGATTCAGATTGAGTCAAAAAGGAAAGACTTTATGATATAAGGGATTCATCCCATCTTCTGATGAAATTCCTACATAGTGCAGTCACAGTATCACAGTATGTTTGGGATTGGAAGGGACCTCAAAAGGTCATCCAGTCCAATCCCCCTGCTGGAGCAGGAACGCCCAGGTGAGGTCGCACGGGAACATGTCCAGGTGGGTTGGAATGTCTCCAGAGAAGGAGACTCCACAACCCCCCTGGGCAGCCTGTTCCAGGCTCTGTCACCCTTACTGAGAAGAAGTTTTTTCTCAAATTTAGGTGGAACCTCTTGTGTTCCAGCTTGATCCCATTGCCCCTTGTCCTACCATTGTTTGCCACTGAGCAGAGCCTGGCTCCATCCTCGTGGCACTCACCCTTTATATATTTATAAACATTAATAAGGTCACTCCTCAGTCTCCTCTTCTCCAAACTAAAGAGCCCCAGCTCCCTCAGCCTTTCCTCATAAGGGAGACGCTCCACTCCCTTCATCATCTTTGTTGCCCTACGCTGGACCCTCTCCAGCAGTTCCCTGTCCTGCTGGAACTGAGGGGTCCAGAACTGGACACAATATTCCAGATGGGGTCTCACCAGGGCAGAGCAGAGGGGCAGGAGAACCTCTCTCGATCTACTGACCACCCCCCTTCTAACCCACCCCAGGATGCCATTGGCTTCCGGGCCACAAGGGCCCAGTGCTGGCTCATGGTCATCCTGTTGTCCACCAGGACCCCCAGCTCCCTTTCCCCTACACTGCTCTCTAATATGTAATTTCCCAACCTATACTGGAACCTGGGGCTGTTCCTGCCCAGATGCAGAACTCTACACTTGCCCTTGTTAAATCTCATTAGGTTATTCCCCGCCCAACTCTCCAGCCTGTCCAGGTCCCGCTGGATGGCAGCACAGTCCCCTGCCCTCTCAACCTGTTGTCACGTTTCCGTTCCAACCCGTGGCAAATCACCAGTGCAATGAAAGCTTTAAAGTATCTACATGGGGTGGGGAGCTTGAGATCTCCTGTTAACCCTTAGCAACACGAGCTCCAACCCTGCCCGGGCAGCCAGAAAATCATATCCACAACTGCTCCATCAAATTAAGTATCTCTGGACATGAATGAAACTCTCTGGTGCCGCAGAGCATCGGCCAGCAGCTGAGTGCAAAGACCTCAGTCCTACCAACAATTAAATCCTCCAGGTGACTTATCTTGTTACTTGATTCCTTCCCCTAATGTACACAGACCTGATGAAAAAGCAGACAGGACAGAGGGGAAAACACACCCGTACTGGGCAGGATCAGGCCAATTATCATCTAAACTAAAACCCTATTCACTCTACCTGAGCTACCCAAACAAAGCAATTACTGCAGATAAATCAGACATCATACTAAAGATCCCATTTTATTATATTACACAGATAAGCTGATGGGGGGGGAGGTTTATTTTGCTAACCTTCCTCTGTAAACTGTTTTTATGGATTCTACCGCCAAGCCGGTTGCTACGATGTCGTCGGCATTGTGTCTGCGGCCACTGACCATCAGCAGTCCGTCCATCTTCCCAACCACAAACACCAAACTGCCCTGAAAGATAAAACGGTATCTGTGATTAACCTTGATAAAGCGCATATTCAATATATCTTTGATGATTGGCTTATTTCCTAACTACGGCTAGATCGATGGAATTTGTAGAAAAGATATTTTCCTTCTCTTTAAATTACATAATTTATGGCTAAACCAGGAGAAGCACTGGTGAGATAAGACACTCCAGCACGTGCAGCAGAACTGCCACACAAAAAGCTTCTTACACTTGGTTTTAGAAGAATTGGCAATCTAAAAATGCAACAAGCAACACAGGAAGGCACCGTAACAATAATGTGATGGAAAAGCAAAGGTTCCTACTGGCGCAGGCAAATCCAGGAGCTTCTGATTGTCTTATGCACAGCAAACCATCCTCACATATATTTCTGTACCCAAATGCTTTTCTGTTACACATGGAAGGTCACTAGCAGGAACAAAAGAATATAGCAGCGCGAGCTCCAGATGTGCATTAATTACGTACAGGTCCAACGAAGCCCAGCAAGCCGGAGCGGACGAACGGCACGTCGCCCACCGGAGAGCCCGCCGCGTTCACCGGGATGACCTGCAACGCAAGGACGACGTGGAAGGAAAGTGCATTTGCCCGAGGATAGAAAACCATTCCCCACGCGGAGAATTCAGCTATATGCACGTGAAGGGATGAGGAGAAGGGGAGGGAATCCTCGGTAGAGTCATTGGGGACCTTTATAAAGGGGAGCACTGAATGTATCTAACTGTGAAGAGTTTTTAAAGGTATCTCTTTAGAAAACAACATTAAGTTACAAAACCAAGAGACTATACATGGCTACCAGTTCTACACAGCAAACAGGGAGAGATGCGTTCTCCTATACATACCTCAAATGTGTTCTTGGTCACCCCCGCCAGCCCATAATACATCATTCCCCCTGCTCTGGAGCTAACGCAGATTTCCCCGATCTCGTCTGTTTTGCAGAGCTGGGGTGGCCCGTCAGGTTTCACTATGCACATCATCCCTGGGAGAAATGACGCACTGTTAAATAACCCCCGAGATTTGCCTTGGAAAAGAACCGACATGTTTAACGGTGACAGATCTGACACCGCAGGGACCGTCCAACCCGCCCCGGCGCTGAGGCCGAACCGCGGAGAGAACGTTGATCGGTTCTTTTTCTCAGACCATTCAACAAACGGTCTCATAGGAGCCTCCTGAATGTCTTTACCTCCTGGCATGACGTGCCCGACATCCTGGACAGTAAGAGCAGAGTTTTTATCTTCAGTGTTGACGCGAATCACACCAAAACTCAGCCCGTTCATGGACAGGATGGCTCTGCCAGGCAAAGATGCCCCGGGGACCCCAGGCCTGCGAAGGACACAAAATTAATACGCTACATCAGACACACAGGCTATTATTAGACTCTGATGAAGCTAGCACAGCAACTGAAAAATGCATATTGCAGTGTCTCTTCTTTGCATAACAGATCTCAAACTGTGGGATGGCGGCAGGGATTGCTCCTGGAAAAGCCGCGTTGATCAGTGCTTCAAACTGTATTCTTGGCAAGAGCAACTCTTCTTCCAGCTCTTTGCCTCATGCTGTGTTAAACACCCGCTCCCAGGCCTGATACAGCAATGGGCAGAAATGGACTATGGAAATGACTGTCCAAAGTGGCAGCAAATTTAGAGACCTATTAGAGAGCAGCGTAGGGGACAGGGAGCTGGGGGTCCTGGGGACTGCAGGGTGACCATGAGCCAGCACTGGGCCCTTGTGGCCAGGAAGCCAATGGGACCTGGGCTGGGTTAGAAGGGGGTGGTCAGTAGGTCAGAGAGGTTCTCCTGCCCCTCTGCTCTGCCCTGGGGAGACCACACCTGGAATCTTGTGTCCAGCTGTGGCCCCTCAGTTCCAGCAGGACAGGGAACTGCTGGAGAGAGTCCAGCGCAGCCACCAAGATGCTGCAGGGAGTGGAGCATCTCCCGTGTGAGGAAAGGCTGAGGGAGCTGGGGCTCTGGAGCTGGACAAGAGGACACTGAGGGGGGACTCATTGCTGGGGATCAAGATGGAAAGGGAGAGTGTCAGGAGGATGGAGCCAGGCTCTGCTGGGTGACAACCAGGGACAGGACAAGGGGCAATGGGTGCAAACTGGAACACAGGAGGTTCCGCTTAAATATTAGCAGAAACCTGTTCATGGTGAGGGTGGCAGAGCCTGGCCCAGGCTGCCCAGGGGGGCTGTGGAGTCTCCTTCTCTGCAGACATTCCAACCCGCCTGGTTCCTGTGTAACCTCATCTGGGTGTTCCTGCTCCATGGGGGGATTGCACTGGATGGGCTTCTGAGGTCCCTTCCAATCCCTGACATTCTGTGATTCTGTAATCTCAGCCTCAAGAATCCACGCTAGCTGTGTAAATCAGGAGCAGGGCACAGTTCCTACAGGCACTGCTGAGCCGTCACACGGAGGGAAAAACGTGCTCATATCTTAAGATAAATGTTCAACAACTTAAAACTTGAATACCTGAGCGCACACAGTAAATGCCAGTGGAGCTTATTGCATGCTTAAGTCAGCTATGAGCAAGCGATGTGTGAACAAAGCTCAGCCTGGATGGCTTCATCTAGCAAACAGAGTGCGATGCTGCACGCCCGTTACCTCCGTATGGCAATAGTCATCGCTTCTGGAGATGTGGCGCAGGGACAAATGGCCTCTGGTTTCAGCCCATGGCTCTGAAACAAGCTCAGGAAGGCATCGCACGAGGACACGGACCCTGGGGAAAAGGAAGAAAAGAGGCCACTACGTCTTTAGATAATTTAATTTAAAAAATTGTCTGTAAAATAACCTAGAAATAAATAGTGTATTTACAGAGTACATTTTCTGTATCGCTTCCAAAATAGCAACCACAAGTGCCTACTGAATGGGACTTGGGAAGAGGTGCATCCTCTGGAATAACTCTACTTCTCTCCACCAATTTGCTTCAGTGTTGTTGCATCCTCACGGTACAACAGGCTCCAAATACTTTCCAAACCTCCAACCATTAGTGCACATATGTAGGCTCGGTTTCCATGCAGCACACATAACCAAACCAGGTCTGAGCAGACCCAATCATTCCTTCCAGCTGCTGCCATCCAGACAAACGCTCTTTAAGCCTTTTCACTAACAGCATTCCTTGCAGATTTTTCTGGGGATTTTTTTCCCCCCATCAAAGTTCTTCTTAAAAGCCTTTTACTTCACCCCCTGTGAGCAAATTAAACTCAATCTACCGGAATTCTGTTTCACATACAAGTTCCCCATTCCACTCTCCTGTTTCTTACTTTGCAGTGTCTTCCACAACTCATGCTCAAAAGGATGAAAGTGCAGAAATCCCCCTGCCCTGGTGCTCGAGCACCACAACCCAACGCTCTGCGTCCCCAGCTGAAATCTGCTTGCAAGGATCTACAAAAGGAGTTAAGCTTGAGCCTGGTGAGAGAGCTGGCTGAGAAATCCCCCTCCTAAAAGCAGCAGGACGGGCACGGTCACAAGGATTTGCAGCATACTTGCAAGGATCTGCATCATACTCACAAGGATTTGCACCATCGGTTACGATCAGCATGCGCAGGGAGCTCAAACTGACGTCTCTTTGGTCTCGATGGGCCATCATGGCCCAGTGCAAGTCTCGACACTTGACTAAAGCGACTTTTGCTGCGAACCAACACAAAAAGAACATGTTTAAGGACACACAAAAGTTTTCCATGAGGCATTTTCCTAAGAGTACACAGTCCAACACTCCCAAATGAGAAAATTCTCACTGAAGCAAGCGAGTTTAATTAATTGAGCCTGCAGGAACAGCAAACCCCGACACACAACAGCATCTGCCCATGCCGGGGTGGTCACCGCTGCAGCCGCTCCTCCAAAATGCAGAAATCATTGTCAGCATCTGCAGGACTGCGGATCAACGCACCTTCCTGCGCTCAACTCTTTGCTTGGTCTCATAAAAGGCACTGGCTCCAAACACACGGGTCACGAGGGCCCCATCAAGTTCGCTGACATTCACATGGCGTTTTTAGAAATAAATGAGAGATTTGGCCCTTGGGATCGTCATGGAAGAGCAAGACGACAGGCTCTAAAGAGCTTGAGGTTTTAAGGCCCCTCTATTGTTTATCCTGAGAACTTCAAGCTGAAGTTGTGGAACCCAGGGAGGTGCTGGACTCACCGGCCCTGGAGGTTTTTAAGCTGAGATTGGACATGCCGCTTAGTGCCATGATCTAGTCAATGGGCTGGAGTTGGACCAAGGCTTGGACTTGATGATCTCTGAGGTCTTTTCCAACCCAGCCCATTCTGCGATTCACAGTTACCTTTGTGGGCATGAACTCTCTGCACCCAGGAGAGTGGGCAGGTTTTCATCACCGAGTAGGGCACGCTGATCGTGTGCAGTTTGTTCATTACATTCTGAAAAGCAGAAAAAGGTTTAGAAAAGGGCTCACAAAACCTATTACAGAGCAGAACCAGAGTGGTGCTCGCTCCCCATCAGCCTCTACCCCACCGTGAATTCACAGTGAGGTTTCTGAGGATGCTCCTACGCTTCCCACTGAGAGCTGCAGATTGACATGGGAGAGAAATGGTTGACTTAACAGGTCAATCTCCTCAAACGTTGCAATGAAAAGAGTGAAATGCTTCAGAAAGCCCGTCCAGGCTCAACTCACCGTCAGAATGCCATGCCACAACCCCGCGTCCTTCTTAAAATCCAAAACATTCACTATCGTTTCACCTGGAAAAACAAAGTTGTAGTTTTGAGGTGAAATGTGGCAGGACGGAATCTGCACACGTCGGAATCTGACACCTGAATCCATCAGATCTGCGCCCGGAGGAACACACGGAGTTCACAGCCTTGTTTGTTTGATGTGTTTTACTAGTCAGAGCTCCTTGTTATGCAAAATAACGCAACTGAACGCATCTCAGGGAAGGAAAACACATCCCAAAAAATTCCATTGCAGCCTGTACTGTACATCAGTAGCACAGAAAGGGCCCTGACCTCATTCTGCATGAGCAGGGGAAGAGAACAGAGCACATCACTCAACCACCAACTCCTGGAGAGATGGAATTACAGTGACAGCTTCTTCCCAAACTCTGCATTTTAAACTACTATCACATACAGCTCTAAAAATCAACTTGCAGCCATGGATATATAAATTAGCTTGATTTACAAGGTAGATCGGACTAAAAGCATATCCTAGAGCAGATATTGCAGTACTCCCAGCAGCAATTTGCAATCTCCATTTCTGGGTTATCCAAAAAGCCTCCTGCGACCAGTACAGAACCAGTTAATGCAGGAGGTGCTTTGAGGTTTACACACACTCGCAAGCACAAAAGTTTGGAAAGGCATTTTAATGTATGATCAGTACAGTGAGACTGCAGCTCGCTGCAGAATGTTCCACTTTTGATTCATTTACTCCCTTTTTGATTCATCAGAACACACTTGTTCACTTTCCAGACACGATGCAAATCCCACTTTTTACTCCTCTGCACTATGGCAACGAAGACGGCGCCGTTTTGGATTGAAAAGGTTACAGGTAGAAGTGGATACTATTGTGTATTGGTTACTCATAGACAGTTGAAAATATGAGAAGCAACCACTGGAAATTATGTCACTGAACCTTCGTTCCTTTGATGTTTCCGTGCCATCACCCACCTTCGGAATAGTTGCAGGCTTGGGACAAGGCTTGGCAGTGGGACAGCATGGCCACCCGCGACACCGTGACGCCCATCACGCTGCCCTCTTTGCTCGTCTTGTACTGCAGAGGGACAAAAACCAGTCAGGGTGGGACTCCGGGTCCCACATACAAAGGAAATTAAATCATAAAAGTCCATATTAAATAACATTTTGTTTCCCTAACTGCTGAGACACGCTCAAAACAGTAGCAGCTTGTAGAAAGGCAGCAGCAAGGTTCACTTACTCAGTGTGATATATAAAATAGTTTAGAAACTGAATGTGTGCATGCCCTGTGGTCCTGTGTTGCTGTCTTTTAGCACATGGGTATGAGAACTCAGGAGGGAAATAAAGACCATAATGTAAAGAAGAATGTAGAGAACCTGAAATAACTTAAATGTCAAAGCTGAGATGCAGAAAAAGAACTCCTATCGGCCGTACTGATGAATGAAGACTATGCACAGTGTTCAGGCAAGTGTGTACTCTTCCTGGAATCTTGTGTCCAGTTGTGGCCCCTCAGTTCCAGCAGGACAGGGAACTGCTGCAGAGAGTCCAGCGCAGCCACCAAGATGCTGGAGGGAGTGGAGCATCTCCCGTGTGAGGAAAGGCTGAGGGAGCTGGGGCTCTGGAGCTGGACAAGAGGACACTGAGGGGGGACTCATTGCTGGGGATCAATATGGAAAGGGGCAGTGTCAGGAGGATGGAGCCAGGCTCTGCTGGTGACAACCAGGGACAGGACAAGGGGCAATGGGTGCAAACTGGAACACAGGAGGTTCCGCTTAAATCTGAGCAGAAACTTGTTGGTGGTGAGGGTGGCAGAGCCTGGCCCAGGCTGCCCAGGGGGGTTGTGGAGTCTCCTTCTGTGCAGACATTCCAACCCGCCTGGTTCCTGTGTAACCTCATCTGGGTGTTCCTGCTCCATGGGGGGATTGCACTGGATGAGCTTTCCAGGTCCCTCCAACCCCTGACACTCTGGGATTCTGTGATTCCTAGAAGTCGCCTCACTGCGCTGTACAAACGACAATAATTCAAAACGCTGCTGGCTGAAGTATTTTCAGATCTGTGTAATCTTGGAGAGCTCCGGTGTCCAATTAGAGCTTTTCTGGAACAAGAGCAACGTTCTCCAAATCATTTTGAGCCGTGCTCAAGGCCACAAAGGTATTCAAAACTAAAATAAGCCTCATGGCAGGTTGTACCCAGCGAAGTCTTGTTTCAGCAGCTAGAAATGGGCAGCTTAAGGCAGCGAGGTGAAAGTATTATCTCTCTGGTGATTAGAACATTAAACTCAGCTCATGGAAACTACTTTCTATTCCCATTCCCTGCTTACCTCAATGTACGCTGGCTCAGTTCCCGCGGCTGAGATGTTGGGCTGCCAGTCCTTGGGAGATTTGGAGAGATATTTTGAATCTGTCACAACCCATTTGAGTCTGGGCCAACCTAGAGCCAAAATTAAAGTGGAATATTAATACCAGTTTATTTATTGAGGGATTTATATTCTTCAAGAATACACAGAACCCCCATCGTCTGTCCAAGATGAGTTACACAAGCAGAATACTGAGCCAAGCAACCAGCCAGAAGGTTCATCTCGTTTCTCATCAGGAGCTCAGTGGGCGACGCGGCACTTCCTCTGCGCAGGAAAGATCCCTGCGGTACTTCTAAATATAGCTTGTTGTATCATTAATGAAACTGCTTCTGAACGGGCAAATGCCCCTGAAGGGATGTGAGGACAACCCTGGCTCCTATGGTGGGTCCACTGTGACTTCCAGAACAACAAAGCGGTTCTGTCGGACACAAGGATCGATCTACACCACGTTCACAAAGCTACAGGTAAGCGGTGCCAGCAGAAAAGCCGCTCCCTTTGCGCTCCCAAAATGCAGTCAGGCTTCTGCCAGCTACCTTCAGACAGCTCAGCTATATGAAAAATACGATGAAAAGCAAGTGTGTAACCCAATCTAACCTTTAAATTGCACGATTTCTCCGTTTTGGGTTTTCGGGAGCCCTTTCAGGCAAACTTCAGTGGTGAGGGCCAAAGCAATGCCACAGCTCCCCAGCAGAAAGCCGATCTGCTGCCCGCCGGCGTCCTGGGAGAGGGAAAACGTCATTCCTGTTTATACGGGACATAAATCACCTTTCCCCTCAGCAAAACCCCAGGGCTGGTAACATCACGGATCACACAGGGAAGGAAAAAGACAACACAACCCATGCCCAGACTCTCCCCTTCGCTTTGTCCTTCTCTGCCTACACCCAATGCCTGGCAATGGTCTGAAACTCAAGTGACAACCTCCTGCTGGCAGGGGTGAACAGAATCGCTTCCAAGTTGCATTATAACGCATTTTGGAAGGTGATATTCTACATACCCAGCACAAAGGCCCGCTGGGTGAAAGTGGAGACGTACCTACAAGGCAATAAAAGTCTGTAGGCAAGTGATAAGGCATCACAAAATCTGATTGGGAGGAGTTTTATTTGGTTGCTGTTGCAGTTGTCACGTTGCAGACACATGAGAGCAAAGCTCTGACTCCCATAGTATTACCAGACTAGCTCACCGGGCCATTACCATCTCTCTTGCCATATGTTTGCCATTATCCTGTTGGTTTTGATATCTCTTACGAAATCGATAGTTTTAGGCAGTTCTTGACATGGCAATAATAAGGCAATATTGCAAAAATTCCGGTAAGGGTAAAGAAAATTCTTTGTTGGGCTGGGAATTTAAAAAGAGCACCCAGAAGTGTTCAGAAATACTCGGCATCTTCAGCCTCCAGTGAAATAAAAGAACGGAAGATGCCAAACGAGAGCCCTTCACACTGATCGGGGGCAGAACCACGATATTATCTGCAATAACAGAATGAAGACTACAGCATTGAGGTGAATTGACGTCTCCAGTTGCTGAGCACAGCGCTCTGGTCAATATGTTTTTCCATTTGCCAACAGCTCTTGCAGGTTCGCAAAGGGCCCGCACACTGTGTTGCTACAGAGAAGGCGGATGCTGTGAAACACCCTCAGAGGTGGATGGTCCGACTTGGTTTTCATCCCACATCAGCTCCTCTCACCCCATCAACGTTACCTTTCTGGTAAGAGGTACCTCGATAGGCACTGGTATGACTTCTGCCAGGAGACAGCCGTAAAACGCCACCATGAACATGACCGGGTCATTGTTGGGATAAACGAGGGCTACCTGCAATGCACAGAAATGTTTTGTTAGTTGAAAAAAAACTCGCTAAGTTCAGCTCTATAGCGACTAACAGTCAGGAAACTTGGTGTTATTTCACATTCTACCACGGCATTTTTCACAGGCGCTCGCTCTCCCATGGAATATCTGGTACGTCAGCGGTCCCTGGGGCCCACACGCATGAAGATGCACATGCACATACATAGAGCTCTAAAACTGGTTTTCTCTCAGTCATGCAAGGCTCTTCCTCAGCTGTATTTCAAAGCCCAGAGCCAAGAAGCTGCTTACAGAGCAGCCACCAGGACAGAAAAAACACTGAGGTTTCTATCCCAAATAGCCTGTCCCTGGGGTAAGAGTCTTGCTATTAAAAGAACAAGAATATAGTGTCTGTGGTAAGTTGCAGCCCCCCAAAACCCTCTTTTTATTTCAGAGGTTGAACCAGATAGTCCCAAACTTATTACCCTATCTCCAGGTTTTAACACAGGTTCATTTTTGGTCCCCAGTTTATTAAGCAGCGTGTAGGCCAGCTTGAGACTTCTGCTCCACAGTTTGCCTGGAACACAAAGAAGAGAGATTTGCACAACTCTAAATCAACGAGCACACAAGAGAATGGTTCAGTTCTTGGCTGCTCTGACCACCTACAGCCGTGTACTCTGTTTCGGTTACGCCGCTTTGTCTACAAAGCTCTCCAAACCCAGGAAGGTGTGTGCAACCGCACCAAGACCAACAACCCCGTGTGTTCTATCTGATGCGAGGCTGGAGAGTTGGGGTGTTCAGCTGGAGAAACTCCAAGAAGACCTTAGTGCGGCCTTTTCATACTTAAAAGGGGCCTAAAGAAAGATGGGACAGACTTTTGAGCAGGGGCTGTTGCGATACGACAAGGGGTGATGGTTTTAAACTAAAGGAGGGAGGTTCAGGCTGGACATGAAGAAACTGTTGAGCTCGGGGTGCAGAGAGGATTTGGGGGTCCATGGGGGGTTCGCATTGGGGTTTAGCGGGGTACAGGGAGTACAGTGAGGTGAAAAGGGACACAGCAGGATCTGGGGGGATTCAGCGGGGTTCCCCAAGGTGCAATGGTGTTCAGGGGGCAGTGGAGAGGCTCAGTGGGGTGCAATGGGGTGATGTGGGGCACAGCGAGATGCTGCTGGATCCATCCATCCATGATGATGCGAGGCTGGAGCAGCATTGCTGGGGGGAACGGCTGAGAGAGTTGGGGTGTTCAGCTGGGGAAGGGAAGTTTGGGGAGACCTTAGTGTGGCCTTTCAGTGCTTAAAAGGGGCCTGAAGAAAGATGGGGACAGACTTTTGAGCAGGGCCTGTTGAGATAGGACAAGGGGTGATGGTTTTAAACTAAAAGAGGAGAGATTTGGGCTAGGTAATAAGGATAATGTTGGCCCTGAGGGTGGTGAGAGCCTGGCCCAGGTTGGCCAGAGAGGTGGTGGATGAAGCATCCCTGGAGACATCCCAGGCCAGGCTGGACGGGGCTCTGAGCACCCTGAGCTGCTGAGGATGTCACTGCTCATGGTGGGGAAGGTGACATTTGAAGGTCCCTTCAACCCAAACCCTCCTGTGACTCCACAATCCACCGCTGCTCTTTCGGAGCAGTTCAGCAGCGGCAGCTGTGGCTCAACTCACCATATGTGAGGGTATAAACTGGTTTTCCCGTAACATCCAGTGCTGTCAGACAGGGGCACTTCGCCTGCGTGGTTCCCCAGCGCTGCAGAGCTGCTTCTAAGGCAGGAGGCCAGTTACAAACAACTCCCAGGGGTTCCCCCTTCACGGGCATCATCTGACGGCCCTCTGGCTTGGGCTGATTGGGGTCAGGCTGCGGAACTGAAGACAATTCCATAATGTTTCCAGTTCATCTTTGCCCATTTGTTACCAGACAGTGAAGCTGGAAAGATGCACTGAAAACAGAGGCTTTTCCTCATCACCTTTAGGGTTAACAAGCCCTATCACAATTCATTTCCTAGGAAGCCCCGCACAAAACAAAACATCAGGGACATAGTCTCCTAAGGTGCTCTTAAAAGGTATTTGGTTCAAGAGGGAGGAAAGTAACCCAGAATTGGAGAAAAGAAAAACAATCTTACAAAATGTTTGTAATGAAATTACCAGTAAAGACGACCCCTTTTGGGAAATTCAAGTAGCCTAAGTGAATGAAGAGGGTTTAAAAATCTACTGAAATATTTTATGTAAGAAACTGTAGTTATTGTGAGAAGTTTAGTGTTGAGGAGGCCACTCAAAGCTTGGCAGTACAGGGAATGACTTCAACCACTGGCTTTGTATCAGACTGTTCCTGACAGGCTGCAAAGAGCAAACCAGAGTCAACTTCAACACCAGTTGCATAAAGAAATTCAGCATCGTGCAGATGAGTGTACTTATGATTCAAAAACTCACTATTTGATGCTATTACCTTCCACAATTTCTTCAAAATCATCCACAAAAAATTCTTTCAGGGGTGGCCTTTTAGGTCTTTTCAAGGTGTTGAGCAACTGCTGAATTTTCGTGGAGACTCGACTGCTCACGGGAACACCTGGATGGAGAGATCTTGTCTAACCAAAGCGTTCGGCATCCCTGTTAACATTCACATCCTGCCTCCCTCCACCGGAGGATCCTTCTCTTGGTGCCCCCACTCCATTATTAAAGGTTGTGCCAGTGCAGGACGATATTAGTAAGTGATATATCGGTTCTATATTAACTCAGTGCTCAGAAAATGCTAGTAACAGACATTCATTTTAAAGCATTTCCTCCCTTCAAAGTCTGATTTCCACCTGCCCCTGACACGGGGCACTTGTTGTGAAGCCCGGCCTGCAGCTCTGTGCCCGCCTGTGGTTCTCGATGGGCCACTGGTATCTATGGGCCATCGGTACCCATGAGCCACCGGTATCAATGAGCCACCAGTACCGATGAGCCACCAGTATCAATGAGCCACTGGTAGCGATGGGCCACCAGTACCGATGGGCCACTGGGATCGATGGGCCACTGATATTGATGAGCTACCAGTATCGATGAGCCACTGGTAGCGATGGGCCACCAGTACTGATGGGCCACTGGGATCGATGGGCCACCGGTATCAATGAGCCACCAGTACCGATGAGCCACTGCTATCAATGAGCCACCGGTATCGATGAGCCACCAGTATCGATGGGCCACCGGTATCGATGAGCCACCGGTACCGATGGGCCATTGGTATCGATGAGCCACCGGTATCGATGAGCCACCGGTACCGATGAGCCACCGGTACCGATGGGCCACCGGTACTGATGGGCCACCGGTACCGATGAGCCACCGGTACTGATGGGCCACCGGTACCGATGAGCCACCGGTACCGATGAGCCACTGGTAGCGATGGGCCACCGGTATCGATGGGCCACTGGTACCGATGAGCCACCGGTACTGATGAGCCACCGGTATCAATGAACCACTGGTAGCGATGGGCCACCAGTACCGATGAGCCACCGGTATCGATGAGCCACCGTTACCGATCAGTGTGGGGCTGGGCTGTCGGCAGAGCGGACACACAACCAGAGCAGAACCACTGACGTGACCTCTCTGCACAAAGCTTCATGCCAACCAGCTTGGACTGAGTGTATCAGCGCCATGGAAGCTTAATTACAGTTGGGAATTAAATCGTTTCATTCATCTTACCTTTCCTTTGAGGGATTCTAGGACAAAAGCTTTTAAAAACAATCAGCCTACCTACGCACTTGTAATTTTTTTCTTAAAAAGCATCAGAGAGGAGAAAACGCCACAATTTTCCCCAGTTTGGCGCACAGCAGACAACCGCTGCAGCACGGGAAGGCGCTGGTGTCAATGCGCGGCACAGGAAGGCGTTAACGCCGATGCCGTCACCACTGCAAACTTGTGAAACGCTTCAATGGGCTGAACTTAAACCAGGAGGTTTGTTCTCCCAGCTCAGCACAGCTCTATCTAGCGGCTGGGCACCCGGAGGGCTCCGTACCGTCGGCGGTGTCCATGAGGCTGGAGCGGTTGGATCCCTTGTGCATGCCCTTGACGATCCCCGCCGGAGGGAGGTCGATGGCTGCCGGGCGCGCTGAGGAACAGGAGGTAGTTGCTGTGACATCGGGGGGAACGGAGACATTTTCTAAAAGAAGGGAGAAAATGACAATTAACACATACCTTTGATTGTCAAGCGGAACAAGCAAAGCGTTAGTTACCTGTCACCAACAATCTTAAGAATTTAATGGGTTGAATGTAGGGGAGCTCTTATTAAACAAACCGCTTCCTAAATACTAAGGAGCTCTAGGAGGTGCACGTTATCTGTTCTGGAAAACGGAAAACGAAGGCACAAGATGAGCGGTTCATCCATCCCTGTTCTCGGTCTCTGACCGTCAAATCAAGCTCAACCTCTTGGCCCTCAGCACTGTAAAAAAGCAACATGTTTGGAGACCCACGTGAGCTCTGAAACACTCAATCCCCACAACAACCCCACGTCACCTCTGCGGGAATCTCTGCTAGAATGACACTGTTGAACCCATTTGTGGGCGAGCGCTTTCCGAAACACACCATGCGGGACGCCACTGACTATAAAGCCGATCAGCACAATTCAGGTTGCGCTTAAATTTCTTCCAGCTCAGTGGCTACACAGTATAAGCTTGTCCAGCAGCTAAATAATCAACTTATAATGAACAGAGCAAGCTGCGTCTTTTATTTTTTGCTTTAAGTTGCAAGACACTGTTTTGCTTTATAGACAAGGTTGTGGGCTCCAAACTGCACGGAAATCTGCATATTCCAGTAATTCTCTCATTAGTTTTCTCTTAAACAAGCGATTTTTGCTTACGTGGGATTTATTTCTTCAACGCAGCAGGCTCAGTCACCTGATGGGCAAGAATATTCTGTTCTGGCTTAACAGAACCAGCAACTGTTGCTTAGGAAGGAAAAAAGCAACAATTTTGAAGCTATGTTGGAGTGTGAAATAAGCCAGATGTGGAATCATTCCATTTCTGCATCGCTTTGGAGACCCAGCGACCAGGAATGTTCCTCATGGATTGAACCTCTGAGCTCAATAGAAAGCACCTGGATTTGTACAACTCCAACTCTCTCTATATAAAATATATATACAATTGCATATGGGAGAGTTCCTATTCATTTAAATCAGGTGTTAGCACAGGATGGATGTGGCATCTACAAGGCAAATACAATTCCAAAACTTCTCTTTTGCATAAAATACTAATTATATTAGTATTGTGTAGGTGAAAAGCTAGATTACCGTAATTCATTACAAAAGGTAACGTAGCTTGCTGTGTGCTCCAATTAAAATCAGCCTCTCTGCTTCAAAGACACATTGATTATATTGACTACATTTTATGGGCAGTTTCCCCACTTTTCCCACT
Organism: Nesoenas mayeri; assembly: GCF_963082525.1. Classification (NCBI taxonomy): domain Eukaryota; kingdom Metazoa; phylum Chordata; class Aves; order Columbiformes; family Columbidae; genus Nesoenas; species Nesoenas mayeri. The sequence goes on along the minus strand of NC_137558.1, from coordinate 2,253,141 downwards.
TGCATCCCAGCAAAAATAAAATGAAAACAAATATAACAGCCATTAAAAAAATATACGGGAAACAGCTGAAACCACCAGCACTTCTATGCACTGCTTGCCCCAAACGAGTTAAGCAAAAGCAGAGAGCACACAAAATACAGACATGTCCTGAGCTGCGGTGACAACCTGAACAGCGGATCGAAAGGACAGACGTACACCGAGCAAAACCAAACTGGCCATTTCATACAGAAGCATCAGCAGCAGGAACACCTCAGAGCCTCAGAAAACTGAGCCCGGGGGATCCAGACATGGAGATCTTGCTCCGTTTTCTCAATCTGGGGATGCTCTGAGTATTTCTCAGACTGGTCATGAAAGATCTGTGTGAAATCTTTACCCCGCTATAGCCATTTTTTTGCAATTGCGTGTTCGTTTGTTCAAATACACGGCTGTTTGTGTTTTGTTTTGGGGTTTTTTTAATCGAACACAAACAATAAACCATTCGGGCTTATAGTAAAATGCAAATGTTCAAACGCAGCGTTCCCCCACTTGATAGGCAAAGATGCCCCCGTGGTTTCCATAGGACACGGATGCCAAACGCTACTTGCATACAGCAGCTCTGTACACACAGTGGCTTCCAAAAGCTGGAGACATAAGCGACACAATATACAAAAAGGTGGTGCCTACGGAGCCCATCAACACCCCCTGGAGTCTCTTGTGCTTCCATAAGCTCCTGCTCCCCACTTTTTCAACCGACTCAATATTCTGAAATTGGGAAGGAAAAAAAGCATCGTGATGGTGCAAACTCCACCAAATCCCAGCGAGCTCCATCAGAACTAACTAAGCTCTTGGTGTGAATTTCCCTCAACTCCGGCTTTATTAACACAAACTGAACTCGAAGCGATTTTTCTGTTCATTACCCATCTCCTACCTATTCGAGTATTGGCAAATACATCAGCTAGTGACCCACTGGTCCCTTTGCCTTCTCCATGGGAAAGTGTAGAAGATGCTGATGAGGATGTGGATGACCCCTGAATAGATCGGTTGATCCAAGACTCAGCATTCTGTAAGCTCTGATGCAATGCAGCAGAAAGAGCAGCCTGGCGCCTTAGCGAGCCCTCGTCCTCGGATGCGGAAGACGTGTCTGTGTGAAAGCAGAAAAGAAAATCCAGCTGCTTCGGGAAAGCACACGGCACTGAACACGCTCTCCGTCCGGTTCACACATCAACAGCACGGGCTTGTCACATGAGGATTTTACTCTTTAACAAGGTTACATTGGCCAAACCAGAAGTGAAAGCAGCAGACGGCTCCAAGGTGAACACGTTTACCCCTCGTGTTTTGCACAAGAGTCACCTCCTCAGGCGAGAATCCTTCCCCTGCCTTCTCCAACTTATCCCTCGTTGCTTTTCTGCTCGTATTCTGTAATATCAGGTGCTGCGTTGCCTAACTTTGCTAATTCGGAAACGGAAAGTGAGGGGTCAGTATCAGTGTCAAAGCTGAATATTTGCAGGAACACGTGTGCCAAAGCCACAGGAGAAAATGCTTTTGTCTGGTATTCTAAATGGGTCCCTTTCAAGTGAAGGGAAAACAACCAACCAACCAACCCACCCCAAAACAAAACAGGGGAAACTACAAGGAACTGCATCCCGCATTTCCGAGAGAGCAAATCCCTCGTCTCTCCTCATTATTCACCATGAAGAAAATAATGACTTAATATCTGAAGTCGTATAGTGCTAAATATGAGCATTTGGGCTTTGCCCTAAAATTCACGTGTTCTTCAAAGTGATTGTCTGCCTGTACTTTAGTTGTAAATCGAACTATTATAATATGGTCAGGAGCTGCAGAATTGGCCGATTCCAGACCTGAGCTTTATGTGGGGAGAGCCACACTCAGAACGTGCTCTAGTCCTGGCCTAGTTAGTACGAAGCTGAGACCCAAGCAGACACCAGGAACATGCAGCAGCCCCCGGGGGAAAGGAAAAGAAACACAGGATGGAGAAAAAAGGAAGGAAAAGGAATAGTTGTGAGTGGGGAGGGCGAGCAGAGCGGTTTCAGAGAGATGAATTCACAATGAGATATGAATTCATCATCTTCAGGCGACGTCATCGATCCCAATGGCTGTGATGCTTCTGCACGAGAGACAACAGACAAGTCACTGCCAAAAATTACACACAGTCGTTTTTAAGCCAGTGCATACAGCTGCTTGAAAGCAGAGAGGTTTGTTGCCATCTGATGCGCATGCACCGTAACAGGCGCCGCCTTATCCCAGGTGTTCTCCTGCAGCCATTACACGGGAAGGGTTGGGAAGGAAAATCCTGCAAGTCCCAAATCCCACAGGGTCCTTACCCAGAAAGGTACATCATTGCAAAGCCTTTACCTGTACGTTGAATAGTGAACCTTAAAATCAAGAGGTGAATTATGCAACCAAAACTGGTGTGAGGGGAGCAAAAGAAGCCTCAGCCCAGAAATCCTGCTCAGCCCCACCAGTTGGTTCTTTCAGAGCTCCCAGGAGTCATTTTCACAGCCCTAAGAGCAGCTCCACCAAACAAGCAGCTGTTCAAAGGCAGCAAGAGAGCGACGGGAGTAACGGCCTCCCCGCAAACGTGCTCAAACTGGAATATTCCAGCAGTTTGATTGGGGAACTGTCACTGCTGATCCCCAAACACCCCCCAGAGTGCGAGGAGCTCACCTGGGGGGGTGCAGGCGTCCGCGGGAGACTGAACGAACGTGGAGCGTCTCTTGGTTGGCATGGGCAGGGCCATCTTCTGCTCCTTGTGCTTGGCCAGCGCCGCCTGAACCGCCTCCGTGTGGATATCTGCACAGGGGACGCTCAGACTCAGCTTTGCAGCAGAATTAAACCACGCAAGGCTTACGCACATGTAACCACCACCAGCGTCTATATTGATACAATTAATTCCCCACTTTCCCATCTCATTCCCTCATTTTCCCTTTTCCTTTTTTTAAGACAGGGAAACTAACTCGGGTTTCTAAAGTCGGCAAGTTACACAGCAGGGCCAGAGGGTTTTTAGCATGGAATCTTCTGGATTAGTCATTCTATTGTATCGCCAGCAACTTCAATAGAAACCCCAACCCCACCAGAGTGTTCCCCAACCAAAGTTATTCTAAAATATGCTTGTGTTTAATTTAAAATAAGCAGGTAAGCTAATAGTGTGTGCCGCCCCGGGTGCAACTCCCGTCTATAAACTGGCAAATTCTCAGCCTGTTGTCTGATTGAGGAAAAACTGTATGTTTGAGAACCTGAATGGATGCAGATTTCATGTAAATCTTGAAAGCTGCTAACGGCAGCTGTAAAGAAATTCTGATTAGGCTGAAACAGGCCAGGACATGAGGCTTGAATCGCTCTGCAAACATCCAGAGCTCTTAAGGGAAGACACATCACTGGGGATGGGAGGACAACTTATTAAAAAGATACAGTGACAATGGAGAGCTCATCTATGTGCGCTGCTCAGCTTAATGCTGCCACCTTCTCTTTCCCTTCAGTGGAGAAGGAAATTGCAGGGTGCTTGGTGGCCACTTCTGCTGCTCTCTGGAAGCTCCAGAGCACAAAGGCAGCTCCCATTCTCATGGTCCAGGCTACTGGAGCAGATCACAGAATGTCAGGGGCTGAAGGGCCCTGGAAAGCTCATCCAGTGCAATCCCCCCATGGAGCAGGAACACCCAGATGAGGTTACACAGGAACCAGGCGGGTTGGAATGTCTGCACAGAAGGAGACTCCACAACCCCCTGGGCAGCCTGGGCCAGGCTCTGCCACCCTCACCATGAACAGGTTTCTGCTCAGATTTAAGCGGAACCTCCTATGTTCCAGTTTGCACCCATTGCCCCTTGTCCTGTCACTGGTTGTCACCAGAAGAGCCTGGCTCCATCCTCCTGACACTGCCCCTTTCCATATTGATCCCCAGGAATGAGTCCCCCCTCAGTGTCCTCTTGTCCAGCTCCAGAGCCCCAGCTCCCTCAGCCTTTCCTCACACGGGAGATGCTCCACTCCCTCCAGCATCTTGGTGGCTGCGCTGGACTCTCTGCAGCAGTTCCCTGTCCTGCTGGAACTGAGGGGCCACAACTGGACACAAGATTCCAGGTGTGGTCTCCCCAGGGCAGAGCAGAGGGGCAGGAGAACCTCTCTGACCTACTGACCACCCCCTTCTAACCCACCCCAGGTCCCATTGGCTTCCTGGCCACAAGGGCCCAGTGCTGGCTCATGCTCACCCTGCTGTCCCCAGGACCCCCAGCTCCCTTTCCCCTACGCTGCTCTCTAACAGCTCATTCCCCAACTTACACTGAACCTGGGGTTGTTCCTGCCCAGATTCAAGACTCTACACTTGCCCTTGTTCTAGTTCATTAAATTGTTCCCGCCCAGCTCTCCAGCCTGTCCAGGTCTCTGATGGCAGCACAGCTCCCAGTGTCACCCACTCCTCCCAGCTTGGTGTCACCAGCAAACCTGCTGACAGTCACTCTATTCCCTCCTCCAAATCATTGATGAATATATTGAGTAACACCGGCCCCAGGTGTGCACGGCAAGCACCAACTCCAGGACAAATTATTACCCGTCACTTCACCCAATCTGGTACCTACAGCCATGCTCATGGTGAACACTGAATAGGTGCATCCAGGCCAGAAAATCAAGGTGGCAAAAAGTGATTTGCTTTTTCTACTCTGTATTTTTTGGATTCAGCAGCTGCAGTCCTACGAGTGACAGGTTTTTATACAAGGTCCTACCAAGGCAGGACTTGCCATCGGTGGACAAATAATAACTTGACCCTTTGAGAGGACACGGTGGGTTGTTCCTCATCGCCAGGACTCCCCGGCGAGCTCTCGTCCTTACCTGATCGGTAACGTTCATCTCGGGCCCCCCCTGAGCGAGCTCGGTGAAACTTGGAGGAGGATGAGGAGGACGCTGAGGCTGGAGCTGCAGCGGGAACAGGCATCGGAGTTCTGGATTCCTTCTGCGGCGCTGGATCCACCCCTGGAAAACAGCCCACGGTTCTCTGAGAGGGGAACAGCAGCTTTTGGGGACCACACTTTCCTCTTTCACCAGATAATTACAGGATTTCCTCCTTATTTTTCTCCCTTCTTGTAGTGAAGTGGATCTAATTAGTACACGAGTACAACTTCCCAATGATACACAATTATATATATCCAATTATCAGTTAAGATATATCCTTCTTTGACCTTATTCTTGGGAGTTTTTCCCAGCTTTTTGCTTTTTAAGGGGTTGTTGGGCACTTGAATTAAGAGAATTCCCAGCAAATCTGAAGCAGGTGACATAATACACAATTTCACATAATTTAAGGGTGATTAAGTGACCTTTAAAAACTCATTACAAAATACAAACCCAGAGGCGCTAAGAGTCGGAGAAATGTTGATAAATAGTAGATAAAGCAGGTAAGTCCTACACTTCCATTTACAATGAACGTCAATGTTTTGTGACTTGGTATCTGTACAGTTTACTCCCTATTTCGCCACCTTTCCAATGGGAACAGGACTGCACCATCTTCTCATTATCGCGTTAAGGTGGAAGAGAATTAGCAGTTTAACTTGTGTTAAAGTGATGTATGTAAATTGCTTTTAGAGCTCAAAGCCATTTACACCGGTTTCCTCCTATGGGCACAACAAGGGGCTCGACTGATGCAATAAGTCATTAAAATTGAGTTGTGAAGGAGAGCAAACCCACAGGAAAATACATTGAGAAGCCGCGTTCGTTACCGCGTTCCACTGACCAGCGTGCGTTATTGACAGGAAAACCAACACCACACCAGCCTCTGCTGCTCCCATTAATTATAAAACCAATCAGACCATTAATTGCCCTGCGTCTGGCTCCTTCCAGCACATCACGAGGGGCTTCAGCATCCTGGAAAAGTTCGGTTTTCCCAGGAATACAGGGAGTTAAATAGAAAATCTGCTAAGAAATTGATGGGAGGAATCATCCCTACTGGAGTTCCCATTCTAAAATGAATCTGTGGGACTCAAAAGGTCACGTCGCCGTAATTACCTTCAGATCGTCACCTCAAGTCATGCAAAAGGACCAGCGAGTGTGTCATCTAAACACGCGCCGCTTACCAGCCCTCACAAACTAGCGAAGGATTAGAGAAATGAGGAGGAAACCACAAATCCCGGGCTCGGGTTCCAGGCTGAGCGCTCTGGGGTGTGTGGTTCAGGTAAACGGCGCCAGGCAAGCGCCTCGAGCTCGGGGAACCCGCAATTCCAGCCAATCACACCCAACGAGTTGCCCAAATCTCCAGCTGTCTCCTGTACCAACAAACTGAAGAGCAAGATGCTGAGTATTCCAGCAAACTACCTGCTTAAGCCAGCGGTGCACGGAAAGATCAAAGAATGCGGGGGCATTGCGCTACTTATGGGTTAATGACTCTGAACTCTCATGCCAAAAATTCAGAATCTTTATTTCTAGTTAAAAAGCACACACTCTGCTAGCCAGAAATTCGCAAACCGTATTAGGGGATAAACAGTTTTCACTGGTATTTTTGGGGTATCATAGCATATAACACAGTATTTGCTTATCAAAATAGAACCATCCCCTGTGCCAGTGGCACAAAAAGTAGGATGGCAAAGAGACTCCTGTGGTTTATGTGCAGGATGTGACAATTGACCACACCTGGAATATTGTGTCCAGCTGTGGCCCCTCAGTTCCAGCAGGACAGGGAACTGCTGCAGAGAGTCCAGCGCAGCCACCAAGATGCTGCAGGGAGTGGAGCATCTCCCGGGTGAGCAAAGGCTGAGGGAGCTGGGGCTCTGGAGCTGGACAAGAGGATACTGAGGGGGGACTCATTGCTGGGGATCAATATGGAAAGGGGCAGTGTCAGGAGGATGGAGCCAGGCTCTGCTGGTGACAACCAGGGACAGGACAAGGGGCAATGGGTGCAAACTGGAACACGGGAGGTTCCGCTTAAATATGAGCAGAAACTTGTTGGTGGTGAGGGTGGCAGAGCCTGGCCCAGGCTGCCCAGGGGGTTGTGGAGTCTCCTTCTGTGCAGACATTCCAACCCGCCTGGTTCCTGTGTAACCTCATCTGGGTGTTCCTGCTCCATGGGGGGATTGCACTGGATGAGCTTTCCAGGGCCCTTAACCCCTGACACTCTGGGATTGCATGAACTGGAAGACCTGGACTTCAGAGCAAGGTTTTCCATTAAAAATGTCAGTGTAACCACAGCCGAAAGAACCTGTTTGTTCCCCCTTGCCGTCACTCTGGAACACACTTCATTGGCAACGAACTGAACCTTTACAGCACATATTTGCCTTCACCAAAACCATGAGAGTTTTATTTTGATGCAAAGACAACTTCACAGGCTGAGAAGAGGAGCCGAACCCTTTCTGATCCAACGTGTATTTACGAATCCAGTACCCACTAGATGTCAGCAGCAGATTTAACACTATTTTAAATGAATTATTAAGTTCATATTCAGTTCTCTCTTTTAAGTCCTCGTCTGCTCGCCAGGGAAACACGACATCCCGTTTACAGAGGGATCGGACGCGTCTCGGTGACACAATGCACTATATTTCCATATATTGCTGTGACATAATAACACGTTGTAATAAGCTCACGGTGTTGGCGACATGAACAGCTGCAGTAAATCACAGTTCTACAACAAAGCAGCAGCCGAGTGACTTGTTCAGTGTTCCCTTTGTAACAACCCTGCGGATTCTGCGGGACCTGAATCTACGGAGACATTAAAAACTATTTGCTTTTGAAGGATGCTATAGGTTTTCTAACTGGCATTAGTTTCTAAGCAGAGCTGACTGCTTTGTGATCCCTGCATTCTGTTGAAGGGAAAGGTTTAATGATTTAGGGTTTGTTTTGTTTTGTTTTTTTTTTTTCCATAAAAAGATTTCTAGATTAAAAGAACCATTCTAAGCATCACGTACGATCAACATTCACATTGATAACAGAGACAATAAGCACTGGATTCAGCCGGCATAAGCAAAGCAGCAGGCAACCCTGTCATTCTGCCCTTTGCACAGAGAACTGAGCAGCAGTGCTACTGGTGGGCTGGTTATTCCTTAGAAAAAGATGATTTTTTCAAGCTACATAAAAATGGTGTAAATACCAAACTCTGGATATCTGAGTTGAGGAGCCAACCTGAGCAGCCGTTCTGTGGAACTTCACTGTGGCTCCTGCTGTTTTCCAGCACCGAGTGTAGAGTCTTGAATCTGGGCAGGAACAACCCCAGGTTCAGTGTAAGTTGGGGAATGAGCTGTTAGGAGCAGTGTAGGGGAAAGGGAGCTGGGGGTCCTGGGGACAGCAGGGTGACCATGAGCCAGCACTGGCCCTTGTGGCCAGGAAGCCAATGGGACCTGGGGTGGGTTAGAAGGGGGTGGTCAGTAGGTCAGAGAGGTTCTCCTGCCCCTCTGCTCTGCCCTGGGGAGACCACACCTGGAATCTTGTGTCCAGCTGTGGCCCCTCAGTTCCAGCAGGACAGGGAACTGCTGGAGAGAGTCCAGCGCAGCCACCAAGATGCTGGAGGGAGTGGAGCATCTCCCGTGTGAGGAAAGGCTGAGGGAGCTGGGGCTCTGGAGCTGGACAAGAGGACACTGAGGGGGGACTCATTGCTGGGGATCAAGATGGAAAGGGGCAGTGTCAGGAGGATGGAGCCAGGCTCTGCTGGTGACAACCAGTGACAGGACAAGGGGCAATGGGTGCAAACTGGAACACAGGAGGTTCCACTTAAATTTGAGCAGAAACTTGTTGGTGGTGAGGGTGGCAGAGCCTGAACAGGCTGCCCAGGGGGTTGTGGAGTCTCCTTCTGTGCAGACATTCCAACCCGCCTGGTTCCTGTGTAACCTCATCTGGGTGTTCCTGCTCCATGGGGGGATTGCACTGGATGAGCTTTCCAGGTCCCTTCAACCCCTGACATTCTGGGATTCTGCCGAGAACTCAAACTTACTGAGATTCAGTGATTTTGCAGGATTTCCAGCTACATCTTAATCCTGCCCTGAGCAAGACATGAAAGGAAAATTCAGGTGCACCATTGATTTACTCCTGGAAATTATTTCCAAGATGGAGAAATTGATTTCCTGAGTCAAGTAAGCAGCTTTATTTGCAATTGTGATGCCCCTCAGATTAGATAAGGAAGAAATAATTCCTCGTTTGTGGCAGTTGCAAGTCAGATCTTGTAAACTCCGGGAGCAACACTAAGCCGGAGCACGCGTGCGTGATTTACAGGTTTAGACAAAGCTGGTTTAGCACTGGTTGCTATTCCACATTAGCTCCCATTGGAAATAATGTGATGCTGAAAGACAGGAAGAAAAAGCAAAAGCAAAGCAAACCAAACTCCCGCAAGCCCTTGGAGATGTTTCCAGCAGCGGTTTGGAAGGAAATCCATGACAACCCGCTTGGGAAGCTCTTCCAAAGTGCCATGATATCAAAGAAATGAAACACTAAATAACAGACTCAACCATATTCCCACCTTGTGCTATCCATGAATAACGTGAAGCAGAAAGAAGCCAAAACGTGTATCAACAACTAAAGTTCATGGATCTGTTAAATTAGCTCAGATGTTATCTCAACAGGTTTCTAACACCTTTAGCTGAGGTACCGGAAAACAAAAAACAGATCATGTTCATCTTACCTTTACAAAAAGTGCACTCTCAACATTCTCCTGCTTGTTTAATTGTTTTTTAATCATCATGAGAACAGGAAACAGGAGCAGGAGCACTCCAGCAGCTATATAAAAAGGCTCTGACAGTGAATCGGTGCTTAATGAATATAATTTCCTTTACGCATCAGCAGAGGGGCTGAACGCATTATCTTAAATAGCAAGAAAATGTACTTTGCCAGCTGCCTGTGTGCAAGGGCCGCTCGCTTTGGCACAGGGTGTCTCGAGCGAGCTCCAGGCTGGAAATGCTCCCCCAGATCTGCAGCGACTAACACGGGCTGGAGCTCTTTCCCTAGGCCCAGGTTTGCCTGTAGTCTGCAGCAGAACCGGTCTCGAGAGGCGCTGAGTTACTGTGTCATCCCCCAGCAGCACAGCAGCTGGTCTGCCCATCCAAAGAGCATTTTGCAGGATAGAAAAAGGAAATAACATGGTGTTGCATCTTTTAAAAAAGGCGTAAACACCAGCGGCACCAGCAGCTTCGCCCAACACGCACGGCCCGGGATGCTGTTCAGAGCATGTTCTGTCCTCAAAGCCCCTGGTGCGGCAGCTTCCATTTACAAAAATGGATGTCACACCAGGAAAACATGTATCTTTAGGTAATTAACATCGTTGCCTTAACTCTAGAATAACAAGGCAAGCTCCCAGAGGCAATGTGAACGGAGCACGGGTTTAGCAATAGGAGTCTCCCAAATTATAGGGCTGACGTGCCCTGATGCGTCGTCATCACTGCACGTCGATGAGACGGAGACGATACGCGAGCTCATGTCAGGAAGGTGCCTGGAAAAGCGCGATGCGCTAATGCCAGCAGTAAATATTTTGTTGATCTTCTTGTGCACTACATTAATTTTCTTCCCATTAACAAGGTGACCCGATTCTGAATCTCTCACGCGTGACTCCAACCGGGTTTTTACAACAGGTGATTCCCAGATACAGGGGATGTAAGGGACAGAACACGCTGAGCCAGAATGGCACTCAAAACGCTGCCTTAATTGGTGACCTACCAGCCTGTTTCTCTTCCCGAACTCCGGTCATTCTGCAGCTTTCAAAAGAGCGACAATTAAAATAGCAGCGCCACAGACAGTCGTGCCAAATGCTTCCCCCCCTCCTAATGACACAATGTTTTCTGAACCAAACCAAACAGGCACGAGGGGCACGGGATCGTGTTGGCGGATCAAAAGGATGGGAGTGACATCCATGGGATGGGATGGGAGCGACATCCACGGGATGGGATGGGAGCGACATCCACGTTTCCTCCCGAGGCTCAAGATCTCCACATGTACGCAGGCTGGACTGAGATTGTTAAACCCTGCTTAACAAATAGCTGCTCCTAAAGACCATAAAGAGGGATTAGTCTTGTGTATGACTTTGTGGTTTCTTTAAAAGGAGGTTGGGGCATGGAGGGGGTTGGTCTGTGCTCCCAAGTGATAAAACAAGAGGAAACGGCCTCAAGTTGCACCAGGGGAGGTTGAGGTTGGATCTGGGGAACAATTTCTTCCCCAAAGGGCTGTGGGGCATTGAACAGGCTGTCCAGGGCAGTGCTGGAGTCACCATCCCTGGAGGGGTTTAAAAGGCGTTTTAGACAAGGTTTAGGGTCGTGGTTTAGTGCTGAGTTGAGTTATGGTTGGACTCCATGATCCTGAGGGTCTCCTCCAACAGAAATGAAATGATTCTAAATAACAGAGATTTGATACAAAGGTAACCAAGCAGAGATTCCTGTTACATCCTGGTTCAGGGAGGCAGGTCCTGAGGACACAGAGAGCTGTTGGTAACAAAATCTCACATTTGAAGGCTAAGATCTATTTTTTGCTTGCCTTGCAATCTCTGCTGCGGCAGCTCAGGCAGAATACACTGTTCTTTTGTATATAAAGCACCCGCTATGGCAATAAGTGTTGCACAAGAGAACAGGAACCAGTTTTTGTTGAGTACATGAGGAAAACAACACCGAGAAACAACAGGGATGGAGGAGAACAGGGACACAAGCACCAGGGTCCAGAAGCCACCGCACGACAGTGCCAGAGTCCTTCTGTGCTTCTCAGGCAAGGGAACCGCTGTATTTTCAGCAGAAATAGGGAAAAATCCTCCACGATCTTTCCCCAGCGGACGCAGCACTGACGGTCAATAAAAGCACTTTGAGCCTTCACTTTTTGGCAATAGTTCAGTCTCAGTAAATTACAGTAAGACAACTCACTGTCGTCCCCATTCAGTCCCCACGCTGCAAGAGCCAGACACATTAGTTTTTAATGGTTTAGCATCTCGGTACATCAGTAGTGCAATTATTTTGGGTAAGCATCCCCCTAATAATGACTGAGCATACTTTCAGCCATGTCCTTCAGTTTACAATTATATCTAATTATCCTACACACAATCAGCTGCAACACAAAGGATCTTAGAACCGGATGTAAATGAAGTACATGAATTCAGCTACTTTGGCAAAACAAACTAACAAATTACAGAAATCCTGATGTTTCTCCAACAGGGAATTCAGGTGGTTGAAAGGACACGGTACAGACCGACTCTGCACTTAAACCATTTTTAAGAAGGTTTTAAGGATTCCTGAGGACCTCGCACTTCACAACCAACTCAAAGACCTCGAGTTCTCAGCTGACAAGGGAGCGGGACGTGATTTATGCACGTGGGAGATAAGTCAGGGCACACAAAGTGTTGAAACACTGAGCGCTCTGCAGAGACATAAATGGCTCTGAACTACCAGCAATCACAGAATCCCAGAGTGTCAGGGGTTGGAGGGACCTGGAAAGCTCATCCAGTGCAATCCCCCCATGGAGCAGGAACACCCAGATGAGGTTACACAGGAACCAGGCGGGTTGGAATGTCTGCACAGAAGGAGACTCCACAACCTCCCTGGGCAGCCTGGGCCAGGCTCTGCCACCCTCACCACCAACAAGTTGCTTCTCCTCTTTCAGTGGAACCTCCTGTGTTCCAGTTTGCACCCATTGCCCCTTGTCCTGTCCCTGGTTGTCACCAGCAGAGCCTGGCTCCATCCTCCTGACACTGCCCCTTTCCATATTGATCCCCAGCAATGAGTCCCCCCTCAGTGTCCTCTTGTCCAGCTCCAGAGCCCCAGTTCCCTCAGCCTTTCCTCACACGGGAGATGCTCCACTCCCTGCAGCATCTTGGTGGCTGCGCTGGACTCTCTGCAGCAGTTCCCTGTCCTGCAGGAACTGAGGGGCCACAACTGGACACAAGATTCCAGGTGTGGTCTCCCCAGGGCAGAGCAGAGGGGCAGGAGAACCTCTCTGACCTACTAGACCACCCCCTTCTAACCCACCCCAGGTCCCATTGGCTTCTTGGCCACAAGGGCCAGTGCTGGCTCATGCTCACCCTGCTGTCCCCAGGACCCCCAGCTCCCTTTCCCCTACGCTGCTCTCTAACAGCTCATTCCCCAACTTACACTGGAACCTGGGGTTGTTCTGCCCAGATTCAAGACTCTACACTTGCCCTTGTTCTATTTCATTAAATTGTTCCCCACCCAGCTCTCCAGCCTGTCCAGGTCTCTGATGGCAACACAGCTCCCAGTGTCACCCACTCCTCCCAGCTTGGTGTCATCAGCAAACCTGCTGACAGTCACTCTATTCCCTCGTCCAAATCACTGATGAATATATTGAATAATACTGGTCCCAGTTCCCTTCAGTTGAATACGAACCAGTCGACTCAAGGCAAAATATGGCACTCGCGCAGCCTCCGTGGCGGAATTACTGGCTCCGGAAACACGGCTGAGAGTCAAGAGTCGGCAAACGAAGCTCAGTGCTCCCCTCCACGGGTCCCTCGAATGTGGGGGCTCCGCAAGGTTCTCAGGCCAGTAGAAACAAGGACCTACCTTGTGGCTGCGGAACATAGGGGGCCAGCAGCTTCGCTCTCTTCTTCTCATACCCCTTTTGCGTGATGTCCCCTGAAACAAGCAAAGAAAACTCATTTAATCACCTCCTCATTTTTCACTTTTCAGTGACGTGAAGGTTCCACCTGAAGGCAGCAATTCATCTGCTGAAGCAAATCAGAGACCAAACAAATGCAAGTACATTAGGATTTCAAAGCTTGCGTATTACAGAACCCCTGTACTTTCCCTTGGGATCAGAGATATGCATTACACACTATTTAAATGCAAGAATTTGAATCAGAACAGCTATCTAAATGGAATATCAAAGCCATGAAAACCTAAAAAGGGAAACTCAGAGTGTATGAAAATATTCGGTGACCACAAAGGCCAACGAAACGAAATGATTCCCAAACAACGGGGCAAAGCGCAAACTCAGAGCCTCGTCTTAAACTAAGCAATTCGAGAACAGCTTTTGGCAAATAAAGCGAGTTCACTGCAGATGTTCAGAGCACCTCTGCAAAACAGTAAAAGACTCGACGCGTACGCTGCAGCCCGGCAAGAACACCCTGCGGTCCAGAAATCCGACTTCTCATTGTGTCTATTTGCTGTTCATTGAAAACAAGCTGGGGGGCCGTGGGTTTTTCGGCTGGCGGCAGCTGCAGTTCCAGCGCTCGCCCACTGATCGCAGGCTGAGCCCCGCAGGAAAACTCCAGAAAAGAAGAAGTCTTAGTAAACTTTTTCCTTTTTTAAACCCCCTAATCTGTCTGATCCTGGAGATGAACCATCTGGCTGCTGTCTTCTGGTTTAATTTCTCGTGTCGCATCAGAACCACAAGAAAGACCGAAACCTTGAAGGGATTAAAACAAAAAGCCCTGCAGCATTTCAAGCCTGACCCACACTTGTAATAACTTATCTCAGAATCCCAGAGTGTCAGGGGTTGAAGGGCCCTGGAAAGCTCATCCAGTGCAATCCCCCCATGGAGCAGGAACACCCAGATGAGGTTACACAGGAAGGTGTCCAGGCGGGTTGGAATGTCTGCAGAGAAGGAGACTCCACAACCCCCTGGGCAGCCTGGGCCAGGCTCTGCCACCCTCACCACCAACAAGTTTCTGCTCAGATTCAAGTGGAACCTCCTGTGTTCCAGTTTGCACCCATTGCCCCTTGTCCTGTCCCTGGTTGTCACCAGCAGAGCCTGGCTCCATCCTCCTGACACTGCCCCTTTCCATCTTGATCCCCAGCAATGAGTCCCCCCTCAGTGTCCTCTTGTCCAGCTCCAGAGCCCCAGCTCCCTCAGCCTTTCCTCACACGGGAGATGCTCCACTCCCTCCAGCATCTTGGTGGCTGCGCTGGACTCTCTCCAGCAGTTCCCTGTCCTGCTGGAACTGAGGGGCCACAGCTGGACACAAGATTCCAGGTGTGGTCTCCCCAGGGCAGAGCAGAGGGGCAGGAGAACCTCTCTGACCTACTGACCACCCCCTTCTAACCCACCCCAGGTCCCATTGGCTTCCTGGCCACAAGGGCCCAGTGCTGGCTCATGCTCACCCTGCTGTCCCCAGGACCCCCAGCTCCCTTTCCCCTACGCTGCTCTCTAACAGCTCATTCCCCAACTTACACTGGAACCTGGGGTTGTTCCTGCCCGGATTCAAGACTCTACACCTGCCCTTGTTCTATTTCATTAAATTTCTCCCTGCCCAGCTCTCCAGCCTGTCCAGGTCTCTGATGGCAGCACAGCTCCCAGTGTCACCCACTCCTCCCTGCTTGGTGTCACCAGCAAACCTGCTGACAGTCACTCTATTCCCTCGTCCAAATCATTGATGAATATATTGAATAACACCGGCCCCAGCACTGCCCCTGAGGCACTGCACTGGGTACAGGCCTCAACTGGACTCTGCCCATTGACCACGACTCTCTGGCTTCTTCCCTTCAGCCAGTTCGCAGTCACCTCACTCCCCGCTCATCCAGCCGCACTCCCTCAGTTCAGCTGTGAGGATGCTGTGGAGACGGTGTCAGTGCCTCACTCCAGTCAAGGGAGATCACGTCCACCGCTCTGTCATCATCCATCCATCTTGTTATGCCCTCAGAAAAGTCAATGAGGTTGATCAAGCACGACTTCCCCTTGGTGAAGCCATGTTGACTGCCCCTAATGACCCTCTTATCCCTGATATGCCTTGAGATCTCTCAGGGATGAAAGATTGCAAGCGATCAAACACACAGCAATAAGAAAACACATTTATTTGCTATTACTTCTCAAGTTAAAATTAAGCCTACGACAAGACACTGGTGATCACAGACAGTGTGCTTTCTTCACCGTGAGCCTGATTTTTGCAAGAACAGAGTATTAGCTGCTGTATTTGCTGTCCCAACTGGCGATCGCAGGGTTTAGGCTCTAAGCCCCAACACAACCAGCATCCCTGCAAAAACACTCTGGCTAACCAGCTGTTTTGGTTCTAACGGTGATATTGTTTGGCAAGGGAAAGGGCTTCACTCCTTCGCCTGGACAGTCGGACACGGCGTCACTTGAAACTGAAGCGGTGGGTGCGCGTTCACACACAGAACCGTATCTCGCTCCTCTGCCACCATGGGTGAGTCAACCCCCAACAAGCCCAAACCAACCCAGCAGCTGAAAATTAGAATATCCCTGAAGCACCCAAATGCTGAGCAAAGCATGAATTCTAACGCCTGATTGCAGTCGGTAGCTCAGTGCAATGGATCCAGCTCACCAGACAGTCATGCCGGCACCTTCTAAAACAGCCACACGACAAGCACAAGCCAAAAGGATCATGTTTTTATCAACTGCGGGAGCTACAAAATTCAGCAGCTTTTGGGAGATTTGCCTCCCAATTCAATTTGCAGATTGAATTCCCCACGCTGGTTCATTTGGGCAGCAAAGGGAGCAGGAAAAATAGACCTGCTCCAAAAGGGGAGGGAATTATACTTGTAAACCAACCCACGGATTTGTTTAGCTTGTTATTTTGTGATTAATGGCTCCACAAGATTTAATTGGACTTTTGACGTTGGTGATAACGTGCTATATATGAGACATTTGCCACAGAAAGTTGTTGGAATGACTACAGAATAGCAGTGGCTTACAAACACACACCAGTGCACCAGTAGCATCGCATTCTGGTTTATGTGCTGGGTTTCTAATCACTCGCTCCACACTAATATCCTACCAAGAAAAACTATATCTATTATCACAGGAACACAAGCACTATGAACTGCATTGGGAAATTGGAAGTTAAGGTGAGATACTACTGAAAAACAAGGCGGTAACTCAGGTCAAACCCCACTATTTGCATCCCTACCATGGGATGCAGATTATTTACATTATTGCTTGGAAAAAAGGGTTCTCTAATAAAAAAATAAACCCCCTAATGCCATTTGGCAAGAGCAGGAAAGTTCCAACTAGTCAAATGGGGAGAAGAGAAATAAGGGTGATGTATTGCTGGGACTCGCCTGCAGCGCCGTGTCTGATCCGGTTACTACAACCGCAACAGTTGTGCCCAAATTCGCACCTCAAGTGTTGGAAGCAAATGTCCCTTTAATATAGTGCATGCCCAGAATGGATTTATCATACAAAGCCTCTTCTCTCTGCTCATAATCCAAATTTGGTCTCAGTCCACTGAGGCACAAACCAAAGATTCGCCAGGAGAGGAATTTTCTTCCGCCCCGTTCTGGTGATCCACAGGAAACGCAAAGATCCGAGCGCACGTTTCCTCACCGAGCATCAATCACAGCAACAGGAAGAGACCTGAGACAATGGGGCTGCAGATCTCCCCAACCAGCCACTGCTCCAGAAACCCGGGAAATCACAACCCGCGTCCACCACCAAACACACGCTGGCGTTTGGTGCACTCAGTTCTTCCAAAGAGCCGCAAAAACAACCCAAGAACCACAGCGCAAGAGCCGGCACCGCAAGGAAAGCGGTAGCAAGGCAGACAAGAGCCGACAATTTAGCTCTGAAATGGTTTGTTCATTCCGAGGAGCGAAATTACAACTAAAACCACTTAGCGCTGAGATATTCTGGCCTCTCCAGCTCCAGTTCTGTGCAGGGGGGTCTATATGGATCTATAACTTCCATATGGAGTTTGCCCATCAAGACCCTTTGGCCACAACCAACTGCAGGACTATTTGATGCCACGATCTTTCCCCGTGGTTCAAAATGCGATGTTTGGAATCTTCAGGGTTATTTTTAAAGGACACGCGAGTGTGAGCTAAGCAGTTTTATATGAAGAATTTAAAGAAATCCTACTTTTCAAGACACAGCAGGTCTTGCAAATATGTAAGAGATGCCGTGCTGTGGATTCAGAGTAGGAAATAACCCCGGATTTATGGCTTGCAGAAACAAGACAAGTTTAATCAAGGGACCATGTTTCCTCACTTGAAATAGCTGGACAATAATCCTGACTGCAGACACCAAGAGGTCCTGCTTGTTTGAATCCAAGTAGGCTGGAGAAATAGAATTCCCTAGAGGGGAAAAGAAAGCAAAACCTGGCTTCTAAGCTTCCTTTTTCATCTGATTCCCCTGATTTCTGGCGAGGAAATGAGAAGGGATTGTCATCACACAAATCCAAGCTGGATGTTCTGACGGCTGAGGGTGCAAGAGGCGCAGGGGGAAGCCCAGGGATCTGCAACCCGCCGGGATGCTCCACCTACATTCAACTACGGCAGCAGAGGAGCTCCAGGAGGCTCCCGGTCTGCGGCGCCGGGCTGCTCGTCAGCAATTAGAGCCGATGACCTGTTCCCAACAGCGCGGCTCCATCAGTGCAAGGTGGTAACACCAGCTAATCCTGCTACGCGCAGACAATGCTGCTCTTTCAACATCCTTCCTCCCCTTCCCCCATGGAACGAGAACACTGAATCATTTACTGTCCAACAAAACCATAATTACTACAGTGGAGAAATTAAGGAAAATGATCACGTAGAGCATAGCATCTCCCAACAAAGCCTCCAAAGACTTGGCTGTATCAAGCAAACGATTCAAATTTGAAAGCAGTTTGTAGGCATTTTTTAAAAAACAATCTGTTTCGAGCAGTTTATGCTAACAGAGAATCACGGAAATGCTTCTAGTACATCCATTAGCCCCAAAACAATGAAAGCAACTCCGTTATTTAACAGCAAATACTCTAAGAAGATAGTAACGAAAAGAAGGAAATAAATTCTATGATCACCGCGTCTTCTTTTCAGGTCTCACCCCTAAAAGTGACCTGATGGCTTTGCCTTTCTTCCTGCTCCCCTGCCCATCTGACAGCAACGCCTTCCTGCAATTGCGTCACCTCCAGCTCGCTCGGATGGAATGAAACACACAGCCTAGTTTTGCAGAGCTTGATCTGGGGTTTCCTGTCCCCGACCAGAAACAGACCCCAAACTGCAGGTACTGAGCCCCGCGAGTGCAGCTGTGAGCCCACAATGGTGTTTCGCCACGTGCCACTTCCAAATAAGGTCCCTCGAGTGCGTTTGGGAGCGGCAGGTGGTGTGTTTGAGAAACCCAGGTATGCACTTCAGCCTCACAGCCTAGGCAGAAAACCAAGAGCAAAGCAATTAGTTCAGCACTTTCCTAACAAACGCTGTCGCTGCTCATTTATTTATTTTGCAATGACAATTTTCTGCCACTTCCCGGAGCGCCGGCGACCTCCAGATGGCCCCGTCCCCAATGGTTTTCCCAAAGCTGGGCTGTCCTCAACCCAAAGCCACCACCACCCCTTTATTCCAAGGCTGTGTTCAAACAGGCTGTAGCTGCTCAACGCTCTCGCACTCCTAATGCTCCTTGGCTGCAACTCCAGCGCAAAAATGGTGTTTAGAGACAAGTTTAGACAATTGCCTCTTTCTGTTTGAGGCCAAAGGATGATGCAGGTTCGGAGGTTCCCTCCTCCTTCCTCCCGGGGAAGCTGTATATCAGGTTTCCTCCGTGAAGACAATACCAAGGGCTGCAAACCAGAGAGCGTGCCAGAAAAAACTGGTTTCTTGAAAGAAATAAAGGCCATGCTCCATATATCGCCTCCCAACAAACCAAACCCAAACCTTAAGGAAAACAAACACAACAGGTTTGCGCTTCGCACTTTCCCTTTAACAGCACAATTCTGCTCCCATTAAGAATATGAATAAGCTACTGAAAAAACCAGCAGGTCTGACAAAGCTCCGTTTGTTAAGCACGAGCATTATACTGCTACAGTTTCAGCACTAAAAGTTTCACAGACAGATTAATTTATATACACAGTACAAGCCCCCTTGGCTCCAACACTGTGGGGACTCTGTTCCACAGCCTCAAAAAATCTTTTCTAAAGGCTTATGAATGTTGCTTTACCGAATTAAAACTATTTTAATCTCAACGTGTGTTATTTCGCAAGAATGCCATTCAAGGTTCGGATTTTGCGTGTCTACGGGGTGCACAGGCTGCAACACTCGCAGCTCTGGGGCTGTGGCGTTTAAGGTGCATTTTACTGCAAGTCACAGTGTGCCTGACACCTTTTTAATTTTTGTTTTGCCTTGAAACAATAAATCCAACTGCTGAAACTAGACTGAAGAACCTCCTGTACCTTGCAGCAGCGTTTCGGAGCTGCGGATGATCCACTGTCCTCGGTTCACCCGCCCGGCCCGTATGTGACGGGCACTAATCTCAGATGCCATATGTGAGGCGTCATCCCACTGGGTGAGCTCAGGACAGAGCTGGGTTTCCTTGGTGTGCGTGGGCAGGGGGCGACCAACGCAAAGGACGTGGCACCGGGTCGACTTCAGCTGGAGATCCTCCCTTCCTCGCAAAAAAATAACCCACAAACACACACAGTAATTCATCACCATTTCTGCTGAAAGCGGCACTATCCGGGGTCAGCAAAATGAGTTTGCAGGCTGGGATGCTAAAAAATGCGTGGAAGGGTAAACTGTAAGTAAAAGAGCCTCTGGTAGCTGTGCTACGCTCGTGTTGATTGTTCTCTTTGAGCAGACTTGGGGACGTTCCCACTTGTGACCACGTGGGGTTTGCAGATCAGCGTCACCCGGATGTTCTCGGGTTCATTCCTTCCCCAGGATGTCGCTCCCATGACTATGAAGCCAATTTTCAACCCAGGGATGTCCCCACTGACCTGGGATGCCACTCACTGCACAGGGATGTCACCCGTTACTCAGGGATGCCACCCATTACTCAGGGATGCCACCCACTGCCCAGGGATGTCACCCGTTACTCAGGAATGCCCCAGGATGTCCCAGCTCCCTGGGATGTCCCCACCACCCGGGGATGTCCCCACTCCCCAGGTGTCCTGGTTGTCCACAGATGTCCTGACTCCCTGGATTGTCCCCATTGCCCACTGAGCCCAGGGATGTCCCCCACTGTCTCGGGATGTCACCTATTGCTCAGGGATGTCCCCACTCCCTGGGTGTCCCTGTTGCCCATGGATGTCCCCACTCTCTGGGATGTCCCCGTTGCCCAGGATGGCCCTGCCATCCAGCAACATCCCTGCTCCCTGGAATGTCCCCCCTTGTCCAGGGATGCCACTGTTGCCCCACGATGTCACCCATTGCCCAGGGATGTCCCCACTGCCCAGGTGTCCCTGGGATGTCCATTCATTGGTCTGTAAGAATCAAAAGGCCAGAGAGACGTTGAGTTTCAGGTCACACGTGGGACACAAGGACGGGGGATACGAACTCAAACCACGTTGTCCACGCACGGGTAACGTCTGCTTTAACAATAGGGAAAAATGGGTTTTTAAAGGTTCCAAAAACTCTTGAAGATGACCCTTTAAAACCTTTAAATACATCACTAAATTCTGTTAACGCGGATAACCCTACTAAATACAACCACTGAAGTCAACTTTATACAAGATCCGCTGCAAAGTGAAGCCATATAAATGTTACATGTTACCCATAAAATCAGCACGTGTACATAAACAGCCTAATCCAGTATACAAACAATAAATCTTACATATGACCCCATCCTGGGGGGAAAAATATATATATATATATATATATATATTTTAAATAGCTACAAGTTATAGGGAAAAAATGCATTTCCCTTCTGAGTGCTAAAAAAGGCACAAACCCAAGGCTTGGTCACAAATAGGATTTTACAAAAGCTACTCAAGAGAAATGGTTTTAATAAGTAGTGGATGAGAAGAACGTGACGCAGGAGCGGTCGATGGTGTTGGTAACAGCGGTTCCGCATCGAACCCGGCGGCTAAAGGAGAAACCCGCAGTGTCACCTACACGTACGCATGAAGTAGCTCAGACTGCTTGGCTGAGCAAAGCAAGACAACTCACAACGCACTTAGAAACCCCAGATGAAGTGATTCTGCCCGGAATAATTCTCTTTTCTGACTAAGCAGCAGAAATTCCCGTATATTGAATCCCCAGCACATCGCTCAGCCGCCCTCTGCCCCAGGTTTCCCAGGAAATGACTCAACTTGATGCAGGAGGGACTGTGATTCAGCCCTTATTCAGCACCAGGTACAGCACCGGCTTCCTGCAGGTAGAGAGGGAATTATTGGGCCGGCAAGCGCCGATAACCTTCCCCTGGGAGCTGCTGGTCCAGTCCAACCACACCGGATCACACACTGAAACCCTGTGTGTTCTAAACCGGCCGCGCTTTCTCCACAGGACACCAGCATGGGCATATGATTTGCCAAATTAAGCCTGGTTTTAGCTCAGGAATCAAAATAAAACAAGCAAAAAAATGCAGGCACCCCAAGAGAACTCTGCATCATGCTGCAAAATATTGAAGAAGCACGTAGATAGCCACCTACAATTAGAAAGCCAAATGAGGTTTTCCCTTGGGCAGTAAAGAGCGTTCAGGGACGGGCTGGGGCTCTGACAAACGCGGGGATTGATTAAAGGTAGATTTGCAAAGCTTTCGGCCCTCCCACAGCCCTCGGCGACACCACAGCTTCCAGCGCGAGGTGTTCGATGAAACCAAACAGGCCCTGGTGCTTATTCTGCACTGCGGCTCCCGAAAACAGGAGAAGAGACTTTTCCCAATTCAATTCTAGATTCTTGAATAAGCTGCATGAATAGAAAAAGTTTAGAGCAATTATTCCCCTATCTATGAATCAAACGTAGCGCTTCTCACGCAAAGCGTTCAGGTAGGAAACGCGACTCTGATGTTCCTTTAATCACAGTGTTAACGCAGCACTAACCTCGTCGGCGCGTCGCGCCGCACGGTAGCGCAATAATTACAGCGATCCAGATGGGAAATGCTTTTCCAAATCACAGTGCGATGAGCTCGATGATTATGTATGGTGAAACAAAGACAGATATCTCGCGGAAACCATTAGCACTTCAAAGATCGCTCCTCAAACAAAAATAAAATCAATTCAAATGAAAAAATCAATCGTAAGAATGAATTTTTCAAAGCTAAAGAGGTGAGATACCCATCGCATGTTTTCCCACATGCCTCCTACCCTGGAGTTCCCAAAGAGGTGGTACCACGTGTTTATCCATAAGGATGTCGCTCCCATTTTACTCAATAGAGCGAACCCCGTTGTTTTTCCCAAATCCGAAACGCAAACCACAGTCATTTGACAGCATTATTCCAGGAGACTTAAACAGTATTAGTCACCATAGGAGGATTCCACTACTTAAAAGTTAAAGCAATACAGTTATTAATCTTTTACCCAGCCTGGAATTAGCGCGCCAGTAATTTGATTTGGGGAGATTCCCACCAAACTGCAGAACGTACCTGACCAAAGTGGGGAAACGGCTCAATGAGCAGCTCGGAAGCTGCTCCTGGTGCTGCTGTTCATTTCTTGTGTGTCTGGCTACTGGGAACCGAAGCACTTTGTTAAATAAGCTTAAACGCGCTCTGCACACGGTATGATAATTTAAAATAACCCCACCTCCAGCCTAAACGCGTTGCTACAAAACCAGAGCGATGCGCAGGTTAATGGGAAGATGCCCCATGGAGTGATCCTGTCTGTACAGGCTCCTGTCTGTTCCGGATTGAAGAGAACAACGCGTCCAAGTTGGTGACAAGCTTGGGAAAGCAGATTGACAAAGAAAGAGCAGAAGAAAACTGCACTGTATGGCAGCACATCCAGGCCCGAGCTGAGTGTTTGGCTTTCAGTTGTGTTGACATCAGCAACCACGGCTTCTGCAGGAATTTCACTGCTAAGGAAACCGTGTTGGCGTGTCACCAGCAGGCCCAAGAAAAGCCATTATTCTGTCAGCTGCAATGCTCTTTACAAGAAGGATCACGCCAGGAACGGCTTCTGTGCGCGGCTCTTTCGGCGCGCTAAAAAAAGTCAGCGTCTGCTTCAGAAGCGCTTTGTTCAGAGGCTGCAGAGCAGGATGTGGCAAGAGCCTTCCCATGTAAAAGCCTTTAAGCCGTGTGTGACTGGGTTAGGGAGCAGTCAGGCAACATGGACACCCATAAATCCATGGGTCCGGATGGGATGCACCCGCGGGTGCTGAGGGAGCTGGCTGAGGTCGTTGCTGGAGCGCTCTCCATCATCTTTGCCAAGTCTTGGGAAACAGGAGAGGTGCCTGAGGACTGGAGGAAAGCAAATGTCACTGTGGTCCTCAAAAAGGGCAAGAAGTTGGACCTGGGGAACCATAGACCGGTCAGCCTCACCTCCATCCTGGGAAACTGGTGGAACGACTTCTCCTTGGTGCCATCTCAAGGCATATCAGGGATAAGAGGGTCATTAGGGGCAGTCAACATGGCTTCACCAAGGGGAAGTCGTGCTTGACCAACCTCATTGACTTTTCTGAGGACATAACAAGATGGATGGATGATGGCAGAGTGGTGGACGTGATCTCCCTTGACTGGAGTGAGGCATTGACACCGTCTCCACAGCATCCTCACAGCTGAACTGAGGGAGTGTGGCTGGATGAGCGGGGAGTGAGGTGACTGTGAACTGGCTGAAGGGAAGAAGCCAGAGAGTCGTGGTCAATGGGCAGAGTCCAGCTGAGGCCTGGATCCAGTGCAGTGCCTCAGGGGCAGTGCTGGGGCCGGGATTATTCAATATATTCATCAATGATTTGGACGAGGGAATAGAATAACTGTCAGCAGGTTTGCTGGTGACACCAAGCAGGGAGGAGTGGGTGACACTGGGAGCTGTGCTGCCATCAGAGACCTGGACAGGCTGGAGAGCTGGGCGGGGAGAAATGTAATTGAATATAGAAGGGCAAGTGTAGAGTCTTGAATCCGGGCAGGAACAACCCTGGGTTCCAGTGTAAGTTGGGGAATGAGCTGTTAGAGAGCAGCGTAGGGGAAAGGGAGCTGGGGGTCCTGGGGACAGCAGGGTGACCATGAGCCAGCACTGGGCCCTTGTGGCCAGGAAGCCAATGGGACCTGGGGGGGGTTAGAAGGGGGATGTTCCAAAGTGACAAGATCCTAACACGTGGATTTTTTTTGCCTCGTATCAGTATGTCGGCACCATCTTCATACATTTCCACAGAACTGTGAGGACAAGTATCCTTTCTACACCGACACCAGTGGACCTTGAACCTAAACAAACAGGCTTAAAGGTAAAAAAAGGTCTGATTCAACAAGCTGTCTGCAAAGCCACAACTACTGCTCACGGGGAATTTCCTTACTGTGGCCTCTCTAAGGGTGCGATAGCTCCTTTTCCAATTTAAATAAACTGAATTCTCAAATGTCGTACTTGTAGAGGGAAGGAAGTGTGGAGACATCAGTAGGATTATTTAAGAGCACACAGTCAGCAACTTGGCTAAAAGAAGAAGAGTGCAAATGAAACGAACAAAAGAGCTTGCAGCCTTGTCACTGCAACCTCGTTAAAAAGCTCCGAGATCACATTTGCTCGTCAAACTCTACATGAGAACATTTCTTTCTTGTTAATTTTTCAAGAGTGAAAAATAAAGCAGATGGTAACAGCAGAGTAATCACAACGAATGACTCCAGAACACCTTGTCTGAAGTTCTCAGTAGTGGGGAACGGAGGATGCGAACAGAGCAAAGAGCCGAGGGTGGCACGAAGCTCCGGACAATCGCTGCTTTGTTTGCACCCAACTCCAATCTCACAGTCTAGATAGAGGCTGAGGAAACATCTCAGCCCAATTCCTCGCTAGTCCCGGTCTACCTAGGCCAACGTTTCCGTAAAGCTGCTTTAGTGCTGCGAATTGCTCTGAAAATCTGCGTGTTCCAGCCGGTGTCCTCGGGCCAGGCCAGTGACAGGGTTGACACACAAGGTACGTCCCTTCTGGAAAGCAAAGCGACCACACCAGGACACACATGAGCACCCAGTGCACCTGGTACACTGAGCAAATATGGCTTTGTTGGGTAAGCAAACACCTCAATACAACCTTCTCCAAGTTGTTCTGTTTGATTTTGATGCTGCACTCTGTTCCCAGGAAGGCGAGAGACACCCGAGACAGTGGAAATAAACTCACGGTGGTTTATTTATAATGAAAAGGGAAGAAAAACAAACATGCTCCTCTAGAAATGACACAGCTTTCAGCAAGCAAATGAAACCCTCTTGTTGGTAAATTCAGTATCAAAAGACAGAGTTAGCCGTAATCAAATCCTTTTAGACAACAGACCCACTGACCCAGCAAACACCAGCCAACCGGAAACAAACATCAACGGGGGAACAAAACCGGCCGGTGCCGGGGGCCAGGACGCAACTGCGTTTCCCCTTTGTTGTTTCCATCCTGAATCACGAACCGCAGGTTTCAGGAGGCTCCGAGCGGGACTCGGTCACAGCTCGGAGCATCAGCTCCCGCGCAGGCCCAAGCGAGACCGCGGCGAGCGCAGCACCCAGCAGCCGCACTGAGAAAACAACCATCTCCAAACTGCTGCCAGATGTTGTTCAGGCCAAATGAGCTCAGGGACTGAAGGTTAAGCTGCCTGCACCACATCTGTGCGCTCTTCAGTTGAATTCGGAAGAGAAGAAACTTTGTGTCTCGTAACAGGTAAAAACGTCACGGAGTATTTGCACCAACAACCTCTCCAAGATCCAATTTATCACAAAACCAGGTCGATAATATGAAATAGCATTTATATAAAATTTCTAAGCACGTAACAGCAGTGTAAATAACCACGTTTCAGTCCTAATGAAGGGAAAACACTCCTTGTTATCCTTGTTACCTAAACCTCCTGCGTGTGTGAAAGCACCACAGGGCTGGGACAGCAGGATTTGTCGTGGCAAGATCACCCGTGATTCAGCATCGGTCTCGCAGTCGTGTTTTCCACTGGAGAGAGACAATCCCAACTGGTTTTATGGGCAAGAAAAGGTGTCACTGGGGTGGGACACAGTGTTTGCTTGGTTGGACTCAAGCTGGAGAAAAGGCAAAACTGCTGGATGTATTTTCTGGTTAAGGTCACGGCGAAGTTACTTACAGAACAGGATGAGCTTCTTGAAAGTCTCTCAGTCATAAATGAGAATAAATGAAAGCACTTTCCATGTTGGAAGTTAATCAGAATGCTCTCTCAAGCTGTCCTCACATGCACTACCAAAGGGAAGAAAGCCCGACAAATCTGCTAAAAGCTTTAAAAAGCCGAAATTAAATATTAATATTGTGAAAATGATGAAGGCAGTAGAAAAACACAAGTCGCCTTTGCCACTCCGGTTCTGTGTAGCCCAGAGCTAGAGATGAAAGGCTTCTTGCAAACAGTGCTGCCTGGATGGAATTGGGAATAAACCCGAAAACAAGTCGAGCTCTGGATGTGCAGGTTGGGAACCGCCAGCTGCCTGAAAAAGCAAAATGCATTCGCCGTAAACAAGCAACAACAGTGAATTGTTTGAATGCCAGCTGGTGAAAAGCAGAGACAAAAGGTTATCAATCCCGCGCCGGCCCTACAGTTCTATTCAGTACGATGAGAAAAACTGTGAAGAACACGTTAGAATCGCTGCCTTTGAAGTCCCGCTTTGGTTTGTGTTCAGGACACGCGTCTCCAGGCCAGGTACCTGGACAGACAAGTGCACTAGGGGAATATATTCCACTTTAATTCAGAACTGTGCTTTGGCTCTGCTGCCTCGTGTGGGCTGGGTTGATTGGATCTGTGAATCAGGTATTTTGTTGAGATGCTCCCTTATCATCCGGTTACTTAACAGAGAACGATGCCCCATTCCCTCCAATTTAAGGATGCTTCATCAATCAGGTCTTAATAGCAACCTGGAATGACTCGCCAAAAGCTCCTAAAAAACCTTTTAATTGAATTATGACATCAGTTACTTAATATTAATGAGAGTGAGATCATATTTTGATTTTTCATTCTGCAACACAAAGGTGACTGTGCAGTTTCTCTTCGCAACAGCCAATCTCACAAAGGTTTAAGCAGAATTACTTTAAACAACAAACTAATCTTTATTACTCTATTTCCCATTAGGACTGAATTCTAACAGCATGAGCCTGTTTTTATCACTATGCAAAAGAGAACAAGGCCTCCAACTTATTCATCTAAAACAGAAGCGTAAGACTTTGAACTCTGGTTTTGCACTCCTGAAGTGGTACCTGATTTCCCCCCGGGCACGGACAAGCAAAATTAAAGAATATACAACTCTGGAATGTCTAGAAAAAAACCCAAACCAAACAAAAAACCCAAGACAAAATTTAACAAAAGCTACACCTGACAAAGGTGTTAAATCCACCTCATCTTGGAGCTGTCTGTGGGTACGCAGAGGTCGCAGATTCCGCACCACTCCTGTTCAGAGCGGTGCGGGGAGCCCGACCGGCGCGCAGGTGCACGGGGCAGCTGCAAACCTGCGGCAGAGCCGCTGCCTCAGCTCCGCGGTGTGACCCGCCAGGGTCACCCGTGTCCGTGGCCCTGTTCCAGCCGGGTGCCAACGGCCGGGCCGCACG
The DNA here is from genome assembly GCF_963082525.1 of Nesoenas mayeri. Taxonomy (NCBI): domain Eukaryota; kingdom Metazoa; phylum Chordata; class Aves; order Columbiformes; family Columbidae; genus Nesoenas; species Nesoenas mayeri. The sequence goes on along the minus strand of NC_137558.1, from coordinate 2,224,961 downwards.
CAGCTCCAGCCCCGCACAGCTCCCACCTCTAACCGGGCAATCCCGCAGGACCTGTGTGCTCTGCCCGCCCCAAGATCAGGCTGGTGCAGCCCTGCTCCCCTGGCCTACGATCTGTTCTGGATCTGTGCTCTCCGCTGTCATGCCCCAGCGTGATCCAGCAGCCCTGTCCAGTCTGTTCTGCACCATTCTAGACATTAGTGTCCTTCCTCCACCGCGCTGTGCACCGGCTTCCCCAGCCTCACCTTGTCCAGGAGAGCTTAACATTCCCCATCATTTCAGCATTTCTGCTACAGATGACAATAGGAAAACCACTTGTATATTAACCATCTGCTCCTATGCCTAACGGAGCCATAACCACTAGATATGAACCATTTCAAAGAGCACTAAAATGTTTGTGAAATCAGTGTGTTAGTGTAATAACGTTAACAGGGACATGCTTGTATGTTTTTCATAAAATATTCTATTCATAGCGGGCTTTGCTTTCAACTACAAGTATAATGGCCTTTCTACAGCAACCTGAAGCACCACAGACAGTACTGCACTATTAGGGGGCTACGGGGAAACAGGAAGGGCTAAGGATGTGTTGAAAGCAATAATTTAGGACAAGATATTCTGATAAGAAAGAGAAACTAAAGAATTAAAGTCCTAATAGCCTGCAATTGAGCGAAACCTCGGAGAAGGCATCGGTTTGGATTCCTGCCCTCCAATTTGTTTGGTAAGGCTTGTCTGCTGATTCCATATGTTCCATCTAAGTAAAATTTGTGCCACGCTGCGAAATAGTCTCTTCAGAAAAATTCTGAGGTTTGGGAAATAAAGCAACTGCTTCTCTTCAATAGCCCTTGTACAATAGGGTCATTTCTTAAGCACTGGACATTTAGAAGAGTAAGACAGTGCTGTACAAATCTGTAGAAATAGAATACATTCCTTGGGGTATCCCAGCTTAGCTCTTCCTACCAAATACAATGCGGACCAGCCTCCTCAGCAACAGCCACTCTGGAGCGCCCCTAAAAACACCTTGGGGGCTGCGGCACCTCAGACTCCATCCAAGAAACCCCGGAGAGATGTGTCCTTCAGCCCACGCTAATTCTGCTGGAAGACACACCAACGTTCCTCCCACAACCCCAAAGTCACGCTCAGGTAGCGAAAATGGCTGTGAAAATACAGGAACGCATAGAAGCCATAAATGCACGATGTGCTCAGAGCCCGACACCGAGCTCTCTGATACCTGTATCAGTTGTGCTGCACACAGATACGACTGAATATTTCATGTTAAAAGCTCTAAAAGGAAAAAAACCCCAAACCCTAGCTTAGAAACGCAGTGTGCTGAAGCCAAGCACGCGAGGACAGCAGCCAGCGCTGCATCCACTGCACCCAGCACCCTGATCAGACTGGCCCAACAGCTCCAAATGGCTCCCAAAGCTTTGTTTTGTGCAGAGGAAGCGCAGATTTGAGAGCCAAAGTGTGCCCATTTCTAACTTGCTTGGTTGCGCCGGTTCAAAATCAACTGGAGGTTGTCTCTCCTTTGTATTTCAGCACACGGCGGCTGCGAATGAGGGATTTATCACAGGGAGAAACCAGCCGTGGCGGAGGCAGCAGAGCCTGACCAGCGCAGACATCTCCTTCCTTGTGATCACAGTGAACTCACGTACGGGCTCCCGGCAGCTCAATAACAGACCGGTTTTGCAAGCAAGATACTTTCCCTCATGGTTGACTTTCAACAGATGGGTTGAGCGCTATTCTGACAGCCCTACAGGATGAAAATGCTGCAAACGAAGCTCAACATCCCAGCATTCGAACACAACAACCAGGGCCTGAAGACCTAATGTAGACTGACATGCAAAAGCGTGCGATCATTTCCATGCGGCTGCCTTCATCTTCTTTACATACGAGGCCAAGAAAGCCCCCGGGGCTGCACTAGTGCCTAAATGGGCGCAGGTTTCCTTTAGTCTCTAACAAAGGCTTTGAGCAATTGGCAAGCTGCCGTCTTCCTTTTCATATGTTCCTCCATCCATAGATAACGCGGGCGGCTCTGAATGCGCGCCCTGCACAATCGGAGGTGAAGGATATCGCAGGAAACCCAAGTCAGCTTTTCCCCTCCATGAGGGAACTCCCTGCAACAACCAGCACAGTCTTTCTCATTTACGTATCTAACAGTACATAACACTTACATAGCAGACAATATGTTCAAAGCTCCAACATTAACTGGTTTAGTGAGTCAAGAAGAGAGCAGAATTACAGAAAAAGAACAACAGCTCTTGCACCTCCCAGGTCTCTCCACCTCACCGGTTCCTTTCTCAGACACCAGTAGAACTGTGGGCTGCCCTCTCAGGATGTCAAATGGTCACCAGCAATACCGGTCATTTTATTAACCCCGTCAGCTCCTCAATCCAGATCTGGAGACAGAGCCCGGAGCAGATGCACCAGCACAACCGAGACGTTGTCACTTTGCATGGCAAGAGCAACAGAAAGCAGCGAACACTCTAAGCTGTATCGCTGCCAGAACTTGCATAACCTGAAGCCAAACTCAATTCTAATAGAAGACTATTTACTCCTTCCCCGGTTCCCCATGCCAAGTCTTTCCTTTTATCCTTCTGCCCAAATAGCTGTGTCTCTGCTGGCAGAGGAGTGTGCCTGCAGTGCCGGACAACTTGTCTGCGTCTTTAACGCCGCTTTGCTGTTCACAGGAAGATGTTCTGTCATTTCAAACTAGAGACTGTGAGATGTAGTTGTTTTCTTAAGCGAAGAGGCCACGTTGCGGCATCCTGCATGGCACGGAGAACTTGTCACCACCCACCTTCCCTTGTGTCCCCCTCCCTTGTTGCTTTGCTGTATCCATTCACATCTCTAGAAAGGGGGGGAAAAGGAAGCGTCACCTCTGCTGCAGACTCAGTGCAGATGAGAGTGAGCCTCCAGAAATAAGCCCCCGAAGAGCTGCCACTACACGAACCTTCATTTCTATTTGGCTTTGCCCAGCAGGTTCAACACCAGAAATCACCTTCACATTGCAGGGAAACGAACGGGTTGAGTATCGCGAGCTGTCCCGCTGCAGCGCTGCTGAACCCAGGATCACTGCGGGCGAGTGTGCGTAACACAGGTCTCTACAGCCCTTTGGAGCCGGAGGATCACAGTTCACAGGCCACGTACGAAGCCCAAAGGACAGCAGAACAATGCAGAGTCAATGTCTGGACAAGAACCAAAAACCAAACCCTAACCTCTGTGAAAACCCCTTGGGATTAGTGACACACTTAGAGGAGACGTCAGGATGACCTTTCCAGGAGCTACAACAGAAGAATTAGAATCAGAGGAGGGAGGAGAATGGTCTCACTTCACTTTTTTCTTTAAGTCTCATCTGATAAACAGCTTCATTCAAACTTATTAAAAGTCAGCTTACCACCATGAAAGAGACACATGCTATTAGGTGAGTAATTACCGAGTAAGATACACGACAGCAATCACAATACACCAAGTATGATGTTGCTAGATCCAAACGCTTTTCTTTAGGGCTTCCATGCTATAACCAGATACTACTAAAAGCGTTTTACCAAAGCTTTGTACAATGAACGCCGTTTTGATACACAGAAGCCAAAGGGTAATTACATCTTCCTGTTCGCTGTTCCAGACAGACTTTTTTTTTAAAGGCCTAGTGCAACAAATAATGGCCTTGAAAGCCTTCCAAGGCAACACCAACTTCAGGATTGGATCTTTTTCTGATTTGGGGGAATTATGAGAGCAAATTAACTATGTTCCAGCACCGGCATTGGTGTCTCTGTCAGAATCACTAAAGCAATGTATGTAGGTATTTAACACTGGTGGTGACCAGCCCTACACAATTTTTACATGCTGCAATTTTAAAACAGGACTTAACAAGTAAAGTGTATCAAACACAGGAATAACTAAGCAGAAGAGCAATGTTTGTTCAGGGTTTCTAGGTGTGGCTGCAGCCAAGACATAATAGGATTATTTATATCTGACTCATTTGCTTTGTCTTCATCCATGATTCTCCCTGCTTGGGACTCAATAATTGACTTTTTTCTGCACCACAGGACTTAAATTCAGGGTATTTTCAAGGTGGACGCAAGAATTTAAAGCCGAGAGGACAAATTCCACAAATACAGCTGGTTTAAATCAGTATGTACTCAATCAAAACTATCAGCATCACAGCTAAACTTCAGATTACCTGAACTTGCAGAGGAACCTGCAAACTCTGGGCACACTGTACACACATCACAGAGTCACAGAGTGTCAGGGGTTGGAGGGCCAAGGAAAGCTCATCCAGTGCAATCCCCCCATAGAGCAGGAACACCCAGATGAGGTTACACAGGAACTAGGCGGGTTGGAATGTCTGCACAGAAGGAGACTCCACAACCCCCTGGGCAGCCTGTTCAGGCTCTGCCACCCTCACCACCAACAAGTTTCTGCTCATATTGAAGTGGAACCTCCTGTGTTCCAGTTTGCACCCATTGCCCCTTGTCCTGTCACTGGTTGTCACCAGCAGAGCCTGGCTCCATCCTCCTGACACTGCCCCTTTCCATCTTGATCCCCAGGAATGAGTCCCCCCTCAGTCTCCTCTTGTCCAGCTCCAGAGCCCCAGCTCCCTCAGCCTTTCCTCACACGGGAGATGCTCCACTCCCTCCAGCATCTTGGTGGCTGCGCTGGACTCTCTGCAGCAGTTCCCTGTCCTGCTGGAACTGAGGGGCCACAGCTGGACACAAGATTCCAGGTGTGGTCTCCCCAGGGCAGAGCAGAGGGGCAGGAGAACCTCTCTGACCTACTGACCACCCCCTTCTAACCCACCCCAGGTCCCATTGGCTTCCTGGCCACAAGGGCCCAGTGCTGGCTCATGCTCACCCTGCTGTCCCCAGGACCCCCAGCTCCCTTTCCCCTACGCTGCTCTCTAACAGCTCATTCCCCAATTTACACTGGAACCTGGGGTTGTTCCTGCCCACATTCAAGACTCTACACTTGCCCTTGTTCTATTTCATTACATTTTCCCCGCCCAGCTCTCCAGCCTGTCCAGGTCTCTGACGGCAGCACAGCTCCCAGTGTCACCCACTCCTCCCAGCTTGGTGTCACCAGCAAACCTGCTGACAGTCACTCTGTTCCCTCATCCAAATCATTGATGAATATATTGAATAATACCGGCCCCAGCACTGCCCCTGAGGCACTGCACTGGATACAGGCCTCCAACTAGACATCCATTTACTAATTATCACCCTGCACGTTTCAAAGCCTGTTCCTTTGCAAGTGATAACGTATCCTCGCCTACAGAGCAGAGGGCTGAGCATCACAAGGTCTCAGGTCCGTGCCCAGTTTGTGCAGCGAGCGACTCACCTCTGTGCATCTCGGCTTCCTGGCTCCCGATGGACAATGACAACACTTCCCCCTTTTCACTGCGGCATTTCCAATCCCGAACCGCGCGGGTATGGAGGTTTTCATTCCAGTTACAATAAGAATTGTTCTTTTTTTTTTGTTTTAATCCGCAAGGGATCACTTAAAGTTTCTGCCCTGAGAATAAACACAGGTCTCAGTCTCAAGAAACATTTACACAAGCACTTTGCTACCATGAGATCTACCTTTCGTAACACAAGACAAGCTTCAGTCTTGGTTTTTGTCAGTACTTTCGCCAGCCACCAGTACCTTGCTAGAACCACTCCATGGGACATATGACAACCCTTTTTGTTTTTCTTTAATGCCAGAAATTGAACACCTTCAGTAGGCATTTTCCATTTCCATTCAATTAAGGGGAGGAAAAAATAAATAATACAGTATAGGTTAATAGCTGCAAATCTGTTTATTCCCCTACCAGAGCTGCTGAGGATCAAGAACCTTTTATCTCCTGCTCGGATCACCTGAGTCTGCGCCCATCGCTGATGAGTAACCACGGGCTGGAATGTGCCGTGTCACTTCCCAGCTTTTCGGAGTCACTCTCCTTGTCCTCACCAGGGTGACAAATACACATGGCGAGCAGGAATTCAGCCGCTGCTCTGCAGCGCAGAACCCGGCGAGCTCCACATGGCGTCTTCTTGACAGAAAGGCAAAGAGTGACCTTTTCCAAGCGTTTAACTTTGCTCATACCTCTTTCTAGAGAGTAAGCAGAAAACTTCAAAGCCGCCTGCCCCTCCTCAGGGTTTCTTTTGGCTGGTCAGCTTATCTATGTGATCATTGTTTCCAGAGAAGCACTCAAAGCTTCCACGGCTGGGCCGGTAATTACAGTGAAAGGTGATGATGAAGACGCAACCACTAGGCAAAGAAAACAGCCTTATCAGGAGTTCCGTACTGACACACGCGCGTTCGCTGCTGTTCTCAGCGAGCAAACCGCAGTATTTCCAGAAAAGGTGCTCATATTGAAATGACTCCTCATGTCAAAGATTAATCAGCACTCTAAGTGAAGAGTTGATGTGTTAAGGTGCAGGTGGGACAGCAGACAACACAAAACCTTCTTGAACACGTCCTCACCCGACCACCCTTTCTGGAACGGCGGCTGCAGAGCTACGTAACGAAGCCACGCAGAGACAGGGTCTGAAACCAAATCTCTCAGCGCTCAGTCTTGTGCTTCAACTGCTGCTTCATTCCCACTTCAACCTGCATCCTGCCAACCAACAGCCCTGTCACCACTTATGCTGAGCTCTTCTGAGATGTCCCACAGTTTGTCCCACACAAACAGCTTGTTTTCCCAGTCACCCCTTCCCACTCCCATCAGCACAGCTCGACACCCCCTGCTCACCCACAGTCCATCCTCGCGGCACCTACAGCAACTGCTCATACGGAAAACCATGAGTGGGAAAATCCTTATTCTGAGCTTCCTGTAATGAAATGGAGCAGCTGGGACGGCACGACGATGGATCCCCCGCAGCACGCGGCTCTGTCTGCGCTGCGGGGCCGCGCGTGGCCGCAGTGCCGGCGCGGGGAGCTGCGTGAGCAGAGGCGGCCACAACGCAGAATCTCCCCCAGCAGGTCACCCGCACCCTCTCAGAGAAATCATTAGAAACTTGTATTAAAGGAACACTAACATTGCTATTCCTAAATAAATTTTCTCAAAGCAAAGTGAGCTACAACCTAGAAATACCTGCACTAACTCCTCTTCTTTAGAATTTATGCTTTATTTCCAATAATCAGGCGGTTTAGTTCTTGCACTCCTTTAGAACTAAGACAGAAAAACAACATCCCTATTAAGAGTAAAAGACAAGAAAACCATGCCAAACAATCCTTTTCCACGGTTGCACTTTAGACCTGATGTTTGCCATGAGCCCTGATCCCAGAGGCAAAACGGGAGCGCTTTATCCACCGAGTCAACCAGCTCCCACGGCTACGGCCATCCTCAATGGAATGCATTATTCCTGCATTAAAACATATGTTTTTCAAGGCAGCCAGCCATCCGGCTGTTCCGCGAGAGATTACAGAAGACCTAATTTTATCAGGCGGAGATACAATTCCCCCGGTTGGCCGCGCTCCCCGGGGACACGGGCTGGGGAAAGCAGGTTGCCTGGCTGCTGGGGAATGATTCGAGAGGCTCAGCTGCCGGTCGCTGCGGCACCGACTTGCAGGGTTCCCAAAATATATTATTAATGTATGTACGCCCTGTGGGCTCCGCGGGCTCCAGTCCCCGGGGGATTCTAAGCCCAAAAAGACCTAGTTTGTGTCAGCATTTCTCAAGGCAACATGAGTTAGAAAAGGTTTATGTTGGCAGAGAGGTGCTAAAACTTCGAGCAAGCTTTTTAAAAATTCTTTCTTTTAATCAGCTTAAGTTACACTAAATAAAAAGGTATTTGCTCACAAAGCAGCGAGGAAAGTTCAGTTACTATTACATTGACTATCTCCGGTATAAACATAATCTCTCCTGCCTTTATTCTAAGAAGTGTTTCAGAAACTCTCAGCTTTGAAGTTTGGAAAAACGCAAGCTGATAAAAATAGGCGTTTTACTCCAAAAAAAGTCAACAACCAAAAGAGCAACAACCCAGCACTGGCAAGCACTATCCAGAATGAGAAACACAGGTGTGAGGCCTTTCCCAAGACTTTTCATCAAAACGCAATGGGAAAAGCCGTGTAGCAGATGGAATGCCGCTGCCTGCAGAGCATCCGTTAGCTATAAATCGCTGCTTCCTCACACAGGCTGCAAACTGAAGAGTCTTCCATTCTAATTAATAGAATGAGACATCCTGGCCTGATGACTCTTCCCTGATTTCATAAACCCCAAGGAAAATTTTGGGTTGGATCAACACTAACAGAGGAATGCTTCAACTCCTCTCTCTCCTAATCCAGGTCCAAAAAGCAGCTGAGCAACTCGCTGGAAGAGTCAGGAAATGCTTTTTATAACTTTGAGACACGCAGTTTAAAAGAAAACCGTTGTAAGAAATTATCTGAACATTGTATTTGAAACAAATGAAAACCGGATACTATTCAGCTTGTGCTTGCGCCTCTGGGACTGCTCACCATTAGTTCACTCTTTGGCTTCTGAAACTTGCCACTGAATAAACATGATAAATCCAATGAATAGAAAACTTCATGACAAACACTAATCAGATAAAGGGAATCAGGAAGGAGCCCATCACCCTTTCCACAACAATGAACTATGAACACGAGGGGACCTCCACATTCACGTTTTCCTACAGAGCTCCAAGTATGGTCTAGTTAGATGCACATTTCAAGGACCAGCAATCCGGCTCCATGCAGTTACGTCGCCATCCATCACATTTACTGCTCAATATTTCATGCTACAGAATTTAAAATAGAAAACTGAAGATCAGTTATCTAGGACACCACAAGAAGAACAGCGAATGCGGCTTTAGTGCAGATGTGTCAGGTTAACAGGTCTGATTAGCATTTCCAGCCTGAGTATCCAGCTGAAACTGCAAATATGAGCCGTACTAGAGTAGGAAGAATGCTAAAAACCCAAGCAGGAATCATTGTTAGCAGATGTCCCCCCGCCCAGCTGAGGAGAACTGGTTCTAACGCCAGCAACGCTTCAGAGAAGCCACTTTAAAGCCTCTAATTTCCTCCTCTCCCCAAGGGGAAGGGTCAGAGCTGCAGCTTTCAAAAACAGCCCCGAGCCCCTTCCTCATTTCCTAAGCGCAAGAGGGACAACACAAAAACATGCACATGCTTTCACTCTCCTGGTTATTGCTTATTACCCCAGCCTGGATGCTCCAAAGCCCTTCCTCTTCTTCACCACCTTTACACGGCTCCATTAGGTACCAACAGTAAACTCCACTCCCGCTCGCAGCAGCCAAAGTATTTCCTTCAATATTTGCGTTTAACTCACTCTCTCCAAGCCATTAACCATTTGAGTCATTCTGCTTTGACCAGCTGCATAGTATAAATTTAACATCATCTTACGGACCTTCTGTTTGATGATACATTTGTTATTTCGCTTCTCTTGCTGGTAACTTGAGCTGCATTTCCTTTTCCTGTGAGCAGCAGACATTGCACCACTTTTTCCTGGGTTGTAAGGCTCAAGAAAACACAATATCCTCTGAACTGAAGGCTCTTATCGGAACCTCTGTAAAGCCAAATAAGGCAGACACAATCACCTCTGAATTTGTGTAAGCAGCTCCCTATGACGTGCTGCAAAAGGGTTTTAATGCATTTCGGAGCGCTGCCTCAGAACTGTCCCTTTGCTGGCTGCACACGGCAAAGCCATACACAGATTTCTCAGTAGATTTGGTACCCATCAGCTGTCGGTCCCGCAGGTAAATTAACACGCAACGTAAAAACTTTCCCATTACTAGTCTTGCCTAACACAAGACTTGCGGGTAACATGCTGCATAAATGCACAAAACCCACCTGTAAGTCCTGCTAAGACAATCAGATCCAACTTGCTTATGTTCATAAACTTTTCGTCCACCTTTTCCGTGCTACAGCCACAGTTCCCCTCGGAATAGCGGGGAAGAAACTGAAGTGAAATCTTCCTGCCCGCTCAGCAAAATCGACACAGCCAGTCCTTACTCCGACTCTTCCTTCCTTTGACTCGAATTTATTTGAATCCTGCGCTTCAGCTACTTAATCTATTAAAAAGATCCTCACCTACTTTTGACAGGCGCCTGGCAATCAAAAGAATGAAAACTGAAACGCACAGTTTTTGAAAGAACAGAAAAATACCGTGATTCCACAGGAAATTTTCAAGCCAAACAAAATAAAGACTCTCCCCACTTGCTGGAGTCAACATGTTTTCTTCCAGTAAGGTTCTATCCTATTTGGCTGGCCTTCGGGCCTGGGTTTCAACTGTTTTGCTGATCCTACTTTTTCCACACATGCCACCATCCTTGCTATTTCTTCAGCTCCTGAAAGCGCTAACACAAAGCTTTGCTCTGCAGACAGTTCTTCAGTGAGAGACAATCGGCTTTAAAAGGAGCGAACGCAGGTGCACAAAGCCATTCACAGAAACACCCACGCAAAACAGCAAACCAGACAGCCAAATGTATGTTTAACTAGAAAAGCAAACAGAAACCAGCTCCTTCCGTACATGAAGCAAGAGCAATGATATGATGACCCTGTCACGTAACCCAGAAACAACTGAAATCATGTTCGAGGCCTCAACTGCTACCAGGGGAATTCCTCATTCCTGCCAGGTGGAGTTTCCCCCTTACCTCAGGCTTTCATGGATCTCACAAGCTGAAGTTCACTCCACTAAGGTCCCTTTACCAGTTAAAAACACCAGACAAGATAATTACCGTAGTCAAACAAAAACCAGCAGCCAAATAAGCTCTTTAGGAGAGCGCTCGACCCCCTGAGAGACAAGTGGGCCCAGAGCGCAACCTGTAGTCACTGGGTGGATTGTGGCAGAACGCAAACCCCTATCTCTCCTCCTCCCTCCTTTGATATGGAAGGAGTAGACACATCTCCCTCTCTCTCTGCTGCTTGAGGCCAACAGCTTCTTTTGTTTGGCCCCAGACCCCCCGGTCGGGGCTGTTAAGAGAAGGGAACCTGAGGAGCCAGGAGCCGCTGGGCGCCCGTGGCCAGTGTGGGGGTGTTTGGAGGCTTCAGGGGCACCCACAGCCAGGGTGGGGGTGCAGAGAAGCTTCTGGAATGCCCACAGTCAGCTCTGATCAGGGGATTCTCGTCGAGGCTCTGCCCCTTGCGCGGGTCTCTTGGTGTTATGAGCTGAGCCGCTGCCGCCAGGCGCCACTGACACCCCCGGGATGGAGACTCCGCTTGCCTTGTGCCACGTGTGTGAGTAAATTAACCCTCGCAGGATTGCGAGTGTATCTACTTTCCGTGCACATTTGCACATGTATTTACACTTTCCGTGCTCAATATGAGCACATGTATAAATTAATCCTCGCAGAATCGCGAGTGTATTTTCCTCCCATGCTTCCACATAAGCACGTGTGATATTCCGTGCATATTTGCACGTGTATCTGTCCTTGCATGATTGTGAGTGTATTATAAATTTCCCCTCGCAGAATCGCGAGTGTACACTTTCCATACTCACTACGAGTATGTGTATCCCTTTACAATAACCCCACACCGTGTCCATGCAGTGTGGACTCTTTCCGGACTCAGGGCCGGCTCTGGCATTGTTTTGGTGAAGCCATATCCATGCACTCTGTGGACCGCCTGTTGTATTAGTTGCTGCCCCTTAATAATTTTCCTCAACTGATATCCAAACCTGTATTCAAGTCCGTTTGCAGTGCTAAAACTCTGTTTCTCACCGGTTTAATACAAGTTGTTTTGGACCCTGTTGTCCCTTACACGAACCTCGGGGTGCCTCTGCGACAGGGTATAACATACTTCACATTGACACAAGACAACTGATTTCTTATCTACACTTAGAAATAATGAGTTGGACTCAAACCAATCACTAAAGACACACAATAAAAAACACCCCAAGAAATGCAATTGCTGTTGATTAATAAACAAGCGCTGCTTCCCAAACACATTCCAGCGTTTTGCTGCCACATTTTCAGCGCACTCAGAAACGGGACCACTGTGACCTCCCTGCTGACCACAGTGAGGAATCACCCGGGACACCAGAGGGATAATTAGTCCTGTTGCTCTGTCCGCACAGATTGTTCCTCAGCAAAGTCTCATCATTGCAAACTATGATTTCTATTTTAAGCAACCATTAAACCAAACCCGTTCCACTTTGCATCCTACTTGCTGACGCCGCATCTTTCACAAGCATAACACCAGATAAGATTTTAATACTATATTTCCCCCGTGTTGTCAGCGATTCTCTCCAGCGTGGTGGTTCATGGTAAAGCTCCCGGTGAGGCTCAGCATACAATGTGGTTTTGCTCCTAACCTGCTGTCTCCTGCGTTTGAGTCCATCATCTTCCATTCCAAACTGTGCCCGGGGACTCCTCATCCTCTATCAAGTTCCTGACCCCACGCTGCTCGTATGAACCCACTGCAGACGCAGATCCGCTCCTGCTCCAAAAGCGACGTGTTCTCACCCAGAAAACCCAACACAAACACTTCCATAGCAAACACTCAAGCTGCAAGAAGGGGGTGGGGAAAAAAAGGATCAAGTGTTCTTATCTGAGCAACAACTAATCAGTTAAACATGCAGCATTACTGCCATTTGCAATAAAATGCTTCTATTCAATATTGTTCCCTATAAAAGGTCCATAGTTTTATCTAGTTGAACAATGCACCCATACGCCCTCAAATCTTTAAGCTTAGGCCTCAAACTAGGGCGTATTTTTCAAGAACTGTACAATGACATTACCTGAATGACTCACTCGGCTCCTTTACAGGTCAGACCTCAGCTATCTCAGCAACGAGACACCATGAAATATGTTTCCATACTCAGTTTTCTGACAGAAAATCTGATTTGCACAAACAAATCCATAACATGCATATGAAAAAACTGGAGTATTAAATCCACGAAGGGGCAGCGGATTTAATATTCAGATACTTGCTTATGTAACATGGAAAACTTCACTCCAACACTGAAGTTTAAGCTGTTAGAGAAGCTTGTTAAAGATTAGCACAATGTCACAGCAAAGGGATTTTTTAAGTTTGCAGTACTGTATATTACAAACTATAATAGACGCTCAGTAGCACAAGAAACAAGTTTCAGCAAACACAGGCAAACGCCTCAAACATTCAGTAAATTCTTAAAAAAACCCCAAAACACAACAATGTCCATATTGCATTTTGAGCAATGCAAGAGAATGTTCCTCGTTTCTTTGTTATCACGGAGTACCCAAAACCAAACACCAGATAGCGTTATCACTTTGGTTAAATGTTTACAGAAAGTATATCTGAAAAACACTCAACAAAAAACCCCCAAACAGCCAACACGAGAAGTTGAACTACAAACAAGCTGCGTTAAGAAAGCACTACCATGGCCTTTTTTATACTGGTGCTGACAGCACCCAGCGCGGTGGATTAATTCCTGCTGTTCAAAACAGTCAATAGGTCTCCTCAATACACTCCATGTTCTGGCACAAAGTGATGGTGTAAAGGAGGATGCTACTGCAACTTGGCTTTTATTAACACTGAGAAAGATCATTGCAACCGTGCAGAAACCCTCCTGAGAAGGCAGCGGGGATGGCACCGAGTTGTGTGCGCTGATGGAGCAGGAAATGGAAAGATATGCAAAATGCAGGTACCTGCTCTGCAACCTTCACCTGCGGCTTCGTCCCTCGCCCTCTGGCTTCACAAGGGAACTTTACAACAAAGCTATACTGAGAACAGCATTTGAAGCGCTAGGAAACAAAGACATACCCATGCAAAAAAGGAAACAAAAAAAAGCGCATGCTCTGTCCCCGTGATGCCTACGCAAAAGAACTTATTCAGAAAGTGGAAAAAACACCCGGTATGTGTTCATTATGTGTCCCAAGTTCCTTCGGCTCCCCCACTACCGGCTGTTTCTCCCTCCCACTCCACATCCTTAACTGGGAAACTACAGAAAAGAGGCCACAAGAAGGAAAACGCTGCGGTCCGAGCAGCAGAGGGTCCCCTCGGCCCAGGGGGACCCCCCGCACACACCCAGGGCCCCGCACTCGCTCCCCCCGACACGACCCCGGCCCGCAGGGCTCATCCTGCCCCCCCGCACCGCGACACACACGCACCCCCGAGCCTCATCCGCACCCCCAACTCCCGACCCCGCACACGGAGCCTCCCGGGCCCCTCACACACACACACGCGTCCCCGGGCCCCTCACACACACATACACACGCTCCCCCCACTCCCGACCCCTCACCCGGCGCCCCCCGGCCCCTCACGCACCCCGACCCTCGCCCCGGGCCTCCGCTCCCACAAAGCCCCGTCAAACCTCGCTCCCCCCCCACCTCTCGGCTCCCTCACACGGAGCCTTCCCCCCGCCCGGGCCACGGGAGGCCGTGGCAGCCGGGCCGGCGCCCCGCGGGCAGGGCAGGGCGGGCGGGATCCCGGCGCGGCCCGGCGCTCCTCACCTTCCGAGAGCTCCAGCTCTAGCTCGGCCAGCTGCTCACGGACCTCGCGGGGCAGCGAGGAGACGCCCGCGGCCACCGGCTCGGCCATGGTGGACGGAGGGGAGGGAGGGGGGGGGGGGAACAGACGGGTCCGGCCGCGGGCTCGGCGCGGGTCCGGCTCAGCGCCGGGGGCTCCGGATCGCGGGCGCAGCGGGAGCGGCCGCCACCTCCGCCATGGTGAGCGCAGCGCCGCCGTCACGTGACGGGGCGGTGCGCCCGCCCCGCCGCCACCGCGCGCCCCCCCGCGGCCCGGCCCGGCAGCTCCGCCGCTCGCCTCGCACCCCCCGCCGGTTCCCCCGCACACACAGCGGAGCCGTTCCCGCCGAGACCCGCTTCTCCGCCGAGACCCGCTTCTCCGCCGCCCGCAGCGGTGCAGTACGGAGCGCTCCTGACAGGGCGGGCGGCGCAGAGCCCGCTCCGCAGGACCCCGAGCCCGCCGCGCTCCCCTCAGGAGGAGCCGCCGCTTCCCGCGCTGCCCGCGGCGCGAGCCGCTTCCCCTCAGGTGTCTCAGGCGGCGGCACCGCGGGGAGGGACCCCCGGCCAGGGGAGATCCCCCCCAATTCAGGGGAGGACACCCCCAAACGCCGCCTCAGACCGAGCCCCACACTCACAACAGCAGTTTCTGTTTGTCCTGGTTTACAAAGTTTACCTCAAACTCGGCTCCTCAGAGGCGGCCGAGGGGGCTCTGACAGGGCTGGGGCTCTGACAGGGCTGGGGCTCTGACAGGGCTGGGGCTCTGGCCGCTCCCCCCCCCCCAGCCCCACCGATTCCATCCAGCACAGCGACAGGATTGGGGGAAAAACCCCCAAAATCGGGGGCAGTGGAGAGCAATTAATATTTACCGAAGTGCTTGTGCCCAGGACAACGGAGAATCAGCCCCTTCACCCTCACACCAGCGCCACAGGGCAAGTAGGAACGTGGGTGGTTTGATTTGTTGGTGAGTTTTTGTGGTGTTTGTTTTTTTTCCTTTTAAATCAGCTTTATTTTTCTAACTGTTATTTCAATTTCCCATAGCACCTTGGCAATGTCAAAAACAAATACAAATACATGTATTATCATTTTAACATTTAAAGCATGAACCTACTTTACACAAATTTCTTTTTGTTTTGGACAGTTTGGACAACAGGAAGATACCAGAACAGACAAGTAGAGAAGCCAGATAGGATGCTGTTTTCTCCTTCGCTGCAGCCCTACCATGTTGAAGAGAGATCGTAAATGCCAAGGGGAAGCTGGATTCATCCGGGAGGAACAAGATGAGCTCAATATATTATCTGAATCTTTTGTATTCTATAAAAATTCAAACAAAACCCATTTATGCACAGTCTGTTTACATCTGAAGTTGCATTTTTTTGGAAACTGTATCCATAACTGAAGCTCCATAAAAATAAACCTCTGGTTCTTAAATATAAAATTTTAACGTTGTTACAGGTTAGGTCGCAGATGGATTTTTTTTTTCAGAAATAAGTTGCTTTAACTCCATTTCAAGTCCTCCCAACTGTACATTAAAAACAGACTCAATGAACCTCTTGAAGTGCCCCTGCTAAAGGCACTTAAGAGAAGAGCCAACTAAAATACTACAACAAACCAAAATTATGTACCATCCTAAAGGAAGCTCAGACTATATGTAATATATACACACAAAGAGCATGATAAATCATTCAGATTAATGGCAACAATCTTATGTTTCAGAAGGAAATATCAAAATTAGAAACAAAAACTCTATTGCATATCTGTAGTAATCAAGGATTTACAAAAGAACTTATATCAGAAGCAATTTCCCCCCGAAGTGCATTTCTGTTGCATCGTCTGTAATACAATGGCGCATTTTACAAATTTAAAATATCATCTGTACATACCAGATATTTTACCCCAGGTGAACACTCACTTGGGAGACAGTAAAAAGAGCGGACATTTCAAGACAATTAAGCCGATATCGACAAAGTAGTAAGGCCATAGCTATTTAACTACAGTAAAGCATCAGTTAAGTCACTTATTTGCTACTGATCTGCCACAGTATCATCTTTCTCTTCTGGTTAATAGAGTTATTTTTTTGTCTTTTTTTATTTTATTTTCTTTTATTTAAACCTACTGCTAAAACTGCACCATCATACTGTGCCAGGCTAACTCGAACAAAACCCAAAGATAGCAGGAATGTAAGATACTAGAAAACTAACTTAAATCTTAGAAATCAAAAGAAACTTTTTGCATTTTCATTTTACTATCACATGCAAATAATTACTCCTCCTTTCACTCCCCAGCACAAGCGTGCGGTCCAATCTTTTCCATGCACACTAACTTGGAAAAGAACTTAACTGGGGGCGTCTACTTTTGCAGCTACCAAAAGTCAACCATTCCCAAACCAAGTCACAGCTCATAAAACTCAAAGTGACATGTGTTTTGCACCTTCTGGTATTTAATATCAGCAGAGTAGGAAAGTTTGTCTTTACATCGCGTGTAAGCGAGCGAGAAGGAACGCGAACTGCTGCGTGTCGCTCCGAGCGGACAAGGACAGCGTCAGCGGGGCTTTCACAGCCTTTACATGGACTTAGTTATTCCCCTGCCCTTCCAAAGAAAGAATAAGAGGAATAAATCCAAACCCCACATTATAAATGGCAGTGGGGAGGGGGAAGAGGGAAATGCTAACGTTAAATCCTTGCACGCAGGTACTAAATTAATAATGAGCTCCCTAATCTGAGACAGGTTTGGATATGCTGGAAAAAGACTTATTTGCATCCGCTCAAGAGGCAGAAGCTGCTGTTGGAAACGCACACAGCGCGTGTCCTCGCCGCGGCCGAGCTTTTCCAACCACCCAACAAAAAATGATGGAACTGCGAGTCATTTCTTTTTTTTTCTACATCTAATAAATGAAGTTTCATTTCGCAATTGTTAAAAATTCACACTCTGCGCTCTGCTCTACCAGGGAGGCCAGCGATGAACATCCGAACATCCACAGCCACCTCTGCCCAAAGAGCCCGCGCTCGGGACAGCAAACGCAGCTCTTGGCGTCCCAATGACAGCGCCAATCTATCCTCAAGATCTCCGACTATCGCACAGGTTTGGTTTTTTCCAGTTCGCAGTAATTGTTTAGAGCCTTTAAAATGACTTAAAATTGAATTAATTGCATTCAGAACTTTAACACTTTAAAAATATTTCAACTTCTATCATTCCAACAAATGTAGCGTTATCAAAATAAATGGAGAAGGGGTCTGTAAGCATCCCTAAACTGTAAATGTGATCGACAAATTTTTACTAAATTAAAAGAAAAACACCTCCCAAACCCAGTACAGGTAGTTTAAAAGTGAATAATGATTTTGGTTCTCTTTATATATATAGGTGTATATATATATAACATGCGTAGAAATGAACAGTTAACTGCATAAATACATTATATCGTGTTATGAATCAAATCAAAGCAATTGCCAAGCTGAATAATAAGTTAGAGAAATGACAACTCTGGCTTTATATATATATTTATAAAAATAGATATGAGTGTTCTCAAAGCAGTTGATAGCGAATGCCTACTGAGGAAGAAGCCGCCAAGGGTTATCTGGCTAAGAAATCAGAAGATGAAAATGTTCACAGTTCTTTTAACTGCCACTTACATTCATTCTAATGGCAACACTAGCATATATTACTAAGGTGTGCATGGTATATATCACAATTGAGTTTTCCAGTGTTCACAACTTACAACTTGAAATTTGTACACTTGTTATTCACTAAAAAAAAAGAAAAAGGAAAAAATAAAAAGGTGTTATTCTTACTGCTGGAAGCTACTTTTCCCTAACGCTTTATACAGAACTTTGAACCCTGGCATGCTGATTTTGGCAGATTAATGCACTGAATTCTCCTACTTGTGTCGTTATGGTAATCACCTTTAAACTTGAACACGAACTACAGAATAGTGTTGCAATTTAGTCAGCATATAGCTAGGCAAGACGCTACCTTTCAAGTAGCTCCACTGAACACGAGGGAGTTCGTTTAACACTTTACCTTCAGTTCCACTTTAAACAGTTCAAAAAAGTCAGTTGCTACTACATCAGCTGCAAACAGCGAGTTCCCAGTGGATACAACGCCCGATTTCTAGTATACAGCATCCAGCACCCTGCTCCAGAACACACCGCTCGGTCAGTATACAGAAAATCCAGCCACAGCTCTGATTCGCCAGCGTTTGGTTTATATATTAGATGTATAGAAACAGTGGCCCTGGGGGACTCGCGGAACAACCTGCCCAGGGTTCCACCTGCGATTCCAGGCTAACGTCACGTACTGCGATCCAGCAGCGCTACGCTGCGCCCACCTCCGGAAAACACACCGCGATAAACGCACTAAAGTCTGTAATAAAGAGATTAGAGAAAGCAACAAGCAAGGAAAACAAAACACCAAAAAAAACCCCACCAAAGCTAAGAAGTTGCCCTCAAAAGGAGGGGAGGAAAAAGGGCAAACGAAAAATTCTGACTTGCTCCCTTCCGCCTCCTTCCAATTGCATCTAGAAGACAGTTGTTCCTGTCCATGTGCTCTGACCTACAGTCCAGTATCCTGTAAAAATTAGAGTTTAAAAACCTTGCTGAATTAATTATTAGGAAGGTCAAGAGACGATACTTCAAGCTGGAAACACAAAGTTTACTACAGTAGTACATTCAGTTTTCATCATCGGTGACTAAGTCACGACAACAGTATCTGGCTGCACTCACTCCACTCACACGCTGCCGATGTGCTCTGCAGTGCAAGGCCATCGATGGCAGACACATCACCCGACAAGCCAAAGGTTAAATACGTTAAAAAAAGTTCTAATTTTACAGAAATGCTCATTTTTCAAAAATAATATTCTCTTATCCTTTTCCTCCTACACCGAGGGACAGGTTAATTCGTCAACTCATATTCTTTCACTTTGTCAAAATGCTAGTTCACAACCCCAAAACTGATTTCAAGCAGGAAACCCTCTGCAAATTAAAAACAAAAAATACAAAAATTATAATCTCTATATTTATATTGATTGGAATCCTCCAGCATTTGTGAAATCACTTTTAGAGATGAATTTTGGGACCCTCCACAACTTCTCCACACAAGCCACGCTCCAGTTCAGTATTCCCCTTCACGAATACTTCTTTCTCAGTCTCCTTTGCTGCTTATTAGTCCACAGCTCCAATTAAATAGAGAATAATTGGCTGGCCAAGCGTTACTTTGGTGACCGGGGTGGCACGTACTGCTCCTTGCCGACACGCCGCGGTGCTCCCTGAGGCGATGATCTGCGTCCAAACTGGCGCCTCTGTTCCCTGATTTTCCCAGCAGCTCCCCTGGGCGGCCCGTTGCCTCGGAACCCAGAATAATCCTTCATTCGACCTTCAACCTTGTCGTGCGCCTTCTCCGGAGCCTTCTCGGCTGTGCCGTTCTCTTCAGTTTTGGCAGGGGGAACTATGTTGGTGCGATGCTCCCTAAGAGGCTGAACAGGAACTGGAGGCGGCTCCTTCGGGGGCTTCTGGCAAACTTCAGCGTAACTGAGCTTGCGCGGCTCCTTTGGGACCAAGGGAGAAGAGCAAGGTTTACAGACCAGAATAACCAGAGCACCCCAGCACGACTGCAAACGTCCAGCGAGCGACAGCACCACAGCTGTGGCAACCGCCTCGAGGGCATCTCCTGGCGCTACACGCAGGAAAAGCTGCCCCGCTCCCCACGGTCTCCCTGCGCTCGGCCTCACCTGCAGCGACAGAGCGGGAGCTGCGCCTGCGCTGGAAGGTGACGTGGTGTTTGTCCTTGGCGGCTTCGCAGCGCTGACAGGAGACGCGCACTGCGGCGGGGAAGCGTGGCTGGCGACCTCTTTCTGAGCAGTCGCTTCTTCTGGTTTGCTGTCTGGCTGAACTGTGCTGTTAAATCAAGAACAATTTAACAGTAAGACCTACTCCCACCAAAATTAACGTCTGACAAGGTATTTTCTTTCTTTGAAGTCACAACTGCGCGTTTGCAGAACAGGATGGTACAGCGGTTACCACCATGGTTTGTTATTTCCATCTAGTGGCCTCCAGAGAAGTTGCCCACCACAGATGGAGAAGAAACAAGCCGCATGATTTGCCACCTTGCTGGACACCAGCGAGAGGCTTTGCTAGAACACGCAAATTTTAATATTCCTCACAGTTTAAAATAATCCACAGAATCCCAGAATATCAGGGGTTGAAGGGACCTGGAAAGCTCATCCAGTGCAATCCCCACATGGAGCAGGAACACACAGATGAGGTTACACAGGAACCAGGCGGGTTGGAATGTCTGCACAGAAGGAGACTCCACAACCCCCCTGGGCAGCCTGGGCCAGGCTCTGCCACTCTCACTGAGAAGAAGTTTCTTCTCAGATTTAAGTGGAACCTCCTGTGTTCCAGTTTGTACTCATTACCAGTTGTCCTGTCACTGGTTGTCACCCAGAAGGAGCCTGGCTCCATCCTCCTGACACTCCCCCTTTCCATATTGATCCCCAGCAATGAGTCCCTCCTCAGTCTCCTGTCCAGCTCCAGAGCCCCAGCTCCCTCAGCCTTTGCTCACACGGGAGATGCTCCACTCCCTGCAGCATCTTGGTGGCTGCGCTGGACTCTCTGCAGCAGTTCCCTGTCCTGCTGGAACTGAGGGGCCACAACTGGACACAAGATTCCAGGTGTGGTCTCCCCAGGGCAGAGCAGAGGGGCAGGAGAACCTCTCTGACCTACTGACCATCCCCTTCTAACCCACCCCAGGTCCCATTGGCTTCCTGGCCACAAGGGCCCAGTGCTGGCTCATGGTCACCCTGCTGTCCCCAGGACCCCCAGCTCCCTTTCCCCTACGCTGCTCTCTAATAGCTCATTCCCCAACTTACACTGGAACCTGGGGTTGTTCCTGCCCAGATTCAAGACTCTACACTTACCCTTGTTCTATTTCATTAAATTTCTCCCCGCCCAGCTCTCCAGCCTGTCCAGGTCTCTGATGGCAGCACAGCCTTCTGGCATTGATCAAGCACGACTTCCCCTTGGTGAAGCCATGTTGACTGCCCCTAATGATCCTCTTATCCCTTATATGCCTTGAGATGGCACCAAGGAGAAGTTGTTCCACCAGTTTCCCAGGATGGAGGTGATGCAGACCGGTCTAGAGTTCCCTGGGTCCTCCTTCTTGCCCTTTTTGAAGACTGCAGTGACATTTGCTTTCCTCCAGTCCTCAGGCACCTCTCCCGTTTCCCAAGACTTGGCAAAGATGATGGAGAGCGCTCCAGCAACGACCTCAGCCAGCTCCCTCAGCACCCGCGGGTGCATCCCATCCGGACCCATGGATTTATGGATGTCCAGGTTGCCTGACTGCTCCCTAACCCAGTCCTCATCCACCCAGGCAAACTCCTCATTGTCCTGCCTTCCCCTGGGGCCTTAGCGGTACAGGATCCTCAGGACAGCCCCCGGCAGAGCAGACACAGACAAAGAAGGCGTTCAGTAACTCTGCCTTCTCTGTGTCTTATGTCACCAGGGCACCCACCTCGTTCATCAGTGGCCTACATTGCCTCTGCTGTTAGTTTTATCTGCCACGTATTGGAAAAAGCTCTTCCTGTTGTCCTTGACCCCCCTCGCCAGGTTGAATTCTAAGGAGGTCTTAGCTTTCCTAGTTGCCTCCCTACACCCTCTGACAACAGCCTGATATTCTCCACATACCACGTACCTTAACACCACAGCTTCAGTCTGGTTTGGTGAACTCGTGCTTGTCACGGGCTGCTGGACAGTGCTGTGCGTCTGTTCTTCCTGAGCAGGAGCTGGACTGCTGGGCAGCAAATCTTTGCTTTCCTGTACAGAAAACATAAGTTGCAAAATGTGAGAAGATCGCAGATGTGCTGAAATAGCTCCTCAATATGCCACTTTAAGACATCTGAGAAGTGGAATATTTGCAAAGGCTGCTCAAGTCCTGATTATAGGAATCCTACTTATTTTGGAGCATCTCCTCTAAAGCAATCACTCTTTACATGGGCAAAACAAATAGCAGATAAAACAAGAAGCAAAGTTGTATCACCCTCATTATCAACACTCAGTCCCAGCAGTGCAAATAACAGACTTGTTTGGAAAAAGCTCTTGGCCACACTAACACAAACTCCTCCTGCTTCACCAGCCACCACTCCTCACTGGCTGCCTTATTCCAAAACAGCACCGAGCTTACAGCTGTGTAATTACAGGAGCGTCAGCTAAATACCCACAAAAAGCCAAGGAAATCCAAGAACAGAAAGACAGAAAATGCGCTATTATTAACAAACGTAGTAGGACGTTTAGGCTTAAAGCATTCTAATGTGTAGCTCTAACAGAAACTGGTCTTTCGACACACAGCACACGTGTATCTCTGTGCGCGCCAGAGCCAAGAGCGGGTACCTTTTCTTTGCAGACTCCTTTAACCACATCGGACATCCTGCTCTCCAGCACAGGCTCTCCCGGGATTTTTGCTGTGCTGCCAGGCAAAGGTGGGAAATTCGATGCTAGCAAGTCAAACTTTGGTGTCTGAGTCTTTGTTTCTGTTGAAAGCTGAGGTCTCTGGAGGAGGAAAACACTCATTAATAGAGCCATAACACCCAGCATTAAAGCACCGAGCAAGGAATTTCTTAGAAACACTGACTACCCACAATATGAGCTGAGAATGGAAGGACTACGCTATTCGTTCGCTAAACACAAAGCCAACGCACTGCACTTTGCGCAGCTCCTCGCAAGAAGGGAAGTGGAACTTACTGAAACCCGCTCATCTTCTCGTCTCCTCCGCCCTCTGAACACGTTCCTCCTGTAAAGGCAAAAAATCACCCCAAAGCAAGTCAGTAAGTGCGTTCACATAACCGAAGTGCACGCTTGTCCGCACAAAGGGAACCTGGGGCAGGGGGGTCTCAGCAGCCTCCTGGTGCTTCTCCAGATACAGCTCTGGGACGTTCCCATCTCCAGGAGGGGTCAAAGCTCTTACACTCCAGAACACGGCAAATATGGGCAACAAGTTCTCTTTTCTCTACCCATGGAGGAGGAACCCTAGAGCACTGTATCTGAACGAGCACAGACCACAATTTATAGAATAGTCTCCTGTATTTTTACAGTAATAAGCTTATTCATCTGATTTCTCATATGGTCACTTGGTCACTTAAGTGTCTAAACACTGAGTCAACAGGCAAAAGATAAACAGTTGATCTTATAACATTCAGGAGCATCAAATTCCCTAACTGAGGATTTGTTTATTATTTACAGCAATACAAATACCCACTTCACTTCAGCGACTGTTTTAATTCTGGACACAAACCAGGCAGTTCTTTTGAAATACGGACACCTCACTATCTCACTGCAAGGTACCTGTCAGAACAATGACCAGCTGTGCAGTCGAGCAGAAAGCATTCACGCTCCCGGTTAAGTATTTATCACACCTGGTTTATTTGAATGATAGTTTTCCACTCATCAGTCTCTATGGAAATACGTATTGTGCCAGCAGTTGATGAACTTTGGCTCATACAAGTCATTTGAGCCTCCAACACCACAACCCAACTGCACTGTTGCGTTGGAGCGCAAAGCAGCGCACGCGGTTCTTTACCTGCCCCTGCCAATGCCGTAATCTCCGTTCTGCTCCATCTGTGCGGTAGGAGAATCCTTCTGGGAATAACCTTGGTCTTGGGGCCCAGTTAACGCGCTGTTATGTCGCTCCATAACAAAATTCCTCGCGCTGGTTCTGCTCAGCGGCCCGTCCCCCACGGACATGGTGCCGACAGCAGCTGGACCCTCCGCAGCGTGTTCTGAGCTGTTGGATGATCGGAAATGAGGCTTCACGCTGCAGGACACAGAGCGGCAGTGGTGTGAGCTGGAGTTTAACCAACAGGACACAAAACCGCTACCAACTGCAGTTCATTTGCAGCTGACGGGAAAGGAGCAGGTCAGCAAGTACTGGAGCTGCACTAGAGAAGTTGTTCCCTACACACATTTGTCGAGAACAGATTGTTCTTCCTCACCTCCATCTACCCGTTTTGTTAACCTCTGCTGTTCGAAGAAAACATCGAGATCACTGCTCAACAGATACCAAAACACCAAAGCTAACCCCCCCAAAAAACCCCAAAGCTAAGGTTGTAGGAGAGCCAGAAGAATAGGAGACTTCATGCGGTATTGGAAAGTGATCTGGAGAACTTAAGCCAAGCCTGAGGAACAAACTGATCTGGCCACAACCAAGAAAAACCTGAACTGAAACAAGGAGCCAGCGACAACTAAATAGGCTGAAGGGAGCAGAGGAGAGACACGGGGACAGCTGAGATCCCACCGCCTCACGTGCCTGACGTGGGGCTCACTGTTCCTGGTCCAACACCGACTCTGCAGTTACAGCACCCCGGCCATTGCACCCAGCAACTGATTATTCAGCATTAAAGCCGTTATTGCCTTTGGACGCAGATGCAGCCGGGCACGCTCAGTGTCTCTGCAAGACTTAAACGCGCAGTTACCCAGAAAAACTCCGACCTAACGTAACATGGAACAGTTTTCTGGAGCAGCATTCAGGTACCTTAGAGGTATTTTCCACCTCTGCACCTTGCTGTCTCATCCACGCTGTCCCAACCAGTTTCAGCAAGCAAGGCAAGGACCTTAAACTATACATATATACGTATATATCTCATAATTTAGGGACAAGAGGAGAATTTTGCACACTGTGGATGCCACACACCCCAGACTACCTAACAAAGGGGTCGTTTCCTTCCAGCTTCCACCAACAAACTCGTTCCCTTCCAGTTGGCCAGAGAATTTAAGTCGGGAGGAAAAGTAAGGAAAAAGAAGAGAATTCAACGAATGACAAGTTATCATTTGCCAGCACTCCATCAGAAGAGCGGTACGAGACGCAGCCAGAGCGGCAGCACATTCCTCCCTTTGTTCAGCCATCGTCCTCTGGTCTTTTAAAAACCAGCCCCACTATCTGATGGGCTTCTCCAGAGCCTTGCGACTAAAGCTGAAAGTTTTGCAGCATTTCACATGTAACCAGAAACAAAAATCAGCTTTTAATAACCCGGTTTTCAGTGGTCAAATTCATCTGCTTTACCAAAGGCATTTTAAGTTACCTTTTGGGTAGCTGGATAGAAAAATATCAATTTAACCAGTACCAGCACTGAGGATTCTCTGTTACAAAGGCTTAATTTTCCTTTCCCACAAGGATGTTGCAACAAAATAAATATGACAGGCTTAAACAAATGTTTAGCTACAGAGAAAGATCCAGCCCTTAACTGTTAACTGCCTGTATGACAAAACACATCAAGTCACACAAACTAAGTTCTTCTGGTTTGTTCCATTTGTTCTTCACAATGGAAGATTCTCAGGTCATTATTCAGCCCTCAGATCTCATAATCTTACCCGTCATTGAGAAGGCCACAATCTTGTCTGGGCAGAAGAGCAAAGCAGAAAAGACAAGGAAAAAGAAGGAAGGAAAAACAAGCAGAGAGAAGGAGAGATGGAGTGAGAGAGCAAAGAGAAGGAAAAGCGTGAAGAGCAGGCTGCCCGACAACCGACTGCTGGACCTGTTCTCTCTTAGCGCGATACTTGATCATCACTGGGCTGAACAACGAGGCTCTGCCTCCCGAATCCTGTGGAATCTGCTTCCCCGATAGGAAGGTTTATTTCCACAAAAGCAGAGCGCTGTAAGACTGGCAGGAAAGATCAAACAACCAAGCCAGAGCAGCAGAATCTGCACACACTCCGCCCTAAAGCTGTAACCTCACAAAGACTCGAGTTTTACAAATGGAAGTCTACATGTAACCAGAAGAGTTTCGAAAGCTTAAGGATTATACAGCGAACGTGTGGGCATTTCAAAATGTTAGTGTCTGGGTACAAACAACTCAGCATCCACACTTCTGAGAGGATTCATATATGAGAGGGTTTTATAGGCTTTAAGTTGGTGCACAATTTAAGAACCAGTTGGGAGCTGGGCAGCTCTCAGTGTAGCCACCACCAGCTCCACAGCCTGAACTGCGACTCCGCTCAGTCACCGCAGACCAAGTTCTCCAGTTCACCTTCTGCCAGCAGCCGCGAACCTGAACTGCATCACAACCCACCCATGGCCCTGGCAGCCGACTTTTCAAGCGGTATAAAAAGCAGCTCCCGTGCTCCCAGCCCGCGTGCTGAATACAGTAAAAGAGCTTGCGAATAAACCAATTTCCACCCCCGCAAACACATTACTACTCCATTGTATTTACAGAGTACTGTTCCAGCAAATACAAAGCCGTTTCCTCCTCCCCGGTGTTTGTATCGGAGTCCTTACAGTTATCAGGAAAGACGTGGATAAAGCAAATAAATTCCAGTAACAGCCTCAGCGTCAAGCAGTTGAGCATCCAGCAGCCAGGGCACGCGGCGCTGAGCTGCGTGAACGGCGCTGTGAGACTAATCGCACAGCAGGAAAAGCTTACGCCGGTGCTGCGGGAGTTTATAATCTGCGTATAACAAACATCATTAGAAGTATTACCTTAAGAGGAAGTTATTTATTTGTCTGCAGAAATTCCTCTGAGGCTTTTAAAGGAGTTACCTTTGCTCTCTCCACCACATATGTCTGTTATTTTAGGATCTTAAGCTGCTACCTTGATTTGAATTTTATAAATCAAGTTGAAAAATGTCATAGCAGACATATTTGATACAGAAAATAAGTAACTTAGTCCCGTCGGAAGGCACCGCGTTTCCCAAGAACACTTCAGGATCTCCACACTGTAAGATCTGAGAGCAAACAACGCACAGAGCTATCTTACCGATTTCTATGGAATGGGCGACCTATACTCAAAGAAGCAGCATTTGTTTTATATGATCCTGGTGTATTAAAGCCATTCACAAATCCACCGTTAGGAAAGGGGGCCTGCAACAGACAGAACAGTCTCAATGGCTGAACTACAAAGAAAAACGTTTGCAGTTTTATGAGATCAGCTTCAGCGGTTATTCTTTGTACTTCAATGCTCAGTTACCAGATCTAGCGTGTTGTAAACTTACTACTAAAGAGAAAACCCCACCAGGTTTACGGTCTGCGCATCTACTCCAGCATCAGCGTCCTGCTTCTTGCAAGAGCTCCAAGTCTCTTCCAGTAACACAAGCTACCGCATAATGGAATTTCACCCCAAAATTGCTTTAAAGAAACGGCAGCCAACGGTGAGACGCGCGGCCCCTCTGGCAGCCTTGCTGAATCAGGTCCACGACGTAACACCGCGTATCACAAACCACCGGGCTCTGACTAGAAAACCTGCAGCTGAAAAGCCCACTGTCCCTATTGCTTTGTTAACCAAACTATTCCTGATTTTTAGGCCGGCTCTCACTCACCAGTGGTGTTTCAAAGTAAGGTGCGGGATTTGGAGACCACGTCTGAGGCACGATGCTGTAAATCGAGTACTGCTGAGGACTATATACAGGCTGCATGAACAGCGGGGAGGCAAACTGTGCTTGTGTTTGAACCGGCTGCGTGTACACACTGGAATCCACCACCCGGTAACCATTCTTAGCAAAAAACGTGTTGATGGCTTTTATCCTTGCCTGAAAAATAGTAAAACACATTGGGGGAAAAGGAGAAGCAGAACACGGAATCTTTCTTGCCTACCGAGAAGGGACGTGAAGAGGAAGCAGGTTGATGGCTGTGTTCAAATAAAGACTCTGATAAAAATCAACAGGGATGACATTCTCACAGCGTGTAAAGGGAAGGTACAAGCTGCTTTAGCTGGAGAATCCAGCACGTTCTGGATAAACTCTGCTCTCTATAGCAGGAACTGCCCAGATGCCCATTTTGACAGTTCCTCGCGTGGTACAAAGAGTGCGATTCAGCCTGATTTGTAGATCAAGGGAGAGATTCCCGAGGACAAGAGTCCCTCCTGTCCGAGATCTGCACAGCACACCCTGGGGAGGTGAACAGGAACGGATCCCGCACCGCCAACAACCAGCACCCGCTCAACTGTCACGTTTCAAAGCGCGAGCTCATTCAAGCTCCCAACCTTCCTCTGCTTCCCCCCATCATCACTGCAACAGAAACAACATATGGCTCAAACAGAAACCACGGCTAAAGCAGCTTACCATAACTGGCTTGCCCTGAAAGGTTTTCACTTCTTCCCTTAAGTATTTAAACGCCTGCGGATATGAAAAAGATCGACATTAGAATATCTTGATAAAACTGTGCTTCTCGAAGGATGGGACGTGATTTAACACGAACATGCAGCAACGCGCT
The DNA here is from genome assembly GCF_963082525.1 of Nesoenas mayeri. Classification (NCBI taxonomy): domain Eukaryota; kingdom Metazoa; phylum Chordata; class Aves; order Columbiformes; family Columbidae; genus Nesoenas; species Nesoenas mayeri. The sequence continues at coordinate 2,196,402 of NC_137558.1, read as the reverse complement.
TCCCCATTAGCCCGGCTAAATTCATTAACACTTCTAATGCCAGTCACGGCCAGAGTACTGAGGCAAGAGACAGACAAGTGAATCACATAAAACTCTCAACTTCTTTCTCTATTAATTCAAATTGGCCAGTAACGTCTTAAAACATCACAAGGGAGCTCAGCAAACAGACATTTCTTTTAGCAGGAAGGCGCTTCTTTTGAGGAGAAGCGTGAAAAGCAAAACCGGTGGAGAGCAGCCTTACCTGTTGTGCATCTGTGTCCGACTGGAATGTAACGTACCAGTTGTTGTTGTGAGCAAACTCACAGCTTATCACTTTGGGGCAGTTTTCATTTTTAAACAGAGCCTTCACCTCCTAAGGGAGAAAACAAGACAGGTGAGGGGACACTAAACCAACGCGGGTTTACGGTTTGAGGTCGGGAGAGTCACTAGATAAAAACGATCTAAGAAATATGTCTAAATCAAGGCAACCGCACAGCTTTGCAATAATAGAGGGCAAAGCACGTATTCGGTGTTTGCATTAAAAGGACTCATTAAAATGCTAGGAGACAAACACCCTGTGGTACAACTTGAAAAAACAAAGAACTAAATCATTCCGTAAGCCAAATATCAGGAGGAATTTTATTATCCGCCCTTCTCTGAGCATAATGAGCTCAGCTCACACCGGTCCCAATGAATGTGAATGTTTAGTGACATTTCTTGCTGCCAAACCCACTGTCTGACTCTAAAGTCATCACTGACAGAAATCCAGCCTGAACTCCAAGCTGTGCCCTGCACTGATTTTACTTTTGGATCAGAAAGAGACTCGTTCAAACTTCAAAAAGAACCCAGTCGGCTCAATTTTAGGTGGGAAAAAGCTTAATCAGAGCAATCTTAATACATTAGTAAATAACTGGAAGGGACAAGAGTAAGTTTTTGCTTTGGCTTTTTTGACAATACAGCCAGGCAGAAAACATTACTTGCGTGTTTTACAATAAAAATACCTGTGTTTCATCAAATTCAATACCAGCTGATTTTCTAAGCAACACGTCCAACAGGCTCTTCTTTCTTTCTTTTCTGCGTACTTACCTCTATAGGTGTTGTTTCTGGGATCTCGCGGAGGATGATAATACATCGTTTGTGGTTTGGTCTGACTTTCTCCCCTCTCTCATCCACTTGTACCATAGGAGAAGCTAAAATTCAAACCCAAAAGCTGGGTTAATACTGGACGCCGTGCGCTGCAAAACACCTCAGCAGGATTAGAATCCATTACCCAACCCCTGCAGAATGAGGCTCCTTCACCATTTAACAGGCAAGAAGCAGCAAGGAGACCAACGTGTTTCACTAGAGCAAGGAAGGACTCTTTGTTCTGTTAGAGCAGCCGCCAAACGCCCCGACTTACATCGCAAAACTTCCAGAATAAGGTCCATATCGGTTGTCAGCTTCTTAATACCTTCCATGTTGGCAATTGTCCAGATGGGAACAAACTGATCACTGTCCATTTGAGACATCAAGTAGAGATCCTTGGAAAGATTCTCACTACAAAGACACAAGTTTGCTATAAGAATCCTGAACTTTATTTACAGAAGCCTCAAAGCAACAGGATAAGTGCAGGATTGAATATTCACCCACACCGTTCACAACCAACTTGAGCCAAAGCGTTCTGAGATTTTTGTCTCCTGGAAAAAAATCCCAGCAGATCAAACCAAAGCAGAATAAGGTCATTAAAATAAAAATCTTAATGAAAGTTACAGTGCTCTTGATCTTGCCACAGAGAGCTCTTCTGGTAATACAGAGCTGAATTATCTCAACATCTTACAGCTGTGAAGCACAGAACTCAAACTCAGTTCTCTCTAAAGGACACAGATAGGGCCAAAACAGCTGAAAGGGACCACAGGTTTTCTCCTGCATTCCAGGAAATCCCAGAATCCCAGAACGTCAGGGGTTGAAGGGCCCTGGAAAGCTCATCCAGTGCAATCCCCCCATGGAGCAGGAACACCCAGATGAGGTTACACAGGAACCAGGCGGGTTGGAATGTCTGCACAGAAGGAGACTCCACAACCCCCTGGGCAGCCTGGGCCAGGCTCTGCCACTCTCACTGAGAAGAAGTTTCTTCTCAGATTTAAGTGGAACCTCCTGTGTTCCAGTTTGCACTCATTGCCCCTTGTCCTGTCACTGGTTGTCACCAGCAGAGCCTGGCTCCATCCTCCTGACACTGCCCCTTTCCATCTTGATCCCCAGCAATGAGTCCCCCCTCAGTGTCCTCTTGTCCAGCTCCAGAGCCCCAGCTCCCTCAGCCTTTCCTCACACGGGAGATGCTCCACTCCCTTCAGCATCTTGGTGGCTGCGCTGGACTCTCTGCAGCAGTTCCCTGTCCTGCTGGAACTGAGGGGCCACAGCTGGACACAAGATTCCAGGTGTGGTCTCCCCAGGGCAGAGCAGAGGGGCAGGAGAACCTCTCTGACCTACTGACCACCCCCTTCTAACCCACCCCAGGTCCCATTGGCTTCCTGGCCACAAGGGCCCAGTGCTGGCTCATGCTCACTCTGCTGTCCCCAGGACCCCCAGCTCCCTTTCCCCTACGCTGCTCTCTAACAGCTCATTCCCCAGCTTACACTGGAACCTGGGGTTGTTCCTGCCCAGATTCAAGACTCTACACTTGCCCTTGTTCTATTTCATTAAATTGTTCCCCGCCCAGCTCTCCAGCCTGTCCAGGTCTCGCTGGATCTTGTTTCATTTCACAAGCAGTTCACTCACAGTTAATGTTTTTATGAAGACAAAAGCAAAAAGAGGGGAAAAATTGGTCAACACTTTCAATACAGCATTTATGCAAAGCTGAATTAACTGTACTGTACCGTGAGAAGCAGAATTCAAGTTGTTTTTTCAAACATTCTCTAATATCTTCTGTGGACACAGCAGAGTTGCCATCACCTGAAAGTTACCACAGGTACCATCAGATCTCAGTTTCACAGTCGGGATACAGCGCGAGAACACATTTTATTGTACAATAAAAGATGGAATCCTTCTGGGTAAGACCAAGAGGAGATATTCTCATCCTGCACCCTCTTCAAGTGACTTGGATCCCACAGATTCCACCTCCTTGGCCACGTGCTACGGGTGGCTTGGACCTTCTCGAAAACGCACCGAACAGAACATCTCAAAGTTCCTGATCAGGCTTTCCAAGCCCCATAGGAACTGCAGCAGACTCGAGATTGCAGATCCCGCCGGTGCTGTTCCAACACTCACCAGACACTTCGTAGATTTGGTATCCAAGATCTTCGGTCGCCAGGACAATTCCATTTGCAGATGCTTCGTCAACTCCTGTGCCATTTCTTGTGGCTTCGCAAGACGGGGAGTACATCACTTCATACTGCTTGCAGCCGTCCTCTGAAATCTCGATGTTACCTGGCAGAGGAAACCCTACTGTAAGCTTCAGAATATCTTCCATTTGAAATATTTTGGCTACCAACATTAAAACAAACACTCGAGAATGCTCTAAACTCCCAAGTCCCCAGACTTAGGTGACATTTCTCAGACTTTCAGCGCCCACTGTGTCCTGGGCAGCACCGCCTGCCTCTCCAGCTTCAGATCTCTTGTTGGCACTAGAGTCTCAGAGATGAGTAAATAAGGGATTGTGAAACTCTAAGATCCTCCAAAGTGGCAGAGGATGGAAAAGCACGCTTGCCATCTGAAATGTGAAATATTTAAATGAGGTCCCTAAAAACAAAGCACTAGAATAGCTTCTATCACTTCAACACATTACACGGTTCTTATGTATAGAAAGAACTCGGGAGCATCTAGTGGGTGCTATAAATCACAGTGGAAGGACATTGGAACTGCTCAGCTCCTGTGCAGGACACCTCATCTCAGTCTTCACCACAGCTGCTTGAGATCGAAACAAGCGCAATTTTAGTTTAATCAGTCAGGCAAAGGAGATTGTTCAAAAAAAACCAACACAGCTGTTCTGCCAGATCTCCTCCCTAACGATGAATCCACTAAAATATACCTTGAGAAGAGCTACGATTCATCTATCTACATCAGAAATTGCTTAAAAGCAAGAACAACGTACATGGAAAAATTGCCTTGGATTTTCCAGCAGCTGACACTGCCGTGATCGCTTCATATTGTTACGAGGAGACAAAGGAGTTTCTCTCAGCCAGTGCACAAACTCAGTGCTCTCTCTCCACTTCTGCTGACTTACTACAAACTTTCGGCAGGGCCACACAAACTGAACCCTCCCTTCTTTATCCCCCAGCTTTTCCTAAACCTTTTTTCCATGGAATCTCCTTCCTAACAGGCCTCTGTTGTATTGTGAGTAACCTCAGCTATACAGTTGGCTTCATATCAACTCTTAAGCCAAATCAGAAGAGTGAAACCATTTCTGGTGACAGGACTGACCGTGTGGCAAGGACGGAAAACAGGGATGGAAATGGAATACGGAGCAAAGGGACAGGAGCTGATCAGACACCTGCAGCTCCTACTCCAGTCCAAACACTTCTAACAGTTCTCCAGCACCTCAGCGATCTCCCAGGACATAGGGGCCCTCAGATCGTATCTTCCTGTTCACGGGGTCAAGCGGATACTAAAGTGCATTTCTACACATTTAGCACCTTGTTTCCCTCTTAGCGCGTTACTTGGTCATCACCGGGCCCCTCGGGTCCTGTCACCCGCGCGGGTGTCCTGTCCAAGTCCCTCACAGTCAGACCTATCATCTCTACAAGACATTCACTTCGTACTTGTTGCTACCTCAGCACTAACAACCTTGAGGACAAGAGGACAAGAGCAGGACGTTCCTTCTTGGCGCTGAACACTCAGCACCGCCCAGCAAGGCCCATGTCCCGCTGGCTTTGATCGCGACATCTCACCCTCGCCGTGCGTCCCTTGCGCAGCCGCCGGCTCTTGCCATGAGTGCTCCGCACCATTTGTCGGCGGCACAGCCTCGCCGCTCCCCTGCGGCGCTTCCTGCCACACTTTTGCGTTGGGGTTTAAGCCGGCGCCTTTCGATGTTACCTGCTGGAGAGACCAGAACGCTTTGATTAGGCAGAACAACCCAAAGACGCTTTACAAGTCAAGCCAGACAATCTAGGTGAATTTAGTGATTGTTCTACAGAGCTCCACATCTCAAGTGTCTAACCGGCTATTAAGCACCTAAGTGATTTTGCATTAATCAAAACAGGAAAACCCACGGTATTTGCTGAGTATTTCATTTCTACCTCCATGAGAAGTGTTGCCTCCAACCCCTCTTTATTGACATCCACAGCACCAGCAGAGGACGCGCCTGGCCGTCAGGGGAACTCACGAGCTTTTAAAGCCTCGACTGTCATAATGCTCCAGTCCCCTGTCACCACAAAGGGACCTTTTCCCTCCTCCAGACCCCTTCCTAGAAAGGAAGGTAAAAGAAAAAATATTTCAAGGAGAAGAAACTAATGATTTACTGAATTAGTGACATCTACACTAACCAAGCATCACCTACGCTACGGCAGGGACTTACCTGAGCAGCGCCCCATTTCCCCAGGACTTCACCTACATCTTATACGCGTCAGGGTGCGCTAATAATCGACTTAAACTTGTAACCGAGGAGATTAAAGTTTTCAAAGCGCCAAGACAAACACAGGTGCCATCCCAGCCCACTGGGAGCGGGGAACAGCATCGTCTCACTTGGTTATGGTGCAACGAGGACCGTAATTAGAGTAAGAGGGCAAACAACGAGCCAGACGAGCCAAAGTGCTGGATCCAACCTTTCTACAGCAAAAGACAGCGCCCTCCCAAGTCCCTTCTGAGAGCTGCTCAGATTAAGGAGCCCAATAATCCAGCAACAGCAGAGAGCAACGTCATAACGGCTTTTGCTCTAAAACTCAAGCAAGAAAACCCGTCTTTTGCTAAAATTCTCCTCCCAAGATTTTCCAACACCCTCCAGGCAACTAATACAGTTCCCCCCAAACAGGTTCCTTCAGACACTGAACAGTCCACCTCGCTCGCGCCATTTGTGTGAGTGTAAAAGGCGAAAGTCACTAATCGCAGCTCCCGTCTCACAAAGAGGGGAGTTTGGTGTTTCGGAGACCGGCTCCTGCGTTCTGAAATGCAGGAGAGGTTTGTGCTCCCAGGCCTCAAACATAAAGCAAAAGGATAAGGAAGTGGTTGCAACAGCTTTAGAGATAATTCCTCTGCCAAGGTCACACTTTGTTCCAAAGATATTTGCTGCGAGGAGAAGCCTGAACTCACTAACAAAAAGCCTCCAAACGCTGGAGAGGTTCGAGACCATCAGGAGAGAAGAAAAGACAAAGCTCACAGTTTTTGCAAGGAACCCACACAGCAACTGAGTTTTCCTCTTGTCAACCTCAGCAGAAGAAATAGAAAAACCCCAAAGAGTTCAGTGTGAAAGGACACACACGCTTCCCTTTAGTTTTCAGAGTAGTTGTTCTCCACCAGAACAACCTCAGAACCTGTTTCACCCCCGTAGTGTCACTGTCAAAGCAGTTCAGCTGCTGCTGACCTGGGACACACAGACCCATCAGCACGGAAACCTGAATTCACATTTCATCACAGCGAAAAAGGCACGTCCAGGAGATGATTCATTATTTTCTAGAAATAAACACTGTCTCACACCTTATGTCTTGAGGTTTAGCTCAAGCTGAAAGTGATTTTAAGCAATAAGAACGATAAAATGAAACCGAAACTCTTCAGGGAGTTCACTGCGCTGCTGAAGGGGATCGGAAGGCAAAAGCAACTCGGAGCATGGCGGATGACGTGACTCACTTCGGCAAACGCCAAAAGACACACGTGGTAACACAGAAATCGCAGGTCCAAGTGAAAAGCGCAAAGAAACTAAACAGATTTGAGCTGATAAAGCGATGAACAGATCTATTAATCCCAGGGCTGAACCGCAGACCTGAGGCAGCGTGGGCTGCCCATGCGTTCTAGAAACACCGCGCGACGTGGAGCGCGGGCTGGCGAGACCCAGCGCTGATGTCGCATCTCAACGGCGAGACTGGAGCGGAGAGGATAAACGTCCCTCAAATCCAGCCCGCTGTGCTCCAGGAGCGGCGCCGCTTCTGAACACGAGGCCAAAATATCAATTCTTGCTTATTTAACTGAAGCTAACGAACCCCCAGCACGTTTGATTGGCTGCGCAACAATCCTCCCAGCTGCTATCGGGAACTTTCATGCCGAGGTTAAAGCTTTACAGAGTGACAAAGGTTGGGAGCACTCGCTGGTGGCCGTGAGCTGACATCAATTTCAGCAAACGCGGAGCAAAGATTCTCCTCAAAATCACCTATGGAAGCATCTCCCTCCTTTTAAAAGGACGGCAAAGAGTATTTTTCTTATTGTAACAGCCTAAATTACATTTAACAAATGCAATTAAGCCAACAAAAAAGTACTCAGAGTTTCTTTGAAAGCATTCTATTTTAATTCAAATTCTCCTGCAAACAAAACCTTGTGACCGATTTCCCTCTGAAAGGGACTCTAAGTGAAAAATCTAGAAGGGAATTTAATAAAACTTGCGAGAATCTGATCATTTTCCAGAAGCAGACGGAAAAACCCCGAAGGTCAGCAAACCTACGGGAGGTTGGCAAAGAGCAGCCTCGTGCTGGCCGGGGGACGCGGCGTCTGCGGTGGCCTCGGACGCGCGCCAGCGCGGTTACCCGGCACCTTTGCAGAGCTGAGCCAGGCTGCGAAACAAACCGAGAGAGAGAGAAAGCGGCTGCACCCCAAAAAGGAACAGGCAGAGCTGGGGAACTGCCCGCGGGACAAAGACACAGCGGCTCAGCGCTCCAAACGGCCCAGGGAACGTGCAAAACGCGCGTTAACGGCGGCACGAGCTCCCCGCGCTGAACACGGCATGTTTCCTCGTCGGATCCCGCTGTGCCGTGGGATGGTGGCGCCACCGCTTCTGTGTGACAATCTGGGGTTTGTCACCTGGGGCTGCAGGAAGCCTCACCTGCTAAAAGGAGGTTTTCTAGTCCTGCTTTTCCAGCTGGCAACAATTAGGGCAGCGTTTCACCCACCTGAGGTGCATAGATTTCAATCGCTAATATATTGAATTGGGAACGTGTACCCAACCAAAGCACAGAGCAAGACATTAGCAATTACATTCCTCACAATTATCAATTATCAAACAGCAAGCGAGAAACAAGACCTACCCCAAACATTAATGCATGAACACCAGCCCGAGCGCAACACTGTTCCCTCGCTGCAGGAAGGTTTTATTGATACTCAAGGAACACAGAATTCCACCATGTGCACTGCGAAGGAATCAATTCACAATCACCACGCGCACGCTTCAGTTAAAGCTAAAATATAACGCTAGCAGCTAAAACAAGCCCAAAAGCCTCCAGATTTCCAACACAACCTGGTTCTGTGCCTCGTTTTTCAGGGAACCCCAAAAGCAAAAAGCCGCGGTCTGGTTCTGAGCAGCTGACCACTGGGTTTCGCAGCACCTGGTCAAGAGCTCAAGTTCCGTGTCCTGGCAGCAAAAAGGCACCTTCAGAAAGTCTGGACTGTCCTCAGGAACTCAAAATCAAACGTTAATGATGCTTCCTGAGCGCAGATCACACAAACCAGCCCGCAACACTGGCAGCGGAAGGTGGAGATCACACAAAGCCACCAAGGCAGGTTTGTGCTGTAAGAGGCTTCGCTGAGCACCAGCCACGCTGCCCCGCGCCCCTCTAGCGGCTTCCAGAACCACATTCTGCTCGCCAGGACCTCATCTGCGGGCCCAGCCCCACCGGGTCCCCTTCCAGTTAAACAACCCAATTCTTAAGACCGGCCACTCCGTGTTCACAACGTGATTTTTCCCCGCTCAGTACAAATCAAGTGACATTCAGCTGATAACGGAGGCAATTATTTAAGAAGGAAAAGGTGTTTCCCAAGCTGATTTAATTAGGATTTATTTAAATTACATTCGGCCCTTTGAAGGCAACCGCGAGGCTGATGCGGCCCCCGGTGAAAACGAGTTTGACACGAGGTTTGTAACTGCGGAATATCCGTTGGTGTAACAGATCAGCCCCGCACCTGAACGGAACGCACCATTTCAACTCGCTCAATTATCGCTTAATTAACCCGCACCTGGACGCCTCGTGTATTTTCGGGACAAAACTTACTGCGAAGTTTAAAGCAGCAGCCGCGCGGTTACCGGCGTGTGAGCGGCGAACGCTGAAACGGCTCCAGCGAACGCCGTGAATCGCCGTTAACGGGGAAGCACCGGCCGGGGCAACGCGCGCCCCCCCCGCCGCGCGGAGCGGGGACGCGGGGACACGAGGTGACCTCCGCGCCCGGGGACTCGCAGCCGCGCCCCGGCCCCCGCGCTGCGCTCGGTCCCGGCCGGGCCGCTCCGCCGCAGGTGCCTCATCAACGTGTTTCCCGCACCCGCCCGCACGGGCCCATCCGGCCGCGCAGCCCCGCGCGGCGGCCACGCGGTCCCGAGCGCTCCCCGGTGCCAGCGCCGCTCCGTCCCCGCCGCCCTCCCCGGGGCGCGGGAGGCCCCGCGGGCTCCGCCCGCCGCCGAGCGGGGCCCCGGGCCCGCGTCACCTTCACCGCAGGCCGCGGCGCGGCGGCTCCCGAAGGTCACCGCGGTGCCTTTCACCGCCCCCGCGCGGAGGCCCCGGCACCGGCGGAACGTTCCAGAGCGCCGAGCCCCCCCTCCCCGCCCGCCGGGCCCGCGGCCGCCGCCCCCAGATTTGCTGTGTCAGCCCCGTCCCCTCCCCCCGGCGCGGCGTGCTCGGCCTCCCCGCCACATGGCCCGGCCCCGCGCCGCCCCGCCGCACCTCCACGAACAGCAGCATCCTGCCGCCCGCGCCCAGGCCGGCGGGCCCGCGATCCGCGCCGCGCTCCGCGCTGCCCGGCGGCGGCCGCGCCAGCCCAGCGGTCAGGACGGGCCGGCTCCGCCTCCCGCCGCTGCCGCCGCCAGCGCCCGCCCGCCCGCCGCCTCTTCCGGAGCGCACCGAGCGCTTCCGGGGCACGGCCGGGAGCGGGCCGGCCCATTCCCTGCGCGGAACGGGGGGGAGGAGGGGGGGAAGGAACCACTCCGGCAGGGGGCGCGCCGCCGCCGCGCTGCGCGGGGGGGAGGGTGCCCCCCGCGGGCGGGATGGGCTGATCCAGGGAGGGGGGCGGTTCTGGGGGTTCGGGTTTGCGAATTTAAGAACCCAAAATACGTTTTTCTGCCACAAAAAGCACGCGGGTCTCTCTGCTCCCCCCGCGCCTCCGATTTTCCCTCTTTCCGGCTCTGCCCGCAGGGGACAGCGCTGAGCCGGGGTGCGGGCGGCACCGAGCGGATCTCAGGGTCACACGATCATTTTGGGTGGAAAAGCCCCTCAGGATCACGGAGTCCAACCCTTAACCCACCCCCGGCACTGCCCCATGTCCTGAGAACCTCATGTCCGTCTGTCCAGCACTCCAAGGATGGTGACTCCAGCACTGCCCTGGGCAGCCTGTTCAATGCCCCACAGCCCTTTGGGTCAGAAATTGTTCCCAGACCCAACCTCAACCTCCCCTGGCGCAACTTGAGGCCGTTTCCTCTGCTCCTGGCGCTTGTTCCTGGGGAGCAGAGCCCGACCCCCCTGGCTCCAAGCTCCTTTCAGGCAGTTCAGAGATCAGAAGGTCTCCCCTCAGCTCCTGTTCTCCAGCTGAACCCCACAGCTCCCTCAGTCTCCATCACACTTGTGCTCCAGCCCCTCACCAGCTCCGTTCCCTTCTCTCCACTCGCTCCAGCACGTCAAGCTCCTTCTTGGCGTGAGGGGCCCAAAACTGAACACGTTCACTCACCTCCACGTTCGTGGTTGAGCCCATGGGAACCGGAGCTGTTTATTCTGTGGTTTGCACATTTAATATTCACGTTGCAGTGACATTGAGATCGGTGTCAGGCGGACGCAGAAAGGGCCAAATCTCACCCAGCGCAAGCTCCAAACATGAGAATCCTGCTCGCTGGTGCCTCAGCTCCCGCCCTGGAGAGCAGAGGGGATTCTGCAAGGAAAAAAACCAAACAGCTTTGAAACCATTTCACTTCAGAGCAACAGGGCAAGATCCACAAAACTTATTACAGCCAGTTACGGGGAACCGGGGTTGTCGAGGGGTTCCAGGTGATCAAGAAACATTCTGTTAAAGAACTAAGTTGTTTCAGAGGGGGTTTGGTTTGGGCACAGGACAATTTTCAGTCCCCAGAGTCCCCGTCAGGGCGATGTTGCCACAAATCTCTGCTGCTTGCCCCCCATGGGATCCCAGATGCTGCTTAACGCCGTTCCCTGTAATTACGCTCTAGCAAATTGGGGGTGTTTAAGAGGCAGCGCAATAATCAGGGTCCGCTGAAGAGATTAGGAGCGGTAGCACAAGCTGCAGTGCAAAGTGCCGGCCCAGCTGGCGGGTCCTGCGGGCGCTTCGCCCACCAGCGTCTCCCAGACACACGAACGAAAGAAAAGGCGAGTGAAGGAGGAGAAAGCGAAGAAATAACTTCAAGCAGAATAAATGAGAAGTGACTAATTACAGACTGCGGAATCTGTTCTGGAAACTCATCTTGTGCCAGAGGCCACCCGACTACAAACCGCCAGGGACAGCGCGGAGCAAAACCAGTTTGGATCGTTATTTATTCTGACATTTAGCGAAACCTTGTTCCTGGTAGTTACAGCAAGGAATCGAGAACCTCTTCTTCCTTCTCATCTCCTTCACCCACCAGATGCCATCAGACTGAGCACTTTTCATCTTCAAAGCACTTTGCAAACATTAACTCGTTAATCCTCACGCCCCCTGTGAAGCAGTTAAGTATTATCCCTGTTTTACAGAGCTCTTTATCTCCAAATCTGCTCATTAATTTTTAGCGTGCCCATTGCTTTAACCAGAGGTATCAAAGCAATAGAGAAAACGCAGCACAAAATAGCTCTGAGCTTCATTTTGAGCCCTGCTGAGTGGCAAGGTGTCCTATGGGAGCTCAGGATCCTGCAGCCAGGCCCTGATGGGATGTAAATTAGTGCTAATTTTCCCGAAGCTGGTCCTGCCCAGACCTGCCATTGCACGGAGGTGTCAAGCGGTGGGTGCCAGGGACATCGGCGAGACACGGCCAGTCCATCGGCTTCAAGTGCAGATGGGCTGGAGAGGCAGCCCCAGTCCATAGAGCCAGTAAATAACTCATCCTTCAGAACAATAATTCTCTGTTTTCACAGTATCACAGTATCACAGTATGTTTGGGATTGGAAGGGACCTCAAAAGATCATCCAGTCCAATCCCCCTGCTGGAGCAGGAACGCCCAGGTGAGGTTACACAGGAAGGTGTCCAGGCGGGTTGGAATGTCTGCAGAGAAGGAGACTCCACAACCCCCCTGGGCAGCCTGTTCCAGGCTCTGCCACCCTTACTGAGAAGAAGTTTTTCTCAAATTTAAGTGGAACCTCTTGTGTTCCAGCTTGATCCCATTACCCCTTGTCCTATCATTGTTTGCCACCGAGCAGAGCCTGGCTCCATCCTTGTGGCACTCACCCTTTATATATTTATAAACATTAATAAGGTCACCTCTCAGTCTCCTCTTCTCCAAACTAAAGAGCCCCAGCTCCCTCAGCCTTTCCTCACACAGGAGATGCTCCACTCCCTTAATCATCTTCATTGCCCTACGCTGGACCCTCTCCAGCAGTTCCCTGTCCTGCTGGAACTGAGGGGCCACAACTGGACACAAGATTCCAGATGTGGTCTCCCCAGGGCAGAGCAGAGGGGCAGGAGAACCTCTCTGACCCACTGACCACCCCCTTCTAACCCACCTCAGGTCCCATTGGCTTCCTGGCCACAAGGGCCCAGTGCTGGCTCATGGTCATCCTGTTGTCCACCAGGACCCCCAGCTCCCTTTCCCCTACACTGCTCTCTAATATGTAATTTCCCAGCCTATACTGGAACCTGGGGCTGTTCCTGCCCAGATGCAGGACTCTACACTTTCCCTTGTTAAATTTCATCAGGTTATTCCCCGTCCAACTCTCCAGCCTGTCCAGGTCTCTGATGGCAGCACAGCTCCCAGTGTCACCCACTCCTCCCAGCTTAGTGTCATCAGCAAACTTGCTGATAGTCACTCTATTCCCTCGTCTAAATCGTTAATGAATATATTGAATAATACTGGCCCCAGTACAGACCCCTGAGGCACTCCACTAGATACTGGCCTCCAACTAGACTCTGCACCATTGACCACCACTGTCTGGCTTCCCTCCTTAAGCCAGTTTGTAACCCACCTCACTACTCTATTGTCCAGACCACACCTCCGCAACTTAGCAACCAGGATGCTGTGGAGACTGTGTCAAAGGCTTTACTGAAGTCAAGGTTTTCTACGGGAGCGATGCAGAAGCGACACAATTCAAGCCACAGAACGCACTACAATCAGGTAACGTTCATACCTATCCGGCAGGCAAATAAAACCATGTTTGTGTTTACACCAGGGCGAAGTTTCTTTCCCATTAGTCACCATCAACTGTTAACTTACAGGAGGGTGGCGAGACAAACCATTTTCCTTGGCCCCCATGCAGCGCGGAGCTCGCTGCCCGGCCGGGCTCCTCTCCCCGAGGCCACTCTCGACGGCCGCGTTTGAATCGCAGCACAAACAATTGCGCCTTCTGTCCGTGACGTTCCGGAGCAGAATGAATCGATACACACACTGACACGAGACGTGATATTGCGACAACAAACGAAGGGCATGGCACAAAGCTCCTTTTCTCACTGCGGTCACTTGGCCAGCTTTGGGGAAGTGGACTACAGTGGGATTTATTTGTTGTTACAGGTCAAATTATCTGATATGAGCGGATGCCAGTAAAAACTGGGATTTCCTGCCGCCTAACTTTCCTCTGCTCCGTTTATTTTTGCTTGCTTTGAGTGCACCTTCTGAATTTATCATTTACTCCTCAAAAAACAGCGAACGGGATCTCAGGGGCACCTCACCTGCTCTCGAGCAGCCGGGACGGGGCGGGAGGAAGATGAGGACCGTGACACGTCCACCTAAACCAGCCAGCAAAGCCTTTCCCAGGCACCGCAGCCAACAAGACATTTTCAGCACCCGCTTGATTTCGCAAGAGGAAACTCCACCTTGAGGTAGCGCTGAGGGCACAGCATCAGGAATTCATCCTTAAGAGGCCAGAAGTTGAATGTTATCACCACCAGGCAGACTGACAAATGCAAAAGAGCAAAACCTATTGTAGTCAGGAGCCCGGAGCAGCTACGCTGGCAAAAAGATTAATTACATCTGGGTGTGAGCTGGAACCGCACACCCAGCGGTCCTGAGGTTTTGGTTCCTCCCTCGTGAAGTGGGAAACGCTGCTCCCTCCCTGATTGCGCTGCAGCGAGGATTCCGTTTCCCTTTTCCGAGTATTTTCTACCCAGAGCGGAATGGTTATTAGCTGAATTCAGGCACAGCTGAATGCAAACGCCACATGATGCAAGAATAAAACACCTTCTCCCTGGTCCTGCTGAAATCTCTGGGCAGCAAAAGCTTTTCCTGTCTGTCAGTCTGTCCACGCTCCGGCCTGGATCAGGGATGATGTTCTGGGCTCCGTTAACCACGACACACAGCGTTGTGTCTGAAACGAGAGCTGACCCCGGCTCTGCGCCACCTTTTGTCATCCAAAGGTGCTCTGCTCTGGTCACTATACCCTTGCTGCCGTCACCATTAGCAGCAAGGAATAACCATTTTCAAAGGCTGAATAGCTATTGAGCTGGCAGCACTGGCTCTGCCGTGGCTCTGCCGCACAGCAGCGCCTCCAGCAACCAGCGGAGCCTCTGGGACGACAGGGTGTTCCCAGCATGGAGCTCTGCAGCCACAGGCTGGGCCTCCTTGGTAAAGATGTCAGCAAAGACTGGTCTCAGCAGGCCTGCTGGAAACATCTGGCTTTAATTCTTCTCCAAAGCCATGAGATTCATTTAGACCCCAAACCACTTTCCTTTCATCTATCCAGAGGACGAACCCTGCGGCAGAGCAGCTGACGCTGTGCCCGCCAGTCCCGAGGTCACGGCAGAGCCGGGGCCGCGCTCCTGGCGGGGAGATCTCGAGAGAGGGCGGCAGCTCACAACCGACACTTCCCTGCTCTGCTCTCCTCCCTCCCTGGAGTTCTTTTCAAGCAGTTTCAAGGCATACATTTCTCTGTCAACACGTCTCAAAGGGGCCGAGTCCAGCTTAGACCTGATTTCCCCCCTTAATTCACTGGACTGAGAAGCCACCACTTGAGGAACAGACAGACGTGGCACGCTGGCCTGAGCAGGAAGGCGAGCGAGCGCCTTTGTGCTGGAGGGAGAAGCTGTGTCTGTTTAGAAATCCCTCTGCTGAGGATGCTGAAGGCTTTGTGGATGTGCTGGCACGCTGGGAAGAAGCCTGGGAGAATCAGGAACACAGGCAGAGGAGTTTCATCAGCACCTCCTGACCGATAATTCTGCTATGAATAAATGCCAACCCTAGCAAGGAGACGATGTTTTGAACTCTAAACGTGTTATTGTGCAGCAGGAGAAGCCTAAAGCAAGAACGCTGGATGTTGGAAAGATCAGCTGCACCATCACAAGATCCCCTGACGCCCGTAACCACAGTGAAGTTTTATCCAAAGCCAGCCAGACTTTTGGCTCCATTTCCAGGTCTGAGCTCAGCACAGATTGTGCAGTCGCGTTTTCACAAACTTGCATCGATGCTGGAGTAAACGATTTGCTTTCTAGGCAAAATTAAGTCCCACCAGTGTGGGGTGGGTGCCTTGGGCAGCCTCTGAGCTGAGGAGCAGCGGTCGCTGGGTCTCGTTCCAACCCAGTACAGCGCAGGCGAACAGCACCGAGCTGCAGCTCCCAGGGACAGATGTCACACTCCGGCTACACCCAAACACTTGGCAGGGCCAGAGAGTATGTACTGTGGCAATAAAATTCAACAAACCAGCTCTCCACTCTGCCTGCCCTCCTTCCTGCAACTCAGCCACACTCTTGAAACTGCCCCAATTAACAGGATTTACGTTTCTCTTTAAAGTGCCCGTGTAAAAGCAATCTGCGCAGGGAACAGTAAGACAAGAAGCAGCTGCCCTGTGAATTCCCAGCCCAGCGCTGCCGGGAAGGAGCACGGCCCTGCCGTGGCATGAGCGTGGTGGCTTTAACAGCTGAAGGAAACTCTCCTGCAGCTCAGGGGTGGTTTTGGTACCCAGGAGTTTCCCTTCTTGTTGCACCAAGATTCCTCGTAGGCCAGGCAGGAAACCCGCCCGGGTATGAGGTTATCGGGGGCTGATCTCCGACGGTGCGGTGCAAAGTAGCTGAAATGTCCCTCTGCCGCCTTGTCACGGTTCCATCAGGACTAAGACTTCCAGGCAGAGAGGAGGAGCGAGTGAATCACGCAGGCCAGAGCTGGAGCAGGAAACGCGGCTGCCAGGCTGACTCAGCACCGCTTCCCGCTTGGACCTTGGACACATGGGAGCTGTGCAGGATGTTAATGTTTAACTTCACCAGAAATCCCCGATTTAGCAAAAGGCATCTGAGACTCGTTGGCTTCTGGCAGGAGACGTTTTGCTTCGCCAGAAGCTGCGGTGGTGACAGAACCTCAGCGGTCAGGTCAGCAATTGTGCCTTTCCAAAGTCAATTAAGTCCAAAGGGCCTGAAAACATCTGATAAACTCCAGGAAAGAGATGGATAAAGCCAGTGGCATTAAGCAGTTTGACTCCCCAGCCCTGCACTTTGTTGCAAACACCAACTCAGGAAGATAAATTGACACCATAAATAAGGAAAAACTAATTAGTTGTTTGGCAAATATTGTTATCAATGATCTCCAAACGAGCACAGCGGAGCCGCCTGCGTTTTTGCTCTCCTCCTCCATCTCTCATTCTTCTTCCCAAGAACATTTAAACTGTCTCGGTGAGAAAGAGCATCTAATGCCTAAAAGGTAGGGCTAGGACTCCAGACTTCAGCCCCAGCTCTGGCACTGCTTACTCAACAGCAATTTCAGATTCCTCTTCCTCACTTCGCCCATTGTAAAGTGGGGATGGTACTTCCTGAACTTCTATTAATGCAAGAGTCACCTAATGAGTGCTAATCAGGGAGATGCAAACCCAAACCACCAGATTAGCGGTGAAGAATTACTCACCGGTTTGAGGGCTGCCCAGTAGAACCTCTTGGGTGGGAACCCAGGTTTACAGGCTGCGAAGGCCAGAGCTCCAACCGCTGGTGCCACGAGCTGCCAGGAAAGGGCTCTACGAGAATGATTCAGTTCTGGCTTTGTCCCACAGGGAACATCCATCCTGCAGGAAATCTATCCATCCCTTCCATTTGTTGCCTTTGCGATAACCTGAAATGCACACAAAAGGGAAGAAATCCATAACTGCGCTCAGCAGGTGGATCCAATATCTCCCTCAGTCCCCAAGGGGGCTGAACGAATTCTGTAATTCAAGAAAAAGAAGCAACTGTGAGTGTCTGAGAATGAAAGAGCTCACAGTGAGCAACTGCCTGGTTAAAGTTACCGGCAAACAAAGAGGGGTTTGCGACACATGGGGGAGAGATGAAGCTGGTACCGCTAGAAAACAGTGTTGCTGTGCTGGAGGTTGGGATTCCTTCCTCAGGAACAGCAGCTTTTGTTTCATAAGCCTCCAACACGTAGTGCTATAATAAAGCACACACCTGTACCAAGACCTGAATTGTACAATATGGTCATTGACGAGCTGGGAAAAGAGGTGAACAATGAAATGTCCAAGTTTACTGAGGTTACAAAATTATTCAGGATACCCAAAGCAGGAAGAGCCAGAGAAGGATCTCACGACACAAAGTACGCGAGCATTCAAACTGACAGCAAAACGAAACGCTACCGAGTAGGAAGATGCGGGGGCAAAGCAAGCCTAACTCTAATTAGACAACAATGGGGGTCAAAGTTAACTGTTCTTGCTCAGGAAAGAGCTCAGGGAATCATTACGTGATATTCAGCTCTGCACTCACCGGTGGTTAGAAAACAAGAAATATATTTTAAAAGGCAAACGTGGAAAAAACCTGAAGTGAAAACCTGTGGTGCTGTTGTAGGACAGCAGAGTTCGGGTTTTGTTCTTCCTGGTGGAGGTGACACACGTGCTGTTGGAAGGAGCAATGGGACCTGTCTGAACAGAGCTCAGAAATGGCTCCAGGGCCTGGCAGTGGCACTTGGGCAGTAATTTAGATTGAAGAGACACGTCGCCACATCTCATACGGATGTGTGATGCCTCCTTAGCGACGTTATGCCGTGGTGGTTGTACTTTTATACTGCCTTGGCTTTACTGAAAAACAAAAGGGGAATGTAAGGATTGACAGAGCGTGTTGGGAAATGGAAGGAAAATTCCAGTTTAATCACTGATTAAACAAAGCAGTAGTGCTGTTGGGAGGGGTCACATGAGGTTCACTGGTTGGGTGGAGATCTCAAAAAATAGAAGAAAGAAAAGAGCCATGTGGGTGTCTGAGCGTTGTCCACAGCACATGGTGTTTCTCCAGCAGCTGCCATACCCCATCTGCGCCTCTTGTGTAGGAAATTCGGCCACCCCAACAATGGGAGAATCAGCCAGAGAACGTGGACTCCTCAGGAAGCACCACTACACCAGCAGCAAGGAGCAGACGAAACATCCAAAAGGGAGGACTGAGAAGACAGAAAATATTTCTTTGAATTTCCCACTCTGGTATAAATCTACTAGGGGAGTTGCAATCTGTTGATCTAGGAGTAGCACTAGGAAAGAAGCCATGCCTTGAAAGAAACAAACACTATAAACGTGTTAATAATTATACCTGAGATTATTTCCCGGAATAGGCTGTTCATATCTTATTGACCTGTCACCCTTTATACCTGCAATTCACAACAACCTCTTACCAAACCAGCAGGAAACACATTTTAAAGCAGCGCTGAGCTCAGAGCTGTCAGCTGCCACTCTGGAAAGCGATCGGGGCATCGTCACTGACCCGTCTCTGAAGCCGCCGGCTCAGGGTGCGACAGCAGCCGCAAAAGCCCGGTGAACGTCAGCTGCTTTGGCCACGAACACCGAGGTGAGGCCAAAGCCCTCGCTGCCGTGACAAATCCTCAGCTGCTCAAGAAGAACGCGATGGAGCTCCAGAAGGTGCAGAGGAGGGGAGCGATGAGCTGCCTTAATAAGGAGCAATCGGAAAGGCTGGGACTCTTTGATTAAGAAAGTGGCTGAGGAGGATCTTACTGAGGTTTACAAAGTCAGGACGGCAGGAGAAGTGAGTGCAGACTCGATATTCACAGAATCCTGCTACAGAAAAACAGGGAGGCACACTTAGAAACCAGAAGATTAGTTTAAACCAGTTTTTAACACAAGTCTGGAAGTTAGTGTCACAAAAGACTGTAGAGATAATTTAAGTTTAAAGGGGGTTAGGAAAAGAGGAAACAACCTCATGTTGCACCAGGAGAGGTTGAGGTTGGATCTGGGGAACAATTTCTTCCCCAAAGGGCTGTGGGGCATTGAACAGGCTGCCCAGGGCAGTGCTGGAGTCACCATCCCTGCAGGGGGTTGGACAGACGGACATGAGGTTCTCAGGACATGGGGCAGTGCCAGGGTTGGACTCCATGATCTTGAGGGGCTTTTCCGAGCAAAATGATTCTGTGATTCTGCATAAATTCCCAAGCAACAGGTCCATAAACAGCTGCTGAAGGGGCACAGACACACCCTGTAACATCTCTACTACATTCAGGGTGCCAAAGAGGCAAACAGAACAGCGTCAGCATCCCAGCTCATGTGCTTGCCCAAACAGCATCCCCTGTTGCCACCACCAGAGACAGGCTACAGGGCTAGAGGTGCCATGGGCCTGACCCACAAAGATGTTTTTAACATTCTAAATTAAATCCCCAAATCCTTACACACAATTAATTAAGGCAACGCAGTATCTTCTCACTGTTTCTCATCTGCTGCTCAGCCCATCCATGCTGTGGTGTGCAAGGCCTCGTTCAGACACTGATCCCACATGCAGATCCACGCGAGCTCTCCCGAAACCAGCACAGCCGGACGTTGCAGGGCTGAGGAAGCACAGAAGCTTCATTAATCTTTAACATACCGTTTATTTTGTTTTCTATGTTATTATTGGTCACTGGTTTTGATTAGCAACCTGTGAGCTGCTGTGATGTACATAAGTTATGAGACAGAGCATTTTATCCTTGATATTTGGATAATTAAACTTCCAGGCCCTACTGCAGTATATTTTATATTCCCAATATTTCCAAATAATTACTCCGTCATATATATGTAACACTCAAAATGATCATTTTTGTCTGATTTTCAGCATACGGAAAAATAGAATAATTACGTTAATGGCAATTGTGCTGCTTGGAACTATTAGATGTAGTTTTACATATTTCATTTAATTCAATATAGAATCATATATTTAAGAAAATAATTTCCAGCGTTTTAAAGATATCACCAATTAAAGTGCGCTCCTCCTTTCTCTGAGTGAATAATGCCTTATGTTGGAAGTTCCTGTCCACAGGTTGTAACCATATATGCAAATGAAATATATTGCAGGTCAAAATGTCAACTTATTCCACATAACGATCAAGTCACATTCAGAAAACTAGAATTCGGGAAAAAATAGAGTGAGGATAGTTTTCCTTGGGGAGAAACTTACTATTGAAATAGTATTTTCTCTATAACCCTTAAATCACTGCAGCATTTCTGTGGATGAGGCTGCGCAGTGGTAGAGCAGGAATGTCTTGCTAAAGCTGCCTAAACACCAGTGTCTGGTGTCATTTAGATGCGCCGTGGTGTTCTGGTCCAGCGCCGATGTCCCGTGCCACTGAGGGGTCTGAAATGGCAGCAGGAGAATCCAACTGGGCTGTCCTGCTCACTAACCCAGATAAACATGCAATTTCCTGTACGAGTCACGCATTTAATAACAGCCCATGTAAGTTTATCTGACATGCCCTAGTAACAGAGTCCCATCTGCTCCACCTGGCCATAGCTCCCGCACACGGGTCACTCCGCTGTTTGTTTAAGCCTCAACGCCTGTATTTACAAAGTTTATGTATTTTCTGGGCCATAATTTGGGCTTTTTACTGGAATGAGTGAATTTCACATGTCAGTGCTGAGACTGCCATAAAAGTGAGAGCAGTGTGTTAATTTTAACTGATCACTTTAGCTGCTCCACAGCACAGAACAGGCTGGGAATTCCACACAGCTCAAGGATACACAAACTGTGGGTCTGACAAAGGCCACGTTAAACTCTTGGCCTGATTAACAGCAGCAGGGAGACTGAGCTATAGCACCAATTACCTGCTTTTCTCTTTTTTTTTAAACTTGGTAAGTCAGTACTTTACACATTATGAAAAACATAGAAATAAAATGAAACACCTAAAGCTGTTCCTGAAAGTCCACTTGTCAGATAAACATCTCGAGGAGCTGCAGCGCTGGCTGGAGAGCAAGCACTCGTGTCACGCTAACGAAGATACACAAACTTTCCAGCATCTCAGGAATGCAGGTTATCTCGCTTGGCTGCTGAAAACCCTTCTGCTTGTTTCCAAACAAACCAAGTCTGCAGGGGACCCCAGTACGGGCAGAAGAGACTGGGGGCCCTGGGGACAGCAGGGTGACCATGAGCCAGCACTGGGCCCTTGTGGCCAGGAAGCCAATGGGACCTGGGGTGGGTTAGAAGGGGGTGGTCAGTAGGTCCGAGAGGTTCTCCTGCCCCTCTGCTCTGCCCTGGGGAGACCACACCTGGAATCTTGTGTCCAGCTGTGGCCCCTCAGTTCCAGCAGGACAGGGAACTGCTGCAGAGAGTCCAGCGCAGCCACCAAGATGCTGGAGGGAGTGGAGCATCTCCCGTGTGAGGAAAGGCTGAGGGAGCTGGGGCTCTGGAGCTGGACAAGAGGACACTGAGGGGGGACTCATTGCTGGGGATCAATATGGAAAGGGGCAGTGTCAGGAGGATGGAGCCAGGCTCTGCTGGTGACAACCAGGGACAGGACAAGGGGCAATGGGTGCAAACTGGAACACAGGAGGTTCCACTTCAATATGAGCAGAAACTTGTTGGTGGTGAGGGTGGCAGAGCCTGGCCCGGGCTGCCCAGGGGGGTTGTGGAGTCTCCTTCTGTGCAGACATTCCAACCCGCCTGGTTCCTGTGTAACCTCATCTGGGTGTTCCTGCTCCATGGGGGGATTGCACTGGATGAGCTTTCCAGGTCCCTTCAACCCCTGACACTCTGGGATTCCTTCCTCTCAGCACACAGCCCGTTCTCACAGCCCAGCGGTTCCCATCACAGGGGAGGCCAGAACACGGGGCCGTTTCCAGCAGTGGTGACGAGCCACCGCCCCGAGCCCCTTCACCCTCACCTCAGCAACTCAAGAGGAGCCCGTGGGCCCCCAACCCACCCTCGTATGCTCAGGGCTGTACATACCAACCGCCAGGACACCGCAGCACGGAGCGGGGAGCGAGAAGGGCACAGACCCCCGCTCTCTCCCAGCGGCCTCGAGCAGCCGCCCCCTCAGCGCGGTCGCGAAAAGGGCGGGAAGCGGCTGCAGAGGCGGGCGGGGTGGCGCGGATGCGCATGCGCTATGGAGAGACCACCGGCGAGGGGGCGTGTCCTGAGGCGGCGGGGCGGGGCCGGGGGCGGGGCTGCCGCGGGTGCCCAGCGCCGCCGCTGGCGCGGAGGGCAGTCACCGCCTCGGCCGCGACAGGTGTGCGGGACCCGCCTCCGGCCGCCGCAGGTGCGTGGGGTGCGGGGGGCGCGACCGGGCGGCGGGGACGGGACGGGGGAGTCCTGTTGTTGCGGGGCTGCTCAGAGCGGGATCTCCTCCGGGGGCTCCCGCTGGGCCGCGGGCTCTGGCGGTGCCCGCAGCCCCTGACCCGCCGCAGAGGCAGCTCGGAGCCGGGCGCCCCCTCCCCAGCCCCCGGCAGGGGGGCACCGGGGCTGCGCGGGCTGGGGGGGCGAGGCGGGACAGCCCCGTCCCGCCGCTGCTCGGTGCGGGGCCCGTCAGGTGCTTCAGGGCTCGGCCGGTGCTCACGGTGCCGGGGGGATGCGGGGCCGCCTCTGGAATTGTCGGGAATTGTCCCAGGATCCTTTAACCACCTCTAATAAACCACCCTGTGCCACTCTGGGGCAGGCGCCTATAGAAAGTTCTTCTTTCAGGACCTATGCAGATATGCGGGTTTTTATTTCACTGTTAAACTCTTAAAGTTACCAGATTTGGTGCGTTTTGTGGTTAAATCTCAGCCCCGCTCCTCTCAACACCTTGTTCTGGGTTCCCGTCCCCTCCTGCAATGTGCAGGATGCTCATGACCACGTTTAAATCGTAATACGTACGATACAGGACTATTTCCTGAAATGGATTGGAATCAATTATTCAGAAGAAGCAGCAAAAAAAGGACGGAGATGTTTGAATATGGAAGTATGAACATAGGGGAAAGTGCTAAGGATGTGGAATGGTGCTAAAAATGTGGGAGCACGAGTTTCAGGGCATCTCAGTGTTCTGGTTTGTGTCTTTTCTAGTGACTAAGATTCCAAATATGCTTCTTAACTTTCCATTTGAACATCTGAGCAGTAGCTGCTGCCTTTATAAAGAGGGGTTTTTTTGCCAAAACAGGCCTGATTGTCTTAATATGGCTTTAGTGGAGAAAAGGGTAGGGAAACGGAACAAAAACAATGGGGAGAAAATGCGTCCACAAAGAGCTGCAGTGGAATGTCTGGGCATCAAACCCGGCTTATTTTCTGAACAATTCAACTGGATTTTGATGTCCTGGTGTTTTACTGACGCTGTCCTTCCGTGTAAGGTGTGTGTCAATGAGAGACCTGTTATCTCTGCCAAGGGAATAGTGAAACCCTGCGACTGTTCCCGGCAGAACGGGCTCCGTGTTGTCAAAGGCCATTTAAACTGCAGAGTGGGGCTCCAGGTGATCTCTTGTTGGCTCAAGATTAATCATAAAGCAGAGTTTAAACGGTAGCATTACACGGCTGATTCCGATTTCCTTTTGAATGGGGACGTATTTTTCAGAAGTCAATTCTTTCTGTAATCTCGATGTATTTCTGTGGCTTTATTAAATCCGTAGGCTAAATGCTTGCTGCTGGGCATCCCCACTAGGGACGGCATCCTGTAATCATAGAAATGCTCATTTATTTCCATGTGCAACATGCTTTTTAAAAAGGGAGAAAATTGCACGCTCCTCTTATATTCTAATGAGACGCTTTTCCTTTGCGGGTGATCGTTGTGCAGTTGGCACGGGTCGATAACTATTTTAAGGCAGCCACATGGAGAGTTTGCAGCTTCACAGACGAGGGGAACTTGGTGCTAAAGCCTGAATTTCAGAAAGTATCCGTGTTTCTCGTGCCCATGGGAAGGGGCAGCATTTCAGGGACTGCCCGGAGCGGGAGATGCGGCTCTGAAGCCGCAACTGGAACTGTAACGCCGATGAGTTCCAGCGTGTTTCAACATCACCACGAAAATCCAGCGTGACTCTTCTCATTTGCCACGATACTTCAACCTGTACATCTAAAAGCACCATCTAAATCGCTGTCTCGACACAACACGTGCTAGCACGGCGTGGCATTCTCTCTATGACATCAGGTGGATTACGGAATGGTGGAAAGGTCTCATTCTCCTGCCGTACCCCCAGGACAGCGACGTCTCTGTGTTGTCTGCAGCAGCGGGAAGGGAACCGCTGGGACTCAGAGCCGGCGAGATGCCGCTTGCTGCGGCTCAGTTCTTGCCACAGCTCAATTCTTGCCGCAGCCAAATTCTTCTGGGCTGAGGCGTTACAGAATCCCGAGTCTTTGTCATTTCTGAGCAGCCGCATTCCAGAGATGTGTTCTTTTCCTACGTTTGACTGTTCTTAACTCGTCTTAAGGTGCTTCCATGTACAGTGCGACCTATGCTCAGGCTTCCACGGTACGAATCAGTTAAGGAAATTGATGGAAAACGTGCGAAAGAGCTCAGCCTGCCTGGTGTTGGCGTTGCAGGATGGTCAGTGCGCTTGCTGCAGGGATAAAAGAAAGGGGGAAAAAGGAAAGGCGTTGCCCCACGAGCTTTATTTTGGTCTTATCAGTGAACTCCTTAAATTAACCTCCCCTCCTTTCCTCCTCCGTGAAACTAAGTATGTAAAAAACCATACAAATCTGATATAGTCTTGCTGGCTTCTGTGGGGAGAAGCTGTACAAAATCTCTTCCCGTTTCTAACAGGACAGGGGAGTTAAAACTATTCCTTTAGGTAACCGATAGCAATTGCAACACGAGGTTTACAGCTGCCTCCCTGAACGCAAGATGTGTTTCAGCTCCCAGAGGAAACGGCTGCTGCGTTAAGAATGAACAGCACATGAGTGAATGAAAAATGTTTGCATAGGAATTACATCCTCTTAGGTTTCATAACTCGAGCCTTCTTACATAAACGCCAGCACATTTGGTTTAGAAACCAGAACAAGAGAGGGCATATTAGGGCTTCCTGGAGCCTGGAGGAAATACAGAGCTTCATGTTGGCGTCCTCCTCAATCACAGTGCGTCTCACTCCTGCCTTGCGGCTTCTCATTGTGGCCGGTGTTTTATCAGCGGCACCATCTCAATGGCATCTGCAGAGGAAATGATAACTTTAATATGATCCTTTTTTTTTTCTGAGTTAGTTGATGGATGAGATGAGAGAGTCCAGTGCAGGGCAACCAAGGTGCTGGAGGGAGTGGAGCGTCTCCCGTGTGAGCAAAGGCTGAGGGAGCTGGGGCTCTGGAGCTGGACAAGAGGACACTGAGGGGGGACTCATTCCTGGGGATCAAGATGGAAAGGGGCAGTGTCAGGAGGATGGAGCCAGGCTCTGCTGGTGACAACCAGGGACAGGACAAGGGGCAATGGGTGCAAACTGGAACACAGGAGGTTCCACTTAAATCTGAGCAGAAACTTGTTGGTGGTGAGGGTGGCAGAGCCTGGCCCAGGCTGCCCAGGGGGGTTGTGGAGTCTCCTTCTCTGCAGACATTCCAACCCGCCTGGTTCCTGTGTAACCTCATCTGGGTGTTCCTGCTCCATGGGGGGATTGCACTGTGTGACCTTTCCAGGTCCCTTCCAACCCCTGACACTCTGGGATTGTGTGAGATCCCGAATATCAGGGCTCGGTGGCTCTAGCACGCCGGGAGCACCTGGGTGGTGATCGACTATCAAAATCACTTTGTGATTTACCTTTCCGCTCACATAATTCGTATTACTGACCCTCTACTTCCTTCCTGAACAGGTATTGGTGATAAGATGGAGCCCTCCCCATTTAATAGAAGACAGTGGACTTCACAGTCTTTGAAAATCACTGCGAAAGAGCTTTCTCTAGTCAACAGGAGCAAGTCATCAGCCCTGGTGGAGCGGTTCTCCAAGTAAGTGCTGGAGGCTGCTGAGCACCAGCTGCACTGAGACTCACGGCCGGAACCCTCAACACCACCAACACTTGCTTTGCTTCTTAAAAATAACACAGCTCCATAGGCATTTGAGTTTCTGGTTTGGGCAGATTTTAGTGCTGACATTATATTGATTCAGCATTCAGGATGATCATATCTTTTTTCTTTCTGCTGTCAGAAAATATGATGTTTTCTGTCCAACTACAAATTGCAGTTGTTTTTGAGGGCAGAGTGGCGGGATGTAGGAGGCTATTGCCATTTCATCACACAGAATCACAGAATGTTACGCAGGTTTCTCTGTTAACACGGCGTTTCCTGCCTGGTACTATAAAAAGTAGCAGTAGCGCTTTATCGGTTAATTGGACACCAGTTAGAAATGGTCGTTCTCACTGCGATGGGTGTTGCAGGGGTTCACAGGACCTGTGCTCTTCATGTTTGTCCCTTCAGATGTCTCATGAAACATATGTAGAGAAGGAATGTTGCCCTTCACTTTACTCTGAGGGATGGACGATGGGCTACAGCAAACCATAAAGTGATATCTTATCCACTGAAAAAGCGAAGTGGTAGCAGCCTAAACATGTTTTCTAGCAAAGCTTTTCTTTAAATATCTACAGTCCAGCTTGGATTTCCAATGGGATTTGGGCAACCGGGTCTCCCAGGTTATTGCATTCATAATGTAGTGAGGTTTTGGAGTATTGAAATCTTGAGTGTGGGAGAAACTTTATGACATCTATAGGGGAAAGACAGTTGCAATCTGGACTCTTTAAGTTACCCTTTAAGTACTGTGTCCAAGGGAGAAGCTGCTTGCTTTGACCGCTCTTGTTAAAAGGTAATTTATTCACTCATTGAAGCTTGATTACAGAACCTGGTCATCTTGCTAAATGTTGATAATCCTTTGAAAAGGGCTTACTGGAAATAATCCAAACTGCTATTCCTTAATCAAGTGGGGTCCCGCTGCATAAGCAGCGTCGGTTCCTCGGGAAAACACCGTCCTGCTTACGGGCTTTGCCAACACTGACACTCGCAGGGAGGAGCAGAGTTCTTCTAAATTGCTGTTACCTAAATATTTGATTATGAGGATGTTTTTTCCATTCCAGATAGTGTTTAGATGGTCAGTTCTGTCAGGCAGAGCAGAGACCTCACCAGCGTGACTCACCGAGCGGTGCTGATGGGGATTCGGCCACCCCGGGTTGTTTTCAGTGCGGTACTTCACTCTCATCCCCGTGTCTCTGTTGATCCCTCTTCCTCCATAAGTCCATCTCACAGCACGTCACACACAAATTTTGGACCCTTTATAGCACAGAGACATAGGTTAATATATTTGTATTGATTTAAGAGGGCCAGCTACACTCCGTTAGCATTCGGTCTGTACAGTAAATGCAAGTTGGAGAGCAAAAATTAAGGGTGCAATTTGTCTACTTTATATTGTCACAAGAGGGGAGATCTACATAGGAGAATATAATACACATCAGGGAAAAATGAATTGATATAAAGAAAAATTAGTAATAGAGCAGGGATCTGCACATAAGGACCTTTTTCCTTGAAGGAACTGAGCCTGTGATATGCATTAGTTATTGGTTTGATACCAGCAATTATTTAGTCTGAAGCTAATGACTGTTATATTAGTGCATCACTTCCTGTAACATATTCCCAGCTGTATCAAAAGCAGAATTCCGCAGATAAGAGAGACACAAACATCATTTTCCCAAGCAGACGTTGGGTGATCTCTTTAAAAAGCAGCGCTCTGCTTACAAACAGCGAAACGCGTCCCATCCGACCAATTAGTGCCTTTGACGAGCGCGGCGCGGTGATTAGCGGGGCCGCGTGCTGGCCTGGCGTGGGCTGCAGATTGCCCGGAGTTTTCTAGAGCTTCTTAAAGGACTTTGATTCATGATCCAGGGTGGCTTATCTGCGCAGGGCTGTGATTACTGCTGGGACGGTTCAGCTGCTCGGGAGGCGACTGCTGAATCGGTGCCGTTTACAACCCAGCGGAGTAAAATAAACTGGCACTTATGTCGATGTTCTGCGTATGCCAAGCTGTAATTTGTTACGGTTCGGCAGCTGCTGTATAAATAGCTGAGTTATTCCTGCGAGGGGGCACAGCAGACAGCTGGGTGGCGGAGACAATACAGCTATTCCAAGGTAAACTGTGTTGGAGAATTAGAGTGCTTGGGTAATGAAAAATATTAATGTATGCTATTATTGTAAACTGCGTGACTTAAAATGTATCAGTGGCTTTGCATTGTTGTGCTGTTATTTGCTGCTGGTTTTCCAGCCTCTGCTTTTATTCGGGAAGTGCACAGAATGCTTGGGGGGTGAATTCATACCTGTCTTCAAGAGCATTCACTGTTCTGGCTAAAAACTGTTCTTTTCCTTTTTCTCCTGTATCTTGAAGGTATCAGAAAGCAGCTGAAGAAGCCACTGCTGAGAAGAAAAGAAGCGTGAGTATTTGTTTTCTGGGCAATAAGAACAGGTCAGCTACACGCAATGCAAGCAGAACAGATCAGCTACACACGGTGTTGCTGGGACGGTTGGTTTGGTGAATATCAAACTCGCTGCCGTGTATCCTACAGCAAACTTGGCTTAGGCGGAGTGTTTGCTTTTGACTCGCTCCTCCTGCCCTTTCCCGGTGTGAATGAAAGGGAGGAAAACCAAGCGCCTTGCCCACAGCGACATGTTGAGTCACTAGTTCACTGCTGAGCACAAGGAGTCAACCACACACTTGAATATGCGCCGCTTTGTCCTTAGCTGCAGGCGGTTGTGTGGTACCTCTGCCTTTCCTAACCGAGTTGAAAAGCCTGCTCAAGCAAAGCTGCCAGCCTCTTGCAAATCTAACGGGTGTCTTTGATGGCTGTAGATTGCACTAAGGGGGGTGTTTTCTGAAGGGCTTTCAGGGTTTCCAGACACCCCTGGGTGGAGGAGAGACACCATGTTTGGGTGGTACATCATTTCTGGATGGTACAGCCACCGTGTTTGGGTGGTATATTGTGTTTGGGTGGTATATTGTGTTTGGGTGGTATATTGTGTTTGGGTGGTATATTGTGTTTGGGTGGTATATCGTGTTTAGGTGGTATATCGTGTTTGGATGGTACAGCCACTGTGTTTGGGTGGTATATCATGTTTGGATGGTACATCATTTCTGGATGGTACAGCCACCGTGTTTGGGTGGTATATTGTGTTTGGGTGGTATATTGTGTTTGGGTGGTATATCGTGTTTGGGTGGTATATCGTGTTTAGATGGTACATCATTTCTGGATGGTACAGCCACTGTGTTTGGGTGGTATATCGTGTTTGGGTGGTACAGCCATTGTGTTTGGGTGGTACCTCGTTTCTGGATGTTACAGCCATCATGTTTGGGTGGTATATTGTGTTTGGATGGTACATCATTTCTGGATGGTACAGCCACTGTGCTTGGGTGGTACATCATGTTTGGATGGTACATCATTTCTGGATGGTACAGCCATTGTGTTTGGGTGGTATCTCATTTCTGGATGGTACAGCCACCATGTTTGAATGGTACCTTCATCATTTCTGGATGGTACAGCCATCGTGTTTGGGTGGTACCTCATTTCTGGATGGTACAGCCACCGAGTTTGGGTGGTATATCGTGTTTGGGTGGTACAGCCATCGTGTTTGGGTGGTACCTCATTTCTGGATGGTACAGCCACCATGTTTGAATGGTACCTTCATCATTTCTGGATGGTACAGCCAACAAGTTTGGGTGGTATATCGTGTTTGGGTGGTACAGCCATCGTGTTTGGATGGTACATCATTTCTGGATGGTACAGCCACCATGTTTGCATGGTACCTTCATCATTTCTGGATGATGCAGCCATTGTGTTTGGGTGGTACATCGTTTCTGGATGGTACAGCCACCATGTTTGAATGGTACTGTCATTGTTTCTGGGTGGTACAGCCTCACATTCCCTCTGTACCTGCACTGCTCGCCTTGGGCTGGTCAGGGGACGCTGCCCAACACACCAGGCACTGCGATTGCAGGTCTTTGTGTAAGCAGATCCTCTGTTTAGTTTTTATTTAAAAGCCTACCGATAGTTTCAGGATTGGGGAGTCATTCTTTTCCTGTTTGGGATAAAATAAGCATTCTAAAAATTACTCTCCAGTCTTGCAATTTCTTCATGGATCGTGTGATGAGGGAACAGGCAAACCTTGAGCAAGAATGTATGGTGCTGTGAAGTATCCGGGACCCCGCAGGTGCCACATCCAGACGTGTCCCTGTGGAAACCCGCTGCACAATTTTCAGTACTTCTGTTATATTCCAACATTTGCCCTCTAACTTTAGTACTTTCTTTGAACCGCGGTCAGCAAGCCGATCTTTTTTTGAAGTCTAGGTGGATTCAAGTTAATTTGCAAAGCAGCGTTCAAAATGTGACCAGAAGAGTAATAGGGTGAGAGACTTAAATCCTAATATAGCTGCTAATCCTGTTTAATTCCTATAAGCCTCGCAGACCTGCTCCACTTGCAGTGGGTTTGATACGTAGGGGTCTCCATAAGGGAGAGAACAGCAGCGCAGGGGTGGCTGGTGTGAGATGTGAATGAATCAAACACGGGGAGAGGTAACGACTTGTAAGCAAAACGAGCCTGAAAAGCGCTTGAATACGGGAGGAACTACTGCTCCATGTATTGCCATTGACTCTTGTAACCCAAACACTGCTGTAAACTGACAGTAGCAATACACAACTCCAGCAAAGCAGGGGCTGCCGAGAGCTCATCTGCAGCTTTTTGGAAGGCATGTTAATTGTTGTCTCCTGAAGCAGCTGCAAGACATTGCAGAGTTTGGAGCCCCACCCAGCCCTGCTCTGGCTGCTTGGGCTGCTGCTGCTGCTGCCTGCAGGTTCTGAGGCTGGAGACCCTGGGGGGATTCTGGTCCCCTCTCCCCACGTGTGGATTCTGGTCCCCTCTGCCCCACGTGTGGATTCTGGTCCCCTCTCCCCATGTGTGGATTCCGGTCCTCTCTCCCCAATGTGTGCATTCTGGTCCCCTTCTCCATGTGTAGATTCTGGTCCCCTCTCCCACGTGTGGGTTCTGGTCCCCCCTCCCCACGTGTGGATTCTGGTCCTCTCTCCCCCATATGTGGATTCTGGTCCCCTCTCCCCACGTGTGGGTTCTGGTCCCCTCTCCCCATGTGTAGATTCTGGTCCCCACTCCCCACGTGTGGATTCTGGTCCCCGCTCCCCCACGTGTGGATTCTGGTCCCCACTCCCCCACGTGTGGATTCTGGTCCCCTCTCCCCACGTGTGGATTCTGGTCCCCTTCTCCACATGTGGATTCTGGTCCCCTCTCTCCCACGTGTGGATTCTGGTCCCCTCTCCCCCATGTGTGGGTTCTGGTCCCCTCTCCTCCATGTGTGGATTCTGGTCCCCTCTCCCCCACGTGTGGATTCTGGTCCCCTCTCCCCCACGTGTGGATTCTGGTCCCCTCTCCCCATGTGTGGATTCTGGTCCCCTCTCCCCCATGTGTGGGTTCTGTTCCCCTCTCTCCACATGTGGATTCTGGTCCCCACTCCCCCATATGTAGATTCTGGTCCCCTTCTCCACGTGTGGATTCTGGTCCCCTCTCCCCAATGTGTGCATTCTGGTCCCCTTCTCCATGTGTAGATTCTGGTCCCCACTCCCCAATGTGTGGATTCTGGTCCCCTGTCCCCAATGTGTGGATTCTGGTCCCCTCTCCCCCACGTGTGGATTCTGGTCCCCTCTCCCCATTGTGTGGATTCTGGTCCCCTCTCCCCATTGTGTGGATTCTGGTCCCCTCTCCCCAGTGTGTGGATTCTGGTCCCATCTCCCCCATATGTGGATTCTGGTCCCCACTCCCCCACGTGTGGATTCTTGTCTCCTCTCCCCCATATGTGGATTCTGGTCCCCACTCCCCCACGTGTGTATTCTGGTCCCCTCTCCCCACGTGTGTATTCTGGTCCCCTCTCCCCAGGTGTAGATTCTGGTCCCCTCTCCCCCATATGTGGATTCAGGCCTTTTGTGTGGCATTTAACTCATTAGAGCTGGACTCCCTTTTTCCTTATAAGGCCATCCTGTTTGCTCACTTCCTGCTTTAGCTCCTGATTTTTCTCTTCTCCCCCCTCCTTCCTCTCCCATCCTGGATGCTTTCTCCATGTGGCACAGTTGTAACTATTCACAGCTGTCTGAAAAAGCAGAGAGCTGCCATCAGCGCTGAGCCTTGAACTTCCTTTCGCGGAGAAAGGAAGCGCTTTAATGCTTCATCAGCCACATAACTGGAATTAACTTCTTGTTCTTTGCAGAGCGCAGAAAACCTTCCCCCTCATTTAAGAAGGGGGAATCTGAGTGTACTCAAGAAGAAGTGGGAGAATCCAGCGCTGGGAGAGGAGTCTGGGAAGGAAACGCAGCGAAGCAGCGGTGCTGAGGTTCGGCGCAGGGTCGGCAGCCCCGGAGCAGCGGGGAGCAGCCCCACGTCCCCCCCAGGGACGGAGCAAAACCCGGGGGCTGGTGCCACCGCAGCCACCTGGGCCCCGTCGGGCACCCCTGGGCAGCTGCCCTGTCCCGCTGCGGCCAGCGCAACGTCGAGAAGCCACTCGGTGGAGAGCGGTCAGATGGAAAACTGCCTGCGAGAGCCCAGGGAGGTGGAGAAGCCCGAAGGCAGCGAGAGCGCCGACTCTTCGGCGAAGATCGAGAAATACAGCGTCCCGCTGAACAAGCTCAAGATGATGTTTGAGAAGGGGGAAGCGGCTCAGGGCAAGGTAAGGGTCTGTCCCTTCGGATCGTGAGAGAAACTAAACTCCGCTGCCCCTCGGGCACCAAGAAAAGTCCGTGGAGAGGGAGTGGCTCCCAAATATTGACTCTGCAAATAGTTGTAGGCATTGTTTTACTTGAAACATAATGAAGCTGGTGTTAATAACGTATTTGAGCTACACAAATATGTGCAGAGTGCTTGGGGCTGCGCTATTTTTGATTGTAAAGTTAATTTGCTCGTGAAGGGGCTAGAAGGGAAAAATAAGTACGGAATGCTTTCTTTTTTAAGTTGGGGTGGTTTATGTATTTTCTGAAGATTGAGTTATGTAAACATGAATTGTGTAAATATATGTATATATTTTTATATATATAAAAGAATAACTGTTTGAAGTGAGCTCAACAGTCCCGGGCGGGTACAGTTGAGATGGAAGCGCTGCCAGAATTCAGAGGGTTTTTTATATATGTATCAGTATGTGAGTCACAGAATATGCACATAGATACGTGCTGTGAAATCTCCCCATCTTTTCCTGCCGGTCCCTCATCTTCCTATCTTAACAAATGTTTCTTATCGAAAAAAGAATCCTCACGGGGCGGGGAAAAAATAAGCAGAGATAGCCAGACAAGCTCCTGCCTTCACGAGTTTTGACTTGCAAATGCACAGGGCTTGCATTTTCCTACAACTGCTCATGAAATCTGATCCTGCATGTGGACTGCAGACTGTGTCCCGGGGGAGAATTGCTTAACTAGAAAATGAGTTGCATATGCTGGGGACTTGCAACATAGTCCCGGGGCCTTGATGCTGGTGGATTTTCCAGTTTTCTCATAGTTTCCTATAGTTCTGGCTTTGTTTGGCTGCGAGTGGTTTTCTTGCAGCATTGAGCGAAACGAGCACGTTTTGGTACAAAAGTTGGTTTGCCAACAGGCTTCAGGTGAGCGTTTCTGCGATAAAACGTGAGTTCTGGGTCTGTATGTCACGATTTCACAAGGATTTTGGTGGGTTTTGTCCCGATAGCGCTGCTCTCACCTCCTACTGCAGGGTCCGTAGGGCAGGATTCCATAGGAAGGAACCGTTGTGCAGATGGGCTCCAAGCGGCTTTATCTTCACCTGGGGAATAAATCAGAGGGGGTGTCTTTGTAGTTAGAAAGCACTATGGTAAGATCTATGGTTCTGGGAGTTTATCTGTGGATGGTGTCACATAGTCACATATCATGAAGTTTGGAGCTATGGGGTTTTTTCACTAAGCAATGGTGTCAATTTGGGTAACTGCAAGTTGCCTTTTCCATTTATGAGCTCTGCCCATTGATAAACCCCTGGTTTAAGTGCAACAAGGTGTCATAGAATCACTTAGGTTGGAAAAGAACTTTAAGATCGAGTCCAACCATAAATGTAGCTGAGAGACAGCCCTTTTCCTTGGTATTTTCTTAAGACTTAAGGTAGAGGTGCTGTCAGAGCTTTGCTGACAAACATCTGTATAAACGAAGTAGCTGTAACTTCATGGCAGTAAAGATAAAAGGACTTTTCTGGTTGCTGGGCAAGGCTGTGACAAGAATCCAGATTAGAGCCTGGATTTCCTGACTCCATCGCCCGCCCTAAAGAAACCTGTTTTCAGGATTATGAGCAAAACCTCCTAGTTTATTCATTTAGTCCTTCAGGTCTCGCTCCGTCTTCTGCAATTGAGACACAAGGCAGATCTTAATTAGTTGTGTCTTCCTGGAAAAAAAATGCCCTAACCATGTTATAGTCAGGAATGTCGGTCTAAATAGGCTCAGCACAAAGCTAAGGCTGAACATCAGGTCTTTTATCAGCTTCAAAGAATCCTTCCTGTAAGTGATAGCGACAGCGGACTCAAGATCAGAAGAGCGAGCAAGCAGATCTAAAATACTTCTTTGAAAGTCCCCTCCAGGTTGGTTTCTGGTTTTCCTTTAAGGTAAAAACTTACTGTCTTGTGTGGCCAACCTGGTGTGCGGGGTCACATTTGACACAGTTAGTATTGAATGGAGTAGGTGTAGCTTTTATTTGGTCTCTTGCCCAACGACTCTTTGCGCCGCGGGCGAAACGCTGCGAACGCTGTTTGTGGTGCCTCTGCACCCACCTCTTTTGTCTTAGAACCTCGGGGCTTTCCAGACGTGAGTATTTTATCTCGTTTACAGGCAGCAGAAGCTGTGACGTGGGAGTTGTGGCTGTAAACTGAGGGGGAAATGAATAAGACTGGGGGTCAGGGATCCCTCCATGTGAAGGTGTCACCATAATCACCCTAATTACTCACAGTGGTCAGTGTGTTGATTGTAATGAAAGTGCCTCATCTTCCCTTTGTTAAACGTTTCTTGTCTATTACTCTACTTTTTCCCCCACAATATAAAACTGTTGGTGTAAAATCTACACAACGATGTAGGTTTTAGTACCAAGACTTGTACAGAAATATCTCTGAACTCTCACTAAAGCGTGTTGGATTTTCACTGATGGTCTTATACAGCTTATCTCCAGTTCTTCGAGTACAAATGGGACAACTGTAGCTCTCTGAGGTGGCTCTTGGTGAAAATATGGAGGGTTTTGGTTGCTTGGAAGAAAACATTGATTTTGTGCGTGTGTCTGGATGAGCTCTGGACCCCGCTCCAGAATTGCTGTTGGTGGGCGCTGAGCAAACACGTGGTGTAATTGCTTGACAACACACCGGCCTCTTGCCAACTCTTATGTAGAGCTTGAATTTGTTTAATACTTCATTTCAGTGATAATTCTTTGTCTTCTCAACATGAGGGCAGCTCAGTGTGACGTTACTGGAGAATGACTACATTGAAAATGAATTGAAATGAGATTCTGAAACAAAAGTGAATGAGAAGCAGCAACCCAAACGGATTTCCAATCCTGATTTCTGTCTTTTTCTCCTGAAAAGTGCTGATGGTTTCTTCCAGTGAGGCTGGAATTGCAGATGCTGGATCTAAATTACATGAATTACAAGGCATATCAGGGATAAGAGGGTCATTAGGGGCAGTCAACATGGCTTCACCAAGGGGAAGTCGTGCTTGACCAACCTCATTGACTTTTCTGAGGGCATAACAAGATGGATGGATGATGGCAGAGTGGTGGACGTGATCTCCCTTGACTGGAGTGAGGCATTGACACCGTCTCCACAGCATCCTCACAGCTGAACTGAGGGAGTGCGGGCTGGATGAGCGGGGAGTGAGGTGACTGCGAACTGGCTGAAGGGAAGAAGCCAGAGAGTCATGGTCAATGGGCAGAGTCCAGTTGAGGCCTGGATCCAGTGCAGTGCCTCAGGGGCAGTGCTGGGGCCGGTGTTATTCAATATATTCATCAATGATTTGGACGAGGGAATAGAGTGACTGTCAGCAGGTTTGCTGGTGACACCAAGCTGGGAGGAGTGGGTGACACTGAGAGCTGTGCTGCCATCAGAGACCTGGACAGGCTGGAGAGCTGGGGGGGGCGAAATGTAATGAACTAGAACAAGGGCAAGTGTAGAGTCTTGAATCTGGGCAGGAACAACCCCAGGTTCCAGTGTAAGTTGGGGAATGAGCTATTAGAGAGCAGCGTAGGGGAAAGGGAGCTGGGCGTCCTGGGGACAGCAGGGTGAGCATGAGCCAGCACTGGGCCCTTGTGGCCAGGAAGGCAATGGGACCTGGGGTGGGTTGGAAGGGGGTGGTCAGTAGGTCAGAGAGGTTCTCCTGCCCCTCTGCTCTGCCCTGGGGAGACCACACCTGGAATCTTGTGTCCAGTTGTGGCCCCTCAGTTCCAGCAGGACAGAGAACTGCTGCAGAGAGTCCAGCGCAGCCACCAAGATGCTGCAGGGAGTGGAGCATCTCCCGTGTGAGGAAAGGCTGAGGGAGCTGGGGCTCTGGAGCTGGACAAGAGGACACTGAGGGGTGACCAGTTAAAATGCCCTTGGATCTAGATTGCAAACTTGTTTTTTCATATGTAGCTTTGTTACTCGCGCTGTGTGCAAGAAAATGTGTGTGTGGTGATGTATTACTGAAAAAAACAAAACCCAACACCCCCCCCCCCAATAAAATAAATAATGATGAAAAAAACAAACCCAGGGTAGTGATAAAAGTCAAGATATTCAAGTGGGGTTTGCGTCCTCAAAGGATCTTGTCTTCAAGTGTATTCTGCCAATAATCATCTTTGTCTACCAGTCAAAAGTGAGACCCTTTGAATGAGAAGTGTCTGAGTTGTTGTGGGCTGGAGGTGACATAAAAGCAGACACAGGTGGAGTAAGAGTAATCGAAGGCCAGTTTGCGCAGAATGTGGAATCTGCGAGTCCGTACAAGTGTGCAGACACTCCCAAACTGAACCCTGGACACACTCCGGGGAAGGAAAAGCCTTGTCATAGCTAAGCTCTTTTCCAGCAAGAAAAGTTACCAAAGGCTTAAACCACAGAAATAGAAAATATTTCTCAGGCTAATGGAAAAAGAGGCTTTCCAGCTGCTTTCTCTTTTCTTGCTGAAGCTGAGATTTTGTGTGCCGAAGCAGCCTGATTTTTCACAGTGATTATCTTACAGTGCAGTTCTGTTAAAATATAACTTTGGAATTTCCTTCAGTTTGGTGACCGGCAGTTAAGAAACTTCTTGGAAGTTGGGGCAGGGGGGGATGTGTGGTTGGAGCATCTTGCCAAACCTCCCTGCGTTTGCCTCCATCTGCATTTCCAGCTGGCTCTGATTTAACTCTTCCTAGGGAGGGAACAAAGGTTCTACCACCTTCTAGTATTTTATAGGTTGACTTTCAGGTGTGCAAACAACTTATCTTGCTGAAGTCAAATTACGCTCTGCACTTCATGAGTATTTATTAAAGCTGCTGAAATGTCTTTCTGCAGTTTGTTAGATTTTGGGGAGCTGATCTCAGTGAACGAGTTTGAAATGAGATTGAGGCGGCCAGAGCATCTGTGTGGTTGTGTCCAGCACCGCGGCCTCGCACAGACTGATTATCCGGGATATCTGAGAATATTTATCTCTGGCACTCTCCTGCTTAAGCTTCAGCCTTATCAGACCTAATTAGGGAGTTATTTGGTACGAAACACACGAGCTATCCAAATCAAAACAAGTAACTTTAGATAACTTTTAGTACAACAGTATTTATTCTCCTTCCTGTTGCTGAAGATCAGTGTGAATTTGTGATAGCTCAGTCCTGTGCTTCTCTGACTTCTCCACAAAGATAACTGGTCAAAGCGCATCCACTGCCCTCTCCAAGAAAGTGTTTTCCAGGTGACAGGGTCAGGTATTCTGTGATCAAACTTGATATTGGTTAAATAAGATGTCACCTGCTAGACTTGTTTATTCCAGTAAAGCAGATTTGCTAGTGACACCTGTGCATCTTAAAGGATTATACGCGACAAGCTGGGGTTGTCCCAGCAGCCGATAGGTGGGTCTTGTCTCTCCAGGTCCCCAGGGAGCCGAGGAAGCCGGCGGCAGGCAGGAGGATTTCTGAAAACAGCCTCTCTTCGGAGGACTTCGATGTTGGCCAAGGGGAGAAGAGCCGTAGTACATCAGGTCAGTAAAGCTCGCGGTTTGGGGGGGTTGTTTTGGTTGTTTTTTCAGAAATGGAGGGAAGTGCTGCCATCTTCCATCTGTAAGGCCTGTGGGAACATCGTATTTAATGGCTTAAGTCTTGCTGTGGATTTTAAAGCATTATACCCTTGAGCACGGGAAACGGAGGCACAGGAGATAACCAGTGAGTTGAGGAACAGAACCTGTTTTTTTCCTGTGTCTTAATTCTAGAACCACTTTTAATAGACTAATTCAGAAGGTATTGAACAGCCAGACCATGTGCCTTCTTCCCTCTGGCTTTCACTCTCATCCCTCCTGCCTTCTCCAGACACAGATAATTACAGACAGACTTACAACCTGAGCAAAATTATGTCCTTTTCATATGTTTGGAGACTCTCTTTTAACAAAGCGTTCACAATCTTTTGTATTTTCAGCCTATGGCTAATATTATATCTCACTGTTTAGAGATGCGCGTTGTGTCCTTATTTGAGCGATACTGGAATGGCAAGAACTGCTTATGATTGTTTATTGTCCCCAAGAGGAACCTTAATGACTTGTACAGCTTTTTAGTCATTCAAGGCCACTAGCTAGTGAAAGGTCTTTTTTTAATCATGCTTTATTGGACAATTAAGCTGTTACTGGAGGCCTGACCATTGTAGAAGGAAGTCAGATAGCAGAGCGATCACAGGAGTTGGCTTTTGAAACCAATTTGCTAATGTCTGACAGCAAAAGTGAGAGATGGATGGCAAGAAATGGGGCGTAGTTCTGAGGGTCCGGAGATGGGCACCTATTTCTTTCCTCTTGAGTTAAAACCAGATGCCTCAAATGATCCTGCGAGACTAAACGGAATTATTTCATAACATGTTTGTTCTTGAGATCCTCATCTGTAACATGTCGTGATAAATCATTTCCATAGAGGAGGTGGAAGCGGCAGGTGCGACTTCCTTCCTCGCTTCCCATGTTTTCCCCAAAAGACTTTGACAATGATTCCGCTACAGGAATCAGGTACATTTCCATTTAGCCACTGTAGCAGCTGCTTGTGTTTGACAATAACAGTAAAACAATCTTCAAGGTTAAAACTATTTGCTCTCATTATGTCTGAGACCACCGGCTGGACGCTGCATCTGGTGAATATGCTACTTTTGCAACTTGCCGGATTAATGGCGAGATTTGGAGCAGAAATTTTTGAAGCATTTCTGTGCTTTTCCTATGTGGAATTTCTGTGGTCTTGGCAGCGGTGAAGGGATGGGATTTGTAAATCTTTCTGTAGGCAACTCTGCTGGTGTCGCTGAAAGTCGCCCTTTATTCATGGAGCTCTTTTTCTGGGGCATCTTGTAGATAATAGTCCAGCGCTCAGCCCAGAGAAGGCCGAGAGCAAGAAGAGCCTGGAGATGCCTCGCTTGACGGAAACGTCGATAAAGGATCGGCTGGCGAAGTACCAGGCAGCTGTGTCCAAGCAGGGCAGTTCCACCGGCCCCAGCGCTACGGTAAGTCCGTTCTTTGGCTTGCGTAGAAATGAACTTTTGTCCCAGCCGGAGGCTGGAAAGAAGATCTTATGGAAACCAGGCTCTTTGAAGATAATGCCATCTCCTTTCGCAAATAACTTTGTGGCCGTAGGAGTAATTTCTAGTGAAGATTTGCCTCTACCTACTGCAGGAAGAAATAGGTATTTGCATCTTCCTGGAGTAATCTGGGAAGTTTTCCAATGAATTAATTGCTGGAAACATAGCTGGCATTCTTTTTCTTTCTGCATGTTGGTAGGTCTCTGCATGTTTGTTTAAAAACAACACAACCAACCAAACTCCATCCTGTATCCAACATTAGCTAGAAGCTGAGGGAAACTGAGGCACAGCAAGATGGAGCGACTTTCAGTGTCATAGAATGTATAGAACCCTGATGGCTTGGCCTGACGCTTTGGCATCTCCAGTCAGTTTTCCTCCCTTTTGCCTTTCACCTCCCTTCAACTCTTCTCACCCATTATCCAAAGCCAGTTCAGTTCTTGCAGTAAATGAACTTATGCCAGTTTTGCAGATACTTGATCAGGAGCTCTGGGGCTCAAGTGATTTTCTGTTCCCTCCTTCCAGTTTTGGGTGATGATATGGGAGAGGATAGAAGAATTCAGTCTGTGAACAATTGGCTCCAGGACTGGTGCTACAGGCAGGGCTTTGGGTTCTTTGATAACGGCTGGTTTTACAAGACACCAGTCCAAACTGTGATACGTGGGAAAGGTTTATCTCGCAGGGACAAAATGATGCTGGGACAGGGATTAGCAGGGCTCATTTGGAGAGCTTTAAACTAGACTTGAAGGGGAATGGGGTTGGAGCTGGGCTTGCATCAGTAGGGCAGCACTCTAGAGCTGATGAAGGCTGGGAGGCCTCCCATACCCCTGGGGTGAAATGGGTGTGCTGAGCTCGCTCTCTGAAATGCCTGCACAGCAATGCGTGCAGCACGAGGAATAAGCAGGAGGAGGCAGAAACCTGTGTTAGGGCAGGAGATTATGACCTGGTGGCAATTACGGAGACGTGGTGGGACAGCACACATGGCTGGAATGTGCTCATGGATGGCTGTGTCCTTTCCAGAAAGACAGGCCAGCCAGGCGTGCTGGTGTTGTTGTTCTTTGTGTGAGAGAGCAACTGCAATGTATTGAGTATTGTCCAGGCACGGGTGAGGAGCGAGTTGAGAGTCTGTGGGTGAGAATTAAGGAGCAGGCTGGCAGGGGTGATACTATTGTGGGCATCTATTATAGGCACCAGATCAGGGTGAGGAAGTTGATGAGGCCCCTACAGACAGCTGAGAGCAGCCGCACAGTCACAGGCCCTGGTTGTGGTGGGGGATTTGAACTTCCCTGATGTTTGCTGGAAGGACTCGGCCGGCGGCCACAGTCCAGGAGGTTCCTCCAGTGCCTTGATGAGAACTTTCTGATGCAAAGGGTGGAGGAGCCGACCAGGAGAGGAGCCCTGCTGGACCTCATCCTCACTGACAAGGAGGGGCTGGTTGAGGCGGTAAAGGTTGAGGGCTGCCTCGGTTGCAGCGACCATGAGATGGTGGAGTTCAGGATCTCCTGTGACAGGAGCAGGATAGCAAGCAGAATTGCAACCCTGGATTTCAGCAAGGTAAAGGTTGTGGAATCTCCTATTCTGGAGACATTCAAAACCTGCCTGGACACCTTCCTGTGTAACCTCGTCTGGGTGTTCCTGCTCCATGGGGGGATTGCACTGGATGAGCTTTCCAGGTCCCTCCAACCCCTGACATTCTGGGTAATTAGGCC
Organism: Nesoenas mayeri; assembly: GCF_963082525.1. NCBI lineage: Eukaryota > Metazoa > Chordata > Aves > Columbiformes > Columbidae > Nesoenas > Nesoenas mayeri. The sequence continues at coordinate 2,154,675 of NC_137558.1, read as the reverse complement.
TGGATTAAACTGCTGGGCGCTTTGTTAGAGTCAGGCTGATGAGCAATGGTTTCTATGCATTGCAAGTGATGCAGGAAGGGGAGAGAGAGACGATGGACAGCATGTTTAGAGATGAATACATTTTAATTGTAATATTCAATTACATACCTGTTAGAGGTGTTTGGTTTTGTGCAGACCTGTTTACAAAAGCCACTAAGATGCTGGTGCTGGCGGTTGGTCATTTCTCTTCCTCGTTACAGAGAAGATACCTTGTGAAAGGCACATGTCTCTCTCCAATTATCTTGTATCCTATGGCAATAAAGAAAACACGAGGTTTCAGTGGATTTTTCTTTTGAAGTCTGAAAGATTCTTTTGTGGAACTCTTAAACAAGTCCTTTTTTCCAGAACAAACTCCTCAGTAAGTGCTGGCATTGCTTCCATGGAGCACGGTAAAATCCCACAGCCTCATCTTTGTTCTTCATTAGTATGTATCACTTACCAAGTTCATATAGATTTTTATGGCCTTTCTTTTATCACTGTATATACTAGGAAAACAGTTTTAAAAGATTTTAAGAAAAACAAAGCAAGTACATTCCTAGGGGAAAAGAACCCGTCAACTTTCAAGCGCTTTATTCTTTAGAATGAGATTCAAGGCAGTGACAGTGACCGCAAGAATTACAGATGTGAGCAGAAGGAGAATGTGCCACCAGGTGCTGAGGACCCCGTGTCCCGTCAGGATGGGGACAAGGTAAGATGCTCATGCTGGAGAAGCTCAAGGGCTTCACTTTAAGCAGAACTTGTTGTAGAAGCGCAGCTGGTGGAGTTATTCCGCATGCCATCTAGAAATGGAATACGAGCAGGTTATTGACACGCTGCAGAATTCCTGATATGTATATTTTAAATTGTTTTTTAGACTGTATCAGAATTATAACTGATCAAGTCTCTGTGAAGACTTCAAGCTGTCCTAGAGAATATCTTGAGACACATTTTAAGTTTTCTTGGAGCATTCCCCTGTTCTTTCAGTAATGACATGCCTGTATTTGGTTTGTTTGTGGATTTTTGGTGTTTGTGTTGGGGTTTTTTTTTGGTTTGTGTGACACAAGTAAAAGGAGTTTGTCCTTGTTTCTTCTGCATTTAGCGGCTAAATTTTGATAAAGGTAACTGAGAACGCCAGCTTGGGTTTGCTCCCAGTTTTGAGCCTCAGCTGCAAATTGAGACTAAATTACTCTGTGAATTAGAGATAATAAAGCACGCTCAAGCCTTTGTACGCTAAACCGGGGACAGCAGACGGGATAAAAGTAGCTGAATAAGAACTGGGGTACTGTGTGTCCCAGCCGTTGCGAGCACGTGGCAGCTGAATGCCAGGAGGGCTTTGAGAGCTTTCCAGCCTTGGTGGGCAAGGGGCCAAACTGCTGCTTTCAGCTGCTCCTCCGGGCAGCTGAGCAGCTTGTGTGCGCCTGGGCAGGGCTGCTCTGCGCTAAAAGGTGCGTTAATTAAAAGAACACCTGTTAAATCAGAGCATATCCCTGTCGTTGAAGGGGAGATTTGAATGAAATGCCTTGTGTTCAGCTGTAATTGGGATGGGGCTTGTTGAAGAGTCCAGGTGCAATAAAGAAGCTGAATAGGACGCTGAGAGCCAGGACTGTCCTTATGAAATGACGTGATGAACTTTGGAAACAAGCCTAATTAAAACTGCTACTAGTAATGTCAGAAATGGGAATCCTCTGGGGAAAAGGGAAATGAAAGAAACTTTCTAACTTGCTGTTTTTCACACTGAACCTGTGAAAGATGTAGTAGCCAGATGTGCGACTCAACAGCCACGGTGTCGCAGAGGCACCCCGAGGTTAGTGTAAGGGACAACAGGGTCCAAAACAACTTGTATTAAACTGGTGAGAAACAGGGTTTTAGCACTGCAAAAGTGACTTGAATACAGGTTTGGATATCAGTTGAGGAAAATTATTAAGGGGCAGCAACTAATACAACAGGAGGTCCACAGAGTGCATGGACATGGCTTCACCAAAACAATGCCGGAGCCGGCCCTGAGTCCGGGAAGAGTCCACACTGCATGGACACGGTGTGGGGTTATTGTAAAGGGACACACGTACTCGTAGTGAGTACGGAAAGTGTACACTCGCGATTCTGCGAGGGTAAATTTATAATACACTCGCAATCCTGCGAGGGGAAATACACGTGCGAATATGCATGGAATATCACACGTGCTTATGTGGAAGCACGGGGGGAAAATACACTCGCGATTCTGCGAGGATTAATTTATACACGTGCTCATATTGAGCACGGAAAGTACATGTGCAAATGTGCACGGAAGGTGTAAATACACGTGCAGATGTGCACAGAAAGTATAAATACATGTGCAGACGTGCACGGAAAGTAGATGCACTCGCAATCCTGCGAGGGTTAATTTACTCACACACATGGCGCAAGGCAAGCGGAGTCTCCGTCCCAGGGGGTCAGTGGCTCCTGGTGGCAGCAGCTCAGCTCGTAACTCCAAGAGATCGTGCAAGGGGCAGAGCCTCAATGAGAATCCCATTTTATAGCCTGATCAGAGCTGACTGTGGGCATTCCAGAAGCTTCTCTGCACCACCACCCTGGCTGTGGGTGCCCCTGAAGCCTCCAAACACCCCCACACTGGCCATGGGTGCTTTGGCACTCCCTCTCCTCTCTCTTAACGGCCCTGGCCCGGGGGCTCTGGGGCCAAACAAAAGCAGCTGTTGGCCTCAAGCAGCAGAGAGAGAGGGAGATGTGTCTACTCCTTCCATATCTAAGGAGAGAGGGGGGTTTGCATTCTGCCACACATGGCCATGCTGAAACACTTCCCAGCGCTTGGTGTTATTTTTTTCAGTAGGTGGGAATATGTTGATATATGTGACTTGTTTCCTCGTTACCTCATTAATTTGCAAACTTCAGTTGCTTGCAATGGACCTTTCAATCATTAAAGCGAGTTAGTGATGATTTGCGGTTCATCTTGTTACATCTTGTCTCAACCTGAGAACATCAGATGTCTGAACATCCCGGGCAGTCAGCTGGACTTTGCCTCGTGCCTTCTGAAACAAAAGCAGCTTCATGTGCACCCCAGTGTGACCAGTCTCTTCCTGTTCAGTGCTTCCAACTGCCTGTTGTGTTGCTGTGGTCATGATTATCGAGACTTTAGAAGGTCAGAGGTGTTCATTGTCTATTATTCTCCTGCAGGTTTCTGGAGGGGAGAACAGCTTGGCTTTCCACTCTGCTCTTCTAGAGGACGGCAATGGTAGGTCCTTGTTCTTCTGCCCCAACAGGAGCAAAGGCCGTGGCTGGGGAGAAGCACCAATTACCCAGCTGTGTGTAGGATGCTGGAGATTAGTCCTGTCAAATGATGAATTGGACCCAATTGTACTAAAAATCTGTCCTGTGCCTAACTCCAACTTCATAAGACTTTATTTCAAGTTGAGTGGATCATTTGCAATTATAATTATAAGACATCTGTAACTCGTTTGCTGTGATTGAACACATTTAAGTACAGCTCTGGCAACTACTATAGGGTGAAGTACTTAATTATTAATGCAGGACATTTACCAAATGTCTTTGGTGTTGTCCAGAGATACACAAGTTCCTATTCAAGTACGTAACCACGTTCTCATGTTGCCTTTGCTTTACACCTAAATTCAAGCCCACACATGAGCACTTTGAAGAACCAAAGAACAGTTCCTGCAGGTTAGATGTTGGCTTCCCCTGTATTAGTTTTCTTTACATTATCAACTTAACTTTCCTGGTAAATAAGAAAAGCTAGAATGATCATGTTTGGATATTGAGGTCTAAAGGTTTAATAGCAGTTAGCCCTTCGCTGGTAGAATTGCTCTTTGGTCTTAGGAGGTGAAGGCTTCCATAGTTTTAAAATCATTGTCATTGCCTTTTCTTCCTCTTCTGCTCCCTTAGTTGGACAAAACTTGGAGAGCGAGACAGAAGGTCAGAAACCTGTGAGCACAAAGCAGCAAAACTCCGGTTCTAAACCAGCTGGCCAGACAGACGCGTCTCTGCCTAAAGCAGTGAAGGTAAAGCAGCGATTTCTTCTCAACCATTGGTGCTAAAACCAACTCACTTTAGAGCCTGCATTAGGGACTTGGCTTTGCACCCTCCTCTTCCCGCTGCTCCCAAGGTAACTGCAAGTGGGAGCAACTTTATAGTAAGGTGGTGACTGACTCCACAGAGATTGAGTTTGGCGTTCTGAACAATGAGTCTTTAATGTTACGTTTTCTTTAGTGGGAGCTATAAAGCAGATGAAGAACTTCTTGGGTGGAAATATATTTGCTAATGTTATTAGAGATACAGACAGCAGTACTGAACGTTTTGATCACGCTGTACATGTCATGTGTGCTGCCTGGAGTTAGGATGCCTGTTCCCTGGGCTGCCACAGACTTCCTGGCTCACTCCTGAGGAAACAACTGTGCCTTTGTTGTTTCCTCATCTTTGGGAGGAGCAGCACTGACCTTACGAAGACCAGCGAGATGCGGCTTCCTCGTGTGCTGGAGTATTAACGCCAGATTAGAGCTGCCTGTAGCCTTTCTGTAGTCTCAGTCTGTTACAGCACACAAGACGCACACAACCTGTGTTCTTGGTCCTTTGTGCTCTCTCTAGTATTAGAACCATTTTAGTGCTCTACCTTGTTACTGCTTTAGACGCCAAGATAGCAACCCAGATGCTGTTTATTCATGTAAGGTTCCAATTTGTCTCTTCCAGCTTCTGTTTCCTGCTCTCGGTTCCTAACCTCTACTCCTGCCTTCTGCTTCCCTCCTAATGTGAGCTCAATTCTCAGCTTTCTCTCAAGTCTTCTTATATTTATTGGGCCTCGCCTTCCTCCTGTAGCTCCTATTTGTAGTATGCCTGGAATTTCTCTCTCTTCACACCCCAAAGGCCTCTCCATGAGCCATAGGGCTGATCGTTATCCAAGTAAGTTCCCGTTCTTCCCCGGGGATGTGCGTTGCAGAAGCACACACCAGCGCCCTAATGTCACCTTGCAAAACTGACATTTCAGGGTGAGTTACTTCCCAATGGGCGAACAAATTGTAGCTGCCTTGCTCCCTGTGGAACGCGGGGGTGATTAGATTTCTGTTTGCATCAGTAAACTGACCTTTTGTGATTTCATTTAGACTCGAAATTCAGAATTCATATACAGTTTTGGCAGCACCTAGAAATGGTGAATATTTTTTCAAAAGGAACTCTGAACCTTTGGTGGTCAAGCTGTAATTAGAACTTTAATCTACTATAATGTCAAGCAATGCCTTAGCAAAATTGAAATACCAATTAAACTGGAATTAAATTGGCAGCAAACTTTATGGTTGTGACAAACTGACTTCAGCTGGCTCTGTCTTCAGCAATCTGTCCCTCACCTATTGTAACTTTTATTGCCTAACCATTGTTTCTAGTCCGTTATAAATAAATTGCTGTAATTATGTCTTCCTGTGACCTTCCTGTTTTTATTTTGCCCATCATATTTTTCCATGAAGCTTTTTCGTAAGTACATGGCAGGTAACTCTTTGTCAAAGAAAAGCTACAATATCAAAGTACCCGTGCAGACCCAAGATATGGAATGTAGGCACTTCTTACCCTGCTGCTAAAGTAGTTGTAATCAACACAGCCCCAGATTGCAAATTTTTCAACTCGAAGTTATTTAATTTTGCCTTTAAAGTGTATTCGCTATGGGCCAGGATTCCAAGAAGTGAATGGCATCAAGTGACCTTTTTTCACAGACGATGTACTTGCTTCCTTGATGCTGTCAGAGAAATAGAATGTGAAATAGTTCCCATGCAGCGCGGCAGCGACACTTGACTCCTCAGCATTTCAGTTTACTCTTGCGGTAAACTCCCAGGAAATTCTCTTAGTGAACACATAAACAATTTTAGCTGTTTAACCTCCTCACTTTAAGTCTTGAGTGAATTTGAGGGCTGCGTGTCCTGAAACTTGAGTGGAGTTTCTTTGCGACAGAACTGGCGTTGCTTACCAACAGAGTCAGAAGAGTTTCCTGCTGCCTGCATCTGTGCTCAGACCATTGCCTGTTCCTGTAAGAGAAGAATTAAGCAAAAGTGCATAATTTCAAACTGCTGAGCAGCCTGTTTCACTCCTTTCCCCTTCCACCTTTTATTTTGAGGTTATTTCAGCTCCTTTTCCATACTCTTTTTTTACTTCCAAGCCAAGTCCCCCAGCGGCTGATTCATTTTCCAGTTAACAAGCTTTCTCTTCTTCCTGTAGAAATTTCAGTTGCCAATGAAGGAAACCTGTGTTGGGTGTCAGAAGACTGTGTACCCCATGGAAAGGCTCCTTGCCAACAAGCAGGTGTTTCACATCAGCTGTTTCCGCTGCTCCTATTGCAACAGTAAACTCAGGTAAACACGCTGCTCTGCTCGGCTGCCATCCAGGATGTGTAGGTTCCCCTTCTGCGCTGGATGAGCCGGCAACATGCGCTGGTACCAGATCAGTGGTACCCTGGGCTGCATCCCCAGCCCCGTGGGCAGCAGGTGGAGGGAGGGGATTGTCCCCTCTGCTCCGCTCTGTGAGACCCCCCGGGCACCGCGTCCAGCTCTGGGGTCCTGAGCACAGGACAGACCTGGACCTGCTGGAGAGGGGCCAGAGGAGCCGCAGAAATGATGCGAGGCTGGAGCAGCTCTGCTGGGAGGAACGGCTGAGAGAGTTGGGGTGTTCAGCTGGGGAAGAGAAGCTCTGGGGAGACCTTAGTGCAGCATTTCCAGACTTAAAATGGGCAGGTGTGAATGGCACAAGGGTTGTTTTTCAGGGGAGAATCTGGTGAGGCAGGAGTTGAGCCCAAATGCAACCGGCTGGAGCGAGGTGGGCTGGGGGCTGAGCAGGGGGCTCGGGGTGCAGAGAGGATTTGGGGGTACAGGGAAGTTCACATTGGGGTTTAGCGGGGTACAGGGAGCACAGTGGGGTGCAGAGAGGCACAGTAGGACCTAGGGGGATTCAGTGGGGTTCCCCAAGGTGCAATGGTGTTCAGGGAGCAGTGGAGAGGCTCAGTGGGGTGCAATGGGGTGATGTGGGGCACAGCGAGATGCTGCTGGATCCATCCATCCATGATGATGCAAGGCTGGAGCAGCTCTGCTGGGAGGAACGGCTGAGAGAGTTGGGGTGTTCAGCTGGGGAAGAGAAGCTCCGGGGAGACCTTAGTGCGGCCTTTCCGTGCTTAAAAGGGGCCTGAGGAAAGATGGGGACAGACTTTTGAGCAGGACCTGTTGTGATAAGACAAGGGGTGATGGTTTTACACTCAAGGAGGGAGATTCAGGCTGGATAAAAGGCAATTGTTGGTACTGAGGGTGGTGAGAGCCTGGCCCAGGTTGGCCAGAAAGGTGGTGGATGAAGCATCCCTGGAGACATCCCAGGCCAGGCTGGACGGGGCTCTGAGCACCCTGAGCTGCTGAAGATGTCCCTGCTCATGGCAGGGGTGGGTAAGGTGACATTTGAAGGTCCCTTCAACCCAAACCCTTCTGTGATTCTGTGATCCTGTGATGCCATTCAGGCTTAGCTGAGCTGAAGGTAATGGTAATTCAGTGAACTGGAGAGGAGTGTAGCAGTGGTGATACAGTCCTAGTCCTGCCAGGGGCTTTTACGCTTGGTGCAGTCTATTTTTAAACTCTTTATGTACTTTTAGGTGGGGAAAAATATAATGTCCAGCTTTGTAAAGAACACCTGATGTTTGAAAAGAGAGCCATACAATCTCATGAAAGCTGAAGGCTTGTCTCTTCTGAACACCTGGGGAGACTGGAATTGAATCTGATCAGTAACATAAATCAAATATACACCTGTGTGGGTGGCTGACACAGAATACTAACATTTGACTTTGTATTTTCCTGAACAGTCTTGGGACATACGCGTCTCTGCGAGGAACTATTTACTGCAAGCCTCACTTCAATCAGCTCTTCAAATCTAAAGGCAATTATGATGAAGGCTTTGGACACAAACAGCATAAGGAATTATGGGCAGGCAAAACTGAGTGTGAAGAATCCCCAGAGAAAAGTGTCCATGGTGTAAATGCAACAGAAAATCCGCAAAGCTCAGGAGTAGAGGACGCCCCGATTGCAAAAGTTGGAGTTCTGGCAGCGAGTATGGAAGCAAAAGCTTCGGCTTTGCCTGAAAGAGAAGAGAGACCAGCAGAGACAAAGAAGCTCAGGATTGCCTGGCCGCCTCCGTCTGACCAAAGTGTTCAGGGAAGTGCCTTAGATGAGGGCATCAAAGTGTTCAAACCCAAATGGCCCCCGGAAGAAGAGACATCCAAGCCAGATGTGCTGGAGGACGTGGATCTGGATCTCAAGAAGTTAAGAAGATCTTCCTCGCTGAAGGAAAGAAGCCGTCCCTTTACAGTCGCAGCCTCGTTTAGAACAGTATCTGTGAAAGGCCAAAAATCAGAGAATTCGTCTTCTCCTTTTAAGGCAGAGAGAGACACGCTGAGAAGAAGTGAGGAACTGGAGAGAGAGGTCGTGGTAGACAAAAAGCAAAAAGAAAAGAAGGTTGAGAATAGGAAGATCCAGAGTGCTGAAGAGCAAAATGTAGAGGAAGAACAGGAACTGGCTGGTATCAAAACAGCGGAGCACAATCTTGTAGAAAATGGCCAGGTGAATGCAGACACAGATGAGGAAGAACACACCACGGAAGAGCAGGAAATTCCAAATGAAGAACTCCTTGAGCCAAATTCTCCTAAACATTCCAACTTAGCCAATGTCTTGACTGCTAAGGAATCATCTCCTAACCAGAATCGCAAATCCCAAGATGTTGGTTTCTGGGAGGGTGAAGATATGGAAGATCTGTCAGTGGAAGAACAGATCAAACGGAATCGTTACTATGAAGATGATGATGAAGAATAAATTGGCCTTTTACTAGAAAACTTGTTGCAAGGTGCTGGGCCTTTTTAAATTGGTGATTTTAGCTTTAACAAACAGCTGTCCTCCACAAAAGCGATGCTATACTGCACATCGACATTAAGGGAATCCTCTGTACAAATTATCTCAACTAGAAAAATACTCCAGAAGCCTGCAAAGAGTATATTTAGGCGCATGGAAACAAGGATGTGGCTGTGGGGCAGCTTCAACAGGTAACTCTGTCCCCAGCATGAGAGCAGAGCTGTTCTGTGCTCCTACCATCTTATCCTCTTGGAGCTTCAGTATGTATTTCACTATCAATTTCTGGAATTTCACTGTACTCGCCATGGTGCTGTGAAACAGGCTGTTGTTAGACCACTGTTTTACCACTCCAGATGCTACTGCAGCGCTTAGGGACCAATTTCAAAGGGACTTTCTGGCCTGCTTTCCAAGTGGTGACTTAATGCACTTTAATACATGTAAAGGGCACAACTGGATTTTTTTTCTTTAATAATGAAAACATGTGCTTAGTGTCCAACAACGAAGGCATCTTAAACCGAGTGGAATGTGGCTTTTCTTTCTCAAAACTCTCTGTGATCAATTGAAGGCTCCCAACTCCCTTTATTTTTCTCTTTTCGACTGGAATGGTGTGCCTGTCGCGGGAACGTACGTATTTTAGTGCTTATCCAGAAGCTGTGCTGATAGACAGATCTCTTTGAGGACAAGTCAACACTTTGGCAGTAGCCTGCAGGGCATTACTTTTGCATTTCATACGCATTTGAAGTGGTGTTGTCTTTTGTTTTTTGTTTACTCGGAGTTCATCATCATTCCTTTTAAACTGCAGATGATATTATTAAGGCCTTTCGACAACTTTGAAATCTCACTTGTATCGAGCTGCCGTCAATCTTTCCGTTATGGCTGTGAAATTCTGCTGCGTTGCAAGAATCTCTGGAATAAAACCTTTTGAAGAGTTCAACTTTCTGATTGCTAGCATTGAAGCTTAGTACATTTTTAAACTTGACTTCATATATTTTACAAATAATGAAATCTTGAACGGTGGGAGGAGGATGCCCTTTTATATTAGCTTTTATTTGTACTGTATTCTCATGAGAATTAGCTCTTAACTATACTTGAGGTGTAAAATATCCTGCTTTCTTAACAGTCTTGCTAACTCCAAAACCTTCAATAAAGTTCGGTCATTTACAGTAAAATTTAAGTCTGAAGACTGGATTCGTACTCGTTGCACAAAGAGGTGGCGTTTGAAAAAGACAACGGGAGAAGCTGGGTGAAAAACCCGTGTTCCACTAGAAGCTGGAGACCAGACAATGATTCTTCTGGTGCCACTAGGTGACACTGTGTGTCCATTTTCTGCTTGACAGTCAGACAGACTGTGCTCTCAGGCAAGAGCGTGTGGAAGAGGACAATACAGGATGGGGAAAAGAAATAAGGATGTGCAGGTGTTTTACCCTCCTGTTCCTGACTTCAGGTGCTTCTTGGGCATGGTAGCTGAGGACAACTAAGGGCTTAGTATTTTTTTCCCCCTTTCTATAAGCTGCTTTGTATTGGGGTTATCTTCACTTAAGCCTAAGGTGGGTTTAGTTGGGATGGATGGGGCTGAGACCTTGAGGAAATGCAGGTGTCCAGCAGCATGTGTGTGTACAACGTATATTAATATATAGGGGAAGGAGGGAGAGAGAAGTGAACCTTCTGGGAGGTATTAGCAGTTGCACGTCATGCGGTCTACAACCTGCTGCTAGTTTTTGTTTCTTTTTAAGGGAGAAGTTAAGGCTTGGTTTGTACTGATAGAGGTGCTGCAAAACTCAGCAAGCTGACCTCTGAACACACGGTGGTTTCTGTAACCTTTATCTCTTCCTAACAAAATGCATTTGGTATTACATTTCCTCAAATTACTAAGCAATTGGAGACCTTTCTCACTGGAAATTGTGCTAAGTGTATTTGAAAAGGAAGAGAAGATTGTTTGGTGGACTTGGGTTTATTGAATATGTCTATTTGTTTCTTAGGAAACGCAATTGAATTTTACAATGCCTCCCTAGTTAAATGACCCTAAAGCAATATTGGCTGCAGTTACCAGAGACTTTGATGTTTTACATCATTAGTTGTGATTCAATCTGAGGCATCTGTGAAACTCAGAGATACAAGGACTCTCACTGTTCACTCAGACAGGCTGAACGTCTTCAAGGAGAAATTAGCACAAGCGCTACTTTTAAATAAAGCTGTTGATTTAAAAACAAAGAAGTTAACATCATGAACTAGCCCGCCCTTGAACCTATCAGTTATCATAGTATTTGAGTGCTTAATGGGCTGGTTAATTTGCTCTTAACTGGACAGATGCCAAAAGAGCTATTATATGAAAGATGAATCCTTTGCTACAATGCACAAGGAAGTTGGTGCTGACCACCTGTAGAGTTTGAGACCTTGATTGAAAACCTTTGTTACTTGGTAACACTCATCCCCTCAAGCTAAACCACAATTTTTTTCTGAATGTTTCAAAAGCTCTAAGGAACACCTTAAACTTTTCCAACCTGTGTGCCTCCCGCTCTCTGTTTTGTGCTTAAATGTTAAACAACATTGCTATTAACGTTAGTAGAACTAAGCTTTGGTATCTTACCATAAACTATTTGTATGAGGTTTCACTGTCCTGCTGGCAGCTCTTGGGCCCTTCCCCTCAGAGGTGTGAGAGAGGGCTCTGAGCCCCTGTGAGACCACATCTGGAATATTGTGACCACATCTGGATATAGTATCCAGTTGTGGCCCCTCAGTTCCAGCAGGACAGGGAACTGCTGGAGAGAGTCCAGCGCAGCCACCAAGATGCTGGAGGGAGTGGAGCATCTCCCGTGTGAGGAAAGGCTGAGGGAGCTGGGGCTCTGGAGCTGGACAAGAGGACACTGAGGGGGGACTCATTCCTGGGGATCAATATGGAAAGGGGCAGTGTCAGGAGGATGGAGCCAGGCTCTGCTGGTGACAACCAGTGACAGGACAAGGGGCAATGGGTGCAAACTGGAACACAGGAGGTTCTACTTACATTTGAGAACAAACTTCTTCTCAGTGAGGGTGGCAGAGCCTGGCCCAGGCTGCCCAGGGGGGTTGTGGAGTCTCCTTCTCTGCAGCCATTCCAACCCGCCTGGTTCCTGTGTAACCTCATCTGGGTGTTCCTGCTCCATGGGGGGATTGCACTGGAGGAGCTTTCCAGGTCCCTTCAACCCCTGACATTCTGGGATTCTGCCCCTCAGGGCTGCGCGGGAGGTGTTTTTTGCACCAGAACCGACTAAAACCCGCCGCCTCAGCGCTGCTCATGCTCGGGTGGGCACCTTCCTGCGCGGGGAGACCGGACTCCCCTCAGTACCGCGTGTTTTCGGCCCCATTACAGACCGTCTGAGGACTTTTTTTCAGTCAGAACAACCCGTCTCTGTTCGTGGAAACCCCCGGGAGGCGCGTGACGAGCCGCCGGTCGCGCCCCCGACCGCCTGAGGCGGCGGCGGGAACGAGCGCGCGCGGCCCCGCACCGCGCCTGCTCCGAGCTAACGGTCCGCGACGGGGGCGTGGCTCCGCCAAGCCCCGCCTCTCCGCTCCCGGCCTGCGCATGCGCCCTCGCCCCCGGAGGGTGGGAGGCGGGGAGGAGGGAGGGCGGCACCGGTTGGCGGGGCCGCCCCGTGTCGGCTGCGGTGGCCGCCTGAGCTGCGGCCGCCGGAGGGAGGCGGAGGGAGGGGAGGCAGCGGAAGATGGCGGCGGCGGCGGCGGCGCTGCGGGCCTGGTTTTGGAACGAGCGGTTCTGGCTGCCGCACAACGTGACGTGGGCGGACCTGGCCGGGGAGCCGGGCCCGCCGGGCAGCGGTTTGCAGTACCCGCGGGCGGGCCACGTCCTCTCCGCCTTCCCGCTGGCGCTCGGCATCTTCGCCGTGCGGCTGCTCTTCGAGAGGTGAGCGCGGGCCCGCCCCCGCCGCGGGGCTCCCCCAGGGCAGCGGGGGCCGGAGGCGGCCGGGACGCCGCCCGCTCCCTCCTCGGGGCCGAGTGTGCGGCGAGGCCGCCGGTGTCTCTTAGCAACGCGGGGCGGGGAGCGGCGGCCCCGGGCCCGGAGCGGGCGGGCCCCCCGGCCCCTCAGCGTTGAGGCGCTTCCGCTGAGGCCGTGACGGGCTGTCCCTTTTTTGCGTGGAAAGGGGACATCGTGCAGCCCTGGAGACCCGTCCGGGAGTTGTGTGTGTCTGTCACGACACACACGACCCCGCAGGGCCGCTCTGTCCCCTGGGTTTGGATCCCGAGGGGCTCCTCCTGTGCTAACGGCACCTGGCGCTGAGGTAACACAAGAAAAGAGTTTGGGGAATTCACTTTTATTGGAGAACCTGCTGCTCGGCGGTCGCTTTGCTCTGTGGCTGCTCTGCCTTTTCTTGTGCTTCCCTTGCGAGTTCCTGCTTGAGGAAACAGGACTTGTTCTCATGGCCTGGTGTATTATTAAACAATTTGTGGATCCCTTGCATGACGGAAGTGTGTGCAGATCATCCTGCCTGCCCATAAACAGGTGTAATTTCTCATTTACTTAAGTGTTCGGAGGCATCTGATATAAACTGTTCCCCGGGGCAAAGGTTTATCCTCCCCACGATGTGTATCTTATGCAGGGCAGAATGTGTGGGTGACATAGACACTAATTACTAAAGCGGCTTATTTAGGAAAACCGTTAGGTGAAGCAGAGCGAGACACCTTGTATTCCTGTTCAGGTAGTTCATTAAACATTGATTTAATCTTAAATTTCCCCGTTGAAAAGGCAGAAGGATTTCTAAGCGTGAAAAGGGCTGTAGGACTAAAGTGAGTAGGGATCGAGTTGGTTTCGTTTTGCGGGTTTTCTGTAAGAAGTGTGAATTTGCTTGAGCTTTTAGAAATTAAATAAGAAGAGGGAACTGATGTAAAGCAAAAAGATAAGCAAACCGTGGAGAAAAATGAAGCAGGTCAGCAGGGTAAGAGAGGAATTTGAGGCTCTTTCTTTTCCTCCAGAAAACTCCTGGCAGCTCAAACCGGTGCCGAGGACCCAGGAACACACGCGGCGGTGCCAAAATCTCACTGCAGCTTGGCCAAATGTTCACACTTGCCAACAGCCAAGGAAGGGAGGTTGTGAGACAGAACGATGCCCTGAGAGGGATGTTATAGGAAGGTCTTGCTTTCCCAGCACTCTTTAGTTCAGGTGTCTTAGTCTGGAGAAGAAGAGCTTTTCTGAGTGTGGGATGATAGGAGAGATCCGATACATCCTACCTCACCTAATAACACAGTCCTCCTGGTGGCAATTATCTACCTGGTTTGTGAAACTCCTTTTGCAGTGTTAATTTAGGGAGGTAAAACTAAACACCGTGGCTCCGTTCCTGAGAGACTCGTTCCTTTTTTCAGCTCTGTCTTTGCTATAGTGTGTCTTGATGGTGTCCCGAAGTGAAAGCAGATTGTGAGGGTGAAATCCAGGGTACTTTCTAGTCTGTTGATTTTGAAAGACCATTTTTTGTAAGAAACGCTTTTCTCTTTCCTCCTGCCACTCTGAACATGTCATAAAAGTTCCGATTTGTCTTCATAAACCGTTGTGCAAATACCCCGATTGAGGCTTTGGGGCTGATTGTGTCAGATATCTTCCTTGACACACATTTGGCAATGACTCACAACTTGAATTCTATACTTGTGCGGTGCTTTTGTTTTAGCCTCTCTTAATTTTGTTCTTCTCTCTCTCCTTTTTGCTGTAGATCTTCAGCGTGAGGAAGCGCTTTTGTGACACTGACACTCGTAAGGCTGGCACATATTTGTGAGCGAATGCTCCTATAAATTAACCTTTGCGTCATGATGGTGGTAGAATATTCGTTAGGCTGATTCGGGTTGTCTGTGGGAAGTACATGACTGTGGAGATGAGGCAAAACTCATAGAGGAAGGTGAAGACTCAGTGACGGGGGGATGCACTTTTGTGCAGGCAATAAGAAATAATAAAACCAAACTTGTGGGGTTTTATTGTTTTTTCTTGCTTATACTTGCCCTTATTTTTCCCTACGCACCTTGTCTCACTGTAGACACAGAAAAAACCCCAAACCCCAGGTATCTGTGGAAACCTGGAGCCTGTTGTTCATATGAAGTGTGTAATAAAATTACACTGGAATGCCCTTTGGTAACAGATACGTTGTTACTCTCCAGGTCTGAGGACGAATCGGCAGCTTGTGCTCAAGCTGTGGGGCAGGAAAAAGTGATTTTAGATGGTACTTTATCGGGTCTGTCAGGAAAATTAGGGGCAGTTGTGAAACGAGGTGGTTTTTTTCTTAACAAAGAGAAACTACTTTAAAAATCTTACTGTTTCACAGATTGTTCTTCCTTTTCAGAGCTGTAATAGAGAGTCACCAAAGTGAATGTTCCGTAAAGGGTTTGTGAAGTACAACGTTTGTTATAACATCTGTGTACTTGAAAACTGGTGTTGGTGTCAGAATGAGTCTGTCTTAACAACCAGCGTGCAAAGGGGAGCTCGGTAGGCGTGACTTGAACTGGTGAGCAGATACCTGCTTAGAAAAGTGTAACGCAAGTGTTTAAGTGATGATAATTCTGTGCTGGGAAGGTGTGGCAGTAAGCCGACCTTGGGAATAGTTGCCGCCGTTAAGATTTATGTGGAATCATAAAATAATTTAGATTAAAAGAGACCTCTGCAGGTCACCTTGTCCTGTCCTTTCCCCAAAACAAGACCAGTGCTTTAGCCAAGTCAGGTTGCTCATGGTCCTGTGCTGTTTGGTTTTGAGTATCCTCAAGAATACAAACCTGGGCAGCCTTTTTTTGGTGTTTAACTGCTGTTGCTATGCAGATTTTTTGTTCTCTGTATGTTTCCCTAGACCTTCTAGTTAAGGAAGCCTATAACTCAGCAACAGTTTCACACAAGGTTTTGTGGGGGTTTTTTCTAATCTTTAAGTCAACTATTTCTACACCTTTTTTTCCAAGGAGATGCTGTTTCTTCTCTCCTTGATGCTACAACTTTGTATGGATCCCTATGAGCTTTCTTAACCATCCTTCTCTCCTTTACTTGTTCTTAAAAGAAGATCTGCTGAGCTATAAATTAACTGAACATACAGATATGTAGATTTTTCAGGTCTCCTCTCTTCCTTGAGGAAACCAGCCCAAGCTGAGTATCTTCAGGCCAGGATATGTATATATATATATTTAATAGAGCTGTAAGCACTATGTCCCAGAAAATGAAATAAAAAGAATCGGCATCCTGTAATTGCACATGTGCCGCTTTGCTGTTGCGGTACATCCTGTAGGGAAGAAGAGTATAAAGATGGACACTTTTATGGGGGTCTGGCCAAAGTATTTCATAACATCAGGCCATGCTTTCTGGCTGGTAGTCTATAGAGGAAGCCGCGAGCCTTTTGAGCCGAGCTCAAAGGAAATCACCCTTTCCTTTGTATTTTTTTTTAATATTTTATTATTTTTTTAAGCTCTCCCTGTTGAAACGAACAGGACGTCTGAAGAAGTGAAGCGGAACAGTGAAACCTGGGGCCGCAGCAGCTGTTGCTTTAATATTGTCTGAGAGCAGGGGAGTTGCTTTGGGATTAGTCGCGATCTGTAATTTCTCAAGGGGAAAACCCCGCAACCTGGATCTGTTCCAAAACCAAAAGCTGTACGTATTTGGTACCGAAGCACTAGTGATGTGCTCCCGAGAATTATTCCCATTGGAGCACTTATACTCCTGGTTTTCCTGGATTTTAATCTTCTTTTAAACACAAGGAGACATGGAAACAAATAGGGTGGTTGGGAAAAGCAGTGTTGTGTGCTCGATGGCACCGAGTCTTGTAAATGGAGCTCGCGTGTGTAATTTGTTGTCTTTGAAACAATCTCTGTTTCAAAGCAAAATAGATTGAGTGATGCAAAAGGTCCTTTTCAAAACTGGATTGAGAAACAGGTCCTTTGCTCACTCTTAAAGTAATTGATTAAAACAATAATAGAAATTGCTTCTTGAAACTACCCTTTCTTGCTCATCAACAGGAGAGAGAACAGTTCACACCTTCAGGTAACATGTATGTTTTCCTTCAAATCCCGCACTTGTTTAGACACAAAGGTGCAGCGAAACCTCCTAAGTTTTGAACACGTAGGTATTTGTTTTAGTTGCAAAACCAGGCTCGTTTTCACAGTGTCCGCGCAACAAAATTCACCAAGTGTTGGAATACGCCGTGCACACAGGACCGAGCGAACCCTGAGATCTCGAGTGTCTCACACTGAGTAACTTCTTACATCTTCCTCACTCTCTTGGTGGCAACAAGACACTTCATTTTTCACCAAGCCATAAAAACCACCCCAAAAACTGCGTCTTTTAGGAACTGGGTGGCTTGAAGTTCCCTTTTTTCTGAGCTGTGTGACACGGGGACGCCTTCTGGAAATGCAGCATTTTGTTTATAGGGCTACGAGGTTTCCTATCAGTGATGTATTATTTTATTTCCAAGTCATGAGAATCACTCGGGTGAACACATTCTGATCCTTATAAGCTGAGGACATTTGGATTTAACATTTTATTTTAGCTACACGTACTCTATGTGCTGTCTGCAATTACCACTTGAACTAATACAATATATTACTTCACCTGTTAAGTTTCTTTAAGTGAAGTGAGTACAAATGTTCAAAAGCTTTTAGAATGTGTTTTGCAGCTGGTGACAGGTTGGGCTCCTTGTGATTTAGGCTGAGGAGGGAAGTAAGGATCTTGTTTTAATCTGACTCTTTCTTTGGAACTTTTTCAGGTTTATTGCTAAGCCATGTGCCATAAAACTCGGCATTCAAGACAGTGGACCTCACAGAGCTCAGCCCAATGCAATTTTAGAGAAAGTGTTTACATCCATCACCAAGGTGAGTCCTGCTTCTAATTCTGCTGGAAACAAACACCTGTAAGTAGGAATATGGGGCAGCTTTTTGCTTCCACTTTTCTAGTTTGAGAGAAGTTTGGGGAAAGGGAGCTGGGGGTCCTGGGGACAGCAGGGTGAGCGTGAGCCAGCACTGGGCCCTTGTGGCCAGGAAGCCAATGGGACCTGGGGTGGGTTAGAAGGGGGTGGTCAGTAGGTCAGAGAGGTTCTCCTGCCCCTCTGCTCTGCCCTGGGGAGACCACACCTGGAATATTGTGTCCAGCTGTGGCCCCTCAGTTCCAGCAGGACAGGGAACTGCTGCAGAGAGTCCAGCGCAGCCACCAAGATGCTGGAGGGAGTGGAGCATCTCCCGTGTGAGGAAAGGCTGAGGGAGCTGGGGCTCTGGAGCTGGACAAGAGGACACTGAGGGGGGACTCATTCCTGGGGATCAATATGGAAAGGGGCAGTGTCAGGAGGATGGAGCCAGGCTCTGCTGGTGACAACCAGGGACAGGACAAGGGGCAATGGGTGCAAACTGGAACACAGGAGGTTCCACTTAAATCTGAGCAGAAACTTGTTGGTGGTGAGGGTGGCAGAGCCTGGCCCAGGCTGCCCAGGGGGGTTGTGGAGTCTCCTTCTCTGCAGACATTCCAACCCGCCTGGTTCCTGTGTAACCTCATCTGGGTGTTCCTGCTCCATGGGGAGATTGCACTGGATGAGCTTTCCAGGTCCCTTCAACCCCTGACATTCTGGGATTCTCTGTGATTCTGTGAAACGCGTTTCACACTGTGTGCCCTTTCTTATTTTTCTTTGCCTCTGGCACATCCTTCTTGTAGGAGAGAAAAAAATGGCTGGCCTGTGGTTTTGCACACAGAAGAGTCTTTAATAAAAACTGTTCTCTTTTTAGGAAGGTACAAGGTTCCTTCCTTTAGTTCCCTGCCTTTGTGCAAATTGTAGCGAGTGGTAATTCTCAGTTCAACAAGAAATTTCCCAGCATCTTTCACATTCTATTGGAAAAGTGCTGCTCTTTTCCTTGAGATCTGTTCCTTTGCTGGTTTTATTGACCACTTGTGGGAATTCTTTCCTCTTCTTTGTGCTGTCTGCTGTGGAATCGGACAACACCAGTTGTTTAAGGGAAGTGTTCAGTCCATGACTCTGTGTTCTATTGGCAGTAGGTGTTTCTTTTGGTTGTTTCATGGCCTTTCTCTCACTTAAGCTGACAGTTCTTCAGAATTACAGAATTTGAGCTATCTGTGCTCTGTTGAACGCTGACAGTGAAATCCAGGCAGGCACCGAGATAGATTTGAGTTAAATATAACTAAACAGAGGGTTTTATGTTCTGATGTGGTGATGCTGAACTTCATCCTGAGTGGAAGAGATAAAGCACTCAGTGAATGGAAGTGAAAGGCTCTAACACCTCACTAGCACTCTCCTCGTGGGAATGTTAAAGTTTTGAGGTATTTGGAATGACATGTGAACTGGAAAGTCCCGATGATTTGATGCCGTTTGTGGGGAGGATGTCCTTGAAATGAATGTGCAAAATGTATCCAGTTTATGAAAACAGAGCTGCATGTAACTGAGCTGATGTGCGAGTGTCTGCTCTTGGGTTTGGAGATTCCCAATGTGGGGCAGCACTGCTGCAGGGGAAGGATTTCATTGCTCTTCTGAAATCGGAGCACTGAAAATCCACCATTGAGGTAAATTCACTTCCAATGCAGACGTGCCAGGGAGCCCGAACCATTAAAGCCCAGTAAAGTGCAGCAAGATCCGGTTGTGATGGAATTACAGGAAAGTCGTGGTCTTAATAATGAAAATCACAGAATCCCAGAATCCCAGAATGTCCAATCCCCCCATGGAGCAGGAACACCCAGATGAGGTTACACAGGAACCAGGCGGGTTGGAATGTCTGCACAGAAGGAGACTCCACAACCCCCCTGGGCAGCCTGGGCCAGTGTTCTGTCACCCTTACTGAGAAGCAGTTTCTGCTCAAATTTAAGTCGCACCCATTGCCCCTTGTCCTGTCCCTGGTTGTCACCAGCAGAGCCTGGCTCCATCCTCCTGACACTCCCCCTTTCCATACTGATCCCCAGGAATGAGTCCCCCCTCAGTGTCCTCTTGTCCAGCTCCAGAGCCCCAGCTCCCTCAGCCTTTCCTCACACGGGAGATGCTCCACTCCCTCCAGCATCTTGGTGGCTGCGCTGGACTCTCTGCAGCAGTTCCCTGTCCTGCTGGAACTGAGGGGCCACAATCGGACACAAGATTCCAGATGTGGTCTCCCCAGGGCAGAGTAGAGGGGCAGGAGAACCTCTCTGACCTACTGACCACCCCCTTCTAACCCACCCCAGGTCCCATTGGCTTCCTGGCCACAAGGGCCCAGTGCTGGCTCATGGTCACCCTGCTGTCCCCAGGACCCCCAGCTCCCTTTCCCCTACGCTGCTCTCTAACAGCTCATTCCCCAACTTACACTGGAACCTGGGGTTGTTCTGCCCATATTCAAGACTCTACACTTGCCCTTGTTCTATTTCATTATATTTCCCCCCACCCAGCTCTCCAGCCTGTCCAGGTCTCTGATGGCAGCACAACTCCCAGTGTCACCCACTCCTCCCAGCCTGGTGTCACCAGCAAACCTGCCAGTCACTCTAGACAGTCACTCTATTCCCTCGTCCAAATCGTTGATGAATGTATTGAATAACAGCGGCCCCAGCACTGCCCCCTGGGGCACTGCACTGGATACAGGCCTCAACTGGACTCTGCCCATTGACCACGACTCTCTGGCTTCTTCCCTTCAGCCAGTTCACAGTCACCTCACTCCCCGCTCATCCAGCCCGCACTCCCTCAGTTCAGCTGTGAGGATGCTGTGGAGTCGGTGTCAATGCCTCACTCCAGTCAAGGGAGATCACTGTAGATCAATTTAATTATCTTCATAAACTTAGGTAACAGAAATAACACCGTCTCTACGATGCGCTTTGGGATTATTCAAATATCTGGTGTGTTAAACTGACTTTCACTTTAAAGTTTCCTTAAACTTGAGGTGAGTAGCAACGTTCCATGTGTTCAGCTTTGATCTTCCCAAGTTCTGGACTCTTTGAATTGATGTGCAAGTTCTCACAGGTCACACAGGACATTCTAAAACCTCCTCCTCCCAAATTAAGAAGCAGAACAATTGCGTTCTTTGTCGTGACGTGCTGTCGAATGATGAAATAGATGAGGAAATGTTAAACCAAAAGCATTCTGAGTCATTAAGTAATTAGTGGCTTATGAAGACTAAACCTGAATTAATATTTGTGGCGATGGGTTCCTGCTTCTAGTTTGGGTGTAGGGCCTTCCTAGTGTGCGGTTTTTGTTCTCTGCATCATTTCTATCGTAGTCCAGAGGGTTCTCGGACTGAAAGCAGGTTGAGAAGCAGCAGAAATGACCCTTGTTTCATTTCCCCCTCAGTCTCCAGATGGAAAAAGGTTAGAAGGCCTGTCAAAGCAGCTGGACTGGGACGTTCGAAAGATCCAGCGCTGGTTTCGGCAGCGGAGGAACCAGGACAAACCCACCACCCTCACCAAGTTTTGTGAGAGCATGTATGTTTGTGCAGAGCCCAAGATGTGGCTTCATCTTAAACTCCAGCTGTGTGTTCTTTGCTGATTTAAGCTGGTGTCTTGGGGTTTTTAATTTCATTTCACTTCATTCTTTTGTTCTTTATCTCCTCCTGAACACTTGCATTTACTTCTGTTAGTGTAGTAGCACCTGAATACTTTTCCTGACTTATTTCTTCTGTGCTGCTTTCTCTCCTTTCCAGTAACTTTCTTCATCTTAATTCTTCCCCCCAGTGTGGTTTTGTCTACTTAAAGCCACAAGGTAAGAGGGACAAATACATTTATTAGGATACCTTCTGGATAACAAGGACTTTTCTTGTTATCTTATTGTATATTAAAACATACGAATGGTGCATGTTCACTCTGAGCTTTATTTCAAACATTGCTGTTGATGCAAACTAGTGTGTGGTGTGAAAACTCTTAAATAGGTTTATTCTTACATTAAACGTTTGAAAATGAAGGATTACCCATTGATAGGCGAAAGCTTTTCAGTTGTTGTTACAAATGTTAACCAGAAGCTATTTCTGAGTTTAATTTTTGCTTCTCTTTCCAGGTGGAGGTTTACATTTTATTTCAGTATATTTTTTTATGGACTCAGGTTCCTCTGGACGGTGAGTTCTGTCTCCCCCTCTATCTCTTGACTATAGTTTTCTGATGTAAAGGGTGGAGGAGCCGACCAGGAGAGGTGCACTGCTGCACCTCATCCTCACTAACAAGGAGGGGCTGGTTGAAGTGGTAAAGGTTGAGGGCTCCCTTGGTCGCAGCGACCATGAGATGGTGGAGTTCAGGATCTCCTGTGGCAGGAGCAGGATAGCAAACAGAATTGCAACCCTGGATTTCAGCAGGGCAAACTTCGGCCTTTTCAGGCAATTACTGGGGGAAATCCCATGGGCAAGGCTGCTTGGAGGTAAAGGGGCGCAAGATAGTTGGTTGATGTTCAGGGACTGTTTCTACCGGGCACAAGATCAGAACATCCTGACACGTAGGGAGTCAAGGAAGGGAGCCAAGAGACCTGCATGGTTAAACAGGGAACTGCTGGGTGTGCTCACGTGGAAGAGGAGAGTTTATAGATCATGGAAAGAGAGGCTGGCCACGTGGGGAGAATATCAGGCTGTTGTCAGAGGGTGTAGGGGGACAACTAGGAAAGCTAAGACCTCCTTAGAATTCAACCTGGCGAGAGGGGTCAAGGACGACAGGAAGAGCTTTTTCCAATATGTGGGAGATAAAACTAACACCAGAGGCAATGTAGGCCCACTGATGGACAAGGTGGGTGCCCTGGTGACAGAAGACACAGAGAAGGCAGAGTTACTGAATGCCTTCTTTGTCTGTGTCTGCTCTGCCGGGGGCTGTCCTGAGGATCCCGCACCGCTGAGGCCCCAGGGGAAGGCAGGACAATGAGGAGTTTGCCTGGGTGGATGAGGACTGGGTTAGGGAGCAGTTAGGCAACCTGGACACCCATAAATCCATGGGTCCGGATGGGATGCACCCGTGGGTGCTGAGGGAGCTGGCTGAGGTCATTGCTCTCCATCATCTTTGCCAAGTCTTGGGAAACGGGAGAGGTGCCTGAGGACTGGAGGAAAGCAAATGTCACTGCAGTCTTCAAAAAGGGCAAGAAAGAGGACCCGGGGAACTCTAGACCGGTCAGCATCACCTCCATCCCTGGGAAACTGGTGGAACGACTTCTCCTTGGTGCCATCTCAAGGCATATCAGGGATAAGAGGGTCATTAGGGGCAGTCAACATGGCTTCACCAAGGGGAAGTCGTGCTTGATCAACCTCATTGACTTTGATGAGGACATAACAAAATGGATGGATGATGGCAGAGCGGTGGATGATCTACCTTGACTTGAGTAAGGCATTTGACACAGACTCCTGCCCCTCTGCTGTGCCCTGGTGAGACCACATCTGGAATATTGTGTCCAGTTGTGGCCCCTCAGTTCCAGCAGGACAGGGCACTGCTGGAGATTGCAGCCCAACAGTACTGTGGTGCTCAACTGCCTTACGTGATTGGGAAGAAAATAAAACCAGAATTCTAACTTACCTTGTACTTTTTAGGCACCCTGGTTTTGGGACACACGACAGTGCTGGTACAACTACCCTTTTCAGGTAGGAGAGAAACACCAGATTGCAGCTTTTTGTACGATTCTGGGTGGTGTTTTGTTAATGGTAGCAGATTGAAACTCAGACTTCTGTGTTTTTTGTTATTCCGTGGGGTGGATGCTGCATAAATCACGCGTAAAATTATACTGGTAACTTATTTACAGTGTTGTTTTCATGCTGTCTGGTTGTGTGGAGCTCAACCAGTCTGTGCTTTTCTAATCCAGTAGGAGCTGTAAATACCGACAGGGGAATCTTGCTCTTTGTGAATAAAGCTCAAACACACAAGTATGTGTGACTAAGCCCTGGTGCTCAAGCTTGTTTTAACTAAACCTTAATTCTGGATCTTTTAACGTACACGTCGGTATTCTAAAGAAACAGAGCGGGATGGGAAAGAAGGAAAAAGTTGATTTTAATGTACATTTTGAAGTATTTGTCTTCTAACTGTGCTATCGTTGTTTTCCAGCCTCTAACATCCAGGCTTTATTATTATTATATCTTGGAGCTGGCCTTCTACTGGTCTCTTATGTTTTCTCAGTTTACAGACATTAAACGGAAGGTGAGATGAAGCAGAATTGCACTGATTGCTTTGCTAAATAGGTAGGATTACCAAAAAATGTGAGCGTGCCTGGCCAGTAAAGTTAAAGCACAGTAATATCTGTGTTTTCTTCCTCATTCCCATCTTTGTGTAGTCTGCCTTCTTCTCTAATCACTGCCCAGCCCTGGAGAAGAGGGAGGAGCGAGGCTGATACACAACCTGCTGTATCCTTGAGTGTCCCTTTCACCTCCCAGGGAAAGAACCATCACTCAATACCTCCCAATAAAAACTTACTAAATAATTGCATAAAATGCGGATTTAATTAGAAAGCTTGCAAGAAAACCTGAAAATGAAATGCTCATATAGTACCTTGCTGAGCTGGCTGAGAAAATGACAAACACAAAGCAATAATAAATGTTGTTTGGAAAGGAGTTTTTCATGTGTGTAGCAGAATGATGACTGGTCGCAATTGCCGGAATCCAATTCCGTTGCGCTGCGTTCCAAGGTTTGGCTTATTGTTGCTGTTGGAAAACAGTTCGTAGTAAATCATGGTTTATTGCTTCTGTTGTACAAAGTGCAAAGTAGCAAATGAGCCCAGTTCTTGTATTGACTGTTCAGAAAGAACATTGGCCTGGGATTTTTTTCTGTACAATATTAGCAGGTGAGGCATTGCAGAATATCTTGGAGCTGCAGAAAGAGTGATTAACAGCATCTATGTTTATTATGTTCAATTTTGTACTCTGACTTTACCAAAGTGAATTACATTCCCCACTGTTTGACAACCAAAGATTCTTCATTAATTTTTTTCCCTATTTCCAGGACTTCCTGATTATGTTCGTCCATCATTTGGCAACAATTGGTCTCATTACATTCTCTTACATGAATAACATGGTGCGGGTTGGAACTCTGGTGCTGTGCCTCCACGACGCATCGGATTTTCTGTTAGAGGTGAGTTTCCTTTCCCATCTTTGCCAGTGTGGTCTCAGAGGAGCGAGCTGCCTTTCCCATTCCTGATAAACTGCATTAAATATGCCATAAAACATGCGCTGCTGATCCTGCCTTGTCAGCTTTTCTTCAGAACCGCTTTAGCGCTGAGAATAATCCCTAAATGTTCCAAACTCCTTGCAAATGTGATGGCTTGAAGGGTTTTTGAAGCTCTACAGCCTGGTAATTACACGAGCGCACAAAGGGAATAATATTCTCATGTTTCTTGTCTCTTTTAGGCTGCAAAGCTGGCCAATTATGCCAAGTACCAACGTCTGTGCGATGCTTTCTTCATGCTCTTTGGTGTCGTATTCATTGTTACACGGTTGGGCATTTATCCTTTCTGGTAAGCACCTCAAGCTGTAAGATTTTATTTGTTCTTCCAATCCTTTAAGCAAAACCTTTGTATTTAGTCCCCCTGCGAGCACTCCAGCCTGTCCCTTAAGGCGACACGAAGCTGCAGACAACCCAAACGCCGTTCAGAGCGGTACGGCCCATGAAGTAGATGAAGAAAAACCTCTCAACAGCCAGCGGAGGGAGCATGAAAAGTGTTCAGACTCCCAAAGCACAGCTGGCCCCGCTCCTGTGGCCGCACAGCGGTGACAGCGCGCGTGAGCTGGAGCCAAGGCAGCCGCTGGCTGCTCTGAAACACTCCAAGCGTTGTTTGCTTCTCTTAAGAACTTTTGGAAGTAGTTACAAGTGAGGCATAGTCTCTTGAGGTAAGTTTGGGGTTTTTTTTGAGTATCTGGCTTAGTCATCGCAGCAGTTTCTGATTCTTATGACACTCGTGTCCTGTGCTTGTGTCGTGACTGTTCAGAGACTGAAATAGGTCTTGGGTTTCTTGGGAGTTGAAACCCTGGCTAAATGGCTGATAGCTAATTATGCTGTAATGAGAGTGCCTCTCACCGCATAGAATCATGGAATAATTTGGGTTGAGGGGACTGTCCCAGCCCCCCCGGTGCCCCCTGTGCCATGAGCAGGGACATCTTCAGCAGCTCAGGGTGCTCAGAGCCCCGTCCAGCCTGGCCTGGGATGTCTCCAGGGATGGTTCATCTACCACCTCTCTGGCCAACCTGGGCCAGGCTCTCACCACCCTCAGGGCCAACAATTGCCTTTTATCCAGCCTGAATCTCCCTCCTTGAGTTTAAAACCATCACCCCTTGTCCTATCTCAACAGGCCCTGCTCAAAAGTCTGTCCCCATCTTTCTTTAGACCCCTTTTAAGTCCGGAAAGGCCGCACTAAGGTCCCCCCGGAGCTTCTCTTCTCCAGCTGAACACCCCAACCCCCTCAGCCTGTCTTCAATAGCTCAGGCTTGGTGAGGTGGTTCTCTTGATGAGCCGTTATCCACTTCTTGTTTCTGTTGAAAGACCGTGGTGAAAATTTGCTCACACCTGATTATTACTTAGTTTATTTCGGTTTTACTGCGTATATTTATTTCCCAGGCAAGGGACAGCTTGCGCTCCCATTCTTTTTGGGTGCCTTGACGATTGGCAGGAACAATACTTAGGCTTTGGTATCAGGCCTGCAATTAAAGCTCTTGCTCGTTTTCCAGTAAATGCACCAAAGGGGACTGGATAAGGAAGAGCTTTAATTGCTGTGTCTTCCCAGACCCCTTCCAGTGACAGATGAGATAGCTGTCATTGTTTTTATTGCTCTTGTCTGTCATGAGGTCATGTTCTTGCATCACGCGATTGCTCAGCAGCCCTTTAAATCTTTAATATATTTTCCACTGGCTGTAATGTAATTCCTCAACTTTGCAGAGAAATCTGGCAAGCTTGCAGACCCTATGCTATTTCATTTCACATATAGTCCCTAATTAGTAGCACAAAACATCCACAGATCTCTGGAATTGTATTTAATTCATCCATAAGCTGTGAGTTAGATGTTTCCGTAACTGCGTTTTGGAGGACTTGGGTGGTTCTTTGAGCGGCTTGTTTTTCTTGTGAAACAATAAAAGCCGTGTAACATTACTGGCATCTTTAAAGGTCTCTCCATACCTCTGTGCTTCATAAAATCTACAGTGTTTATTAAATTACTGAAGTACCGGCAATAACTCCCAGAGACAAGAACAGCAAAACAGCAATGAAAGAAAAGCACAAAGCTTTGTCCATAAAGTGGTTTCTTGTTCCAGCTTGGCAGGAGGAATCTATAAAAACCTGAGGAAAGAGAATAGAGCACAGGGAGGAGGGTCTACTGGGAGCAAAACTCCTTCCTGATCCTTAAATATGGGTGAAGGCTGCACAAGTATCAACACATTCATGGTTGTTTTGGTGACTAGTGCAGCTTGACATCACCTCCTGTAAAGTTATTACAAATGCTTGTGCTTTTATGAAGCAAATTGGCAGCGGATCCGTCTGTGTAACCACATTGCAGAGCGTTCGCATCTCCTGTTGGTTGCTTGGTTCAAATGTTTCTAATTAGCTTTAGTCTGTCTCCTGACTCTGGCAAGAGAGAAACTGCATCGCGGCTCTGACAGGAGCGAAGCAACAGACGCTTCAGTGAGATACAAACCGTTGTGCATCTGGCTGGTCATCTTAATATAGAACTGGAAGCCGTCTTAGCGGCACAGCCCATCTAAAATGTGTTTCTGTGTCTCTTTTAGGATTTTGAATACAACTCTATTTGAAAGCTGGGAGCTGATCGGTCCTTACCCTTCGTGGTGGCTGTTCAACGGGCTCCTGGTGACCTTGCAGGTCCTGCACGTCATCTGGTCCTATCTCATCGTTCGCACTGCCTACAAAGCCCTCGTGCGGGGAAAGGTAAGACCGGGTGGCTGCTTTGGGGAGTGTCTTACGAGCCCTGTTAAGCGACCATGAGAAACCGGGCCCTTTGGTGAGGGCCGGTACGAGATCTCGAGGTACTCGCACCAGGAGCTTTTGCCTTGGTTGCTCTGCAGACGAGTTGCTGGGTATGTCCAAAGGCAAGGCCGCTCTCAAGAGGACGTTCTGGTCGTGCAGGGGAGTCACCCCATTTTCCAGTACATTCCAATGTTGTAATAATAATGCTGATGACAAACTTACGTGCTTCGTTTGCAGTTAAAGGTGGTAGTAGGCTCTTTTTTGGACAATCATATAGGATGTTTTCCAGCTTCAGTTGGTTCTCGGGCTGTGATGAGGGTTACGCATCTTCCACTCGTTAGCGCTAACAAGCCAGGTGTGCAGAGCAGTTCTCAGCAATGGTTTGAGTGTTGTCACGGGGATAATGGGGTGCAATCCAGCTTCAGCCATGAGTATTTTAATCTTAATTCATGTTGGGAGTCTTAGGCAGAGGGAGGGTGAAACTGCAGGAGCTGCTTACCAGCAGATAGCACCCTGAAAGTGAACAGTGCTCACTTGCTGAGCCAAAAGCTGCGGTTCAGCTGCAGTGGGATGAGGCAGGACAAGCCAATCTAGGAACCAATTTGACACCCAGCCTACCCATCCAGAGAAGCCACTTCCTCCACAGCTACCAAAGGGCAACAGCGATTTCATAGCACAAATGCTTTTTCAAGTCAGAAATTTGGTATTCTGAGCTGTACTTGATTTTGACTTCTTAGCTGCCACATGGAATGTAACCTTGAAAAATACTTCTGTCGCTGTTGTCTGTGGCAATGATTGTCAGAATGCACGTTTCAGGGTACGCACGTGATCTTTATCTGTTCCTCACAGCTGCTACTGCAAATGTCTGATTTTCTGTCTGTGCAGCTGTTCCTGTATCCTGAGTTCTACATCTTTTCCCTTTCCTTGGTTTTCTCCTGTCCAGGTGACCTAGCCAGAAAAAGGACTTTAAGCTCTGTCTTCTTCATTCTTTTCTCCCTCCTTTTCTCTGTGCCAGAGGGGAGCTGGACAGTTTCATCCTTTGCATGTAAGTGCGATCTGTTTGTTCACTGAAACGCATCTGTGGTTGTTTCTAGGCAAAGACAAAAGCAAAGCTGTGGCCTTGGGGCTTTAGATGGCTGGTGCCTTTGCTTAAAGTGTTTCTTTCCCCGGCTGATGCTGTGCTGGTTCTGGCAGAATGCTAAAATGCACGTTTTTCCAAAGGTCAAAGCAGTATCCTGGGGGTTGTTCTTATCTGCTGTCAGCTGGCTGCACGACCTTCACCTTTCTGCTTTAATACGCCCACAGGGACTCTGATATCTGCTCATTAGCACAGTGCTGAGTGGGAGAGGAGAGGGGAAAACGCAATGCCTTTTGCAAAAAGGAGAACAGCGACCTGTCCTCCAAATAATGGGAAAAATTTAAAGGGGTTTCTGCTTCCTGCCAGTGACCCTTCGAACTTCCAACCCAGCAGGAGAGGCGGGGAAGGATATCCAAAGTTCTGGTGACAGATAGAAGCCAGTTCGTCCAACAGGCCCGTCAAAACCAACCCTGGAGATCATTAACTTGCCCTGACTTGCTGCCAGATCTTCCCTTGAGTTCAAAACCCTCCTGCCTGGTGCTGTTCAAAAGCCCAAACCCCAACTCAAGGCAAGAATGAAATCCCCAAATCCTCGGGAAGGTGCTCGCTGCAGCAAAGCGCTTGCTCGTTAAGGAAATGAAGGTTATTAGCTGTGAAGGCGGCAGTGCGGAGAGCCTGGCTTGGGGTGCACAGCGCACGAGCCGTTCACGCACTCGCTGCTCGGCACTGCGGAGTTTATGGCTCTGGCTTTTCGCCACCAACCGAGGTGCTTGTTTGCGCTTTGGGCCGGGCTTAGGATCCCTTCCCTTCCCCGCCTGTGCTGGACGGTGCCCTCCTGCGGCACCCGGAGCAGCAACGTGCGCCTGGATCTGCTTCGCAAGCTTCGAAATCCCATGTACAAACCAAACTCTGCTGGGTTTGCAGTCGGGGTTTTAACTAAAGGCACAGCCCTGTAAAGTAAATCCAGAACTCCAGGCTGAGATGCTCCTTCTGCTCCGGAGCGGGCGTTTGCTGGATTGGATGGGCGTCTTTGTTCTGCCGTCTGAACAGGCTTTTGCTCGTAAACGAGTTCTCATCTACGAACCACAAGCTGTGAGAATGGGGGAAGCACTTTGTGCAAACAGTTATCTGATAAATATAGCTGGTTAATTTTTAAATTATCAAAGCCACTCCCTGTAGGACAAAATGTTCTCTCTGAAACTGATACATAAGTGTTTTGGGTCATCATACCCACTGATGATTATGGTGTGAGGAGTTTTTTGATTTAAAACAAATGTGGTGTTTGGAAAAGTGACCTTTAACCCATCTAGAATGCAGGTCTTGGAAGACAAGACCAACCAAAGGTCTGTATCGTGCTCTGGTCTGGTGAGAGCAAACCAAGTGTGGTGCTTTCACCGATGTGCAAAGTAGTTGGAAAACGGAACTCGTAGTCCCAAACTGTCATTTTCAGTATCTGTGTCTTGCATTCTGTATGTGGTGACAGGTTCCTCCTTGTGAGTTTGAAGTGATTCGTGTAAATGGAGAAGGTAACTGGTTAATCACATGGACACAACCTCCTAACTACTGTTTTCTGCCATTTTTTTGTTCGGTTGGGGTTTTTTTTTCATCTTCCCTTCTTCCCTTTCCACTCCCAAACCTCATTTGCCGTGTTTAGGTATCCAAAGATGACCGCAGCGATGTGGAGAGCAGCTCTGAAGAGGAGGACGTGACCTCTAACAGCACAAAAGGAGTTCTGAGCACTTCAAGTAACGGCTCCAACCGCAGCAACGGCCACGTGGCGAGCGGGCAGTGGACAGAGGAGGAGTAAGCTGTGCGTTGGCCTTGAGCAAACACGAACTTGTCTTTAAATATCTAGATGTGTTGAGCTCCACATTCCCGAGTGATCTTTAATCAAGATACCCCTTCCCCAGAAACCTCCAGCAAATCCGAAACGGGCACAATCCAGACCAGTCAGAGGCTTTGCGTGACAGAAGGGATCAAGCTGCTGACTTGGGGCAAAAACGAAGCCACAGATTTCACTTTAAGCCATTTTGTACTTCAGTCTTAGTCCCATCGATATTTGCAGAGGTATCTTTGTTTGTGACAAACCGGTTTTTACCAGGATCAACTCAAGGCGGAACAAGTTTGGCTGCTGAGCGCAGGAGGGGTCCCGGTGCCGTTTCGGTGACGGTTGCTCCGGCGCAGCGGGTTCGGCACCTCCCGGTGCACTCCACAAACCACGGGAGGGCGCGGGGCCGCGGTTCCAGGCCCAGCTCCCCGCCTGCAGCAGAGACTCTTGTCCACGTTCTCAGTCCTGCGAGCGCTCAACTCCAGCCAAGCTTTGAGTTGGACTGTGCTACAGCAGGAGCGCCGCTCGAACTCGCCGTGCGCGCCACGCGGGTTGTATCTGAAGTATCTCTGCTGTCATGAGGGACCAGGCCAGCGTTTGCTGCCGCTTTTGGTGCTGCGAGCCCCTCTGAAGTCGTGATTACCGCCTTCCGAAATAGGGGAGGGGGGGTGGTTTCTTGCCCCTGAGACAACTATCACAATACATGCCTTTTAAAACTTCTTTTCTGTTGCAAGTTGTGGTTTTGAAGGTGTTTCTAGACCTACTGGACACAGTTGGCTGAGCCAGGGCCTGAGCTGAGGGGGGACCAGCGCTGGTGTTGAACAGAACCTGCTGTTTCGGTTGGGGCAGAGTGGCCGTTGCCGCTCTGATTTTGCGGCCGTGCGGAGGAATTATGGGCTGGCGGGGCGGCCACACTTTAGGCTTTGCTGGTTTGTATCTTTTTTACTCAATGGTACTTGGGGGCAATGGAAGAACCAGAGTGTCAATCATGAGCAGAATTTCTGGAAACCTCTTGAGTTGTTATCATTTTTTTTACTCTTATTTCTGATTAAAAGATGCTTCAGAAACTCGGTCGATATGTTTCATCTCAAGGAAATAAAACCAAGGAGGGGGGGTCTGCCCCTCCTCTATGTTTCTGCTTGATGTGGATCCCCTGCAAAGCACCTTTGTAAGATCAATGGGGAGCTGGTTTGGGCAAGTGAGGAGAGGAAACAGCCTCAAGTTGCACCAGGGGAGGTTGAGGTTGGATTTGGGGAACAGTTTCTTCCCCAAAGGGGCATTGAACAGGCTGCCCAGGGCAGTGCTGGAGTCACCATCCCTGGAGGGTTGGACAGACGGACATGAGGTTCTCAGGACATGGGGTAATTGATGGTTGCGCTCCCCGATCTGCGATTTTAACACCACGCGGCACCAAACTTGCGGGTTTTCACACGGTTTTATTGGTGCTTCCCCGCTGCCCCCGGCCGGGAAGGGCGGAACCGGCTCCGGGGCGCCCTCAGCTGCCGGACCCAGGGGCCGTTTGCCGCTCCCGGCGGCGCTGGAGCAGCCGGTAGGCGCGGACGCTGCACAGGTACCCGCCGTACACCGTCAGCAGCATCATGGAGCCGGAGAACGCCTTGTAGCCGAAATCGGCCAGCTGCTTGGCGGACACCATGGCTGCGCCTGCAACACAAGGCGGCGGTCAGCGGGGCCGGGGCCCCTCCCCGACCCGCCCGGTCCCCTCCCCGACCCGCCGGGCCCGCTCCCCGACCCGCCCGGTCCCCTCCCCGACCCGCCGGGGCCGCTCCCCGACCCGCCTGGTCCGCTCCAAGACCCGCCGGGCCCGCTCCTTAACCCGCCCGGTTCCACCGCCCCCGTCCCGTTACCTGCGGCCTCGGCTCCGGTAACACCCGCGCGGCTCCGCTCCGCTCCGCTTCCGGTCAGTGCCCCGCCCCCGGGTGTCACGTGGGGGATCACTGCGCCTGCCGGGAGGTGGAGTCCGCGGAGGCGGGAAAGCTCCGCAGAGAGCGCCCCCTGGCGGGGGGGGGGGGGGGCGGCGCCGCCGCGCTGTCACAGACCCGCAGAATTGGGGTGAAGGGACCTCTGGGGATCATCTGGTCACCAGAGCGGATCGCACAGGGTCGGTCCAGGCGGGTTGGAATGTCTCAGAGAAGGAGACTCCACACCCAGAAAGAAGTTTCTCCTCATGATGTTCAGATGGAGCCTCCTGTGTTTGTCTGTGCCCGTTGCCCCTCACCCTGGCGTCGGGCACCACTGAACAGAGTCTGGTCCATCCGCTGGCACCCACCCTGAGATAATGATCAGCATCAATAAGAAGAGCCTTCTCAGCTTCTCTTCTCCAGGCTGAACAGACTCTGATCTCACAGAATGGAATCGTAGACATTGATCTTATTGATCAAATCCCTCTCAGCTTCTCTTCTCCAGGCTGAACAGGCTCAGATCTCACAGGATGGAATCATAGACATTGATCCTATTGATCAGATCCCTCTCAGCTTCTCCAAGCTGAACAGGCTCAGATCTCACAGAATGGAAGCATAGAGATATCGATCAGATCCCTCTCAGCTTCTCCAGCTGAACAGGCTCTGATCTCACAGAATGGAATCGTAGACATTGATCCTATTGATCAGATCCCTCTCAGCTTCTCTTCTCCAGGCTGAACAGACTCTGATCTCACAGAATGGAATCGTAGACATTGATCTTATTGATCAAATCCCTCTCAGCTTCTCTTCTCCAGCTGAACAGACTCAGATCTCACAGAATGGAAGCATAGAAATATCGATCAGATCCCTCTCAGCTTCTCTTATCCAGCTGGACAGACTCAGATCTCACAGGATGGAATCGTAGACATTGATCCTATTGATCAGATCCCTCTCAGCTTCTCTTCTCCATGCTGAACAGGCTCAGATCTCACAGGATGGAATCGTAGACATTGATCCTATTGATCAAATCCCTCTCAGCTTCTCTCTCCAGGCTGAACAGGCTCAGATCTCACAGGATGGAATCGTAGACATTCATCCTATTGATCAGATCCCTCTCAGCTTCTCCAAGCTGAACAGGCTCAGATCTCACAGAACGGAATCATAGAGATATTGATCCTATTGATCAGATCCCTCTCAGCTTCTCTTCTCCATGCTGAACAGGCTCAGATCTCACAGGATGGAATCGTAGACATTGATCCTATTGATCAGATCCCTCTCAGCTTCTCTTCTCCATGCTGAACAGGCTCAGATCTCACAGGATGGAATCGTAGACATTCATCCTATTGATCAGATCCCTCTCAGCGTCTCTTCTCCAGTCAAACAGCCCCAGCTCTCTCAGTTTCTCCTCAGCACAAAGATGCTCCAGACCCCTCCCTTGGGTCATGGCGGCCATGGGCTGTGCCCCCCCCCCCCTGCTCCCCTCAGCACTTCCCTCCAGCCTGGGATGGAGCGAAGGCCCTGAGGCCTCGTCGCAGACCGCGGGGTCCAGCCCATGCTCCCTCCCACACAAGCCCGTGAGGCGGCCATGCCCCTTGGAGCGCCGCGGCAGCCGTGTCAGCGAGGCCGCTCTCCCCCAGAGCTCCCTACAGCGCTTGGATTCCATCACACGCCGCTCCCAGGGCTCTGTCACCGCTGGGGCTGTGACAGTCCGGCCACCCCCCTGGTCCCTTCCCCAGCTCCCGTAGCTGCAGCGCCTGGATGTGCTGAGGCTGCGGAACTTAACTCCAAATGGCAAAGGGAAGACTTTTTATAGCTCGTGAACGCCGGCGCTGCTGCAAGGCAGGGGGGTGTCTAAAAGCTGCGCATTGGCCGCCCCAGGTGAGAGCTGGGGCTCCGGCAGACGCGGCGCAGGTGTGGGATGCGGCGATGCTGGACAAACCCACACCGGGAGGGATGTGCAAAGCACTTCCACAGCAAAGGAGATAACAGCCAAACACGACTCCAAAACAACTCTGGATCCTGCTGCAGCTTCGGGCAGGTGCTGGCATGAGTTTAGCCAGGGTGAGAGACTGCAACACGTCAAGGGAGAACTGAGACCCTCTCGCCTCTCTGAGCCTCGAGTCCAAACACTTGAGCTGGGATTCCTGACGTGCTTCAAGACAAAGGGAATAAGACGTTGTGCCAGCCCTGCAGGAACACGCTAGGCTTCCTTTATCCTCCTCCAGCCTCTATAAAGTCCCTCAGCAGAGGAAGCTGATGCTGGCTACTTTCTGTACGATAGCTCAGTGAAATCTAAAGGTCGTAGGGTGCCTAGTGAGAAAGCATGTCTAATAAAAGGTACAGAAACAACTGCAGCGCCAGCAGATTAAATTCCCCTAGCAAGAGGGTGAGCGGAGGGCTCGGAGTCCTCAAAGGTCACACAGTATGAGACGCATTTCAAAGAAAGATGGGGACGAGGCGAGTCTGGGAAAAGCAGCTGGGAAGAGATGAATAAAACAACGCAGCATGTCCAGAGAAGCCAAGACATCAGGGAAGGGGAGGCTGGGGTACGTGTGGCACAATGTGGTCCTGGCCCAGCTCCTGCAGAGCCGGGATTCTGTACCCAGTCCAACATCACAATCCCAACCCTCTTTGGTCCCGCAGCCAAGCCTTGACACTGGAACTGCTGCTGGGAAAAGGCAAGTGGGACACTGTGGTGTGTTGTGACTGAGCAGGGACATTCCTGCTGGTTGTGGGACAGCACAGGAGGGCGCAGAGCCATGACAGAGCTGGCGGTGCCCCGTTCTGCGCCCTTAGCAAGCCCAGCAGCCGCTAAACCAAAGACAACGACGCACTGGAGCCACAGAGCAAGGTGCGCGTCTCCACTCTCCTCTCTGAGTTTATTGTTATTTTAAATGTTCGTGAAGTACATGGTGAGTCAGAGACACATCGGCACTGGGAGCCAGAACGGGGCTTGGACAGCGGGACCTGCAGCAGCTCGAGCCCGCCAGCCCAGCCAGGGATCAGTGACCCGCTGGACACGCTGGCCTGAGCAAACAGGAGCCGAGGGAGCCAACCTGAGGCACGTGGTGCCCAGCCGGACAAGGGGCGAGTTTCAAAAGCACAGCACAAGACCTTTGCCCCCTCCTGTGATGCTGGAGGTCTCCCCGTACTCACGTGTCCATGGCTGCCCCTTGTGCAGCTTCCAGACCCTCACAGGAGGGGCAGCGGGGAAATTAAATGTGCAACCTGCATCCTCAGCTGCTAAAAAGCCACAGGTAGAAGCAAAGACCAGGCTGAGGCACAGACCGGAGCAAATGGCAAAAAGCTGCTGTGGATCATTCATCTAAAAGCAACATGACCCCTTGTCAGGTGTGCAGCCAAGGGTTACGCTCTGCCAGCTGCTCAGAAGGACGTGGGGGCAGTTGGTCCCTGCGTTGCCAAAGCCAGAGGACAAATTGACAGGAGGGACAAAGGGCTGTCTGGGGATGGCCGGCGGGCATGGAATTAGCACAGGCAAATCTGTGACAACAGGGGAGTTCCCCAGGGGGCCAGGTTTGATTATGAGAGCAAAAAAATCAAAGTAAAGTAAATAAAGTGTCACAGCGGGGCTGCCCGCGCACGTGAAGCATTGGCTGTTCCGCTGGGCAGCGGCAGCTGGTGGCGGCTGGGGAAGCAGCACACGACAGGGTGGCAGGGAACACGATCTCCTGTGCTGGAGCTTCTTAGGAAGAAGGGCGATTCTCAGCCCCTTTGAAAGTCCGTAGGAGCTTCGCTTGCCCTGATGGAACCTGGTGGGGAACTGCGTCCTCTCCACGAGACACTTAAGGCCAAAGCGAGAGCAGCAAGCGGGAAAGGGCTGGTACCGCGCACGGTGGCCCCGTGGGGCTCAAAGCAAACTTGTGCTCACAGGCAGTGTCCCCTGCACAGCCTGTATTGAGCAGGGTGGCCTGGCAGAGTCCCTCCAAGAACCAAATCCATCACAGCAAGAGAAACTGAGGGGAGGAAGACGCTCGGACCCGCTCAGGGCAGACCCGAGACAGCGGCAGAAGCGAAACGAGCCCTTTGAAGAGAGAGGGAGATCAGCAGGTACCTCTGCTCAGGCTGGCGGTGCCCAGGGCTGAGAAAAGGAACCTCTGCCCTTCCAGCACGCGGCAAAGGCTCCCGGAAAATGCGGACTCCTCGCAAAGCTGTAGCAGCAGCAGGTTGGTGCGGGCAGGAGCTCCCTGTTCATCCCTCAGGATCTGTGGTTTTGCAGGCAGAGCTCACTTAGTTGTGCTCGGGGTGGTTCTGGAGACACTTGATGATATCGGTGACAGGTTTGCCCTCGTAGCAGATCTGGTACACGGCTGTGAAGAGCGGGAACCTGTGGGTGGATGAACAAAGTCAGCAGAGCTGGTAGGTCAGAGCACCTCGACTTCTGCTGTGACACGCAGGAGCCCTGGGCAGGGGGGACAGTGGATGGTGCCCCATCCAACAGGCCATCCCTGCCCAGCTGGTTTGGTGCAGGCAGCACAGAGATTGACCCCAACAGCAGAGACATTTTGGGTGGGTTTCCCCTCCCACAGCAGCGGGAAAGATCCCAGCTCCACCCCAGAGGAGCAGCCAAGGGAGATGACAGCGCTCACTTGTCCACGGCATTCTTCAATTTCAGGATGTGATGCAGCTCAGCAGCCGTCGCGGGACCCTGCAGCTTCTGCCCATTCAACATCTCCTTCTCCAGCTGCTCAATAGTCTGAAAGAACTCAACAGTGAGACAGTGAGGGAGCTGGACCCTGAAAACTCCACCTGCCATGAGCAGGGACATCTTCAGCAGCTCAGGGTGCTCAGAGCCCCGTCCAGCCTGGCCTGGGATGTCTCCAGGGATGCTTCATCCACCACCTCTCTGGCCAACCTGGGCCAGGCTCTCACCACCCTCAGGACCAACAATTGCCTTTTACGCAGCCTCTTTTAGTTTAAAACCATCACCCCTTGTCCTGTTTCAACAGGCCCTGCTCAAAAGTCTGTCCCCATCTTTCTTCAGGCCCCTTTTAAGCACTGAAAGGCCGCACTGAGGTCTCCCCGGAGCTTCTCTTCCCCAGCTGAACACCCCAAATCTCTCAGCCGTTCCTCCCAGCAGAGCTGCTCCAGCCTCGCATCGTTTCTGCGGCTCCTCTGGCCCCTCTCCAGCAGGTCCAGGTCTGTCCTGTGCTCAGGACCCCAGAGCTGGACGCGGTGCCCGGGGGGTCTCACAGAGCGGAGCAGAGGGGACAATCCCCTCCCTCCACCTGCTGCCCACGGGGCTGGGGACACAGCCCAGGTTATCAAAGTGCTCCACTCACCTTCCCAGTCTTGGCAAAAGCCTCGGCCACCTTGCGGTTGCGGCCCCCGTAGCAGGTGGTGATGAGATCAGCGACTCCGCAGCTCTCCAAGAAGGTGGAGGAGGTGACAGGGCCCTTACAGAAGAGTTTGGCGAAGCCGATCATCTCCATCAGCCCCAGACGGATCACAGCAGCCTTCGTGTTGTCACCGTAGCCGAGCCCATCACAGAAACCAGCTCCTACAGCCACAATGTTCTGAAAAACAGCAGCAGCATGGAGGGATCTGTTCCCAATGGGGCTCAGGGCTTTGCTGTGTCCCTGTGCTGCCCGTGTGATCCCAAGCACGGGTCCTGCCTGTCCCTGCCTATGCCAGCGACCATCAGCCCTCCCAGCAGCTGAATCATAGAATCATATGTATGGTTGGAAAAGACCCTCAAGCTCATGGGGTCCAACTGTTCCCCACCCCAGCACTGCCCCATGTCCTGAGAACCTCATGTCCGTCTGTCCAGCCCTCCAGGGATGGTGACTCCAGCACTGCCCTGGGCAGCCTGTTCAATGCCCCACAGCCCTTTGGGGAAGAAATTGTTCCCCAGATCCAACCTCAACCTCCCCTGGCGCAACTTGAGGCCGTTTCCTCTGCTCCTGGTGCTTGTTCCTGGGGAGCAGAGCCCGACCCCCCTGGCTCCAAGCTCCTTTCAGGCAGCTCAGAGATCAGAAGGTCTCCCCTCAGCTTCTGTTCTCCAGGCTGAACAGCCCCGACGTCCTGAGCAGGTCACATCCACAGCTCACAGTATCACAGTATCACAGTATGTTTGGGATTGGAAGGGACCTCAAAAGCTCATCCAGTCCAATCCCCCTGCTGGAGCAGGAACGCCCAGATGAGGTCGCACAGGAACATGTCCAGGTGGGTTGGAATGTCTGCAGAGGAGGAGACTCCACAACCTCCCTGGGCAGCCTGTTCCAGGCTCTGCCACCCTCACTGAGAAGAAGTTTCTTCTCAAATTTAAGTGGAACCTCTTGTGTTCCAGCTTGATCCCATTACCCCTTGTCCTATCATTGTTTGCCACCGAGAAGAGCCTGGCTCCATCCTCATGGCACTCACCCTTTATATATTTATAAGCATTAATAAGGTCACCCCTCAGTCTCCTCTTCTCCAAACTAAAGAGCCCCAGCTCCCTCAGCCTTTCCTCATAAGGGAGATGCTCCACTCCCTTCATCATCTTTGTTGCCCTGCGCTGGACCCTCTCCAGCAGTTCCCTGTCCTGCTGGAACTGAGGGGCCACAGCTGGACACAATATTCCAGACTCCTCCACAGTCTGGCCTTTAACCCAACGCTCTCAGCGCAAAATCCCACGGGGTTCACCCCACCGTCAGCCTCCCCAGCGCTCCCCGCAGAGCTCTGCAGAACCACCAGCTCTAAGCGAGACCTGCGCACCGCGGTGATCAGCTCCCTCACCTTGAGAGCCCCGCAGATCTCGACGGTGTCGGCCTCCTGCACCACCGTCACGCGGAAGTTCGGCGTCTGCATCAGCTCCTTCAGCGTCAGCCCGTGCTGCGGGTTCTTGCAGCCTCATGAGACAAAGGGAGAGGAGGAAGATGATGGGGATGATCCTGAGGCCAGACCGCGCTCTCCTGCCCCATGGTGCGTTCCTGCAGCACAGCGCTTGCAGCGGGCGAGTGAGAGGAACCTATTGCCCAACAGATGGACCTTGCTAAACATTTGCAGGTCCACAAAGTGCCAAGCACACATTGCCGGGTAAACGAGCAAGGTTCAACCTTGGAATTCATAGAAGCTGGGGACAATCCCTCCTGCTTTGTCAAGCAAGACAGAACTGACATGCCCAGTAGATTAAAAGCATCTTCAGAGGTGGCAAATTTGGGTTTGGAGGCTGCTGTTCGCCCTGTTCCTGCAATGTGAGAGCCTTTCTGTGCGCTCACGATGACAGCCCGCTCTGCTCCCACCTCTGTGTGTTTGCTTTGCTTTAAAATACACTTCTAACCCTGCAAACCGTTCTGTTGGTTTTGGCTGCTGTGCCTGCGTTAGAAACAGTCACCAGATGAACTTTCAAGCTGCCCTGGTTGGTAAAGACATGAGGTCCAGGTGAGCATCTCATGAAGCGCAAGGAAATGAAGGTAGGAACTCTATTTCCTAAAGGGTCTCTGAGCATCCACCCCTTCTACCTTCTGCTCAGAGTCTGTGCTGGTGAGAGCTGTTAGACACACAACTGTTCTTAATGAAGCGAGCAAACACATCGTAAAGGCTGTGAATTAGTTCATCCAGCTCCTATGGAGCCTCGTGGCCGCTGCAGGGAAATAGGGCTGGCAGTAGCTCAAGCTGCACCGTGTTCACCCCTTTGCCTCGTCCTGCTCGTTAGAAACGAAGGCTGCTAACGACGAAGGCTGCTAACGAGGTGGGGTGTCGGCTCCTTACCGATGGTCGTTTCGCAGAACTTCTCTTCCGCCACTTCACTAGCGATGTTGGCCCCCATGAGGACACTCATCTCGATTCCCAGCTTTTCGTGGATGATGTCTGAGATCAGCCTGAGCCCGTCTGGTCCTTCATCCACCCCCTGGGGGACGAGCAGGGACAGAGTTGAGCACCTGCCCCCCCAGAGACGTGGCTCCACCTGCCCTGATCCCGTCACCCCCTGTGCCGCGATGCTCCAACTCATCCCAACAACCCCAGTGCGCAGCTCCACCCGCCGCCCTGACCCCCACACACCCCCACCCTTCCCCACCAAAACACCCCAAAGACTTTGCCCTCAGTTCCCACCCTTCCCACAACCCTGG
The DNA here is from genome assembly GCF_963082525.1 of Nesoenas mayeri. Taxonomy (NCBI): domain Eukaryota; kingdom Metazoa; phylum Chordata; class Aves; order Columbiformes; family Columbidae; genus Nesoenas; species Nesoenas mayeri. The sequence continues at coordinate 2,114,100 of NC_137558.1, read as the reverse complement.
AGCCCCATTTCTGCCCCCAAACATCAGGATTCCCTTTGCAGCCCCTCCAGGTCAGGCTGCTCCCAGTTAACCCCCCTGGCCCAGTGCTGCTCACACCTTGATGAGCGACACCCCGATTGCGTCTTTCTTCACGTGGCCCTTGAGCTGGTCACAGACTTTGCCGATGAACTGATGGGGCACCACGAAGAGGAGGATGTCGGCCCCAGCACAGGCTTTCAGCAGGTCCGGCTCTGCCACCTGAGGAGAGCGGCACCGTCACAGCAGGGAGTTGTGTCCAAAGTGGTGCTGTGTGTCCTCAGCACGGGACGGGGGGAGCAGGGGCTGGAGAGAAACTGCTGGGGGCTACAAAGTCACCGCAATGAGGTTCACATCCCAATAAGGGCTGGTGGGGAAGAGGGGCTGGTGTAGAGCCCACGCTGCTCCCATCAACATGGTGCAGAGAACCAGGGTCATTCCGGGGAGCTCAGCGAGGGGCAGCCGGTCCCACACGCTCTCTGCGTGCTGCGGTGGTGCCAGCTCCGCGGCAGCTCCGTGGCCTCAAGCCCAGGCTGCGGGATGCCAAAACGGGGGCAGCGGAGCAGCCAGGGCCACAGCTCGGCCAAGCACAGATCAAGGTCACCAGGAGGGTGTCACCACGTCCCCTGCAGCCCGGTGCATCCCCAGCGCCCAGGACAGCCGGGCTCCAGCAGCTCCCAGCACGGTTATTTATTACCTCTCAGCACAGCCCGGCCGTCGGCGCCAGCAAAGGCCACGGCCGGGCCACACTCACCAAGTTGGGGGGCAGCTTGTGCCCTGGCAGGTATTTGACATTTTCATGCTCCGTGTTGATGATGTCGGTGAGGCGCCGGCCGCCCACCTCCTCCTCCAGCACCCACATGTTCACCTGGTTCTCGAAGGTGCTCAGCCGCGCCGCGTTGCTGCCGGCGATCTTGGCGATGGCCGAGCCCCTGCGTGGGCAGAGCAGAGCCGTGGGCACTCGCACAGGTGTCCTGGTGAATCCCAGCACCGTGGGGCACCGGGGAGGACGGGACGCGGGTGCCCGGGCGGCGGGTGCTCACCAGTTCCCAGAGCCCACGATGCAAACCTTCTTGCCACCCATGGTGCGGGGAGCCGGGCACTGTGTGGCGCAGAGCCCACGGCTGCTATTTCAAGGGCGCTCGGAGCAGGGGCCGCCCCATCCCGCCCCCAGCTCCGCCTCGGCCCCGGGGAACGGGCACCGAGCCCTGGAGAACCGGGCACTGAGCCCTGGGGCAGCAGAGCCGCCACTTGTCCCGGCGGCTGCAGCGCGGGGCTGTGCTGCGGGCACGAACCGCTCCCCAAGTGAGACAACACGGATCCCAAATCCCAGCAGAGCTGGCAGGTGCGACTGCTGAGCTTCTCTTGCCCTTTTTCTGCATAGATGTGTTTTATTTTCCCCGCTTCCTAAAATTTGTTGGGTTTTTTCCCCCTTGAGTAAGACGTGAATCACCTGGTTGCAGCTCCAGGTCACAACTCCTGCCCTAATCTCACAAACTGAAGCAGCAGATTTAAGCACTGCCCCTTCTGTACAGAGGATCCCTTTCTCTCGCAACCTGTCAGCCCTTGTTTTCTGGAAAGCATGACACTTGTATTTCTATAAACAAGGCAGGATGAAGAGAGCAATGCCCCTTTTGCATAGTTTTAAACCCTTATATGCAAACTTTTAATGCTTCCTCCCGTGGGCCTGTAACGGGTTCCATGAGGCAGCAAGTGCGGAAACTGGGCCATCCAGATCTTATCAGCAGCTCAACCACTGGATTCCCAGTTCTGCTCAAGTGACTTTTCTTACCACAAAAGCACTTTGCGAAGGCTCAGCAGGCTCTACAAGCCGAGACATCCTCCCAATGAAAGGCTCTCTATAAAAGGACAAAACATGAAGAACATTTTCTCTCCGGTCTCTTAACTCGGATTTGTCAGATTGAAAAAAGGGAGGTGACAACCTTGTCCCTTCCCAGGCAAGGCCATGAAGTGTCATCCAGCAAGGAGGGAGGACACAGGACACCTTCCTTCACAGGAGGCTTTTATTAAAACTGGGTGACGTCTACAAGGATACAGTACAAAAAAAAGGTTTGGTCCATGGCAAAACCCAGAATATTCAGTTAAGAAAAGCAGATACTCTGCATCAGCTGTTTGCCTACGCAGCATCCTTCACATGTGAGGACCCTGAGGAGCCAGGGGCTGCTTCACCAGCACCGAGACCGTCTCCCCAGTGCCACAGAGGAGCCGTTTTGTAAGGGGGCAAAGAAGGGACGGTGAGTCTATTACTCACAGACGTATAACACAGACACATGGAGTAGGGCCACCCAGGCTCCCAAATTCATCACAACCACCCCAAAGCTGGGTGTAGGGATGAGGCGGTTTGTCAGTAACATGACGTTGCAGCTGTTCCAAGAGAATCTGACCAACTTTGAGTCCGTTTGGGTTACAGTCCCCAGCAGAAATACTGAGATCAGGGTCAGAAGCCACTCTTAGCCCTGACCGCTAGTTCACTAGTAATTCATTATGTGAAGAGGCATTTGGGCTGCTGCTCCTCACGGTAGATAAAAGCTACTTGTACATTCCTGAACCATGCTGGGCCTTAGGGCAGCCTCAGAACCTAAACTTGACTAAAAACCACAGGAGCTTCAGCACAGAAACACCTGCGAACTCACGCATGCTTGGAGCTCCATCTGCTCCCCAGGACTGTCCCGTGACACCCTCAGATTCACACCAAGGAGCCTCTGGTCCCCACAGCAAGTGACACAGGACAAGCGTCCCAAAGGAATGAGCCCACAATGCACGATTGCGCCGGGCAGCTGCTGCTACAGGGAAAAGGAGGACGTGAGTGACTTGCTGGAACCGCAAGTGTCAGTCTTGTGAAGCACAGACAAGGCCCAACGCTGCGGTGCTTCCACGTCCCAGCAGGAAGCTCATGTCCCCTGCGATCCCAGCAGGGATCTGTCAAAGAACACAAAGGGAAAGAGGGAGAAGGGAAGAAGCGATTCTCTACACAGTCCAGTAACTTCTTCAAGGAGGAGAGTGACCCGTGAGGCAACCTGGCGCAGCAGCGAGGGAGGGCAGGGAGGTATGTCAGCCCACGGCATCCTGCCCACGGCTCCTTGCTGTGAAACGAGGCGGGGAGGAGACCGGCTACAGAACTGCCCCCTTAGCGCAGATCCAGGTCTCACGCGTGCCACCAGTTGGGGAAGAACCGGCTGTGGTTTCCGAATGTGAGAAAGGCTCCAAGTCAGCGGTCGTACTGGCTATGGGGACACTACGGGCAACGCGGAGTCACGGGGAGGCTCTCGGAAGCCTTGCGGCTGACAAGGCAACAGTCAGGAAGAAAACCAGGTAGAAATGTGTGTTTGTTGGAGCCTGTCTGCTTGTCACACTCCAGAAGATCCCAGGTGTCCTGGAGCTGCCCCAAGAGGGACAATGCCAGGATGAATAACGATGGTCTCGCTGTCGGAGTGGGATTGTGTGAGCCTGAATAGTGAACTCTGCAGCGGTCTCCACAAATACCGCGATGCCTTCTGGCCCGGGAGGAGCCGAGCAGCCTATGTGTTACGGATTCCCAGCGCCTGCTCCAGCTCCTGCCGCCTCTGCTGCACCTGCGAGAGAAGCCAGAGCCGCAGCGTTAACATCCTGGGTGCTGCAGCACCACAGCATCCCCGGGACCCAGCTGGAAAGGGGGGGCCTCAAATTAGAACCAAGATGCATCAGCAGTGTCCACAAGTGACACTTGGCACTGCCAATTCAGCAAGGAGAGACAGGTACCCTGAGAGCCATCGAGGAGGAGAGGGACCCCAGCTCGGGGCCACTCACCTTGGAGTAGAAGTATCTGCAGACGGCTTCCTGCGCCCACGGCTGGAAGTAGAACTCAGCTCTGCGCTCCTCTTCAGGATTCCCAACAACGTCAGTCATTGTCTGCAGAGCACAAAGGACAAAAGAGCTCAGGGAGTGCAGCAGCTCCGGCTGCGCTGAGCAAACCCACGCTCAAAAAGGGTCGGTACAGTCAGGTCAGGTTCTTGCGCTCGACTCCAATTCCAGCCCTGCTCTCTGAGCAGGAAATTGCCTCCCTCTCTGTGGGAGCTGGTTATAATGAGGGAAGCGTGTGACTGGATCCACCTTCAACACAAGACAAAGCTTTTACCTTTAAATCTCGGCACTGGGACTGGAGCCAGTCGTTGATGAAGCCCTGAGGATCTCGGGCAAAGCTCAGCATGAACTCACGCTGCGTCTTCAGCTGGTTAATTGTCTCTATTGTTTCATGAATCTGAAGGAGATAAGCAAAGCAACTAAACTGCTGAATAGGGGAAAAAGTCAGCCAGAAACATCGGGAAACCAAACACACAAAGGCAAGTTCTTATACTCCCTGTTTGACTCACACTCGTCAGAAGTGACCTGCAATTCCCACTTTCCTGCTCTAAATATTACCCGCTTTCCCACTCACCATTTGCTTCCAGGTAAAGGCACCTGTTTTCAGGCGTGGCTGACCCCACTCCAGCTTCCAAATGCACGAGAGAGAAAAGCTGAACTGTCCTGTTCAGGGCTCATCTGCTCCAGAAACACTTTCCCACCCAGCACGAGGAGGGAGCAGAACGGAGGAGCAATTCCTACCTTGTTATCCAGAGCAGCAATTTCCTGCTGACTGGCTGTGGACAGCAGAAAAGAATTCATCTGAGTTTTCAAGGTATCGTCCACCTCCACGTCGATGTCGTAGCAGGCTGTTTTCTTCTGGTCGTTTGGGTCGACACTAGGGATAGCCACAAAATAAGTCAAAATAAGAGAGTAGCTCAAGAAAGCACCAAATTGTGGCTCCTCTAGGGTGACGCAGCGCAGGGACAAGTCAGGCTGGTGTCAGCGTCAGCTCTGCCACCAAGCAGCGATGGATTTGTAGCGCAAGCGGTCGCTCCGAGTGGATTTCTATCTAGAGATGTGTAACGCAAGGGACAGCATGACCGTGGGAGCGCCCTGTGACAACGGAATGCGGTAAACTCAAGAGGCGGCTGTTCTTGTGCACTGAAACAATCACAGGCAACGCACAAACTGCTGCTCAAGATCAGAAGATGTTACAATCGTTTTCCTGCGCCAGCATCATTCCATCCCTCCCACTCTTTTGAGAAATACCAAGTCAAGCGGCCCATTCTCACCTGATGACGTGATTAATGATGATCGGTTCTGGGGGCATAAGCAAGGCGTGAAGTCTTTGTGGGATTTCGGAGAACTTCATCCGCTGAGATTCAAATATCTGTGACGGAAACACAGGGCTAAGGAAGGGAGCGGGAGCTCAGCGCCAGCGATCGCCGGCTGCTGACAAAGACAAACCCAAACAGCCGCTTGTTCAGCCACCGTTACCTGCTGCAGGTATTTGTCGCAGATGACGTACTCCCGCTCGTGGGGGTCCTGCAGCTTGTGGGTCTTGATGTATTGCCACAAGGCCTGGATGATCACTGGCCGGGTCTGAGTGTGAATCCCCAGCAGACGAGCCAAGCGGGGATCCAGTTTGAACTGGGGAGGCTGAACCAAGAAGCACAGCAAGGTGAGGCAGCCGCACGCGCCGCCAGCAGCGCACGCCGTGCGCCGTCACCGCGTCTCACCTGGTAATCCAGCATCAGGAGGACGGTACAGCGCACGTTGACGTCCCCCGGCCTCTTCACCTGGAAGCCATCTGTCTCCTGAGTCGTAGCGGTCCTGTGCCACTGAACAGGAGAGGCCGTTTAGAAGCACCCATGTGCTTGGTTCTCCTTGCTCCTGCTGCTTGGCACCCACAAGATGGCCAGTAAATCCCACCCACCTTGAGAACATTTACCTTATTCCCGCTTACAGCTTGAAACAAGAGTTAATACATTTGTTCAAAGCCTCGGCGAGTCAAAGGTAAAGCCAAGATAAGAACTGAAGAGCTCCTGGCTCCCAGACACTTGTTCAGGCCTCAAGCATCCCCAAATCTCAAGCTACACATGATATTTCAACCCTGTCTGCTGGAACACCAACCCAATTTTAGAGGTAACGCAGCAAAAAGAAGCTCACCTCTACCAGGTGATTGTCAGGGCCATACAGGTCTTTATCAAGTTCAATGACCAGAGATTTAAAGAAGGATGAGAACTTTCTTTTCTGCTTGGTGGCATCATACTTGGACAGAGCAGACTGCAAGCAACACAGGAAGGAAAAGCGTTAGGACAGCGAGTCTCAGCACTCAAGCGCAGCCACCGTGCATGACAGCGTTCCTTCAAGTTCCGAACACCTACGTTCACCAACACGTGCTTGAAAATTGAGTTCCAAGTCAGAAAGTGAAAGACTGGAGGTGAAGATGAGCTCTCGCGGGAATTAAATCACTCAGCAGTCACGCACAGCGCGAGTGTCCTGGTTCTTAGCGCCAGGGGACACACGCGTCACTGAGCTGCTCTCACCATTTATTCTTAAAGCTACAAGAACTTTGTACAACTCATGTCCTGCCACGGGGACACCCAGCACTCTCCAAATTGGGCTCTCGGTCTCTTCACCATCAGACTCCTTGGGAAACAGAGATGAAGGAGGATATCAAGCCCTTAGCTACAGCCTCAGACACTAAGAAACTGGTTTCATCGCCAATTCCAGATCCATAAAGTCACCTCCGTGGTTGGGTATGTCACACTTACATCTTCCAGCAGCCGTCCCTCCACCCGCAGCTCCCAGGAGGCGACTGTTCCTTCGCCATCCTCTGCGTCTGACTTGGCTGGATTGAAGGTATTGGAGATAAAAATACGCAGCTTTCGTTTTTGCTGAGAGAAAAAGCATCAGCTCAATGTTAATTCTGAAATAAAGGGCTGGGTATCCTGCAGCTGCCTCATATTCCCCTTCTCCCAGAGCAAGGAGTTGAGAGAAGGGAACGGAGCTGGTGAGGGGCTGGAGCACAAGTGTGATGGAGCGGCTGAGGGACTTGGGGGTTCAGCTGGAGAACAGGAGCTGAGGGGAGACCTTCTGATCTCTGAACTGCCTGAAAGGAGCTTGGAGCTTGGAGGGGGTTGCTCTGTGCTCCCAAGTGATAAAACAAGAGGAAACGGCCTCAAGTTGCGCCAGGGGAGGTTGAGGTTGGATCTGGGAACAATTTCTTCCCCAAAGGGCTGTGGGGCATTGAACAGGCTGCCCAGGGCAGTGCTGGAGTCACCATCCCTGGAGGGTTGGACAGACAGACACGAGGTTCTCAGGACATGGGGCAGGGACAGGGGTGAGAGACGCTTGGATTCGACGATCCTGAGGGGCTTTTCAAACCAAAATGATTCTGTGATTCTTTGAAAGAGGCATTTCTGGTTCCACTCCTTGTTACGTCTGGAGGATTATAATTTCTGACATACCACGTGTACAGGGACACAGCCCGAGCTTCAGTACCCTCCCGCTGTTGTCACTAAAGCAGGAGCCTCCAAACTTCAGTTACGGTAACTACAAACTACGATAACTACAACCAACCTCCTACCTTAATGGGTCGCTTCAAAGCCTCCTGGATATCCAAGCGTTTCCTCATGATCGTCTGGTCCAATTTCCTTTCAAAAGCCAGCAAGTCCATGTAAGCCTGAGACTCGGGTACAAGTTCACGAATCTACAGCCAAGCAAGAACACAAATCACCGTCAGCACACCCACGCTTCCCCAGCCCCTCGTACGGCCAGCGGCTGCCGCTGCCCGCGCCACTCACCCGCTGAGGTAGGATTTTGTCAGCCATCTTCTTCTTTTTAGCGCTGTTAGGGAAGAAAACGCACACAGAGGTGTTAAAATGGCAACTGCTTTGTGCAAATTAACCGTAGGCGTTTGCAAAGGGAGCAAGACGCTGGGTTATTCCCCGGTTTAGTGCTGCGGGATGCTGCTCTTGGGCTCTCGTTTTCAGGGATGCTCATTGTCACCGCGGAGCTGACAGAGCCGCAGCAGCGTGACCAACCGATCACCCCGACGTGTCACAGCCCCTGCGAGAGCTCCAGGAGCCGGGTTACGCCAAGTTGGAAAGGGCGTGCTGGCACAACGCCGAAACAAAGCGACTCGCCGGTCTCAATTAGTTTTAGATTGACTCTGCGAGGAGATGCATTTTAAATCAAGGGATGAATTACCAGGGTTACTGCGGCATCATGTTATACTGCCAGAAATGTCAAGCTGCTCTTGTCTAACTGCTGTGTGTTACACTTTCACCTGCTGGAAGCTCCCAGAGGAGTGTCCCAGGAAAGCTGATGTCCCTTTCAGGACCCAATGAGGGGCCAGGTGTGGCATGGAGCCCAAGAGAACAGCTCTGCCCACTCAGCACCGCCGGCCGGTTACACGGAGTTGGCACCTGACGCTGCCCCATGCCCGGTACAGTCCCCGCTGCAGCCAGGACTTACCGCTCGTCTATGATTTTGGGGTACTCCCCACCCCCCAAACCCACGTCTCCCCATGGGGCCCTGGGGGACAGAGACACAACGTGTCTGTGTCCCAGCCTGGGGGTGACCCCAGATGCCCTGAGACACCGCAAGACATCCCTGCTGTCCAGGGATGTCCCTGCTCCCCAGGATGTCACCATTGCCCAGGAATGTCCCCACTCCCCAGGTGTCCCTGTTGCCCACAGACATCCCCACTCCCCGGGATGTCCCCATTGCCCAGGAATGGTGCCATCACCCAGGATGTCCCTGCTGCCCAGGGATGTCCTTATTGCCCTGGGATGTCACCAATTGCTCAGGAATGTCCCCACTCCCTGAGTGTCCCTGTTGCCCACAGATGTTCCCATTGCCCAGGGATGTCCCTGACTGACCCAGGATGCCACCCACTGCCCAGAGATGCCCCAAGATGTCCCAGCTCCCCAGGATGTCCTCAGTCACCATATGTCCCTGTTGCCCACAGATGTCCCAACTCCCTGGGATGTCCCCATTGCCCAGGGATGTCACCTATTGCTCAGGAATGTCCTCACTCCCCGGGTGTCCCTGTTGCCCATGGATGTCCCCACTTTCTGAGATGCCCCTGTTGCCCAGGATGTCCCTGCCATCCAGCGACACCCCTGCTCCCTGGAATGTCCCCTGCTGCCCAGAAATGTCCCCACTGTCCAGGGATGCCACTGTTGCCCTACGATGTCACCCATTGCCCAGGGATGTGCCTGCTGCCCAGGTGTCCCTGTTGCCCATGGATGTCCCCATTGCCCAGGGATGTCACCCGTTGCTCAGGGATGTCACCACTGTCCAGGGATGTCCCTGACTGACCCAGGATGCCACCCACTGCCCAGAGATGCCCCAAGATGTCGCAGCTTCCCAGATGCCCCTGTTGCCCACAGATGTCCCAACTCCCTGGGATGTCCCCTATTGCTCAGGAATGTCCCCACTCCCTGGGTGTCCCTGTTGCCCATGGATATCCCCACCGTCTGAGATGCCCCTGTCGCCCAGGATGCCCCTGCCATCCAGCGACATCCCTGCTCCCTGGAATCTCCCCCCTTGTCCAGAGATGCCACTGTTGCCCCACTGTTGCCCCATTGCCCAGGGATGTGCCCGCTGCCCAGGTGTCCCTGTTGCCCATGGATGTCCACGTTGCCCAGGATGTCCCTGCTGCCCAGCGACGTCCCTGCTCCCTGGGATGTCCCACACTGTCCTGGGATGCCGCTGGTGCCCAAGGATGTTGCCCACTGCCCAGGGATGTCTCCACCCTTGGGGATGTCCCCACCCCCGGGATGTCCCCACCCTTGGGGATGTCCCCCCTGCCCAGGGATGTCCCCCCTGCCCAGGGATGTCCCCAACCTTGGGGATGTCCCCCCTGCCCAGGGATGTCCCCACTGCCCAGGGATGTCCCCACCCTTGGGGATGTCCCCACTGCCCAGGGATGTCCCCACTGCCCAGGGATGTCCCCACCCTTGGGGATGTCCCCCCTGCCCAGGGATGTCCCCACCCTTGGGGATGTCCCCCCTGCCCAGAGATGTCCCCACCCTTGGGGATGTCCCCACTGCCCAGGGATATCCCCACTGCCCAGGGATGTCCCCACCCTTGGGGATGTCCCCCCTGCCCAGGGATGCCCCGGGATGTCCCCAGCCCGCGATGCCGGCCCTTACTTGTGGTTGCGGTTGGGCACGGGCTGCGGCTGCACCTGCTGGAGCTGCTGCGGCGCCGGCCGCTTGCGGGCCTGGTCCAGGCCGGGCTGCGCCATCCCGGGCCGCACCGCGGGGCTCCCGTAGCCGGGCGGGCCCATGGCCGGGCCCTGCGGCGCCAGCCGGCTGCCCGGCAACATCCCGGGGCGCTGCGAGAGAAGCAAAGCGCTCCAGTGCCCGCCGGGAGGGGCCGGCCCGGCCCCGGCCCCGCCGCCCCCGCTCCCGCCCGCCCCGCCCCGCCGGCCCCTCCTCCGACTCACCGGGTAGGCGGCTCCCGGCAGCGGGGAGCGGTACAGGCCCTGGCCGGGAGCCGGGCCCATGCGCACCGGCCCGCCCGGGGTGCCCGGGCCCAGCGCGGCGGCCCCGGCAGCGGCGGCCCCGCCAGCGCTGGGAGTGACCGACTGGAATCCCGCCCGCGCCGCCATCTTCTCCAGCACAAAGGGGAGCGGGCCGGAACCGGAAGTTGGTCATAGAGAGCCCGCGCAGGTGCTGCGCTAGAGAGGCCCCGCCCACAACCGTCGCCCTCTGCCGGGGTGGAAGCGAACGCTGAGGGGGCGGCGGGAGCGGAGTGTTCACAGAACTACTGATGGTTGGGGCTGGAGGGACCTTCAAATGTCACCTTATGCCATGACAGGGACATCTTCAGCAGCTCAGGGTGCTCAGAGCCCCGTCCAGCCTGGCCTGGGATGTCTCCAGGGATGCTTCATCCACCACCTCTCTGGCCAACCTGGGCCAGGCTCTCACCACCCTCAGGGCCAACATTATCCTTATTAACTAGCCCAAATCTCTCCTCTTTTAGTTTAAAACCATCACCCCTTGTCCTATGTCAACAGGCTCTGCTCAAAAGTCTGTCCCCATCTTTCTTCAGGCCCCTTTTAAGCACTGAAAGGCCGCACTAAGGTCTCCCCAAACTTCCCTTCCCCAGCTGAACACCCCAACTCTCTCAGCCGTTCCTCCCAGCAGAGCTGCTCCAGCCTCGCATCATCATGGATGGATGGATCCAGCAGCATCTCGCTGTGCCCCACATCACCCCATTGCACCCCACTGAGCCTCTCCACTGCTCCCTGAACACCATTGCACCTTGGGGAACCCCACTGAATCCCCCTAGGCCCTACTGTGCCCATCCTTCGATGGGTCCTGGGGGTGCAGGGTCTGTGTGAGTTGTTTTTGGGGTGCAGGGGCCTGGGGACAATGTTCTTGGGGAGCCCAGCAGGATGCAAAGGCCGTGGGGAGGTGGGGATCCTGCGGGTGTTGGGAACACGGTGGGAGAGGCTACAGGTGCGCTGGGGGCTCTGATCCACAAAACCACCTGTAGGAGAGTTTGCAGCTCCCCAAATGCTCCCCAGCAGCCATGGAGCTGCATTCGGGTGTGTCAGAGACTCATCCTGCTCCCTCAGCGGACACCACATCCTGCTCTCTGCTGTCCTGGTCTCCAGCGCAGCCCTTGGGGTCGAGGAGGGCCGGAGTGTCAGTCCTGTGCTCACCGGGCCACAGCTGCAGCATTTGTGGGTATAAATATGTGCCTGTTGTAGGAGATGCTGCTCCTGAGGCCTCGTCTGCTCAGGGATGTGCTGGGGAAGGGGCTTCGCCTGCCCCGGGATGGAGACGCGGCACCAACACCTCCCGCCAGAACCGCCGTCCTTAACACCAAAAGGGGGCACAAATGGACATGAGTGGAGTCAGTTTGTTCAGATCTAGGCTGAGCACCCACGAAGATGATTCCTGTCTCCCTTGACAGCGACTTGGGTTGCTACAGCAAGCACGATGCTAGAATTAAAGGCCACTTTCTGCAAGTATTAGCATTAAGTTCGCTATTCCCCGGAGCACTTACCCTTGGAGATAAAAAGGGACGCGAATCCAGCCAGCATTAATCCATGAGCAGCCACACCACAAGTATTAATTAAGCAATTAATGACCATCATGGGTCCTTTTGGAGGCTCCTCTGAGGAGCGAGTGGCGTTGGTGACTGAGCAAAGAAGTGGGGATGTGTTGGCACCTTTTCTGCCAGATCCGGCAGTTCCTGATGAAAAACACAAAGCTTTGAGCGCGGCCGTTAACTGTTGTCTCAGCATCCATGTGTCCGTGCAGTTAATTTAATGCCACCTCCGACAGGCTTGGCGCCCGGCAGCCTGATGAAATATTCATGAGGAGGAATAGCGGTGGAACTTATCTGCTCTGTATTGTTCAGATGCAACTTGGACTGAGCCTGAAAGCCTGGCAGGAGCTTTTGGGCAGGCGGGCGAGCTGCCTGGCTCCGGGGGGGACACACGAAGTGCGGTGGGGTGACAGAAAGCAAGGGCTGACCTGAGAAGAGGGGAGAGGGGGGTGAGACCTGGGGAGCTGCTCAGCTTGTGCAGGGAGCAGGTGAGGGACAGGGTCTGGAGAGACCCCGTATCACTAGAGAGCAGCCCTGGGGAGATTTGGGGTGCTGGGGGTCATGGATGGGACGTGAGCCAGCAACGTGCGCTGGCACCACATCAGTGGTACCCTGGGCTGCATCCCCAGCCCCGTGGGCAGCAGGTGGAGGGAGGGGATTGTCCCCTCTGCTCCGCTCTGTGAGACCCCCCGGGCACCGCATCCAGCTCTGGGGTCCTGAGCACAGGACAGACCTGGACCTGCTGGAGAGGGGCCAGAGGAGCCGCAGAAATGATGCGAGGCTGGAGCAGCTCTGCTGGGAGGAACGGCTGAGAGAGTTGGGGTGTTCAGCTGGGGAACAGAAGCTCCGGGGAGACCTTAGTGTGGCCTTTCAGTGCTTAAAAGGGGCCTGAAGAAAGATGGGGACAGACTTTTGAGCAGGACCTGTTGAGATAGGACAAGGGGTGATGGTTTTAAACTAAGAGAGGAGAGATTTGGGCTGGGTAATAAGGATAATGTTGGTCCTGAGGGTGGTGAGAGCCTGGCCCAGGTTGGCCAGAGAGGTGGTGGATGAAGCATCCCTGGAGACATCCCAGGCCAGGCTGGACGGGGCTCTGAGCACCCTGAGCTGCTGCAGATGTCCCTGCTCATGGCAGGGGGGGAGCTGGGGAGGTCCCTTCAACCCAAATCCTTCTCTGATTCTAAGAGAGCGACCTCAGGGCTCTGTCCCCAGGGACACTCTCTCACCCGTCCTCTTTGTCCCCTTGTACCAGCCACATTCTGTAAGAAACACAGGCATAAAATATCCCCGGTTTCCCTGGCGCAGTGTCTCCTTACACTTGTCCTTTCTCCTTTCCTCTGCCCTGAGGGTTTGGTTGCTTCACTCCTCCTAGTGGAAATGTTTTGCGAAACGCTACCCCGTGCACCTTCATTTTCCTGCACCTGCAGCTCTGCTGAAACCTCCTTCCCCACCCAGCATGGCTCTGGCTCCAGGCAGCCCAACAGCATCCAGGACTGTGTAATTATATCTCAGCGCCTGTTTCTGCTGGCAGCGTTAGCAGCGAGCAAGTGGTATCTGGGAGTTATTGCCAGGGAGAAGAGGTGATGCTATCTCCGCCGCGGTTCTATGCGCGTTGCATGATGAATCCTCGCTCCGTAGGGTTCCAGCAGCCGCACGATCCGCACGGTGAACACAGCGCAGGTGCTTCCCAGTATCTCGGGCTGAGGTGTATCACACCCCGTCCTCACGTGGATCGTCAGAGATGCTTCCTGTGAAATGTAATTAACTCCCTGTCTTGTGCACAGCGTGAGTCTCGCACTGCTGAGTGAGACGTGGATGTACACACGCTGCCTGCACCGCACACACAGAACCATAGAATCATTGTGGCTGGAAGAGACCCTTAAGATCATGAGTTCAACTAGACCTAAATCTAGCACTAAACCGTTTCCCTGAGACACCTCTGCCTGTCCAGCCCTGCAGGGATGGCGACTCCAGCACTGCCCTGGGCAGCCTGTTCAACGCCCCACAGCCCTTTGGGGAAGAAATTGTTCCCCAAATCCAACCTCAACCTTTTCTGGTGCAACTTGAGCCTGACAATGTGCAGCTTTTCCACTTCATATCCCAGAGCTGCTCCCGCTGGTGTCCTGTCTGGCTTCCCCATGGGCTGTGCAGCTTTGGGGCGCAGACGCCTCCCCGGCCGCGCGTTTCAGGCTCGCAAAGTAGCAGCAGAAACCTCGGCTGTGACAGATGGAGGGGCCGAGCTGCTCCCAGCACAGCCCAGCAGGTTAATGGGGAGCTGTGGAAGAGATTAGAGCTTGCAGAGCCGGGGTCACCGCCTGCCCCCTGCACCGCGAGCTGCTGTGGGTGGAGGGAGCCGACACCATCAGCTGCTCCGGCTACTCACAGTGCCTGCCCGCAATTAATTTAGGTTCATTAACTCCCTTCTGGGCTCAGCTGTATTATCTCGTTCCTATTCAAAGCCCACCCTGTGGCCTTTGCAGCACCAGCTCTGGCAGGGAAGGACCAGAATAGCAGTCAGACCGTTCTGCTTTAAATGCAAACCACCCGTCTGCCATTTCCAGGAGCAACAGGGATGTGGCCAGAGCCAAGTGACCAGCGGGAGTTTGGCATTTCAGTCTTCCCTCCCCACTCACTATTATTCAGCCCCCATGGGGTCCAGAGGGCTTTTTTTGGATGCCCAGCATTACATCTGGTGGGTTACTTTTGCTCTTTTGTTGCTGGGCAATTTTAGGACACAACAGCGTGTTTGCAGACGGTGTGAGCTACAACCGCTATGAGCTCCGTTCAATTAAAACCAGGTGATGGTCACGCCGGTGACTCGTTTCTGCTGAATCCCACGTGTCCGTCCCAAAGCACAGAGGTGTCCAGCCATTAGCAGCTGTGCAGATGCTCATTCTCCTCCTGCTTGAGATCTAAAACCAGCTCCCACCCTCCCAAAATGTTCCTTTAAGGTGACTCCGTTCCCCATCCGCTTGGTGTTGCTGGATTCGTGTGCACATTTAGACAGGACTGGAAGTCTGGAGCGAAGCTTTATGCTCCCCCCTTCCTTTCGCTCTTGGCTCCGGGATTTCGGTGCCACCTTCAAGAACACCCCGAGCTGCCACCGTCCCTACCGGCACCTCCTTGGGGACCATTTCCCGCAGCTCAGCGAGAGAGAAAGGCTCAGCATTCGGAGTTTATATCATTCTTTATATCACCGTTAAGAGTAGCAGGTATTGATGTACAATGCATCTGTCATCGTATTGTGCTTCCTATGAAAATGTGTGTACATAGTACAGATACCAGAGAGAATTCAACACTTTATACACTTGAAGGCATTCAGAGATCAGTAACAGAAAAAAAGAATGGCACAAGAACAAGGCCTAAATGCTTCTAAATGGGTATCTACACTGGTATGATGCATATATAGAGATATATATATATATGTACACATATATATATAGTCATATATATTATATATAAGAAATATAAAATGCGGATGACACAATAGAAACAAACGCAAAAGTGGATGCGTCAACAGGTGAGCGTCAAGGTGAAATCCCAGCCCCATCTTTAAAAGCTCGAATGGGAAAGAGAAAGGAAGAAAATAAATAAATGAAACGCAATGAAACATTAGGAGAAATCCATAAGAAAATTTATGGATGTGGCCGACCCGTTATCTTTGGGTGATCGCTGGATACAAAGGACTGACCCCCAGTTCCTAATTTTGGTCAGGAAGCAAATAATAATAATAACAATAATAATAATAATGACAATCATCAAACCAAAACCGCCGTTTGGAAAGAATAATTACTAAAAAGACTTATTGCAAAAGCTCTTAAAGATAAGTAGCACTTCGGCCCTGGGAGGGATCTGGCTTGACGTGTGGGGCCTGGGGGGCTGGGGCCGGGGGGGCCAATTTCCACTGACCCCAGAGCGAAATGTCGCGGCGCTTGCGGGTCCGGGGGGCAGAGACGGGGCTGATGCTGGACCCCGCGTGCCGGGGACGGGACGGTGACAGGGGGACCAGCGGCCGTCCCAGGGCAGGAGCCAGCGGGTGGTTCCTGGGGGCAGCTGCTGGTTCAGCGGGGGGTTCAATGTGGGGGGGAACCTACGGCCCCGTGGACCAGAGCACCCTGTGCCATGGGGGGTCCCTCAACCTCCCAACCCTTACGGGGCTGGGGCTCCTGTGGCGAAGCGGAGCGGCGGGGCTGTCCCTCGTGGTGCCCCTGGCCGAGCTGGGCTGGTGGCTGCAGCCAAATTAGGGGCCCGGAGCTTTCCTTCCGCCTTTCTCCCCGAGAATGGCTGTTTTTGGGGGCCGCACGGGGAACCCCAGGTTCCCTGGGGACAGAGGGGCTGCGGAGCGGGGCTGGTGCTGGCCAGGAGCCCAGGAGAGGGGCAGGGACACCGACCATCGCCCAACCCGATGCGGTGCCAAAGATGCCACCCGCGGCTGGGTCCCCGTGGGGATCCCAGTGAGCTCGGGGGGCAGGGTGCCGAGGAAGACGTTTTGGAGAGGTGGAGGTGCCCCGTCCTCGTGCACGTGGAATGGCTGGGAGTGCCATGGGCCACCGCGGTGCCGAGGGACAGCGGGGCTCCCCTGGGACCACCCGGGGACGCGCCACGGGGCTCCTCGGCGAACCAGGGTCCCAGCAAGCGCCGGCCAAGGCTTTGAAGCAGGATAGGCATGGAGACAATGGACAGACAGACGGACAGGGCTGTGGATGGAGACTCTGCGGCCGAATGGCTGCTTCTTCTTGGCTTCTGGGTTTCTAGTTAAAAAGGCCGAGGGGAGCCGAGGGGGGGACAGGGCAGGCCCGTGCCCCAGCCCGCTGTGCGTGTCGCTCCCCGCGCCGCGGGGGCGGCCGGGCCGGAGCGTCCTCGAGTCTCTGAAGTCGCGGGGCAGGCGCCGAGCAGCTGCCGCGGGGGCCACGCGCCGGGTTCGGGTGTGAACCGACCCGGACCGGCCGCCTGCCCCGCAATCCGAGGCCGTCGCTCTTGTCCGTGTCCCACCGTGGCGAGGAGCAATGTCCCCTGGATGTGTCTCTCCGCTGGCGCTGGCAGGGAGAAGGGCAGCTCTCCGGAGGGCTTTGGTAGCTCAGGTTGTACATCCAGACGTCGGTTAGCAGGTGAAGTCCTCAAAGGTGCCCCGGGCCGGGTGGTGAGGTAGGATGTTGGCTGCGTACGTCATGCCCGCCGGGTGGCCCCGTATGCTTTCGCAGGGGTTCTGCGGGGCAGAAGGTGGACGGGGTGCTGGGGGCATCGGTTCCACCCAGACCCCCGCAGAGACCGAGTCCTGGCTCCCCACAGCATCCCTGTCCGGTGCCTCCGCTCCTGTCCCAGGCGGTCCCCAAAACGGTGACCCCCACCCCACAGCACATCTGGGCTGCGTGGGGGGACCAGCAGCTCCTGTGACGTGCCCGGCACTTACGTGGCGTTTCACGTCGTCCATGCTGAGCGCGACACCCTTGTCCGTGTTGTTCCTCTTGTGGTTCTTGTGGCACTTGCCCCGCCGGCACAGCCGGTGCTTTATCACCTGCCAGAGCCAGATTCCAGCTCCGCGGGGGCTCATGGGCTCTGCCCCATGTCCCACGCAAGCGTTTGGGTGCTCCAGGACAACCTGGGCCCTCTGAGCAGAGACACTCACCTCGTAGGCGTAGTCAAACAGCTCCAGTACTGTGAGGATACTGGCCCCGATGAACAGCCCCATCTGCCCCCCAATATCACCTGCAGAGGAGAGGGAAGTGGGGGTCAGGTCTGGCGTCTGGTGGCAGAGGGAGCAGAGAACGGGCAGAACTCGTCACCGCCGTGCCCAGCCCCTGAGATGCTCTCGGGATCAGGAACACGGTGCACGGGGACAACATGAGACCAATTTGTTGGAGATGCCAACCAGGTGCTGCCATGGGGTCCCCAGCACAGCCACCAACACTCACCCAGCAAGCCAGCCACCTCGTACGCCTTCTTCTGCTCGATCGTCTCGTAGTTCAAGGCTTCGAAGAAGATATCCAGCACCAGGATGTTCTCCCTGCGCAGGACATGAGCGGGGTCAGGCTGAGGTTTGGGAAGGAGCGACAAGATGCTGCCCCGTCCCCGCGGTCGCAACGTGTTACCCAATGTACTGCTCCGACTTGTTGTACTTCTTGGCCAGGTACTTGGCGGAGGCTTTGCTGGGGATCTTCACCATGGAGAGCTCTTTGGCGTAGCGGGTGACGTTGCAGGGCATCTCGCAGACGCAGTACTCGTTGTCCTTCTCCACCAGGAAATCTGTGCAGGGAGAGAAGGAGATGGAGAGATGGACAAACCCAACACCCACCGCTCGGTCTCCCGGGGCCGGGCAGCCTCACCTAAGGCAGGATCTGCGCACTCCTTGTACTGCTCCGGGGTGCAATAAGGGGCATCCCCTGCGGGAGAGACAAAGCGGGTGTTCCCGGTGGGCTGGCGCCGGTGGGCTGAGCGTGGGGGGAACGGGAGCCGGCGGCGCGCGGGGCTCACCGGGCATGTGCACCATGCGGCAGTTGCAGTTCTCCACCAGGTAACGCGTCTCGCAGTCGATGCGGCAGGCGGTGATGCTGTAGGTGTCGTAAAACTCCGAGTCGCCCGCCGTGGCCTTGCAGTCACCCCAGGGAGGCGGCAGGTAGATGAGCTGCGAGAAGCCAGGAGTGAGGAGAGCAGCCCCCCGACACCCTCGCTGTAACATATCCTATAGCAAAACTCTATTCTACCAAGTTGACAGTTAATATTATTTTGCATGGGAATGTGCAAAGAGGAACTGTATTGACTGGTAACAGTATTTAAACAGTAAGCTCAAGAACGCTCAGGGAATGAGTAGGTTCTTGCTTGTAGACAATATGCTAGGGGAGAATACAAGCCAAAGGGCTCCCTTCCCCTAGGCATTTTGATCTGTTATGAGCTGCTGAAGTTATAACAGTCTGTGATAGTGCTTTTTAATCCTGTTCCAATGAGCTGGGAGCCATGCCGGTGTCGATGGCACAGGGGTCAGCTGGGTGCTCATGGGGGCAGGTTCAGGTGTCCTGCCACGCTGGTGGTTTCGCACGTGTTGATCCCCAGGGCTGGGTCCCCCTCTCTGTCCCACATGGGGTGGGGAGCACGGGGAGGAGGATCTGTGTCCCACGGCAGGTCTGGCCCACAGCCTGGAGAGGGAGGGGACCCCCAGCCTCCCCTCGGCCCCTACCCGCTGCTCCTGGCAGGACACGAAGGTCTGGAAGCCGGGGGCCACCCCAAAGCCCAGCTGGTCGATGAGCGGCGGCTCGTCCTGGCTGTGGATCTGCACCTTGATCCCGGCTTCGAACGAGGTCTCGTCTGCGGCACAGGGAAGCGGGGTGAGCACGGGGCCGTACCCAGCCCTGCTGCGGGGGCACCCCAAACCTCTCCTGTCTCCCACCCTTCCCCTGGTGAATTCATTCCCGTGTTCGTCCATCCATCCATCCATCCATCCATCCATTTGCTACCTCGTGTCCTTGTCCCCTCTGATCCTCCCGCTCCAGCACCCAGGGAGAGTGGCATGGAAAGCGTTTGCCTCTATTTATAAACAAGTGGTGGCTGCCTGTCTAAACTGATGGGGAGTTGCCATGGCGAAGAGCAAAGACAAGGAGGGAAAAGGGAAGAAAAGGACCCGAAGTGATGAGAAATGGAAGGAGGGAAGAGAAGACAGCCTGAGGGACATGGACCCGTGGGGTAGGGAGGTGGGAAGGGGCTGGGGAGCACCCAGGAGCCGGTGACCAAGGGGATTGCGGGACAGCTGCTGGGGTGCTGTTTTACCTGTTTCCCCCCACACCGGCAGGTATTCATCCTGCTGAATGTCCAGCATGATCTCCAGGCCGTTACCAGTGCCCCCCTTCATGGTGATGAGCCGGGGCTTCCCGTCCTGCCCCGCGTTGAAGGTGTAGCACTTCCCGTAGCGCGTGAAGACCTGCGGAGAGGACACGGGGCTGAGGCTGGGACCCCCTGCCAGCACCAAACTGCTGCCAGGACCGTGGCACGGCGCAGGGAGGGCACCGTCACCTCCAGACACAGCCATCCCCCGCCTGGGGGATAACCCGACCCTGGCCGGTGCCCTATGCAGCGTCTCTTGCTGTTGGAACTGCCCGTCCTTGCCCCGGTACAGAAGGAGACGTCCCCCACCAAGGCGACGGGCACAGGAACGGTGCTGACTCAGAGGTACTTTGCACCTAAACCCCACAGACCCCACGGCAGCCACAACCTCCCAAAACAGCGCTCAGCCCCACACCAGCACCTGCCTCAAGCCCTTCCCAGCCCTGCAGAGGATGGGGATGGTCAGGATCCTGAACCCCCGTCCCTCCTTGTCCGTTCCAGCCAACACCTCCAGCAGCCGGCACGTCTCCAGGCCACTGAGCCGCTGCCAGACCGTCTGCCGAGCGTTTGGTGCCCCACGGGCGCTGGTGACACCGGGATGGAGGTGCTGGCCACCTCCTCAAACACAACCCTGGGGCTGCTCTCTCTCCGTGTCCTGCAGCCGGTGCCGTCCCCATCTCCAGCAAGACACCCAGGCGCTGGTGGATGAGGGTGGAATATCAGCCTGTGGCTGAGTGAACTGTCAAGGACAGCATCGCCCGCTGTGCTGGATCCAGCATGGTGCACCCGACGCTGCTCCCGCTGCCCGGCCGTCCGGGGGCTACTCACCGCCGCAAAGTCGCCGGGGCCGCAGCGCTCGCCGCGGTAGCTGCAGCTCAGCAGCATGTCCTCCAGCTGGTGGCAAGTGCGGTTAAAAAACCCATACAAATTTAGGGGCTCGTCCTCGTCCCCGGGGCTGAGCTGGGCTGGGGAAAATCCCAGCTCCATCCCGGGCTCGTAGTCGACCAGGGGAGCGAGGTAGAGCAGGTCCTCGTGGCTGAGCTGCGAGACCCGCACGCGGTTGATGTTGCAGAAGGTGACGGCGGGGAAGGTCATCTCGGGGCTCTCCTCCTCGCTGAGCAGCGTGACGTGGTGGTACTCCAGGTAGTAGACGATGCGGTCGGCCACCTGGTAGAGGAAGACGGAGAGGGAGAGGAGGAAGGCCACCGCCCAGAGCGCCTGCCGGGCGCCCAGGCTGCCCTCCACGAAGATGTGGCTCAGCCCGTGCAGCGTGCAGCTGCTGGCAAAGGCCACAAAGTCTGTGGCTGCTGCCCTTGTGTCTTCTTCCTCTTCTTCATCCTCCTCGTGCCCGTACAGGAACTCGTCCGCTCTGACCTCTCCCCTCCCGGTGGTCTCGGCGTCTCTTGGTCCTTCCTCACTGGAGAAGGAGATGGTGCAGAATATCTGGAGGGGCATTGTCCAGCGTGGGGGTCCTGGCTCTGCTGTGGGGGTCCCAGCTCTGGTATGCGGGTCCTGGCTCCAGTGTGGGGGTCCTGACCCCCTCCCTGCCACAGCCTGGGGGTCTGCGACGGTGGGTCTGTGCGTTCAGGTGTGGGGAAAAGGGGTTGAGGAAGGAGCGAGGGGCAAGTTCAGAGAGGAGAAACGGAGAAGGGAAAAGCAGCAAGAGGCAAGCGGGAGCGAGGAGCAGAGGGATGCTCAGCGGGACGGCGAGAGGAGGGTATTTCAGGAGCAGGAGGAGAGGAGGAGCGAGGGGCGTTTCTGCGGGCTCCCCGGGTCCCCAGGGACCGGCCGGCTGTGGCTGCAGGACGGAGCAGAGACACACCGGCTCCAGAGGCACCAACATTCCGGGAGCTCCCGGTGCTGCCCGAGGACCCAAGGGGCCACCAGCTCCGGCAAACACAATTTGCACAAGTGTGTGCACAAGTGTGTGCGCAGTCCCCGGCATGCTGCCCACCCGCATCCTCCATCCTCGCTGCAGGCCTGCGTGGCCCTGGCAGCCCGATCGGCTGCTCCAGCCAGGCACTCCCTGCCGGGCTCCGGGCTGTTTCCGCAGCCGCCATATGCCGGGTTTGCCAGGCTCAACACGCTCTTCATCGGGACAGCTGGAGCCAGAGGTTTACCCAAAACTCCCGTGACACCGTCCTGCTGCAGCGCCCAGCTGCGTCGTGCCAGGGGGTGGAAGGATGCTGTGGTGTTCCCAAGCTCTCGTTCTCCTCCAGCCCTGGTGGCACTTGTCCCTGCAGGCTCGTCTTCCCGCACCGCGGGGCAGCAGTGTGTGCGGGGACACCCAGTGAAGGCGATGTCCCACCCTGAGCGGTGTCATGTCCTGAGTGGTGCTGTGTCCCAAGTGGTGCTGTGTCCCGAGTGGTGCCACGTCCTGAGTGGCGCCAGGTCCATCCTCCTCCAAGCCAGAGCTGTTTTCGGCAGGATTTGGGCGCTGCCATGGTTCATGCGATGACTCCTCAGGGTGTGCCATCTCACGCTCTGGATTCCCAAGGGAGCTGGGCAGCTGTGACTTCCCCGGGAACGGTGTCCAGGACTCATGCTGAGCGGCTGGAGGTCCTGGGGAGGTGGCGCTGGTGCTGGGCGGTGGGACAGAGCTGGTGGCCGGGCTGGCTGCTGGAGCAAAGGCTTCTCCTCCTGCAGCCCTGCAGCCCTGCAGCAGCACGGCCCCTGCTGCGGTTTGCTGTTTTCCTGCGCTCAGCACTTTGTAAAAGCATCCGATGCGACCACAGAACAATCTCCAGCCCCATCCTGGCACCGCAGCCGCCACCGGCGGCCCAAGGGGAAGGGGAGCATCTAAATACGGCAGCGCCTCGGTGCGCAGGAGCTGGGTGGGGGGTTTTGCTGGTGCCCGGGTGTGATGATGCCCGGGTGCCTCCTTCCCCAGTCCCCAGGCACATCCTGACTCATGGATACGGGCACCACCAAACCAGGCAGACAAATGCAACCCAGAAACCTGCACAGATCTCATCTGATACTGGTGCAAAATTATGTGATCTACCCAAGCAAGTGATGTCAGTGTAACGGGCAGGATGTGTGCTGGGGATCCCTGCCAGCGCAGGCTCAGCCAGGACAGTGAGAGGTTACGACCAATGATGTGACAGCCGGCTGTCCCTTGGGGTTCCCTTCTGGGGCTCCTAAAGCTCAATATTCCCAATGTGGCCCTTGTGTAAGAGGGACAGTGGCATTTGCCACAAGGCTGCGAACACAGTCAGCACCGGGGAGAAAAGGCGGGTGACCTTGGGGACGAGCGCCGGAGACATGGGATGAAATTTCATAAAGTCGAGAGCAAGGTCGTGCCAGAGAGTCTGAGCTGGAAACTCATCCTGGAAAATGGGGCCAGGAAGGAGGGTTGGGGAGCTGGGAACCCCCATGTCATGAAGGAGATGGTGTCATGGAGGGAGGGGATTGTCCCTTCTGCTCCGCTCTGTGAGACCCCCCGGGCACCGCGTCCAGCTCTGGGGTCCTGAGCACAGGACAGACCTGGACCTGCTGGAGAGGGGCCAGAGGAGCCGCAGAAATGATGCGAGGCTGGAGCAGCTCTGCTGGGAGGAACGGCTGAGAGAGTTGGGGTGTTCAGCTGGGGAACAGAAGCTCCGGGGAGACCTTAGTGCGGCCTTTCAGTGCTTAAAAGGGGCCTGAAGAAAGATGGGGACAGATTTTGAGCAGGGCCTGTTGAGATAGGACAAGGGGTGATGGTTTTAAACTAAAAGAGGGAAATTCAGGCTGGATAAAAGGCAATTGTTGACCCTGAGGGTGGTGAGAGCCTGGCCCAGGTTGGCCAGAGAGGTGGTGGATGAAGCATCCCTGGAGACATCCCAGGCCAGGCTGGACGGGGCTCTGAGCACCCTGAGCTGGTGCAGATGTCCCTGCTCATGGCATAAGGTGACATTTGAAGGTCCCTTCAACCCAAACCCTTCTGTAACTCTACGATCCTATGACCAGGTCACATCCCAGCCCTTTGCCTTTGATAGAAATGAGCTGCAGCTGCACTGTGGGCAGTGCTGGGCTGTAAAGGCATCAGGGCTCCACCTGGGAGGGGGTTTTGGGATATCATGCTGGCTTTGTGCTGGGGGAGCAAGCTTGGACCAAACTGGGATGATCACACACAGGCTGGTGCTGGAGGTCGCTGCTTTGGGCAGGGGTGAGCAGGTTGGTGCTGGCTGGGGTCGGGTGGGATTCCTGGCATTCCCCAGCTCTGGAGCTGGGAGTTTCTGTGCAACGTCTGTAGGAGGGAGAGGAGAAGGAAAATGGAAGAGAAGCCTGAAGGGGTTTGTTTAGCTGCCCAGGGAGTCCCTGATGGTGTGAGCGAGGGGCTGAGCTGCTCCCACAGCGGGGGGAGGTTTAATGTGTCTTCTCGGGAGCGATTGCAGCAGGGAGAGGGAGATGCTGTAATGAAAACACTCCATCATCAGCTGGGGCCATTAACCTGCCTCGTTCAGCTTAAGCAGTTTATGGAGAGTGTTGGAGCCGGTTCCCAGCAGCGGGAGGACCAATGCAGCCCCGGCTCCGGTTACCACCACCTGTCCCCGAGCTGACACCCGAGCCGGGGTGAAGGTGGCTGGGGACAGGCACAGCCAGGAGCGCGGTGGCACCGGCGCTTGGGAGCACATCCTGACTCCAAAGCTTGGGGACAAGCCGTGGCCGTGTCCCCACGTTGCGGGCAGGGGGGTGCTGTCCTGGTTTGTGCAAGTTTTGGAGATGCTGGAGGAGTCCCTGGGCTTGTTCCAGCTCCTCCCTCACCAGGAGTTATTTTTACCCTCTCTCAGGTAAAGCTTTGGCGGGGGAGAGGGACGGGGGATGCTATAATTAGCCGTGACATCAGCCCCCGTGGCGGCGCGTGTTGGGATGATGCCGCTGCACCCCGACCCGCCGCTTAGGACCAGGGATGCTCGATGACCCCCAGTGCTGCAGCCAGGGATGCAGGATGGTGGAAGGAGCCTGTGTTTTCCTGGCTCCGGAATAGCGTTTGGCCGCTGTCCCGGGGCGGTTCGGCCCCGCTCGCTGCTCTGCAGCTCATCACCGGCCTGGGAAAGGAGGTTCCCCGGAGCGGGGGAGTGCGGAGGGGGGGAAGCGGGAGGGGGATTTGACGGCAGCAACAGCACATTTCACAGCCTGTCACGCTTTAATGGCAGAGGAGATCAAAGCCGGGATGGAGTTATTCATAGAGATAAACCAATCCCCGAGGAGGCGAGGAGAAAACAACATTGCAAGCTCTGTTATCCCAGCCCAGCTCCGGGGAGGCTGTCACAGAAAGAGCCCCGGGAGCTGGACCCGCTTGGTTTTGTCACTGGGCGCTGCCGAGCCACCTCTATCACCCCTGGGGTGCCTGAGCAACTGGTGGGGAGGGATGAGATGGGTGCGACTGGGAGCAGAATTTGGGAGATGGATGTTTAGGTACCACGCAGCGGGTGCGTTGCATCAAAGGGGAGAAAAATGAGGTTTGTGATGTGCTGTGCATCTCCTGGAGCTGCGCTGGGCAGGATGAGCCACTCTGGGGCAGCTCTGCAGTGCAAGTCGCTCCCCACCCTGGTGAGGGGCAGAGCCGGGGCAGCCGAGCGAGGTGGGATTGCCCCGGTGCCGGCATGGCAGCTGGGACTAATCCTGCTGCCCCTTATCAGATGCTGCCACCTTGCCTCCGCTCGCTCCACCGGCCAAGCCAGCCACAGCTTGTGTTATCCGGCCCTTTATCCCCCAGATTAGACGCTTCACAGTGGATTAGCATGTCACATTCTAATGCAGAAAAATTGATGATTAAAAAGGAGTTTTTTGCTCTGTATTATTCCCCACCTCCGCCTCCTCTCCACCCCGGCCCCGCGGGCCTGGGTAGCTCAGCCCCAGCCATGGGGACCAGCGATGCTGCGGTGCTGGGTGATGCGGGAGCCCCATCCCGGTTCACATGGGAAGCCGAATGACTCTTTTTGGGGCCGTGCAGGGCTGGTGTGCTCTGTCCCACCTGCTTTTGGCATCAGGGTTCAGGATAGAGGGGTCCCTGGGGCATCCCGTCCCCCTTATCGGCTGCAGCCCCAGCATTTGCAGCGCAGGACTTTAATAAAAAGCACATTATGGTGAGTAATGCGCTAAGTGGACTTCATTACGGGCCTGGGGCCTCCCTGGCTCCCCTTGTTCCATATGATTTCATATCAGCCGAGCCTTATCTCCTCTCCAAACGCTTCCATTTAAACTCCATTAATCTTTCAAAGCTTCCCTGGGCCGGCGCTGCCCAGCCGGGTGCTGCGGTTGCTGCTCCGAGTGCAGGGGCCACCTGCAGCCCCACTGGTTTGGGGTCTCTGGGGGGCTCAGCTGGGACCCCCTGCACCCCCCGGCTGTTGAGCGTGTACCTGCAGCCGAGCCTGTTTGTGCATCCGCTTCCATGGCTCCCACAGCCGCCTTCTCCTTCTTGCTAGGGATCTATTAAGGCTCTTATAGTTGGAACAGTTTGTAATGCATCGAGCTTTCTGGGTGATTTACCTGTCGCCGTGTCCCCTCGTGCCATGGAGGGGTCACTGGGACCACCGGGGGACGCTGCCGAGGGGCAGCCGGGATTATCCTGTGCCAACACTTGTCCCGATGCCTTTCCGTGTTTCCTGCCGATCACAAATTACACATAAGCAGGTTGCAATTTTTTCCGACATCCTTCACAATTGCTTAGATGGTTTGTGCAAGCGGATTCAAGCTGACGGTTTTATTGGTGGTGGAGGGGGGGGAAGAAAATGGTATTCCTATCTGGTTTTCTTGCTGCCTTCGCTCGCTCCGGCTCTGCACGCATCACGGTTTTCAAATCTAATCTAATCCAAGCAGGGTGGTTACGCGGCCCCAGCGTGTTGCTGCTCTGGATGGGTCTCCCCGTCACTCTATGAGGTTTTGGTGCTGCTGGAGAGGAAGGAGAAGCGGCTTAAAACCCCCAGTAAACTGGAGGGTGAGAGGGAAGCCCCTGTCCCATCCCGTGCTCTGTCTCTGTCCTTGTGGTAAAAGCCTGGATGTAAATGCACCAAATGCTTCATGCAGCCAAAAAAAGGCCTCAAAAACATAAAGAAAAGGTTATAATATCCAAGTGTCGGGGCCTGTATAAATAAATAAGATGGTGAGAAGCTTGGTGAGTCACGGTTGTTTCGGGAATCGCGGTGATGCTGCGCGGAGAGCCCCAGCTCCAGCCTCTGCGGGCCATAAAACAAAGGTGTCCATAAAACGCCAGATAAATTAAAACTGAGGCAAAAGGCCTCGAGACAGTTAATTTCCCGGATCTCCCTGTGGCCATCTCTGCCTCCTGTGCAGCTCCGCAATCTCGGGGGCCCGGCCCCTCCGCTCTGGCTGTTCCCTGTTTAACACGGGGGCAGAGACGCAAAATGGCACCAGGAGGTTTCCTGGGTGGATTCTTCCCAATACCTGTGGTTGGAGAAGGTGCCGTGTGCCTTGCTGGCGCTGTGATAAATGCTACAAGGACATTAAAGAAGATGGATTTGGAAAATTCCCATATGCTGGTGGTGGTTGGGGGCTGGTGTTGGCAGAGCATGTGCCCAGGTACCCAGCTGGGACATCCTTCCCTCCATCGCAGCCGGAGAGCGCTCAAAAGCCTCCTCGTCTCTTCCAGCAGCCACAGATGCCATTAAACCATATTAATGATAATTAATAATTCATTTGTTAATGATTCTTTATGTGCAAAGGCATCGCAAGAGGAGCAGGAATGGCCTGAGGTGCATCTGAGCTGCTGTGAGTTCTTGGCATGACACCTCTGGGTGTGCGTGACACCTCCAGGTGTGCAAATGTTCCACGTGTGCAAAGTGCTCCGGGTATGCACGGTGCATCTGTGTGTGCAAAGTGCTCTGGGTGTGCACGACACCTCCAGGTGTGCAAATGCTCTAGGTGTGCAAAGCGCTCCGGGTATGCACGGTGCATCTGCGTGTGCAAAGTGCTCTGGGTGTGCGTGACACCTCCGGGTGTGCAAATGCTCCAGGTGTGCAAAGTGCTCCAGGTATGAACAGTGCATCTGCGTGTGCAAAGTGCTCTGGGTGTGCATGACACCTCCGGGTGTGCAAAGTGCTCCGGGTATGCACGGTGCATCTGTGTGTGCAAAGTGCTCTGGGTGTGCACGACACCTCCGGGTGTGCAAATACTCCAGGTGTGCAAAGCGCTCCGGGTATGCATGGTGCATCTGTGTGTGCAAAGTGCTCTGGGTGTGCACGACACCTCCGGGTGTGCAAATACTCCAGGTGTGCAAAGCGCTCCGGGTATGCACAGTGCATCTGCGTGTGCAAAGTGCTCTGGGTGTGTGTGACACCTCCGGGTGTGCAAAGTGCTCTGAGTGTACATGACACCTCCAGGTGTGCAAATGCTCCACGTGTGCAAAGCACTCCGGGTATGCACGGTGCATCTGTGTGCAAAGTGCTCTGGGTGTGCGTGACACCTCTGTGTGTGCAAAGTGCTCCGGGTATGCATGGTGCATATGTCTGTGCAAAGTGCTCTGAGTGTGCAGGACACTTCTGGGTGTGCGAAGTGCTCCAGGTGTGCACGCTGTGTCCAGGTGTGCACAGCTGGGCATGCTCTGCCGTGCACCGTGGCTCTGCGCACGCTGCTGGGGTTGGACATCCCCCCTGGGCCAGGCCAAGGACTAAGTGACCCCTGGGGGGACCTGGTGTCGCTCCTGCGTGTCCTTCTCTCTCCTTTCCTAATCGCCTGCTCGGGCAGGAGCGATGTTGCTCAGAGCTTCGAGGTTCCAGGCGCTAAACGATTTACCTGCTCTGTCGCAGAGCTGCTAATGAAGCGGCTGCGAGGCAGAGGCACGCATTGGCCTCCTGCTGTGCCCGGCGCTGATGTCCTCAGCCCACTTGTTCCTGACCCGTTTCTGCTCCAGCCTGGCCGAGGTGGTGGTGGGTCTGGTGGTGTTGCTGCCGTGCAGGAACGGCGCCAGGGCCGCGCCACAGCGTCGCTGTCCCGCTGCAAAGTGAGCGTGAAATGCGTCCGCCTTCACATGAGAGTTGGTGTCGCTGTGTTGG
Organism: Nesoenas mayeri; assembly: GCF_963082525.1. Taxonomy (NCBI): domain Eukaryota; kingdom Metazoa; phylum Chordata; class Aves; order Columbiformes; family Columbidae; genus Nesoenas; species Nesoenas mayeri. Next base: position 2,085,355 of record NC_137558.1, on the reverse strand, counting down.
TGTCAGCGGAGCCACAAGCAGCTGAGGGATCCCCAATGCTCCTGCCCGCGCCCCGCGGGCGGCCGCGGCTGGAAAAGCTGGATGAGGCTGCGGAAAGGACGCAGCTGCGGAGCAACGCTCGCCGGCGTCTCTGCTCCGCACCTGAGGGCTAAACGCCTCCCGGCTGCTTTCTGCATCATTTGCTTTGAGCAAAACACCGTGATACTTGACAGGCTCTGAGCTGCCGATGGAGTCAGGGTGATCCCAGCCCGCCGTGTTTCCCAGGAGAGCCAAGTCCCCACCAGCAAACGGCTGCGGTCCCATCAGCGACTGCTCCTCTGCTCCATCACCTCCAATTATTTTGCAGCAGGCAGCCCACGTCCCACTGAGTTTGCTTCATTTGTCTGGAAAATGATGCAGCCTTTGGGGTCAAACGATGCTGCTGTTTGACAGCAGAAAGAGGCCGATATGGAGGGTGAGCCCGGCCAGGAGTTTGCGCATGATACAGGTGGCGATGGGCCCTGGGGAGAAGGGCTGGGATGCTGGAGGTGGATCGCTGCTCAGAAATAACGGATACACGCGAGCAGTTTCAAACACTTATAAGTTATTTAGGAACCCGTGTGCCACTTTAAAAAGTGATTTACATAAATCACTTGAATGTCTTACAGAATTTGTAAATGCGCCGGCTCTGCCAGGCACTGCGGTGGGAGCTGCCACGGCTCCGTGTGCCATGCGGACCGGCCCCAGACCAGAAGGACAACACTTTTTGGGGCCAGCAGCCGGCCCTGCTGCCCACACCTGGTCCCCAAGTTGTTTTTCCAGAGCCAGCTGGGCCCATGCGGTTTGTTTATTAAGTGCCTAAAGCTCCAGGAAATATCTGGGTATCAGTAATTCCCGCGCCCGGTCTCTCCAGCTGTGTTGGAGATGCTTTTCACTCCGGCTCTATGATTATCCACTAACGCTGCGCGGCGGGGGAGCTCTGCTCGCCGCGGGGCTGCCGGGCTTGCGACGGCCATGGGGGGGACGCCTGGGGCCCCCCACGGGTGCTGGGGTCCCTGGGGGCTGGGGGTTGCGATAGAGCAGGGAGACCAGGAGCATCCCATGGTTGAGAACCCTGAGAGCAGCAGTATGAGGGTGTCCCATCGCACCCTCCTTCTGAGCTCCCGTGGGTGCTGGAGGACACCCCGGTACCCACCAACGGGGCAGGTGTGAATGGCACAAGGGTTGTTTTTCAGGGGGGAATCTGGTGGGGCAGGAGTTGAGCCCAAATGCAACCAGCTGGAGTGAGGTGGGCTGGGGGCTGAGCAGGGAGCTCGGGGTGCAGAGAGGATTTGGGGGTACAGGGAGGTTCACATTGGGGTTTAGCGGAGTACAGGGAGCACAGTGGGGTGCAAAGAGGCACAGTAGGACCTAGGGGGATTCAGTGGGGTTCCCCAAGGTGCAATGGTGTTCAGGGAGCAGTGGAGAGGCTCAGTGGGGTGCAATGGGGTGATGTGGGGCACAGCGAGATGCTGCTGGATCCATCCATCCATGATGATGCGAGGCTGGAGCAGCTCTGCTGGGAAGAACGGCTGAGAGAGTTGGGGTGTTCAGCTGGGGAAGAGAAGCTCCGGGGAGACCTTAGTGCGGCCTTTCCGTGCTTAAAAGGGGCCTGAAGAAAGATGGGGACAGACTTTTGAGCAGGACCTGTTGAGATAGGACAAGGGGTGATGGTTTTAAACTAAAGGAGGGAGATTCAGCTGGATAAAAGGCAATTGTTGTCCTTGAGGGTGGTGAGAGCCTGGCCCAGGTTGGCCAGAGAGGTGGTGGATGAAGCATCCCTGGAGACATCCCAGGCCAGGCTGGACGGGGCTCTGAGCACCCTGAGCTGCTGAAGATGTCCCTGTCATGGCAGGGGTGGGTAAGATGACATTTGAAGGCCCCTTCAACCCAAACTATTCTGTGATTCTACAGTTCTATGACCTCCATCCCAGCAGCTCCTGCATTGCTCCAGGGGTGAGGAGGACTGTGGTCATGGTTTGCTGGGGTGACTCCAGACCATTCCCGTTCCCTCCCTTGCTCTTTCTCTGCATACTCGGTATTTCCAGGGCAGAGGCTGCAGAATCCAATGCAAAAGTCAGCAGCATGATCTCCATGTCAAACTCAATTCTCCCCAGTGCCAGCTCAGCCCCGGAGCCTCATGGAAATGGTCCAGAGGTCTTAATCCTCTGTGGTTTATGGAGAATGTCCCGTGCGCGCTGCCCCAGGGCTCCCAGCTCAGTGACGAGAGCTGGGGACGTGACCCTCCCCGGGGACAGGCTGGCGGGTGTGTGAATGAAATACTGCACAGGGACGTTGTACACAGCTTCTCGCATCACCCCCGGCTGCACCGACCCCCAAAAAGCGCTGCCGCAAGCACAGGGCACCATCCCAAGGTTTAGTGCTGGTTTTACATGGTGCAGCCGCAGTTTCTGCCCCATGGGCCATACTGGGGTGTGGAGGGGAAGCTTCTCCTCTGGTTTCTCCTTTTTTCCCTGGGATGGAAAGAAAATTAATGGGGTGTAGAGGCCAGAGGCAAGATTCCTGGGCTGGATGAGGAGCGGATGCATGGGGAGTGAGCGGGGCTGCGGGGGGAGAGGAGACGCAAGCTGGGAGCTGGCGGGGCCGTGTGTTCCCGCAGAGAAGCGAGGGCTCGAACTTATAAATAATGAAGTAGCAAAGCGTGAAACATCGATCTCCGCTGCTAATAAGCACATCGAGGAGCACGGTCCCGAAACGGAGGTGACAGGGAGGGTGATTCCCCATCATGCAAAGGGGAGCTGGGCGGCTGCCCCCTGCCCATCCCATGCATGTTGCTGTGGGGATGAGGCTCTGGGGACAGCCCTGGTGACAGGGACATCCTCATCTGTGCTGCTCAGGGCTGGAAAGGCCGTGCCTTGATGGGGCTCAGGATTTGCCCCTCAGTCTGGTGTTATTTCCTCTAGGATTTAAGGCTGTGCCAGGATTTTAGGAGCTGGGGTGAGGACACGGCTGCATGTCCCCAGCATCCTTGTCCTCCACCCCACGCTGTGCATCCTCCCTGCCCTGTGCATCCTCCCTGCCCTGTGCATCCTCCCTGCCCTGTGCATCCTCCTCCTTGTGCATCCTCCTCCTTGTGCATCCTCCCTGCCCTGTGCATCCTCATCCCCTTTGCATCCTCCCCCTTTGCATCCTCCCCCTTTGCATCCTCCTCCCTGTCCTGTACAGGTGCAGACGGGGATTTGGTGGCTGCCAGACACCCCCTGGTGCAGGACGGGCTGTGAGGAGCCAGGGCAGAGCAGGGCTGGGCCAGCGGCTTCCCCCTGGCTCTTCTGAGAGGGTTCAGTCCCCCATACAGGACGAGTCCAAGCCCGCTCAGCTCCACCTCTGCCCTTAGAACATCCCTGTGTGTTTAACAGACGTGGAGATGAGGTTCTTAGGGACATGGTTTAGAGGTTGACTGGGCAGTGTCGGGTTAATGGTTGGACTCGATGATCTTAAAGGTCTTTTCTAAGCAAAATGACTCTGTGATTCTCTGATCCTGCACACGGCTGCTGCTGGGAGCACCCAGGTGGGGTGGAGATGGAGGGGAACGAACAACACCAGGGACCCCCCGGCATGGCCTGGTGATGATGCAGGATGAAAGAGGAGGTGGGATGCGAGCAGGAGGCAGCTCCTGCTACCTCATTGTCACCCTGGCTATTCACATTTCGGTTATGGCAGCCCCTCATTTGCATTTGCCGCGTCTCCCCCCGAGCCCTCATTTCTGCTGGGGACCAATAACGCGGCAGCCGCGGAGCCACGGTCCTTCCCGTCGCCTCCTGCGCCGGGCGGCATCAGCATGCAGCCAGCATCGCCCGGGCGGCCGCTTGGCCCCCGCTGTCCCCATCGGCCCCCGCTGTCCCCATCGGCCCCCGCTGTCCCCACAGGCCCCTGCTGCCCCCGTCAGCCCCCGCTGTCCCCACCGGCCACCGCACTGAAGTTAAACGGCTGCAAAGGGGACAGGCGCAGGGAGAGGACCAACACGCATCCCTGCATGCAGGCAGCTCCCCCCAGCCTGGGGGGTCTGGGCAGCCCAAACCCCGTCCCCAGCGAGGCCTCTCTCCACACACAACATCTCTGAATCAGCAGGAAGAGAGGGGCAGCGCCGGCTGCAAAACCACCCGCTCGAGGCTGGACGATGCTTCCCGAAATGCAGAGGTGAACGTGGCCCCTGCTCCCTGGCACGCGATTGTGGGACCCCCGTGGGGGCGGCGTGCTGGGGGACAAGGGGTCATCACTGGGTGACGGTCCCCAGCACCCACCGGGCGCAGAGCAGCACCGAGCCCAGCACGGGCTGGTCTGAGCTGGGAGGAGGGAGCAGCAAGGCGGTGGGAATTAACCTGTCAAACAACCCCCCAAAAAGCTTCTGTGAACCCCGAGACCCCCGCAGGGCCACGGCAAAGGGTTCCTAAACTACTCCGTGGATCCCCCGTGTCGGCGGCACCGTCCCAGCCCCATGCGCAGACCTGCCCGCACAAGGCTGTAAGGGGAACCCAAAGAGTAACAGAAATACAGCACAGAGCCAGCTTTTCCTAATCAAATCCATTAAATCACCCCAACCTGCTCGCAAGGAATAATCCAGGCAGGAATAACAAACCAGCTGCGAGGTTATTTTGCCTTTGCTGGTTGTGGAAAGCAGGGTGTTTGCACCCTGATGGATGGAGGGATGAGGATGAAGGGATTTGGAGCTGGGATGAAGGTCCCTGAGGATGTTTCGGCGCAGAAGACACAACGTGCACTGGGAAGAGCTCAGTATCGAATCCCCAACAGAGAAGGTCCAGCTTCCCCTGGCTGCAACTTGCCTCCATTTAACAAATAAAACGCCTGACGGTTGACAACACAGAGCTGCTCTATGTAAACAGCCCATCAAGAGAACTTAATGCAGACGATTAAAACCACCCGAATTGTGCTGGGACCTGGGCAGCAGCTCCACGGACACCCAGCTGATTCCTTGGCTTTGTCCTCGCTTGACGGGGGACGCCAGCGCGATGTCCCCAGGACAGGGACCCCGAACACCACGGAGCCGCGCGCTTCACACCGGAGCCACCTTGCAAACAGCCACCCCGGCTGCCGAATTTATTAGGCAGCACCCGAATAGCTGGCACTGTGTAATTCCCAGCTGGACGGGGGAGCGGCAGCCGCGGGGGGATAAAGGCTTTATTGTGCACTGGGTCCCTGCACCAGCGCAAGACACAACCTCCGTGGCGGGGCCCGATGCTGCGCTGTGCCACCGGGACCTGCTGTCCCCAGGGGTCCCTCGGGACCCAGCGGCCGCCGCCGTGGCTCTCCCTGCTTTTCCACTGGTGCCTCCTCACCACGCAGCGGTTTCCAGCGTGAGGTTTCCAGCTCGGCATGCATGACCGTGCTCTGCAGAGCCCAAGTGATCCCAGGGAGCTTCACCCATGCGGGAGCACCCCGGGCAGCTGCACCAACCAGCACCCACTCCTGGGGAGCACCCGGACCTCTAAAACCAGCAGCATCACCTGGCAACCCCTTAACAAAGCTGACACCAGTCCCTTCCGAGCTGAAAGGAGGCAGGAGCAGCTACAGACAGACAAACGCCCTCCTCGCAGGGGGTTTTGGGCTGGGGCTGCAGGGGCACTCACCACTTTGAAGTCTTCAGGGGCGCATTGCTCCCCGCGGAAGAAGCAGGACAGCAGCATCTCCCGGATGTCGTGACCAGCCCGGTCGTAAAACTCCAGCATGTTAAAAGGTTTAGGCTTGAAGTTTCGGAAGTTCGCCTTGTCCTGCAGGATTTCCAGCTGCTTCTCATCGGCGGTCTGCGTGTCCGGGATCTCGTATCTTAGGGGAAAGGGCAAGGAGAGGATCAGGCCTGACCATAGTGGTTGCTCCCGCTGCTGAAGGTCGCTTGAGCTTCACATAAGCTACTTCTGCCCTGACCCTGGTGTGGGCTCAGCAAAGTCCCAGGCACTGTGCACGTGGCATTTTCAGAGCTTGTCACAGCACAAAGTGGCCCAGAGGCACGTGAGAGGTGGCAGGAGGATGGGTGACGAGGAGAAGCTGGGCAGTGGCCACATACCAAACCCATCCCAGCAGGGAGCTGCTACAACCAGGATGGGATGGGGACGGATGATGGGATGGGATGGAATGGGATGGGATGGGATGGGATGGGATGGGATAGGATGGGCAGACAAGGAGCTTCCCCATGAACCCTGTGACTGCAGGGTCCCATGGCTTGTGGGATGGCACTGATCTCTTGTCCTGGTGTGGGTGACACTCAGTGGCCTCACCTGCTGGCACCCCGGGCCTCGCTGCGTGTATCAGGCACCCAGGATGCGGTGCTGGAGCTGTGCATGCTGGATCTGCCCCACAAGCACCCCAGGGTCACCCTGGCCTTGCTGCATGTGCCATGCACCCAGGGCAGGAGCCACACGTGCCAGAGCGGTCCAGCACAGCTCCAGCATGGAAGCCACATGCCCAGGAGCTAGCAGGACCTGCTGGTTCCTTGCTCTCGGCTGCCAGCGGTGCTGCACAGCGGCCGCATCCAGCTGCGGAGCTGAACTAACTCAGGACCTGCTTCCTCGCGGAGAATAAGGAGATGCCGCCCACGCAGCCATGGAGTGCACGTCTCTGCTGCTCGCTGCCCTGCGTGGCGTGGGGCTGGCGGGGTGACTGGGACCACACGTGGTGACCTGCACACGGAGATGTCACCTAGGGCCACCTCAGAGCGCCGGCACCCACCTGTTATTGAGCAGGGCGAGGAGCTCTCCGGCGTGATACAGGTCGTTCTTGGTGACCCGGCTGAAGCGGAACTCGTTGAGGTTGCAGAAGGTGACGGCGGGGAAGGTGAGCCTGGTGGCCGCCACCTCGTCCAGCTTGGTGACGTGGGGGTAGAGGAAGTAGTACTGGATGCGGTTGGTGCAGACGAGGGCGAGCAGCGCCAGCGAGCCCAGGAAACACAGCGCCCAGACCACGCGCTTCAGCGACAGCCGCTCGTACGAGAAGATGTGCGAGAGCCCGTGCAGGGTGGAGCTGCTGGCGAAGGCCTGGATGCTCACCGGGTGCCCGCTGTCCACCTCCTCCTCGTCCACCTTCAGGTCCATCATGTTCGGCGCCGGCACCCCGGGGTGGCCACTCTGCCGAGGAAAGAGCCCATGGGTGCCTGGTGCCGGGGCAGTTTTGGGGGTGCTGCTACTGCCTGGCCCGTGACACCCCTGCACGGGGCGCTGGGGACATGCCCGGCTGCCCTTGTGTGGGGCAGATGCTTTGCCATGCCCTGCTCTTTGCCTCAAACCTACATATATGTATATATACACACATAGATGTATATCTATATCTATATCTATATCTATATCTATATCTATATCTATATCTATATCTATATCTATATCTATATCTATCTATATCTATATAATCTATTTATTTGGATGCAGCCTTTTGCATTTCCTCCCCTCCCACCTCATCTCTGCCCTCCCCATCCCACGGCAGGGCCGGCGTGCCGTGTCCCCCCCCAGCACCCCACCATCTCCACCCCTCCCATTGTCCCCCCTCCCCGGTCCCCCCTCCGCCTCCCCCGAATGGCACCGGCGCATCCACAAATAGCTGAAGGAATCGAAGATGCAAACCTGGGCTCAGGGCCGGAGCTCCGCGTCTTCTGCTCCGCGTTACCGCTGCGACGCGGGTGCCGGAGCTGGGACGAGCCTCCCTCCACCTCTCGCTGCTGGGTGGGAAGACGATGGGAGCGGGAGCCGTGCGAGCACGGAGGGTGCGAAGAGGCACCGAGCTCCGCAGGCGAATCGGAAAAGAAGAGGGTGAATAAAAATAGCCTTGGCGGTACCTTGGTGCAAGCGTGGGATGCACCGGGGCCTCGCTCAGCGCCGTGCGGGGGGACCGAAGGCGACCATCGGCGGGGAGGAGGCAGCTGCCGGGTACCGGGAGGAAAGAGGGGGAGAAGGGAGGCGAGCGGGAGGCTGCGTCCCTGCCAAACACATGGATACCTCCCCCTGGGGCTATCTGCGAGCTGCTGATTTCTTCAGATGCATAATCCGCATGAAGTCATTGTCTGTGCGCTGGTGGGGCCGGAGGGATGCTGCAGGCCGGTGGGCAGCGAGGAGGAGGAAGAGAAGGAGGAGGAAGAGAAGGAGGAGGAGGAGGAGAAGGAGGAGGAGGAGGAGGAGGAGCGGGACGCTCAGCGATTGCAGGCTGCTGGCAGGGGCTGTTGGTGCTGCTGGCGTGTGCATGTGGGTAACGTGTGTGTGCGTGTGCTGCTCCCATCCCCCCGCGCCGCCAGCGATGCTCCGGCTCCTCGCTCTGCTGGAGCCCCCCCAAACAGCCCTGACCCCGCTCTGCCTGCCACGGCCTCTGCTGCCCTCACGGGCTGCACCCATGGGTGGCCCCAGCACCGGGACGGGTGCTTGGACACGCTTGGGCTGGTCCTTTTGGGAGAACGGGAGGTGGGTGCCTTCTAGCCCTGTCTGGCCAGGACACCGCGGGCCCTCGAGGTCTGTCCTGGTCCAGCCCCGCTCCTCGCTGCAGCGCGGTGCCCAGCACGATGCTCGCCACGATGGGGACGAGACCCTGCCGGACATGCTGGGCTCCTGCCCCGCGCAGGACGTGCTGCTCCTGTCCCAGCGATTTGCTTTCTGCCACGTACAGAGTCTTCAGGAAGGTGCTGTGGTCCTCAGGGTGCTGCCCGGGGCAGGAGGGACGGGGTGCTGGGTGCTCTCCTTATACTCACAGAACAGAATCAGAGAAGGGTTTGGGTTGAAGGGACGGTCCCAGCTCCCCCAGCTCCCCCCCTGCCATGAGCAGGGACATCTGCAGCAGCTCAGGGTGCTCAGAGCCCCGTCCAGCCTGGCCTGGGATGTCTCCAGGGATGGTTCATCCACCACCTCTCTGGCCAACCCGGGCCAGGCTCTCACCACCCTCTCCCCGCAGGGCACAGCAGGAGGGTTTCCCAGCGCTGCCCGTTTCCCCCCAGCACCGCAGCATCCCCAGCCAGGCGTCACCTCCATCTGCTCCCCGTGACTACCTAGAGAACGGGGTGTCCTCGTCACCCGAGCCGCGCTGGGGACACACACCCCCCTGCAGACCTCTGCCCCACAGGTGCCTGCCCGCTGCTCCCAGTAAGGCGGCTGCAGTCAAATGGAAAAGTGTGTTTCCATGTCCTTTACAAGCGGGATGTTGGAAAGGGACAGCCAGAGCCTGGGGTTGTTCCCACAAGCTGTGTCCCTGCTTTCCCAGTTCACTGTCCCTGCCAGAGCTGGGGCTAATGGGAGCATGGGCAGGTAAGGGTGCAGCAGCATCGAGTGTTTGGACCTTGTTTCCAAATCCCATCCTGGACACACTTGGTTTGCTCCTTTTCTGGAACGTCCTCTCCCAAACTGGGTCCTTGCCCATTCTTCATCGGAGCAGGAACTTGGGGTTTTGCTGGGGGACATCTGGGGGGAAATGGTGCCCAGGGACACCCCTGTGAGCCACTGTCCTCCCTTGGTCACCGCTGGGCACAGGGATGGCCCTGCCAGCACTTGGAAACATGGCTACAAGGCCGGGGAAGTGGCTTTAGCATCCCCAGTTGGCACCAGCTCTGCCTTTCCCTTCCCCGCTCCATTCTGCAGCGCGACGGCATCGCTCTGTGCCTGGACAACAACCGCCTGGTGATCGCCCCCTAATTCGGGCTCCTGATGGAACCCTGGAGAAGGATGTGCTGCTTGGATAAGGGATAACAACATTTTTAAAGGGGTTGTGTTTTTATTTTCCTCCCTCCCTTCCTTTTCTCTTCTTCCAGATGACAAGTCATTCTCTGCAGTGGTTTTATTGACAGTGAATCCACCGGCAGCAGCCGGGCTGCACACAGGGAGGGATGGGGTTTCAGGCTGGAGAGGATGCGCACGTGGCCGTTCTCGCAAACCCTCACTTCCCACAGCACGAGAAGCCCCAGGGATGTGGTTCAGCATCTCCGAGCCACCCTGGCTGGAAAATGCACTTTCTGGGGGGCCAGTGGTGCCCCGAAACCCTTTTCTGTAGGAGCCAAGGAGGAGGCGAGCGGTTGGAGGAAACTTCCTCGCCACTGGCCCCCGGCCAGGAAGGATGCAGCTGCATCCTTGGAGTCGAGTGGAGCGTGGGGAGCGCGAGCATTTCCACGTTATTTTTTGGGGGAACCACGTGAGGGTTGTGTTGATTCCTGCTGGGAAGAGGCAGCGGGGGCCAGCTGAGGGCTGTGGGATGGGTGAGGAGCTCATAATTAGCCCCAGGTGATAATTGATTGATAATTGAGCAAGACAGAGGTACAAAGGCTGGTACCCAAGGGGTGGGCTGGGAACTAAGAGTGATGGGTAGTGGGGTATGAAGAAGAAGAGGAGGGAGGAAGAAGAAGGAGGAAGATTATGATGATGAAGAATAAGATGATGATAATGATGAAGAAGAAGAAGATGATGATGATGACGACAACAATGATGACGAAGAAGAAGAGGTGAGCTGCTGTGGCCATATCTTTCCCATGCAAACCGGGAGCTCAGATCCAGCAGCCAGGGCTCCCCTCAGGCATACCCAGATCCAATTAGCGTGGAAAAAAAGTAATTAAGGGAAGGTGCTGCAGCGCTGAGGCTCCCAGCACAGGCTCCAACAGACGGGCAGCGCTGCTGTTTCTTGGGAACACCCCAGGAGATGGACCCAAGGGACAACACAAGTCCTGGAACTATTTTTCTTGCTTTCCGAGCAACGTTTGTCCCTGGTCCGCAATGCTCGCCTCTGTTACGGAAACAAACCTCCAACCTGCTTCTTGGAAGAGCATCTGCAGGTCAAGAGGGTCCCCAGGGCAAGGATGGGTTTGCAAGAACAGGTGAGAGATGATTTTCTGTGCTTTTTTGGGGTTATGCCCTGCTATTACTCCCTCGGTTGAGGCAGCCCGAGCTTGCAAATTGCTTCTTTATCTGCACCCGCTGCCCAGCTGCTGCGCAGGAGGCAATTTGGTTCATAATGCTCTATTAAATACTGTGGGTGCTGGGCAGGGCCGCTTCCCTTCTCTGGATGTGACGGCTCTGACCCTGCGATCTCCAGGATTGCTTTGTGTATTTAAGGTGAGAGTTTTAATTAAAAGGCCACCAATGTGGTGTGCCACACAGCCCTTTCCGCTCTGCCAGGGCCACGGGGACAGCGCTTTGGTGTCCGGCTGCTCGTTGGGAGGACGGGGCCATTGTTTGCCCTGCGTTGCTCCAACCCTTTGGTACTGATGGGTTTTGCAGGGCAGGTTTGGTGTCCGCAGCCCATCCTGGCCAGAAATTCCAGGGGAGAGGGAGAAAAACCCTCAAGACCCCTGGAACCTGAGCTGAGCGACATGTAAAATAACTTCACAGCTGATCTCTGCTAATGGGTTGCAAATTGCTTCCATCAGCTCCGGTATTACAGATTGCTCATCTGAAATTGCTTCCAGGAGCCCATTTTGGGGCCAAACACTTTCTAGCTTGGGGAAATAACCATCAGCATTGTTAGCAACAGTAAATTGTATTCAAATGAGGCACTGTGAGGCTGTACTAGGACTTTTTCCATGTGCCTTCCTTGCTGTTGGGGTAGCTCTGGCATTAGGGGGATGCTGGGGATGCAGGGGGCTGGGTACCACTTCTGGTCCCCATTGCTGCTCCTTGAGGCATCGCTTTGCTCCAGCTCCGAACCAAGGGCAGCTCCGTTGCCTCCACACAGGTCTTGGTGGAGGTCCAGGGCTTCCTAATTGATGAGCACACCGTTAATTATCTGCTGGAAGCCACAGCCTCAGCATCTTGGTGAGACTAACGAGCCTATTAGCAGACCTGCTTATTGCCATCGCTGGCTCCAGCTGGCCCGGGGCAAGTCCCAGTCCCGGGCTGGCAAACGGAGGAAGAAATAAGCCTTGTGTTGCATCTTTTGGTTCCTGTTTGCTCTTGCTAAACCATGCCTGACCATTTCTGATCTTTCCCAAGGAGACCACAGCATCTAAACCCTGAGGAACGAGAACCCACCACGAGCAGCCAAGCGGTACCGCGGGATTTCCGAATCAAACGTGTCCCCGTCGCCCAAGTTGCGGCAGATGCGAAGTGTTGAGGAGCCGCTGTGCCGGCAGCGCCTGCTCGCAGGAGTTACTGACAGGGTTATCCTGAGCAAAACTGCAAGTATATTGAAAAGCAGCAGTTTGCTGGTGTCCCCGCTCCGGGCCGCTGGGTCGCTCGCCCCCGTGCAGAGTGTCTCCGTCTGATTTATGCCGCGTTGTGCTGCGCTCTCGCTCGCACCCGCTTGGCTCTCCCGGCGCGAGGAGCCGCCAGTCCATTAAACACTGAGTCATCCTCAGCGGCATTTAATTTTGTGAGGGGCAGCAGTTTGGATAATTAAAGGCCTTCGTGGCCAAAGCCGGCGGCTGTGGAGAGCGAGGATGACGGGGAAGGCGAGGACACCCGGCAGCACCGATTAATCGGGTGCCACCGCCACAGCGGCGATGCCCCAGTGGAGAGGTGGCCCCTCTTGCTCTCCCCCTTGAATTTTGGGGTGTTTTTAACCTTTTCCTGCCTCAGAGAAGGGTTTCCTTGCTCAGGTGAGCGCAATGATGCTCTGTGCTATTTCCGCCTGGATTAACCACATCCTGATGGGATCTCCCATGGGCAGATATGCTATCTGGATATGCTCGGCTTATTAAAAGGACAAGCTGTTCAGGGAGCTGGTAATAAAGCCATGAAAGCTTTTACGAACCAGAGTTGAAGGCACTAATATCGCTGTGCTCTGCGTGGGTGAGAAATTAGACAAGAGTTCCTCCATGCTGATGTTTTTTTTTTCCTCCCCCCTATTCATCTTTCTCAACAATTATCTTTTATTTTGATATCGTTCTATTTAAACCTCCAGAACCGTGCTCGGGATAAAAAGGGCACTGGATCACTTAACAACCAGGCACTTTGCAGCTGGGCTGCGAGGGACCTGGAGACATGGAGAGCGATGGGGAAGGTGGCTCGGGCTCTCCTGGGGTTTTGGCAGCAGGAATTGTCCCAAAATGATGAGATGAACTCCACAGGCCCTGCAATTCCTTGCCAGCACCTTGGGAAGAACCACATCGCTGTGTTTGTGCACTGAGACTTTGCACTCTTGGTCTGAACATCTGGGATTTCCTCCAGCTGTTCCTCTTGCATCTGGGTGCCCCTCGCCTGCTCTGGGCTGCTGGGTTTTATTTACAGCCACTTCAGGGCCATTTCTACCCTTTCGCCATCACGGAAATCTTGCGATAGATCAGCTGCAGCTTTCCGGAGTTGTGAACGGTGCATCACAAACCAAAAGCGGATGGAAAGTCACTGTGCTGAGCGTGCGACTTCGTTAGCTCAAGCAATTAGCGTGAGGCAATGCGAAACCACCACTACTGCTCCACAACTGTCCTGAAACGCTTTCCCCGTGGACCAGCTCCACCTGGGCTGGCTCTGCCACCCTCACTGGTTTTAGAAAAAGCCTCTTGTGTGGGACACATGCAGCCCAAGGGCTGGGGATGCTCAGGCTGGACAGGACCCACATCTGGCAGTGTGGGGCAGGGGTCGGGCACTCCTTTCCCAGGATGCTGGGCCATGGCTGGGTCAAGCGGGGCTCTGTGCAGTTGCCAGGGGTTCTACAGCGCTGCTCGAAGCCACCGGACACCCCTCCTTGCTCGCTTTGCTGCTCTGATTTCTCTATCAGAATATGAAGCTGTTTGGGAGCTCCATGAGAAGAAATGCCCCGTGCTGTTGGTTGCTGCAGATGTTCCTGCTGATGTGGCCAGCAAAGGCAAACACGTCGCTGCGGTCCCAAGCCACGGGCAGGCACAGCCATGGAGGTTGTAGCATAGAGGGTGTTGGTTTATCTGCCAATGAACAAGCACCAGGATGAGAGGAAACGGCCTCAAGATGCACCAGGGGAGGTTGAGGTTGGATCTGGGGAACAATTTCTTCCCCAAAGGGCTGTTGGGCGTTGAACAGGCTGCCCAGGGCAGTGCTGGAGTCACCATCCCTAGAGGGCTGGACAGACGGACATGAGGTTGCCAGGACATGGGGCAGTGCTGGGGGTGGGTTAACTCTTGGACTCGATGATCTTGAGGGGCTTTTCCAACCAAAATGATTCTGTGATTGCGTGTGCACACTGAGGTGAGATTTTGGGACATGCAACGTGCAGCACCAGCCCATCCCCTGCGCCGCCCCGCTCGTCCCATTTCCCCGCCTGCGCTGCCCTGGCGTTGCTGGCGGCTGCTTGTCCCCATGTCCTTGTCGCTGCCACAGAGCCCATCCAGATCACATTGTCTTTTATTCCCTCTGACACTGGTTGTGGTCACAACAGAACTCATCTCCTTAAGGAAACGCTGAGGGTGGCTGGAAGGGGAAATGGATCCCCCCATCTGGTAAGTGCCAGAGAGGGCGGCACGCGTTCCCCACGGCCCCGAGCACCGCGGAGCCGCGATAGAGACGGCAGCTTGTGTGTCCTGGGCGTTCAAACACGCTCCAGGAGCCAAAGGGTTAACGCTGCCGGCGTGCAAACATCCTCCAAACAGCACCGATGGGAGCTGCGAGCCGCCCCGCTCTCGGAAAGCTGGCAAACAAATTAAAGCAATGTTGCAACTAATGCGTTTCTTTGCAGCAGAGAGGAGGAAAAGCGGTGCTGAAAGGCTGAGGAGACAAAGGCGGTGCAGATGGGTGCTGGGGGACCCGGCGAGCGCCACGTGCTCTTTGCTCCGAGCTGAGCTGAGATTTGCTGCTGTGGCTCCGTGACAGCGGCTGGAATAACCTGGGGAGGATTTATGGGAAGCAAAGGGGGAACCTGCCTGGGAAGGGCTGTAGCTGGGAGTTCCTCCGGCATTGCTGCTCCTCCGTGTTTGTGCCCCATTTCTCCAGGAGGAATTGTGTTGTGCAGGGAGGGAATACAGCGCTATATGCTCCAGGCATATAGATCAGTGCGTTTTCCTCCCAGCAGCCGCCCGACATGCAGCAGTCCAGCATCTCCAAAAATGAGGTCCCACTTGGCTTCTTGTGCTCTTATTTGCCTCGAAGAGAAATTAAATGGAGAGATGCAAATCCCCTAAACCAGTTTAATGATGGCTGGGTGGGTGCCTGGGGAAGAGGCTGGTTGGCACCAGTTTGTGATGAAAGGGTGGTGGGGTTGGGCAGCCTGGACCCACAACCAGCGTCAGAGCTTCTGCTGCTGGTCCCCAACGTGGCCTTATCGTTATCCTGTGTTTACAGAAATGACACGTTTCTCTCGTTATAAGCGAGGGGGTTTGCCACCCTCCCCCGGCAGCCGAGCCCGTGCAAGGAGCAGATGGAGCCCATCTTGAACGTGCAATCTCAGCAAAAGCAAAGCCAATAAGTGAGTTAATTACCAGCACGTTATGTGAGCGCTGGGGATTCCCAGGGGACGGTGGAGACGGTGCCGCCCTTCGCTCACCATCTGCAGTGGCGGGAGCTGCGGGAGCCGCAGGGCCGGGGCCGCAGTGGGAGCCGAGCCGCCCTCCCTGGGGACGATTCACCTGCAAAATCCCTCGGCGGAGCCACTGGGAGCTGCGCGGGTATTATTGAGGTCGTATCCATGCATTTCCCTGCCGTTTCCCTGGCTCTGTCTCCCGAGGCGTATTCACCTGCAAAGGGCCAGGTATGATGCTCTCCACGAGACAGCTGTGGCTCTGCCTGTGAAAATGTGAATATACCCGAGGGCAGAGCATCTTTCTGCCTTTTTTCTCACTGCTGAGCAAAATTGGGAGAGAAAGACTAGCAGCTCCTAAACTCCCTGCTTTAACAGTGCATTTTCACTGGGCTTGGGAGACCTTTGGGGCGGCTTTGCTGTGTCCCCCCGAGCCGTGCGGCGATGCGAGGGACTTTCCAGCCGAAATACCTGCCCGAGGCAGCGCGCTTGGCTCCAGCAGCTGGAGGATGCGGATGTGCTGTCTTGCCCTCCTTGGCGCTTCAGCTCTGCTCCCTGTAAGCTGAGCTAATAAAGTTTAGACTCGTTAAATCCGCAAACGGTTTCAAACCCGATTGCCACGGGCTGGCTTGCAGCTCCCGTCCACCCCTCCCCTTGCGTATCTGCCTGGG
Organism: Nesoenas mayeri; assembly: GCF_963082525.1. NCBI lineage: Eukaryota > Metazoa > Chordata > Aves > Columbiformes > Columbidae > Nesoenas > Nesoenas mayeri. The sequence continues at coordinate 2,069,321 of NC_137558.1, read as the reverse complement.
AGATAAGGACGGTGGAGGTTTAATTCCTCACTTGTGCATCGACTGCCAATTCTCCTGCCCGCTCACCCTTGATAAATATTGCACAAAGATTTGGCTGCCAACGTGCTGGAGATAAAGGTCCAGTCCCGCCAGATCTCCTTCCTCCGCGCCTTTTGTCTCGTTATGTGTCCAATTTGTTAAACAACCCACCTGCTGCAAGAGCGGCTCTTCCCGTCTCTGCTTCGGATTATTGCTAAACCTCGGGGTGAGCTCGCTCCTCGCTGAGCCCGGCCTTGGGTGAGATCAGACTAAGAAAAGGCGCTGTCATTTCCAGGCCTTGAATTGTCATTGATTAAGGGATCGATAGCGGAGCTTGTCTTGGCTCAGCGCTCTGCTGGGCCTGGCAGGATCTTTGCTGGCACCATGCGGGTGCTGAGGTGCTGCCATGTCACCCATGAGCCCAAACCAGGATTTGGGGACGCTCCGCTGCAGGTGACACACAGTACAGAGAGCATCAGGGGCTCTGGCTGGGCTTAGCCCTGCTAAAAATCCTCTTTCCATCCCTGCGGCCACGCTGGATAAGCAGAGCTTGGGGTGCCAAGAGAAGGGAGAGTGTTTGGGAGGCATCGCTGGGGGTTGAGCTGCGTCTTGCCCACTCTCTAGGTCTGGCTTTGCTGGAGCTGACTCCCCCAGCTCAGAAACCCTTTAGGAGCTGAAAGCTGCTGCCGGACAGTGCACAAGCATCATACGGGGAGCATAACACCAATGGGAGCTCCCCAGTGATTGTGGTGATCCCAGGAGGGTGCCCAGAGCTGGTGGTCTCGGTGAGACCATGCAGACAAACATCCCGATGCTGCAGCAGCGTGTGAGCGGCGCTCCCGATCGAGCCTCAAATTTCAGGGCTGCTGCAGGCGAGAGGACAAGCAGAGGCTATTGATTGGGGTGGGGAGGGGAAAGAGAGGAGGGAAGGTCTCAGGAAACATTATCGCTGTGTATAGATCTGGTTGGCGGCACCTGCTAGAGCTGATATCCCCCCTTTGCGACCTCTCGTGCAGCATCCTGAGTGTCATCTCTCTTATGAGAAGATCGAATTAAAAAAGAGATGAGTGATGCTCAGATCTGGGAGCGTTTGAGCTCAAATGCGGCACGTAGGGCTGGTGTTCGTGCTGTCCCGAGCAGCTTCAGATGCTGTTTATCTTATAGGTCTCCGGATTCCCCAGTTTGGGGGTGGCTCTGACAACATGGTTTGATCACTATCACTTCTAAATCCATAAGAAATGTCATCTAAAGTGCAACAAATAACGTTCTTATTATCTGCTGGATTCTAATGCTACTCCCCGGAGATAACAAGCTGCAATTTTCCCCCTGGGCCATACAATAATCGCCCCAATTACTCCCAAGCAGTGGTTATTAAACTCAAGGCACTGCTTCCTTTTACAAAGCGAAAAATAATTAAGCAGGTGTCTATGTTCACTGTTTTGCTGGGGGTGACCGGGGTTATTTCTGCTTTGTTCTGGGAAAGAAACTCTGGGCGGCTCTGGAAAACCTCCATGGCTTTTCCGCTTCGCATGGCACAGTTCTGTCAGGAACGGTACAGAGCAGCCGCCGGATGATCGACCAAATAAGATGCAGTTGGTGTCTGTTAATGCTGGGGTTGGTATCCCGAAGGATGTAACCTCTGTCCAGCTATAACATCAGCGGGATTGAGGGAGGTAGCGTGCTTAGCGGAGCTGGGATGTGATGGGCATACGAAATCGCGCACGAGGCCCTTGCGGAGGGCGATATGCTGATTTGGTTTAATTGAATCGCCGTTGCCCAGGACACTGGTGGCCGGTCCCAGCGCCGCCGTGACAGCGTCGTACCCCAGTTCCAACAGCTGCGGGGCTGAGAGATAACACAATAACGTCCCTTTCCCTCGTCCCAGGGCAAACCTGCAGGGATGGCACCGCAGCTGAGGTTTGCGCGTTGCTGCCGTGTCTCTGGACGCACACACGTGTTCCCTTCCCATACAGAACGTGCTTCCGCACCCAACACGCGTGGGCTTGTTGGGCAGGAAACCTTCCAGTTTCTGTAGGAGAAGAGCCGTGAAAGCAAAGAGAGGGATGACCGGGATGGAGGTGAGAGGCAGCGCTGGTGAATTATGCATGACGCGGGGAGCAGAGCCGTTATCTGCACGGACAAAGGCCTGTGCCAAGCACCCGGCTCTCCGCTCTACCTGCACCTTCCTTTCACCCGCCCGTTATCTCCGCTCCCAGCTTGTAATTCAGCCCAAATATCAGAGGAAGCTGGAAGATTAATTTTCTCTGTTTGCATGGCAAAGGAGAAGGGGATGCGCTCTCACTCCAGACTCCCAGCTGCTTAATCCACCGCTGAGGCCCGCCGAAGGAAAAAGGCAAAACATTTATCAGCGTTGGCAAGTTGCTGGCGCGGGGAGGGATGCTCAGATGCGGCGGCTGCGCTCGGCCCGGGGCTGCGCGCAGGCCCCCCGCAAGAGGGTCATGGGCTGTCACAGCGGGGCTCGGCGTGCTCGATGTGTCCGCAGTTATAGGGGGGCACTAGGGAAACGTAGAACCTTCCCCCTCCCCTGGTATTAGGGCCCAAAGGAACGTGTGGGGCTCGGGAGAGCCGGAGTCATTCCTTTGGCACCAAGCGTGACCTGCGCGTCCTTCCAGCGCTGGAGCGTTTGCGGCTGTGAGTTGGTCAAATATTTAAGAGATGACAACTGTATTAATACAAAAAGTAGATAAAGATCCCTTGAGTTTAGAGCAGGAAACATCAGCTCAGCTCTTATTTTCCTGCTCTCTCTCTTAGCTTACTCCCCGACTCAAATGAAATCATAAATATCAGCCCACAAAGGTCCTTTGTCACCGCACGCAGCTCCCGGCGACAAGAGGTCATTCATTAAAAGCCAGATGAAGGCAATAGAGACTCTCATTGTTTTTTAAGGAGTTCAGGGTGAGGCCGTGGCTTCCCTGCTGACATTAATGCACCGTTTCGCTATGAGGACAGACCGCGTGTTGCCGCAGACCGGTTTGGCTGATCCCATCCAAGGGGATGTCCGGCACTGCCGGAGGAATCATCGCAGGGTCCCGCAGGTCACAGATGAACCTGGTTTGGAGCGACGGCACAAGCCCGGCTCCTTTTGTACCCTCCTCGGCCATGCAATGGGAAATAATTGCAATGCTGAGCGATGGCCGAGGCCCCACAGCTCCCACCCAGCGACATGAGGCTGATGCCATCTGCCGGCCTGCGGCACATTTATCCCCCAAAATGTCCAGCTGCCTCTGATTGAACCCATCCTGCCCTCCTGCTCAGCCTCATGGGTATTTTCCTCATGCCACTGAATCATTCCTTTTTAAACCTATGCTGTATTAACGCATCAAGAGAAATGCGCCTAAGATAATTGTTTTCCCTTTCCCCGCAGCCCCTGGAAAAATTTGTCATCTTAAAGTTTCTAGTTCTGCTTTCTTTTCCCCCTTTTTTTGCTTGAATGACTGTTCATGGAGACCATCGCGCTCTAACTGGTTTTGGATTAAAAGGAACTTTAATAAAGGCTTCCCCGGAGCACAAAGCTGCACAAATGGGTTTGCAATTCTGGAGTTAATTAGGCAGGAGCTGGGCAGAGACATTTGTGTTTGCAAAGCTCCACCAGAAGATGAGGCTGGGAGGGAAAAGGTTTGTTATCGCAGGGCGAGGCGCTGGGGCAGATTTCATTGCATCTTGCCCCAAAACATCGAAGCACGGGGTCGCCAGCGAGCCCATCGGCATCGCCTTAAGCCAAAATTCCGGTGGCATCATGGGGTCCACGAGCACCGGCCGGGAAAGGAGGAGCCGGTGGATGGAGGAGGCGAATGGGCTAAAGACCCAACGGAGCGAGAGGAACTGGAGGAGAATTTCTGCTGCCTGAAAATGTGAAGTGCTTCCGCCAGTAATCACCGGAATCATCAAATTAGCATAAATTCTATTAACGGTTTCCCAGATGAGACATTTCAAGGCTTCTGCCTCCCCTCCCCGACACAAACAAAAGAGAATATAATTACTTTGCAATAAAGCGGCTCCTGAAAAGGCCCTCAATCTTTATGCCTTTTCTTCTCCCTTGAAATAAAGCGATAGATGAAAGGTGCTTCTGACCTCTCTGCCATCACCACGCACCAGTCAGGAAGGTGGAAAGAAGAACTCTATGAAGCATTTAGAGACCAGGGTTGGGAGGGAGCAAGCGGCGTGTGCCAAGGGGTTCGGTCCATTTGCCGTGTCTGCGGCACATCATGGGGTTTATTTTGGGTACCCCCTTTCCTACTGCCCTTCGAGCTTCTCCCATCACGTTTCAAAGGAGCCCGAGCACATATGGAAGAAATCTAATTTGCGCAACACCGAAAGCCGGTACCTAACGCAGTAACTCACTACAAGCACCATGGGGGCAATCATCTAAAATAATGCGCCTTTTTATTGGCGCGAGATTGCGGGTGACAATTTAAAAGAGCGGAGAATTTGCTTATGAGCAAAAGCCTCCTTAACTCTCAAGAATGACACTAAAACAACTCGCCTGCCTATAAATATGATCTGCCAATAGAGACATCTTAGCTGTGAAGATTTAATTACAGACAGGAGCTGCGGGAGGCCTCGGGGCTGGCACCGAAACAGCTGAACCTCCTCAAAAATGGGTGCGCGAGAAGTGATGTGAAGGTACAAGAGGCTCTCGGCAGAGCCAGGTGTAACTATCAGCCTTTGTCTTGCTTCCCAAACTGGGGCAAATTGGGCTTTTTGGGTGATTTTCTGTGCTCCAAGGTCAAATATCAAGGTCAGTGCTTTTCTACTGCTTCGCCATTCCCTCGGAGGATGAACCGTGTCTCTTCTGGGCCTCACTTCCCCTATAAAATGTAGATAATTTTGACTATCGTCCTCAAGGAAACCTCATTAATGTTTACTTTTCAGAGGACCTTGAGGCTTTTTACAATCTGTTATGAATTAATTATTATTAATTAAGTTAAAGCAGACTATATAACCTAAATAAAGGAGTTCTGAAAAGCAGCTGGGTGTTAGCAATCTGTTTTACGAACCCTCTTCTCCACTTACCAATTTTAAGCATTTAGTTCCGCTTTCTAATTGCTAATAGCCATTCTTCAATTACCCGCTGTTTTGTTTCAGATTTAAAAGATTAAAACACATTGTTATTTTATGATTATGTGGCTTTGCTTCTTGTAATTGTTGGGTTTTGGTTTGTGTTTTATCGGTTTGCATATTAAACGTCTGCAAATGGAAGATTCGTACACGGCTCGAAATAGGGCTCTGCCTTTTGGCATGCAGGATGGATCAACGTTTCAGAGACAAAAATCAGTCGAGGCATCATATTTCTGAAACAAAACACTTAATAAACTGCCTCCCGGTGAAGTATCAATGCTCTATTAATAAATCAGCTATGGGTTGCATCCAGCACTCTGTGCAGGCCTTACAGAGCTCTGCAGAACCAGCGCCGGTGGGCTCAGGCCCACCGTACCGTGTGCCAATGGCTTTGCTTAAAATCACAACCGGGTTTTGGACTGTAAACAGTGTTTTCTCCCCAAAACAGCCGCTCTGGTGCCGATGGCCGCGCTTGGGCCCATGGTTTCGGGGGGCCCGGGCCTTGCCGGCGTCCCCGCCCGCTGTGTTGCTAAGCAACGCTCGTTGGAGCCGGCAACCAACAGTAAAGATGGCGCCTGGCCGGCGTCAGCACGCCCCCGCGCCGGGGAGTGGAGTTGAGAGACCACACCCTCAGCAGACAAGTGCGCCAGTTTGGCTTCAGCCGCCCGGTGAACGGAGCCAATGAGAGGCCGGGAGAGTGGAGAGCACGCTGGGATTGGCTGGGCGGCAGGGATTCAAACCGAAGTGCGGGGCGGTTGGGCTGGGCGGTTGCAGCCGGAGCTCGCGCCGGGCCGGCGGCCCAGGTGAGTGTGCGGGGGGCGCTGAGGGAAAACGGCGGGTCCCGGTCACAACCCGGTCCTGGGCCTTTCCCCGGCTCCCAGTGTCCCATCCCGGGCCTCGCCCGGGCCCCGGGGCCCTCTACCCGGCCGCGGGGCGCTGCCCAGCCGGCGCCCTGGGCGGGCCCGGCGCCCGTTTCCTCAGAGGCCTTTCCCTCGCTGCCCCCGGAGCTCTGGGTGCCCCGGCCTCGTTCTTTCTCCCTCCCCGGCTTCTACCGCCGAGTTGGGCGCAGGGTGAAGGGTCGTGGGGCTGGTAATTAAGGCACGAAGCCGTTGAGGTGCCTTTTGTCATAAATTAATAGACTGCGAACAGCAGAAAAGGGGATTTTAATAGAGAGCTCTTCTACACCTTGTATTCCACGTATTGTAGAAATCCCCAAGACGCCTCTGCGCCTGTAACTGTGAGTACTTTGAAGCTTTCCATGGCACTGCCTCAGTGTTAAGCGGGTGCCTTCCTGTGTAACCTCATCCAGGTGTTCCTGCTCCAACAGGGGGTTGGACTGGGTGAGCTTTCGAGGTCCCTTCCCATCGCTGACATTCTGGGACTCTGTGTTGTCCTCCTGGCACCTCTCCCAGCTTCATCAGCACCTGCTGCTGATGCAGAGTTCTCAGTCCAGGCTGCCCCATGTTCCCCAGCAATCTCTGCTATTAACAAAGTCATTTCTGTGTTGCTGAGCTGGAGACTTTCCTCTTCATTGCTTCTGTTTACGCCATTGTTGCTGCTGTTTGGGGAAAATGTGCTGAGTGTTGGAATTTTAACAGCTATTTGTGGTGGGAGCTGTAACTTGAAATGCAGCTAAATTTAAAACTATATTAAAATTCCTCGGAATGTTGCTCCTATTTTTATCTCACGAAGCTCTGAGAACTCGCAGATTTTTGGTGGCCTATATAGTGCCAAGTTATTAGTAGACAAGGCACGAGCTGTGTTTTGCACCTTCTAGAAGGACAATGATTTGGGGTCCCTCATCTTGCCTGGAGTTCTGAGCCTCTGTATTAAACTGGAGGTTATTTGAAGCAATGATGCTGCTCTTCGTGGCTCTGCTGGCCGTAAACTGGAGGGGTGAAGATCTTCATCCCCTAGGAAAGAATTTAAATCCATATATCTCCATAAACCATAACTGTCAATGCATCTTGGTTTGTTCAGCTTCTAAAACTCAAAAAAACCCTCATTAATTCGGAAGCTAATTCTCTTTTCTTTGGGCGGGTAGTGCGGTTTTCTGTCGGGAGGTGGTGGGAAGAAAGGGCTGGGCTGTTTATTTAGCTCTGGTTTCTTGGCAGGAAGATGGAGACATCAATGCTGAACCTGAGGAGCCTGTATGACCAACTTATACGCCAGGCTGAAGTTTTAAGTGAAGGGAACTTATGCCGTAAGTTCTCTTTCTCAAGTGGGTTGTGCTGTGTTTGCTATGAAGTTATAAACGCACAAACATTATTCGCTGTTATTGATGATTTGTGGGTGATAAGACTGCTACAGGTAGCCAGATTTGAGGGGTTTTCCATTGTCATATTAATAGATATCTACTGGCAGTGAAAGGAAGGCTGCTGCAGCTCGTCTGTGTGCCTGGGCAGCTAAAGATGTTTGCATTTTCTGTCCAGAGTTTATCCAGTTAGCCAAGAACTTTGAAGAGTACCGGAAAAAATGGCAGAAAACGGAGCACGAGCTTGTCAGGTACAAAGATCTTCTCATGAAAACTGAAGCTGAACGTAGCGCTTTGGATGTGAAACTGAAACACGCTCGTAATCAAGTGGACGTGGAGATCAAACGAAGGCAAAAAGCTGAAATGGACTGTGAAAAGCTGGTGAGTAATTCCTTTCTTACCAGTGAGCTCTTTAGAGTGTGGAGACAGGTGATTGAATTGCAGTGATCTGTGGAAAATAAGGACTGGCACTTACTGTAACTTTTTTACTGGGGAGGAAAAAGACTTAACAACAACAAATTGGCTGCGTCCCTCATCATAATGTCCTGCTTTGGTCTGGAAAAAGGCGACTGGCTGCTGTTTGTCTGAACACAGGCTTTGCAGCCTATTGACATGAGTTCTGAGAGCCTGTCTGTGTGGTATCTTGCACACTTGAGCTTGGTTCATACTGTAATTAAACACAGTTTGTCCTGTGATGGTTTCTGGTGTTAATCTCCCTTTACAGGAGCGGCAAATACAACTCATTCGAGAGCTGCTCATGTGTGATGCGTCTGGGAGCATTCAGCTAAGCGAGGAACAGAAGTCTGCCCTCGCCTTTCTGAACAGGCCGCAGGCTTCTCTCGGCGGTACAGGCAACAAAAGGTAAGTGACGTATGTCTGAGCAACACAAGTGTCAAATATCAATCCAGCCACGCGCCTCTGTGATACACGCTGCACCCATATCAAGAGAGTTTTACATTTTATTCCAGTTTGAAACACAACTCTTCTGAGTCACTAAGATTGTTCTGGAACCGTGGCTGACTAAAAGCCAAACTAATACAAGTTTCCTTTATTTTTTGATTTTTAGGCTGTCTACAATAGATGAATCTGGCTCAATTCTGTCAGACATCAGCTTTGACAAGACCGATGAGTCACTGGTAATGTAACTCCAAGTTCTAAAGTTTTCCTCCCCTGTCAAGCCTTAGGGGTGTGGGTTAATCTCTGGAGACCCCTTGTGTTTAGATCGCTGTGGTATTCAACTGGTAGAGCTGCTTTGCATTTCTCTGGTGCACTAGGGGCTAAAACGTAATGAAAGCCCTGGCCAGGGGCTGTGTGGTATTTACACAGAACTAACCAGCGTTGTGTATTTCCCACAGGACTGGGATTCCTCGGTGGTGAAAACTGTCAGGCTGAAAAGGAGAGAGAAGCGGGTATGTCTGGTTCTTCCCCCTCAAATAGATTCCATTGTTAGCCTTAGCTGACACAATGTCACCATCTGTCATCTCGCAGCCACCTGGAATGAGGTCTGAGCTGCGAATCGCAATCAAACTTCAGCTCGATGTGCTTCCGCTGTAATTCAGACCTGCTGTGTGGATTTAGATTGAAAGTTAATTCCGCTGATGTTGCTTTCCTACTGACAATGACTGTGGAGTTCTGTGCATCTTGTTCTGTTGTGGCCTAGAGTTTGCAAGAAAGCACCTTTGAAGGTTACTGACAGCTACCGGATTAGGGAAAATCATGTCGGAAGTGAATATTGTTTTCTGTTCTGTAAAGGAGCTTGTGCTTGTTCTCATCTGCTGTTAGCGTGCAGTAGGCACAGGTGGGAAAGGACAGCCTGAAATCATCACTAGCAAAGTCTGGGACTTGCTTAGTTGCCTCTTTTTTCTTCTTTTTCCCCTTCTCCTTTCTTTCTTTTCTCTGAACTGGATTATGAAGCTGGCTAGGAAAAGTATTTGAAAAAAGCAGTATGCTGAAGCCTCCTGATATTTCATGACAATTTCAAGGTTGCCATGCAGAACAGATACCAGGGAAGAACTTAACGCTTCTGTGATGTGTGCAGACAATTGTTCAGTCCTTATACTGAACTAGGACTACACCAAATTAACGGCATACCTGCCACGTAGACAAACATACCGTCTCTTTTCAGCGGTCTTCCAGGCAGTTCATTGAAGGCCCACCAGGTCCTCAGAAGAAATCCAGATCAATCAGCTCCACAGTGGACCAGGTATGGTGGTTCCAGCTGGGTTTGTGTGGGTTTAAAGCGGTTGGTCATACTGCACACCCGTTTCTGGGGCCAACAAACTAGAAAAATCCCACATCATGTCAGTATTGCTGTCACCAACTGTGTGTTTCTCATTACAGGGAAATGAATCCATAGTAGCAAAGACAACTGTCATGGTCCCCAGTGACGGTGGCCCAATTGAAGCCATTTCTACTATCCAGACTGTGCCTTACGGTCTGAACAGCCGGAGGAAGAGCGGTGGGTGTCGCATCTCCGTTTGTCCTGTCCTGAAGCAACTACTCTATCCCAAATTTTTACACTGACCTTCCTCCAGGACCCCGTAGCTGCCTGTGCTTTACAATGCACTTGCTTTGGAGCAAAGGTTACGCAAGGGGTGATTCCGTTTGGTCAACGCTCCTCCCCTTCTCTCTTTAAGGTCCTTTGCAGCCTTGGAGCAGCGAGTCGAGCTTGGGCAGCAAGGCGCTGGAGTCTAAAGCGGAGACTGATGGCTCTAGCACCCCGCAGAACAACGGGGGAGTGAGGCTGCACGACTTTGTTTCCAAGACGGTAGGTTTGCAGGCAGGAGGAACTTGAGAAAGCAACTCCTTCCATTTTTAAAGGTGTGGGATATAAAGAAGCTACTGGCCGTTGTGTCTCAAGTCTATATTAACTGTTACCTGCGTAGGTTGTGGAATATATTATCCCATGTGGCTGGCCAATCTGAGTCCTGCTGAGTTGCTACATTGCACTAATCTCTTCCTATCTATATGCTTTGAATCATTAGGTTATCAAGCCGGAATCGTGTGTTCCATGTGGAAAGAGAGTAAAATTTGGGAAAATCTCCCTGAAGTGCAGAGATTGCCGTGTGGTCACTCACCCGGAGTGTCGGGACCGCTGTCCTCTCCCCTGCATCCCCACCCTGACAGGGACTCCTGTCAGAATCGGCGAGGTGAGGCTGGAGGGTGAGCTCGGGGCTCTTGTTTGCTTAGAGCTGGAGTGTGTTTAGGCTCCAACAAGTCTCCTTTCGACAGGAGAGCTCCTGTTGCTCAGAGGGGCCTAATAAAACATCAACAAACTTGCTAATGTATCATTTGAAAAGCAGGTTGGTGGGGATGCCACGTAAGGAGGGTGGCGAGTTGTGAACGTGGCAGCTCTGAGTAGGAATCCTGCAGCATTGTGCTGATGGGCGTCATGTCGCTCTTGTGGCACAGAGGTTTTTGGCATCTGCTCCCAAGGAACAAGTGACAGGGCGAGAGGAAACGTCCTCAGGTTGTGCTGGGGAGGTTGAGATTGGATCTTGGGAACAATTTCTTCCTGAAAAGGGCTGTGGGGCATTGAACAGGCTGCCCAGGGCAGTGGTGGAGTCACCATCCCTGGAGGGTTGGACAGATGGAGATGAGGTTCTCAGGGACATGGGGCAGTGCCAGGGGTGGGTTAACTCTTGAACTCCATGATTTTGAGGGTCTATTCCCACCAAACTGATTCTACGAATCTCTGGGCTGAGGACGAAGAAGAAATGCTTGTTTTTTAATTCCCGAGAGAGTATTTTCCATGTCTTGAAGACTGAGCATCTTTTGTTTCTTTTCCCTTCTGTCTCTCAGGGGACCTTGATGGACTTTGTCCCTTCCACTCCTCCAATGATCCCTTCCATCATAGTGCACTGTGTTAATGAGATCGAGCAGCGAGGGCTGCATGAGGTAAAAAGAAAACAAGGTGTGAAACAGTGCTAATGAAATGGGTTGCGGTGTTAGGGAAACAAATTGTTAACCTAAATATCTCTTATTTATGGTGTGGATAGTGCTGCTCAGTGGGTGACTGTGAGTGAGCAACAGTGTCTGTGTAGAGTGCTCAGGTGTGGAGAGAAAGTGGGAGCAGAGGAACGTCAGCTTTGTGTGCACAGTTGATGTTCTACCGCTAAGCAACGTTTTCTGTTCCAGACGGGCCTTTACCGGATATCGGGCTGCGACAAGACAGTGAGAGAACTGAAAGAGAAGTTTCTTAGAGGAAAAACGATTCCTTTGCTCAGCAAAGTGGACGATATCCACGCTATCTGCGGCCTTCTCAAGGACTTCCTGCGCAACCTGAAAGAACCTCTTCTCACTTTCCGGTTAAACAAGACTTTTATGGAAGCTGCAGGTAAGGAGTTGTGAAATGACATATCCAACCCTTTCCTTAGGCTTGATGGTCGCAGGTTTAGCTGTCGTGTGTGCTCCGTGGAGCCCTTGCAGCTGTGTTGATGATGTGCAATATGCTGAGGAAACCTCTCTTTGCTGTGCTGTTTTGGAAGAGAAAAGAAACAAATTCTATTGTTTGGTGTCCTGGCAGGATACAAAAAATATTACAAGGGCATATGAAGTTTGTGGCTTCCTTGTTTGTTGCGCAGCCATTGCTGTGAGGGGAACACTGCAGCTCTGCCTCTGGGACTATTTTCTGAGGCCTAAACGTTTCTTTTCCCCAGAAATCTCAGATGAGGACAACAGTATTGCTGCGATGTACCAAGCAGTTGGGGAGCTTCCTCAGGCCAACAGGGACACCCTGGCTTTCCTCATGATCCACCTGCAGAGGTAGGTTCAAGTGGACCGGTAGTTCTGAAAGAGTGATGTTGCCACTGGTGCTGTCTCTAATTGGTTCTTGTTACTGGTTGTGAGCACAAAGCCCTAATTCTAGAGAAATCCTGCTTGTTCAGAGACTCAAACGAGTGTGGAATGGGGGAATTGTATGACAAGTGAAGGGGAGCAGCTACATTCTGTCTTAATTTTCTTTTAATATAGGGTGGCTCAGAGCCCAGAGACTAAAATGGACATTACCAACTTGGCCAAGGTGTTTGGCCCCACAATAGTTGCCCATGCGGTACCTGATCCTGACCCTATGACACTCCTGCAAGACACTAAGCGGCAGCCCAAGGTAGGTCAGCAGAAAGGACTGACTCAAGTGAATATATCTCATTGTAAGGAATTCAAATGAATGATCAGAGGGAGCTGAGGCAGTGCCTGTCTGGTGTCAGTGCGTCAAAGCTGTGTGCTGGCTTGTGACATCGGCTACTTGCGGTGTCTCTGTAGGTAGTGGAGCGACTTCTGCTGCTACCGATGGATTACTGGAGCCAGCTGATGATGGTGGAGCAAGAAAACATCGACCCAGCGCATGTAATTGAGAACGTCAATGCCTACTCCACTCCGCAGACACCAGATGCTAAAGGTAACCCCTGGGTGCTTCTGTGCAACTGCTGTATGAAAAATAATGACCCTCAATCAAAGCTGCTTGCAAGACTGTTGGAGTTGACCATCCCTGCATGTTTTATGGAGGAAGAGGGAAGAAAAACGTGCCAGGAAATACCAGATTTGTCTAGTGTATTTGACAGATGCTAGGGAATATCTAATGCTCATTGCATGGCAATGAAAACTTCAGCTGTCCTCATGTTGCTCGCTTCACTGCCTCTTTCTTTTTGGCAGTGAGCATGCTTGGACCCCTCACCACTCCGGAGCACCAGCTCTGCAAGACGCCGTCATCTAGTTCCCTGTCCCAGAGGGTCCGTGCTACCTTCAGCAAAACCACCCCCAGGTAAGTGCCCCTGGGTGCTATCAGAGATGTTGGGATGGCTGTGGGTGCTTTGGGTGTTCAATGAGAACTGAAAATAGACATTTGGACCCAGTTCTGGGACTGGCCTGGTTTTACTAATCCATCAGCTCTCCCTCAGCCGGTGCTGTAGTAACAGTGCGTAATTATTAATGCGCATCATCTTGTGGTAGGGAGAGGAATGCTTTGGGAGGTGGGTAAAACTTGAGCGAATGACCCTTGGGAAAGGCAAAATGTTACATCTCTGTATCCCAAATCCAAACCTGATCTTTTTCTACTTCTCTTGAACTAGATTTGGGAGCAAAAGCAAGTCAACAACCCAGCTTGGGCATCAGGGCAACTTCTTTTCCTCTCCTCTGCTGAAGTGACGTGGACCTGGGCGTTAGTGCCGTCCCGGCGTTTGCACACCGATATGCATGAGTACAATAAGCGCAAGTCCTCACCGCGGCCCTCGGCGGCTTATGTAATACGATTTTTTTCCTTTTATCTTTCAGCTTAACTGAGACTTTTAATGGGATTTTATTGTGCAATGTATTTTTATTAACTAATGCTGTGCTGTATTTAGTATTGGTGAAGAAAGTAACTAGCAGGGTGTGTTTTAAGCGTTAATTAAATCTGCTAGAGGAACTCATTGACACTTTTCCATAGCATCCAGTCCTCTAGCCATATGAAGTGGAACGGTCGTACAGGGATCACATGTAGTTTTAGTTCTTGTTTTTTTGAAACTCCACATTGGGTTGTCACTGCAGCTTGAGAACCGATTGAACTTTGTTCGAATCCAGTCGTTCCAACAGCGCCCAGGTCTGTAATTCTTGACCGGGGCTGCGGTTGTGCAGCCCGTAGTCCTGAGGATGGCAGTGTGGCATTTCTCTAATGGGCTAACGATCCTCTGCTTAACGAACTGCCGGAGCGACTGTGGCTTTTTCTAAAGAAACAGTTCCAGATCCTTGTTTACAAGGGGAAAATTTTGTAGAGGGGTGTCTGTAGATGCAAACCCAGAGGATTTCTGGGTTGTCTAAATGAGTTACTAGTGCTGCTCACACTGGTGAGAGGAATGAGGGTAGTTTAATAGCACCCTTGCTTTTAGGAGTCCCTGTTTTCCCACATCAGGATGTGTAACCTTGCCCAGTGCTGCGTGAAAAGACTTGTGGAATATGTACTGAAGTTTATAAAGTGGCTGTTTTTATTGAGCTTTGGAATACTGTCCTAATCTGTGCAGTTCGGTAAATCATTACGTTCTATGTGATTCTGTACTCTGGCTAATGCTTTTTTGTGCGTGCTGTAGAGTTTGAAGCAGGGCCTGTTGTGGGAGGCCGTGGTGCTGTGATGTTGGGGGGGGTTTGCTGAGGGACATCTGCCTTGGTCCCCATGGCTCCAGGTGGGGTTTGGGGACACCCTGGCAAGTCACCATCACCTGCTGGGCACCGCGGCGGCCCTGCCAGTGCTTGGGAACATGGCTGTGATGCTGGGGGGGGAGTGTTTGCCCACCCACGCCCCCCGGGAAGTTCCACTGAGTAGAATCATAGTCTTGTTTTGGTTGGAAGAGCCCCTCAGGATCATCGAGTCCAAAAGCAGACGGGACACGCCAGAGACAAAGCCAGACCTAAGGTGAGCATGGGGGAATGGACGGTGAAAACTGAAGAAAGGGTTTATCTCTGGCGATCCACGCTCTGGTTGCTTTAGGCTGCAAAGAGATGCCAGTTGTCGCACAGGTGAAATCACTTGGAAAAGAGTTTTGAAGTAGTTATTGATCAAGGAATATTAAAAACCTCAGTTTGGCCCCAGAAATAGGGCTGAGTATGTTTGTAGTGATTCCTCTTAAGCAGGTACCAGTGCAGGGAAGCAAACCCTCTGTTCAGTGTGTTCAGGCAGGGACAAGCACGCACACGCTTCAAAGGATTAATGCGGATATAATCACATCTATATGCTCCTTAATCGGCAGCGAGCTCTTGCTACATTTGCATTTAATGCAATTGGACAGGCCAATTGCTTCGCCCTCAGCGAGACCCTTCAGCAGTCCGTGATCTCACGGAGGACGCCACCTTCTTATTGGTTACAAAGGACAGAGTTCTGATAATTGAAGGGAGTTAATTTCTCGTGCAGCACTTAATTCTGATCTACAGCAACTCTAAGGTAGGAGCCTGGTGTGGAGCGCTGGCTTGAGCTGCGTCTCTTCCACCGGGCAGGTCAGAGTCTGTCATTTATTGACTGAGCCTTAAATAGAGAGGCTGCTTCCTTCTGTCTGAGTAATCAATTTGCCTCGAGGGAAACGAAACTGGGAAAAGTGGAAATGAGGAAAAGCGTCCTGCTCTCCCTGTCTTGAGCTGCTTCACAAAATGGGCCTGGGGTCTGGATAAATGAGAAGGGAAACACGATAGTCTGAGCAGCAGGATCTGAACTCAGCCCTGGAGTCCTGCTGGATGTTAGAAAGTACCGGGGCTGGGGTGCCAGAGGGAGGAGAATGTAAATCCAGCGTTGCTATTATCTGTAAAAGGCTTCATAGGACTCTGGCACTGTGACCATCAGCTGGATTTCATCTGGGTCTGTCCTGACCTGCCTGGAACTTCCCTGTGTGTTGTTTAGCTTGTTTACCTGTAACACAACTGCCTAGCAACAAGGTGGCTGTTACCTAATTGATTTCTAGAACACTAGAATTTAAACTTGCATAGTTTTGTATAACTGAGAGTCAGTGGCTGCACCTCTTCGGGCATCGATGACTGGTCACTGGAGGACACAGGTGACAGAAAAACCAGAGGTAAAACATAGATGTGTATCTGGATGTAACATGAAATTGCAACTCTGTGAAGAAAGATTAAAGTATAGGAAGCGAGAGAAAAGACATTGAAAAATAACCCAAAATAGACCCTAAACTGAAGAGGAAAAAACCGTCAATCTTATCATATTTCTCCCGGTGAAGAAGAAAAAGCCCAGCAATATAATTTCCCCCCTCAGGATGCTAAGGAAGGAGGGAACATACTTCTGTCTATTTTATCTTTTTTCCCCTATTAATAAAGACCTTTGCTAGAAATGGAATAAGCTGGATATTAGTTTCTAGTGCTGCTGTAACCGGATGGCTGGTAAGTGATCGCTTGCTCAACTTCACTCCCACGTTCTCCACCTCCTCCCCACGAGCGCTGCAGGGGGACGGGAAGGGGGTTGTGGTCAGTTCATCTCACGTATCTGCTGCTCCTTCCTCTTCCCAGGAGGACTCTTCACACTCTTCCTCTGCTCCAGCCTGGGGTCCCTCCTCCAGGAGCCAGTTCTCCATGAACTTCTCCAAAGTGAGTCCTTCCTCTGGGATGCACTTCTCCAGGAACTGCTCCAGTGCGGGTCCTGCACTGGGGTCACAACAACCCCATGAATGCTGTAGCTGGGGAAGAGCGGCTGGAAAAGGCCCTGGGGGTGTTGGTGCCAGCGGCTGAACATGAGCCAGCGTGTGCACAGGTGGCCAAGAGGCCACCAGCATCCTGGCTGGTCCCAGCACTGGTGTGGCCAGCAGGCCCAGGGTAGCGACCGTCCCTGTGCTGGGACCTGGGGAGGCCAAACGGCCAATCCTGGGGGCAGTTTTGGGCCCCTCATGCCAAGAAAGAGCTTGAGGTGCTGGAGTGAGTGGAGAGAAGGGAACGGAGCTGGTGAGGGGCTGGAGCACAAGTGTGATGGAGCGGCTGAGGGACCTGGGGGGTTCAGCTGGAGAACAGGAGCTGAGGGGAGACCTTCTGATCTCTGAACTGCCTGAAAGGAGCTTGGAGCCAGGGGGGGTCGGGCTCTGCTCCCCAGGAACAAGCGCCAGGAGCAGAGGAAACAGCCTCAAGTTGCGCCAGGGGAGGGTGAGGTTGGATGTGGGGAACAATTTCTTCCCCAAAGGGCTGTTGGGCATTGAACAGGCTGCCCAGGGCAGTGCTGGAGTCACCATCCCTGGAGGGCTGGACAGACGGACATGATGTTCTCAGGACATGGGGCAGTGCTGTAGTAACAGTTTGATGACCTTGAGGGGCTTTTCCAACCAAAACGATTCTACCTGTTCCACCATTGCCCTCCCCAGGCTGCATGTGGGATCTGCTCCACTGTTCCCCTCCATGGCTGCAGGGGCACCAGGGTCTTCACCACGGGCTTCAGGGGAATCTGCTGTGGCACCAGGAGCACCTCCTGCCCCTGTATCTGCAGTTATTTCTCTCACATATCCTCACTCCTCTCTTCACCTACATTTGCACAGCTGTTTTTTTCCCCCTCCTTTTAAAATCTGTTACCCCAGAGGTGCTGCCACCATCACCGATGGGCTCGGCCTGTGCCAGGTCCATCTTGGCAGCAGCTGGTGTTGGCTCTCAGATATGGGGGAAACCACCCCTCTTACCCCCCAACACCTTGCCATGCAAACTCAACACCCTGAGGCATTAATTAGGCTGCCAGTAAGTTCTAATCCTCAAATCCTCATGCAAGCATCGTCTTTATGTGCACTTTGGCTTGCACAAGCTGCTCCTCTGCGGTCGGGATGGGGCCATGCGAGTGATAGATGTTCTGGTTCCCTGGGCCAGGGGCTGAGCAGGGATGTGGGTGACAGACAGATGTTCTGGTTCCCCGGGACAGGGGCTGAGCAGGGACATGGGTGACAGACAGATGTTCTGGTTCCCCGGGACAGGGGCCGAGCAGGGATGTGGGTGACAGACAGATGTTCTGGTTCCCCGGGACAGGGGCCGAGCAGGGATGTGGGGGACAGACAGATGTTCTGGTTCTCTGGGCCAGAGGCTGAGCAGGGATGTGGGGGACAGACAGATGTTCTGGTTCTCTGGGCCAGGGGCTGAGCAGGGATGTGAGGGACAGACAGATGTTCTGGTTCCCCGGGCCAGGGGCTGAGCAGGGGTGTGGGTGACAGACAGATGTTCTGGTTCCCTGGGCCAGGGGCTGAGCAGGGATGTGGGTGACAGACAGATGTTCTGGTTCCCCGGGACAGGGGCTGAGCAGGGGTGTGGGTGACAGACAGATGTTCTGGTTCCCTGGGCCAGAGGCTGAGCAGGGATGTGGGTGACAGACAGATGTTCTGGTTCCCTGGGCCAGGGGCTGAGCAGGGATGTGGGTGACAGACAGATGTTCTGGTTCCCTGGGCCAGGGGCTGAGCAGGGATGTGGGTGACAGACAGATGTTCTGGTTCCCTGGGCCAGGGGCTGAGCAGGGATGTGGGGGACAGACAGATGTTCTGGTTATCTGGGCCAGGGGCTGAGCAGGGATGTGGGTGACAGACAGATGTTCTGGTTCCCCGGGCCAGGGGTTGAGCAGGGGTGTGGGTGACAGACAGATGTTCTGGTTCCCTGGGCCAGGGGCTGAGCAGGAACGTGGGGGACAGACAGATGTTCTGGTTCCCCGGGCCAGGGGCTGAGCAGGGATGTGGGTGACAGACAGATGTTCTGGTTCCGCAGGCTTGTGGGCAGCACTGGCAGAACGGAGGAGAAATCCAGAACTTAAGTCCCTCAGGCCAGCGGTTCTTGGCTCTTCTGCTAATATTAGTACTGGTTTGAGGAAGATTACGGTTCTGTGAAACAGCTATTAATATCATACAAAGCTTTGGATGCAAGTCAAAAATAACAGCAAATGAGAAAACTCCGAACCGCGCAGCCAAACAGGAAGCACAGGCAAGGCTTGGTGTTGTGAAAGATAAACGGGGGGAAGGAAAAGCTAAAGAGCTGCAATAAGATGCAGAGAAGAAAAATACAAATAGCTTTAGAGACAGCTTGAAAACAGTCCTGGGCTCCAAAACAATGATGTTACATCAAATAACGCTGATCGAATTCTCTGGGCTGATTGAAAGGAAATCCTGGTTTATTGGCCCAGACGTTTCCCAAGTTTGGAAAAACACTTGTCTGTCGTGAAGTTCCTCTGCTGGGGAGGCTTGAACCAGCTCGGCCCTCTCGCCCCTTCGTGCCTTGGAAACGAATGTGCTTTTCTTCCCATCGAGTCTGTTCCTTCACCCACCGCTGTTTGCTACTGTTCCTGGGTCAGATACTATGTCCAAGCCCTGGGTTTTATCTGCGTTTGTCATATAGTATTTGCGATAATCTATGGGTAGATAGGTGGCAGGGTCCGGAGGAATAAATAAGCATTCAGGCATTGGAATGGCTGCCCAGGGAGGTGCTGGACTCACCGTCCTGGAGGTTTTTAAGCTGAGATTGGCCATGGCGCTTAGTGCCATGATCTAGTCAATGGGCTGGAGTTGGACCAAGGGTTGGACTTGATGGTCTCTGAGGTCTTTTCTACCCCAGTCCATTCTGTGATTATAAGACCAAACGAACTGCTTAGGAAACGCAGCCAGTGCAGCAGGTTCGGAGCCGTTTATCACGCAGGAAAAGGAAGAACAGAAATCCAGCCTCTGAGCCTTTCTTGGGCACAAGGAGGGGGCTCTGAACCCCAAAACGGGTTTGCAACATGAAGCAAGAAAGAGCCTGGAAATGCTGTTTACCCGAAAAAAGTGACCGTGGGGTTGGGACATTTCAAGGAGCTTCAGCTGAGGAGCAAAGGCCAGAACTGAAAACACACCGAGGTGCAGCAGCTGGATTTCCTGACAAAGCTTGAGCCCCACCTGAGTGTTTAAAACCTTTCTCTGTGAGTTGCCTTGAAGTTCATCCTTGCATGGCCGTGCAGGTTCGGCTGCCACAGGTAAGAGCAGGTAACAAAAAGCTTTAAGCTTCTCTTATACCTTTTCAGGTCATATTGACTCTGCTACTTGCAGTTCTGCACGAACATGCTCCTCCAGCTGCAAAAAGTGCAGTTTTGCCAGTATATCGATACCTGCACAGAAGTATTTATTTGATTTACATTGTACAAACCCCTGGTCAAGAATTATGCTGAGAAAAGCCTCTGGTGTCCCCGTTCTCAGAAGTTAGACATGCAAAGATTTGTAGTGGCTTTTACTAGACCAAAATACATAGTGTTTCTCCTAGACAAGGGCTCATACGCTTTAAAGATGCTTATTTTCTGCTGTTTGTGGCTGGAAGCGATCACCTTATAATAGACCCTGCTGTGGAGGTTTGTGTCAGCAGATGGCAGAGGGTTTCCACCGTTCTCGCTGCAGCTTGGGAACCAACAGCTGCGCTTTTGCACCGATTTTAGATTTCTGCCTCGCAGCTGGATTATTTTTTAACAATATTCCGATTTCCCTCCCCTCTCCCTATAGTAAAGACCTATAGTTGGAAATGGGGCGGTTTCCCTTGGGAGGGAAAACAGACGGGGATCTTTGAGAGCACGAGCTGCCTGTGCTGGGCATTCATCCTTCACAATGAGCCCAAGAAAATGACCGGGCAGCAAGTTTAATGTGAAAAAGGAACTATTCTTTTCTATATAACATGTACTGAAACTATAAGAGCAGCACTGTGCAAAAACAACCTCTACCTCGCCAAAATATTTGAGCTCCTTGCTTTCAAGTGCTTTGAATATCTAACAACGAGCAGCCTCCCTGATTTTTACACTCACCCAAATTACCCAACACTGGAAATTAGATCTATTGAGTTCCTCCGGATAAAGGTTCAGCTTCGCTAACATATGAGCATCAGATGACATGTAACCATCAGAGACTGGATTTGCTGCTGCGGGATGATGCATGCATGGATTCACTCCAAACACACTTGATTTCACCCAAACTGGACGGCAGATGGTTACAAAACTGCGTCTCTAACTGGTCTCTAAGCAGTTCCAAATCTTAGGCTGAAACACCTTCCTGAAGTGCCTATAATCTATCCCCAAAAAGACGAGGATTCAACTGTTTACAGCTTGGTGAGCCAATGAGGTCACTGCGAAGGCTTGATCAACAAGAGCAAAATAACTCTTGGGAAAAGAGAAGAGATGATAGCGAGGGGTTCAGTTAACTGACCTCAAAAACACGGCCCCTGGTGTCTGCTGGCTACGTGACCGCCTCGCATGTTCAAAGGCCAAGTCTGCAAAGCACTGGAAGACGCTCTGATACCAACGAACTCCCCTGGCTCCTCAGTGGGGGCTTCTTATCTCCATGAGCAGAGCCTTCCCTTCTATCAGCACCTCAGGAGACACTCAACTGTCTTCCAACTGCTCTGATGTGCTGATAAACCCACTTTTGCCACTCGGCGAGGCTGGGAAACTCCTGAGCAGGAGGGTATGTGCTGGGGCTTGGCTGTGGAGAGCGGCAAACCCGTCCCTGCTGGGCACATGGAATAGTTTGGATTCAGAGAACTGTGAGCCCAAAAGGCCAATCTTATCTTGGGCTGCATCCCCAGCCCCGTGGGCAGCAGGTGGAGGGAGGGGATTGTCCCCTCTGCTCCGCTCTGTGAGACCCCCCGGGCACCGCGTCCAGCTCTGGGGTCCTGAGCACAGGACAGACCTGGACCTGCTGGAGAGGGGCCAGAGGAGCCGCAGAAATGATGCGAGGCTGGAGCAGCTCTGCTGGGAGGAACGGCTGAGAGAGTTGGGGTGTTCAGCTGGGGAAGAGAAGCTCCAGGGAGACCTTAGTGCAGCATTTCAGTGCTTAAAAGGGGCCTGAATAAAGATGGGGACAGACTTTTGAGCAGGGCCTGTTGAGATAGGACAAGGGGGGATGGTTTTAAACTCAAGGAGGTGAGGTTTAGGCTAGGTAATAAGGATGAAATTGTCCCTGAGGGTGGTGAGAGCCTGGCCCAGGTTGGCCAGAGAGGTGGTGGAGGAAGCATCCCTGAGACATCCCAGGCCAGGCTGGACGGGGCTCTGAGCACCCTGAGCTGCTGAAGATGTCCCTGCTCATGGCAGGAGTGGGTAAGGTGACATTTGAAGGTCCCTTCAACCCAAACCATCTGTGATTCCATGATCCCTCATCCCAGCAGCTCCTGCGTTGCTCCGGAGCTGGAGGAGGAGGCCGGCAGGACCGTGGTCGGGATTTGCTACATCCCAGTTCTGGAGCGGAGGAAATGGTGCAAGAGGATTTGCAGGGTTGTTAACTGCTGCAACATAGGACACGAGGGAAAATCACATCCTCTGATTCCAGCAGCCCAAACGTACGTGGTCTGACTATTGTGGCATAAAAGTGATGAGAAATTGTGATATTGAGATTTCGATAATATTGCAGCAGTAATAGGTGAAGTTCTGAGCCAAAGAGATAGGAAAAGAAGAAAAGCCGTAGTGATGACAACCCAACATAACAAGTAGAAAGAAAGAATAATAGTCAGCAGATGATTTAAACAATGTGTTAATTAATACAGATATTGAAAGATGAACCTTTTCCCTGCACAACTTAGAAACAACTAGAACGAGGAACACTTGGACTAGATAACAGCAGCTGTGGGTGAGTTTGAGCGAGAAGATCCTCCCCAGTGGAACCTTTAGGTGTTTAATATGGGTTTAAAGAATGTAAGTTCTGAAATGTGGCTAAGCTTATAGAAGCAAAATAAAAGGGCCATCAAACATCTGTGACCAGCCAGTTCAGGACAACCTGTTATTCTGGGTGTAGCTGAGATGAACTGTAGCTGATTCTTCCTTGGGTAGGAGATTATTTCAGCAATAAGTAATGGAGGAATTTGTGTATGTGGAGAGGGGAGACCAAGGAAAGAGCAGATCCAAGTCTTTCTCAAGAGAAGAAGCTGATAATGGGTAATGCAAAGAAGGTCGAAATATGTCAGATTAACTTCAAAGGGTTATTGATCAGATAAGCCTCATAACTGATGTGTGGTAAAGAGGGAAGAAATCTTAATGCAGTAAGGAAAGAACAGACTAGAAAGCACTTATATTCTCTATATACTTTCAGGTTATCTGGGCAAGATTAAATTCACTCAACAGGAAGGAGAAAGCTGAGAAGGAAGCCATGGAAAATGGTCAGAAAAATGCCAAAGGTTTCTCTTGGAAAGGAGAGTGAAGATGAGGAGAGAATTATGTTGTGTTGGGATCCGAGAGTGCAGTGGAAGCAGCAGTTAATCGTGTCATTTGTCAGCACCTAGAGAAGGACACCAAAGAACATGAGGAACAGGCAACACTCATTTGGCAAGACCCACCATTGCAAGCGAAGATCATTTACTTTTACAATGATGTTCTGAGCGCTGCCCTCCAAGAAAAGGCAGTAAATACAGTTTTATGGCTTTTGACGCTGTTCCACATGGTACACAAGGTAAAGAAACACAGTTCAGATAAACCACCCCAGCTTGGATCCAAGACTGAGATGAGCCCTTCGCAGAGGATTTTCAGTGGTTTCCTTGCAAAGCAGAAGGATAAAAGTAAAGCAAGTTTTCTAAGAGCAGGTAAAAGACGTATCAGGAATGATGCATCTGGTCCTTGATTGGGCGGGAGGATATTTCTTTCTCACCTCTATCGCCTGAGGCTTCTATAGATATTTTGGAAAACAGTATAATTTTAATTGCCGTAAGACTAAAAGAAAAAGTTCATGTATATTTTTAAAGAAGCTATCAGCAATTTTAACTAGTTAAAGATAACAAAATTGTAGTGCAAATCAGCTACAGGCAGAAGGATGCTCCTAAAAGGGTTAATTCATGAAGAAATAGCTCAGCCTGAGCCTGGCGCCTGCTCTCCTCAACAGGGATGGAACCTTGTGCAAGCCCATCTCCAGCCCATTGCCTATTCCTGAAGAATCCCCGTTCCTTCGAGTGCTGTGTCCTCTGAAAGGTCCGTTCACCCTGCTGACACGGATTCCAACCTTGGCCAAAGTCACAAACAAGAGATTACGTGATGTGATTTCCTGCGCGAGCAAAACCGGGTTGGATGACAACCCGCTGAGCCTTTTCGCCTTGAAGGTTGAAGCTTGTTTGCTTGGGCTTTAACTTGGAACCAATCCAGCGAAGTCTTTTTGTCCTGACTTTATCTAAACACACACACAAAAGGAGAAGGGGAAGAGTAAAAATACGCAGTGTCTTCTAGAAAAAGAAAACAAACTCTATCACTCCTTAATTCTGACTCTTCCTCCATCGGCTTTCAGGAAACCGAGCGACAGAGGTGAAATGGTTTTATATAAACTATAATTTCCACCCAGGGAGAAGACAGCTCCCTGCTCACTTCTCCATCAAGTGCTTAAGTGGGCTGTTTCTCACCCAACAGCTTCATCCTCTACAAACCATCTCACCAGGACAGCTGTATTCCAAGTGCTTTTAGCACCTCCTGGAAGATTCGCTTCTGCTTAGAATCACAGAATAGTTTGGGTTGAAGGGAACCTTCAAATGCCACCTTACCCACCCCTGCCATGAGCAGGGACATCTTCAGCAGCTCAGGGTGCTCAGAGCCCCGTCCAGCCTGGCCTGGGATGTCTCCAGGGATGCTTCATCCACCACCTCTCTGGCCAACCTGGGCCAGGCTCTCACCACCCTCAGGGACAACGACTTTCCTCCTCATGCTTGTTCTCATCCAGGACATATCTCAGCCAACAACTGTCACTGGTGCATGGCAAAGACACGGCGCTCTGGATATCTCTCTGCACCATCCCACCAGCTGGTTTACCGGCTCCAGATATATGTAGAATCAAACAAGAAGAAACATGTGACATTCATGTTTATAGCATCTCTGTAGTCCATATCTGCGGACACAACTCGGTCCAACCATGGTGGACGCTGCCGTTGTGTCTGCTGCTTGGCCAAAGGCTTCTCCAGGGTCTCTTGGCACCCAGGTGGCCCATGAAGACTTTATCTTCTTGTGTTTTTTCCCTTTTCTTCAGTTTGAAGCACCTGAAGCGCTGACGGGGCTGTCAGAGCCTTCCCGAGAGGTTTATTTCTAGAACAGCATGGAGAGCCGGCTTCGTGCCCCAAGACACTTGGAAATATAAAGCTCCCCCTTTCCAACATAACTGAGCTCTTAAACCTGCCCTTCTAGTGGCTTAATTCATCCCTTGTGGTCGTATTTAATCTGAGGGGATTTTATTTGATGTTTTGTCTTCAGGACCTTTCTCTTCATGTGTTTATTGACTCCCTCAACCCCCTCTCTCTCAAGCACCAAAGTCCCGAAATCTCTTGTCCTAAAGGCTTTGATGGAGCCCCGTGGTGCTTGGGTGATCCCAGCGGTGCCTTTGGCCCCGCAATCGCTGACTGCGTGAAACAAGAACTCCTGATTATTTCCACAGCCGGCGCTCCCGAGTGGCGGTTTCGCTCGGCCCCTCGGTTATGAAACTCTCGGCGGGTGAAGAAGGCGTTTCATCCGGAGCTGGAACACATCAGCCAAGCAGAATTTCCTTTGAGCTGCAGATAAGCAGATTTCTGGTGATAGAGAGGCCTCCGCTCAAACAGACGCTGAGCTTCCAGCTTTCAGAGCAGCCTCCAGGGCCAAAGGGGAAGGAAGTATTTAATATTGTGAACATAGGACATAGAGAGAAAAACAACACTTGGAGACGTATCACCCGCTGTTAACCCCCTCTTGAAAGGGGGAGCTTCTCAAAGTGGCCTCGAAGTGTAGAGCACACACAGCAAGGCTAAAGCTTTTCTAAACTTGTGCAATATTTGGTAAGAATTCCCCAGGAATCGGCAACAGAGAGTTGACTCATTGCGTGGGGAACCTCGATCAACCGCTGGGAAAGCTGATCATGGACTTGGGCGTATTGAAAAATCGAGTTGTCGTTGCGATCAACCTGAGCGGTCAGATTACAGAAAGCAAATCCCTGTATCCAAACCAGCGTGGTCAGCAGGACCAGGGCAGTGATCCTTCCCCTGTGCTCTGCACTGGGGAGGCCACACCTGCAGTATTGTGGGCAGTTCTGGGCCCCTCAGCTCAGGAAAGAGATTGAAGTGCTGGAGGGTCCAGAGAAGAGCAACAAGACTGGGGAAGGGACTTGAGCACAAGCCCTATGGGGAGAGGCTGAAGGAGCTGGGCTTGTTTAGTCTGGAGAAGAGGAGGCTCAGAGGTGAGCTCAGCACTCTCTAGAACTACCTGAAGGGCAGTTCCAGCCAGGTGGGGATTGGGCTCTTCTCCCAGGCATCAGCAATAGGACAAGGGGCCATGGGCTTCAACTCTGCCAGGGGAAATTGAGGCTGGAGATTAGAAAGCAATTCTGTGCAGAGAGAGTGATCAGGCATTGGAATGGCTGCCCAGGGAGGTGCTGGACTCACCGGCCCTGGAGGTTTTTAAACTGAGATTGAGCATGGCGCTTAGTGCCATGATCTAGTCAATGGGCTGGAGTTGGACCAAGGGTTGGACTTGATGGTCTCTGAGGTCTTTTCCAACCCAGTTGGTTCTGTGATTCTGTGAAATCCTCACCAAAAAATACCCCAGCCAACCCAAACAAACCAATTCCAGCCTCTGCACTGAATGCTGTAGAGCTCAGCTTGCTGGGCCTGGAGTTGTGGGACATGTCAGGGCACACACTTTGTAGAAATTGTAGCTCTTTTCAGCATCAGCAGAATTAAAATATATAATAGTCTGTACTTTCAGAGAGCAAACAGAAGCAGCACTCTACCCTGTCCAAATACTATCAAAAAGATAGAGTGGGATAATAAGGTTGCAGTCAAAGCCAGCAGAAGATATAGGCAGACTCTTAGTCTGGTTCTTGAAAGGAAATCTTTGAAAAATCAATAACAAATCAAGCACAATAATAACAAACCAAGCATTTCTGGAAAAGCAATGGAGAAGCAGTTCCTAATTTCAGGTACGTCACCTGCGCTGCAGTGACAAGCGCTAACGAAGAGCACGGGGACACGGGCAAAAAGCTGCACCGTGGTCACAGAGGACATCAGCACACAGATCGGAGTCAGCAGAGGGAAAAGAGGGTTCAGGGGATTCCCTCCTGGTTTCTAGGGGCTAGTGGTGGAAAAACCTCATCTTGAGGCCACTTGCCAGATGAGCTGATGGCATGGGAGCACGTCCAGTGACAGACTTTGTCCAGGGTTACAAGGCCAGAGGAAGGAAGGATGGGATCAGGACCTTGAATTGCAAGGTTGTGCTGCATCCTGGTAGTTATGGGTGGGATGGGAGCTCCACGGCTCCCCGCTGATGTGTCCACGTCACCCTGAGCAGTGCTCACCGAGGGGCACCCACATGGGCGCTGGGGAGGCAAAACCTCAAATCCTGGGGTCACCTTTGGGCTCCTCATGTCGAGAAAGCCCTTGAGGTGCTGGAGCGAGTTGAGAGAAGAGAATGGAGCTGGTGAAGGGGCTGGAGAAAGAGGTTGAGATTGGATCTGGGGAACAATTTCTTCCCCAAAGGGCTGTTGGGCATTGAACAGGCTGCCCAGGGCAGTGCTGGAGTCACCATCCCTGGAGGGCTGGACAGACGGACATGAGGTTCTCAGGACATGGGGCAGTGCCAGGGGTGGGGAATGGTTGGACTCGATGATCTTGAGGGGCTTTTCCAACCAAAATGATTTATGGTTCTCTTTTCATCCAGCTTCCAGAAGCTGCCTCAAGATGGTGCTCCAGCCATTGGGTTTTCTTGGTTTTTAGAACAATGTGCATGCGTTACAGATGGTTTTTCTGTGCAGGTCTTTGCTGAACAGTAACAAACGAGGGTGGGGTGGTCTCGCTCTTTGCAGGGAGCCTTGGGCTGCCTCTGCCAAGCCATTCCTCCCTTTGTAAAGCTTCATCGCTTCCAGCTCACGGACTGGAAGCCCCCGAGCGGCTGCCGGGAATGAGTCACAAACAAGATCCCCATAGGAAAGGAGAACTATGGATTCATAACCTTGACCGTTCTGGGTAGGAAAAGTTTATTTGTCCAGCTCGCTTTAAAAATAACCCAGAAAGCAGCAGCTTTGTTTTCACAACCTCGGACTGGACATGCGGAAGAACCTCAGCACAGCGCCCGGCCAAACCCTGGCAGCCCTGGCCAGCGAGACCAGTCCCAGCGCAGGTGTTTGATTAATATTTAATGACAGGATAAGAGCAAGGAGCAGGATCTGTGAGCCTCTGGCACAGTAGGAACATCAGCTTCTTGCTATGAGCCGCTTGATATTGTTGTGTTGCTTCCCAAGCAAGAAAAAGGGTTAAAAACTAAATAGAACGATTTTGTGGAGAATGGAAAGGGCTGAGGCCAAAATGGATGCGTGCAGGTGAGCTGTGGAGTCGGCTCTCACAACGCAGGTGATTCCAAGGAGAAACCGGAACCCTGAGAGGAAAATTAACTCTCCCCAGGCAGGGTTAACCCTTGCTTTTTAAGTCTGTTGGCAGGGACAGTCTTCTAGCAATCATTTGCTGCTGGGGTGAGGAATCGGTGACGTTAAATTGTGAAGGGTATTTATTGTTTGCGTCTATGCTGGAGCGATGCCCGATGCCCCACCGCAGTGGGTGGTGCAGGGTGCCCTCAGACCGGGCAGAGATGCTGTGGCCGAGGATGAGCCAGGTCTCCTTGAGCACCAGCCCTATGGGGAGAGGCTGAGGGAGCTGGGCTTGTTCAGTCTGGAGAAGAGGAGGCTTAGAGCTGAGCTCAGCACTCTCTAGAACTACCTGAAGGGCAGTTCTAGCCAGGTGGGGATTGGGCTCTTCTCCCAGGCATCAGCAACAGGACAAGGGGCCATGGGCTTCAACTCTGCCAGGGGAAATTGAGGCTGGAGATGAGAAAGCAATTCTGTGCAGAGAGAGTGGTCAGGCATTGGAATGGCTGCCCAGGGAGGTGCTGGACTCACCGGCCCTGGAGGTTTTTAAGCTGAGATTGGCCATGGCGCTTAGTGCCATGATCTAGTCAATGGACTGGAGCTGGACCAAGGGTTGGACTCACTCTGAGGTCTTTTCCAACCCAGTCCATTCTGTGATTCTGTGAAATCCTGACCGCTGTCCCACAAAAAAACTCCTATTCCCAGCACTGAAAACATGAGGATTCCCCGTGTCCCCAACACGAGTGGACAGAGAACAGCTTTAATGAAGAGCTATTCCATTAATCATGCTTTTCCATGTCAATCCCTCCATCTTTCACAACCATATAGTGTTTTGTTGTTGCTTTTTTCCCCACTTGTAGGGCAGGAACTGCTCCAACTGTTCTTTTTATTTGACAGTCTGAACAGGTGCTGGAAAAGGACAATATGCTTTTACAACACGCAATAAAGCTGCGAAACTGTAGGATCCTACAGGCAAACTTCACCCAGGCACCTGCATCATTTGAGACGTTACAGAGCCCGATGGTGCTCAGCTAACGAGCATCGAAATCCCGTAAGCCTTAGTCATGGGATAAGCGTTGGGCACACACAACTTTGCAAAGTGTGTGGAAAAAGAGAACAAGCGGAGGGTGAACAGAAACCCTGTGCTCAGCACTTCGGGGACGTTGGGCCTGTTTGTCCCATTGGAGGCAGTTCTTTCCCGGGCTGTTCGCCCCCCTCTAAGTCTGATTTGCAGAATACTAAGGACTCAAACAAACCTTTAAAACTAGATACTTCCCTTAGCCAACCCACTCTTCCTTCAGCCCTTATCTGCCCTTACCTGTCTCCACTAGGTCGCTTTAAAAGTCCCAGACACTTCCTTCCTTTGTTTGTCTTGGCCAGAAAGGGAAATGTCTTGTGTGTCAAAGGTTTAGTGCAAATTCCTGTCCAAGCTCTTTAGTACCTCTGGCCTCAGTAATTCTAATTTCTCCTCCTGAGTAGGGATTTGCACAATCAATCTCCCCATTCTCTCTCTCCCGCCTGCACACGAGATTGAGATGGAAGCACCAAAACAAGGGGTTAATTCCCTTCTGAGTGGTGCAAATGGGGACCGGGAAAGAAGATCTGGGTTTCAAAGGGGTTTGTAGGGTTTCTCAAGGTTTGTGCTGCTGTCCTGGCTCCGAGGGCCTGGCTGAGATGGATGAAGAGCAGCTGGCAAAAAAATGAGCCTTGAAGAAGTGGTGGTTGATGGGGAAAATATGAGTTGTTAATGGTCAGATTTCAACCTGCGAATGATCAAAACCGGTGCCTCTCGGGAAGCATCGGGACCACCGGGACCTCATGGAGATGTCTTCCAGGAACCATCCCTTCCTCTGCCCTCTCACTCCTCCCGTTGTGCCCACATTCCTGTTACCACCCAGGTTTTGTCCTATATTTTCTACGTCCCGCAAGATGCCTGAGCCCGTGTGGCAGCTCTCAGGACTCAGAGGAAGACGGGAAAACATCCATGGCTGAAGCGGGCAGAAGAGGGAGAGAAGTTCAACAGGACTTGGGGTTTCAAAAGAGAAACGTCCCATCATCAACAAGACATCCAGTGACCCTGCAGGCATGACGGGCATCTGAGGATGCTCAGAACAGTCCCCATTCTCCTGGTTCCACATAAAGAATCAGTAATTTTTGGAGCAGGAATTCTCAGCAACCTGATCTGGGTGAAGATGCTCATAGGAGAGGTTGGACTGGGTGAGCTATGAAGGTCCCTTCAACCCAAACCATTCCATGGTTCTATGATGGGATTGATACAACGGTTTAGTGAGAGCACAGGTTACTGGTAGAACAAATCTGGAGAAGCATCGTTCTCTGGCAAGTTGGACTGAGCAGATCTGATGGAATACAGTGCTTGTCTTACAAGTGGCTTGATCAAGCCAGTGGCAAAAATGCGCATGATTGGGTAGTTTTCAGGAATTCCTGGAAGCTCTCAGGCCTGAATTAACTTCTCTGGGTTGTTTTCCAATGAACTGCTCCGTGCTGTGTCTGAGAAGCACGTTAAGAGGGATGGAGTAACAGATCAAAGAGCTTGAAACATCCTTGCCTGGGGCAAAGAGAGACGCTGGTCTCCCATTTTCATCCCAGACCTTGGCATTTTGCTGAGTGTTTGCTGTATTTTGCTGCTGCTTTTTGCTGGGGTTGATCAGCCTGGAGATGAGAAGCTTTGGGGAGACCTTAGTGTGGCCTTTCAGTGCTTAAAAGGGGCAGATAGGAAAGATGAGCCACCTGAGCTGCTGAAGATGTCCCTGCTCATGGCAGGGGTGGGTAAGGTGACATTTGAAGGCTTCTTCAACCCAAACCCTTCTGTGATTCTATTGTTTGAGCCCCAGTTACGCTCTGCAGGTTCTCCACATCAATATAGCGATTTTACAGGGAACATAGATATGACCCCCCCAGGTCACCCCAGGGGGACTCAATGTCCCTGCACAGCCCAAAGCAGCACCCACCACAGGGGACACCAATGAGGCTAAAACCCCTGGGGAAGGGGACAGCTGTACCTGCTCCCTGTACGTGTGACATGCAGGGAAGACATCTACCACCAAGAACATTCTGGACACCTGAGGTGACATGGGCAGGGGACACAGACTCACAGACCTCACTCCAGAGATGACCTTCCCACTGGGCTGCACTGAGAGTGACTCTAACAACCACAATCCTCATGGAGTATTTCCGTTGACAGCTATTCAGCCACCACAAGCCCCAGTGAAGAACAAGGGCTGGGTTAAACTCGCCCTTTCTCCTGGCTCCAGGTCCCCAAGTATGGAGAAGGTGGCACATCAGCCCTTCAGCACCCCTGGAGACCTCACCCAACATCAGACCTGCTCCAACCATTTCTCTTCTTCTCCAGTTTCAGCTCATTTCATGTCATTTTTCCCCTTTTGAAAAGGCCGATCCCTTGTGGACGACTCCACAGCGAGGGCGCGAGGAGGAACTCGCCTGGCCTGGGTCCCAGTAAATCACAGTTCAGAGACAGCTGAACTCCATTTTGTGCTTATTAACCCCAACCTCACTCCATTTGTTTGGCCTGTCTGAGGCTATAAATAGTGATGGAGCAGGTATGGCTGGGGGGAATTGTGTGCAGCTGTTGAGCGCAGATTCCCCATCTTCCAAATAATAAAAAATCATCCAGCAAACAGGAAGACTATGGCTGGGAAATAAGAAGCAGCTGTGAAGAGAAGGGGTGAGGTGTCATACAGGGAAGCTTGACTTCAAAACTTGCAGGAAATGTATGAGAAATTTCACAGCCACTTGTCTCATCCATCATCGCATCCGTGCCCCGTGGGGGGTGCCAGAGGTAAGAGCATCACCAGGTAGAAAGACCTACAGAAATGGTTGTTTGATCTCATGGTGCCATCAACAATCTCTTGCTGTGCCCTCCTGATAGACCCTGGTCACCACAGATAGATGGAATGTCAGGAACAGGCAAGTGCTGGATCAAGGGAGCTCCAGGTTGATTCTTTTCCTACCTGGCAATGAAAAGCTTTGAATAGTTGTGGTGAAAATCTCCACACATACACAAACCTAAGACACAACCCAGGGAGTGAAGGGGAGGACCAGGATGAAAACATAGAGGTGAAGAAACACGGAATCATAGGATGTTCTGAGTTGGACGAGACCCACAAGGATCATCGAGTCCAACTCCTGTCCCCGCATAGGTCAACCCCAAAGTTGACCCTGTATGCAGAATTCCTGTACAATGAAAGGCCAAAAGCTCCTTATTCAGGAGATTCCCCTGCCTGAGGATGCTCACACCAAAACCCATGAGTCCCAGAAAAAAGCTAAGTTAAAAGAACCTTGGGGTTATGAAATCAAACACTTAAAACTTAATAAAAACAGTGTACACTGTGCAGCATTGTTTTCTCCCAATTGCACATATGCATTAAATAAACCCATTAATTATATTATCTATACCACCTTTTCCAGAAAGATCTCTGTGTGCCTCATCGGTGTCCTCTTGCCACAGATCAGCAGAAGGTGCTGCTGTTCCTCACTGTGATACATTTTGGAGCTGCCAAAGAGATGTACACTGGGCAAAAAAACGCTGTATTAGCAGACCACAAAAAAAGTCCCCTTTGGCCTCTGCATCAGCCTGAAAAACACCTAATTATTAAAAAGGAATCCTTACAACAGCATCTGTGGCTCTGAACTTTCAGTGTCAAGTGTAGGACCGTTGCTTTCAGTGTGCACACGCAGCAGAAACCCGCTGGAGCTGTAGGTGCATTTAATTTTGATAAGTTCTGCTCTCAAATCAGAGCTGGCATTTTTACACAAGTACAACCTACCTGGGTGTTGCTGGGTGCATGTTTCCTTAGGCATTTGTACTGTTTAATATCAATTTATTCAAACCGATCATTTTCCCCTCTAGACTTTCCCTGGGCAGATGGTTCCACAGCCGAGTGTATCTCACTGCAAAACAGGTTTTTATCGGACTCACTCACATTTCCCAGGCACAACACTTGCTCCTGCTCTCTTTCCATCAGCGTACAGACAGTCCCTGTCTCCTGTGACAATAAATTGCAATGAGGTTGCCATAAATTGCGCCTGGACACCCTTAGCTGGGGACATCCCTCCTAGATGGATTTATTCCCTGTTCCTGGAGGAGTTCAGAGGTGGAAGGAGCATTGTGGGGGCAGAAGGATCTTCCATCCCCAAGGGATGATGACTTGCTACAAGGACCTGGTTACAGTTGGCATGGTGCTGGCATGGAGGAGGCTTGTTACTGGCCACTAATCACTTGGCTCTTCATCCATTTGTGTCCCTGGCTACAACGGCAGCTCCAGCAACAACCACTTGCACCTGGTGCATCAGTTTAACGTTTCACTTGAAGACAAAGCTCAGGGAGGGGAATGCAAGTGCTCAGCTCATCCCCTCCTTTGGATACAGATGTCAATGTCTGAGCCGGCCAGGTAAACCCAGATGCATGTGTTTACCTGGCGTTTCTTCCCCATCACCGCAGGTGTTCCTGGTGTTACCCAAAATCCCATAAACTTGCTCTTCCACTCTTGATCGTAGCTTCCTGTTTGCCAGGAGAGCTCGGGGTGAGAACAGCGTGGTTCGGGTTTGTTCTCGAGCGCAGAAGGGGGGTGCTGCCTGCGTTCTCGCTGTGGTTTTGGCAGCTGCTGGTGCAGGCACCCGCAGTCAGGTGTGCTGCTCGCTGTCGACCGCGCCGGCCAGATTCGGTGAGAAGGAGCAGAGGGGGAGCGGAGATCAAGAGGTTCATCTGCAAAGGAAGGAGCTTCCAACCGAAGGGCTGCCTGCACGGTAGGTTTGTGGCGGGCGAGCTCACCCCTCCCCGGTGAGGCTCGGGGAGCCTCAACCTCAACCTGGCCCTCCTGTTCTGCACCTGCTGCTGCTGAACTGCTCACCCCACAGAGAGGACTCTGTTTCTTAGAATCACAGAAGGGTTTGTGTTGAAGGGACCTCCCCAGCTCCCCAGTGCCCCCCCTGCCATGAGCAGGGACATCTTCAGCAGCTCAGGGTGCTCAGAGCCCCGTCCAGCCTGGCCTGGGATGTCTCCAGGGATGCTTCATCCACCACCTCTCTGGCCAACCTGGGCCAGGCTCTCACCACCCTCAGGGCAACAATTGCCTTTTATCCAGCCTGAATCTCCCTCCTTGAGTTTAAAACCATCCCCCCTTGTCCTATCTCAACAGGCCCTGCTCAAAAGTCTGTCCCCATCTTTCTTTAGGCCCCTTTTAAGCACAGAAAGGCCGCACTAAGGTCTCCCCGGAGCTTCTCTTCTCCAGGGCGAATGACTTTGTGTGCTAATTATCAACAAACAGGTTGAGCCAAGCTGTTGTGTTCACTTCGGAACCTCAAACAAGGGCCAAACCAGGTGGGCAGGGTTCGGAGAGCACCCAGTTTGGTGTGTCTTGGGCTCCCCAATCTTGCTGCTTGGCTGTGCTGAATGTCACCCCAGGGTCTCACCTGCAGAGGCTGTACAGGGGCCATAGTGTCACACACACGTGGCATCGTCCCCTTCCCTCCAGACACGGGCACCCAGCACCCTGCGGTGTCTCTCCCAAATGACCTTTCTTGTACACCCTGGTCCTCAACAGCTCGGGGTATTTTTAGCCGGCGTGACTTGCAGACATTACTCTTCTCCTCCTGAAGAAACAAACCTGCTCATTTCGTGCCTTCTATGGAGAGATGCGGCTCCGGGCAGCTCTCCTCCCCCTGCCTCACACATCCCGCAGCGCCCACTGATGCTGCTCCTACAGCTCTTAAGCCTCCGATGGTCTGTTCAGTGTCTGGCGGTTCCCTTCTCCGCTCACCCTTGGGGCAGGGAGGTGGATCTCGGGTGACGTGAGAGCAGGATTGTGGCTGCTGGAAGCCAAGACCAAGCTCTTGTCCTTGTTAATGGTTTTAAACTAAACCGGGGTAGATTTAGACTAAGTATAAGGAAGAAATAGTCATTCCTGCATAGTGTGATTATTCTCCATGTGCGTCTTTACATTCCTCTGCGCTAGCTTACAGTTCCCCTGAAATTCTGGGGTTCCTCCTTTCCATGTACATCCTCAAATACAGGAGGGTGAACCCACAAGGCAGCCGTATGAATGGCAAATAAGCGCTCGTGGACTACGTGAAGATTTCCCTTTGGGAGAGCTCTGTACATAGCTGGGGATTTCGGGACCCGCTGGAATGTGTAGAGGGTTGTCGGTTTTTTTCTTGTTCATGATAAAGGCTGGAAGAAGAGCTCTTGGAAAATGCCAGCACAGATTAGAGCGCATTTGCACAACTTCAGGAGTTCAAAGTAGTCAGCATATGCTTTTCTTCAGAGGATGGGTCACGGGTGGCTCCTGAAAGCCCTGATCTCTGCCCGCTCCATCCCTGGTTGTCCCCACCTCCAGAGAAGGAGACTCCACAACCCCCTGGGCAGCCTGGGCCAGGCTCTGCCACCCTCACCACCAACAAGTTTCTCCTCATATTTAAGTGGAACCTCCTGTGTTCCAGTTTGCACCCATTGCCCCTTGTCCTGTCACTGGTTGTCACCAGCAGAGCCTGGCTCCATCCTCCTGACACTCTCCCTTTCCATATTGATCCCCAGGAATGAGTCCCCCCTCAGTGTCCTCTTGTCCAGCTCCAGAGCCCCAGCTCCCTCAGCCTTTCCTCACACGGGAGATGCTCCACTCCCTCCAGCATCTTGGTGGCTGCGCTGGACTCTCTGCAGCAGTTCCCTGTCCTGCTGGAACTGAGGGGCCACAACTGGACACAAGATTCCAGGTGTGGTCTCCCCAGGGCAGAGCAGAGGGGCAGGAGAACCTCTCTGACCTACTGACCACCCCCTTCTAACCCACCCCAGGTCCCATTGGCTTCCTGGCCACAAGGGCCCAGTGCTGGCTCATGGTCACCCTGCTGTCCCCAGGACCCTCAGCTCCCTTTCCCCTATGCTGCTCTCTAACAGCTCATTTCCCAACTTACACTGGAACCTGGGGTTGTTCCTGCCCAGCAACTATTGTTCCAACCAGCTGTCTGTCTGTCCTGGAGTCGCGTTCAGAGTTTGCCTTTGGCTTCAGGTGCCCCTGACACAGACAGAACTTCTTTGGGACAGAACTGACTTTGGGTGGCCATCCCTCACCCCTCAGCACATCTCCCACCATGGACACCTCCAGGAACCTCCTTAGATCCATCATCATATCTGCTGCCACGCAACATCTTTTGGGTTCTGCAGTTGGTAGAACAGGAGCTTTCCTGACTGGTCTCCTCTGCCTTTGAAACACAAAGATTTTCATCTTTCACCCTCTTTCATGCTCCTGGGAGGCTTTGGTCAGTCTTCCTAATTAGACAGGATTGCCTCACTTCCTTAGATATGGAAATGTCTCTTTGTTAAACCAGGCGGTATCTCTTATCTCTGCCTGGCCTTTAAACAACTCCGCTTCTGGCAGCCCCTTCTGTGTCCTCACACCTAACATGCAAATGATGCAGATATCCAACTAGGTAAAAGTTTGTCACTCGTTATAAAACCTTGG
Organism: Nesoenas mayeri; assembly: GCF_963082525.1. Lineage (NCBI taxonomy): Eukaryota > Metazoa > Chordata > Aves > Columbiformes > Columbidae > Nesoenas > Nesoenas mayeri. Next base: position 2,032,713 of record NC_137558.1, on the reverse strand, counting down.
CTGGGGCCCAGACCTTGAGTGATCCTGTTTGGGGACACTCGATCCTGTGTGGCTGCTTGCCAGACTCTCTCCTAAGCACATCTTTGCCTCGGCCATTTCCTTTCCCCGTGATTGTTATTTGTCCTTTTTTCCTCTTTCAGTTTATCATGTTCTTTTATCTGACAGCAGAGTCAGAAAAACCCCAAGAACAGTTTATTAGCAGTGGGGTTTCTCCGGGGTAGGACTGCACTGATGTGCCTTGTCCTTTAGGGCACAAATCAGCCCTCAGTTCAGCTTTCTCAGTCTGATGGTTTCCCCTCAGATCCCTTCCAGACCTTTCTCTGCTGTTGCTGACAGTTGTGAGGACAAATAAGCAATTTTCTCATTCATCCTTGTAATGGCAAAACAAAGCTTTTGCTTTTGAAAAGACTTGAGCTGGTTCTAGTCTCATGAATTTGCACCTTCTTGCTGGAGCAGGACTGGCATCACTTGGGGTTTAGAGGTTGTGGAAGGACCACCATGCTACCTCTTTGCCACTGACATTGCTTCAGTTGGCATTAAAGGATGATTTGGGCTGGAAATAGCCGGGACAGGTTGATTATGATCCAGACACAGGGCAGGGAGCCTGGACTCGGCTCTCGGGCGGGCTCATGTGCCCCCTGCACAGAGCGGGGCAGCTCCAGGGGACGAGGCGGGTCCATCCCTTTGTACGGCTCCCGGGAGGACCCTGCTGGGGATTTTCCTTCCCTCAGACAGGGGCAAAACCCGAAGCTCGGCCTCCTGCGTTAGGCCAACGGCTGTTATCGAATGGGACATTTGGGGTGGCAATGGGTGAGGCAGGAAGAGTGTTATTATCTTCCTCCTGAGCTGGACCCTGAAGACAAGCTCCTTCAGAAAGGTGAAGGCTACAAGCCTTGGAAATGGTTTGGGGCTGGGAATCCCCAACAGAAGGAGCCACCTTCTGGAAAGACGAAGGCTTGCAAGCACTAAAGGTGGACAGTCCCTCTGATTATCCCCCAATCTCCTACTTTCCTTCTCGCCCTCGCCATCCTCAGGAACCCTTCTCAGACCAGGCTATGCTCCCACCATGAGATGCTCAAAAGCAAAACTCTTGTGCTATGGCCCGAATTCCCCCACCGATCTAGTGGAGGATGCTACATCTGCATCCCTCAGCCTTTTGCACAAACACCAGCAGTTCTCCTTGATTGAAGTGGAGGGATGAGCAGTAGAAGGTGGGTGATGAGACCAAGATCCTCGGGGAGTGGGGGGACAGCGGTGGGAATGGAGCCGAGAACTGGCACACAACAGAACGTCACGTCTGGCGTGAGCAGCGAGGAACCCCTCAACCTCCCACAACTTTGCTTTCTAAGTGCTGAAAACTTCACCGAAAATTAGATATCAGCATCTAAACGAGTTCCGTGCTTTTGAAACTTTCACCCAACATTATAAATATAACAGTATTTAGCACCTTATAAGCAGCTGGCTTAACTTTTCTGAACAAATCCAAAATGAAGTCTTCAGATTAGAGTTGTTTTCCTGATTGCAGCCGACTTCATGTTTGAAATGGGTGTATTTTTCCCCATACAAATCCTCGGAGGGCAGGATGGCTTCAAACAGGGCGGCGATCAGCTCGTCGCTCTGGAGTAGGAACAGGAGAGAGTGTGATTGTAGTAGGATATTGAAGGAACTTTATCCGTTCAATACATCAAAACCCAGCAGCCTCTCAACCCATTATTCAACCATACATGTAGCGAAAAACACTGGATTTGGCTAGATTTAAAAAGGATAATAATGCATAACATTAATAAAGTTAAAGCCAGGTGCAATCAAACACTAAGGGAAGACACTGGTTTGGGTGATGACTTGACGTCATTAAAGAAAAGTGTTCCTTGTTAGGCTGTTAGATTATTGAGGATAAAAATGAGATGATTGTATGCAAATGCTTCTGGAAAACTCTATATAAATGTGGGCCCAGCAACTGGCTGTCTCAGATGAAAATTTATATCTTGGGACAAATGTGAGGACTGTCCGATGAGGAAATAGCGCTTTTCTGACCCTAAAATCTCAAAGTCTGTGTCTGGGAAGTCGTGTTTCAGTAGCTACTCTGTTCCTAACTGTGCATTTGGATGCTGTACAACTTAATTTGTCTCCAGTGCTCAGATTCCCACCTGCTCTATCAGATTGTTTCCCTCCGTCTCTTGCTTTGCAGAGCAATTCGCCTTTTCTTGGGGACCGGAGCGCTGGGTTAACGCCACCCCCAGCTTTGCACAACACTTAACCCTCTCCGGGCAGGACACGGAGGGGAAAAACAAAGGCCAGAAGTAGAAGAACCGAATTCTCTGCCGGTGACACTCTCTGCCCGCCAACAAACAAAAGTTTTATTAGCTAAAGCCTCTCGGATGCCGCATTCCAGCTTGCTAACATTTCGGTAACACATTGCAAACGTTTGACTCATAGAAACTTGGACGGCCGGAGCCGGGGGAGGGGGAAGAGCGTCACATTCCCATTCCCGGGCAGGGTTTGGTTGTTGGCTTTATTTTATTATTATTATTTTTTTTTTTTTTAAGAACTGCAACTTCTCTCTGTTTAATGAGAAAAGTGTTTGAGCCTGACGGCTTTCACCGGCTCGCATTGTGTTAGGGAGAGAGGGGCTGGGGAGGAGGGTTGTGCTGCCAAGGGAGGAACCCGGGGCAGCCGAACTTGCTTTTCTTCTGCAAGTTTCTTTTATTCTTTTTCTTCTTTATTTTTTTTCCTCCCTCTGTGTTCCCAGGACAGGGTTGGCTTTCTAGGTTTGATAAAGCATTTCCTTCCATTGTCATTCTATACGGCCTCTGGGCCCTTCTCTCAGTCCCTCCCCTTTCGCCGTCCCCTCTCTTTCTCTCTCTCTCTCTCTTCCTGAACTTTAGTGTATCTTGAGATATAAAGAAAGCAGCTGCCTCCCTTAAGCACATCTTGAACAATGAGACCTCATCTCCAAGGGCTTTAATTCCTCTGGATGCAAGGACAAAGCCAGGGTGAGTAGCCTGCTAGTGACTCTGCCGCTCACCGCGTCTGCAAACGCGGCCGTTCCCGGTGGGTGCTCGTGTCCGTGTGTCCGTCCCGGCAGCGTCGTGGTCCTGAGGTATCGTACAGCACAAGCGCAGGTGCTGTAAACGTTAGAACTCTTGAAGCCCACCCAGCGCCGCCCAAGAGAGCGCTAACGCTGTCCCCATCCCATCGGACACGGGTGCTGGAGGAGCTTTGCCACCCAGCCCCACGCCTGGATTTGGGGCACCCTCCAGCTCCCCTCCTCGTGAGACCGAGCACAACCCGCCTGTCAAGGTGGGAGGAATCCTGATCTCAAAGGCAAAGGAAAACAAATATGATGCAATCTGGCACGACTCTGAGCAAGGAGGGAGATCTTCCCCGCAGCTTTGGGGCTGCGCAGCCTGGGGGCGACGCCGAAAGCGGAGCTTGGAACGGCGCTGGGTGGGGACGCCTCCGCGGTCCAGGGGCGCTCGGTTTCGGGGGGAGGGCAGCATGGTGCGGGTGCCGCGGACCTTCCTGCCGCCGTCCCTGGCGTTTCTGCTCTCTTGCCTTGAACGGCCTGGTAGGAATTTTCCAGTCGGTTTTAAATGGTGAGAGATGGGCTGGAGCGCAGGGGGAATTTCTGCTTGGTGCAGGGCACGGGCGACTCGTGCTCCGTGCTGGGGACCGCAGAAAGCAGACAGGGGCTCAGCGTGTGTTGTCGTTGTAAAGGGTGTTATCTGGAGTGTAGTTTTGTCCGAGTGATCTGTTTAGATTGTTTCCTGCACAAAAAGCAGGAGGCAAAAACACAGGACATGTCAGCAGCATGTGATGGACGTTAATAAAGGGAATTTGGGATGAGCGATGAAGCTGCTGCCTAATGTGCAACTTCCAATATGGGGTCCCCAGTCTTACCCTCCTAGGAAACTGTAACTGGTTCACATGGGAGATGGTGATGGACAAGAAGGCCTGTCCCAGATAAATCTTTAAGATCTTCCCAGGGGATTGTACGCTGCCAAAAAAAGCATGTTGTAAACCTGCCAGCTCGTCCTCCGGAGCAGCTTCCCAGGACACTTGCTCCACTCGATGTGCACCAGAACAGCCCAGTGCTCTGGGTGCTTCCCGACTGCTCCTTTCCAGGCCTTTGCAAACGGCTAAAACAGGCTCGTCTCATTAGATCTTCCTTTCGAGGTGTTTGCGTTCCCCAAGCTCTCGCGTGCTCTGATGTTCTCACTGCTGCTGGTCCCTCTCTTTGCCCTCACCATTAATGCAAACTTATTTGGCTTGTGGTGCCCGGGTGACAGTGGGAGCAAAGGAGCAGGGACGATGACTCTGAAGGATGTCTAAGGTCAAAACGTCCCCTCTCTCACTTTAGCGGCTCCTCTCTCTGCTGAATAACTTGAAATGTGTTCCCTACCTTCATGTTACTTAGGGGAATGGGGGGAAAACTATGGTGATGCGCGTTGTAGGTGATGCGCGTTGTAGGTGATGTGCGTTGTAGGTGTTGCGCGTTGTAGGTGATGCATATGGGCTGCATACAATTTGGGCTAAGGACGGTCGTACGAGATGTACCTCAGCAAATGGGGAATATTGTGCACCGAAGAGAAATGTTGGTGTGTTTGGCATGTTCCTTAGCAGACTGGTAACCACCGAGGCTTGAAAAAGCAGAGTAGGGAAAACCATTGAGGTGCGGCAGTAGTTGCTTTTGGGAGGTGCTCCAGCAATTCTGCCGCTTTTCCCGTTTCTCAGCTGCCCGTTCACTTCTGCCACTGAACTTGTGTGATTGCAGTGTGGTTAAACTGGGCTTTACGTGTTTGTTTTTAAACACAGTTGCTTGGTGTTAGCTCAGTAATCTGGTTAATGACACCAACACCACAAGCGCCCATAGTGCTGCTGCAGAGAGGGGCCATGAATGTGCTGGTGGGACTAAATGGCCTTGTGGGGAAGTCTCAGAATCATTTTGGTTGGAATAGATGTTCTTTCAGGCTTCCCCACCAGAGACAGTGTGAAGTGGAATGACCCGCAGGTTAAGAAGTGGATGACATGCAATTAAATAGCGCCCAGATGCTGTTATCTAATGACCCCTGTGTCTCGGTACCCCCTCTTTGAGCATCTCCTCTTTGTCTCCATCTGTCTCCAGTGTCTGGTGTCTGCGCTGAAATATGATTTATAGGAAACAGTATCTCAGTCTAGGAAATATCCCAGGGTGTCTGAGGTCCTTGAGATGGGTCATGATAAAGACTGGTCCCTGGAAGTCCATAGCAACACTCCATGCCATGGTGACTGATCCTCAGATAAAGTTTTCATTACAGGTGAGCTTCTCAGGTGTCTTCTGCCCTAGAACAGGAAAGAAAATCTGGGATAGCTCCAATTAGGAAGGTTTCCAATGGGTTTATTGGTCTCCTTCATCCCATGCGTAGGCTTGTCAGGTGGAATTCATCCAAGCCGAGGTGGATGAGCCCAGGTGAGCTGCTCAGCCCTGGTTCCCTTTGCAGGTGGATGGAGGAGGATGCTCTACTGGGAATGTTTCTCTTAGCTAAGAGGAGATATTTGATGTACGCTTCTAACCCGAATAAGTTGGCTCCTCCTGTTAGGGGTTTTAGGAGAAGCAACTGGTGACTTGGACATGGAAAAGACAAGAAAAGCAAAAAGAGGAAAGAGGGCTGATAAAGGGACATTCAGGTTGATGGGGTAAACATGGGCACATGCAAACAATGTGATTTTTTTTTGTGGTAGAAAACACTGGAAGACTACAGCTGAGAACAGAAGAAGCGGGCCAGATGCTGACAGCTGGATCTGTTATAGGAAAATGAGTCTGGGCAGGATTTGGCCACCACCTGGGCCATATGGGAGGACATGTCCCTCTTCTCCCATAGGGCCCAATAGGATACCAGGGCAGGTAAAATTCACAGCTGTGTCTTTACTGTGACTTCACCTGACTGGAGCTGATTCTTTTGGCCAACAGGAATGCTGATGCTGCCCGCTGTACTTGTAGGGCTTCTTTGCTGTATTGTATGAGCTGTGTTTTAGGAAGCGATGCCTTGAAGAGGCTACAGGAGCCTTTGGAAGAGGAAACCTACTGGCTGTTTCTGCTATAATATGACAGTCAAAAAAACAAGTGTGATCTGGGACCTTAGAAACAGGGAACAATCAAAGGAGGTGTAAATGAACAGGTTTTTTACTCCTTAAAGCATTACTCAGGTGGTCCAGGGTTCCCTGTTGGTTCAGGTAGCTGTTGGAGCATGGTGCGTTCTTATGCTCAGGGGTGGACAACAGGCTAGATGGACACGAACAGGTTTACTCCACACCAGGGAGGATCAGAGCCCATCAACATAAGGGAAGCAACGTTCACGTTAAATATCATTGACTAAGTTGAAGGAGTTGGTTAAATTGGGTTTTAAATAGCAGAATGAGGTGAAATGAGCATCTCCAGAGCTGACACTGAGCAGAGCTCAGGTCTGCGGCAGGAGGAAACCTCTGGAGCTGTTGTGCTACTGCCTGCGACTGGCGTTTTTCCAGCAGCAGCTGACGTGTTAATACAAATGGAGATGAAGCTTTCGGATTTAATGGAGCTTTTCAAAGGCATAATTGTGTTTCCTTGATGTTTCAGGAAGAGATGAGAACTTTACTGCCATTGACAGTCCTCCCCACCTCTGTGCCCACAGTCCCCCCATAGCAGCCTCCAGGAGCTCATCTGTGTTCTTGGCTCTCGCACAACGAGGAAATTGGCCAGCGTTTCCATATTAGCAATCAACTTTCCAGGGATGTTGCATGTGTTTTTCCAGCAAGGGATGGAACAGCATCAGCAACCCTTTTATCCGCCAGGCCAGGGTGCAATTCTGCAGGAGGAAGGACCAGACGTTGTTTAAAAAAGACTCAGACGGGAGCGCTCAGAGTGCAAACGCCCAGAGAGGCCGTTCCTTCTGTATTCAGACCGTGTCCTGGCACTCGGCCCGTGTGTATTGTCCCTGCTGGGATGTTTTGGCAAGGGATCGCTGCCGTCATTGGTGCTGCGCCCTGCCCCAGCCATTCCCCCCACAGCCCCGGTGTCACACCAGTGGGCAGACTGGGAAAGGGTGGGAGGGACCAGTGGGATCGCAGAGTCGCAGACTAGTTGGGGTTGAAGGGACCTCTGGACCTGCTAAAGCAGGTTCACCTTGAGTAGATCACACAGGGTCATGTCCAGGTGGGTTTAGAATGTCTGCAGAGGAGACTCCACAACTTCTCTGTTCCACTTGATGTAGCTTCTTGGCATTGTAGAATCATAGAATGTCCTGAGTTGGAAGGGATCCACAAGGACAGAATCCCAGAGTGTCAGGGGTTGAAGGGACCTGGAAAGCTCATCCAGTGCAATCCCCCCATGGAGCAGGAACACCCAGATGAGGTTACACAGGAACCAGGCGGGTTGGAATGTCTGCAGAGAAGGAGACTCCACAACCCCCCTGGGCAGCCTGGGCCAGGCTCTGCCACCCTCACCACGAACAAGTTTCTTCTCATGTTTAAGCAGAACCTTTTGTGTTCCAGTTTGCACCCATTGCCCCTTGTCCTGTCACTGGTTGTCACCAGCAGAGCCTGGCTCCATCCTCCTGACACTGCCCCTTTCCATATTGATCCCCAGCAATGAGTCCCCCCTCAGTGTCCTCTTGTCCAGCTCCAGAGCCCCAGCTCCCTCAGCCTTTCCTCACAAGGGAGATGCTCCACTCCATCGAGTTCAGCTCCTGTCCCTGCACAGGACAACCCCACAGGGTCCAAGGACATTGTCCAATTGCTTGTTGAACACTGTCAGGTTGTGGCTGTGACACCTCCCTGGGGAGCCTGTCCCAGAGTCCAGCACCCCCTGGGTGAAGAACCTTTTCCTAATGTCCAACCTGAACCTCTCTGCGATGAGCTCTTCCCTCAGTCTCCTCTATGCTGAACAAACCAAGTGACTTTAGCTGCTCCTTATGTTGCTCCCCCTCCAAACCCTTCACCAACTTTGTGGCCCTTGATGGACTATCGCAGATTTTGGCTTTCATTGTCCTGGTTCTATGGACCCATTCCCTTGGGGTCGCTCAGTGGGGGCTGTCACACAGGGAAGGGAAACCGGGACAAAACACCTAGAAATGGCCACCTGGAACAGCTGGTAAATTGGGATGGAAGCGGTGTGATGTATTTGGTACTGCATGGTGCACGGGGATGGGAAGCGACAGGTACCCAGCCATGGCCTTATTTACAGTGACACTTTCCCCTTGATATCTCTCCTGGACAGACCCAGCTGTGCATTGCGTTTGCATCGTCAGGAATATGGACTTTATGTATTAATTTGGCTTGGTTAATTGATCAGGAAAGTTTACTTTAAAGGCAAATAGAACCAGTGAGCAGCTATAATGCTAGAAAACAGATAAACTCTTTTTGCCTCCACCGAACAAACCAGGTGAGGCAAAAGCAATCTTGCCTGAGCTTCAGACATTCAGTGAATTTGTGATGGCTGCACCTGATTGTTATAATATCACCAAACTGCTGAATGATGAGTTTTTCTGTGGTGGCCACACAGGAAGACCCTTGTGGCCACAAACTCTCCCTCACCCTTCATATTTGCCGTCCAAGACCGTTGCAGGGCTATCAGCGACTCTGGAATAGTGATTCTCTCAGCCCACGGTCGGATCTAATTTGCTGTTGCTTTGGCATCTTTCACATGCAGAACGCACTGAAGAAAAGAAGTCGCTGTGCTCTGTGCCGTGTCTGGCAGATGCGTGCGGCTCTGCAAAACCCATCCCCAGCCTTGCGGGACCCATGCAAACCTACAGCCGAGGGTGTCGGGACTCGAGGTGCTGCCGCTTGCACCCCTGGAATGGAGGGAGAGGAGAGGATGCAGCCTGTCCCTGAGGTCACCAGGTCCCGCTGGTGCTGCCGCAACCCTGGGCCACCAACCTGTGGCTTCTGCTGGTCCCCAGCAGGCCGGGAGGCAGGTAACACCGCGGTTCAACCTGCTTGAGCCTTTATTCCTGCTCCTCCCCGGTAACGGCTCGCTGGCCTTTGTTCTTGAACCATATTTCTCGCCGTGTCGTCAAGCGTGCTCAGTGAGATGGAAAAAAACGTTCCCTTTCAAACACAAAGTCCCAGGACAACCCTGTTCTCTTTGTTTCTTTCACACTGGGAGGGTGTTTTTTCCGGCCAGCGTGGCTTTGGAAAAGCCCAGAGCACCAGGCTTGTGCAGAATGCTGGAGCTTCAGGGCTCAGCTTAGAGGACCCTGGGCTGGATGGATGGACGGACACCAGGCTGGAGAACCTGGCAGATAGTCTCACAGGGAGGAAATGGCTTGTTTTGGGGACAGGAGCATAGCTTTGAAGGGAATATAGGCTCTCCAGAGATAGATTTTGAGTTGGAGACATCCTGCTGCTTTGGGTTTGAAGCAAAATGATTTCCTCCACCTCTTCGTGCCTGCGCTTTAAATTCATTGAGTTTTGGTGATTCATTCAGTGGGACCCAGACCCTATAACTCACTTGATAAATCCTGCAGCAGCGTCTGCTCCTCCTGGCACCGAGCGCACACCGATGAATCCCGCTGACTTTTCAGATCCATCTCTTCGCTGTGATTTGTCCAGACAAAAGGTTTTCAGCAAGTTGGAAAAACGCTCAGAGATTCCTGGGCATTTCGCAGCCCTCAGCATCCTCTGGCCCCTTTACTGGAGGTGAAACCCTGAAATGCTGAGAGGCTCAAGATCATATTGCTGCGTAGCTCCTAGGGATGATTTATAGCGCCAGGACTATAAATCCTGCTCTGTGCAAATGTAATAAGAAAGGATCCCCCTTCCTGTTTCCTGAATTCATTATCCTCAAGACAAGTGAATCTGCATTAGAACAAAAACAACAACAAATCTCTGCAGCAGATCAGAAAAGGAAACATTCCTGCACATGAAACTAAATCTCAAACCAAAACTGAGACGAGCAAAGTAGAGACCAGACACGGGGACCTGGCTTAAAGCCCAAACAAAGTCACGGGCGTCTGAGATGGGTCTGGGGCAGGAAGGAGCTTCTGTCAGAGCTGAGATTTAAACGGCCCCTGCGGCCGGGGAGACGGGAGGTGGGTTCCATCTCATCTGGAGGGTCAGACGGCACCGAGTTCCTGCACTGCCCTTGTGCAAATGCTCCTCAAACTTCCCTTCAGAGCTGCAAGGCTGGAGCAGGAGTTTCTTTGAGTAAAGCTGGGGGTCCTGCCTCGCCTGCAGCACCGCGGGATGTGGGGGTGAGCAGCTCTGGCTGTCGGTAGCAATCTGTCACCAAACCCGTGGTTGGGGACACCACTGGAGGCCACTTCTTCCATTCCCAAGGGTGACAGGTTTTTGGGACAGAGGCTGGAGGCCACCTCTTCCATTCCCAAGGGTGGCAGGTTCCTGGGACAGAGGCTGGAGGCCACCTCTTCCATTCCCAAGGGTGACATGTTCCTGGGACAGAGGCTGGAGGCCACCTCTTCCATTCCCAAGGGTGGCAGGTTCCTGGGACAGAGGCTGGAGGCCACCTCTTCCATTCCCAAGGGCGGCAGGTTCCTGGGACAGAGGCTGGAGGCCACCTCTTCCATTCCCAAGGGTGGCAGGTTCCTGGGACAGAGGCTGGAGGCCACCTCTTCCATTCCCAAGGGTGGCAGGTTCCTGGGACAGAGGCTGGAGGCCACCTCTTCCATTCCCAAGGGCGGCAGGTTCCTGGGACAGAGGCTGGAGGCCACCTCTTCCATTCCCAAGGGCGGCAGGTTCCTGGGACAGAGGCTGGAGGCCACCTCTTCCATTCCCAAGGGCGGCAGGTTCCTGGGACAGAGACTGGAGGCCACCTCTTCCATTCCCAAGGGTGGCAGGTTCCTGGGACAGAGGCTGGAGGCCACCTCTTCCATTCCCAAGGGTGGCAGGTTCCTGGGACAGAGACTGGAGGCCACTTCTTCCATTTCCAAGGGTGGCAGGTTCCTGGGACAGCAGCGCCCACCAGGACCCAGCCAGGAGGTGCCGGATCCCTCCTGCATCCGCAGCATCACCGCACGGGGAAGGGGATGAGGCCATTTTCAAGGTTACAAAGCCTCTTATTTTTGGCCGCGTTTTTGAGCTGACCCAGGCCGTGAGCTGCTGAAATTTTCGGTCCTTTGTTTGTTTAATTGAAGTGCTGTTTGTTTTTGATCAGGGGCAGCCGATCGGCGCTTCCTCTGCAGGCAGGAAACTCCGATTTCCTGCCCGCTCCCCGGCCAACTCTCACTGCGCAGGAAACCTCGCTCTGCTGAGTGTTCACTTTTCGGGCAGCGTTTTCGGAAGGTCTTGCGTGTTGTCGTTTTGTTTTGTTTCTCTCTGTTATTTTTCCTTTCTCCCCCCTGCGAGTGGTGCTGGGTGTCCATAGGAAGGATGCGCAGAGACATCCCTGAGTCAACACGTGGTGACCGAGCGCACGGGATGACGCTGTTTGCTGAAAACGGTCCCATTTAGGCTGAAATCTGGTGAGGTCCAAAACGCAGGCAAGACAGTGGCTGAGCCTCCTGTGACTCAACGCATCGGGTTTCGACAGTTATTTGACAATAATGATGTGTTACCACAGGCAGCACAATTGTATCTTCCTTTATGGACCCCACTCGGTGCAGATTTGCATCCACAAGCACCCGGTTTCTTTGCAAATCTCGCCAGTCTTTAACCACTGTTTTGTTGGTATGTGCCTTGTAGTGAAATCCTTGGGTATTTCTTTTTGTTTATGGGATAATATGTCGTTTACAGTCACGGGAGGTGTATTTGTAACAGGGCATTTAAACTACTTGCCCAGCATCACATGGACAAGGAGTTAAAACCGAGACCTGGATCAAACCTGGCAGGTTTAGCTGCCTGTTTACTCACTGTGCTCAAAGGACCTTTAGGCAGCTGCATCCCCTGAGGATGCAGCAGGTGAAAATTGTATTGGCAGTTACCAATTAAATCAGTGATAAATAGCTGTTCGCAGTCTCTGTCCACTGTCAATGGTGTTTCCCAGCTGCTCTGTGAGCTCAGGCAGCTCATTTCTCATCTCTGCAGTTCCAATGAGTCTCGTTCCCTCTTCGACTGTGACCGCGTGTCCAGGTCAGTCCTATGAAGCATCTGACAGGGTTTGGGGATGGAGTTTGAGCCGATGCCCAAACAGGTGGTCCTGGGGTGGAAAAGAGACATTTAGGCTTTTCCATCATATCACAAATAGGCATAATAGCGGCTCCTTGGCAGCTCCATACACGTGGGGATGTTTTGTCTCCGTGTGTTTATCCTGGGAGCATCAAGGAGCTAAATCCCACATAGGGCTCCACCGCAGCGCGATGCCCGGAGGTGATGCGCTGCGGGATCAGATGGCTCTGGCCATAGGAAGCCCAGACAGACAGACGGACACGGCTGCGTGAGTGCCGCCAAACTGCCCCACGGCGACAGATGCCGACCGTCAGCGCCGCACATACTTGTCTGCCCGAGGTTTTAATTATTTTGCTGTTGTAAAGGGGCTCCCCTGCAGGGAGGGAATTTGCGACGGGAAGGAGAGCGGCTGTAGCAACAAAGTGGGGAGAGAAATGGCAGGGGAAGGGGGAGCGGAGAAGGCTGGGGGGGATTAATCCTGCAAACGCTCGCGCGCGGGAGAGAAGACAGTCGGAAGTTTTAGCCGGTGTTGTGCAAGAGCAGCTGGTCGGGGCTGTTTGGCCGCAGGGGGATGAAACACTGGAGGGATGTACAGAGGGATGGGAGCTAGGGGAGGAAGAAGGAGGCAGAATGGTCTCTGGTCTGTGGAGTTCATGAGCCATCCAAGGAAAACATCGCCCAGGCTGCTGTCCCGCAGCTCCGGCCCTCGGCGAGCGCGTCCCCCGCCATCCCAGCCGCCTCTCCCGCCTCGTTCCTGGAGAGCTCTCCATTCCCCAGGCCCCTTCCGATCATCGCACGGGGCTGACATCATTGCTGGTTGCCATGGAAACGCCAGGTTGTCCAAAACACGACCCCTTGGCCTCATCCCATGTGTGTCAGGAAATGAAGGTTTTATAGCACGTCCCCGCAACGGAGTGGGAACCGGGGACAGGGGACAACCCACCCTTGTCATAGGCTGCCCAGCGTGGGGAAATGGGGACCTATTTCTTGGGGTTGCGAGGCTGATTTATGTCTCTGGAGTTATTTCTGGGCTGCTGAGATTTCTGCTTTGGTCTGAAATGCCCTGGAGGAGAGGTGACCTGAAGCATTTAATCCGGTTCCTGGGCACGAGGCAGAAAACCTGCATGAGGCTTTAAGCAGAGGTAGAAAATGGTCCATAGGGGTTCTTGGAGCAGTCAGAGAGGATTGAATGCATCTCCTACCCAAGCTGCAGGCTCACACTGCTCCGGGGGCTGCAATGTGCAGGGAGAGGAGCAAAAGCATTTGGGAGCCTTGGCCACATAAATCTTCCTAAAACCAGAAAAAACTGTCCCAGAATCAATTATTATTAAAGACAGTGTGGGGCTTTGGAGAGGAAACATCAGGTATCATCCCAAGGTGATGTGTCACGGTCCATTCGGTGATGGACTCATGATGGTTCTTTTACATTGATCTCGAAGCGCAAAAGTAAGGCAACCGAAATGCCAAGGGGCAAATACCGCTCCATCTTCGGACCAACTCTCACAGGATGGGACGCTGCTTAAACGCAGCCTTTGTTTAGGCAGGAATTACAACCAGACTCTCTCTTCTCACCCACAATGTTTGGGAGTGGAGGTGTTTCCCTGGGGGCCATCTGGAAGCTTTACCCCTCCAAAACCAAGCAGGAGGTGTCCTGCCCTGACCGCAAAGCCCGTCTGGACCCTCTCCCTCCATCTAGAAGGAACAAAACAATCCCCACGAACACCTGAAGCAGCCGGTGGCTTTGCCAACCCCAGCTGCGACTTCCCTTCCAAATCCGCGGCAGGGCCAAGCTTCAGATCGTCACCCGGGCCGGGACGTGCGTCACCTCGCTGCAACGGCTCCGCGGCAGCGCGGGCTCCGGCGCGGGCTGTCTCGCCCCTGCCCTTCCTGCTCTCGGTTTGGCTGGGGAACCAGAGCGCTGCTTTGCTCGCTGTTGCCAGGCAGAGCGGCTGAGAGCCCGTGGATGGACGAGCCGTGACGTGACCAGGACCCAAAGAGCCTCGAGGTTTTGCCATTTGGGAAGAAAATAAGGAAGGAGGAAGGCAGCAAAGCCTCTTCTTGCTGTGCTCTCAGTGGCCGGATGATGTTTCGTCCTGCACCACCTTTCACAGAACTACCGAAAGGCAGAGATGGAGATACAAATTAATGATTTTACCATCAATATACCATCTGTTATTGAAATATCCCTTCGCCTTGCTTTTCCTCCTGCACAAATAGCTCAGGCTGTCACCCGTACTTTCTGAAGTAACAAAAATAAGGGGTTTTATTTGACTGCTTTCTTTGAATAATGTCCGTAAACACCATTTTTCTCTCTTCCCTAGAATATTTCATACACTGTCTCCACACCACACGTTTCCCTTTCGCCTTGATATAATTTTTTTAGAGTAAGAACAATCATTCACTGAAACAACCTCCCCAAAGATGTGGCAGAGCCCCCATCTCTAGAGGTTTCCAAGACACGACTGACCTGTGCGCTGGATAAATTTTCTTGGCTCTCTTTCCCATGAAATGTTGGACCAGATGACCTTTTGAGGTCCCTTCCACCCTGGATTGCTCTGTGATTCACGTTGCTGCGTGTCTGCGCCTCGGTGCACATTTGCAGTGGTCATGGGTGCTGTGTGCCCGCGTACACCCTGAGCACAGGGCAAGTAAATACCAACAAGAAAACGACCCTCAAATAGCGGCGTAACCTGAATTTGGTTTCCACTCCCTCATCTGAAGCTCATCTCAAACCCGGAGGCTTTTTCCAGCTTGGTCACCTCTTTGCCACGTGTTGCCTTTTTGCACAAGACCCTCAGAAAACAGCGGCGACGAGCGGGTTGAACACCACGCTCATCCGGGGGATGTGCTGGAAAGTAAGAAGTTGGAGTCTTTCGGTTTTGCGTACCCCATCCGGGGGCACGGTGCCGGCACGGAAAGTGCCTGCGTGACTTGTTTTGGTCTCACTTTGCTTGACAACGTGCCAACGCCGCCGTCAACTCACCCCGGTAAACACCAGCACGAGCCAGCTCAGAGCCAGTGACACCGCGGTGACACAGTCCCGACCCACCGGTGCCGGCCGTCCCGCTGCACCGGCTCCCCCCGCTCCCCGTGGGCGTTGCGGGGTTAAAAATAGACGGCAGATTTCGGTTAGCGAACGCGGAGGCAGGGAGCGGAGTGCTGTTTATCGATGCCAGGGTTTCCCCTGAGACACCAAAATGAGTCAGATAAGAGACGGGCGCAGCTCCGCACATGCCCCACAGCACCGGCAGCGCCGCTCCGCGCACGGGCCATGCCGGGGAGCTTTTCCTACGTGCCGAGGTGCCTTGGAAGCCGCCGTCCCTCTGGATGCTCAGTATGACTCATGTTCCTCCCAGATTTAGCTGCTTTACAACATCCTACCCTCGGCCCCTTTGGAAAACGTTGCTCTCTGCCATGAATCCATCAGCCTCAGACACTAAAGAGTTATTTTCTAACCTGGTTCAATTCCTACTGGTATTTTGAGCTCGGGGAAAGGGGTGGCAGGGGAGGAGGGAGCGGCAACCAGGTTCCCATGTTCAGGGGGGTTTGCAGGTAGCAAAGTCCGTGGTCCCAGGTTCTTCCAGCTGAACGAGCTCTGGCAGAGTCTGGTTGTATGAGCAAAACTCCCGTTGCAAAGTTTTCTCGGGCTCCCACATGTAAGAGGGTGGAAAATAGGGATAAAGCACTAATGGGATGAACAGAATACTTGTGACCGTTGTTATGTTGCCATTATTTGCGACCTCTAGAGCAGCTGCGAAGGGTGGACAGTGGGAGTCCCATGGTGAGATTGCTGCTGTTCGGACCCACGTGTCCAGCCCTAGCATGGTGTAGGGGCTGACCCGTGTCGCTGGGGACAGAAATGGGTATTTTTGGTGCTGTTTTTAGTACATCTGTTGGTGTGCATCATCCGGTGATGCCTGAACATAAAGACGTGGGATTCTGCCTTTACATCGCATCCTTTCCACCATCTGGGGACAGACTTTTGAGCAGCACCTGTTGCGATAGAACAATAGAACAAGGGGTGATGGTTTTAAACTAAAAGAGAGGAGATTTAGGCTGGGTAAAGGCAATTGTTGGTCCTGAGGGTGGTGAGAGCCTGGCCCAGGTTGGCCAGAGAGGTGGTGGATGAAGCATCCCTGGAGACACCCCAGGCCAGGCTGGACGGGGCTCTGAGCACCCTGAGCTGCTGAAGGTGTCCCTGCTCATGGCATAAGGTGACATTTGAAGGTCCCTTCAACCCAAACTATTCTGTGATTCTGCGCCTCTCTGCTGCCATGGCAACCTGGGCCAGTATTTTACCAGCATCGCCGGAGCAGCATCCTGAACCCCCCGGTTCACGGCTCAATGGGCGATCGGCTTGTGGGGGGCTGGGCTGTGGGTCCAGGAGCTGAGAGTTAATCGAGGGCGCTTTTTCACGGCTAAAACCTCCCTCGCCTGCGCAGCGGCGGCTTCCTGTTTGACTCACACCTGACAGCCCCGCCACATCAGCCGGGGCCTCTCGCGCTCGCGAGCAACTGAATGGGGCTGTTTACAATTAGAGAACATGGGATTCCCAGAAAGAAGCTCAGACCGGACGTCCTGAAGCGAAATACCCCAGGCGTCACCAGCTAAAAATAACCGGAGCAGAACAGTCACCAAACAAACAGCGAGTCAACACCAGCCCCGGCGCCGGGCTCTCACGTATCCCATGGCACGGGGCAGCCAGGGGGACACCCAAAGCACCTTCTTTCCCGACCCCCGCGGGGTTTTTCTGGCATAATGTGGTGCCACGAAGTCTGGCGGCTGCCACTTGCAGCGGTTTCTCTTTGGTTCTGGTTTATTGAGTGGGAGGGCGGAGTAAGGCAAGGGTTAAAATGTAAATTTCAAGCAGAAATGGCTGGTGGAAATCAGTTTGTGCTACTGATGGGCTGGGGGAGGCTGCGGAGGATGGGAAGCAAAGCAGGAACAGCCTCTATGAGGACGGGGACTTTTGGGGACTTTGGTGGCCGGCTCTGGACCCGGAGCTTGGTGGGTGGGTGGGGATGTGTCACCACAGGCTCCGGGGGATGCTGAACAGCCCTGAGCTGCTGCCTCTCATCCAGTGTCTGTACTGGGACCCCAGCTTGGGCTCACACGGGGTTCTGTAGCAAATTCTTACAATAGGCGGAGGGAGCAGCGTGTTGGCACCACTTGGCTCCCCAGGGATGGTGGGGTGGTGGCAGCCGCATGGTGGGCTCAGAAATGCTGCCGTGTATTCCTGAGCAGCGTCCCGCTGTGGTTTCCCACTCGCATCCCCAGGGTAAGCAAGTGCCTGACCCAGGAGCCTTTTCCAGCCTTTCTCCAGGACAGCACTGAGAGTGGCCGGCGGGAACAGATTGCAAGTGGAAAACTGTCGACAATGCTCACATATGACCTGAGCCAGACCTAGGAAGGTGCGAAAGTGCTTGGTCCTTAGAGTGGGGCTCAGAAAATGGGGACGCGAAGGTGGTGGGACCAACCGCAGCTTTCATTGAGCTGCTGACTTTGTATCTCCTCCCCGATGCTCGCCAGCTCATGGAAGAGACAGCAAGATGGGTCAAAGCAAAAGGGCACAGAAAAGAACAGAAAGACTCAGCCCAACAGCCCCATAGTCCAGTCGACCCCGTTCTAACAGAGATTTCAGAAGACAGGAGCTTCAGGCACTTATGCAATAGGTTGCTAACAAGAGGAAGTTTCTCTTTAACCCCAGGCAGTTAGTGGTTGATTTATGTCCTACAGCTTTACATTTTAAAAGTTGCAGGGGTGTTGCATAAGAAGATAATTTGACCCTATAGTTCTTATAAGCTTTTTCTGTTGGGGAACGTCTGGTCTTTTCTCTAGTCTTCACATGCCTGATACCTTGACGATGTAAAGAGGAGGAAAATCATATTGGCTCAAGTTACGTTACTCATGAGAGCGAATCCCCGTGTTTTCTCAGAGACAGTGTTGGATTTGGGTCTTCCTAAGCTTTACTGGTCGCTTTTGCTTGCTAGTTGTATCCCGCAAAAATAACAGAGGCTCCGTTGCTGCACGTGCCCTCAATTTCTCCTCTTCGTGTACCAAGTTCTAGTTGGTGGCTTTGACTCTCAAGCAATAAATGCCGCAGAGGGGAATGCTCCAGGAGTATGGACATGGCAACTGGACAGCTGGGGACAACTTTCACCATGTTACGTAGTTCATTGCCCTGGACTTAATGGCCCTGGTGACAACTTCCAGCCGCATGGTCCTTCCTAGGTAAGAGCTGTCGCTTAGTGGGAGTCAAGTCGTTCCATGGCAGGCGAGACGGACGAACCTTCTGCCTCATGGAAACTTCACTTTGGGCTCTCTCCTGATTTGCTATTTGCCTTTAACCTAAAATAAAAGCTACTTAGACTAAAAGCGCACATTAGCGATTTGTGAACAGAAGGACAATTACGCGGAGAAAATGAATTATCGCCCGTGTGGTGCGGGGAATATGCTGCTCCATTGTCTGACCGTGGTGCCCTTGCCTGCAGAAGAACCGGTACAGGTTCTCTCCCTCCGGCTATTTTGAACAAGGACATTTGTCAAATCGCCCTCTTGTTCTTGGCTTCCTCCTTGGGGTCCCACCACGGGCCGTCTCGCTGCTATGGCAGCAGCAATAACCTCCAGGTCTTTCCATCACCAGCCACCCGTGCCAAAGTCTTAATTCATTCCATGGGTCCTCCATCTGCTCCCAGCCGGGGCCAAGGCAGAGCCGCATCCCGGCGGGGACGGCTGCGGAATCGCCCGCTCGCGGTGAATATTGCACTGAGGGAACGGCCGCCAAGCATAGGGAGGATGATACTGGTGCTCTGAGATGCTGAATGGAGATTTAGGGCAATTCTTGCTTTTGTTACAGGCTCCCTGGTGCCCTTGAGCAAGGTCATTATGCTCGTCCTTCTTGCAGAATGGGGGGACAGCGTTTCCTTTCTCTTTTTGTCTGTCTTGTTAACTGGGACTGGCCCTTCATTCGCGTGGGTGTCCGCTGCCGCTTGGAAATCTGAGCTTTAGGTTGTAAATTCTCCAAGTGAGGGATTTTGCCCTTCCTGGGTCAGTGTGGGTGGCTCCGAAGCTGCTCCAATATTAGTCTCCCCGCACCACCCAGATATAAAACTGGGCATCTTGTTGCATCTGCTCCTGGGACATTCATTGTCCGGGAATCCCCGGGTGACCAATTATGCCAGCATGAACATTCATGGAAACAGGCCATTTTCTGCGACGTCTCAAAGCATTTGCAAAAGGTTGGTCGAGTCCCAAGAGCTTCTGGCAGCTTCATTTGATTTTGAAACCAATTGGCCCCCAGCTGGGTGTGAGAGTAAAATGAAAGGATGCGAGATAAACCCACTTGTGCGAGAGAGCAAGCCGCTGCCCGCGGCAGCGCCGCATCAGAGGTCGTCATTCTGAAACCGAGCATGGAAACTGCACTGAGAAGAAAGCTCGAGAGCAGGGCTGGGGCTCCTTGCCACACACGGCGCAGACCACACTAAAGAGCTGCTCTGCTTGGGGACCGTCACATGCACCACGGCAAAAAGAGGGACGGAAACCTAAGGGGCAGCTCTGGCCGGGCAGATGAGCACTGACAACAAAGGTACGCTCGTCTTCTCCGGGCGACTCTCGTCCAAAATATCTTTTGTGTTTTAATGTGTCTTTGGGCTTGTTATCTTCTGCTCTTTGCTGAACATCTCTGTTGCATTGCTGTGATTGTCACCGTCGCTGCTTGGGTGGTTCGAGGCGTCTCCTGGCCTGAGCTGCTCAAGGGGACGTGGAGAGGTGGAGGTAACAAGGCATGGAGAGGAGGAGGCTCTGATGGGTTGTTCAGACTTGGTTTTGCATCTTGTTTACTGCCAAGCGAGCTGCCAGGCTGCTCAAGAGCCTGGGTAGCGTTTCTCAGGAAACAGGGTCGGTGTGTGCTGTGGTTGTAGCTCCTGTGCTTTGTGACCTGGACCATCCCCTGAGCACACGGGGAGTTGGGGATTTTTAGTCCGGTTGACCCAATTTTGTGCGTGCTGTGTTATTCCTGCCTGTGCTCGCTGGGACAGCCCTAGGTCGGCATCTCCAGCCCCAAGCTGGTCCAGCCTCTTGTATTTGAAGGAGCTGTGAGATGCTCTGATGGCCAGGCCGTAGTGAAGGGCTTAATATGAAGGATCTCCTGGTGGACATTGGCCAGGAGGGGAATGGCCAACAGCACAGGTGGTTCTTGCTCGTGTTCCCCTGGGTTGCTCACCATACAGCAGGTGACAGCCTCCCAGCCGGTGGGGACAGTTCCCCTCTTCCAGGTGACAAGGGTATCACGTTGGGTGTAGATGTGCAGAACGCTGCACCAGCTCCTCCAGGACACCAGAGCTCCGCAACTTCCAGGCGAGATGCTCGGTTACAGGTTTTCACCTTCAAAGCATGACGTTCTTGTTGCTGCTCCTCAAGACCCTCGTGTGCGCTGCACCGTGGACATTGTGTTGTCCTATGACCCACAGTATGCGTGGCTTTGATGGATGTGAGCTCACCTGAGGCTCCAGCTCTGTGGTGCTAAACCATTACAATATACAATAGCTGCACGTTTTGCTTATGTTACACACACAAGTTTTTATCCACACACCAGTATTCACCTTGCAGAGCCTTGGCCTGGACGAGTGGCTGGAGCCAGGACATGGGGAGCATCTCTCCACTTTCTGCATCCCAACACAGGTATTACAGCTCTTCCTTCTTCTCTTGGAACTTCCTTTCTCTCTGTTTTGGAGAATTTTCTGAGAATGTCGGGGCATTGCATCAAGATAGAAACATGCAGGTGATGACACCACGGTTAGGAGGAGGGAAGTTGTGATGGAATAATTTGTTGAGTTTTGTCCTACATCAAAAGTGCTGAAACTGGTTCAATGCTCCCACAACCCAGCTTGGGAATTTCCAACTAAAACCAACTGGTTTTGTTTCCCTGGGCTGTAGAGAAACCTGAAGCACATGCCCAGGGTGCCCTAGATGCTTCGGAAACCAGGATGGAAACTGGAAGAGCTGGTGTTTTTAAAGTAACGGGACCCTTAAATCTCAATCTCATGATCTGGAGGCATCTGACATGACTTTTAGACGGTTGACCTTGGTGGGGACAATCGTGTTGCAAGCATCTCATCCCCTGGCTTTGAGTGGGGTAGTGAGAAAAGAAGGAGAGGACACAGCACAAAGGAAAACCGAGCTCTATACGCGATGAGATGCTGTTGAGAAGTGAGGATGGAAGTGGAGGAACTTTGTAGACCTCATGCAGCAAGAAGGTTTTCAATCTCAGGGTTCCTACAACCACCTTCAGGCCAAGAAAGCACCTTTGGGGTTGTTCTCTGTTGGACTTGATGATCCTGGTGGGTCACTTCCAACTCAGGACATTATATGATGATTATCTACAGCTGGAGCCAGCACTGCTTGGTCATGGTCAACAATTAGTGCAAATAGAGCTAATTAAAGTCAGCAAGGAGCAGGAGAGAGATGCAGAAACCCCTCTCTTCTTTCACCCACTCTTTCCTCTTGTATTAAAGCATCATCGGTTATGAGCTGTTTTCAGGGTTGTCTTTGTTCCCCGCCTACGGCACTGGGGCCAAGTGCTGCTTTGGAGGAGATAGGGAAGGAACTGAGTGTGAAAAGCAACCAAAGATGCTCACAAGGCAAGTACTGAAGTGTTCCAAGCCACTGAGGGTGCTCCAGGGTAATTAAAAGCCTCAATTAAAGCTGTAGGGAAAAAATAAACACAAGATATTTGCTTGAAAATCCTTTTATATCAGAGGTTATCGGCTTTTGTTAATGTGCTGCACTTGACTTATCAGATGCTGGTGCAAACCCTTGGATAGCAGTGCGGACCTAGAAGGGCTGAAGCCTTTGAAGGATGCTGTTTTCAGGTGTGAACTCCAAAAAAAAGAGGCTCTTTGTGGCATTTGTAACAGTTTTGGCTGTGCTGATCCCATGGGCAGTTCTGGAGGGTTTGTGGGCTCTGTAGTTCTTGATGGAAAATACCTAAAATAAGCAGAATTTACATATTATGTGGGCTGAAGAGCGTTATTTCACAGGGCTGTTGAAGGCGCAGAAACGGACGGTGGCTCTTGTACTTAATGTTATTAAAACCACTTTACTTAGAGGTGTGAAGCCAGGAAGCCGGCGGTCAAAGCTCCCACCGCACAGATGGGGTCGTTCTTACCATGGATGTTTTTGAGCTCTGCACCAAAAACCTGGAAGGTCCCTATGGGTAGGATAAGAAGGGTAAAAAGGTCTCTTTTACTCTTTCTTGATGGGCTGATATCCCATGTGTCAGAAAACAAACCCTTCTAGGGCTGAGCATGAGCTTGGAGCCTCGAGCAAAGGAAACCTGAAAAGGTGCAGACTTGGCAAATAAAAGCTCTTTTGGTGGTGATTTCAGAACTTGATTCCCAGCTGCTCTTTCTCTGTGTTTCTTGGGAAATGATGGGTTTGGATAAATTGTCATTGTTCAGAAAAGGCGTCTCTGAACGCAGCTCCTTGCTCTGCAACTGTGGGCAGAGCCAAACCCTCATCTTGCAGCCACATCTTGTTATTTGGAGTTTAGGGGGGGCCTTTATTTTAATCAAAACAGGATGGTTTTCAACTGATTACTTGGAATATGAAGGATGAGTAATCACGCAGTCATGGGGATGGTGAGGTTACAATTGGTAAAATGAAGCCTTAAAAATGGTCGCGTTGTGTTTGAAGCGCACGTGAGGGCAGCACCCGTGTAACAGCGACCACAGCGTGCCGGAGCGTTGCTCAATGAAACCTCAACTAGATTGCTTATTGTATAAGGATCAGTTTTTAAAAATACCTCTACTGGAAGTGTTCACAGCCATCGTGCACAAGTGCAGGAGAGAAAATCTGGGGAATGTGTTGGAAATGGGCAGAATTTTCATAGAATCACAGGATCATTTTGGTTGGAAAAGCCCCTCAAGATCAAGTCCAACCATTAACCCAAACCTGGCACTACCCCATGTCCCTGAGAGTCTCATCTCTGCGTCCAGCCCCTCCAGCTCTCACATCTCAACACATCCGCTGGTGTCAGCTGGTGTGTCCTCCTGCCACCACCTCCTTGGCCATCAGGGTGTCAAGATCATGGCATTCTCGGTGTGTCTCTCTCATCAGGCTCTGAGTGTGACACAATCCATTCCACGTGCTGCTGGTGCATGGACACCAAAGAGCTGAGCTCATAGCTCGCTGGGTGGAAAGATTTACTAGCACGGCCATTCCTGATGTGTTTTCTGAACCTTTTTGAAAGGCAGGAATGTGCTTCCCCTGCAGACCCATCCAGTCTGGTGCTTCGGTTGCTTTGCTCGGTCTGGAGGCAGCTCCCTCACCATTCAGCAGACCCTGTCTAGGAAAGGGACAGTGTGGCCACTGTCACAAAGCTTTGAACATATTGGTCTTCCCTCTCTAGCTCAATTCATCTGCATAGTGTTTCTTATCCCAAGACTGGAGCGCTTGGGTGAGCTCCACATTCTTGTTAATGAGAGAGCAGGTATTGAGTCAAGCTGTTGAATTGATGGAGAAAGAACCTTGCTCCTGGAGGGATTATAACAGCGCTTAAATGCTCCTTATTTCTCACTGAAATCTGTTCATCCCCATTTGGATCTTGCTCTGCTGTTGAACAAGATCCTTCTGCACTGAGAATTTTTGTCCCTTGCAAATGCCTCTGGTCGCATTATTCATCCCATAACCTTCTTCTGGATGCACACAGTGGTCTTCAGCCTCTTGTTATGCGGCAGGACATATGGACCCTGGGTCGCTCCTGACCTGCTGTGATATTTAACGCACTGTTTCAAGGGCAGGTGCCAGAGTTGGGGTCCATCCTTGTGCTTTCAGAGGAGTGTCAGGTTTTGGAGGAGCCCAACATGTAGCTTTGACAGTGGGACTTTGCCCAAGGTGTGAACCCATCTCACTTACCTTTAGATGTCTTCACCTGAGCATCACTTTAAAGTTGACGGGGGGACCAGCTTTTCTAGGGTATGAGTCATTTGGGCTATTTTGGAGATGATTTTGTACCTGCTCTGCCCAGGGATTTCACGTGTGGTTTTGTGCTTGTGTGACTGATATGGTTCCCACAGAAAATCACCCCCCCGGATCAGTTTGGTTGTGTTTTTGATCAGCCAACCTATGGCAAGATCCTGGCTGCTGATCAATATTTCCTTTTTCTAACTGGCTCGATGAGAAAATCACAACTAGGCAGTTTAAGTTGGTTAAATTTAAGTTATTCAGGTTAAGAAACTTGTTTCTCTTTCAGAGAATTATAGAACAGTTTGGGTTGAAGGGACCTTCAAATGTCACCTTACCCACCCCTGCCATGAGCAGGGACATCTTCAGCAGCTCAGGGTGCTCAGAGCCCCGTCCAGCCTGGCCTGGGATGTCTCCAGGGATGCTTCATCCACCACCTCTCTGGCCAACCTGGGCCAGGCTCTCACCACCCTCAGGGCCAACAATTGCCTTTTATCCAGCCTGAATCTCCCCTCTTTTAGCCTAAAACCATCACCTCTTGTGTTATCTTTGAGCAGTTGCTGCCAAGTTTAAGTAAACTGGGGTGGTTCCCGTGCCCAGGCTGGCTCTGAAGAAGCTGCAGCTCTCTTTTATGTGCCCTGAAAGTCATAGATCTGTTTTATACACCAGCAAGGGCTGGAGAGGAAAAGGCACCTGCAGAGCCCCATGAGCCACCCAGACCCCTCTCTACTGGGAAACACTCCAGTTCTGGTCTCTGGCAGGGGACACATGGGTGACAGAGGCCAGGGGACCCACAGAGGTGGGACCCCAAGCCCCTCCCAGTTGGCTTTGACCCCTGAGCATCCCATATATTAACCTCTAGAGCCCAGGATGCTTTGTTGGTCCCCAAATTCCCCCAAGGAGAGCAGAAGGGCTGGTTTTGGCTGTAGGTGCGGGACAGGCTGACAGGGTGACCTGGGGGACTCGGGACCGGTGGCCAAGGGTGTCACACCACAAGATGGGCAACCGCCTCTGCTGCCAGCATGCCCAGTGGTCCAGAGCAGCAACCAGAGCCTGCCACAGGTTTTGTTCATTCTCCGGGTGTTTAGGAAAACACATTTTTGGCAGCTATTATTTCTTTATCTGGATCCGAACCCTCTGGGCATTTGAAAGGGAAATAACCATTTTCCAGTCGCTCAGGTGGTGACATTTGCAAACTGCCATAAGCTTCTACGGCCCCTTTCTGTCAAACTGTTTGGTCCGAGCTTCTCTAATGAAAGAGGCAAAGAAGAACGGGTAGCGGTCGATGTATAGATGCGATGGGCTTTCACGTGCTTGCAGAAGTCTACAGAAAATCCAGTAGAAGTCGGGCTGTGCTTTGCAGGGAAGGGGCAGTGAGGAACCCACTCTGGGGATGCAAATCCCACCGGAGAGGCTTGAAATTGGAGGTTCAGAATTGGGACCCGGCTCTCAGGGAAATGATGAAACCACCGAGCTATTGCATTTGTTGCCGGAGTCGGGAGAGGGCGCGCGGCGCGGGAGCGCGGCCAGGGCTCGCTGCAGAAAGATTTAGTCAACTGGAAAGCTGTTTCGAAAGCTAAATTGAGAGCTACTCCGGCTCCTTCCCCAGCCCATTGTTGTGGTTTTACAATCACATTTTCCTGTTTTTAAAACGAATGTTTTTCTCTCCCCTGGGGCCGGACGAAAACCCCACGAGAGCACCAGGGGAAGGTTGTGCCGTGCTTGGGGGCTGTAGGCATGGAGCAAACCCCCCGCTGGCATCGCCCCTTCCCTTTGCACAACCCGCAGCGGCTCTAACACCACCGGGAGGGTAAAACAGGCAAACAGAAGTGTGATTATTTTTGATTTCTGATTTTTTCTAACGTGGCTGGTTCCTCTTTGTGCTGTGGTTTCACGCTCAGCAGCAAGACAGCGAAGGTATTTTTGTAGGTCTTATTCAAGGAGTGTCTATTTAAAACAAACCAACAAATGTTATTGTGCAGTTCAAAGCCGCCTCGCTGTCTGATTGGGGCTGTGGGGCACCCGATGGTCCCAGCTGGGTCCTTACAGAGGGTGGATCCACAAAGGTGATGCAAGACAAGGGCCTGCGGAGGAGAAAACCTATTTATTATACAAGTTCCTGTATGCAGAGTGTTTGCACGCTGCCAGCGTTTTGCATTTAAATATGAATAGTTTTACATGTGCTGAATGGAAGTCACGAAGTTAAACACTGAGCAGTAGCTCTGCTGAGCATCTCCATCCATGCCTGGCATTTCCAGCCCAAAACTGGGGTCAAAACTGCACTGGGAGTGGGCTAACGCTTTGCCCAGCATGGCCAGGACATGCTCAGCACCTGGTCTGGCCCCATTTCCTTCACTTGTAGAGCTGAGGGTTGGACTACGTGATGTTTGAAGGTCCCTTCAGCCAGCTGAACGTGACCCAGCATGTGGCCAAGGGGCCACCAGCATCCTGGCTGGTCCCAGCACTGGTGTGGCCAGCAGGCCCAGGGCAGTGACCGTCCCTGCGCTGGGACCTGGGGAGGCCAAACCGCCAATCCTGGGGGCAGTTTTGGGCCCCTCACGCCAAGAAAGAGCTTGAGGTGCTGGAGCGAGTGGAGAGAAGGGAACGGAGCTGGTGAGGGGCTGGAGAAGGAGGTTGAGTTTGGATCTTGGGAACAATTTCTTCCCCAAAGGGCTGTGGGGCATTGAACAGGCTGCCCAGGGCAGTGCTGGAGTTGCCATCCCTGGAGGGTTGGACAGACGGACATGAGGTTCTCAAGACATGGGGCAGAGCCAGGGGTGAGTTATGGTTGGGCTTGATGATCTTGAGGGGCTTTTCCAACCAAGATGATTCTATGAGATAAGGAACACAAACCCAAAGATCCGATCCATCACCCACTGCTCAGTCTCTGTTTACCCAAAGCTCCACTCGGCACCTCCAGCCCAGCCCAGCCGCGCGTTGCCCAATGCAGGGTGTGAGTTGCTGCTCTCCTATCGTACATCAGGACATCGTAAAAAAGGCATTAAACGCTCTTGTGCCCAAGTCAGCAACTCGCCCACCACCTGCCCGCTTGCTGGGTCAGCCGGTCCCGCTGCTGCAGGCAGGCTCAGCAGGTTGGCTTCAAACCTTCTGAGCATCTCAAATTCAACCCTCAGCAGAGGGGAAATGAGGGGAAAAAAGGAATAAGGTAGAGTCTGGGAGGAATGCTTTAATCCCAAGGCTTCCCCACTGCATTTGCAGTTGCATGTTGCTTTGATCAAGCCTTTTGCAGAGGGATGCCAGGTAGCGCTGTGCAGGGCTCTGCGGTGTCAAAGGCATGAGGCTGGAGTTGAGGTGACCAAGAAGAAGGTTTTTAGGTAGGATCTGAGGAAACACAGGAGGTTCCCCTTCCAATTGCATCTCCAAACCAGCCAGTGCCCAGACACGTTGGGTGCTGTGTTGGCTGTAGCGCTGCTCTGGTGCGATGGGGCTTGTGCTTTATCTCCCCCGCCATGCACCCCGTGGGGTCAGTAATGTCCTGTTTGTGTTTGTAGGTGCAAGATAAGACCTTGGAGCATTAGCAGGAGATCTGTAGTTACCAAGTGAGAGCAAACAGTGATTTTCAGCATCTTATCATGAGGCTAAAGCATCCTGCTGCTGGACCGTGAGCTCCTGCTGCAGTCCAGGGAGGCCAAAATCCATCCAAAACAAGCACAACGACATTTGCCCTTGGAAAGGAAGAGAAACCTTGTTTAATTGATATTTTATGAGGCCTACAGCTGACCTGGGAGGTCCAGACCATGCACAGCCCTGGACTGGCCCTGATGTGAGCAGAGTTTAGTGGTTGTAGGGCAGGCAGGTGGATGGAGCTGCGGGTGTGGGATGGAAAGTGTGTGGATGGAGGGAGGACACAGAGCAGCATGATGCTGGGCTGTCCCCAAGGCCATGGGTCCCCTCTTATGCTGACACAGACCTTTTGTGTATGTGATAACGGAGCTGTGGGGATGCTATCAGTCCTGGGGGGAGTGAGAAAAGCTGGCTGCTGCATCCCTAATTTTACCGGGTTGTTTCCCTAATTTTACCATGTTTCTCCCCATGATCAGTGGGATCCCTGTGCCTGGGGGATGGTGGCAGTAACTGGGGAATCACAGGATCCCAGAGTGTCAGGGGTTGAAGGGACCTGGAAAGCTCATCCAGTGCAATCCCCCCATGGAGCAGGAACACCCAGATGAGGTTACACAGGAACCAGGCGGGTTGGAATGTCTGCACAGAAGGAGACTCCACAACCCCCTGGGCAGCCTGGGCCAGGCTCTGCCACCCTCACCACCAACAAGTTTCTGCTCAAATTCAAGTGGAACCTCCTGTGTTCCAGTTTGCACCCATTGCCCCTTGTCCTGTCCCTGGTTGTCACCAGCAGAGCCTGGCTCCATCCTCCTGACACTGCCCCTTTCCATATTGATCCCCAGCAATGAGTCCCCCCTCAGTGTCCTCTTGTCCAGCTCCAGAGCCCCAGCTCCCTCAGCCTTTCCTCACACGGGAGACGAGGGCTCCTGGTTGCCACTGTGGAGATACCAGGAGTTTTTTGTTCCCAGGGCTGGGACAGCCCCGTGCCAGGAACACGCTGGCACCAGCCCAGGTTCCCAGCGCGGCTGCATCAAGCGGGGCGGGCCGGGGAGCCAAGCACACGTCAGAGGACGCTTCTCCTCCGGGGATCGTTGCTCTCGTCTGATCGAAACCGCCGTCACTCCTCACCTGCCGCAGCCACCACCTACGTGGCCTCTCGTTGTCCCAAATGTTCCCGTGGGCACAGAGGCTGCGGCAGGGGGACAGGGCAGCCCTGAGCTGGGGGGTTTGGGGGGAAAGAGAGTGAACCCCCATATATGAAGCTGGTGAGGGGCTGGAGCACAAGTGTGATGGAGCAGCTGAGGGACCTGGGGGTTCAGCTGGAGAACAGGAGCTGAGGGGAGACCTTCTGATCTCTGAACTGCCTGAAAGGAGCTTGGAGCATGGAGGGGGTTGCTCTGTGCTCCCAAGTGATAAAACAAGAGGAAACGGCCTCAAGTTGCGCCAGGGGAGGTTGAGGTTGGATCTGGGGAACAATTTCTTCCCCAAAGGGCTGTGGGGCATTGAACAGGCTGCCCAGGGCAGTGCTGGAGTCACCATCCCTGGAGGGTTGGACAGACAGACATGAGGTTCTCAGGACATGGGGCAGTGCTGGGCTGGGGCAACGCTTGGACTCGATGATCCTGAGGGGCTTTTCCAACCAAAACGATTGTGATTCTACATCATTCCCAGCCCTCTCCTCCCATTTTCCAGCTCTCTCTACCTGGCTGCACCACTCAGGTGTGCTGGGGGGACACTAGAAGAAAAAGCACATCCAGCCACTGGGCAAAGGCTTTGGTTGGGAAGTGCCACCACTGCCCACCCTCTTTCCCCCTCCAGCCAAACCAAGACCTTCTCTGGGTCTCCTGCATCCAGAGCTTTGGGGCTGAGCCCACACGGGGCTGTTGCAGGAAACGTCCCCGCTTGCTGGGAAGCTCAGACGAGCCCGGGCAGCCTTGAGCGTCTTTGTCACCTTCACCAGCAGCCTGAGGGTTGCACAACACGTGGGGGTGAAGCACATTCATCTCCGCCGATCAAAATAACCCGTTTGTTTCACAACACGCGGCAGGTTCCGCACATGGCCCCCCAGCTCTGCTGGCACTGCTCGGCAAGGGAGGGGAGACTCAAGAAAGGGAAGCGGCACCTTGCTTTCCAGGCTAAAAATACTGGCTGCGCTTCCAAAATAATCTTGGTTGAATGATCCGGAGTGACCCCAGGCTGCTGGCTGCTTCAATTCCCCGATAGATCCAGCCTGAGCTTTGCTCACCTGGGCGGAGGAAGGGCTCGATGGGGTATTTTTGCTCCTGGAGGTGGGTTTTGCTCTATGTGTACAGGTAATTTTGAATGGGGTTATAACAGGAGAAGCCAAGCTGCTGCTGCTGCTTCTTCAAAATGTGAATGTGAAAAGATTCACAGGTTTCAAAGCCGAACGCAAAGACCAGAAAAGCTCCAGTTTTGTGGCACGCCTCAAATCTAAAGTTTTATTTGAGCTGTTATTTTGGAAGAGAAAAGACACCAGCCTCCTGCAGGCTGCCCGGGGTGGGTTCCTATGGGTTATACTGGGATGGGGAGCGACCTGCAGGGATGGAGGGGCTGGTGGAGCCAACCCCCAGCTTGCCCTTCCCAGTGTGTTCGAGCCTTTTTGAAGGACAAATTGAAGGGAATTTAGGTCACCAAACAGGGAAAAGAGATAGATGGAGAGGGTGAAACCCTGTTCCTGCTGCTGTGCATTGTAAACCATGGAGAACAGTCCCCACTGGTGCCACCTTTGGTTGGCTTCACTGAGTAATATGCAAATCTATGCATATTTTGGTGGGGGGGTGGTCTGCACCTCTAACCATGTCCTGGCTCCTTCGCCAGTTTGGGGAATGATCAGCACTTTTGCAGGTCATGAAATGAAGGATGTCAATGCTTCTTCCCCTCCAATGCTGAGGTTTCCCCCTTATCTCCTCCAGCTTCAGTTTGGGATTCATTTGCAACCATCTTAAATGAGTAGCGCTTCTGTTCCGGTGTTCATTTCCAAATCAGAGAGGCATTAAATGGAACCTGAGTAATTATGAGTCACTAAAAAAGCCTTTGTCTCCTCCCTCTGTCTTTGCTATGGACTGAGGGAGGAATTTTTGATGTTGAGGGTGGTGAGAGCCTGGTCCAGGTTGGCCAGAGAGGTGGTGGATGAAGCATCCCTGGAGACATCCCAGGCCAGGCTGGACGGGCTCTGAGCATCCTGAGCTGCTGAAGATGTCCCTGCTCATGGCATAAGGTGACATTTGAAGGTCCCTTCAACCCAAACCATCTGTGACTCGATGAACCGCTACCATGTGCTGTTTGAGTTGTGCATCTCGAGCTTCAGCTGAGAGTTTCCAAGAGGAAACTCTGGATGGATGCGATTTTGAGAGTTTGGAAATGAAAGGGGCTGAAAACACCAATCCAGAAGAAAACTGGTGTAAGTGAAAGGGAAAGATAAAGCCCCAAAAGTGAGATGCACCATGTGCGGCTGCAGTTTGAGCCTCTTGGGTTCAGAGAGTTGCAAAAATAACCACTTGGTCACTGGGGCTTACGACCGTGCCAGCCCGTGTGCATGCACGCACGCTTCATCTGTAACTTCCCAAATTCTGTTCTGGTAGTGTAAGAATGAGCAAAATAGCTCAGCAAACCAGCCCCTGCTCACCCGTGTTTGGGTGTTTATCTTGCTGCCGATTGATCTCTGGAGATGCAGGATGCTGGAGCTGAGCGGTGGCTCCATCAGGTCTCCTCGCTGTGGGATGAGATGGGATTTTGCTCCGCATCTGAAGTGATTTCTTCTTTGGAAAAGAGAAGTGTCATTCAGTGGGCAGAGAATTCCCCGTGCGTTGGATTTCGTGGAAATGCAGCTGTCCCCTTGCAGAGCAGCCAAATAACCACGGTCATGGCCGCTTGCATCGTGCTCACTAAGGAAACCTGGGGTGATATCACCCTGTCTTTAAATAGGATCTGAAGGCCCTGAGTGTCTTCTCTCTCAATTTGGCTCATTCTCTTGAGCTCATTTGCCCCGTCCCAGCCCCAGTTTCCCCCGGGAGGAGCTCATGCAGTGAGATGATTGGAGAGCCCTGACAGCAGAACTAGTCATTGGGGAACATCAAAGGTGTGTCTGACGCCTGCAATTTGATGCAATTTCGGAGTTTTACTCGGGGCTATGCGGATGTGCCTATCTCCAATTAGCTTTTCAAAGCTCTCCTCAGGTTAGGGCCTTGCGCCAGCATCTTTGCTGCCCCTTTTCTCAGAGTCTGGTGTCTTGGACACTCACCCAGGATGACGGAGACTCAGGGTCAGGATTTGGCTTCTAGCAACAAGGATTTGAACCCTATTCCCACCCCTCCTGGGTCTTTCTAACCACTCGGCTGAGGGATTGCTGGAGCAAGCTGCTACGGTGCCTCCTGTTGAAGCAGTTCTGCTCTATATATTAACATATTAATGGATGAATAGCATCTAATTTTCAAAGAGAATACACTTAAGACTAATATAAATCAGAGTAGAAAAGGCTGGCAAGCTTCACGGCTCCTTCCTGCTTGCACATCCCGTATCTTTCTGGAGCCACCTTATTTTTTTACCAGCCAGATGCATCAAATCCAAACGATGTGGCCACGTGAAAGGACTTGTCATTGGTGACCGGGTCCCAAGGAAACAGGCAGGAAATCCACCAATCCGCCACAGACAGCCCCGCGTTTTCAGCTTTACGTCCTTTAGATTTCAGAGTTTGTCAGTAAATCTGAGGTGGAAGTGTCTTTTCCAAAACTTAATAAGTCTGGGCTTAGGGTCCAGCTGCAGATTTAAAATGTGCAATTCCTAGTTTTTCCTCTCTAAACAAGTCTATGAATCGTACCCGACTCTCTAGCAAAGAGCAGCGTCCTGCCTGAGCTTTGGGAAGCGAGCTAAAAGCTGCAGAAATGACAGAGCTTCTTACTAAAGAGCTCTTGCTGCAAGAGGCAGTTTCTTAAGTTCCTGTATGTAACCAGCCTGACCCTCACATTTTCTCTATCTGGGATTTGTAGGCGGTAGCGAAGCTTCTCTGGCAGCTGCAAGATCAGTTTGGTGGGACCAAGTGTGGTGGGTTGGAGCCACTCAACCCTTGAGGGGTTAAATTCAGCAGGTGCCTCACTGAGGGACTTTCTTGTGGTGTTAAAAAGAAACAAAACGTTAAGATAGAACTCGTCTCCATTTGAAGGAAGCATGTAAACCAAGGATAGCACCACATGTCCAAGCAAAACGCAGCTCATGCAGAGCGACGCTACAAAGGCACCAGACACCTGCAAATGTGTTTGAGGGTTTTGGTGGTGTTCTCCACCCCGCGGAGCTGTCGCTGGGGCTCTGCCCTGCTCTTCCTCGTGCTCTAGACATTGCTTTTCTGTCCGCTTTGCAGCAGCTTGCAGCACCGTGCGATGCTGCCGGCCCCGAGCCCGTGTGTCCATCGGGCATGGGGGAAGGCTGAGAGTGCCCAGGGGCTGTAGGGAGGGAACAGCAGTGCCTGGGCACCCTGGAGCATCATCCCAGGGCATCACCATGAACAGCAGTGCCTGGGCACCCTGGAGCATCATCCCAGGGAATTGCCAAGAATAGCAGTGCCTGGGCACCCTGGAGCATCATCCCAGGGCATCGCCACGAATAGCAGTGCCTGGGAACTCTAGAGCATCTTCCCACGGTATTGCCATGAACAGCAGTGCCTGGGCACCCCGGAGCACCATACCAGGGCATTGCCATGAGTAGCAGTGCCCGGGTACCCTGCAGCATCATCCTGCGGCATCACTGTGAACAGCAGTGCCTGGGTACCCTGTAGCATCATCCCAGGGCATTGCCATGAGTAGCAGTGCCCGGGTACCCCAGAGCATCATCCCATGGTATCGCCGTGAACAATGGTGTCTGGGTACCCCAGAGCATCATCCCAGGGCATCACCATGAGCAGCAGCGCCTGAGCACCCTGTAGCATCATCCCAGGGCATCACCATGAGCAGCAGTGCCGGGCACCCTGTAGCATCATCCCAGGGCATCACCATGAGCAGCAGTGCCGGGCACCCTGTAGCATCACCCCAGGGCATCGCCCTGAGCGGCAGAGCCCGAGCCAAGGCCACGGGCACCCCGGTGCAGGGAGGTGCCGGCGGGAGGGGGGGTTACACCCCCCCACCGGCTGCAGAACACGGCTCGGGGAGCCCCGTTTTGGCCGGAGCAGCCGGTCCTGCCCCGCAGCGCAGGATCCGCGGGCTGGTCCCCGCGGGGCGGTGCCGGCGGCGGGCGCGGTTCGGCCCGGCCCGGCCCAGCCCGGGGGGCGGCGGCGGCGCCATTGGCCGCGGGGCGGCGCCGCCCGCAGACAACACGCCGTGGG
This sequence comes from Nesoenas mayeri, assembly GCF_963082525.1. Taxonomy (NCBI): domain Eukaryota; kingdom Metazoa; phylum Chordata; class Aves; order Columbiformes; family Columbidae; genus Nesoenas; species Nesoenas mayeri. The sequence goes on along the minus strand of NC_137558.1, from coordinate 1,998,758 downwards.
CCGGGCCGGGCCGCTCCTCCCCGCCCGGTTCCGGTGCGGCGGCGGCGGCGGCGCAGGTGGAGCCCGAGCCGCCAGCGGAGCCCCGCGCCCGCCGCCCAGCGCGGCCCGGCCGGGGCCGCCTCCCCGCTCCCGCTCCGCCGCCAGAGCCCGCGGACGCGCCGGCCTCGCCTTTGTCCGCGCCGCCGGCCGAGCCCGGGCCCGCCCCAGGTAGGCACCGGGGCGGCGGGGACGGGGCCGCGCTGTCACCCACGGGGGAGTAGGAGGCCTCCCCCGGGCCGGGCCCTCCATCCCCGGGAGGGCTTAGAGGCCACCCCGGCACTGAGCCCGCATCCCCGGGAGGGCTTAGAGGCCACCCCGGCACTGAGCCCGCATCCCCGGGTGGGCTTAGAGGCCTCCCCGGGGGTCGAACCGCCGTCCCAAGCAGCACAGGCCGCTCCCGCGCCGCCCCCCAGCCCCGCTGGGGACTAAGAGGGGCTGCGCCCCCGTCCCCATGAAGCAGCGGCCTCCCCAGGGCTGGCCCCGCTTCCCCCGCACTCCCGGGGGAGTTGTCTCCCCCTCTGCTCGCTCCCCTCCCTGGCCTTGCACCCCCAAAGCCGCCCTGTGAGTGGGGACCCTGAACCCAGGCCCTGTGGTGCACCAGGGGCTGGCTGGGCTGCATCGGGGGGTCTCGCTCCCTGGGGGCACTGGAGCCCCATAGCATCTGCCGTGGGGTCTGCAGCCACTGGACAGGCTGGCTGGGGGTGCTGGTGCTCCCTGTATTGACAGAGAGGTGCTGTTGCTCCCCGTATTGATGCAGAGTTGCTGGTGCCCCCGTATCAATGCAGAGTTGCCGGTGCCCCCGTATCGATGCAGAGGTGCCGTTGCCCCCCGTATCGATGCAGAGGTGCCGTTGCTCCCCGTATCGATGCAGAGGTGCCGGTGCCCCCCGTATCGATGCAGAGGTGCTGTTGACCCCCATATCGATGCAGAGGTGCTGTTGCCCCCATATCGATACAGAGGTGCCGTTGCCCCCATATCGATGCAGAGGTGCCGTTGCCCCCCGTATCGATGCAGAGGTGCCGTTGCCCCCCGTATCGATGCGGAGGTTCTGTTGCCCCCCGTATCGATGCAGAGGTGCTGTTGACCCCCATATCGATGCAGAGATGCCGGTGCCCCCATATCGATACAGAGGTGCCGGTGCCCCCATATCGATGCAGAGGTGCCGGTGCCCCCATATTGATACAGAGGTGCCGGTGCCCCCATATCGATGCAGAGGTGCCGGTGCCCCCGTATCGATGCGGAGGTGCCGGTGCCCCCTGTATCGATGCGGAGGTGCCGGTGCCCCCGTATCGATGCGGAGGTGCCGGTGCCCCCGTATCGATGCGGAGGTGCCGGTGCCCCCGTATCGATGCGGAGGTGCCGGTGCCCCCGTATCGATGCAGTGGTGCCGTTGCCCCCCATATTGATGGAGAGGTGCCGTTGCCCCCATATCGATGCAGAGGTGCCGGTGCCCCCCATATTGATGGAGAGGTGCCGGTGCCCCCCGTATCGATGCGGAGGTGCTGGTGCCCCCATGTCGGTGCAGAGGTGCTGTCTGGGCTTTCACTCCGGTATCGGTGTGCGTAGCGTGGCATGGTGTGTGGCATTCCCAGCTCTGGGTGATGGAGCATCCGACAGCCCCACGTGCCGAGAGCTGGGGCTGCTGCCCGGGGACGCACCGGGTGGTTGTGGCTTAGGAAGCCGCTGATCTGCCCCGGGAGGAGACGCTGTCCCACTCCAGCACTTGTGTGTGCTGGGGGTGTCATCCTGGGCAACCTGCTGGAGCCAAGGGAGAGACTCCAGGCTCCTGAGTCCGCGACTTTTTGCATCTTCAGACCTGTGACCGCCTTTGAGCGTGTGTGTTTAGATACGTAAACTCAAGCCTGTTTGCTGGAGCGTTTATCTTCTAATCCTGTCACCTTTCCCTCCTGACGATCAGCTGGCGCTTGCGGGGAGCGAGGCTATAAGGGCACTAACAGCTGTGCTGTGTTTCATCCTCCTTAAGGTGCGTTTGCTGCAAAGGCATCTCTCTTTCTCGCTAAATACCTTGTTGAGAAAGGGTGTGAGCAGCCGCGCTGGGAAAAAGGCTGTTTGATACCCCAAGTAGCCCAGATCTGCCTGGAGACCGAGCGTACCAGCCAACGCAGCCCACAGATCTGCGAGCTGTACAAGATTTGCCCTTTGCTGGCAATCCCCAGCCTCCCAAAAAGCAGCTCTTCCCACACCTTTTTCCACGGTAATGGCATTATCTGGGATTTGGGCACGTCGCGAGGCTGCGCTGAGTAATGGGACGTGGGGAGGCTCCTGCGGGGGCGGCGTTGAGATGCGCTCCCAGCCTGGACTTGGCTCCGTGCGCAGGAGAGACGCGGTGTCACTTGTCGTGGGAGAGGAAGGGAAGCAAACAGCCCTGGGATTTGGACCGTGCGGTAGTTTTTGCCCAACTGGATGAGCAGTAAGTGGTTTCTGCCCTGAGTTTATTCCAGCGTCGCACTCGGGGAGGATGGGGGGGTGGGCCGCGCTCTTTGAGGGTCCGGATGCGATACCTCTGACCAGATGTTTGCAGAGCGTTTTGGCCTGGAAATCACAGCCTTTCTCCGGGGATCTCCGGCGCTTCCTGGTTTGCAGCGAGGATCGGAGGATTTCAGCACTTCCTACTCGTCTGCCTGATGTGAGCAGGAAGTGGGAGCATGAAAATGGCAGCAAAAGTGCTCGCAGCGAGGCTGGGAGCTCAGCGCGTGGGTTGGTAACGAGGTTAGACCTGTCCTGAGCAGGGTCCTAAACCTTTTGGATGTCTCATTTGGGAATGGACAGGGCACGTATCTCATCCTAGGACAAGCGGGAGGATGAAGATGCTGCACGGGGCGTGTGCTTTGGGTTGACGCAGTTCTGATCCGGTAGAGGCATTTCAACACGACACAGCGTTATATCTCGACTAGCGAAGCGATAAACTTCACGTCCTCGTGAGATCGTGGGTCCTGATTTGTGTTGTGCCTCTGGCAGGGATGGGGAGTTCAGGCCTGTGGAGGCTGGAGTGTGAGCGTCACGACTCCAGCCCTGGTTTCTGTGTTCACACTTGGCTGTACTGGCGATTGGAGTAAAGACCCAGGTTATATCTGCTGTTGGGAACAGAAGTTGGTTGCTTAAAGTCTTCTAAGGATGTGAGTGGCCACACTGATGGCTTTGGGGTACAAATGGTTCTCCCACCGTGGGACACTGGCATAGGAACCACGCTCAGGAAGCTGAAATCCAGTGCTGCAAAACCTGAACCGTTTAGAAGCTGTTGAAAGAAAAATGAGGTTTGAAAATGTCAGTAAAAAAGAGACACTGTGTGTTTGGAGTCTGTGGCTCAGATTTTCAGCCTTTTTCCTATTCAAGTAGTGATGTATGTGCTCTTTTTTAAGAGAGTCTGCGAGATCTTGCAATCATGTATTTAACAGCTGGGACCTTGGGGAGGGGTAAAAACCAACAAGTGTGTTGGCAACGGTCCGAAACAAGGCAGCTCCTCTGCCCCGTCGCCTGCCTCTCGCGAGGGAGGTGTGCGAGTCTCCTCTTTGATCTCCCAACATCAAGACCTTTGTTTTTTCTGATCTGATTTATTACCTTTTGATCTCTGTCCAGCCCCGTAGCTGCTCCCTGCTGCAAAGGGACAGGACAGCGCAGGTCGGTGAGTCAGTCCTGCGCGGTGCTGAGTCCTCCCCGCTGTCTGTGTCTCATTACCCAGCAATGCTCCCCGAAGGCAGGAATGCATCCTGTCCCGGTTCCGGCTTTGCCAGCTTCCTTTTAGCAGCTTCTTTGCTGACTTTTGTGTCGTTGGCAAAATGGGGGAGGTGACAAACAGCCAGAGAAGCGTGTCCTGGCTTTGCTGGGTTCAAACGGGCTGGTTGTAGCTGTGACTGGGCCCCCGCGCCGTTCGGCTCCCGCTTGGTGTCTCATATGCTGGCGAGACAGCCCTAAAAATACTGCTGACACTCTGCAGCCCCGCCGAATGGCTCTGACATTTTCCTGCCTCTGTTGGTGCCGTGATGATGCACGTGGTTGGTTTTGTGCCATCCCGCTCCTCTTTGGATGCGTTCGGGCTTTTTGCTGAATTGCCTTCCCCGAAGAGCAGGGCTGGTAGGGGCGATTTCATCACTTGAAGAAGGTCTGGGTTGGTACGTTTGCTGCGTGACGCGGTGGTGTCGTGAAGCTTTCAAAGGGATGTTCATGGGACGTGCAGGAGCTGCTGGGGTGTGAGTCACTAATGCTTTTAACGTTAACTTTTTAGCAGAAAAACTTGGGTTTTGTCAAGCCAAGGAAGCTTAGGAGAGCGGTGCTGTCCTGCAGAATGCAGGCAAAGGGTTTGTTTTCTTTCCCTGCCTTGGAGAGCTCTGTCTTCCCTTCAAAGTGTCTTCCAGATATAGCAGCAGTTGCTAACGCTGAATGGATGTGTGTTGAGTTTAGGCAGCTCTGTATGTTGTGCAGGATTCAACCGCTTGGGTTTGAGTTTAGCCAGAACAAGCGGAGCTGGGATGCTTGGGTGGCATGGTCCCAGTTGTCAAACTATAAATAGCGAATGGAGCCCGTAGCGCTTGTTGAACTGACACTGGAAATATCCCAGACTCACCTTGGAGGAGGAATTCGTGCCAAGGCACATCAGCCCTCGGCTGGAGGTGCTGAGTGCTCAGCATGACGCTCAAGTGCCTGTAAGCGGGGGGATGAAGTGGCAGAGTTGATATGAGTCCCGTATGTCCATGTCACTGTGTCCCTCTTGGGCAATGTCTGAGGATGCTGAGGAAAGAGCCCTGAGTCAGTGCTGCGCTGGCATCCCCAGGGGACTTGAGTGGGGAGGGAATGTCCGCAACTGGGGATTTCCATGGAGGTCCTGACCCCAAGGAGTGAGATAGCGGCTGTCGGTGACACTTCCACGCCTTAGCATGGCCATCATATGTGTCTGTTTGTCTTCCCTCATCTGCAAGGATAGTCCAGCCATGTTCAAGGCTCAGTGTGGCGGATGGTGCGCTCAGTCTGTTGATGCCATTGTCAGTGCAACGATTATCACAGAATAGTTTGGGTTGAGGAGACCGTCCCAGCCCCACCAGTGCCCCCCCTGCCATGACAGGGACATCTGCAGCAGCTCAGGGTGCTCAGAGCCCCGTCCAGCCTGGCCTGGGGTGTCTCCAGGGATGCTTCATCCACCACCTCTCTGGCCAACCTGGACCAGGCTCTCACCACCCTCAGGGCCAACAATTGCCTTTTATCCAGCCCAAATCTCCTCTCTTTTAGTTTAAAACCATCACCCCTTGTCCTATCTCAACAGGTCCTGCTCAAAAGTCTGTCCCCATCTTTCTTCAGGCCCCTTTTAAGCACTGAAAGGCCGCACTAAGGTCTCCCCGGAGCTTCTCTTCCCCAGCTGAACACCCCAACTCTCTCAGCCATTCCTCCCAGCAGAGCTGCTCCAGCCTCGCATCATCTCTGTCACCTTACGCAGGTGTCTCTGAGGCTGGAGCCTTCCTCAGTGTGTAGCTGACTTGCTTTGCACTTCAGCACAGTGACAAACCCCACCGCTCACTCACCCTCGGACACTTTGGGCTTCATCCCGTGAGGTGTTTGCATCCAGGAGCACATGCCAGCAGGACAATCAGCTCTTCCACGGGGCTGCATTGCGCTGGTGGATCCAAACGCTGCTCGCATCAGTGCAAAACAAACAGTGCTGCTGCTCTGGCACACGGTCACGCTCACACCGCGGCCGGTGATGGTGTGGGCTTTGGGGGGACGTGGTGTGGGCTTTGAGGGGACATGGTGTGAGCTTTGGGGGATCATGGCGTGGGCCTTGGGGGGACGCAGTGTGGGCTTTGGGGGGACATGGTGTGAGCTTTGAGGGATCATGGCGTGGGCTTTGGGGGATAATGGCATGGGTTTTGGTGGGGACGCGGCGTGGGCTTTGGGGGGGACGTGGCGTGGGCTTTGGGGGGGACGTGGTGTGGGCTTTGGGGAGACATGGTGTGAGCTTTGGGGGATCATGGCGTGGGCTTTGGGGGGACGCGGTGTGGGCTTTGGGGGATCATGGTGTGAGCTTTGGGGGATCATGGCATGGGCTTTGGGGGGACGCAGTGTGGGCTTTAGGGGGACATAGTGTGAGCTTTGGGGGGGACGTGGCGTGGGCTTTGGTGGGACATGGTGTGAGCTTTGGGGGACATGGTGTGAGCTTTGGGGGATCATGGCGTGGACTTTGGTGGGGACGCGGTGTGGGCTTTGGTGGGGACGCGGTGTGAGCTTTGGTGGGGACACGGTGTGGGTTTTGGGGGGACGCAATGTGGGCTTTAGGGGGGACATGGTGTGAGCTTTGGGGGATCATGGCGTGGGCTTTGGTGGGGACGCGGTGTGGGCTTTAGGGGGACATGATGTGAGCTTTGGGGGATCATGGCGTGGGCTTTGGGGGGACATGGTGTGAGCTTTGAGGGATCATGGTGTGAGCTTTGGGGGATCATGGCGTGGGCTTTGGTGGGGACACGGTGTGGGCTTTGGGGGACATGGCATGTACCTCCGGGGGATGCAGCATGTGCTTTGGGGGACATGGCATGTGCTTCAGGGGATGCAGCATGTGCTTTGGGGGACACAGTGTGTGCTTCGGGGGGACGGAGGCTCTGCCCAGGCAGGTGGGTGCTCATGGCAGGGAACTGGAGATCCAGGAGTTGATGGGAGAGCTGGAAACTGGGTGTACCTTGTGCCGGCTTCCACGAGAGACTCATTTCTTTTAAAGGACGTTTTTCTAACATGTCCCCTGCCCGGAGCGTCCTGCCGGTGTGCCCCTGGGTTCTGGGACTGGAGCAGGGTCCTTACTGGCCATACGTGGCTCCCAGTACTGGGCACCATTACCTGATTGCTCTTCTGGGCTATTTGTGCGTCACAGGGTGTAACTTAAGATCAAAAAAGCTCTACTGCTTTACTGTAGCTCTCCTAAATACCTCAAAACCAAGACCCAAAGCTTCGCTTATTTTAGAAATGACTCTATTAATGTTATAAGGCATGAAATAAGCAGGTTGGGCTTCTTGACAAGGTTGCTCTCGCCTGTACGGATTCCTTGGGTCACGTTGGGTGACCAGCTGCTCTCTTACCTTCCTCTCCCACTTTCCCTCTTTTATTTCACTTTCCCTTTTACTCAAGTCCACCCCGTTCTCCCACAGCTCCCCCTGTGTGAGGAGTGTGGTGGGAGTTGATAGAAATAAAATAGGAAGGTGTCCTGAGCTGGTTTGTGTTCCGGTTGTAGCTGGAACGATGTCAGCCTGTCACCTGGGTCATCTGCTTCTCCAAAAGCCAGCAGTGGGTCCATTGAGCATCCTGTGGTCCTGCAAGAACCTCGGAGTTCAGCTCCATGGAGGGTGGACACAGGACACCCCGACAGCTGCCAGGGAGAGGAACCAACTCCGTGGTGCTGCAGGAGGGAGTCGGGACGCGGTGCTGGGGTCGGTTCTCCCGGGGGGGTGTTCACGGAAGGAGAATCTCTTACGCAAGGGAGGGGAAAACAATGTCAGTGCTGAGGCTGCTTTCTCAAAAGCCGCCCTTGCGTAAGAGCGAAGCCTTGGGCAGCACAGAAAATGTGGAGAATGTCGCTTCCCAGCGATCGCTCAAGCCAAAGCGGAGGGTTGCTCTCGAAATTTCTTCCTTTATGTGTATCCTAAACTTCAAGGCTTATGTAAATTCTCCAGCTTTGCTCGTGGCTTGATGCACTTAGATTCAGAGGATGTGTTTCCATACGTAGCCTGGGGCTGCAACTACCAAGTGAAAAGAGTCTCTTCTGTTCCTGCCATAGACTCTTTTCCTCACCCAGCTGCCTTCAGCAACACTTGAGAGGCCAGGGAAGCGCCTGCTTGCCAGGATGATCTTCTCATGGCTGCAGGGTGGGGATATTCACATGGAGAGGTCGTCAGTGGGGTGAGAGCGTGTCCCTGCTCCCTCCGCAGCCCCGAGCAGAGGAGAAGCACCATCCTGCTTCCCATCCCTGCGCATACACGGCTTTTGCTGTGTCCTTTCTGCCATCCCCGTGGGCTGAGCCTTGGTCCCCTGGCCTCACTGTCCTTGTCCCAGGGCTGCGGTGGGGACCGGCGCGTGGCTCCTTGCAGTCCCGGGGATGGAGGGAATGGAGGGTTGAGTGTTTTGCGGATGCTACAGAGCATGTGGATGCAGGAGCCTCTGCAGGGCTCATCTCCTGGGTTCTGCTGCACCCAGGGTCATGTCTGCTGGGCTCAGGATCATATCTGCTGGGCTCAGGATCCTGCCTGCCTCTTTTTCCTTCTTTTAAGGCTGCACCAGCCTCTCGCTGCAGCGGTAGAAGGATGTGGATGTGCTGGTAGCCAAACTTGCAGTATGGTTCATTTTCCTCGAAAATTGCTTCCACAGACACCAAGCCTGAGAGCAGACGTGGTTCTTCATGGCTTATCGAAGCCTCATGAAACTACCAGACCCATCTGGGTCCCTGCAGCCACCCGGCTGTCACCTGCTGCCGTGGGGCGGGCACAGGGGACAGCAGCGCTGCCTCACGCCGCTGTAATAATTGAACTGCAGCATTAAGCAAATCTGCGGCTTTTGATCTTTATTCAGAGCGCTCAGGCTCTTTGAAACGGTGGTTTAATACAGGCGGTCGGGCAGAGGCCTTAATAAGCGGTTGCTGTCTGGATGACGCCGGGGTTGGAGGTGCCGCGTTCCCTCGGATGCCCTGTGTAAGTTTTGGAGGATGTTTTTATAACAGGCCAGGCTCGTGGGTTTGGGGAATTCAGTTATTAGCACTCTAGACTGTCAGTTCCTGCTCATGACTTGCTCCTGTTTTAGGTTTTGGCATCACAAGTGTTCAAATCCACGTGCTGACGAGGTTTTGCAGCACAAACGAGCAAAGAGCCGCTGCAGGGACCAGTTTCAGGTGGTGAGTTTGATTTCCAGAAAGCGTAGCTGGTCTGTTTGTTTTCCCAGTATCTAAGGCTTGAAATCAAATACGCTCCGAGGATTGCCCTTTAAATTTCCTTACATTAATCTTAATGCTGGTTGCTAACCGAGACCAGATCTTTCCTAAACACATCTGGTGACTGGGCACGGCCACAACGCTTTTTGTCTCCGCTGGAGAGCCGTGAAGGCAGAAAGCAAAGAGAGTGTGGGGTTTGTGGGTGCTCGGTCTGATTGCTTTGGTTGTGTTAACTCCCTTTGAGGCTCGGCCGTGTACAAGCCCTTGGTCACAGCGGGACCTGCAGCAGCTCCACGGAGGTTTCTGGGCAGGCTGAACGTGTGGGGACGCGCTCTGCTCGGCGTGGGAAGCGCGGCGGGCGGTTTACTGGGGTGTTGCTGGGTGCCAGGCTGGTAGACGCACTTCTCGGTGGGCTCAGCCGGTGCTGCGGATGCTCAGGGTGCCATGGGGCCGGTGCTGTGCCGGGGACGACCCGCTCGGCGTCACCCTGGAGACCCATGGCTCGGGTTCGGAAGAACGAGGTGGCAAAGCGGCGCGGAGACAGCATTGGGAGTTCGTCGCCGCGTTTGCTTTGCCTCAACAGCACGCGCGGCGGCTCTGCCTTCTGCTACCCGAATCTATCTCGGTGAGGTGAGAGTTGTTGTGCAGAGTTTCCTCTTTATATCCTCTTATGTCACGCTGCCCCGCCGGCCGAGTGCGCTCAAAATAGCTGCCAATCCCATTAGGTTTCACTTCAAGGTCTCTATTCTTAGCTGGCTGGGTAGCTGAGCAAGCCGCCTTACTCAGTAGTCATGAGTTCAAGGACCGTAGGGTAAAGACCAGCGAACTGATGCCATGCAGGAGCTTTGTTTGCTTTTCAAGGCAGCTTTGAAGCGACGGCTTGGGCAGAGCCCTGCGCAGCCTTACGCGCTCAAAAAGAGATCCGCGTGTCTGTGAGTATGAAATAAGAGTTGCCGGAGCCCGTACACGCTCCGGAGGAGGCAGACGGCTCAGCAGGCGGGATGACTCAGTGCGCAAGAGTCTGTTAAGGGCCCGTTGCATCCGAACCGTCTACCAGCAGCTTTATCGGATGCGTTTTACTGCCGCACCGATGAGCGGATCCGCGCGTGGAGGGAGCGAAGCAGAAGTGAATGTGGGATGCGGAGCGGCGGCTTCGCGAGAGCGGAACTAGCTGGGTGTTCTCAGAGCCCTTTACCGGCACTGGAGATCTCCGCCGCGCTGATGATGTTCGGCCCATCCCGTAAGTGCCTTTCCCAATCCTGGGGGATTTTCTTTTCTCTCCGTGCGCAGGATCCTGACTCGTTGGGTGTCAGCCGAAGGCGCACACGGCAGCGTGGTTTGGGATGGATGGTTCACGCACGGCAACACCGGGGCAGGTTAAGGGCTTTGTGGTTTTCGTTGCCTGTGAGTCCCAGCTCGGAGCGGTCCCCGTTGTACCAGCAAACACAGGACAGGCTCATCTGTTCTCCGCTCAGCCAGTTCTGGCTGTTTCATTGGAAACTTGCCATTTACTCACCAGCTCTTCCTCAGACCTGGGGAAGGCGCTGCCCAAATGGATGCAGAGGGACCCCTCGCTAGTCCTTCAGCAGGACTTGAATATTTCTGAGAGCGCTTTTGGGGAAACGTCTTGTTTTCTAGGCTTTGTTTAAACACCTTTAACGTGTTCAAACTATCGTGTGCTGCTGGCTTAGATGGATTTGCACCCGGTGCTGCGCACAGGGCAGGAGCAGCATCCTGCACCCCAGGGATTTACGGCGCAGGAGAAACGAGCCCGTCCTGGGGCCGCGAGGTGTCGGCAGCGGCTTCGCCGTGTGCTGCGCGGCGGTTGGGGCTCCGTACGCGGGGTTGCTGGGGCGCTGCCGTTGTGTGCCGAGCTCGCATCCTGCCTGCGCCGCGGGGAACGGTCACGTGCAGGCGAGGCCTTTGTCCTGCGCCTGCCTGCTTTTTTTCAGATTTATTTTTAGGTGCTCTCTGGCTTCCTCTTCCTCCTGCGCCGCGCTGCGCTCCCTCTTTCTAGCTCCCTCTTCCAGGATTGCTTTTTGAGCGATCGGTTCCTCCTTAAGCTCATTTTTGCAGGCCTTTGCGCTTGGGAGCCGGCCCAGTTCAGCATTAGCAGCTGCTGGCTCCTTCTGGGTAAGCAAGAACAAATAAAGGTTTACGCTGAATGAATCGTTTGAGCCTTATCTGTCTTTAAAATTCGGGACAGCTGTACAACTGCTGCGAGGACTCTGCCCAGAGGGCATGGAGGCTCCTGCGTGAAGAACTTCTGCCAGTGACTGGACCTTAATGGGTTTGTGCTGCTGATCTGCGGGCGGCCTCAGTGAATTCTTCCTGTGGCTCTCCGAGCTTTATCCCACGCTTGGTTCCGAAGCACAGCTCTGGAATAGCTTCCTTTCCTTGAAGATTTGCTCCATGCCGGCTTTGCCATGGGCTCCTGTGGAAATTCGGCCTTTGGGATGCTTTGAGTGGTTTGATCGCCCTGTGAAAATGCGGGTGCTGGCTGCAGAGCGTCGTGGTGGGACCCACATCGTGGCGGTGGGACCCACATCATGACGGTGGGTCCCACATTGTAGTGGGACCCGCATCATGGTGGTGGGACTCACATAGTGGTGGGACCCGCGTCATAGTGGGACCCACATGGTGGTGGCGGGACCTGCATCGTGATGGTTGGACCCACATGGTGGTTGTTTGACCCGCATCATGGTGGTAGGATCCACATTGTGGTTGGACCTGCATCATGGTGGTGGGACCCACATCGTGACAGTGGGACCCTGGATCATGGTGGAGCACACTTTGTGGTGACAGGACCTGCATCATGATGGTTGGGCCCATGTCGTGGTGGGACCCGCATCATGGTGGTGGCTGGACCTGCATCATGGTGGTGGGACCCACATTGTTGCTGGATCTGCATCATGGTGGTGGGTCCCACATCGTGGCAGTGGGACCCTGCATCATGATGGAACACACTTTGTGGTGACAGGACCTGCATCATGATGGTTGGGCCCATGTCATGGTGGGACCCGCATCATGGTGGTGGGACCCGCATTGTTGTTGGACCTGCATCATGGCGGTGGGACCCACATCATGGCGGTGGGACCCATGTCATGGTGGGACCCACATTGTGGTGGCGGAATCTGCATTGTGGCGGTTGGATGCACATTGTCGTTGGACCTGCATCATGGTGGTGGGATCCACATTGTGGCAGTGGGACCCACGTCATGGAGGGACCCAGGTCATGGTGGGACCCACATAGCGGTGGGACCTGCGTCGTGGTGAGCCCCACATCGTGGCGATCAGCTCTGAAGGCAGCCGGTGTGTGGTCTGCGGGGAGCGCGCCGCTGGCGTCCCCTCGGGCTCTCCGCTTCGGCAAAGGGACATGGTGGAGTGTCAACACCGCCAGCCGTGGTGTGGCTTTGCTGGTTTAAGAGGCAGGATTTGTAGATAAGTAGCGTTAGTTGGTTTAATAGCAGAACCGTGGGAGGAGGGAGGGGAGCGGCAGATAAGCCTTGGGCTCGTGCCTGAAAAGTTTTAATCTGACACTAAGGTGGGGACTTGCGCCACAGCTAATGTTCTGCTGAGATGAACGGGATGGTTTTTCTCCCCTCCTGTCTTCTGTCACTCTAGATTAGACCCGGTTTATCCTCTTTGTGCATGGAGAGGCACCCTGTTTAACCGTAACGGAGGTTGTGCCGGCATATCTGGGGTTGTTTAGTGGTTCGGAGGAGATGCTGGGGTACGCCGAGCCTTGGTCACCCTCCTGCAGCCAAATCCTCTTCCCAGCTCATGTCCTCCGCTTCTCAGAGCTCATCCCAAGCAGTAGATGGACACTCATGATGCGATGGTGGCAAACTCCTCGTAGCTTCTTGCAATTTCCCCTTAATTTTGTTATTCTATGTGCCACAGAGCCTGCGGGTCCCTCTGCACCCTCCGCAGGTGTCGCAGGGAGGTTTTGGCTCCATGGTTGGATAAAACCATTTGCCTGTTGTGACACTGGAGCCACCGCGCTCCTGCAGACTGGAGGTATTGGTGGAGCTTCCTTCGTGCGTTCGTAACGCGTTGTCTCATCCCATACCCAAGGCTGTTGTGACAAATAGAGGGACGTGGTGGCTTCTGTACTGTAAGACATCGACGACAAGGACAAAACCATCCGTTCCAGTGGGCCAGGCCTTGGGAGGTGAAGATGGCTCTGTCCTTTACATGGTAGCAAGGGCAAACCTTGCTGTTGACTCAATAAGAAGAATTAGGGGATTAAAGGAGACATTGGCTCCTCATTCAAGGGCTCATTGCACTTTGACTCCCCTGCAGAAGATCCGAGGTTGTCCCGGCTGCTTGGAGCTGGGCCGGTAGCTCCTGCACAATGTATCGGGGTGTATGGAGGGTTGTGGGCTGTCAGCAAGGTCTTCTCCTGCTTTCTTCCCCAAGCTCCCTGGAGCTGGGCTTGCTCTGGCCAAGGCTCTTGCAATGCTTGGAAGGTGAGTTTAGGCCTAAGATAAGGTCCAGGCTGAGGGACCAAGCAGTCGCTGGTAATGGTGGTGGCATAATAAGGTTGTGTGGTGGCAGAAGCCATTACCTGAGTTCCATGTAAGCTCTTTCCTTCAAACCCCGATGGATAAACTGCATGTCTTTCTTCTCCAGAGCTTGAAGGCACCTGCCTATGCTCATGGAGCTCAAGGAGAGCGAAGAGATGCAGGGGAAGATAACCCAGAGACTCTTTCCACCTTAAATACGGAATTTTGGAGGCATTGTGCGGGACGCTGAGGTGGGATTGTTGCACAGAGGGTTTCTGAGGGATTCCCTCAGCTAAACCACCACGAGCCTGTACTGGTTACCAGTCACCTTCTGGTCTCTGTGCCCGTGCCAGGCAGGGATAAGCAAACAGGGCTCGTTACAACCCTTATAAAGCCAGGTCTGGAACCTGCTTTTCTAGTATGACAGACCAGGTCTCAGCCACTCTGCCTCTTTAAAGCGAGTGTACTCAGAGAGGGTTTGGCTTTTCTGCCTAGAACTAATTTTTTAGCCATTAGGTAGATGGGGCAAAAGTCCCGGCTGGATTTGCGGGAGCAGCTCGGTGCGGAGCCGTCGGAGGTTGGTTGTGCTGCGACGTGTCTCGTGCGGAGGGTCCATCACGCTGAACGCGATGGGTGTGCGTGGATGCTGAATCCCCCCTTCCTTGTGGGCTGGATGCTCCGTGAAGGGCGCAGGAATAATTCACCTGGATTAAATCACAATCCTTCCATCTCCAAGGCTCTGCCGTTGTAAACAGCTGCTCGCTGGAGTAGGTAAGTGGAGGCAGCGCGGTGCTGCCAAGCCCTCGTGTCCACAAATGACTAAATCCTGCCTGAAAAGTCAAAGTATGAAAACATTATTTTTTGGGTTTGGCTGAGCCTCGTAGATTGCTGGGACCGAGCCATCTTGGCTACCCGGCGGGGATCGCGGAGCCGCCACTCGGGACGCTGGCTGGGGCGCTGGAGGAAGGTGGATGAGGCTGGTGTGGACGTGTCGGGATCCCGGGGGGCACCCAGGGGTCCTGTGGGGTCCGTGGGGGCTGCCACTGCCCCAGCAGTGCTCAGGCCAGCTGTACAGCCCGCGATCTGCTCTTGCAAAAACAGTTGTGCCCGTTGGCAAAGCGTTTTGGCAGCGGCTGCATCAGTAACCGGGGGGGCTGGAGAGCCGGTGTCTCGCAGAGGAGCTGCCGTGCCAGCCCCTGGGCAAACGCAGCACCTCGCCCGCGTTGTTTAGCGGTTAGGCTGGCTTTTCTCTCCGATGTACTGCCATGGTGAGGGCTTGCATGCAGCATTTACTTGTGGCTCCGACGTCCCGCGTTGGGCCGGTGGCTGGTTGTTGCCTGCGTCGGGAGCCTTGTGCGGTGGGTCAGTCATCCTGGCCGAGCGAATCTGCTCTCAGTTTGCAGGGAATAGGTTGATTTGAGATGGGAGACGCTGATGTTTAATAGAGCACCGATCTGGGAAAGGAGAGCGCTGAGCAGTGCCGCGCTGGAGACGCTTTGTGCATTTTGATGTCTGTTTAATATATGCTGGAGCGGGAGCCTAAGAGGGTGGAGAGCAGTCTGGTGGCAGCTCAGTCTATGTAGTTGTCCTGGTCTGCTCCTGGGAGCACAGATCTTGCTGCTCAAAGCATCCCGGGTGTCCCACCCCTGTGGCATAGGCTGCAAACTTGACGGTGCTGCTGAAGGACCTTGTCCTGTGAACAATGTAGTTGTTCTGATGGTGCCTGTGCTGTGTTTTGAAGGTGATGGAGCAGACAACGCATAAGCCACAGTGCGTCCTTGTCAGGCCCTGACT
The DNA here is from genome assembly GCF_963082525.1 of Nesoenas mayeri. NCBI lineage: Eukaryota > Metazoa > Chordata > Aves > Columbiformes > Columbidae > Nesoenas > Nesoenas mayeri. Next base: position 1,983,506 of record NC_137558.1, on the reverse strand, counting down.
TGCTTCTGCTTCCTCAACTCGCATCTCCAGCCCCCCAGGCTTTCCCAGCTGTACCCCTCTTCTTCTCCACCCAGAACAGCGCTTGCTAAAGTTGGTTTCTCAGCAGAGATAACAGCATGTGGGTATCCGCTCATCTCCTATAACAGCATATGGGTATGTGCTCGTCTCCTATAACAGCATATGGGTATGTGCTCGTCTCCTATAACAGCATGTGGGTATCTGTTCTTCTCCTCCGTAAGCTCCGGCCCTTGGAGATGGTGCCTGGGTCCAACTGCCTTGGCAGGTGAGACTTGGGAACCCCCTGGAGGTGAGAAATCATGATGGGGAGAGAAATCGCAATGGGGAGAGGGCATGAGGTGCTCGGGAGGTGGCAGCCCAAGGGGATGTCGGACCTTGGTCTCCTCGATGGGCACTGCGTTATTTGCTCCGACTAAACTTGCTCGTAGCCTGAGCCGACGTGACACATAATGGGGGACACCGGTGCTGTTTCCAGCCTCTTGTACTCTGTTGAATTCACAAGCAAACTTTGCTTTGGAAGAGGTTGGAGCCACGCTCTGGGTTGTCGGTTTGCAGGCAGAGAGGACGAGCGTGCCCGTGCGTCAAGAGGACGAGCTCGGGAAGGGACCATCCCTTTGTGTCTCATCGTCCTTGCTTGCTCCACAGCCATGGCTTGCAGGGGCTCCGGCGGGACACTGTGGGCTGTTTGGGGTTGCTGCTGGCAGAGATTGAGGTCGAACGTGGATTCAGAGGTTGTGTCTGCTCGGTCTGGGTCAAGCAGAGCTCCAGTGGATGCTCATCTGCTCCCAATGGCTCTTGGTGACCGTTAACTGCCTCCAGAGCACCCTCTGTCACCGCTCGCCGGACCTGAGAGACTCTGCAGTGTCTGCATGGAGATAAGGGTAGGGTTTAAGGCCAAAAATTAGGAGAATTTCCTGCTGCTAGAGATGGAGTTTGGATAATGCTGATCTAGGGCTTTGACTCCCATCTGCAGCCTCCCCAGCTCCCGGGGGACACTGACCAGATTCCCAGCTTGTTGGGCTCTCCCAGCTCATGTCCATCGGCAGGGCCAGTGTTTGGCTGGATCTATATGTGGTTTATGCACATGGATCCCTGATTCTCGGTCTTCTGCCTTCATGGCAGCACAATTCCCAGGTACGCGGAGCCACCGGCATCGTCCTGCGGTGGGACGGAGCCTGGCAGCCGGGACGCCCCGTTCTGCGTGGCCAGGCTCGGTGGTGAGACGCTGGTATGCGAGATGTAAACTCAATACCAAAGTTTAGATTACAGCCCTGTGAAAAACATCAGCTCCCCTAAATGGAGCCCAGATGGTGGCGGAAACTGTGCAACGCATCGAAGCCCAGGGCCAGGAATTGCAGGAACCGTGCGAGCAAAGGGCCGGGGGCTGAGGGGGAGGGAGAGGAAGGGAGGTTGGGTTACAGCTCGGGGAGGCTGCGAGGCGAACACTTGGCCACCGCCGTCTGCTTTAAGGGTCAATTCCTAATCCAGGCTTGTTAATCCACCTCTCCCCCTTAAAAACAACTTCAGACGATGAATGTCTCCCGAGTTGCATCACTGTCAATGCAGCGTTTCCAAAGCTGAGGTTTCCCACAGCCCGTGACAGCTGAACTTGTGGGTGTAAGAGACCGAGGGCTCTTGGGCAAATTAGAGGAGACCGGCTAGATCTGAAGCAACGAATCCACGAGCTGCGTTGGCTCGGGAGCTCTGCCAGAAGAGGAGTTTCCCAGCGGCTGCGTTTCGGCAGGTTCAGAGCTGCCGAGCCCGGCGAGAGGGTCGAGTGTGCGCAGTGGGAGCCGGAGCCGTGTTTTGGGTAAGACGAGCGCCGACACGCGCCCCAGCAGCCGGGCGATGGCACGGGGGCGAGCGCGGGCTACGGGGAGGCTGACCGTGACTCAGCCTCCCGGTGTTGTGAAGAAAGCAAACATCCCGGGGCGCTGCCGAGGGCGCTGTCTGGGAGCCCGGAGCCGTCCGTCCCCCGGCTGCGCCGCCGGAGCCTCCGCCGCGGCTTGTTCGGGGTATTTTGGGAAGACGCGGAGCGATCGGGAAGTGCTGGGGGGAGCGTGTCTGGATTGCTGAGCAGTGCCGGTGCATGCGAGGGAGAACGAGTCTCCAAATGATGCTGTGGGGATGTCAGAGCAAGTGATTCCCTTCCCAGGACTGGGGTGGCCTTGGTCTGCAGCCCCAGGCCAGGAAAGGGCCAGTGGTGAGGATGTGCTGGGGACATTTCTCTGGAGGGTTTGGTCACAGTAGACGAGCCTTGAATCTTGGGGGCAGTTTTGGGCCCCTCATGCCAACAAAGGCCTTGAGGTGCTGGAGCGAGTTCAGAGAAGGGAACGGAGCTGGGGAAGGGGCTGGAGAAGGAGGTTGAGGTTGGAAATTTGGGGTAATTTCTTCCCCAAAGGGCTGTGGGGCATTGAACAGGCTGCCCAGGGCAGTGCTGGAGTCACCATCCCTGGAGGGTTGGACAGACGGACATGAGGTTCTCAGGACATGGGGCAGTGCCAGGGGTGGTTTATGGTTGGACTCGATGAACCTGAGGGGCTTTTCCAACCCAAATGATTCTGTGCTTCTGTGGTCAAATTAATTGTCCCCTCTGTGAACGAGAGACCTGGAGTGAGGTGGTAAAATACGAGGTTTTTACATAGAAATTTGGGCTCTTTCTGAGGTTGTTGTGTCGAGAGAAGTTGTGGGGAGACCTCAGACACGTCCATTGGGGTCACTGCTCCTCCATGAGGACCCCACCATCCCTGCTCTGCCCTTCCCACCCATCCCTCCTTATAAGAGCTGCTGCATTTTCCAGTGGAAAAAGGGAGACTGGGGCTAAGCTGGGAAAAGGGACGGAGAGGAGCAGGACTGCTCTTGTGGGTCCAGCGCCAAGATGCTGAGGCCGGCGCGAATAGCAAGCCGCAGGTACGCTCGCCCACGCAGCCCGCGCCTCGGAGGAAGGCCCACGTCCCTCGAGATACGAGTGTGTGCCGGAGGAACACGCCCTCTCCTCGGAGATAAGCTTGTGTGCAGACACAGCCCGGAGATAAACACCGGGAAGGCAAACATCCACAATGTACACCTGTATGGACACGGAGCACCTGCAAATGCCCAACATGTGGCCGTGCCCACGGGACATGGAGCTGGTTTTGTGGTAGAAAATGACATATGCCCTACCCCCAAATCTGCGGGTGCTCGGGGAGAGGGAACAGGCAGTTTGCACTTGGTTCTGGCTTTCAAAGATGCTCAGAGCATCTTTCTGCTCAGACCCCAACGTGCTGTTACACCGCAGGGTTTCTCATGCCTGGAGGACATTATCATCTTCAGGCTGTGGATTTGGTTTTCTAGTAGTTTTCTGGTAGCTTCGGAGCCTTGAAAAGTTCCTTTAAATCGCAGGGCGGGCTTTGGTTAAACTCCTTATGTCTCGGAGAAGTTGTGAAATGGTCACAAATGAAACGGTCGCTGGCCTGGCCGCGGTGGGAATGCTTCATGGGGGATTTCAACACACATTTAGGGCACTTTGCTTAAAGGGAGCTGCACCGGTCGTCTGGGCTGTGCGTAGGTTTGGAGGAGAGGAGATCAGCGCAACCAACAGCTGCCACTTGCTTCTTGGGAGCGGCACACTTTGGGTTTAATTCCCCGAGTTTTAGGTGTCTGGAGTGATGGCATTTACATCTGAGCCTGACCCACGCGTTGCTGCTCTCTGGGCAGAAGGAATTGCTGCCGGGACAGACAAACTGCCCCGGTTTAGGATGTCTGTGACGGGATTATTGCTGCCGTCTCCGCAGCCAGCTCAGACATCTGCACTGAAATGTCGACTCTGGCAGATGAATCACAGCTGGAGCTGGTGGATTTGGATCTTACCCTCAAGTCTGACTCCGAAGCTTTATTTTTCAAGACCGACTGGGAAATGAGGCACGTCACGTATATCCCAGATGAGATAAGGGCTTGCTGGGGGTTCTGGTGACATTCGACTTTTGCAGGCACCTCCCAGCATGTCCCGCAGAGCCCGGTTCTGCCCCCCAACCGGCCACGCTAATTTTTAGGGACTCCTGAGACACGCTGTGGCACTTTAGTCGCACCACGCGGCTCCTCTGATTAAGTAAATACAGGTAGTGTTGTAACCACTTCTTGTGGTTGTTAATCTTCTTCCCTGCGCGGATAAACTTGAGTTTAGTCCATGTGAAGACTAAGAGTGCTGTGGTGGTGATCTGTAGCTGCAAAGTGCTCCGGTTGCAGATGCAGCTGAGCAGTGAAGATGTTCCTATGGCGTTTCTCTCCTGGGCATCCTTTGCCCTCTGTCTCTACATGTGTGGGACCGTGGAATTCTTGCTGGTTTTGCTGGTAGACGTTTATTTGTCATGGGTCAACAGCATCCATAGCCATGAAAATGCTTGAAAGAACATCCCTATCCATTAAAGTCCTCAAAAAGAACTGACCAGGGTTGGAGGCTCCACGGAGTCATAGAATCGTTTTGGTTGGAAGACACTTTCAAGATCAAGTCCACCTTAAAAGGGGCCTTAAAAGGGGCCATAACTGGCACTAAACCATGTCAAGAAGCATCAAGTAGGAGTTTGTTGTCATCCTGGTAGCTCGTGATGCTTTGAGTGGTCTTAATGCTGCATCCAGAACTGTACTATCTACTTCAGAAAAGGCGATGACTCAATGGAAGAGACTCAAATCTGCAAAAAATGTAGGTTCTGCCTTGCAGGGAGAGGAGATGGTGAAGCTCAAGCTGGTTATTCCTCAAAGGAGACTCAAGGCATCAATCCTTGGGCTGAGGGACCAAACCAGTGATGTGTTGGGGCAGAGGTTGGCTTGTGGGTTCTGTGTTGGCCGTGTCCATCTCACGTGAACAGTCCCAGCACCACCATGTCTGATCTCTTCTCGTGTCAGATGACACAGAAGGGAATCCCAAGGGAGATGTCCGGCGTCTGCTCCTTCCACAAGTCTCACTTGCGGTTCCTCTCTGTTTTCTTGGTCGCCTCTTCTGTTTGTGTTTGGAGGCGTGGGTTTGTAACAGTGATGACGATGAACCCTTGAAAGATCTGTCAAGACCAAGGAGCTGGGAGGATTTTTGATACATTTTCCCTTGGTGGGACCTTGCCGTCAGGGTTGGATGTCTTGTTGGACCTGGCTTGCTCGTGAGTAACCACGCTGGTTGGGTGGAGGTTCTGCAGCAGCCCAGACTGGATGATGATGGCCTGTGACGGCGATGGGAACAAGTGATAGCGCTTGGCTGCGGCCCCGCTGGAGCGCTTGGGATGCTGGCACGGAGCGGCCGTTTCACACCACGCAGACGTGTCTGGGACGACGTGTCAAGCGAGCGAAGAAGGTGGAGGGTGTGTCGGAGGAGAAGCCTGGGAGGGGTGCAGGGTGCTGGCACATCTGGAGGCGGGACAGAGAAACTCGCAGAAGGATTTGTGGGTTAGGCCTGGTTCGGGTTTGGGTGTGTGCTGGATCCGCACAAATCCGTGTGTCCTCCCTTCTGCCGGCTGATCTTTGGGACGCCTCCCGACGCGCTGCTGCCGAGGTCCTGCAGAACCCCACGGCTTTCCCCTCTGCCCATGCAACTTGGAAACCTTAAAAGGGGCCTTAAAAGGGGCCATAACTGGCACTAAACCATGTCAAGAAGCATCAAGTGGGAGTAAGGAGATGTTGTCATCCCTGTAGCTCTTGAAAGGGGGTGATAAGAAAGATGGGGACAGACTTTTGAGCAGGGCCTGTTGCGATAGGACAAGGGGTGATGGTTTTAAACTCAAGGAGGGAGATTCAGGCTGGATAAAAGGCAATTGTTGGTCCTGAGGGTGGTGAGAGCCTGGCCCAGGTTGGCCAGAAAGGTGGTGGATGAAGCATCCCTGGAGACATCCCAGGCCAGGCTGGACGGGGCTCTGAGCACCCTGAGCTGCTGAAGATGTCCCTGCTCATGGCAGGGGTGGTCAAGGTGACATTTGAATGTCCCTTCAACCCAAACCCTTCTGTGATTCTATGACTTCCATGTTCACGTCCTTACAGCAGCTCTTGGGCATTTCTGACCCTGGGAATGAGAGACGAGACTTTGCCAACGCTCACCCGCCCCCTGACCGGTCTGATACAGCACCCCAGTTCAGAAGAGACGTTCCCAGTTCAGAAGAGACGTTCCCAGTTCAGAAGAGACGTTCCCAGTTCAGAAGAGACGTTCCCAGTTCAGAAGAGACATTCCCAGTTCAGAAGAGATATTCCCAGTTCAGAAGAGAGATTCCCAGTTCTGTGCTGCCCGTTGCTTTTCCGCTCTACGTAGCATTATCACCCTGATCTCCCAGTTGGAGAGGTAGGGATACCCAAATACAGATCTCACAGCAGGCTCTGGGATGAGCACATCTCCCTAAATGGCATCTCCTTACAAAACCTGGTGGGTTTATTTGCTCAGAATATCTAAATTAATATCAGAAAGGCTATGATTGCGTGACTTTGAGGCCAGGGTTTGCCCATGGGTGAATAGTTTCCAGCAGATTGGTGTTTTTAGGAAACCATCTGGCACGTTGTCTTCAAGAATCTTAATTAAAGAGTGCCCTGAAATTGCCGTGGCTGATGTGGGAAGTGGAGACTCGGCAGCGAGTGGCACCGTGCGGTGCGTTGGGTGCAGAGCAGGGGATGGTGGCGCTCGCAGCTCCTCCGCGTCCAGAAATTCTTACTTCACCGAATCGGAAAGGGGTTATGAACTTGATGGCAGGGAGCAGAAATCACAACCTGGTTGGGATTGTGGCTTTCAGGCACAAAAAGCGCTACAAGGCACAGAATTGTTTTGGGAGCAGGATTGAAGGCCGGAGCGGGGCACTGGGGTTGCAGGAAGGGTTTGTGCAGCTCAGTGCTGCCGGGTGCACCCGCTCCCGTTGGTATCCAGCTCTGGCAAAGCTTTGCTGCAAGGAGAGGCCAAGCAGCTGGAGGAGGAGGTGAAGCTGGCACGAACCCAGCCTGCAGGAGCTGATTGAGCCGGGGAGATAAAAATACTTGTTATCTAGCTTGCCATCGCAGCCTCCATCCCTGCCGAGGGAGGCAGGGGCTGTGAGCTCGCCGTGAGCTCCGCATCACTGCCCGGTCCCCTGTTGTGCCTCAGCCAAGCCAGGAATTCACCCGGGCGTCGCTCTGTGGGAGACACTGGGGTCACCTCCTGTCCCTCTGTCCCTTTTGGGAGCTCGCTGAACCCATCCCTGTGCTCCCCATTTGCAGTTTGTGTTTTCTCCAGCGGTGTGTCCTTTCTGCAGACCAGCAGCTCAACTTGGGTTGTGGGAAGCCCTGGCAGGGTCCTGGGGACAGCAGGGTGACCGTGAGCCAACACTGGGCCCTTGTGGCCAGGAAGCCAATGGGACCTGGGGTGGGTTAGAAGGGGGTGGTCAGTAGGTCAGAGAGGTTCTCCTGCCCCTCTGCTCTGCCCTGGGGAGACCACACCTGGAATCTTGTGTCCAGTTGTGGCCCCTCAGTTCCAGCAGGACAGGGAACTGCTGCAGAGAGTCCAGCGCAGCCACCAAGATGCTGGAGGGAGTGGAGCATCTCCCGTGTGAGGAAAGGCTGAGGGAGCTGGGGCTCTGGAGCTGGACAAGAGGACACTGAGGGGGGACTCATTGCTGGGGATCAATATGGAAAGGGGGAGTGTCAGGAGGATGGAGCCAGGCTCTGCTGGTGACAACCAGTGACAGGACAAGGGGCAATGGGTGCAAACTGGAACACAGGAGGTTCCACTTAAATATGAGCAGAAACTTGTTGGTGGTGAGGGTGGCAGAGCCTGGCCCAGGCTGCCCAGAGGGTTGTGGAGTCTCCTTCTCTGCAGACATTCCAACCCGCCTGGTTCCTGTGTAACCTCATTTGGGTGTTCCTGCTCCATGGGGGGATTGCACTGGATGAGCTTTCCAGGTCCCTCCAACCCCTGACACTCCAGGATTCTGTGGTATCAGAGCAGACTTCCCCGCCAGGGCTCCGAGGGTGGATAGACCAGCTTTTCTCCTTCCCTTATCACCTGGAGCTTTGGGAGCGGGGAAGCTGAGCTGCAAAAGAGCTTTTTAATTTTGGCAGCGAATGGAGGAGATCAAGAGTTGCGATGGCTGCGGAGGGACCACCTAAGAGAGCATGGGAGGTTGGCAGCAAAGGCGGCTGAGCAAACTGGTGGTGAAACTCTTGGAAAGGGGAGAATTGTTGCTGTAGAAGGAGCGGGGAAATACCATGAGAGCAGAGGAATGCTTTGCCACTAGATGGAGCGAATGGTCTTATGGGGATTTATCTTCAGCCTCTGTCAAGTTTGGTCCAGGACCTGCACTGCGGGAATAGATCCTTCCTTCAAGTTCATTCCTTGAGCTTGACTTTAGGGAGCTGAGCTGAGCTGGTGGTTGGTGTTTAGTCTGGAGAAGAGGAGGCTCAGAGGTGAGCTCAGCACTCTCTAGAACTACCTGAAGGGCAGTTCTAGCCGGGTGGGGATTGGGCTCTTCTCCCAGGCATCAGCAATAGGACAAGGGGCCATGGGCTTCAACTCTGCCAGGGGAAATTGAGGCTGGAGATTAGAAAGCAATTCTGTGCAGAGAGAGTGGTCAGGCATTGGAATGGCTGCCCAGGGAGGTGCTGGACTCACCGGCCCTGGAGGTTTTTAAGCTGAGACTCACCATGGCGCTTAGTGCCATGATCTAGTCAATGGACTGGAGTTGGACCAAGGGTTGGACTGGATGGTCTCTGAGGGCTCTTCCAACCCAGTCCATTCTGTGATTCCTCCAGCACGGCTGAGGACATAGAGTAAGAGTCACCTCAGAAATGGAATGCTTGAGCTCCCCAAGCCCGTGTCCTCCAGCAGAAGCAGAGTTTGACACTCTGCAGGGTGAGAGTTCCCATGTGTGTGTGTGGGAGATGCAAGAGTTGCGCAGTAAAGGAACCTCATGTCCGTCTGTCCAACCCTCCAGGGATGGTGACTCCAGCACTGCCCTGAGCAGCTTGTTCCAATGCCCCACAGCCCTTTGGGAAGGAATTGTTCCCCAGATCCAACCTCAGCCCCCTTCTCCAGCCCCTCACCAGCTCCGTTCCTTTCTCTCCACTCGCTCCAGCACCTCAAGCTCTTTCTTGGCGTGAGGGGCCCCAAACTGCCCCCAGGATTGGTGGTTTGGCCTCCCCAGGTCCCAGCACAGGGACGGTCGCTGCCCTGGGCCTGCTGGCCACACCAGTGCTGGGACCAGCCAGGATGCTGGTGGCCTCTTGGCCACCTGTGCACACGCTGGCTCATGTTCAGCCGCTGGCACCAACACCCCCAGGGCCTTTTCCAGCCGCTCTTCCCCAGCTGCAGCGTTCTTGGGGTTGTTGTGACCCAAGCACAGGACCCGGCACTTGCTCTTGTTGAACCTCAGACAATTGGTCTCAGCCCATCAATCCAGCTGGTCCAGATCCTTCTGTAGAGCAATGACGACCCGCAACAGGGGACACTCACATCCCCTCTTGTTCTTCCACATCTTGCTGTCAGCATAGGAGGCTGCAGACCCCATCGGGAGCAACAAAGAGCTGCAAAGGGAGGTGGAGGTTGGAAAACCTCGGGCTGTCCCTCTCCAGCGCGCCGGGAGTGTCAGGAATCCCAGCAGCGGGTCCCCGGTGACGCAAGCGCCGGCGCATCGGCCCCGCCGGGCTGAGCTGCGCCGTTCTTCCCACCGCCCGCACACCGGGGACGGGTGAGCTACAGCAACAAGAATGCGCCCTTCCACTTGGGTGACTGCTCCCAGTTCGAGATGAAAACATTTCTTCCTGAAATTGGAGTCATTCCTGGGATTGCAACACCCAGGCTGTGTTTCCAATTAATCTGCTGAAGTCGTCATGTGTTTCCAAGCGCGTTGGCTCAGCGGAGGAAAATCTGGCGTTGCCTTCGCGCTGAGGTGCCAGCTGAGACGCAGACGGTATGAAATGAGGGGAAAACGGTCCTGGCAAGCTGGGCCACCGGCGCCAGGCACGGGATGGCCAAGGGGCACCGGGCAGCGCCGGGGCGGCGTGGGGATGCGGCCGCGGGCAGAGCAGCCTCCTCTGGGATTGAAACCGCTCGAAATAGTTGTTGAATTACTGTTGGGTTTTTTCCTGACTGCTTTCCTTCTGTTTCTGGGTGTGTGTTTTGTTTTGGGGAGAAGGGGAGGGGGGTGAAGTGAGTTATGCACCGTCTATTCGCCGCGTCCGTGTTTACAGCCTCACCGTCTTCGCGGTGATAAGCAGGAGTTTGCCATGTTTTGGGGATGCCAATGAAATTTAACAAGGGAAAGTGTAGAGTCCTGCATCTGGGCAGGAACAACCCCAGGTTCCAGTATAGGTTGGGAAATTACATATTAGAGAGCAGTGTAGGGGAAAGGGAGCTGGGGGTCCTGGGGGCAGCAGGGTGACCATGAGCCAGCACTGGGCCCTTGTGGCCAGGAAGCCAATGGGACCTGGGGTGGGTTAGAAGGGGGTGGTCAGTAGGTCAGAGAGGTTCTGCCCCTCTGCTCTGCCCTGGGGAGACCACACCTGGAATCTTGTGTCCAGTTGTGGCCCCTCAGTTCCAGCAGGACAGGGAACTGCTGGAGAGAGTCCAGCGTAGGGCAACGAAGATGATTAAGGGAATGGAGCATCTCCCTTATGAAGAAAGGCTGAGGGAGCTGGGGCTCTTTAGTTTGGACAAGAGGAGACTGAGGGATGAGCTTATTAATGTTTATAAATATATAAAGGGTGAGTGCCACGAGGATGGAGCCAGGCTCTTCTCGGTGGCAAACAATGATAGGACAAGGGGTAATGGGATCAAGCTGGAATACAAGAGGTTCCACTTAAATTTGAGAAGAAACTTCTTCTCAGTGAGGGTGGCAGAGCCTGGAACAGGCTGCCCCGGGGGTTGTGGAGTCTCCTTCTCTGCAGGCATTCAAAACCCACCTGGTTCCTGTGTAACCTCATCTGGATGTTCCTGCTCCATGGGGGGATTGCACTGGATGAGCTTTTGAGGTCTCTTCCAATGCCAAACATACTGTGATACTGTGTGACCGCTCAGCCCCAACCTCCTCCAGAGGCCGGTTTATTTGGGGCTGAGGGGTCCCCAAAGCGCTGCCTGCGGGGCGAGGGATGAGCACGGTGTTCTGTGTTGGATGGTGGGTGCATCTCCACATCGGGCACCTCTCCGGGGAGCTGCTGGAAGGACAGACATCCCCGTGCCCGTGGGTTTTTCTCTCCTAGGGAAGCCAGGCTTCCCGCCTGGAGCTGGAAGGGACCCGACGCATTCCTCTCACCTCCCTTGCAATTTTCTTAGGAACGAAATTGGATCGAGCGCCCGGTCCCAGCTGGGTGGGAGCGTCCAGTGCGTTAGCACAAACACGGGAAATAAATAACTTACGCTTTTTCGATGGATAAACAACGCTTAATCCAATTCCTTAATTGTATTCTTTAAACACGCGTTATTAGAGCATAAGCAAAACAGCGCTGGGTGCGCGGGGGATTTTTTAACAATAAGAAGTGTGCTTAAATACAGTAAGGTGTTACATATTCATAATGACCCCAGGAACACCTATACATATTCATGACCTTTCCCACTTTCTATTAAAATGAGTCTCAGAGAACCATTTCCATAGTCTCCTCCTTGACTCTCCCCTTGGTGAATTTGGGAACGGTCTTTAGGGGTCTTTGGATGAAGCTCCTTCAGCTTCGTCACAGGGGACTCTTTACCTTTGGCTCATTAGGAGGAGCTGGTTGGAACTTGAGCTACCAAACCAACTAAAACCAGGCTGGCGCCCCCTTTTTGCCGTAAATCTTGGCTATCTTGTCTCCTCAAGGTTGCAGCTGGTGCTGTAAAACTTCTGATCTCGGCATTTAATGAAGTCCTGCTTTTTTTTAGCACAATTAGTTACATATTAGATATTAATAATGTGGTTTAAAATGTTAGCTTGTTAGTAGGCCCTTATTATATAGTTGCTTAACCCTTAAAATGTTAGTTCGCTCTATCAATATAACTTCCTAAACAAGCTTCATAACTTTTTACATAGAATGTAACCACCTTTCCCTTTTCCAAGTTCAGAGTCCGTGCCTCATTTGGTTATACCTGTAAACATTAAACATCTTAGCATGAATCACAACTGCATTTTTCACAAAAAGAAGCGTGCAAAGTGCTTGTGTGAAAGGAGCGTGCAAAGTGCTTGTGTGAAAGGAGCGTGCAAAGTGTGCAAAAGGAGAGTGCAAACTGCTTGTGCAAAAGGAGCATGTAAACTATGTAAAAGGAGCATGTAGCTGCGTAAAAGGAGCGTGCAAACTGCTTGTGCAAAAGGAGCGTGCAAACTGCTTGTGTAAAAGGAGCATGCAAACTGTATAAAAGGAGCGTGCAAACTGTATAAAAGGAGCGTGCAAACTGTGCAAAAGGAGCGTGCAAACCGTGCCAAAGGAGCATGCAAAAGTGGGTGTGCAAAAGGAGCATGCGAAAGTGATTGTGCAAAAGGAGTGTACAAACTGCAAAAAAGGAGCGTGCAAACTGCTTGTGTGAAAGGAGCATGTGAGCTGTGTAAAAGGAGTGTGCAAACTGTGTGAAAGGAGCCTGCAAACTGCAAAAGGAGTGTGCAAGCTGTGCAAAAGGAACATACAAACTGTGCAAAAGGAGCGTGCAAACTGTGTGAAAGGAGCGTGCAAACTGCGAAAGGAGTGTGCAAGCTGTGCAAAAGGAACATACAAACTGTGCAAAAGGAGCGTGCAAGCTGTGCAAAAGGAGCGTGCAAACTGTATAAAAGGAGCGTGCAAGCTGTGCAAAAGGAGTGTGCAAACTATATAAAAGGAGCGTGCAAGCTGTGTAAAAGGAACGTGCAAACTGTGCAAAAGGAGTGTGCAAACTGTATAAAAGGAGCGTGCAAGCTGTGCAAAAGGAGCGTGCAAACTGTATAAAAGGAGCGTGCAAGCTGTATAAAAGGAGCATGCAAGCTGTGTAAAAGGACCGTGCAAACTGTGCAAAAGGAGTGTGCAAACTGTATAAAAGGAGCGTGCAAGCTGTGCAAAAGGAGTGTGCAAACTATATAAAAGGAGCGTGCGAACTGTGCAAAAGTAACATGCAAACTGTGCAAAACGAGCGTGCAAAGTGCTTTTCCCTGGCGGTGGAGCCCACGGCCGTTCTCCCCGCGCCCCGGCACAAGCGTGACCCCTTTTCCCGCGGCCGTTGCCCCCGCACCCCAGTGCGAGCGTGACCCCTTTTCCCGCGGCGCCGCTTGGCGTGGAGCTGGAAAGCGTTAAGTGGGTCCGGTGATCAGACCCCTCCCAGGCTGGATCCCGCTCGCCGTCCCATCTGCGAGGGCAGCGCCGGGGCAGCGTGTTCCTCCCGCGCGGACGCCAGCGCAGGCAGATGCGTAACAGCCCCAAAAACCCCCCGGTGGAGCGCGGAGAGGAGGGGAAGGCGAGTTTAGCGCTGGCGTTTAACACCGCAACGCGTCCATAACCAAAACTCTTAAGGATGTTGCGCGAACTAACTTAGTTGCTCCAAAAATCGAGCTTTCCTACGTGTCTGTGTTAGTCGCCGCTGTTGGGTGGATTTTTAGCGGCGAGGATGTGATATTTCTATATTTGCTTGCAGGATGATGGTTTTTAATGCATCAATGTGGAGGTAAAAATGCACGTGGGAGTTTTTGGGGAGCGGAGCAGCTCTGCTCAAAGTGTCGGTCCAGAGCGATGCTGGCGGCTCCGGGAGCATCTGGCCCCACTTTTGGGGAGGTAAAGAGCGACCGATGGGCACAGGGCTCGTCCCCCTGCTCCGGTGGGCTCGGTGGGGCCCGTGGTCCCGGGTCACAGCGCTGGGTGGTGGCCGGGGGGGCACAGGGACATGTGGCATCGTGCGTCCTGCTCTCCCTCCTGGTTCTGTCCCTGCTGTGGCCCTTGGAGGCTGCGGGGAGCGCTGGATCGGATGTTGTGTTGCTAATCCTGTGATGCTTATTTAGGTGATGCCATCCTGAAATCTCAGCTCAGGTACTAAAAGCATCTCAAGCCCTTTTAGTAGATATATATATATATTTAATAGAGCTATATATATTTTTTTTAATGAGAAAAACAGTTTCTATCACCACCTCGACCATGAAGAAAGGGCTCCAAGCGGTGTCCTGCAAAACCCTCCAAAACAAGAGGCGAAGAACAAAACTGGCACCGACTTGAGTCGCAATCCCAAGTTTGGGGACTGATTGACACCTCGGAGCGGTTCTGCCCCGGCCGGATCCTTCTGCCGCCCTCGTCGTCTCGAGCTGCATCACACACGGGCTCGCGTTGGTCCTTGCGGGTTTTTCCGGCTGCTGACGTGCGTGCTGGAGCAGCCTGGACACGTGCACCTCCCATTTGGAGGAGAAAAGAGGAATTTAGGGTGGAACTTGCTCCCTGGGGGCTTTGTTTCGCCCTGCAGGCTGTGTCCAGATAAAGCATCTTCTGCTGCCTTGTTATTTTTATTTCCCTGCAGTGGAAAATCCCACCGGTCTCAGGAGTGGATTTTATCACCGCGTTTGCAAAGACTTTGGTTTCCAGCAGCGATCGCCGCGTTTCCGTGAGTTTCAGGCTTAATCTAAAACTCGTCCCTGGGTAAAGCAACGGCAGCGTCTGTGCCTGCGGCTGTGATGGGTTTGCATTTCGGGGCTGGTCCTTTGGGGCAAAGCGACAACTTTGGGGTTTGCCATCTGGGTGTGCAGCCGCGCAGGGCTTAGCCGTGGCGGGGACAACAGCGGGGACAGCGTTGGGGACAATGGCAGGAAGCCGGAGCCGCGCGCAGCTCCTTGCCGCCGGCCACCGCCGCGTCCCCGCCACCGCTCCTCCCGTGCTATTTCCATCGCATTGTCCGCAGGAGAGGAAGGATGTTTCCAGCCTTCTTCCTTTTTGCCTCAAAGGGATGTGGGGTGGGCGGGGAGAGGCTTTTTTTTCTCCCCGGCCCTTGCGCAATAAGCACAATCGCTGCTTTTCCAAGCGCCGTCCCGCTCCGCCCAGGTCAGGGGGCTGATGCGTCGTGGCCTGAGCCGTCCCCGGGGTCTCCCCTCCTCTGCACAGTCTTGGCAGCGGAGATGCGCCTTGTCCCGCGTCCTCGCTGGCAGCCAGCGGGCTCAGATGTGTCCTCCCGCGCTCAGAGCTCCGTCGAGATAACTCTGCAACGAGGCTTTTAGCTGAATCCGTGGTGCTCGGCGACGCCGGGGGAGATGCTGCTGCCTCCGTGCCCCGTATCCCCAGCGGTGCGGTGTGGTGACATTGCTGGCGCTCAACACTAAGATATTTTGGGAAGGGAAAGAGGGATCTTGGTGTTATAAACGCCCTGAGCTGCGTGTCGCGGTGGGGATATGTGTGTGGAGGTGTTGTCACTGCAGGGGTGCGACGACCCTCGGTGGGGATGGTTTCAGGTGCCTCTGAAATCAGAAGTGTGCGATGGGGAATGGGGAATGTCACCTCTCGCTTTGTGATGGAGCAACATGGCCATGAAAGGGGGTTCTGGCTTTTTAGGGGGGATTATTTTAGTTCTTCGTCTTGCGGACAGGGCTGTGATGATGGCAACAAAACGCTGCAGAGTCCTGCCTGTGTTTTCGCACATCACCCACCTCTGTGGCCGTGCAAAGCGGAGCCTCCTCATTGTGCCGGACGAGGCCGGACTCCCACGTGCCATGAAGCGAAAGCAGAATTAATTAAGATGGGAAATGATCTTAATTTGCTCTGGCTAAATCCCTTTAGCAGCAGTAAACCCCAAACGTTTAAAGCAAAGGTCTCGGCCACACCTCTGCCTGTGTTCGGAGGAGGAGGAATTGCCCGTGACGCATCTCTGAGTGTTTGATTGTATGGGAGAGTTTTACCAGTTTTACTGGGGTGATTAGTGCTTCCTGGTAGGATCCAAACTGGGAAAAGCCCGTTTCTTACTGCACTGGCTCCCAGCTCAGCTGCGATCACCTCGGGACAGCCAGAAGAGTCTCAATTCAATCTCACATATCAAATGTTGGTGTTGAGTCTGTCCCGGGACAGACCCGGGACTGAGCAGCGCTGCTGGTTTTTCCATGGGGGAGCAGCAAACTTCACGGATCCCTTTTGCCTTGTTTCCTTTGCTTGTCGCGCAGCGGATGGGAACACGATGCGGCTGTTTCATCCTCCTCGAGCAGCATCCCCTGTGCATGGTACCACCCCCGGGGACACCCTCTACACCCCAATTTGGAGCTGCTGAACAAAGCCCAGGGTCAGGCCAGCCTGTGTAACCCGCCAGGAGTCCCGGGAGCTGACGGGGGGTGTGTGGTGGTACCGGGGCGATGGAGCCGTAGCGAGAAACACCAGCGATCCTCAGGCTCCAGGGGGTCAGGGTGATGACCTCGCTTGTGTTTTCTTGGCTGTTTAATCCCTCCCGAGATTCTGGACCCGCATGTCCCGTTGTGTTGGCGTCGGCCGCCCCGTGGTGGGTTTGCAAGGGAGCAGAGGGTGCGTGAATGGAGGAGGAGATGGCTCAGCCATCTCCTTCCTCCTTTTTGTGGTCGTAGGGAGGCAGAGAATGCAGCAGGATAGCAAATTGTTCCTTAAACCAGCTTAGAAATCACTCCAGAGGAGCTTATGCAATAAAACACTTTAGGCTGGGGCAGTTTTCCCCCTTTTTTTCTTTTCAATATGAGCAAACTGTGGTGTGAGCTGCGTTGTGGTCTCTCTTATTGCCTGTTCCCATTTGCAGAGCAGAAAAGGGTTTGTGTTTGTCTCCGGGAGATGCCGCAGCACAGGGGGCTGGGGTGGAAGGTTTAGCGGACCAGGTTGAGCGCTGGATCCAGGTTATGGTTGGACTCGATTATCTTAAGGGTCTTTTCCAACCAAAATGACTCAATGTCTGCTCCGCCGTGGCTTTTGCTTCCCCGCCACAGACTTTGACATTTCCACCTGCCGCCGGGTGCCAACCACCCGCCCGAGCCCACGCAAAACCTCCCTGTTTATTTTGTCTAATAGCGATATATCCCCCAAAGCGGAGTGCAGCGGGAGGTGGGAATACCCGCTCCGCTTTAATTGCGTTTAATGAGTGTGACGGGGCCGGCTGCCAGCGGGCCCAGCGCTTTGCCAAGGCTGGCGCTCGCCCGTGAGAACCGCCGGGTGTGGCGAGCGGCCGCGCCTGCGTTCGCAACCACCAGAAGAGCCGATTCTGGGGCTCCCATCGCCCGCCGGGTTCCTCGCCTGGTGCCGTCACGTTTTGGGGCTCTGCTCTACAAGTACATTGAGCCCTGAGGGTTTGGAGGGACACGATGACGTCTGGGGGTGAGTGCAACAGAGGGTGGGTATGTCCCCTGCGGACATGGCCGAGCGGTTTGTGTTGGGTGGGCCATGAGCATCGTTTCACGTGGAGGTGGAATATGGAATATTGTGTTCAGTTGTGGCCGCTCAGTTCCAGCAGGACAGGGAACTGCTGGAGAGAGTCCAGCGCAGCCACCAAGATGCTGCAGGGAGTGGAGCATCTCCCGTGTGAGGAAAGGCTGAGGGAGCTGGGGCTCTGGAGCTGGACAAGAGGACACTGAGGGGGGACTCATTGCTGGGGATCAAGATGGAAAGGGGCAGTGTCAGGAGGATGGAGCCAGGCTCTGCTGGTGACAACCAGGGACAGGACAAGGGGCAATGGGTGCAAACTGGAACACAGGAGGTTCCACTTAAATCTGAGAAGAAACTTGTTGGTGGTGAGGGTGGCAGAGCCTGGCCCAGGCTGCCCAGGGGGGTTGTGGAGTCTCCTTCTCTGCAGACATTCCAACCCGCCTGGTTCCTGTGTAACCTCATCTGGGTGTTCCTGCTCCATGGGGGGATTGCACTGGATGAGCTTTCCAGGTCCCTTCAACCCCTGACACCCTGGGATTCTGAGGTGAATCCTGGTCAGCTTTGCACTGAGCACCCAGCCAAGCGCTGTTGTTTGTTCCAACATAAAGAGACTTTAAGAGTCCTGGATGAGGCTGAGCTGACACCAGGTCTGACCCAGAGCGGCACCGAGGGCTCAAATTCCAACTCCGACACTGATTCCTCGGTGTGTGAGGTGAACGCCGCTGTGCTGGGCTCACCGCAGGGCTCGGTCTGTTTATTTGTTTTCCTTTATTCCCATATATTTGCATGGCTCAGCGGCAGAATGAGCTCTCCTTGCTGGATTAGCAGCGTCAGCACACACCCCGCTGCACCATCGTCCCCGCCGGGCGCTTGGGCGGCCTCGGGGCCCCCGCGTTCCCCTCCCAGGTCCCTCCCTTCCCTGTTTTCCCCGGGTGGGCTCCACCTGCGTGCAGGACACCGGGTCCTCCTGGCGTTTCTGAGACCCAGCGCTCACAGAGACCCAGAATCCCAGGGGTTGAAGGGACCTGGAAAGCTCATCCAGTGCAATCCCCCCATGGAGCAGGAACACCCAGATGAGGTTACACAGGAACCAGGCGGGTTGGAATGTCTGCAGAGAAGGAGACTCCACAACCCCCTGGGCAGCCTGTTCAGGCTCTGCCACCCTCACCACCAACAAGTTTCTGCTCAGATTTAAGTGGAACCTCCTGTGTTCCAGTTTGCACCCATTGCCCCTCGTCCTATCACTGGTTGTCACCAATGGCTCCATCCTCCTGATACTCCCTCTTTCCATATTGATCCCCAGCAATGAGTCCCCCCTCAGTGTCCTCTTGTCCAGCTCCAGAGCCCCAGCTCCCTCAGCCTTTCCTCACACGGGAGATGCTCCACTCCTTTCATCATCTTTATTGTCCTCCCCGGTGACTCGGCTGCGCTGTTTCTTGTCGCATTTCCAGCCTGGGTGGCATTCCCTGCATTTCAGCATCACGGATCTCTTCCCAGCAGCTTGCGTGCACCCACATTTCCCCCCGGGCGGCTGTCACCGCTGTCCCCACGGTGTGGCAGAGGGGCTTGTTGGATGCAGGCACATTCCAGCCCCTCTGCGTTAAGGATTGGCGCCTGTGCCTTGCCCAGCTGCATAGATGATGTTGAGCAAGGGCCGTGCTCTCCTGGCCTCTCCATGAGCACCCAGGTAGGGGAGGCAGCGCCAGGCGGCCCCACAGCGATGGGGCCACAAGTGTGTTTGTGCAGGAAGCTGCAAATGTCGCAGCTTCCTTCCTCCCACATATAAATAACCCTCGTCCTAAACCCCGCGTCTCTGACTGGAGGGGACGCTGCGCTGAGACGGGGGGTGGTTGGGGACAGCGCTGTCCCCTGGCCCCGCAGGGCAAAGCTGAGCCTGACAGCGTTGAAATCCAGCGCAAGGTTTGGGCTGAGCTCCTGTTGTGTCTTTGCTGATGGTGGTTCAGCAATCAGGAACTTCTGTTTGTGCCTCTTTCCCTGAATGTGTCTTATTCCCATATTGCTGGGACCACCGGGGTTTCTCTCAGCTCCTTGTTCTCTGCATTGTATCGGGCCTTAAGTTTTGTTTGTTTTTTCCTTTTTAAATTGTCTTTTCATGAGCAAATCTGCCTTCCAGCCCAGCCTTGGAGCTCGGCCAGCATTTGCCAAAGGGATTTCCTTCTCCGCAGCACACAGAGAGGCTCCAATTAATGGGCAGGTCTCCTCGAGTAGTCACTCACTGCAAGTGGGTATTGTGGGAGCCTGGCCGTTTTGTCTCAGCGCTTCCAGATCAAGCGAGACGCCGCTTCGGAGCCTCCAGCTCTTCCCTGGAGGTTTATGAGTCAAACTGGGCTCTCGCTGAGCTGCACGAAGCAATTAAACGAATTAATGTCGGGGTGAGCTGTGGCGCTGGTGACAGCAGCTCCTGCGTGGCCCTGACCCTTCGCTGGTGGGGGGAGGCAAAGCAGGTTGTGGGTTTGAGCCGAGGGGACGGAGGTTTTGCTGAGAGTTGGGGTGTTCAGCTGGGGAAGAGAAGCTCTGGGGAGA
This sequence comes from Nesoenas mayeri, assembly GCF_963082525.1. NCBI lineage: Eukaryota > Metazoa > Chordata > Aves > Columbiformes > Columbidae > Nesoenas > Nesoenas mayeri. The sequence continues at coordinate 1,963,706 of NC_137558.1, read as the reverse complement.
CCTTAGTGTGGCCTTTCAGTGCTTAAAAGGGGCCTGAAGAAAGATGGGGACAGACTTTTGAGCAGGGCCTGTTGAGATAGGACAAGGGGTGATGGTTTTAAACTCAAGGAGGTGAGATTTAGACTAGGTTGTCCTTATTAGGATGAAATTGTTGGCCCTGAGGGTGGTGAGAGCCTGGCCCAGGTTGGCCAGAGAGGTGGTGGATGAAGCATCCCTGGAGACATCCCAGGCCAGGCTGGACGGGGTTCTGAGCACCCTGAGCTGCTGAAGATGTCCCTGCTCATGGCATAAGGTGACATTTGAAGGTCCCTTCAACCCAGACCCTTCTATGATTCCCCCACCAGCAGTGCGGTGCAGGGCAGAGCTGCTGCCGAGCCCATCGACGTGCCGTCCAAACCGGTTGGGAATGTTCTCCTCCGCTTATGCAAACGGGTGGTAATTGAGGAGAGGTTCGGCTAATCGTTTGATCTCTCCTCCGCTTCCCTTGGCACGCCGGCCGCATCCTCTCGTGCTGATGTAACCAGCCCCGGTGGGGAAAGACGAGGCGTCCTGTGCCAAGTGGGTGCTCGCTGCTTCCCGGGAGCTCCGGGGCTGCCGCACGGCTCTGCCGCTCTTGGCATCTTGGAAACGAGAGACCTGGAGGAGCTTCTTTTGCTGGATAAAGTGCCAAAGCCTCTCTCCAAAGAAGATCCGTGGTGGCTGAAGGGAGGGAGGTGATGCTGCGGCTCTAGGTGGGACTGTTGCCTCTTGCCCAAAGCCTGGTCCAGGGAGAAGATGGGGCTGGTAAGAGACACCATGTTGTTCCAGTTCAGGCAGAGCGGGGAGATTTCCTTGCCTGGAGATGTGGTCTATAATCCTCATTTGGCTTTGCCCGCAGGCCGTGGCAATATTTAGGGTTTCACGCCGCAAACTCTCACCCTGTGTCCCCAAGGAGAGGACGCGCCAGTGACGTGGGGTTGGAGCCCTTCAGGGGTGCAGTTGCAGGGCTGGAGGAGCGTGGACCCGCTGCGGAGAAAGGCTTTGGGGAGCCCCTGGAGGATCCTCAGCTTCTCCGTCGCCTGACTGGGGACAGCACAGTGTGCTGGTGGCTCTGGGGCAGGGAATCCCAGAATCCCAGAGTGTCAGGGGTTGAAGGGACCTGGAAAGCTCATCCAGTGCAATCCCCCCATGGAGCAGGAACACCCAGATGAGGTTACACAGGAACCAGGCGGGTTGGAATGTCTGCAGAGAAGGAGACTCCACAACCCCCTGGGCAGCCTGGGCCAGGCTCTGCCACCCTCACCACCAACAAGTTTCTTCCCATATTTAAGTGGAACCTCCTGTGTTCCAGTTTGCACCCATTGCCCCTTGTCCTGTCACTGGTTGTCACCAGAAGAGCCTGGCTCCATCCTCCTGACACTCCCCCTTTCCTTATTGAGCCCCAGCAATGAGTCCCCCCTCAGTGTCCTCTTGTCCAGCTCCAGAGCCCCAGCTCCCTCAGCCTTTCCTCACACGGGAGATGCTCCACTCCCTGCAGCATCTTGGTGGCTGCGCTGGACTCTCTGCAGCAGTTCCCTGTCCTGCTGGAACTGAGGGGCCACAACTGGACACAAGATTCCAGGTGTGGTCTCCCCAGGGCAGAGCAGAGGGGCAGGAGAACCTCTCTGACCTACTGACCACCCCCTTCTAACCCACCCCAGGTCCCATTGGCTTCCTGGCCACAAGGGCCCAGTGCTGGCTCATGGTCACCGTGCTGTCCCCAGGACCCCCAGCTCCCTTTCCCCTACGCTGCTCTCTAATAGCTCATTCCCCAGGTGGGCTGTGACCAGGTGAGGGTGGCTGGAAGGGAACGAACCCACCGAGGTGGGCTGCGCACTATGGGGGATGTTTCCCTTCTGGGACGTGATGACTTTTCCCGAATCTCGGGAGTTTCCATGAGCAGAAGCTGCCCACGCTGCTCTGGGGAGCACGAGGTGCCGCCAGGCAGCCTTGGCTTTCCTTCAACGCAGCCCTTTGGTGCTGAATTTCCCTGTTTCAGAGGAAGCGGCGGTTGCTGCGAGGTTTCCTGGGGATACCTTGCCCTCCTCCGCACAGCATCCTCCCCGGGGCTGCTGCTGCTGTTTGGGATGGGGCTGACGACCGGTGAGGGTGGGAGGATGCAACTGCTGCCAGGAAATGACTGCCAGAGCTTTCCAGCTGTACCAGAGCTTTCCAGCTGTGCCAGAGGTGAGGATGGAGCCCACTTGCTGTCCCTTGTGTCCCGGCTGCGGTTGCAGGAGATGAGCTCCTCAGTCCCACCTCCTGCTGCCCACGCTCAAACCGTGTGGCGCGGGGACCTGATCCTTCTGCAGAGAAACCGGTAAAAACACCGTTTATTTACTTAATTGCTTGAGATGCGCACGAGCGCGCACGTACCTGCCCGCGTAGGCGCGGCGGATGGTGCTGGACATCAGGGCACGGCCGGGACAGGGATTCATTTCTTTTCCACCTGAAATGGTTCTATTCCTCATGCTGGGATCATTGGTGAAACCGCAGCCGCCGCGTGGTTCAGTCCTGCCTGTGCCCAGCTCCCTCTGCAGCGTGGTGCCCATGGGTTCCTGTGGATGAATGAGCTCAAATTTGGATTCGAAACCTCTCACTAGGTTTGCAGGGCAGGTTTTGCCTCCGGTTGGGTGCTGCGGGGGATTTCAAAAGGCTTTGGAGGTTAAAAAGCTCAGTGTGAATTTCTTGTCCCCTAGTGGGCTGAAGATGAGCCAGCGTGTGCACAGGTGGCCAAGAGGCCACCAGCATCCTGGCTGGTCCCAGCACTGGTGTGGCCAGCAGGCCCAGGGCAGTGACCGTCCCTGTGCTGGGACCTGGGGAGGCCAAACCGCCAATCCTGGGGGCAGTTTTGGGTCCCTCACGCCAAGAAAGAGCTTGAGGTGCTGGAGCGAGTGGAGAGAAGGGAACGGAGCTGGTGAGGGGCTGGAGCACAATGTGATGGAGCGGCTGAGGGACCTGGGGGGGTTCAGCTGGAGAACAGGAGCTGAGGGGAGACCTTCTGATCTCTGAACTGCCTGAAAGGAGCTTGGAGCATGGAGGGGGTTGGTCTGTGCTCCCAAGTGATAAAACAAGAGGAAACAGCCTCAAGTTGCACCAGGGGAGGTTGAGGTTGGATTTAGGAACAATTTCTTCCCCAAAGGGCTGTTGGGCATTGAACAGGCTGCCCAGGGCAGTGCTGGAGTCACCATCCCTGGAGGGTTGGACAGACGGACTTGAGGTTCTCAGGACATGGGGCAGTGCTGGGGTGGGGAAGGGTTGGACTCCATGATCTTGAGGGGCTTTTCCAACCCAAATGATTCTGTGATTCCCTGGGAGTGAACACATTTGCAAGTTGCTCCGTCTCCTCTCGGAGCCGCACACGAGTATGAAGGAAGGAAGGCCGCAGACCCGGCCGTGCAATGAGGGTCTATTCAACCACCCTCATTTCCACTGGAAACACTTCGATCCTTGAGTTATTTAGTGCTGAAGGGTTCACTGTGCATCGTCCTTCGGCAGTGGAGCTTTCTGCTCCATATGGATGCTATGGGAACGTATAGCGCGGTCCCGCATCTCTGATGATGCAAACACCGATATTGAGGTGAGGGCTGGATCACAGAGCGTTAAAACCATCAGCGATCCAGGTACGAAGCTTTTCCCCCCGTGTCCCCAGAGGGCGGGTTGGCCTGAGGGCACCCAGAGATTTTATAAGTCCCGGAGTCATGAATTTCAACTATAACTACAAACATTTGTGGGGAGAAAATTGCAGGGAGGGCGATTAAATGTCTGACTCAAAGGTCATGAGCCGCAAATAACCAGCGCGAGTAATCGGGGGAAGTATCTCGCCCCGATCTGCTTCCCGAGGCCTGATGTTCATCTCATTTGCAGGCTCCAACAGAGCGTTTTCTGATTTATGGCCTTGAAATACCTCAGTAATGCGCTTTGCTCGCAGGTGGATGTGCGTAGTCTGGGTGGTTTCAGGTGTGTCGCTTTTCATCCTGGTGCATGAGCTGGTTTTGTGATGCAACGGCAACGTTGCCAGCCTTTAATCACCACCCGTCTCCAAGCTGTTCTGCAAATGTGCTGCAGAAGGAAATCTGCAAGAATCGGAGTCGAAAAATACAGTTTTACCGTTGTGGAAGAACTCTCGGGGGTTTTGCATAGAGAAGCATCAGCTTGTTCTTGTTTTGGAGCAGGAATTTGATGTCTGGTAGGGAGGAGAGGGATCCACCCACATCTGGCCAGTTCTTCAAGCCCTTGGAACTCGCAGCGAACGTGCTCCAGAAAGAGTTATCACCGCTTGGCAACCGAGCGCTCCAGCATGACATCTTCCCCGAGCACCATCTGTTCTCAGGGCTCGGGCGGGACGCTGCGGGCGCCCCTCGCTGCAGCCGGGGAACCGGGAGAATGCCCCAAATCCTCCCGTTCTGTGGGGTCCTGCGAGAAACCCCCCCAGGACCGTGGGGACAGGCGGAGGTAGGGAGCACCGGCTCCGGGTCCCCACCATCCCCGAGCAGCGATACCGGGGTGACGCTGCTCTTGTCGTTGTTTTTGCTCATCTTTGAGGGGAGCGCAGCGTTTGGGCCCGTAATGAAACCCCAGGAGCCGGGGGAGGTTACGCGAGGTACCCCGACTCCGGGATTTCCTATTTCTCCAGCTCTGCCTTTGTGATCTTCACGTTATTTCAACATAGTCCTTTTCGTGTGGTTTCTTCTTTAAGTGTTTTTAATTTGAACAAATTCCCTCCAGCTAATTTTTTCTTCCTTGTGCGGCGGCTCTGGAGAAGACCTTTTCCTTTTATTAAAGAGGAATGTTTTTAATCACACGCATTCTTCAACCCGGCTGAACTCTGAACCTTTCACGGCTAATCAACAGAAGATGGGAAACTTGGGTTTTGTTTTGGTTTGTTTTGCTTTAAGGAACTGCCTTTAACTGCTGCTCGGCCTCAGACAAAGCTCGTTGCTGTGTGCGGTGGCCTCACAGGCAGGGATGCAGGCAGGGATGCTGCGGGGATGCAGACAGGGATGCTGCAGGGATGCTATGGGGAACCAGGCAGGGGTGCTGCAGGGATGCTATGGGGATGCAGGCAGGGATGCTGCAGGGATGCTGCAGGGATGCTGCAGGGATGCTATGGGGATGCAGGCAGGGATGCAGGCAGGGATGCAGGCAGGGATGCTGCAGGGATGCTGCAGGGATGCTATGGGGATGCAGGCAGGGATGCTGTGTGGATGCTGCAGGGATGCAGGCAGGGATGCTGCAGGGATGTTACGGGGATGCAGGTAGGGATGCTACAGGGATGCAGGTAGGGATGCTATGAGGATGCAGGCAGGGGTGCTGCAGGGATGCTACGGGGATGCAGACAGGGGTGCTGCAGGGATGCAGACAGGGATGCTGCAGGGATGCTATGGGGATGCAGGTAGGGATGCTGCAGGGATGCAGGCAGGGATGCAGACAGGGATGCTGCAGGGATGCAGGCAAGGATGCAGACAGGGATGCTGCGGGGATGCAGGCAGGGGCACTGCAGGGATGCTATGGGGATGCAGGCAGGGATGCTGCAGGAATGCTACGGGGATGCAGGCAGAGATGCTATGGGGATGCAGGTGGGGATGCAGGCAGGGGTGCTGCAGGGATACAAGCAGGGATGCTGCAGGGATGCTGCAGGGATGCTATGGGGATGCAGGCAGGGATGCTGCAGGAATGCTACGGGGATGCAGGCAGAGATGCTACGGGGATGCAGGTGGGGATGCAGGCAGGGGTGCTGCAGGGATACAAGCAGGGATGCTGCAGGGATGCTATGGGGATGCAGGCAGGGATGCTGCGGGGATGCTACAGGGATAGAGGTAGGGATGCTGCAGGGATGCTGCAGGCTGTGATGCTGCGGGGATGCTCTGCAAGGCGTAGTTCAAACATGACTGATTTGTTCCTTAATCATCTGCCTGCCCTGGTTTGTTTGCTTTTTTGGCTTTATTTGCCTCTTTTCTAAGCGCAGCTCTTTGCTGCCGGCTGATCTCGCCTCTTAAAAAAAAAATCAGGAAATGCCAAAGGAAAGATTTCTCCACTGCTTGTTTTTTTTTTAGGGGGGGTGTCTGTCTGTCTGAAAGCAGCGTGACCGGTGCTTTTGGTGATTTCCCTTTCGGAGAGCAACCAAAGCACCGGATTTACCCTCTCCAGCCTGGGGAACTGGCTCCCACCAGCTCCCACCCTGCCCGAGAGCTCAGCAGGACTCCGAGAGCTGTTTGTCTGTTTGCAAAGTGCCTGTTGCCGTCTGCACACGCGCTCCATGTGTCCCCCACACCTCTCCAGCAAGCGCGCGGGCTCTTGGAGCACTGCGGCTGTTTTCCCCGCGCCGGCAGCCTGGAAAACACCAGGTTGGTGAGCACAGAGCTGGCGCTGGTGCTTGCGATGCCAAAGGCTTTCCCAGGGCACGCCGGGGTGGGACCCTGGGCTGAAGCGTCTTCTCGCCGTGTCACAATCTCCCCTTCTCGCGGAGGAAGGTGCCGCCTGCCTTGGTGCCGGGTGGTTTGCGCTTCGCTTCACCTCCCGCTTCGCTGGCGTTGTGGCGTTTTCCTCCTAGGCAGATTTGGCTGCGTGAGGTGACCCAGAAAAACAACCGACATGATGTTCCTGGTGCTTCTGCTTTGCTGCCGGGACACGTGGTGCGAGTAGGAATCGTCACCCCCTGTCCGGGAGAGGGGCTGATCCTGCCCAAATACCTCCTGGGATCTTCGGGATCATCAGATCAGCTTTGCAATTAGTGATTTGTTTAGCAGAAGGAAGGACGAGAGGGAGGAGGCGTCGTGTCGTGTCTTTGCAGAGAGGATGAGTTTGCTGGGTTTTCATGGCAGGGTCATTGGCAAAGCCATTTGCGCAGCGAGCGCTGCCCTGTCCCAGAGCACTGTTGGTGACACGGTGGCTGTTGGTGACACGGTAGCTGTTGGTGAGACAGGGGCCGCTGGTGACGTGGTGGCTGTTGGTGACATGGGGGCTACTGGTGACGTGGTGGCTGTTGGTGACACAGCTGCTGGTGACGTGGTGGCAGTTGGTAACATGGGGGCCGCTGGTGACACGGTGGCTGCTGGTGGCATGGGGGCTGCTGGTGACACAGGGGCTACTGGTGACGTGGTGGCTGCTGGTGACACTGGCTCCTGGTGACGTGGTCGCTGCTGGTGACATGGTGGCTGCTGATGACATGGTGGCTGCTGTTGGCGTGGTGGCCACTGGTGACGTGGTGGCTGCTGGTGACGTGGTGGCTGCTGGTGACATGGTGGCTGCTGATGACATGGTGGCTGCTGTTGGCGTGGTGGCCACTGGTGACGTGGTGGCTGCTGGTGACGTGGTGGCTGCTGGTGACATGGTGGCTGCTGGTGACACAGTGGATTCTGGTGACATGGTGGCTGCTGGTGACACGGTGGATTCTGGTGACGTGGTGGCTGTTGGTGATGTGGTGGCTGCTGAATCACAGAACCCCAGAATGTCAGGAGTTGGAAGGGCCCTGGAAAGCTCATCCAGTGCAATCCCCCCATGGAGCAGGAACACCCAAAAGAGGTTACACAGTCCCAGCCTGAGCATCCCAGTCCCAGCCTGAGCATCCCAGTCTCAGCCCAGCCATCCCAGTCCATACACCCCAATCCCAGCCTCTCTGTGGCCACATGTCATGGTGCTGGTGGTTTTTATGGGTTCCTCTAGGACCCGGCTGGCTTGGGGAGGGGGACAGCCCCCCAGGAGCCCTCATGGGGCTGTGCTTCTGGCCTTCCTCGGATGAGAGGAAGAGGAGGAGCTGCCGGCCTGGCCGCATGCCCCAGAATCATGTGTGAGCATCGGAGGCTGCAGGGAGTGGGGTTGTGTACTGTAACTCTTGGCGAAGGTCCCGGCATCAACCCCCAAATGAATTCAAGCTGCAGCGGGAGGTCACGGCAGAAACAAACAGCTGCCAGGGCAGGACGGGCTTTGCGAGGGGTCTGGGGGTGCTGGAGCCCGGGCTGGCGCGGGGGGACGTGGAGCATCCCCACAGGTGCCACACGCCCGAGGGGACCCGGCGTGGGGACAGTGGCCGAGGCTCCTGCCCAGGGTTGGGCTGCGCTCCCAGTGCCACCGTCCCCGGCCCGTCCTTGTCCCTCTCCACCCTGGCACTCGGCGTGTGAAGCAGCGTTTCTGAACTCTGAAAAACTGCCCTGAGTTCTGTGGCTTTAGCCCCTGCTAAAGCGACACTAAGTTGGGGCTGGGATGCCCATGTCACCCCATGGCTCTCCAGGCCAGTCCCTGCTCCCCTGGGACCTTCTTTTCATCCCATCTTCCCTCTGTCCCACCTCCTGAACAGCCCCGTTGTGCCAAAACGTCCCCAGCGTCGCAGGGCCCGGCGCGGCGGGGTGCTCCGTGCCACCGCTGCTCTGCGCTGGGGACCGCGGTGGCACCAGGGTCCCCGCTGCCACCACCGCTCTCCCAGCCCTGCTGCTCTAACCACAGGGACACTGGACGGCCTTTTTCCTGGCGCGGGGCGAGCGCCCAAGAGTTGTTTTTCTGGCCGCTCGGCCTCCCCGGCACACGCGTCCCCTCCCACTTCTCGTCTTCCGCTGCTGCGGAGTTTGTTTTTAAAAAGACTTGAACAGATGAGGCAGAGAGATCCCCAGTGCCTGCCCCCTTGGCCCTGCGCCACGGTCCCTGTCACCCCCTCCATCCCCGGGGGAGCCTGCGGTTGCCACCAGGACCTTCTCGCCCCTTTTTGTCCCGGGGAGGTGCTGGAGTTGCCCTGAGGATGCTGCTGGTGGGGTTAACAAGGCGATGGGAGCTCCCCGTGAGCATGACAAGCAGAGGATGGCCGTGACAACCCTGCTCTGGATGCCATCGGCTCCGAGGACGGCGGCTGTGGCTTGGTGGGCTGGTCCCTTCCTCCTCACATCCCCGTTTCCCCTCCAAACGACGCTCCTGCGTGTAAGGAGTCTCAGCATCTCAGAGATGAGATGAGAGATGAGACCCCGCCGTGGTCCCCGCTGCGCTTCCCAGCTCCCGCGGCACCCAGCGGGAGGGTGACGTGTGGCTGGAGGGACCGAGGGCCGGCCGAGCGTCTGCAAGTCCCTGCAGATCAGATCGGCGGCGTCACGCGAAGGAGCTTTGGGCTGGGAGCTGTCAGAAAATCCCTTTTTCCCACCCCGAAATGTGCTCGTTACAGCCTGTCCTTGTCCGGCTGCCAGCGGCCCGGCACGTCCCGTTAGTAGCGCTGCCTTCATCCCCAGGGGCTTTTCTCCCTCCTCCTCTTCGCTGGGAGGTGGGAACACGCAGGAGGTGACAAGCAGGAGGTGACAGCGCAGCTTATCGCTTGTGCGCTTCAGAATCGCTGATGTTGACCTGAGGCCCTTTGGGGAGGTTTTTGATGGGTCCGGTTCCTGCGAGGAGAGAACCAAGCGCTGCAGCCTCTTGGGGACAAATTGTCACCCCCGGGGAGGACATCGGCCTTTTTGGGACCCCCGGCTTTGTGCAGGAGTCAAAGGGCACATAGAAGACTTGGGGGCTTCCTGCTGGGGGGAACTTCACATTTAGACTCTTGTTTGCTCATAAAAACGCAGCTGGAATGTGCTTATGTGCTTTTTTGGTGCCTGATGCTCAAAGGGGCCTGTGGGGCTCATCCTGCCCATCTCGTGGCATCGACTCAGTGACAACGGGGCACAGGAGCTCGGTGGCTTTTGGGCTGCGGCTGTTAATCTCCTTCAATCTCTGTATCACAGCGGGGCAGGCAGGGCGTAGCAATTAGAGCTAATTAGCCAGAGACAAATTAAATCCTGGGCTGTTATCGGTGAGATGGAGAGAGAACGGGCTAAACCCTGCAATGGGGTTTCCTGGGAACATCAGGTGCTTGTCTGAGCTCGGGGCTGTTTCTGTCCTGGAGAATGGAGCTGGTGCAGGGAAGCGTTTGCCATCATCCAGAGGGGATTTTCCCTGCTTGGGACACACGGAATGTGTAAATGCTGTGTAAGTGCTGTGTAAGTGCTGCGTGATGGGGTGGGAGCTGCAGAGATTCCTCCCGCAACACTGCAGCCGTCAGCACACGCTCCCCGATGCCGTTGGGGTTTGAACTGCGCAGGGTGTGGTTCTCCGTCTGTATAACAACATTTGCATTTGGTTCTGGTGGTGGTTTTTTTGGTTTTGTTGTGTTTTTTTCAATTGAAACTGCTTTGGGAAAACAATTCGCTCTCAGGGTGCAGTTGCCTTATACCCCTTGCAGCATCTTGTGCTGAATTTCCTGCCCACCCGCCCGTTCCCACCCTTGGCCGGGCGCCTTTTCTGCAGGTTTGTCTTCTCTTTGTTGGAGCGACCAGCTCTGCTTTGCGTTGGCCCGTGGCACGTGTGGGGTAAATTAAGCCAGGCTTTGTGAGCCGGTTGGTGGAAATAACCCCCCTGCTGCAGCGGGTGCTCCGTGTTGTCGGTGTCGTTGTGGGGATGGGGGACTGCGATTTGCAAAGGGATTCTCAGCCGCGGTGTCAGGGGCAGCACCTCGGAGACGCCCCAAGGGTGTACGGTTTACAGGATGATCACAGAATCACAGAATGGGCTGGGTTGGAAAAGACCTCAGAGACCATCAAGTCCAACCCTTGGTCCAACTCCAGTCCATTGACTAGATCATGGCACTAAGCGCCATGTCCAATCTCAGTTTAAAAACCTCCAGGACGGTGAGTCCAGCACCTCCCTGGGCAGCCATTCCAATGCCTGACCACTCTCTCTGCACAGAATTGCTTTCTAATCTCCAGCCTCAATTTCCCCTGGCAGAGTTGAAGCCCATGGCCCCTTGTCCTATTGCTGATGCCTGGGAGAAGAGCCCAATCCCCACCTGGCTAGAACTGCCCTTCAGGTGGTTCTAGAGAGTGCTGAGCTCAGCTCTAAGCCTCCTCTTCTCCAGACTAAACAAGCCCAGCTTCCTCAGCCTCTCCCCATAGGGCTTGTGCTCAAGTCCCTTCCCCAGTCTTGTTGCTCTTCTCTGGACCCTCCAGCACTTCAATCTCTTTCCTGAGCTGAGGGGCCCAGAACTGCCCACAATACTGCAGGTGTGGCCTCCCCGGTGCAGAGCACAGGGGAAGGATCACTGCCCTGGTCCTGCTGACCACGCTGGTTTGGATACAGGCCAGGATCCCATTGGCCTTCTTGGCCACCTGGGCACACTGTTGGCTCATGTTGAGCTTCCTGTCTATTAGTCCCCCAGGTCCCTTTCTGCCTGGCTGCTCTCCAGCCACTCTGTGCCCAGCCTGGAGCGCTGATGGAGGCAGCTTTCTGCAGGCAGTCAATGGCATGCAGCAAACCCTTCTCAAAAGCAAGGCACCACTTCATTGGGATGCCCCTGAGCCCCATCCTGATGCTTTCCCTCCTTAGCAGGGTGATGTGAGGCAGCCAGGGACTGAACCGTATCCCCCTTTGTGTCTCCACAGCTGCCGTGACCCCGTGCACCTCCCCGCGGGTGCCCCAGACCGTCCCCATGGACCTGCGCATCGGGCAGCGCGTCGTCAAGCCCGGCTCGGACACGGCTTTGCTGGCTCTGAAGCACACGCAGCAGCTGCAGCACCAGCTCTTCCTCGCCAGCCTGCACCAACAGCAAGTGGAGCAGCTCGCCCATCAGCACGTCAGGGTACGAGGGGATCTGCACCCGCTTTTCTAGTGGCTGTGGGGGGTAATGTGCACTTGGAAGAATTCATTTTGCACCCTTAAATCATGTAGCTCATGGTACTGTGCGTCAGGGTTGGCTTTGCCCAAGCTCCCATCTCTGGCAGGGATTAAGAGGCTGGAAATCCCAACACTAAAATAGGTGAATTCCTTCTTTTCCCTGCACACCACTGTCCCTGCCCCATGTCCTGAACCTCATGTCCGTCTGTCCAGCCCTCCAGGGATGGTGACTCCAGCACTGCCCTGGGCAGCCTGTTCAATGCCCAACAGCCCTTTGGGGAAGAAATTGTTCCCCAGATCCAACCTCACTCTCCTTCTCCATCCCCTCACCAGCTCCGTTCCCTTCTCTGAACTCGCTCCAGCTCCTCAAGCTCTTCCTGTCTGGCTTGGATTTCTCTCCTGTCGTTGCTGCTCATCCTTTGTGCCCCTCGGAGGGTCCCGGCTCCATCTGCTCCATGACCCTTGGGTTGCAGAGGATGCGTTTGAACCCCATCTCCTCCGGACTAAAACCCAGCTTGATCCGCTTCTCCCACCCATGTGCTCTGCCCCCGAGCACCAGCCCGGCTCCCAGCGCCTGTCACGGGCTCTACTGTCCCAGTGTCCTTGTCTTGGAGCCCCGGGGGGATCCCACTGGCCTTAGGCCACACCAAGATGCTGCTGCTGCCACAACGCTTGTGTCCTTAGAGCTGGTTGTGCTTCCTGTGAGATGGGATCATCCCTGAGATCTTCATCTCTGGAAAACACCAAAATCCAAACTTTTAGTATAGTGTTTTATTTTTTCCTCTTTTTAGTCAACCCTATTTTTATTTTTCGGTGAATTACAACATGCCCCGGCTACAGATCTGTCAAAACACGCACGAAAGGCAGCAGGTCGAAACAAACTGGTTTGAGTTTTACGATGTCCCTGGGGAGAGTGTCTCTGGAGACAACGATGCGGCCGCTTCGCCGCGATGAAACAACATGTTCTCGTCGACCAGGGCTGCCCATTGGGTTTCCAAAAATGACATAACGGACGTTTCAGACACGCTCCGTCACCGTGTCGTCGTGCGAGGAGGGGTGAGAGGGCTCTGGGTGGTTCTGAGTACCCTGGTGCTGATGTCCCTGTCCCCTCGCAGGTCACCATGGAGTCCCCACACCGCGAAGCTGAACCGGGGCAGCAGGAGCAGGAGCTGCGACAGATCCTCAATAAGGACAAGAGCAAGCGAAGTAAGAGCCTTGCGTGTCTGCTGAGCGCGCGTCACCACCCGAAGAGCCACGTCCCCAAACCAAGGGGACTCGGCTCACACAGGGATGGAGTTTGGGGTGTCAGAAGGTGGTTCTACCCTTAGCCAGCCCAAGCTCTGCCTTCTCTTGGTCTAAAAGTGTGCGACGGTGTCCGCACCACTGAGCAGCTCTGTCCTGCGCATCAAGCTGAGCCGCAGTGTGTGAGCAGCTCGGTGTCCATGGGGACATCTGGTCCCTCTGGGCAGCAAGTGGCACTTAGCAGCTGGCAAGAGATTTTTTGGGGCCTCCTTGGCCTGGCTGGTGTTTGTCCTTTGTCCTTTTGCGCGGGTGGTCACAATAAATCTCTGTGGTCATCTTGGTTTGTGCCCTGTGGCCACCGCGGTGATGCTGCCCGAGCGCATGGTGCTTGTGGCTGGGTGTGGATTTGCCTCCTGAGCTTGGCAGCTCAGGGCTGGAGCCCCGTGGGGTGGGGAGAGGCTTGGAGGTCCCCCCACGCTGGGCAGAAACGTTTGATAACCCGGTCGGGCTGCGATGTCCCTGCGCCATCTAGTGCCAGTCGCTGCTGGAGCTCTCAGGGAGCTCACGGAGCTTTTGGGTGTGCAGGGCCCTGCGTCACCCCCCGAAATGCAGCTACGGTGGGTGTCGATGTGCTGTGTCCGTCCTGGTGTCCCTGAGCCTCCACCTGCCCGGCCAAGCTGAGCTCTGGTGTTTTCCAGTGCTGTCATAGAATCACTTTGATTGGAAAAGCCCCTCAAGCTCATCGAGTCCACCCGTTCCCCACCCCTGTCCCTGCCCCATGTCCTGAGAACCTCATGTCCGTCTGTCCAGCCCTCCAGGGATGGTGACTCCAGCACTGCCCTGGGCAGCCTGTTCAATGCTCCACAGCCCTTTGGGGAAGGAATTGTTCCGAAATCCAACCTCAACCTCCTTCTCCTCCTTCCCCAGCTCCATTCCCTTCTCAGAACCCGCTCCAGCGCCTCAAGCTCTTGTGAGGCACCCAAAACCCCCGTTTCAAAGTCCCTGAGCTCCCCACAGGCTGCTCTGCCGCAGATTGTGGGGCTGACAGGGATAATTTCAGGGCTCAAAACACAGCGCCAGCCCTTTCCGTGCTGTTCCTGAGCAAACAGCTCCTGCCCATGCGATCTGGTTGGCACGGCTGAGCGCAGCAGCCTACCTGCAGCCTCCTTGTGCAATCCGGGAGTTAATGTACAAATTAATCAAGCAGCTTGTGCTCGGAGGCGCTGGATGCTGGCGGAGGAGCACGGAGCATCCCCATTGTAACCGCAGAGCGTTCCTGACGGAGGGGACGGGTGGGGATGTTACGGGGATCACGGGAGGGGACCCCAATGTGAGGTGGGGACCCCACGGGAGGCTCGCAGCAGCCAGACCTCAGCCCGGGGGATTCGCTGCCACATGTTGAACGTTTGTGGTAAGTCTCGAGCTCTTCTGGAAGAGCACAGCTCCATCGGGAGACATGGGAGTCCCCAAACTGTCCCCTGAAGTGTTTGGAGGTGCTTTCTTTTCCTTGCTGTCCCCGTTCTGGGTGAGGGGACAAGCTGTGTGGCGTCTGCTGGATATTCTCAGTGTGTGACACAGAGCCCCAGGGCGCAGTGTCCCTGGAGAGGCTCCCAAGGGATCCTGGGCACCCGTGGGGGGTTTGTCGCTACTGTGTGAGCCCCGTTGTGCTTTCATCGCCCTTCATCCTGCGGGTGTCAGCTCGTAGCTGTGCTGCCTGGCAGAGGAGACGTTCTCCTGCCCCTCTGCTCTGCCCTGGGGAGACCACACCTGGAATCTTGTGTCCAGCTGTGGCCCCTCAGTTCCAGCAGGACAGGGAACTGCTGGAGAGAGTCCAGCGCAGCCACCAAGATGCTGGAGGGAGTGGAGCATCTCCCGTGTGAGGAAAGGCTGAGGGAGCTGGGGCTCTGGAGCTGGACAAGAGGACACTGAGGGGGGACTCATTCCTGGGGATCAAGATGGAAAGGGGCAGTGTCAGGAGGATGGAGCCAGGCTCTGCTGGTGACAACCAGGGACAGGACAAGGGGCAATGGGTACAAACTGGAACACAGGAGGTTCCACTGAAAGATGAGCAGAAAGTTCTTCCTGGTGAGGGTGGCAGAGCCTGGCCCAGGCTGCCCAGGGGGTTGTGGAGTCGCCTCCTCTGCAGACATTCCAACCCGCCTGGTTCCTGTGTAACCTCATCTGGGTGTTCCTGCTCCATGGGGGGATTGCACTGGATGAGCTTTCCAGGTCCTTTCCAACCCCTGACACTCTGGGATTCTGTGAGATCTGCAGCTGGGACTCGCTGGTGATGTGTGGGACAGTGACACTTCCCCGACCCTCTGGGAACCTCCAGTAGTCCCAGCTGACCTTCCTCTCCCTGAGCCAACCCTGACTTTGATCTTCACGGGGTTTTCTTGGTGTCTTTGCGCTCATAGGGGTCTCCAGCCATCCTGGCGTGACTTGTGGAGCCGTGGGGCCACGCTCAGGTCTGCGGGGCCCTTTGCCGTGCTCTGCGCTGGCTCTCAGCTCAGCGTGCTCTGCTGTCTCTGCAGGTGCTGTGGCCAGCACGGTGGTGAAGCAGAAGCTGGCTGAGGTCATCCTGAAGAAGCAGCAGGCAGCTCTGGAGAGGACCAGCAACCCCAACCCTTCGGCCATGCCGTACAGGTAAAACAAGGGCATCCTCCGGTCTGCCCCGAGCAGAAAAGAATCATAGAACCAATTCAGCTGGAAGAGACCCTCAGGATCATCGAGTCCAACCATAATCTCACCCAACTCCAGCACTAAACCATGTCCCTGAGAACCTCATCTAAACACCTTTTAAACCCCTCCAGGGATGGTGACTCCAACACTGCCCTGGGCAGCCTGTGGTGGCTCTTTATCATGAGCAAGATCTTTTCGGTATCTTCTGCTTCCTGGGCCTTAGAGAGACCATTTAGCTCATGTCTGGTGGGGTGAGGTAGCCTGGTTCCATGTCTACAGGAGGCAGATGAATCTCCCCCCACGTTGTTTTCCTTCACTTTGTTGGACTTATCCAACTCAAGACCTAAAAAGCACCATCAGGCTTCTTGTCTTTAGTTCCCAGACAAGGCAGATCCGGATCCCCGTCTGTAGGGGCTTGTGGCAAGGGACAGGACAAACCTTCGTGGCCACAGGCAGAGCGACTGTCCCATGCCAGGGAAAGGCCAGAGGGTGTCACAGGGATGGCCCGTGGTGGAAAGGTCTCTGACAAGGTGGTTTCTCCCCGTAGGACTCCGGAGCCTCTGGACACCGAGGGCCCGTCCCCTCCGGTGCTCAGCACCTTCCTGCCCCCCGTCCCCAGCACTTCTCTTGACCCCCCGGAGCATTTTCCGCTGCGGAAGACGGGTAAGGCCTTGGGGACAACAGCGTCCCCGTCCCACCGCTTTGCCCTCACTGCCCGCTCGCGGGGGACGGCTGGGGCTGGGAAGGGGGCTGTTCTGGCCCCACAAAGCCAGCCCAGCTTTAGCGATATCAACGATGGGGCTGGGACTAACCCCCTGATCTGCTGGCAGCATCCGAGCCCAACCTGAAGGTGCGATGCAAGCCCAGGAAGTGCCTTGACCGACGCAAGAACCCCCTGACGCGGAAGGAGAGCGCTCCCCCCTCGCTGAAGAGGCGGCCGCCCGAGGCCATCGGTGAGGACGGTGACACCAGGGGGGTTGTTGGGGTGACCTTGGGGCCAGGCTGGAGCTGCTCTGGGCTGTCCAGGATCTGTCTGTGGGCCTCAGCACCCCACCAGTGCCCTGCTGTGGGTACAGCCCCTTGTAGGAGCTCCCTGGATGAATGAGGGGGGAATGTTGCTGCGGTTGCATCTTGCTGCTTTTTGGACCTACAAGGCTGGAAGGGACCAAGAACCCTGAGCGAAGGCGGCTGTCCAGGCTTCCTCACTGTGGTTGTTCCTCCCGCCTGGCTCCATCCCCGCTGTGTCATGCAGCCAACGGGCAGTTTGGCCCTTGGGGGGCACTGAGAAGCTTTTAGAGGGAGGAGAGGCTGTGAGGGCTGGGGCTGTGCAGCCCTTCTCTGGGTTCTTGTACCCATCACCTGTATTTTAGGGCCACAGAAATGATACAAGGCTGGAGCAGCTCTGCTGGGAGGAATGGCTGAGAGAGTTGGGGTGTTCAGCAGGGGAAGAGAAGTTTGGGGAGACCTTAGTGTGGCCTTTCAGTGCTTGAAAGAGGCCTGAAGAAAGATGGGGACAGACTTTTGAGCAGGGCCTGTTGAGATAGGACAAGGGGTGATGGTTTTAAACTAAAAGAGGAGAGATTTGGGCTAGGTAATAAGGATAATGTTGGTCCTGAGGGTGGTGAGAGCCTGGCCCAGGTTGGCCAGAGAGGTGGTGGATGAAGCATCCCTGGAGACATCCCAGGCCAGGCTGGACGGGGCTCTGAGCACCCTGAGCTGCTGCAGATGTCCCTGCTCATGGTGGATAAGGTGACATTTGAAGGTCCCTTCAACCCAAATTATTTTATGCTTCTCTGGTTCTCTCCCTTGTGCAGACTCCTCCCCAAGCAGCAGCAGCACCCCCGTGTCCGGCTGCAGCTCCCCCAACGACAGCCTCCCCACCGAGCATGGGGCCCTCCCCACAGCCCCCGGCATGACCCACGAGGTGAGCTCCGACAGCCCTGCACCCAGAGATCGTGTGGTTTGGGGCTTCCTGACCCCCGGGTTGGGTGCTGATCCCCCCCCTCCCACCCTATGCTCAGGGAAATGTAGCACCCGCCCCTGTGCCCCTCCAGCCCCTGCTGCCCTTTGTCCCACTCTCCCTGCATGGTGGGATGTCCTGTCTGGCTCAGCGCTGCTCCTGATGCACTGTCCTCCGTATCAGTGTGAATTTCTTGTCCCCTAGTGGGACAAGAGCCAGTGTGTGCCCAGGTGGCCAAAAAGCCACCAGCATCCTGGCTGGTCCCAGCACTGGTGTGGCCAGCAGGCCCAGGGCAGTGACCGTCCCTGTGCTGGGACCTGGGGAGGCCAAACCGCCAATCCTGGGGGCAGTTTTGGGCCCCTCATGCCAAGAAAGAGCTTGAGGTGCTGGAGCGAGTGGAGAGAAGGGAACGGAGCTGGTGAGGGGCTGGAGCACAATGTGATGGAGCGGCTGAGGGACCTGGGGGGTTCAGCTGGAGAACAGGAGCTGAGGGGAGACCTTCTGATCTCTGAGCTGCCTGAAAGGAGCTTGGAGCATGGAGGGAGTTGGTCTGTGCTCCCAAGTGACAAAACAAGAGGAAACGGCCTCAAGTTGCGCCCGGGGAGGTTGAGGTTGGATTTAGGAACAATTTCTTCCCCAAAGGGCTGTGGGGCATTGAACAGGCTGCCCAGGGCAGTGCTGGAGTCACCATCCCTGGAGGGCTGGACAGACGGACATGAGGTTCTCAGGACATGGGGCAGTGCCAGGGGTGGAGAACGGTTGGACTCGATGATCCTGAGCGTGTCTTCCAACTAAAACGATTCTATGATTCTATGGAAATGATTCTATGTGCTGTCCCCATGGGTCCCCAGTGTCCCTTGCCCCAGCCCAAGTGTTCTCAGGGCAGCTGGGGCTCAGCCACCCTCTCCTGCCCATTTCCTGCCGAGCTCCCCCGGAGCAGGACACTGATGGACTGTGTTTGGTGCAGACACCCCTGGCCCAGCGCCTGATGCTGCAGGAGAGCTCCCTGGCCCAGTTTGCCCTGCAGAGCGCGGCCTCCCTTCCCGCCATCACGCTGGGATTGCCGGCTACCACTAGCGCCAGGGTAGGTAGCCAGGTTGTAGGGAGCCCCAGGACTGGGCAGAGGGTCCCTGTGGGGCAGGGTGAAGCCCTTTCCTTTGGTTCTGGGGTAATGCCGAGCGTGCGCTGGCTCTGAGCATTCACAGCTGCTGCCGTGGGCATGGGGAGGACACGCCGTCCCCTCCCTGTGCTGTGTCACAGCCCATCGCTAACCCCGTCCTCCTCCTCCTCTCTGCAGGGGGAGGCAGATCGCCGGCCCCTCTCCAGCCTGGCGCACCGAGTGCCCGTGCTGAATGGACCCGTCCTCGCGGGCACGCACTCGCCCATGTTCCTGCCGCCTGGCTTGGAGCAGCACGAGGCCGGGAGCCCTTTGTCCCCCCGGCTCCAGCCCGTCATCATCCTCGAGCCCTCGGTCACCCACGCTCCGCTGGTGGCAGGTAAGTGTCGAGCCCAGGAACATGACATTTCAGCACTGGCTCAGAGCTTTGCTTTATCCATTGCCTTCCCGTGAGCTGGAGCTGAGGGAGTAGCTTTGTCCCATGTAACAAGTGACAGGACAAGAGGAAACGGCCTCAAGTTGCGCCAGGGGAGGTTGAGGTTGGATCTGGGGAGCAATTTCTTCCCAAAGGGCTGTTGGGCATTGAACAGGCTGCCCAGGGCAGTGCTGGAGTCACCATCCCTGGAGGGTTGGACAGACAGAGATGAGGTTCTCAGGACATGGGGCAGGGACAGGGGTGGGGAACGGTTGGACTCGATGATCTTGAGCGTCTCTTCCCTCTGGAGGTGCCTCTGGAGATCCCCCAGTCCAACCTCTGCTAACTCAGGGTCACCGGAGCAGATCACACAGGGTCATGTCCAGGCGGGTTTGAATGTCCCCAGAGGAGGAGACTCCACACCCGCTCTGGGCAGCTTGTTCCAGGGCTCTGGCACCTCAAAGTACGAAAAAAATCCACTTTGACTGTAGCTGGAAGAGAATTGGCTACTTCATGCTCATTCCTGGCTCCATCTCTCCCTGCTCTGTGACACCAATAGAGGATGAAGCTGAGCAGGGGCTGAGATGACTGAGGTCAGGCAGATCCTGTCCCCAGAGCCCCGTGGGCTGTGTGATGCCAAAGCAATAGGGACAGAAGGATGTGAGCCATAAAGACATAGCCCACCCATCCTACCCTGCCAGATATTGGGCTCTGGGGCTGGATCACGGTCATTTCTGGGGCTGTCAGGAGACGGTCTGTGCGGGTGCAACCAGTGGCTGCTTGCGTGGTGTGGACCGAGAACTGTGCAGGGTGTCACGTCTGCCCAGCGGACAATGCCACCCCTCACCTGTCCCTCCTGTCCCCTCCAGTGCCAGGTCTGGGGACCGTCCCCTTCTCCTTCGCCCCCTCGCTCATCTCGGCAGAGCGCTTGTCGCTCCCGGGCCACCACAAACCCCTGGGCAGGACCCGCTCGGAGCCGCTGCCCCAGAACCCCAAGGCCATCCAGCAGCAACTGGTGTACCAGCAGCATCACACCCAATTCCTGGAGCGGCTCAAGCAGCAGACGCATCTGGGCAAGGTAAGTCATGGGCACCCAGAATCAGGATGTGAGGCTGCGGGTGACAGATGCTGCAAGGGCGCAGGGTGACGTCCCTCCTGCTGGTGGCAAGTCCCAGATGTCCATGGCCAAGCCACATGAGATGCTGCCTCACCAGACCTGCAGCAGCAATCTGCTCCGCTTCCTTGGCTCCCGCATCCCTTGTGCTCCTTCCCCGAGATGTCCCACCACCCCCATGACCCTCTCAGCCCGTCCTGTCTCCTGCCACCTCCCTCCGCTCATTTGTGACCCCTCCGGCCGCAGCGCATGGCTAAATCCAGCGAGAAGCCCCGTCTGCGGCAGATCCCGTCCTCGGAGGACATGGAGGCCGAGGGGGCGCTCCCGGAGGCCGGGGCTGAGAGCAGCGACTCGGCGAGGACACGCGTGGAGCCGCCACGGCCGGGGAGCGGCGTGAAGGAGCCCGAGAGGACGCAGAAGCTGATGCAGCCTCAGGAGGAGCTTGTGCTGCAGCAGGTACCGAGGGCTGCAGAGCCTGGGGAGGATGCGGGCTGCCAGTTGGAGCTGCCCTGTCCCTTCTGGCCACAAGGAGCCGGCATGTGCCCAGGTGGCCAAAATGGCCAAGGACAAGAGCTGCAGCCACTCCTGCTGTCAGCAAGGCTGGGCATCATCCCCAGATTGATGGATATCGTCCCCAGATTGCTGGATATCGTCCCCAGATTGCTGGATATCATCCCCCAATTGCTGATTATCATCCCCAAATTGCTGGGTATCATCCCCACATTGCTGGGAGCAATCCCAACATTGCTGGGAGCATCCCCACATTGCTGGTTATCATTCCCAAATTGCTAGATATCATCCCCCAATTGCTGCATATCATCTCCAAATTGCTGGGTACCAGCCCCAAATTGCTGGGAGCATCCCCAGATAGATGGATATCCTCCTGAGATTCCTGGATATCATCTCCAAATTGCTGGGTACCATCCCCAAATTGCTGGGAGCATCCCCAGATAGATGGATATCATCCTGAGCTTGCTGGATATCATCTCAAAATTGCTGGATGCCATCCCCAGATTTCTAGATATCATCCCCACATTGCTGGACATCATCCCTCAGTTGCTGGATATCATCTCCAAATTGCTGGGTACCATCCCCACATTGCTGGATATCACCCTCCAGTTGCTGGATACTGTCCCCAAATTGCTGGATACTGTCCCCACATTGCTGGGCCAATAGTGGGGCTGCACAGCACTGCGGGACCAAACCAGCAGAGAGCAGCAGATGCTCCATGACGCATCGCAGCTCCTCCAAACCCCCTCCCAGCCCCCCAGCACGGAGGAGGCTGTCGAATCCGGACCCTGGGAGGGTGCCCAGCACAGGGGTCCCTTCCCCGGGCCGGGGGATGCTGCTCTGGTGCCTTCATCCACGTGCTCATCCTCACCTCTCTCCATCAGGCCTATCTCTGGGATTCCTACCAGCGTGTGCAGCAGCAGCTCCTCAAGCGACAGCCCTTGGCCGACCCCCCCATGGTCCCCACCATCCACGTGGGGCACAGACCCCTCTCCAGGGCCCAGTCATCTCCTGCCACCGCCACCATCTCCCTTCCTGCCCAGGACACGGCCTCCAAGACGCTTTCCCTGCCCGTGCAGGAGCAGCCAGCCAAGCAGCACTTCACCACAGGTACGGTCCTTCGTGTGGGACTGTCACAGCTGGGCTGGGGACAAGAGCTGGGCGGGAGGTGACAATGCCCAGGGGCAGCTTAGCATCAGTCTCAGTCACTCCTGGACTGATAAATGCTTGGGAGTGCTCTGGTTGGATGCAAAAAGAGCAGAGCGAGCCATGAGGAGCCCTTCTCCTTATCTAAGGTGGCTTTTCCAAGAGGATTTGCCCATCTGACCCCTTGGCTGCCATCCTGGTCCAGTGATGCTGGCGAGGTTCATCTCTCTTACATATCCATGGGAGGTCGGGACAGAGGCTCCTGTGGTTTGAGGAAGGCGTTTCAGTCCAACCAAATCATTCCAGATGTTAAAAGTCTCAGCCAGCCCCTGAAAAGGAGCTGAATTAGGGTCAGAAGTGTCAAGCGCTGGGTGTCCGGTCCTGTCTCGGCCCAGCAGGTCTCTGTGTGCGTTGCAGGGCTGGTTTACGACTCGGTGATGCTCAAACACCAGTGCTCGTGCGGCGACAACAGCAATCACCCGGAGCACGCGGGCAGGATCCAGAGCATCTGGTCGCGGCTGCAGGAGCGGGGGCTGCGCAGCCAGTGCGAAGTGAGTGGGGGATGCTGGGGCGGGCAGATCTCATGGTGCGATGGGGAATCCTGCTCCCACCTCCATCCCTCTTCTCAGTCTCATTATCCAGAGGGCTTGGACTTGTCCTTTGCTGGCAGTGCTAAGTCGGAGTATGCTGATCCGACCATCTCCAGCTTGGGATGGCAGCTGGAAGCTGCTCCAGTGGCAGATGAGAGTATCACAGGAGGGTTTGGGTTGAAGGGACCTTCAAATGTCACCTTAACCCCCCTTGCCATGAGCAGGGACATCTTCAGCAGCTCAGGGTGCTCAGAGCCCCGTCCAGCCTGGCCTGGGATGTCTCCAGGGATGCTTCATCCACCACCTCTCTGGCCAACCTGGGCCAGGCTCTCACCACCCTCAGGGCCAACAATTCCTTCCTCATGTCCAGCCTGAATGGTTAAACACAGGGGTGCAGGGAGAGGAGGGACCCTGCTGAAACAGGGTGGGGTTTTGTCAGCTGAGGGAACACCAGTCAGTCTGTTAGAAACCTTGCCCTGTGCTGACTGGGCTGACTGGTCCACATAGGGACCAGGTAGGAATGTGATGCTGCAGTTTCCTGCTTGATCTCTGCCTGAACATGAGGGACCCTCAAGTTCAAACCCAATGCAAGAAGTAGGTTCCTCAAGTTCAAACCCAATGCAAGAAGTAGGGTCTTCAAACCTAGTGCAAGAAGTAGGGTCCTCAAGTTCAAACCTAGTGCAAGAAGTAGGGTCCTCAAGTTCAAACCCAATGCAAGAAGTAGGGTCCTCAAGTTCAAACCCAATGCAAGAAGTAGGGTCCTCAAATTCAAACCCAGTGCAAGAAGTAGGGTCTTCAAACCTAGTGCAAGAAGTAGGGTCCTCAAGTTCAAACCTAGTGCAAGAAGTAGGGTCCTCAAGTTCAAACCCAATGCAAGAAGTAGGGTGCTCAAGTTCAAACCTAGTGCAAGAAGTAGGGTCCTCAAGTTCAAACCCAATGCAAGAAGTAGGGTCCTCAAGTTCAAACCCAATGCAAGAAGTAGGGTCCTCAAGTTCAAACCCAATGCAAGAAGTAGGGTCCTCAAGTTCAAACTCAGTGCAAGAAGTAGGGTCCTCAAGTTCAAACCCAATGCAAGAAGTAGGGTCCTCAAGTTCAAACCCAGTGCAAGAAGTAGGGTCCTCAAGTTCAAACCCAATGCAAGAAGTAGGGTCCTCAAGTTCAAACCCAGTGCAAGAATGGGGTGCTCAGCCTTACAGCTGCCTCCGTGGCTGTGGTGACACATGGCGTGGCTGTGCTGGTACATGGGGACGTGCCACATCCACCCAGGGAGGCCGAGGGTGGCAGAGCAGCTCAGTCACAGCCCCTCTGTGCCGCAGTGTCTGCGGGGACGCAAAGCCACCCTGGAAGAGCTGCAGTGCGTCCACACCGAGCGCCACGTCTTCCTCTACGGCACCAACCCCCTCAACCGCCTCAAACTGGACAACGGGAAGCTGGCGGGTGAGTCCCCAACTGTGTCCTCACCTCTGCATATCCCTGCCCGCACACCCACACCGG
This sequence comes from Nesoenas mayeri, assembly GCF_963082525.1. Lineage (NCBI taxonomy): Eukaryota > Metazoa > Chordata > Aves > Columbiformes > Columbidae > Nesoenas > Nesoenas mayeri. The sequence goes on along the minus strand of NC_137558.1, from coordinate 1,939,796 downwards.
GTCCTGGGGCACCCTCAGCCCTGGGGACCCCTGCAAGTAGCTCTCTGGGGACTGGATTGGCCAAACCTCCCTCCTGGTACCGCTGTGAGCTCCCCTGTCCCACCATCCCCACGTTCTCAGCTCCGTCTCCTCTCTTCACAGGGATCCTGTCGCAGCGGATGTTCGTCATGCTGTCCTGCGGAGGGGTGGGGGTAAGTGCTCCAGCTCTGCTTTGGCTGGTTTCATAGAATCTAGAATCACAGAGTAGTTTGGGTTGAAGGGACCTTCAACTGTCACCTTATCAACCCCCTGTCCCATGAGCAGGGACATCTTCAGCAGCTCAGGGTGCTCAGAGCCCTGTCCAGCCTGGCCTGGGGTGTCTCCAGGGATGGTTCATCCACCACCTCTGAGCATCTCTGGTTTTGGACGGGCTTGTTCTTTCTGAACCCTCGTGGGTTTGAGTGGAGAAGGAGCTCCCGAAGCCTGTGCTTGGGCAGGCTGAGGTGGGGACACTCCATCTGCGGGCAAGATGTCCTTGTACCAGAGCTTCCCCCTGTCCTCGGGACAGTCCTGAGCATCACACCCCTGAAAGAGGGTCACAGAATCACAGAGTGGTTGGGGTTGGAAGGGAGATCTCTGGAGATCATCCAGGATCCTTCGTGCCTCCTTATTCCAGGGGACCCAGCACCCAAAGCCCATCACAGCGATTTCTAACAGCCCGAGGTGTTAGAGGGGGCACCACGGCTGGCAGAAGCCGTGGTCCCTATTAAGGGAGGGCAGCGGTGTCACAGGGACAGCATCTCACCACCTCCATGCAGACACGTCCGTGGCCTCTCCTTTCCCAGCTTGCAGCTCTGGTTTCTCTCCATTCACTGCGTTCTCCTCTTCTCCTCTCTCCCCTGTCTCTGTCCTTCTCTCTCTCTTGCAGGACGGGTCTCACTCCATTGCCTTCCTGCTGCCTCTTCTGGTTCTTCTCCTCTCCTTGCCCCCGCTGCTGGGCACCAGCTCTTCTCAGCCCCGTTTGCATCTACTTTCCCCGCTCTGCTCCCCCTCCCTGCCCTCCTCTGGCCCGCGCCCCGAAGGCTGGGGGGGGTCCGGAGCTGCCCCAACCATGGGCTTTGACTTTGGCTCACACACACGGACTTGATCAGAAGAGACTTGAGTTTTCCGGCTCTGGCTCGGCCCTTGACGTGATCCTGATCAAACCAAGATGTTGGGTTAAACAATAAAATAAGATAAAGAAGGTAATGAGCGTTTTCGCACTCACTCCTTCCAGCCCCCCGGGTGCAGGGGGAGATGCTCCATGTGGGGCTGGGGCTGACGGACGAGCTGCCGGGGAACTCGCCCCGTTGCGCGTGAGGTGGCCCACGGTGCCCTGGATGGGACTTCAGCCCCCAGCCCCAAACATGGGCCACATGGCGAGACGTCCTGTGCCCCGTCCCCGTGTGACTGGTCCCCTTGCTCGTAGGTGGACAGCGATACCATCTGGAACGAGCTGCACTCCTCCAACGCTGCGCGCTGGGCCGCCGGCAGCGTCACCGAGCTGGCCTTCAAGGTGGCCACCAGGGAGCTGAAGGTAGGGTACCAAAACCACAGCAAGAGAAAACGGGGGGAAAAGTAGAGATAGACAACTCGGCAGGAAAAACCTGGGCAGAATACACATCATAACTTTGTGTTCTAAATACAGATTTCCAGTTCTTTTCAGCGCAACTGGTCACGCAGCCTTTCCAGAGGTGAAGTCTCTGCTTCACTTATTACCAATAACATAATAAAACCAACAAACCAAGGAATGCGAGGAGAAAACAGATAATGCGACGCTACTTTCTAAGCAGACTTTTCCCATCGTTCACGGATCAGAAAGCAAAAACAAAGCATAGAAAAACTACACATACTAATACAGCAGATTTCATATATTACTACAAACCTCAGTGTATTGAAGAAACATGCATATTCGTTTTAAAAAATGGGTGTGTATACACACACAATTAGAGATATATATATATATATACATATATACACACACATACATATATATATACACACATACATATATATATACACACACATACATATATATATACACACACATACATATATGTATCTCTCCATATAGTGGCAGCAGTGGAATTTGTGTACCAGTTTACATGGGTATTATTTGTGTAAAAGTATATACGTATTTGATCTTGTTATTCAATATACGACCTCTGGATAGTCAATGAGACACTCAAGTACACCTGCACGTACCTGCTGATCCCTCTGTGAGCTCACCTGTTGTATTATTCAGCACTTGAGAGGCTATGGCCTCTTAAAGGGGACCCCCCTGCTTCACCCGGGGACAGCAGCTCTGATCACTCCCCTTCTCTTCTGTCCCCAGAACGGTTTTGCTGTGGTGCGGCCACCCGGACATCACGCGGATCCTTCCACTGCCATGTAAGGGCCCTTCCTGAGCTGCGGGCTCTGAAAACCCCCAAAAAGCAGTTTATTGCCTTAAAATCACTGATTGCTCCAGACTGACCTCCCCAGGACCCACCGCTGTCTGGGCCGAAGGGAGATGGGAGGACATGGGTTGGGTGGCAGGGCTGTGAGCCCCAAGGGCTCTAACCGCTCCCTCTTTGCAGGGGATTCTGCTTCTTTAACTCGGTGGCCATCGCTGCCAGGCAGCTGCAGCAGAAAGGGAAGCTCGGCAAGATCCTCATCGTGGACTGGGTGAGTTCCCCGGCTCCTCCCCGCTCTGCTTTGGAGCTGGATGGGGAGCAGCAAACCCGCCTTTGGGCTGGGACCCCCCCGGCTGTCAGGATGGGGGAGCAGGAGCAGATCCTGGGACGGGTGACCCTGGAGCAGGGGAGAGATCCGGCTGCATTCAGCTCCCTTAGGCTGTTAAATCACCCAGAAACTGTAAGACTGTTGGGAGGGAGTGTTGACCTGCTGGATGGCAGGAGGCTCTGCAGAGGGATCTGGAGAGACTGGAACAATGGGCTGATTCCAATGGGATGAAGTTCAACAAGGGCAAGTGTCGGGTGCTGCACTTTGGTCACAACAGCCCCCTGCAGCGCTCCAGGCTGGGCACAGAGTGGCTGCAGAGCAGCCAGGCAGAAAGGGACCTGGGGGACTAATGGACAGGAAGCTCAACACGAGCCAACAGTGTGCCCAGGTGGCCAAGAAGGCCAATGGGATCCTGGCCTGTATCCAAACCAGCGTGGTCAGCAGGACCAGGGCAGTGATCCTTCCCCTGTGCTCTGCACTGGGGAGGCCACACCTGCAGTATTGTGGGCAGTTCTGGGCCCCTCAGCTCAGGAAAGAGATTGAGGTGCTGGAGGGTCCAGAGAAGAGCAACAAGACTGGGGAAGGGACTTGAGCACAAGCCCTATGGGGAGAGGCTGAGGGAGCTGGGCTTGTTTAGTCTGGAGAAGAGGAGGCTTAGAGCTGAGCTCAGCACTCTCTAGAACTACCTGAAGGGCAGTTCTAGCCAGGTGGGGATTGGTCTCTTCTCCCAGGCATCAGCAATAGGACAAGGGGCCATGGGCTTCAACTCTGCCAGGGGAAATTGAGGCTGGAGATTAGAAAGCAATTCTGTGCAGAGAGAGTGGTCAGGCATTGGAATGGCTGCCCAGGGAGGTGCTGGACTCACCGTCCTGGAGGTTTTTAAACTGAGATTGGCCATGGTGCTTAGTGCCATGATCTAGTCAATGGACTGGAGTTGGACCAAGGGTTGGACAGGATGGTTTCTGAGGGCTCTTCCAACCCAGTCCATTCTGTGATTCTGTGATTCTGTGAAAACAGAGCGTTTTCCCAATTTCTCTCCCTCCAGGACGTTCACCACGGCAACGGGACTCAGCAGATCTTCTACAGAGACCCCGACGTTCTCTACATCTCTTTGCATCGTCACGATGATGGCAACTTCTTCCCCGGCAGCGGGGCCGCCGACGAGGTACAAAGACAGGCTGCGAGGTCCACGGGGACACCGGGTGACGGTGACAGAGCAGGGCACAAACCTTTGAGCAGCGGCTGAGGTTGTGTTGGTGCCTTGTGGGCTCATTTCCCATCGATGCCCCATCCTGTCTGGTTCACCCCCTCGCTGCAGAGCCCGCGGGGATGGTGACCGATGGCTGTGAGGTCTGGGAAGTGTCAGGACATCCCCGTGTTGTCCCTAAACGAGGTTCTTTACCCAGCATGCACGCTAATTCTGCACACGGAGATGCTGACTTTATTATAGAGTTGTCCGAGTCTGGATGCCGCATCAAACCAGCATCTCGGTGATACCAAAGTCTCGATCATTTATACAAAATCCAATCAGTATATACCCGCCCTCAGGGCAGTTCTGTATGGCTGGTCGGTTACAGTATTTGCATACAAGGTATATAACATTGGTTTTACTGCACAAGCTCAGTGAGTAGGGGTCTTCTGGAGGCAGGCAGCCTTTAGCAAGGAGCTGTGTTTTGCTATTAAAATGATTAATTCATTAAATCAAATGTAAAAATTGAAATTTTATTAAAAAATAAAGAGTAAAGTTGACTGCAGGTCAAGCACATCCACAAAATTTGGCACCAATCACTAGATAATCAACAGTCCGCGGTTGACTTCTCAATTCTGGGATAGGTTTTGTTCTACGATTGAAAGGTCGTTACTCCCAGACATCTCATCTGTTATTAGGCTGATATTAACTCTCTGGTAGGGCTCATGCTCGGGGCTTTCGGCCCATTTAGCAACACCCACAGCTCCTCAGCTTTGCAAACCCCAGGGGTCCCGCGGCACCGGGCAGGGGGTCGAGGACACTCAGTGCTCCCTCCCCAGAGCCCGGCAGCGATAGAGCCGCTCCAGCCACTGTCCCGGTGTCCCCGTGGGTCACATCCAGCCTCTCACCGCTGTCCTGGATCTCTCACAGGTTGGTTCTGGCCCTGGTGAGGGATTTAATGTCAACGTAGCCTGGACCGGAGGGCTCGACCCCCCCATGGGTGACCCGGAGTATCTGGCTGCTTTCAGGTACTGTTCCTCGTGTTCCTGCCCGTCTCCTCTTTCTCTCGGTGTCAGGCCGAGCCAGCACGTAAAACCTCTTATTTCTCGCCCCTGCAGGACGGTGGTGATGCCGATCGCACACGAATTCTCGCCCGATGTGGTGCTGGTGTCGGCCGGCTTTGACGCAGCTGACGGTCACCCCCCGCCCCTGGGCGGCTACAAAGTCTCTGCTAAATGTAAGGAGGTGGAACCAGCACTGGTGGCTCAGGGGGGGTCGTTCCCACCGCCCACCCACACTGATACCATGGTGTAGGGGTGGCAGATACCCAGGGAGCCGAGGAGGATCATAGGATCATGGAATCATGGAGTAGTTTGGGTTGAAGGGACCTTCAAATGTCACCTTATCCACCATGAGCAGGGACATCTGCAGCAGCTCAGGGTGCTCAGAGCCCTGTCCAGCCTGGCCTGGGGTGTCTCCAGGGATGCTTCAGACACCACCTCTCTGGCCAACCTGGGCCAGGCTCTCACCACCCTCAGGGCCTTTTATTCAGCCTGAATCTCCCTCTTTTCGTTTAAAACCATCTCCCCTTGTCCCATCACGAGATCTTTGGGGTTGTACCAGCAGCAAGTGCCGAGGCCCCAGCGTTTTGGGCAGGGAGGGTGACAACCGTCCTTTGGGCTTTCCCCCTCCAGGCTTTGGCTACATGACGAAGCAGCTGATGAGTCTGGCTGGTGGAGCCGTTGTCCTCGCGCTGGAAGGTGGCCATGACCTTACGGCCATCTGCGACGCATCCGAGGCCTGCGTGTCGGCCTTGCTGGGAAACGAGGTGAGCGCTGGGGCCAGCGGGTGGCGGCCGCGGGGCTGTAGCGGTGCTGTGAGCCAGGCCCTGGGCACAGCTCCCTCCTGCTGACCCCCGCTGTCCTCCTTCGGCAGCTGGAGCCTCTCCCAGAAGAAAGCATGAGGCAGAAACCCAACCCCAACGCCGTGCGCTCCTTGGAAACGGTGATCCAGGTCCAGAGTGAGTGTCTCAGCGCTGGGGGCTCTGTTAAGTAGAATTAGAGAATCAGAATCATTTTGGTTGGGAAAGACCCTCAGGCTCATGGAGTCCAACCACCCCACCCCAGCACTGCCCCATGTCCTGAGAACCTCATGTCCGTCTGTCCAGCCCTCCAGGGATGGTGACTCCAGCACTGCCCTGGGCAGCCTGTTCAATGCCCCACAGCCCTTTGGGGAAGAAATTGTTCCCAGATCCAACCTCAACCTCCCCTGGCGCAACTTGAGGCCGTTTCCTCTGCTCCTGGCGCTTGTTCCTGGGGAGCAGAGCCCGACCCCCCCTGGCTCCAAGCTCCTTTCAGGCAGTTCAGAGATCAGAAGCTCTCCCCTCAGCTCCTGTTCTCCACACTAAACATGAAAGGGCCACGTGTTGGCATTTTCTTCCCTCTCCAATAATCCCCATGACTTCCATGGGGACATCTGGCATTCAGGACCCCACTGGAGCCCTTCTTCATCCTCCTCCTCAGGGGAGGGTGATACCCATGTGTGCATTCACTGCCAGGGAAGCCTGGAGACCTGGGACGATCTCTATCCTGGCAGCTCCCAAGTTTTTCTTCTCCTGCAGGTAAATACTGGGTGGCCGTGCAGCGCTTTGCTTCCAAGCTGGGCTGCTCCTTCCTGGAGGCTCAGCACCACGAGGCAGAAGAGGTGGAGACAGTCACAGCCTTGGCCTCCCTCTCGGTGGCCGTGATGGTGGAGAAAAGGTGATGCTGTCCATCATAGAATCATAGAAGGGTTTGGGTTGAAGGGACCTTCAAATGTAACCTTATGCCATGAGCAGGGACATCTTCAGCAGCTCAGGGTGCTCAGAGCCCCGTCCAGCCTGGCCTGGGATGTCTCCAGGGATGCTTCATCCACCACCTCTCTGGGCACCTCTCATTGATCCTGGGAGTTCGAGCGCCCTGTTTGCTGGGTGCCAGGAGGGTGGCAGCAAAGAAAGGCCGTGTCACAGCCGGATGAGCTCCTGGGAGGTCAGGACAGGCCTGGCTTAAGCAGGTCTAGAGGTGTGGGAGATAGAATTACAGAATCATTTTGATTGGAAAAGCCCCTCAAGCTCATCAAGTCCAACCGTTAACCCAACCTTGGTACTGCTCCATGTCCTGAGAACCCCATGTCCGTCTGTCTAACCCTCCAGGGATGGTGACTCCAGCACTGCCCTGGGCAGCCTGTTCAATGCCCCACAGCCCTTTGGGGAAGAAATCACCCCAAATTTCCAACCTCAACCTCCCCTGGTGCAATGTAGGTCTCAATGGAGCAGGAAGCACTGGGAGGCTCCTTGTGTAGGTGCTGGACTTTGCTTTGATGCTGAGGGGACACATTGTGTCCCACAGGTCTCCTCCCCCTCTCATGTGTTGTATTTCCCCATTTCAGGCCACAGGACGAGCCGATGGAAGAAGAGGAGCCCATGAACCAGTGACGAGCAGTGATTCTCTGCTCCGCTGCTTCCAGGACACGGCTGGACTCTGCTGAGCCCAGCGCTCGCTCTTCATCCCTGGCTTCCCATTTGCCACGTCATCCTCACTCCCCGAGTCACGGTCCTGAAACGGCCGGACCAGAGCTGCCACCTCTGCAGGTCTCCCAGCGGGGACGTTCCTGCGGCCACCTGCAAGGTGTCCTCCTGCTCAGGACCGATGGAGAACCATGAACTCCTCTGCACAGCGTGGCTGCGCAAACCCAGCCCGTGCCTGCCATCAGTCCCCAACGGGCGGGACCTCACACCCCTTTGGGGACACACGGGAGAGGCCTCTGCACCCCTCGACCTGCTCTTCTCCTGGGACCTTCCTCACCTGGGGAAGGTGGTGGGTGTTGGGATGGACATTGCAGGCGGTTCAAGCCACCCAGAGCTCCTCGCCAGCCTTTGAGCAGCAGTTTTGCCTGGGGGGGACACTCTGTGTCTTGTGTCCTGCCTCCCCTTCCTCTGGTGGGACACAAAGTGACATGGGCTGTGACCTCGTTGTGCACGAGGAAGGTTCGGATTGTTGTGACCGGTGCCCACAGCCGGGGAAGAGCGAGTGCTGGAGCGTCCGCAGCGCCCAGGATGGCACCCGGGGGACGTCCGAACCACTGACCCTGGTGCGGGGCTCTGATTTGCACTATACACACTTGCCGTGCGCTAACGTGAACCGTCGCGCTCGTCGTCCCGTGGGGACATCGGGGACAAGCGCCTCTTCGCGTGGACTTACCGAGGTGCCTTGAGTCCTTTCGCCACCCGCTGCCCTGAGGATCTGGATGGTGTCGACCCCTGTGATCCCCAAAGCAGGGACGCCCCAGCTGTCTTCCAGCCCCCCATCCTGCAGCTGCACCCCCAGCACCCCAACAGGCTCCTCTTCTCTATCAGAGCTCAAATGGAGTCCCGTCACCCTCAGATTTGGGACACCCCAGCGCCTGTCTTGGGCCACCCTGGGGTGACAGCGGCAGAGTGAACCCCCCCAAAATGAGGTGTCCCTCTCGATTTGCCTTTGTCCCATCTCACACTGCATCGTGTGGCTCGTTGCTCCACGAGCCCGTCCCCGTGTCGCCCCATGAGGACACGTCCCCGCCGGGGTGTCGCAGTGCGGGGCTTTGGGGACAGCTGGGCTGGGGAGGAGGGGACAGACGGGGCGCTGGGCCCTGGGGGTCGGGGGGTGGCCGAGTCGCTGCCGCAGGCACAGGGGGGAGATTTTGTAAAAAAATGAATAAAAAATATCAAAGAAGGAGAAATCAAAAGAAAAAAGGACGGACCTTGGAAGAATGAACCATTTCTGTGGCTCCCAGCGCCCAGGGGGACACAGGGACCGGGGAGGGCGCGGGATCCTTTGTGAGCGGGTGACACCACCGTAGCCCCCGTGGCTTCGCCCTCGCACCCAGGGCTGGGGCAGCCGCGCTTGTCCTGTGCTGCGGTGGGGACCCTGCAGGAGGGGGTGTCACACTGCGGTGGGACAGCCTGGGCAGGAAGGGGTTAAAAGGCCCCCCACCCCCCCCCCCCCGCCCCCAAACCTCTTATCCAGAGCCTGACTTGGAGGGTGCTGTCCCCTCCTGTGGCTCTATCCCTCTATCCTGTGGGTGTCCCCCACCCAGGGTGGGCTCTGGGGTGGTGGGACAGACCCGTCACCAAGGGGCACTGGGGTGTTTCTGGTGTCCCCAAACCGGCGCCGGTCACCACCCCTTCCCCAGTGCCCACCCCTGCAGCCCCTGTCCCCCCGTCCCTCTGCCTCAGTTTCCCTCCCCAGCCCAGTCCCAACCCCAGCCCAGTTCTCCCAGTGGGTTGGTGCCATTCAGGAGCTGTGCTGGCGCAAAGGAGCCCAAAGCTCCATGTTTGTGCCTCAGTTTCCCTCTGGGTGACCGTGGGAGCTGTTATTGCCTTAAATCAGGGGAAATGCCCCCAAAAATACTTATTTCCTCACATAACTTCTTCAGCATTTAACATTTTCAGGTTTCCTCTGGGCAAGATACCAAAGGTAAAAAAAACCCAACATTGTGATTAATTAAGCTCATTAATGGAAGGGCTGGCCCATCCCAGCCTGGCTGGGAGCTCCCTGATGAGCATCACCCAATCTGGGCTGGTGGCCCCAATATCCCCACCCTGCACCCCCCGTGTGGTGGGTCACCCAACCTGAATCCCCAGGCAGCCCCTTGGCTCCCCTGTGTCACCCCCCCTGTGGCCAATGTCCCCAACAGCTCCCAGGATGTGCCACTTGCAGCTTCAACCCTGGAGATGGAACCAAATGCTACGTTGGTGAGACGTGGGTGTTCGTGACATAATTGGGGTTTGTTCTAGCAAAAATGATGTGTTTGCTTGCAAGGGTCCCCCCCTCCCTGGGGAGGGTGACACCTCTTTGTCCACAGGTCCCCCACAAACACTCATTTTAATGGAATATGCCCAGTGGGGCGGCTGGAGGAGGTGATGGGGTCCCCATGGGTGCAGGGATGGGTGGGGGTGTCACTTCGTGGGTGCTCCCCCAGCATCTGGGTTAGAGCACAAGTGTGATGGAGCGGCTGAGGGACTTGGGGGGTTCAGCTGGAGAACAGGAGCTGAGGGGAGACCTTCTGATCTCTGAACTGCCTGAAAGGAGCTTGGAGCATGGAGGGGGTTGGTCTGTGCTCCCAAGTGATAAAACAAGAGGAAACGGCCTCAAGTTGCACCAGGGGAGGTTGAGGTTGGATTTAGGAACAATTTCTTCCCCAAAGGGCTGTGGGGCATTGAACAGGCTGCCCAGGGCAGTGCTGGAGTCACCATCCCTGGAGGGCTGGACAGACGGACATGAGGTTCTCAAGACAACCCAAGCCCAGTTGGGTTAATAGTTGGACTCAAAGGTCTTTTCCAACCAAAATGGTTCTATGGAGGGAGGAACCTCACCAAGCTCTGAAGAGCAGAACATCAGGCACATTGTCCCACCATGATCATCTCCAGCTCCAGGAGCTCTCGCCGCAGCCGTCCCTGCGTCCATCCCCAAACGTCCCAACTGAGCACCCTCCATTTGGGAAATGGAGACCAGGACCCCACAAACAGGCACCGGGACCCCAAACATCACTCGCTTGTCCCAGCTGATGGTGAAGGTTGTTGGGGTGGCAGGAAAAGCCACGTGGCATCATGGCCGAGGGACACCCAGTGTCATGTTGGGGGTCTGGCCTTCAGGATGGGGTTTGCTGAGGGTTTACTGCAAAACCCATGGAGGTTTGAAGGGCCAGAACATCTCTATATCCATCCCTCCTTGCCCCAAACACCATTCCTCCAAAATTCACTGTGTCTGTGATAATAGTAACAATTATCATGACTGTGAGAGTCAAAAAGCCCTTGGTTCAAACCATTGTTCCTCCCTCAGGGCTGACATTTCACTCATTTTTATATAAATCAATATAAATACATAGATAGATAGATAGATGATAGATAGATAGATAAAGATTCAACCAAATATTACTTTAAAATAATTTTTAAAAATATACTTAAAAAAAAATAGCATTGGAAACCTGACCCTAGAAAGAGGCATTTTCTCTTTATTTTTAAAGCACATTTTATTTTTTTGGAAGGAAATTAGTGTTTCTAAAGGAGGTTTAATTACTGATGCGGTTCACGAATCCCTCTGCAACCCCTTTTTGAACAGAACCTTTATTTGGCTTAGCACATTCAGATCTTTTTCCAGGCTGTGCTCAGCTCCCCAGAGCATGAAATCCACTTCTGGTATAGATAATAATTGAGGATTTTATATGAAAATGTAGCCTGAGCCTTGCTGCCGCTTCTCGTTGGATTCTCCGGTGTCTAATTAAGCCTGAGCACTAATTGAAACTCAGCTGTTGAGTCACTTATAACACTTCTCTCCCACGCGGGTCGTTTTCGGTTGCGCGCTGTCGCAGCCTCGCTTATAGGGACTTCCCCCCCCCGCTTTCTGTGCTGTAATAAGCAAAAATACCTGATTCTCCACCCAATTTGAATAGAACCCTCGGAGCGGCGGCGCCGATGGCGGGCGCGGGGTGGATGGGTGGCAGCAGCATTTCCTTGGGAAACAAATGGATGGAACACTGGAAAACTCCCCGTTGGCTTTATTGGGATTGTCCGGACACCCCGACATCCCTTTGTCACCCCCCAGTATCCTCCCAACTCCTTCTCACCCCCGAAAGAACTTGAATCCCCCTGGAATTACCCCAAACTGCCCCATTCTCGCGGGCTCTGCGTAACGTCTCCAGCCTTATTTTCTAATGATTTCAAAGTTCTTCCAACAGCGAGGCTGCTTTTCAACATGTCCATGCGGTACAAGCGAGTAGGGGGTGTCGTGTGCCACAGGGCTCATTGGGGGGTTCATCAGCCCCCCAAAACCAGCTCTGCCCGCCAGGCAGCAGCTCCAACATTCAGCGTCATCGCGGTGCGGAGCTCCGGGGCTTGATAAAGCAAAACGGTGCTGGGGTCTGTGCTCCATGCTCGGCCGGACCCTCGGGCGCCGCGTCGCCACGTCCCTGGGGAGCTCTGGGGGGCAGCAGGGACCAGGGAGGGCTCGAGTTGTCCCCATCGTCCCAGCGGGACGTGTCCTGCCTGTCCTGGCGTCGGGCAGTGGAGGGATGCACAGAGGATTGAGCCCACCGAGATGGGGACGTTGGCCACCAAGATGGGGACGTTGGCCACCAAGATGGGGACGTTGGCCACTGAGATGGGGACATCGGCCACTGAGATGGGGACATCGCCTTCCCCGCAGGCTGGGGAAGGGGGTGGCTGATACCAGAGTAGATAACTCAACTATTTCTTACCTACAAGTCAAAAATAAATTACTCCTTAAAGCATTTCACAGGCAGCATCCAAGCAAGCTGGTTCCGAGCAAAACCACCTGGGTCCTGGTTCGGGTCCTGGTTTGGGTCCTGGTTCGGGTCCTGGTTTCGGTCCCTCTGCCCCAGTCCTGGGGTTTGAGGGGTCAGAGCAGCCCCGGGCGAGGGAACGAGAGGGGACAGATGGGGCTGGTTCTCTCCTGCTGGCCGGGGCGCCTGCTGCTGTTTTCGGGTGCTGGAGGAGCGCGGGGTGGCCGGGCCGGTGCCGCGGAGCTGCTGCGCGTTTCCGTCGAGGCAGAGGCGACCTGAGGGGACACAGAAGGGTCAGCCCTGTTGCCGAGTCACCCACGGTTTGGCTCATCCCAAAACTGTGCAAAATCCGGCGCTCGAGCGGGAAGCCAGCGGGGGCCGAGCCGCATTGGGTTTCTGGCTCCTGAGCCTTCGTGCTTCGCATTCGCAGACTTCCCCGCAGCCGCAGGGATGTGCTCATGGGGAAACATCCCCACACCTGAGCCCGAGACTGTAAGCATTCAAAAAATCACAGCTTTTTACCCAAATATGCTGTTCTAGGAGCAGAGTGAGCATGGAGAAGGGAAACAGCCGAACGGCTCATCCCTTTTCCTCCCCGTGGGGAGGACGGCGTCACCCCGCCGTGAGCGGCTCCCGCTGCAGCCCGGTGGATGACACTGTCCCCTGGGCCGGTGACACTGGAGGGGACCCCACGGTGCTGCTGGGCGCCTGCAGCCACCACCGGACACCAACATGGAGCCGGGAATGTGGCCGGTGAACCAGAGGAGCAGGAGAAGCCAAGACACAGCCTGACCCCGACGGGTGAGGTTGGAATCGGCGCCGGCAGCTCTTGAGGCACCGGGCACGGGGGGAGCTGAGCTTGGTGGGGCAATGGCTTCATTTTGCCATCCCTGGGCTTCCTCCCCACCACCCCCAGCTCTCTGGTTTTATTCCACCCCCCCGCTTTGCCTCCTGCTGTTCCAGCCCTTCCTTGCGCAATCACAGAGAATTTAACTCTCCGGAGAGGAGCCTGGAGAGGAATAAATCACAAACCCTCTGGTAGTTCGCTCTGGGCACGGCTGCGGTAACACAGACGGGCCGGCAGGAAGGGGCAGAGAGAGCAAAAACCCCCCAAACCCGACACATCCCATCGCTGAACCTTCGGGATCATGGTCCGAAAGGTCTGTGATGGGTGTTGTGCACATCCCAGTGCTCAAGGGCACGGCGGGCAGCCAAAAAGGCTGATGCCCACCCTGCCAAGCACTGGGGTGCAAGAAACAACCACGAGCATCTCAACCCAGCTCGTATATAACTTAATAATCTCCCCTTGCCCCACGGCACAGCCACGTCTCAAATCAACAAGGTTTAACACCAAATAATGCGCTCACGGTGTGATTTTGGAGGTTGCAGAGGAGACCAGCCCTGCTCTGAGTGTGCGGAGCTCGGGGACGGACATTCACGGGGACCCAACTGCGGAGCCGGGGGACACATTGGGGGGAGCCCGTCCCCAGCGCCCCGGCTGCGACCACCCTTCCTCTCCACATCGCGTTAACACCCTCATCTCCACGCACATACAGCCCTATAAAAGGAAATCAAAGCAAAGTCCATCTCATTAACGCATCCCCTTCGTTCCCCCTCGGACCCCAGGTGCCTTCCCCTGATACTCCGCAATGAAATCCGGGCTCGTTTCGTTCCTCTGGGCTGAGCGAGGGCAGCTGAGACCCAGCGAGCCCGTCCCCTCGCGGGGATCGTAGACCGGGAGACATTTTAATGCTCCTGAGGGCTGGCTGTGTCATTTTATCTCTGTTTTAACTAATCCTGAGTAATACTGAGCGCCTGCCTTGCTGTGATATACAGGAGCCTGGTCCCCCCGGCAGGGTCGGGGGTGAGTTCTTCTGTCTTTAATAGGAAAGTGGAAGTTTTTGCTAGAAAAAAGGTTTTTCAATGGTGAAATGATTGGCAGCCCCATCTCCTCTTTGACGGGTCCTTGTGCTGGATGCTCTCCTGCCAAGGGACGTGGAGGGGGATGGCGGGACAGCCCGCGGCTCTCCAGCTCCAGGCTGGAACCGTATAGAGCAGCTCAGGGACATCACGGTGATGCCACCGCTCAGGGGTCCCTCGGCAGCCCCGACACCGTGGGGGCTGGTGGCGGTGGGACCGAGCACCCCCAGCCCTGTCTGGTCACGGAATCGTTTTGGGTGGAAAAGCCCCTCAAGCTCACAGTCCAACCGTCCCCACCCCAGCACTGCCCCATGTCCTGAGAACCTCACGTCCGTCTGTCCAACCCTCCAGGGATGGTGACTCCAGCACTGCCCTGGGCAGCCTGTTCAATGCCCCACAGCCCTTTGGGGAAGAAATTGTTCCCAAAATCCAACTTCAACCTCCCCTGGTGGAACTTGAGGCCGTTTCCTCTTGTTTTATCACTTGGGAGCACAGACCAACCCCCTCCATGCTCCAAGCTCCTTTCAGGCAGTTCAGAGATCAGAAGGTCTCCCCTCAGCTCCTGTTCTCCTGGAGCTGGTGAATGAGCTCAGCCCTGGGATTTTGGGGGCTGTCCCGCATCCCTCATCCAGGGCAGCTCCTCCTGCTCTGGGGCACCAAAGCTGGAGCCTTAAAGACCCCAAATATCTCCTCTCCTACCTGTCTGCCTTGCAGAGGCTGCGGCAAACGCTACAGCAGCTCTGTGCTTTTTGGAGAACACGGAGCCGCCTTTGGAGGAAACTTCTGGCCTCTAAACCGGAGCAAATCCCATCAGCATCCCACCGGAACGCACGGATGGGAGCGGGGCTGGCACGTAACATCACCCCTGAGCCCAATGGGAGGAAGAGAAATCGCCTAGGCACAAATTTCCCAGGATTTGGGCAACTCGTCATCATTCTGGGAGCTCAAACCAAAAGCAAAAGCAAGGTGGTTGCTGCCAAATCCCCGCCCTGCTGCCACCCAGCCTGGGGGCCCAGGGCCACCTTGGCCAGTTTAACCAGTGAATGGACCCACTTCTTGCTGCTTTTAAAGGACCGACCCGGGACAGGAATGTGCTTTCATGCCAGGATGCACGGGGAACGCAGCTTTTTGAAGCGGATGATGCTTTATACGCATTTTTCTGAGCAGATCTGAATAGGGAAGGGAGCTCCCCCAAGCTCCTTTAGTACCCGGTGCTTTAATACGTTGCAGTGACACGTATTGATAAATAAAGGAAAATGAAACATCCACCCGACAAAGCAGACTCCAAGCAAGAGTCCCCAAAGGGAAGATTATCCAAGGTCTTTCAGGAGAGACAATTAAGTGAGGGCAACGCGAGAAAGACGATAAATCCAGGGAGACAAATGAAGGGCAAGGAAAATCACCCCTTACAACTCCACCAGGCTTTTCCCCCCAGCGCTTCCAGCCTCATTTTCTCCTCCAGCAGGAAAAGAAACCATCTTAATGCGCTCAAGACTCCGCTGCAAAACCATGAGCTTGGAAGACTTCAAACGTTATTTCTCTCGCCCGAGGGCTCAGTCCCTCTTTCCCCGGATGATGTCTCCTGGTTAACAAGGGCATATCCACATCCAG
The DNA here is from genome assembly GCF_963082525.1 of Nesoenas mayeri. NCBI lineage: Eukaryota > Metazoa > Chordata > Aves > Columbiformes > Columbidae > Nesoenas > Nesoenas mayeri. The sequence continues at coordinate 1,924,018 of NC_137558.1, read as the reverse complement.
CTATTCCAGTGCCCTTTGATATTTAATAGGCTGGGTTCCAGTGCAGACCAGTACGGCGGCGCTCGCAGCAGCCATTAGCTGCTTTACATTATAAAATTACAGTCCCACTGGGTTAATTCACTTACGGGAAAGAGAAACGCAGCCTTTCCAGCCCCAGCATCGCTTCCCCTGTGGTTATTCCCACTTTTAGGCCTTTGCTTAGCAAATCCTCCTCCTGACACTTCCCTGCCTAAGTGGGAGTTGCTAATTGGTACCCGAATACCGCTGTGGGTCGACACAAAGCAGATTAATATCTATTCAGCTGGAGGATGCTGTGCCTCAAGGCAAGTACCGGAGCTGCTCGGGGTGAATATTAACCAGCATACGGAGAGCATCGTGTTCACAGGACACGAGGGGTTTTACACGGGGGCTTTTTCATCTAGCAGAGAGGTCTTTAAGATCACTAAGGGTCTTTAACTCCTCTGTTTTATCACAGGAACATAATTCCTGCCAAGCACTCAGCTTAAATAAACAGGTCCACATGTCAATGGCTGGATGTGGAGCTGCGCATCAGCCCACACACGCAACCGGGACCCGACACGTGTGTGGGGGCGATGGGGAGGAGGCTCAGGAACCCTAAACCTTCTCCACGGCAAAAATGGCTTTAGTGCGGCTTTAATGAAGTGCACAGCTCGTCAGCACAGCACAACACTGGAGCTCTTCAGAACCGTCCACCCGAGAAACCCACGTTCCTGCTGGGCTGTTCTCACCTCCCCTGCAAACCCCAGAGCGGGGCAGAGCCGTGCCGAGCAGCCCCTGGCTTTTGGGAGCGGGCACGGAGCATCCCGTATCCCAAAACCCAGGATCACCCAGCTGCAATGCCCAGGGGAGGACGAGGGAGGTGATGGGGGGACACGGACGCTTGCTCTGCCTGGGGGGCTCCGCATCCCGGCTGCTTCTTGGCCTCTCCAAGTGGCCAAACGTGTCCCTGTGTCTGTCCCCAAGGGGAAGGTGACCCAGCAGCCCCAAGCCACAGCAAAAGGGCCATAATCCTGCTCCCGACTAGGACAGGCCTGCAGTTTTAAACCACCAGGTCTGCCCCAAATAATTGAGATCTGTACATGGGTTTACTGGCCGCTTTCCTGGAGGTTAGAAGAGATCTCAGCAAGGCTTGTAGGAAAATGAGAGGTTAAATGTGGCTTATACTTAAATGAGGCTTATACTTAAATGAAATCCCCCTGGGAGCTGGTTGGCACTGGCTGCACCTACATCTACAGATCTGGCCTGAAATTCAGGGCAAAGCTCAAAGCTTTGGGGTCAGTGGTGCTCGGAAAGGGGACACTGGCCACAGCAAAGGGTCCCCCCATGCCTGGGCATCTCCTGGGCCACTTTGCAGAATGAAGTACCATTTATTTTGTCTCAGAAAGGCACTTTCCTCCCTTTCCTTCTCCCTCTGGTCTTTCAGAATGTAAGACCAGGGTGGAGAGCAGATATTATTTGTTTTTTCACACTCTGCTTTTGCCCCGAGCAGCTGTGATGAGGTGGGGACCGGTGGGGTCATGTTGGGCTGCAGCATCGCACCAGTCCCTGCCCAGGCTGGGGTCAGCGTGGCTTAAATCAGGGTCTTGCACTCCCTCAGCAGTTCTCATCACAGGGTCTAGGGTCCCTTGTGTTATAAATGATGCTGCACCCGGGTCCGTACACGGAATCGGGGCTGCAGTAAGACTGCTCAGGAGGAGAAATGGGGCGCAAGGAGGGTGCTATGGGGCTGACCCCGACAGCTCACAGAAAACAACAAGAAAAAGGTCTTTCCACCACTAATGGTGCAAGAATAATCAGAGTGCCGTTGGTTTCTTCGGAGGAGCCAGGGGTCTCTCACACTGACACCGGAGCAGATACAAGGAAAGTCAGAAGCCCTGAACCTGTTTAGGGGACAATGGGGACACTCAGGGGCTAGACTGGCCTCCCATGAAGTGTTCCCAAAGTCCACAGCTTGGGAACATCCTCCAGAGCTTTCTGCTCCTGCTAGCGGGCTGCAGGAAATGTTAGGACATAGCTGAGCCTTCTCTCCCTGTCCCAAATTTCTCCCAGCCCAATAGGACCCAAACCACTGAAAACAGGATTGAACCCTCTCTCAGCAGCTTTGCTGGTGGTTAGAAGGATGCTCAGGTGGTGGCTGGGTGGTGCTGAGCACATCAAACACGGGGTGCACACAAACCTCACTGCCCCAGCATCTTTGCTCAGTGTTTTATTCCCTGCAGCGTCGGAGGCCGACAGATCCAAAGGGATCACTGATCCCAACTCATCTGCAGTGCTTTAGGGGAGGAACAGGAGGAAACTGGGCAGGATGGGGGTCCTGGGCCACCCAACAGCTTTGGGGAACAGCTGCCGGTGTCACCGGGTGACAAGGACAAGGCTGGGCTCTTCGCATGGGGGGAGCAGCAGCAGCCGCCCTGGTCTCGCTCGTGTGGTTTTGACACCTCGGTGACCCAAACACATTCAGGAGGGTGTCTGCTGATTTATGTCCCCTCCTGGCTTACCATGGGAGGATAAATCAGCTCTTTAAGCCCTGATTTTAAACCTTTCACTAGCCTGCCCTGGACCAGACCCCACTAAATGAGATCAGTCGCTTTAGGGCTCCATTTCTCAACCCCCTGCAATGTCCCACCAGCCCCAGCGAGGTTGGGAATCGCCACCTCCTCCAACCGCCAGCGTCTGGGGTTCGTTAAAGCAAATCATTTGCATGTGGAGAATGAGGAGGGGGCGGCTGCTGTGCATTTCCCCCCGAGGAAAAAGCTGGGGAGATGCGTAAAGGATGCAGGAGCGAGGGAGGTGTCGGCGATACGTACCCTGGCTCAGTGGGATGCGGACATGGACCAAGCCCCTTCCATCCTCCAGACGGAGAAGGCGTAGCTGAGCCTCTCGTGGGCCAGGTAGTTGCAGCTGGTGATCTTGTGGTCCAGCTCATCGCTCTGCAGGACCTGGTACAGGAAGTCTATGTAGCGGGCGGCCAGCTTGAGGGTCTGGATCTTGCTCAGCTTGTCGGAGGGCAGCGTGGGGATGATCTTCCGCAGCTCGGCGAAGGCGTCGTTGAGCGACTGGGTCCGCTGGCGCTCCCGCACGTTGGCGATCACCCGCTGCGTGTGCATGTCCTCAAAGGACGGGGGAACAGGGCTGCGCTTGCTCCGCTTGCCCTGCGGCGAGGGGACGCCGCACTCCTCGGCCGGCTTGTGCCCCTGGCCGCGCTTGCGGTGACATTTCTTGTGCAGCCGCTCGCCTTCCTCCTCGCTGGTGACCAGGCTGCCTTCCGGGGAATCCGGGCACATGTTTTCCTCTTTCATCTTCTTGTCACCTTGCGGGCGAAGGGCTCTGGGGTGTCACGAGATGCACCGGCCACAGCGCATCGGCGAGGTGGCCTGGGGAGCAGCTCCGGAGGTGCAGCCTGGAGCATCCACCCTCCAGCCTCCCCAACCTCCCAAGCCTCGCCGAGCCCTCCAAGGAGCTCGGTTGGCTTTTCCTTTGGGTTACAGAGAGGAGGGCATTCGGATAACTTTGGGGAAGGGCTCTTGCTGATAGGTCAAGGAGCCCCGTGGGCGGACCAGGCGCAGACCAATGCAGCCGTGCAAGGTAACGCAAACATCAGTGGAGCTTATGGGTTCCAGATTTCCTCCCTCCTCCACCGACACCCCCAAGCCCTCCGGCACAGATTCCCCTGCCTGTTGCCCGGATGGCAGGGGACATCGCCTATGCTAACGTAGCACCCGCCATGCAGTTCAGGGAAGGCTTTTATGATTTACAGTCTTTATTTTAAATTTTCTTTTTCTCTTTTAAGCCCAGTTGACCCTGCAAAACCAGCCAGAAATATTTGCTTGCCCAGTTTGCAATAGGCGGCTTTTATCTTTGAGAGATTCAAATGGAAATGTGGAGCAATGGATGTTTTAGTGAGCCATACGGGTGCTCTCTGAGTCCAGAGGAAGAGGCAACAGCAATAGCCATCCATACTGCTCTTGAGCAATGGCATAATTCAAAATGAGCTTGAGTTTGTATCCCTCCCTCCATCCATCCCTCCATCCATCCCTCCATCCATCCCTCCATCTATCCCTCCATCCATCCCTCCATCTATCCCTCCATCCATCCCTCCATCTATCCCTCCATCCATCCCTCCATCCATCCATCCCTCCATCCATCCAACCCTCCACATTTCTGGCAGTCTACAATAGCCCTTACTATACAGATGGAAGCCAATAGTCATGCGCCATCATATTCCTCTCAAAAAAATATGGCAGCTACTGCAGATCAAGAGGGAGGAACAGGCCCAGACTCTTCCATGCTGGATCCATGGCCAGTCCTATGCCTGATTTCCCAGGAAATCCAGCACTACGAGCAGCATTGCTTCCTTACACCGCTCCTGAGCTTGCCTACAAATAGAAAAAATACACTTCAGAGTAATAAATCCAGGAATGCTGGGAGAGCTGCACCCTCTTCTAGCCAGGGTTGAAGGTCTAGATTCAGGCTGCCATGCCATAAAATATTCTGCACAAGTCCGTCATTATATTAGATAGTTTCCAACCTTAGTATGACACCAGTAGAATCAACACATGGAGCTGGAGTCAATTAGCGACCCATCATTTCCCCATGCCCAACCTCCTGCTCCCCCAAAAGTCCTGCACCTTTGGGAACCCCTGTAGCCTTCTCATCTCCTGCCTGTGCCCTCTCTGCCCCTCCAAGGTGTTTCTTCTCCATCACCTCTTAGAATAATTTTGTTCTAAGAGACCCTCATGCTTATCAAGTCCAACCATTCACCCAACACTAGCACTGCCCCATGTCCTGAGAACCTCATGTCCATCTGTCCAACCCTCCAGGGATGGTGACTCCAGCACTGCCCTGGGCAGCCTGTTCAATGCCCCACAGCCCTTTGGGGAAGGAATTATTACCAAGATCCAACTCAACCTCCCCATCTTGACCTTGTCCAGGCTGCATCTGCTCATCACACTCTTGCTCCATGCTCTTGGTCATCAGGAGCTCTCACCCTGAGTCTCTCTGGGGGGACATCAAAGTCCTGGCATGATGCTCCTTGGTGATATTAGCACCCATCTCTTACTAAAATCTTGTTTTGTTGTTCTGTCTTATAATGAGAGCACAAAGGGGTATTATAGGAACAATGTAGTATAGAACAATATCAGTAATTCATCAAAATAATTAAAACAATATCAATAAAACATAAATTCTAGAGTTGACACATGCCTGTCTCTGTGCAGATATTTTTAAAATTACCTCATTTTTATAACACATAGCAAGTTTCCATCTGTAATATATTTTACTATCAGAAATGCATAAGGTACTACAGAGTTCTCCGGCTCAGCATGACCAGAAGACTGCAGAAGAACATCCTTCAAACAGCAACGACTTATTTTTCTTGGTCTTGCTGCATCTAACAAATTAATAGTCTCATCTTGTCAGTATTATCTCCACCCTGAATAACCTCAGTCTTCTCTTGAATCTGTTTGAGAAGCTCTGACCCTTTCCCTACAGCGTGGAGGAGGATGGATGGATGGATGGATGGATGGATGGATGGATGGATGGATGGATGGATAGATGGATGGAGGGATGGATGGATGGATGGACGGATGGACGGATGGTTGGATGGAAGGATGGATGGATGGATGGATGGATGGATGGATGGATGGAAGGAAGGAAGGGTGGATGGATGGATGGATGGATGGATGGATGGATGGACGGATGGATGATCAATGGCCTCTCTCCTCTTTGGAGTGTGACTGAATAAGAACAAGCAATTTGGCCAACATGGCTCAAGCAAACTACACTTATTTCCAGTAGAAAAACCTCAATTCAAGCTCAGCTATGAGTTATTCTTCATAAACGCACTCCATAGACCTGCCCGGCCTTGCTGACCCGTGTGTCCCGTTGTCCATCAGCGCTCACAGCAAAACCCTTCCCAACCCATTTGGCCCCCTAATTACAATCCCCCAGGCACTGCTTTTCCCTCGAGAGGTGGTACAGGCACTTTTCTCTATTTTAAGGAAATGTGTGTTTTCACATTTTTCAACTCATCTCTCTCAAACATCTTTCACACCACATGGGGACCCAAGTGAGTTGTCAACCTCAAAGAGCCATGGCCTGGGGACACCTGAGCTACACAGGACAATGATGGTCCCGCACCTCAAATCCTGATGTTAAATTAAGCTGGATCTTGGGAACAATTTCTTCCCAAAGGGCTGTTGGGCATTGAACAGGCTGCCCAGGGCAGTGCTGGAGTCACCATCTCTGGAGGGTTGGACAGACGGACATGAGGTTCTCAGGACATGGGGCAGGGACAGGGGTGGTGAACGGTTGGACTCGATGATCTTGAGGGGCTTTTCCAACCAAAATGATTCTCTGATTCTATGATTTTGGACACGACAAGGCTTTGTCTCAGCCCCATCCTCCCAAGGATCAACTTGCCAGAGCTGGCAGTAGCCACAGATGGGAACGAACAGCAAATCGATCTGTGAAAAACACCCAATATTGCTTAAAGAAACAAAAAATGCTCAGAAACAGGTTGATATTCAGATGCAGGATGGAGCCTGGTGGCTTCGCCCCTTCTCCTCGCCGAAGTCGGCAGGACGTCGGCTCAACACGTTACTCACACGCGAGCGTTGTCAAGACAGCGACTAATATCAGATGTTCGTAATGCTGAAAGACAATAGATCACAGGAGCCTGGGAAAGCGAGAGAAAACAAAGGGCGAGGAAAAATATCCCCCAGGGAGGGCTGGATTTAGGCAAGACCCAGCATCCTCTGATCCCGCGCTTGGGGAGCAGCTCAGCCCTACCAAGGGCTGGGTAGCTGCCAGTTAACACCAGCTGAGGCACGGGCTGGGGCCTGGGGGTTATTTTTACTTTATTTTTATTGTTTTCCTTTTTTTAAAAAAAAAGAAAAGTTTAATTTAATTTCACTGGCGAATGGTTTTGGCCAAAGGGAGTGAGGTTTGGTATTGTTGCTGATATCCTTGAGCAAAAGGAGAAACACAATGAGCTTTGATCTGCAGGAAGGATCAGCGAAGCAACCCCGATTGCTTTTTTTACCCAGATTTGGATGTTTAGTGGTGAGAGTATTTTTTTCCTTAAACATTTCAACTTGTTCTTTCAGTGAGTGTATTTTTTTTTTGAAGAATATTAATATAAACTTCTCATGGAAAGGTCACGAGTCACCACACTGGTTTCAATAACTTTGCTTTTCCAGCTAGCTGGGGGTTTTATAGTCCTCGTTTTGACAGATCAGTGAAAAATTCAGACCTTAAATATGTGGAGAATAAAATAAAAGCCTAGTGAGAAGCCACCAGATGGAAGATTTGAATTCCCACCATATCCCTGCCCCTCTGCCCACCTTCTCTCCTCCCATCCATCTTTCTTGAACAGCTTATTTTTCAGTTTTCATAGGAAATTTCTCCCTTGCTGGGTTGTCCTCAGCAGATCTGAGCCTGGAAGATGGTTTGTAGGGCTCCTGAGGGGGCACTTTGCACTTTGGAAAAAAAGGAAAGGTGAAAGAAAGCAAGCAAGGGCACTACAAACCAAGCGTGGGAGGAGATGGAGGGAGGAGGAAGTCCACAGCCTGGAAAAACAGGGCTGAGGCACATCAGAGAGACTGTGGGACCTCAAATGGAAGATCTTTCATGGGGTTGAGGTGGGAGCCAAGGTTTATTTAGAAAGGGGTCCCCTCAAAGCCATGTCCTTTGGTGGGCTGGAAGCTCCTCTTGGTCAGCCTGAGCCTGTTTCTGAGCCTCACACCGCTTGGAGATGCTCTTCACCAGCCTTTGGTTCTGGATGTGTCCACCCCCTCTGCCACCTGTTCCTGCTCATAGCAGGGGTTGGGTTAGATGGATCTTCTGCTTCTGAAGGTCCCTTCCAACCCAAACTATTCTACGATCTGCTCGGCTGTAAAACCAGCCAAGCCCTTTCAGTCTTCTCCACAACCAGGTCTCCAAAACCCCTGGAGATCCCCCCTCCACCCTGTCCTGTCCCCATGAAGGACCAGGCTTCCCCTTTGGGCCCTGGAGAGCTGAGCTTTGGCATGAACGGTTCCTCCTCTCCTTTTAGCACAGCTCACCGGTTCACACAAATGTCAGACTGTTCATCTGTGATGTCTTGGCCACTCTCCATCTGCCACAGGTCTTCAGGGATGGGCCATCAGAACAAGAGGTGGTTACTCTCTGCATGATCTGAAGAACTGGTCCAGCCTCGTCCCACTCAGGACACCCCACAGGACCGCAGAGGAACCACTTCACATCTGAAATAGAAAACAACTATTATAGACATTTCCTTCTTATTCACAGGTCATGCCCCATCTTTGGGCTTTTCTGGGTTGGATCTAGAGCAGGAGGATCTGCCCTGCCCTTGTGGGACAAACTGAGCTGGGTGGATGCGGCAGGAGGTCTCAGGGGGTTCACAAAGGCTGGAGAAGAGCCCAGTATGGAGCCGAACCTCCACCACCACAGTATAAGGATGGTGGGCAGGAGTTTTCTGCATCCTTGGGCTTGGGGGAGACATCGAACTCACGATTTGTTGTGTGTGCATAAACCATCTGCTATGACAATGTAAAGATGGGCGGCCGAGAAAGCCAGTCCAACCCAAACAACCTTCACAGACCAAATGACTCGTCCTCAGCGGGTAGAGCAGGGCTGGGACAGGACGTGCATCACGCTCTGGGTGCAAATGCCATTTTGGAGCCGGGGAAGCTGAGGAAGTGCCACCCCCAGCTCCACCCCAGGTTTACATGCTGGTGAAACGGGGCTGCGCAGGGATAACACGGTCCATGTGTGAGCCCGGTGCTGCCGACTACGTCGCTTTGATGGCACAGGACCTAGTTACGCCTGCAAATAATTCTGGGTACAAAATCAGAGGCTGAGCCTCGATGAAGAGCTCCTTTTCTTTGTTAGGGAGGACAAAAATAATCTGTTTTATCCTGCGTGAAAAGAGAAAAAAAAAAGAGGATAACGCTAATAAATTGAGAACATTAAAGGGAGCCAGGAATAGCCGCTGCCCCTGGAGGCTGGGGAAGCAGCTTTAGTTTCGCAGGTTTTTCTCGTTATTGCGGCGTTAGAGTGGAAACATGTGTGGTGCGAATAAAAATGTGAAGCATCCGCTGTAGCGTGCTGTTGCTGCAGCAACCGCGGGGAATATGGGCGAGGGGGATCGTGCAGGGCTCTGGCTGTAAAAGGCGGCTCGAGCGCTGCGGGGTCCTTTGATCCCCGCGCCGGCAGCTCTGATTGATGGCCTCGCCGTTCATTTCCTTGTCAAAGTGACATAATGTTCCTGGAACTCGCTGAACTTTTTAAGAACTAAAAGATGTTCCCCAGCAAAACGCAACCCGAGCAGGGGGGCAGAAGGGACGGGGGTGGTGGATGGGGCTGGCCAGTGGTGTGACTGGGGAAACTGGGAGCGAGTCGTGGTGTTTTCTCCGTGGATTTGTCCCATTGCTGGAGCGGAGCCGTGGGACGGGGCGATGGGATGAGCTGCAGCACTGGGGCTGAGCGATGGAGGGATGTCCCACGTGCCGCCTGCACATGCCAACTACCACCCCACACTGACGACCAGCCTGTTCCAGTTAATTTTTACACGTGAAAGTTTTTTGAGTTTGGTTTTTTTTCCCCCTTTCTTCCCCATCTGTTTCCATCTGGCCATCAAAGGAGCAAAACGCCGTGTTCTGGGTCCCACTGCCAAGAGCCTCCCCACTCTCCCCACCAGCCGAATTGTTCCCATCAAGGCAACCTCCAGCCCAGCCCTGGTGCTCGGGGGGAGCCAAGCGCCATGGGGTCCCCCCTGGGCACCACAGCCCAGCCGAACCCTCCACAGCCCTGCTTAGGAAACCCAGCGCTGCCTGTGACCGTGACCTTGCTCTGCCCTTGAGTTTGCATCAGTCCCAGGCAACGCCAGAGTGGCTTAGCCCTCCCATGATCTGCTTTCCTGCTGGTAAGAAAAGGTCATCACAAGCTGTTGCTCTTCCTAGAATCAGCTTAGCCCTCCCAGGATCTGCTTTCCTGCTGGTAAGAAAAGGTCATCACAAGCTGTTGCTCTTCCTAGAATCAGAGAATCATTTTGGTTGGGAAAGACCCTCAAGATCATCGAGTCCAACCGTTCCCCACCCCTGGCACTGACGCATGTCCCTGAGAACCCCATCTCCATCTGTTCAGTCCTCCAGGGATGGTGACTCCATCACTGCCCTGGGCAGCCTCTTCCAATGCCCTTTGGGGAAGAAATTACCCCAAATTTCCAACCTCAACCCCCCCAGTGCAACTTGAGGCCATGGGTTAGTGCCGGTGTTGGGTTGAGGGTTTGACTTGATGATCCTGAGGGTCTTTTCCAACCAAAATGTTTCCATGTTTCTGTGATTCTCCTGGCTCCAGCTGGAGGCACCGAGATTCGTGACTCAAGAGGAGGTTTGGGTGGTGAATCGTGATGCCCCAGATTTGCTCCATGCACTTGAGGCCAAGGGAACACGTGCTGTGGGCACCTTGCAGGTGAGGGCTTGACCAAGAGCTCTGCGTTTCACTCCAGTGCTTCCCAGTACCCAGCTGAACCTGGGCCAGCACCATTAACCCAAGGATGAGAAGCCAGTGACTCACTGTCAGATGGAAAACGGACTCTGAGGGCTGTGGCTGGGTCAGCAGCATCTCCCCATCACCTCGTGCATCAGCTGAGCTGCTCCTGCCATGAGTCACTTCCAGCCGGGAGATGCCACAGCCTCCAGTCCAGTCTGGAAGGGAAACCAAAGGCTCATCTTCTGCTCCTATGGAGCTTCATGGCTTAATCCTTTCTGAATGTATAAATGCCACCTGAGCCCCCTGTTCCAGGTCTGCTTCACCCCACAAAGGCAGCAACGCCCCGTCTTGCAGCTGTGAACGCCACAAAAGCAGTTTCCAAAGTGTGGGAGCTCACAAGAGGAAATTCAGTCATTCTTCTTTTTGGAGGCTGCACCCCTGGGTTTGTGACAGCCCGTTCCCGCTTTTCCTGACCCTTAGGATGGTTCATCTGTGGCTCATCCCGTGCTCATGCCTCTGTTTCAGGCCATCTTGCATCCAGCTTCATAGAATCACAGAATCACAGAATGGTTTGGGTTGAAGGGACCTTCAAATGTCACCTTACCCACCCCTGCCATGAGCAGGGACATCTTCAGCAGCTCAGGGTGCTCAGAGCCCCGTCCAGCCTGGCCTGGGATGTCTGCAGGGATGGTTCATCCACCACCTCTCTGGGCACCTCTCATTGATCCTGGGGGTTCGAGCGCCCTGTTTGCTGGGTGCCAGGAGGGTGGCAGCAAAGAAAAGCCGTGTCACAGCCGGATGAGCTCCTGGGAGGTCAGGACAGGCCTGGCTTTAATCAGGTCTAGAGGTGTGGGAGATAGAATCATAGAATTACAGAATCATTTTGGTTGGAAAAGCCCCTCAAGCTCATCAAGTCCAATCGTTAACCCAACCTTGGCACTGCCCCATGTCCTGAGAACCTCATGTCCGTCTGTCCAACCCTCCAGGGATGGTGACTCCAGCACTGCCCTGGGCAGCCTGTTCAATGCCCCACAGCCCTTTGGGCAAGAAATTGTTCCCCAGATCCAACCTCAACCTCCCCCGGTGCAATGTAGGTCTCAATGGAGCAGGAAGCACTGGGAGGCTCCTTGTGTAGGTGCTGGACTTTGCCTTGATGCTGAGGGACGTGTTGTGTCCCACAGGTCTCCTCCCCCAGTTACTTCTCCTACTCCTCTACAATTATTTCCCTCTGCAGAGAACTGGAGAAGATCCAGCAACTCGAAGCCATCCCGACCTCCATCTGTCCCATGCAGAGAGCCACGCGATCCTCTAGCATCAGCACAGGTATTTGTGGGAAAGCGAAGCTTGAAACTGCCGTTAGCAACAAGACAAACATTTATGGCAGGTTTTGTTTCATCTGTGAGCAAAACAGCCTCAGGAAAAATCTGTGCAAGAAGGTGTTAGAAGAGCAGAGGTTGAATTTGCCCCAGTGGGTCCCTGTCCCAGAGCATCTTCCCCAGATGGGAGGAGACATTTCACTTGGTCTTACTCCTAAGCAGCAACCAAACTATCTTGGTCCCTTGTGCTCCTGCTCACAGTAAATCAACCAGAGATTCAGGTTCGGGAATTGGGAAGGAGTGGAAATGGGTAAAAAAATGCGTGTTTTTCTTCCTGGGGGCAAGCAGGGCCAGGGAAGCAAAAAAGGGACAGACGCATTCAATATACAACCATTTAAGAACAGTTTTCCTCTAAATGTCGCAAAGCCCACCAGCTGGACAAGGCCACAAAAGCCCAGATCAGACAGACGGACGACACCGATGATGCACATCCCAAAGAACGCCGAGTTGTTTTCGTGTGAGCAACTCTGTAAGCGCTCAAAGCTGACTCAGTTCTCTGCATCTCCTCCCTTGGAGCCATGGGCCAACACGGAGCCGTGCCAGGCCAAGGGATGGAGGAAAAAGGGGTCTTGGGAAAGCCAACACGTTGGGTCTTCATCACGCGGCTCTGCATGCGAGTCCACGCTCATGGAAACCACCAGCGTCTTGGAGCGAGTTAGTGGCTGAACTTCAGAGCCTGGTGGCTTCCCACAGGTCCCAGCTGGGCCATGCTTGGCAGAGCAGAGTTAAGAGCAACATCTTAGGACAGACTTGGGTGGGATGGGAGAGGACAGGATGGGCCCCCTCCCACCCATAGCCTCTTAGACCCATTAGCATCACCCTCCGTCACCACCACCCTGTGTCCTGGTCGGTTATCATGGAAGGCCAAAAAGAGGGTGAAGGACTTTGGAGAAGGGAGATTGAGCGATGCTGGAGCAGAGGGTGGTCAGAGCTGCGACCCTGCCCCACGTCAGTGACACTTTGCTGCTGGTGAGAACCAAACTCCATCTCTGCAACCCCTATAAACCACCCCACAGCACACTCATGGTCAGGAAGCAGATTGACCAAACCAAAGACCCTCCAAAAGCCTGGTGAAGCAGGAGGTGGCATCTCAGCCTCCAAGAGCTCCAAGACCTTTAAGTTGCCTGAGGAAGAGACTCTGCCGAAGTTCAAAGCCACCAGGAGACTCATGGGACGATGTGTCCCGCTGCTCCAGCCCATGGACATCCCCAGTCCCTGGCCACTCTTCATGACCATCCAGGGTGAGGATGGGTTGCAGGAACCCCTCGGGTTGCCCCATTTGGGCATCTCCCGATGGGAAGGACACTTTTCTCCCATGCCGCTTTCCACCCTCCCGCTCCCAGCCCCAGCAGCACATGTGGGAGGACCCTGCAAACCTTCAAAGCTCCGTCTGGGGGGGGAGACGAAAGGGCCGGTTAAACTCCTGGCTGGAGATGAAAGGAAACTCTCCCCTCTGCGCCTGGAACGAGTTGCTGGTGCTTTGGAGCCGGGTTTGAGGCCCATTTCCTGAGCGCCATGGCAGGAGCTTTCCCTTGCAGAGGGACTTTGCTAAGTAGCCACATCGCCAGGATGTGCCGGTCACCCACAGCATGTCGTGTCCCCATCCCTGAGCACATCATGAGGACATCAGATCCTCCAGCAGCTCAGGATGGTGCTCACATCCTCTGTATCACCAGGGGGATGGCTCTGGGTGTGGCTCAGTAGGACCCCACTGTCCCTCGGAGGTGACAAAGCCACGAGTGAGGATGTTCTGTCCAGCCGGGACTGGCAGCGGGATGGGATGAGCAGAAAGGGGGGATTTGGGGTCCTGCACCAAGCACAGATACACAGCCCAGGGCTGAGCGGCTGGCTGGGCGGATGCGAGCGACAGATTTTACTCATTTGGTCAAAGGAAATTCTATTCCGATTAAAACCCGTTTGATCTCGATGGAGAAGGAGGGGGCAGGGTGGGGGTAGGATTGGGTTTCTCTCCAATTGTTGGGCTTTATTGGGCTAATGTATCAGCTAAAAGCTTCCAAGTCAGATTTAAAGGAGGGAAAGGCGAGGGCATGAGCTGCAAAATCTGGAGATGACTTCAAGGGGTTTATTAAAAAAGGAGATGTGCTGCACAGCAGGAGGAGGACGGGACCAAACTGCTTGTCCAGGAACACATGTACAGATGGGCTGCAGTGCCCCGGTACCCCCAAACACCCCGGGATTGTCCCCTCTCCCCACTCTGTGTCTGGGATGGGGTGACCCAGCGTCAAACCTGAGCTGGTCTGAGCCCAGGATGGAGACACAGTCAACATCAAACGGGTTGGTGAGGGTGTATGAATCTGCGTGGCTGCCCAAGAGATAAAGGCTGGGAAGGTGTTGGGTAAATGACTGGAGACATACCAGCAGAGTTGTGCAAACACAGGCAGACCTAAATGGGCAGAGGAGCCCAAGGTAGCAGAAGAATCAGGGATGTTACCGAGCTGATTTGAGCATTGAGAAGCAGAAAGGACTGGCCACCAAGTCCCTCCGACTGTGTCTATGTCAAGCGGTTCACATTGCACTTCATCCACTTCCAAATCAGTCATGAGTTCAATTCAGAGATTTCAGCTGTGGTAAAAGGTTGAGTCATATAAAACTGCAGCTGAGGTGACTTGGAGAGTTCAACCCGTGCGTCCCTCTGTCCCCAGGATGGGTCAATCGTGCCCCTGCCACATCTCCAAAACCAGGCAGATAACTGGATTAAAACGGCAGAGAAGCAGATCACCTTGGGCTCACTCAATAATTGTCTTTGATCAGAAGTCGCCTTCTGAACACGGGCCATGCAGGAGATCTCCTGTCTGGGCTTCATTAACACACTTGACAAATTGCTCCGTAGGTACCTGTGGGTAAACGAGAAAAGGGGTTTTAACTGGGGAAGGAATGGGAGGAAAGGGGAAAGCTGTCATGGAGCCATTGTCACTGGCTTGGGGTCACCCAGGGTCTGATTGGGGACAGACTTTCTTACAGTTTGCATTTGCTTGAAAACCAGGAGGAAGCCAAAAGCGATTTGCAAGTGACGCAGATTCACTAGAACGCAAAGGAGAGGAGGATCCGAGCATCTGAGCGCAAGACCTGGATGCGCCAAAAGATCAGAGCAGACAAGGGAGAATTCTTTAAGGGTTGATTTTCAGCTCTGGAGCCCTTGGCTTCGGGACCTCGCCACCAACCCACAGGATTTTTAACAGAATTATTCCCAGAATGATTTCTCCCCCACGAGGCCTTTAAACCACCGAACCGTGTGGAGGAGCCGCGGGCCGAGAGCCACGTCCTGGCGCTGGATCCATGGGACGGTTCCAGCCGCGCCGAGTAAACAGGATCTGGTGGGACATCTCGGGGACGGGCACCCGTTTCATCGCTCACCGCTTTGTTTGCCATTGTGTTTGACTCCACAATGATTATTCCAGCTTGTTCTTGGCTTTTTTAGCCCTTTCTTCATCTCTTTGCCCTTTCATTCCTGGTTTAGGAGGAAGACGAGCAATGATTCTTCCATGAGAAGCTGCTGCTCAGCTCCAAGCCCAGGGGAGGAACAGAGTCCTCGAGGCAGCTCCGAACTCAGAGAAACCTCCACAGAGGTGCCAGGACCATCAATAACCTCTTTGCAAAGCTGAGGTTTGGCTCCTTTTGGCTGCACATCGTTGCGCTCCATAAATATTATCTCAAAGGCTCTTCCCAGATCCTCCACTTCGACCCGGCAATTTTCAGCCTCCTCGTTAAATATTGGAACCATATTGAACCGTTTTACTCGCTTGGTCGTTCTCCAAACTGAAAGATGTCCTAAAAATAACTATTCCCAGTTCTGTGTGTGATGTTCAACCTCCCCCCCTCAGCCCATGGCTGCCTCCCAGCTCTGGCTTTGCTGAGCTTAGCCCAACACTCAATCAACTCAGCTGGGGACTTTTAATCCCACTGCTAATTTTTACCAACTGCCAGCTCTGCCTGCTGGCTCGTGAGGAGCACCAAGCAGGATCATCTGTTCCCTTGGGAAGAGCATCAGCCTGGCAGGACATGGGTGATGCCCAGGAGGACCTGGCCTGGGATCACATCCAGCACCCAACCCGCTTGAGATGTGGCCTCTGGGAGCAAGGGGACACCTCTGGGTGATCCAGCAAAGAGATCTCAGGCAGGGGCTCCTCCTTGCCATGGTTGTCCTGTCCTCTCCATCCCATTCAGACTCGGGAATGGAGCTGGATAGTCGTCCCTTCTGTGAGGAAGGTGCCAGACCAAAGACTTCCAAAAGATCCTTTTCTGGCCTTATTTTATTGTTTTAACCTACACTGGCCATGCCACACACCATCCCCGCCTGCTTCATCCAAGGCCAACACACCTCACCACATCCACTGTGACCTTCTGCCATCCCGTCCAGCACTGTCCCATAGAATCACAGGATCATTTTGGTTGGAAAAGCCGCTCAAGCTCAAGTCCAACCATTAATCCACCCCTGGCACTGCCCCATGTCCCTGAGAACCTCATCTGTTCAGCCCTCCAGGGATGCTGTTCCATGCTGACCCATCCCCGCCACCTCTGCATCAGCCTCATCCAGCGCTACCCAGCCCCTCCTTGGTGTCCAAACCCACCCCACACTTGCTGCTCCTCACCCCACCAGCGCTCGGTGGCATCCAGCTCCATCCTGCTCCGAGCGCGATGTTGCGTGCAAGGGCTGCAGCGATTAAAATGCTATTTGGGGGATTTTCTGTTTTTACAAGCAACAGCCAGTAAACAAAGAGCAAATATGTGCTGAGTCGGCTCCCTCCTCACGGGGCAGACGGCGCTGCTGCAAGGAACTGCAGCGAATGGCCATGCGGGTGGGTCTGCAGGGCTGGGCTGCTCTGCTGAGTGGTGACACCGCACCGCTCAGGACCCCGACCCGCAACACTTGTGAAAGCACAGAACCATTTTGCTTGGAAAAACCACTCAAGATTGAGTCCAACCATTACCCACCCCCAGCACTGCCCCATGTCCTGAGAACCTCATGTCCGTCTGTCCAACCCTCCAGGGATGGTGACTCCAGCACTGCCCTGGGCAGCCTGTTCAATGCCCAACAGCCCTTTGGGGAAGAAATTGTTCCCCAGATCCAACCTCAACATCCCCTGGCGCAACTTGAGGCCGTTTCCTCTTGTTTTATCACTTGTGAGCACAGACCAACCCCCTCCATGCTCCAAGCCCCTTTCAGGCAGTTCAGAGATCAGAAGGTCTCCCCTCAGCTCCTGTTCTCCAGCTGAACCCCCAGGTCCCTCAGTCTCCATCACATTGTGCTTCAGCCCCTCACCAGCTCCGTTCCCTTCTCTCAACTCGCTCCAGCACCTCAAGCTCTTTCTTGGTGTGAGGGGCCCAAAACTGCCCCCAGGATTTGAGGTTTGGCCTCACCAGGAGGACAAAGCTTCTCCTCCCTGGGGAGGTTTCCAGCCGCTGCTCTAAGCCTGGCAGGGCAGCAGCCCAACCCGAATTACCTCCTCATTCTGCCGATGCGGGGATACAAGAACAGAGGTTTCACATGGATCTAAAAGCCTGAGCAGCCCCCGCCGGTCAGACTTGAGTCCATCATTGTGCCACAAGATCCCTTCTCTACCTGCAGGCTCCCAAAGTCTTAGTGATCCCAGACCCACTCAGGTTAGGCCAGGCTTTACCATCCAACAGGACCTTTTTCAGGCAACTGCCCGGTTTCCACTTGGAGGAGCAGCAGGTTTCACATCACCTGGCAGCAAAAGGAATTATTCAAAGCAGCATCTGCTGGGTCTGACACACGGGTTGGGGTACACAGAGGAGCTCTGGTGTGGGAAGGAGCCTGCTGCAATGCACAGCTCTACCTGCAGCCCAGTCCCCGCACACGTGCTGGTCTCTAACACCGTCCTGGGATCAGGGTCTCGGCCCCTCCCAGAGGGTCTGTTACTTGCCCGTATCGGTGGCCCTGATCCCACCTTCCTGCCTGAGCAGCTCTTGAAGATATTCAAAGCAAGACGAACAAAAACAACAGATTTTTCGCATTTTGGCAATCTGCTTTCAAGATGTGGGGAGGACGGAAGCGGCGTTTCAAAGGCTTCAAGGGCTGCAGCCCCGCCAGACGCGGAGGCCTCGGCAGATGAGACTCGCCGGAGCTGCTGGACGTGGCTCTTCAGAGGTGGGTTTGGGTGCAGGAGGGTGCTCGGCACCCGCTGGCCAGGGTGATGCCATCCTCAGCGTGTTGGGGCCATAGATTTTGGCTGCGTGTCCTCCAAGCGGGCGCTGGGGCTGTGCTTACGGGTGGCCAAAAGCCCTAAGAGATGGGGCAGTGCCTGGAGCTCCATCCAAAGGGATCTTCAGCCACCCGTGAGGTGGCCACGGATGGTCCTGATAATGGCTGGGCTGGCAGAGACCAGCCGTGCGGGCAGAAGGCTCAAAGGTCCCTGTTCCCCTGGGGATGGCCACCCACCCAGCTTGATGGGGCCATGTTGGGTCATGTTCCAATGCCCGATAGCCCTTTGGGGAAAAAATTGTTCCCCAGATCCAACCTCAACCTCCCCTGGCACAACTTGGGGCCGTTTCTTCTTGTCCTAGATTCCACTTGCACTCCTGAGCATCCCATGGCAGGAAAGCCAGCGAGAGGCTCTGCAAGACCATCCTATGTGGCCTCAACGCAGCCTCCAGCGCAGGGGACACTCCCAGATTGTGGTGACACAGTGCTGGACCTGCTGCAGCTCTGAGTTCAGCCCTTGGATCTGACGCAGGAGACGGGGCTAGTGGGAGAAATCCCCTGGTGTGCAACCCGGGAAGGGCTCACGTGGGGTCTCTGGGTGCACGTGCCACCATGCTGTCAGCCTTGTTACCTCCCGGTCGATGGCAGAGACTCGGTGGCTCCTCAGCAGAACAAAACCAGCTGGGATTTCAGCACAAATGAGCTGGGAGCAGTGCCAGGAGCAGCTCCCAGAGCCATCTGCGAGACCCCGGCGAGGGAAGGGGAGCCTCAAAATGTCCCGTGGTGGTTGCTCATTGTCCCTCCAGACCCTTCTGTCACCCTGGGCCGGGGCACAGGTGTGAAACACAGATTTCTGCAGATCCCAGGCTGCAGGAAAAGGGACAGTGGGGTCACCAGGGTGGGAGCTGGTGGTCCCCAAAGGGGTGCAGCCCCAAAGACCCCTCAGCTGGACAAACATCCCAGTGACGTGGGTGTCACAGGGATGAAGATCTTGCTCCTGGGGGTGGCCCCAGCTCCCCCCTGCCCAAGCCATGGCCAGGCCACTGCTGCCCTCCACTGGCTACTGCGCACCCTGCACCCATGGGTGCTCCGGGCCTCGTCCCATCGCTTGTTCCTTGGGAGCAGAGCCCGACCCACCCTGGCTCCAACCTTTCGGGCAGTTGCAGAGAGCAAGAAGGTCTCTCCTCAGCTCCTGTTCTCTGGGCTGAAGTCTCTGTGCACCGAGAGCTGGAGAGGATTTGGGAATCTCACCTACAGGCACCAGGATTTACACCTGTGTGAATCCAGGAGAGGTTGCTCCACCCTTGGGTGACGGTGCTGGGTCCCTCCACACAGGATGGGTCCTTCCCTTTTTCCAAGGAACAAGCGTGAGGAGGAGAGGAAACGGCCTCAAGTTGCGCCAGGGGAGGTTGAGGTTGGATCTGGGAACAATTTCTTCCCCAAAGGGCTGTGGGGCATTGAACAGGCTGCCCAGGGCAGTGCTGGAATCACCATCCCTGGAGGGTTGGACAGATGGACATGAGGTTCTCAGGACATGGGGCAGGGACGGGGTGGGGAATGGTTGGACTCCATGATCTTGAGGGGCTTTTCCACCCAAAATGATTCTGTGACTCTATGCAGGACGGGTCCCTCCACCAGCACCACCGGCTGTGCAGATGCCCCCAGTACAGGACCCCGTGCTCAGAGATTGCGACAGCAAATGCATCATCCCCACCAATCTGAGCCTGGCCAGATACCACCAGCACCAAACAGGCTCTCACCACAGCCAGCGACTACTAGAATCCCACGAAAAAAATCATTCTTCACAAGCTCCAGCATCCCGTTCTCTCCACCCTTTGGGAAATCGATGGGTTAGTTCCAACTCCTCCTCCAGATGGACAGAGCCCGGCTGAAACGTGGCTGATCCACCCGGATGAGACAAGCGAGCGCCTGCGCTGTCTCTTCAGGCTGCGGACACGGCAAGAGAAATCGGAGGAAAATAAACCAAAGAGCTGCTTCGGGTGGCTGGATCGTCACCAGGTTAATTAACACACAGTTACAGCACGTTCTGAGAGAGACTGTGAGAAGGATAAAAGAGACCGGGACTGTGTCATTCTAACAGCAAAAATAATAGCTGAAAGTCCCAAAGTGCAAAGGGATTTGTGACAGAAGAAAACCATCACCACCTGTGGATTTCAATGCTGAGGGTGCTGATAAAGGTGCAAATACAGAGTGTGACAGGGTTGGAGCCCCAAAAAGCAAAATATGCTGTACAACTCACCCCTGTCCTTCCCACAAAGAGCGATGGTCCTGCAGACCGACACCGAGGAAAGGAGAGAGCCAGAATTGAACCGCTTGAGAAGGAAAAATCACACCGGACGCCGGTTTGGTGAGAAAGACGCTGTATTTCTGCTCTCACTGTGGTGTCACGTACAGGTTATAGTGTCGTTTAGTACAAGGAGACACTGGGATACACAAAAGTGAGCCCCGCTGTGAATTCCACCACCCCACCGCAGGACCGGGTCTGACACTGAGCTTGCAAATGAAGCAGAAACAATGTAAAAATAGATATTTACACACACCATCTTTTAAAAAGCTGAGATGCTAGTACAAATTTCAGTGCTAAAACACGTCAGGGAGAAAACAGGTTCGATTCAGTGAGCTGTTTATAGTCACAAACTCAACTTTAAAACACTCCGGGGTGAGCTGATGGGACATGTGCCCAAGAAAGGAGCTGCTACGAGATGCCAGTGGCATCATTTAATGACAAAGAGGGATAATGTTTTGCTGTGAGGTGTAGCAGAGCTCCATCGGCCTGACCAGGACACCACAACCCCAATAACGGCACCGGGGCTTGTACCGGCCCCGCAAACGCGTGGGCAGCGTTGTGTGGGGGAAACATGAGCGAAGAGATGGCTTCTTGAAACGACCAACGCTAAAACCACTTGCAAACTTCAGAGAGGAGAGATGAGCTATTTCGTCCCTGGCCGGGCAGGCTGGCAGCCCCACGTCAGCAGGAAGGGAGATTTTAGTATTTAAAAGCTGAGTGTTAATCTCCTAATTAAGAGTATTTTTGCATTTGCAGCCTTAGTCTGGGTTTAGTGACTCCAGCAGGTCCCCTGGCAAAAGTTGGCTCTGACCTCAGGTTATACACTGACCTAAAGATGTTCCTCGGTCTAGTTAAGTCACTCGAGGATCTTCCTACCCAAGAAACAGGGGGATGCGATGGAGAGGTGCTGTCAAACACTCCCCAAGTCTCTCCCCAGCTTGAATGAACTGCCGTGTGCTTGCAGAACTCACTTTCCACCGCAAAACACGGAGCAGAGCAGGTGTGGATGGAACCTCTGAGTGCAGGGAGGGGTTTGGTCACCGCTAAGCCAGAGCGCGATGCTGGGATATGTAAGAGAAGGGACAGGCTGGGTTTTGTGTGGCACAAGAACAAGCTGGGCTGGCAACAGTGCATAGAATGTTCCGCTCACACCTCACACGGCCACAAACACCTGAGCAGGACCTGTCACCCAACTCCAAAACAATTCCTCCAAAAAGGAGTTTGCGGAGGCTCCAGCAGCGCCCGGGGATGCGCAGAACTGGGAGACTCCTTCAGACTGAGCAAAAAGGAAACACAGCCCTGCCTACCAAAAGATGATGAATCATATTCACGTTTCTGCAGAGGCTCGGGTAGGTGAGGTTTTGCCCGGCACATCTTTCACTCAAACACCTGACTACACGCTGAAGTGTTAAATATGGTATGAAGTTCCTTCTTAAAAATGTTCCTGGGCAGCAGGCAGAACCAATGTTGCCCACCTCTGACAGAGCCCCGACGTGACGAGGGTTTCTCTGTTGTTGGTCTGTCCATCGGGGGTCATCCAGAGGAGAGAAAGATGACTTTGTGTACAATGGGTCAAAAACCCCCTGGATGACGCGGGGCACTGGCTGGCAGGTACACAGGGACCTCCTGCCGCAAAGAAAAGCTCATCTCCCTCTTCAAGAAGCAACGCAAGGAACCCACTTTCACACAGAGGGTTCTTTGCCGCACACATCTGTGGCTCCCACCGGCTTTGCTCCCCAGGATGAGATGTTTTGTGTGCTGCATGAACCTACGGGACCTCCCTCCACCTAAAAGCCCCCCCCCTGGATTTTGTCGCAGCGCTAAGCGTGTGCCGTGTGCAAGCAGACGGCGTTTGGCGCCTCACAGGGACTCCCCGGGACGTTACAGAAAGACGAGACTGACACTGTGAGCCAAATTCTAAAGAGGTGAGTAAAAGCAATTAGGAAAAGCCCCCTACTGCAGACAGACAAACCAAGCAGCCCTGCGTGGGTTCCTTCGCCGCCTCTCGGAAACCTCTCGCGTGCACCATGCCCTCGGGGGGCAACTCGAACCTCCAGCACCTTCCGCAAGGATTGAAGTCCAAGTGTTAGAAGTCACCGAGGATACTGACGTCCGCGAACTCGTTCCGGTACCGGTACGCGTACAAACTGAGCAGAAAGGCCCATTTCAAGGACATGAAACTCCAGACGCACGACAGGTAGTAGCTCCTGGGATCAGTCAGGGCTGGGGGAGAAAAGGATACAGATACATTTTAAAATCCCATTTATCCCACCGGAAAGAACCCAACTCGGCCCCGCACTTCCTGGGAGCTTTTCAAGCTGCACATAAAGATCTTGTGTCTTAATCCCAGCGCTCTCGACTCCGACTGTAAAATTTCCCCATCTCTGCCACAGGAGAATGTTCTGGTCCCTCACAAAGTCACTGTTATGTCTCAGGATCTGAAGATCACCCACTTGGCCACCCCAAAACCTCCTTTCTTGGGGCCCAAAGGATGGAGTTGGTGTAAATTCCTGCATCGCAGAAACGTGCGGCTCAAGAAACCAACCTCAACCCCCAGGCCTTAATTTCTCCCCCATCACAGCAAGGGGAGACAAATCTACACATTTGGGAGGAAAACAGAGGAAATAAAACACATCTTCCTCCTAAAAATGCTTCTATCGATCATCGCGACTGATACTTAATAAATAACACTGGTGCGCTTCAACCTGTAGTGCAGGTGCTATGACAACCATGGTAGTGAATGACCCAACGGCCTCTTTTTAGAGAATTTGTGTGGATTAACCCATTTTTTCTGTATTATTATAAAACTGGGATTGCTTTGAGGTCAAGTGGGGATGGTTCTGTGGTCTCAGTACACATCAGCGCTCTTCCTATTTATTTCCAATGTTTAGGGTTTTCTTCTTTGTTCTAGAGAAGTCAATGATTCTGAAACACACGCAATCTAATGCATAAAACAATTCCAAGTACAAGCTGCTTTGTCATTATTAAAAAATCCAGATAGATACATTCTTGAAGAATATACAAAGCAATACTTAGTAAATCCTGCTCATTAGAAGTGCCGTTCCTAAACATTCCAGACATAAATAACCATTGCAGATGTTCTACTTCCCCCCCCAAATTAGGACTTCTCCTAGAATACCTCAGTTTCCCTAATAAGAATAAATCTTCCTCAAGACATTTTTCCCTTGTATCTCCAAGAAAGGAAGGGATGAAAAATATACAAACCTCAAGCTCTCTCTCTGCTCTGTTGTCAAGCAAATACTGGGAGGAATTACATGAGCCCTCCTTAGATAATGTGAAATATTTTATAGCAGCGTGGCTTTATGCGCTAAGTGCAGAAGGAATTTTCACCCTGCTGACTTGTGTTTGGATTTCTATACCCTCACCCACCTGCTTTATGGCCAAAAAAGAAGTAAATTCCAGTATTTCTCTTTAGAGAAGCACAGAAAATAAATGCTCGCACAGGGGATAATGGTTGAATAAGTAGCACGTGAAAGTTGAAGTAACTTTTCTCCCTGACATGTTATTCCGCAAATGTTCACCTTCTTTTTGGTCCTTGCTTTATTTTAAGACTGTAGAGAAATTCACTGAATCACAGAATCCCAGAGTGTCAGGGGTTGGAAAGGACCTGGAAAGCTCATCCAGTGCAATCCCCCCATGGAGCAGGAACACCCAGATGAGGTTACACAGGAACCAGGCGAGGTTGGAATGTCTGCACAGAAGGAGACTCCACAACCCCCCTGGGCAGCCTGGGCCAGGCTCTGCCACCCTCACCACCAACAAGTTTCTGCTCAGATTTAAGTGGAACCTCCTGTGTTCCAGTTTGTACCCATCACCCCTTGTCCTGTCACTGGTTGTCACCAGAAGAGCCTGGCTCCATCCTCCTGACACTGCCCCTTTCCATATTGATCCCCAGGAATGAGTCCCCCCTCAGTGTCCTCTTGTCCAGCTCCAGAGCCCCAGCTCCCTCAGCCTTTGCTCACACGGGAGATGCTCCACTCCCTTCAACATCTTCATTGCCCTAAATTCAGTGCATTTCTGCTCAGCTTTTACAATGCAGACAACTTACACAAGGGTTAGACCTGCGTCGACATGTTTTTATAACAAGTGAAGAAAGGATCACGCACAACACTTGACTCTCGGGAAGGCAGAGGGATTAAAGCTGACTATAAGTCTACATAATAGACATAACCAAACAACTAAAGAACAAAACTGAGAGGCACAATTAAAAGATTTGAGTTATGCATTGATGTAGCAGGACTATGTAATAACTTCGGCATAAATAAGAGTTTGTCTGTCTCACAAGTGATTCACACTTACCTGCCGTGGTTACTGGAACAGAACACAGAAGCAAGCTTGCAACTTGATAAAAAGTTTTAGCATACTCAGTGTTCCTTCCCTGCTAATAAATCCAAATCAACCTCTTTTCAGTCAGGATGCAACGGGAGCTGCCCTTTGTTGTGAAGTTTACTGTGCAAGATGAAGCCTTTAATGAACATGTAAATAATGAAGTTCCTAGAGGAAAACAACACTGGAAAAAGTTGTTTCTCCCCGTTGCCTCTTCCCAAGTACTTACACTGGTGTTTGGTGATGGCCAGAACGAGGAATGCGCAGAATCCCACCACGGAGAGGGCTGAGAAGAGGATCCCGATGAAGAGGAAGAACCTCAGCCCTTTTAACCAGGTCCTCCAGTAATCCTGCACATACATCACATGCGTGATTAGGGCCCAGAGCGCCAGAACACCTGCTCGATCAGACAGCAAGGGCAATCAGTACTGGGCACCGCAACACCCAAACTTGGCTAATTAATGTAAATCTCATTAAAAACCCCCACCCGAAGTGCCAAGGGATGCCAATGTTTGTGGCCGTGTCCTCCACAAAGAGGGGAAATACAGAGTAAACTGCTCTCTGCGTAGGCACCGCTCTCCCGACCACCCCATACCCCAGTTTTTAGGCTTTAAGACACAAATCCTGATCCCAGACGAGCATAGAAAGGCCTTGAGGTTCTTAGGGATGTGGTTTAGCGCTGGAGTTACATTACGGTTGGACTCAATGATCTTACAGGGCCCTTCCAACCAAAATGAGTCAATGACTTCGCTCATTAAATGATTCCCTGGAATAACTTGTTGGTTTTCCTGTTTCACGCAGACCCATTTGACGTACGCTCAGTGTGCTTTTATTTAATCCTCCGTACAACCTTACACGCCACAAGCCAAGAATTCCTGCACCTCTCCCCCACAGCCGGGCGGCCCCTTTACATACGGAGACGACGACAAAGAGCACGGCTCATTTTAGGCACCCAAATCAAGACATCCAGGACCTGTTAAGCACTCACATCACACCCACTACCTCCAACATACCCCTAATTAACCTCATAAAGAGTCAATTTAGACAAAACTCCGAATGCTTCAAGAGTTTCACATAACGAGCGGCAGAATTTCACCTCCCAGATGATTTGTATGTACAATTCCCACTTATGACAAAGCACTAAGGGTTTAAGGTGGCCTAAATCCAACGCTGTGCTTTTGGGTCTAGGCCAAAAATGTCTGGATTACACAACCAGACAAATATCTGAGCATGTACAGTTTATACAAATATATTCTTTTTTAAGAAGAGTCAGATTTACTACGGCTTTAGTAGGAAGAGCAAAAGGCATTTGCCTAAGCTTAGGTGACTAGTCCGTAACCAAATCCCAACTCTCTCATCAAAAAGGAGGAATAAAAGGGATGAAACCATCCAAGTAACAATAAATAGCACCTGATATAGGGCAAAACAACATGTTCTTCCCTAAACTTGTCCTAAAACCTGCTACCTTTTCACCACATTTCAGAAAACCTCCAAGAGGTGCTCAATGTACAAACTGTTTGTGTTTCGAAGCCCCAGGTTTTTATAACCCACCTGTCATTCCCCATTTACAATCCCATCACCACCTCCAATTAGAGCAAGCTGCTCCTCTGCTTAAGTCGCAGGGCTGAAGACTAGGACCGAATCTCCTTAAGCGCTACTAAATCCCCCTGCAGCGCTCCAGGCTGGGCACAGAGTGGCTGCAGGGCAGCCAGGCAGAAAGGGACCTGGGGGACTAATGGACAGGAAGCTCAACATGAGCCAACAGTGTGCCCAGGTGGCCAAGAAGGCCAATGGGATCCTGGCCTGTATCCAAACCAGTGTGGTCAGCAGGACAAGGGCAGTGATCCTTCCCCTGTGCTCTGCACTGGGGAGGCCACACCTGCAGTATTGTGGGCAGTTCTGGGCCCTTCAGCTCAGGAAACAGATTGAGGTGCTGGAGCGGGTCCAGAGAAGAGCAACAAGACTGGGGAAGGGACTTGAGCACAAGCCCTATGGGGAGAGGCTGAGGGAGCTGGGCTTGTTTAGTCTGGAGAAGAGGAGGCTCAGAGGTGAGCTCAGCACTCTCTAGAACTACCTGAAGGGCAGTTCTAGCCAGGTGGGGATTGGGCTCTTCTCCCAGGCATCAGCAATAGGACAAGGGGCCATGGGCTTCAACTCTGCCAGGGGAAATTTAGGCTGGAGATTAGAAAGCAATTCTGTGCAGAGAGAGTGGTCAGGCATTGGAATGGCTGCCCAGGGAGGTGCTGGACTCACCGGCCCTGGAGGTTTTTAAGCTGAGACTCACCATGGCGCTTAGTGCCATGATCTAGTCAATGGACTGGAGTTGGACCAAGGGCTGGACTCGATGGTCTCTGAGGTCTTTTCCAACCCAGTCCATTCTGTGATTCTGTAAGCCACTCTCCCAATCTATAGTTAGAGCCATTTCCAGGCTTAAAACATTTGACTCATTTTGGCAAAGACCGCGGCGGCGCTTCTGAAATTAGAACCTCCAGTGGCGCAACGAACTGGTTTGTGTTTCTCCTTCGCTGCTGCCGCCTCTCCAGATTTTATTTTAAAGGCAGCAGGGGAAAAAAATAAATAAATATAATAATAATAATAATAATTATGCCACTGCTAAAATGCCAGGCTGCTTTATATGGTACCCTGCAATAACACAGACCTCCCTCTGCGGCTTCTTCTCGACATCAAAGGCAGCAAAACTCAGCCTTGCCCACTACAAGATAAATATTTTAATACTAAGGACAGTCAAGTCTTGCCAGAGCTCATTTGATACTGGATACGGTTATTATAAGCAAAGCTTCCCAAGGCTTAACAGAGCACAGAGGAAAACAACTGTGTCAAAATGAGAGATGAGCAGAGCTGCACGAACCCACTGGATTTGGATTTTTGGCTCCCAAGGACCTCTCAGCTCATTTCTCATACAGACAACAGCTGGGGCACCTCAAATTGAGCTGAGGACAGACGGAATCCATTCCAGAAGAATCCTGACGATGTTTTTGGCATTTTGGTGTCTTGGGATGGGCCAAAGGATGTTAAAATACACTCTGGAGCCGCCCACAAAAGAGATGGGTGGGAAAAAGACAAACCTTCAAAAGAAGAACCAAATAAAAGCAAAGACAAAAGCTAAAAAACTAAAAAGCTCGGGGGGAAAGTGCTGATATCCAGGACAAATGGAGCTCACGGACTTCTTATCAAATAGGAAAAGCAGAATCAGCCCGTTACCTCATCTGGCCACACTCGCTGTATTTAAGCAAAATCTAAGTGTGTTTTCTGGCTCCAGAAATTTTCATGTTTAAAAATCCTGCCGCAGGATTTGGTAGAAAAGCCCAGCGCTCAGCTCCTTAAACAACCACTTCCTCCGCTGGGTATTACCTTTAAGCTCGTGCTCTAGCAAGCTCGACCTCAAAAAAAACGGGGAACTTGCGTTCTGCAGTCAGCAAAGCAGCTGCTTCCCCAGCCTGAGTGCTTTCAGATGACTTGGCACATTTCATTGGAACTGCTGAGTCAAGTTGCTGGTGTTTCCCCACCAAAAGTGCTGTGACAGGTCCACATGAGCTGTCATTTGATTGTCCCCCCGCTGCCAGACCTGACCCTGCTCCTTCCCCTGTCCCAAAAGCCTGATGCAGCACTCAAAATTTAGCTATTTGGGAAACGTGTGCTCGGTTAATTCTTCACTTGCTGCCTCACACATGACTAAGCAAAAAACCCACAACCTCGTGACAACTTCACCACGGAGTTCACTCGCATGGTTGTTAAACATGGGGTGTCCTTTCATGGGCAGCTCAGCCAATGTCAAGTTCGTTACCGTGAAACTGGGGGAAAAGGAGTTTCCTCCAGCTCGTTTGTCTCCTCTCCCTCGCATCCCTACAGCACTTGGGTCCTTTGGTGAGGCTCTCAGTTGATTCTTCTTCTTTTTATTGTTCTAAAATAGTATAAAAGCATCCCAACAAGTTAAATCAGCTCGCAACACCGAAAAACATCAACACCTGCACAAAAAGCATCAGCATGAGGTGTTCATGGACAAGTAGGAGGACGTGCTTTTGAATTGCCTAATTTGCTTGTCATGAGCTTGTGAGATCACACCTGAAACCCACCAGCGCTGCTCAGAAAGAGGGAAAAGCCCCAAAATAGGGAAACCACCACCCAGATGTTGACAAATGCGTGTGAATAGAAGGGGAAACTCAAGTGGGGTGAAGGTATTTGTGAGTGGGACGTGGCAAATAAAGCTCAGAGAGGGAATACGTGAGGAAAAAAAACAATTACTGCAGGGAATCTAATTTAACAGAGTCTGTTGCTGAATATAGTTATAATTACAGAATCCCAGAGTGTCAGGGGTTGGAAGGGACCTGGAAAGCTCATCCAGTGCAATCCCCCCATGGAGCAGGAACACCCAGATGAGGTTACACAGGAACCAGGCGGGTTGGAATGTCTGCACAGAAGGAGACTCCACAACCCCCCTGGGCAGCCTGGGCCAGGCTCTGCCACCCTCACCACCAACAAGTTTCTGCTCAAATTTAAGTGGAACCTCTTGTGTTCCAGTTTGTACCCATTGTCACCTGTCCTGTCACTGGCTGTCACTGAGAAGAGCCTGGCTCCATCCTCCTGACACTCACCCTTTATATATCTGTAAACATGAATGAGTCCCCCCTCAGTGTCCTCTTGTCCAGCTCCAGAGCCCCAGCTCCCTCAGCCTTTCCTCACCCGGGAGATGCTCCACTCCCTCCAGCATCTTGGTGGCTGCGCTGGACTCTCTCCAGCAGTTCCCTGTCCTGCTGGAACTGAGGGGCCACAACTGGACACAAGATTCCACGTGTGGTCTGCCCAGGGCAGAGCAGAGGGGCAGGAGAACCTCTCTGACCTACTGACCACCCCCTTCTAACCCACCCCAGGTCCCATTGGCTTCCTGGCCACAAGGGCCCAGTGCTGGCTCATGGTCACCCTGCTGTCCCCAGGACCCCCAGCTCCCTTTCCCCTACGCTGCTCTGTAACAGCTCATTCCCCAACTTACACTGGAACCTGAGGTTGTTCCTGCCCAGATTCAAGACTCTACACTTGCCCTTGTTCTATTTCATTACATTTTCCCCACCCAGCTCTCCAGCCTGTCCAGGTCTCTGATGGCAGCACAGCTCCCAGTGTCACCCACTCCTCCCAGAAATTAACCAAATGCTTAAATATGTGAAAACATACCTGTGCTAAAAAGCCTTCTTTAAGCTAACTGATCAATGACACAGAGCATTCAGCAGGGAAGATTTAAAAATCAAATGGAAAAGAAAACAAAACACCACCACCACACTATTTCTCATTAACTCCAGAGGAAAAGTGCCCACGAGCGCTGGAATGGAACACTTGATTCACATTTAATTTAAGTGAAATTGGGCTCAGGAAAAGAAAAATCACCTCTTGTTCACCAACGTACACAAGCTAAGGGGAGAGAAGAACAAATTAGTCGTAGACTTCCAGAGAAGACTTTCATTATCACAGAGAAATGAAAACCGCGCGAGTGTTTTTATTTAATGCGAAATCTCGCACTTTGTAGACCCCAAGAGCCAAAGGTTTAACACAAACCCACATGGGTAACACAGGAACAACTTGTCCAGCTGAACAACTGAAATGGGTTTGACTAGAATAGGAAATAAAAGCTCTGCCTTATTTAAAGTCTGGAATTATTAACTGGGGTATTGTTGGTGGGTTTAGGGGGGGTTCTTGGTTATTTTCCCCTCAAATTATTCCCCCAAATCCCCTCCTTCTCCACAACCACTGTTGTATTCTCCAGTAGAATGGAAGCAAAACCTGAACCGGCAGATGTAGCTCTAGAGCAGCAACGGTGCTTTGGTAGCTCCGGTTACACTTGCTTAAAATAACATCCAAAAAAATCGGAGAAACGTTTGTCGTGGAGCATTTACCCCACACATCATGGCTGGAATTACCCTAAAATAAGAGCCGCTCAGTAAGACACAATCATGGGATCTCCAGCGCAAAGGGAAAATTACTTGTAAATCAAAAACTAATTATCCCAAGGACACAAAGCTCCAGGAAAAGGAAACTGGCCCGAACAACAACCACGAGTGCATCTGAAACACAGGGACAGATGTGGGTTTTTAAACAGAAGGGGTTTTTGAACACCAGTTAACAGGTATTTTGTAAAGACATAACATAAAAAAAACCTTACAGCACACTTGGAACAAGTTGAAATAAATTCTAAAAGGCCAGTTCAAAAGCCGTCTCGCCTGGCACAGAAAACCACTAATATCTAAATATTTTGATAAGCTCTTCGGAAAGTTTGGCAGAATGCGAGCTCGGGGGAAACAAAACTTTCCTCTTCTCCCAACAGAAAAACCACCAAGTGTGACAAACAAAAGGTTTTCTCAGCCCCTCGATCAGCACGGAGCGATTCTCAGCTCCCAAACAAGCGGCGTTGTTGACGGGGAACAACAGCCCAGCTGTGGGAGCGGCCGAACGTGCCAGGACAGCGTGTACAACGCACACGGGTGTTGCAGATTCTAGGAAAAGACAACAAATGTGCAACGGAGGCCAAAACATAGAGAAAACACCCAAGCAAACACATACTTGAAGCTGCTCTGCAATAACACCCTTCTGAAGCTCAAAATGTGCATTGATGGCGGAAGATGAAGGCAAACAAAATGACAATAAAAATTAAGATTAAAAATAACTTGTATAGCCCTGGAAAATATAAAGTCTGGCACGATCTGTTGTAACTTTTTCAGAGCGCTTACAAAGCCTTCAGTCATTTTCCGGCTGTTTACACACTATTCCATGTTAGAAATACCGACTCTAAAAGGAACCTGAGCTTTGCTAATTCAATTTTTTTTGCTATTTCTACATTATTAAGACTTTGTCTTGTGGGGTTGATTCCCTGAAAGGGTAAAATGTTTTCTTCCGGGAGCTAAAGCCAAACCAGCTGGATTTGGAAGAGGTTAAAAATGGGTTTTCTTCACCAGCTCCTCTGCCAAAATAGCTGGGGATCAACACTATATTTTAGGAAAACAGCTCTCCGAGGAGAAGGAGCCTTTGGAGCATTCTAGTGAAAACTGGTTTGCGCTTGGCAATATTTCCCTCTGAACACATGCGAGCGAGGGCTTTGCTATTCCAGGACGTTTGGGTTTGGAGGAAAGCAGCTCGGGAGAAGAAATAAAGCACAGAGAAACCTGGCGCTGCAGCTTGTTGTTGTGCAGCCGCTCGCTGCGCGCAGCCGCTTTCGGAAGCAGGAAACAAGATTGAGAGATTTCGGGCGCTTTGTGCCTCTACCAGCCACGTTCAAGATGAAAACAACCTATTTTCCAGCACATCAGCAGCACTTGCGGGGGACTCATTCTCTCCTCGCAACTTCACTGAGTTCTGATGAAGCATGAGCCACGCGTGGGCTTTTCTGCATTTTTTAACGTGCTTTTCTTCTCTTTTCTCCATTCCTTAAGAGGATGAGCGCAAGCGGTCACAAACCAACCCTTAATCGAACAATACACCGTGGTTTATACGCAAATCCAAACATTTAAAACTGCTTTACATAACCGCCACGCTTTTTGGCCATGTGAGTCCAGCCCTGGAGAGGGAATAAGCCATAAATATATCAACTATCTGCAATGTAGATTAATTATCAGAGTCTTCAGAGCGTCCCTGCTTTTATATACAACAGCTACTGTGTTTGGCATAAACGAGCTTTTACTGCTTTCACTGATCACATATTTTTGAAGGTTCAAGCATCTGAAAAGCGCGTTTTGTGTTTCATCTCCTCTGCAGCTGCTTTAATATCTGCTCCACTTTATATTTGCAAAGCACAAGCTCCGTATTTTACCAGAAATATCTGAGCAGCTTGGAAACAGCCAATAAAGTCTGTTTAGAGCAGAATTCTTCCCCCCATTTTCTATTACATTTAAAGAGAAGATACACACACAAGAACATTAAAAGCCACTCAGGAAAGGGCTGGATACATCCTCACATAATTTAATTGCTTTCTTCTCTTTTAAACTGCCTCTGGCAGAATGAAAACATCAGTTGCTCAGAGATTCATGACCTACTTAAAATGAAAAATATTAATTTAAGGCAGCGAGGGGAAAAGGTCAAACATACAAACAAGCAGTAAATTATAAAAGTCACTGTGACTGGATCAAAATGAAACAGCAAAGCACTGAGACAGTCGGTATTAAGTCTGGAATGATTTCAGGGTCCTGCGATCAGTCAATGAAGAAGCTGCTGTCCCTCAGGTTATCAGGGTACTCGACTGGGTGTTTCTGCTTGAAACAAGGGTATGATACACAAGGTCTGTGTCTAATCTAGGAAGATCCCCAAATTCCCAAGTATGCACCCCCCGAGGCACGTTTAAGATGCGGGGGATGCGCGAGTTGACTTTATTCAGCATTGTGTGGCGAGTTTATTATTACGAAAGCCAACTGGAAAGACTGGAAGGGTCGTTTGCTCAGCACCCTAAATTACACGGTTCTGGTTTTATAACTAGAGGTAACTCAGGGCTCTAGTTACAGACTCATCAGGATGTGGCAATTTTCCCTCCACGGGACTTTAATGCTCGAATTTGGAGTAGAGAAATACCTAAGGCTTTACTTTAGATGTATCAGAGTGAGGGAGAGTTCATATAAGTTGCAGCAGAGGGCGGGTTTCAATGCAAAATGTAGCAGGAAATCTTCTCTAGAGGATAAGCAAAAGATAAAGAAACTGATTACAAAGAGACTTCTAATGAGACAGGAATCAGTGGGACTTTCTTAAAGAGAGGAAATATATGGATAAACACATTAAAACACACGTCCCAGACAAACCAAAGGCCCATCAACACCAACACGCAAGAGAAAAGCAACAACAAACACACAGGGGATGCAAAAAACAGAGCTAAAACCAGATAAACACGTGCAAACATCCTCTGCCAGTAAAAATAAGTATGAATTAGCACACGACAATAAAAAAACGGATGATTTAATGCCAGAAACAAACCCAGTGAACGCCCTGAATACCTGAGACTGAAGTATCCGCAGTGTCTGAGCATAAAACAAACCTCCTATGCACTGTGATTTTTCCCTTAGAACAATCTTTCTTTGGCGAATAAGTGGCCTTAGCTTCAATACACAGAAAAAAGTATAGATTTCTTTCTTATTTTGGCTACTCCTCCATGACTAAACAAGCACCCACTTATTTCTACCCACGCAAGCTGTGAAAAAGTGGAAGGGCAGGAAAAAGCAGCCAAGAATTTAACACACCAGGAAGCCCCTATATCAGCTTTGTCTGACCCCAAAACACACATTTCTTCATCTGTTCTTCAGCCTTTCTGATCCTACTGCGACTCCACCTATAGCCATTTCAGAGCAAAAATCGCACAAATTCATAGAGTCCAACTTAATGAATGAGCATTTTTTTTTGTTTCTTGCTTACCTTTCTCCTTATTATCTTAACTAGACTGAATTAACAAGTGCACAAACCTCCTTCTCCCTGCAGACAACACTCTAAACTTCAGCTCGGAAAGTATTGGGTGGTTCATCCCTCTGCTTTCTCACCTGCCCCCTTCTAGAGCACAGACCTCCGAATTTCCTCTGTGAACACAAAGGCAGCACATGCATGTGGCATGAAATAACTATTTGTTATTTTCATGTGCATTTCTGGGGCACAAAAGTCCCACTTTCCTCCTGCCACCAAGTGTCAAATTCCAGCTGGAATTAAAGCTCTTTGGAAGGAGAGGAAGCAGAGAGAAAACCACAACTCTGCACCTGATGGTGCAGTAAATACCTCGACGTACATGGGAGCGCTGGTGCTGCTCATATACCAAAAATAAGCCAGATTATTGACAAAGTTTAACTTCACTTTCTGCCCTTCCTCCAGGCATTCAGCCAGAGAAACACACGAGTTGCTGACAAACCAAGAGAGGATGATGTTCTGCTCCAACCCACTAATTAACCAAGACTCAAAAACAACGGGGGATCTGAATCTCACTGATTTCAGTGGATTTTAAGATGCAGTTTACAGCTTCTGGCCTGTACAAGTAGCCCAAATCCCTATTTCAAACCACCTGGCACAGACGCTTTCAATGGGTATAAACAGGAGGCTGGTATTTATCTTTCCTGGAAATACAAAGCACATGTAAATATAGGTTGCCAGACCAAACTTTTACCAGGAAAAGCTTTTAACTGTAAGTTTAAAATAAAATCCTTCTCATTACCAACACCGGCCACACACAATTTAAGCCTCAAATTTCCAGAGGTTTTCCCTCCATAACATTGCGAGTTACACACAACTATGAACTAAAGCCACCCCACCACAAACAACAAGTTTGCTACATGTTGCAAAAAACTTATTGGGATCAAGGTGAAGACCAGAATAAATTCATCTTCACTAGCATCGAGGTTATAAAATACCCAAATACTTTCTTGTTTCTTAAGGGATGAGTATAGATGCAGTTAACGTGTCCCACACAGGGTGGGGGGGTACCTGAACTTAAATTACTGTCCTTAATTGCTCGTCACTTAATAATATTAACCCTCGAAGCCCACCCCGCCTCCCCAGCCCGTTTTCCCCACAGAAAGGCGCTAATAGGGGTGCCCCCCCCTCCATTTCACACCCTCCTCAGCACCCCCGGCGGGAGTTACCTCAGGCAGGAGTTACCTCAGGTGGCGGCTCCCCGACCTCCCCCCCCCCGCTTCCCGCCGCCCTTCCCGCCGCCCCCGCGTACCCGAGAGCCCCCCGGCCGCCGCCGTGGCGGGCTGGCGGAAGGCCGGTGCCAAGCTCCAGGTGAAGAAGACCGAGAAACCCATGAGGGCGCCGGTGGCCGCGTAGGCCAGACGGACGGCGAGCGCCCGGCTCACCGCCATCAGAGCGCTGAGCCGCCCGGCCCCGCCCAGCGCGCCGCACAAGCCCCGCCCCGCCACACCGCGCCCCCTGGCGGACGGGGGGACCCAGGGGGGGCGTGGGGAGGGCGGGGCGGGGGGATACGGAGGGTATGGGGGGTGTGGGGACACGAGGGGATATGGGGGATGTAGGGACACGGGGGGACACGGGGAGTGTGGAGAAACGGGGAATGTATGGGGACAGGGGGACACGGGGACACAGGGGGACACGGGATGGGCGGACACGGGGAGTGTGGGGACACGGGGAATGTATGGGGACATGGGGACACAGGACCCGGGGACACAGGGGTACACGGGACAGGTGGACACGGGGAGTGTGGGGTCACGGGGGGACACGGGCACGGGGGAGTGTGGGGACACGGGGGACACAGGGGGACATGTGGGGTGTGGGGACACAGGGTTGAGGGGACAGGGTGGATATAGGAGGGAGTGGGGACACGGGGAGTGTGGGGTCACGGGGGGACACGGGACGGGGGGATACGGGCACAGGGGGGTGTGGGGACACAGGGGGACATGTGGGGTGTGGGGACGCAGGGTTGAGGGGACAGGGTGGATATAGGAAGGAGTGGGGACACGGGGAGTGTGGGGACACGGGGGACACAGGGGGACATGTGGGGTGTGGGGACACAGGGTTGAGGGGATAGGGTGGATATAGGAGGGAGTGGGGACACGGGGAGTGTGGGGACATGGGGGACACAGGGGGACATGTGGGGTGTGGGGACGCAGGGTTGAGGGGACAGGGTGGATATAGGAGGGAGTGGGGACACGGAGTGGACATGGGGGGCGCGGGGACACGGCGGGACATGGGGTGGATATGGGGGCATGGGGACACAGAGTTGGGGACATGGAGGCATGGAGACGTTGAGGTGTGGGGACATCAGGGGACACAAAAGACACATGGAGGGCATGGGGACCTAGGGGATTGGGGACACGAAGGGGGACACAGGGGGACTGGGAGGGACATGGGCAGGGGGGAAATGGGGGGGAATGGGGGACACAGGAGGCACGAGGTCATGGGGACACTGGGAGATGGGGTTGGGGACATTGTCTTGCAGCTTTCACTTCCTCTCTTGGGGAGTTTCCTTCTTCCCCCAGCACCGTCCTGCTCGGTTGTGGGATTGTGGTTTTGAGGACACCTAATAAAAGTTCTTAGATAGTTTTGGGGGTTTTCTGTTCTCTTTTTTTCCATTTTTGGAGGAGTTTGGTTGTTTTTTTTAACCTTTTTTTCATTTTCTGCCAGCCAGGTTTGGCCGCGCTCACACTCAGGGGGCAGAAACTTGCAGCGGGGATGGAGACGAGAATGGGTGTTTTCCACTCATTTCGAATCAATTATTAATTGCACTTATGCAAGTGACGCATCGTCTGCCACTCAAGGACGGACGCTCTGCCCAGGGCCTAGGAACCCATTACTTGCTCTAGTCCAGCTCGTAATGTTCTTTCCTTAATTTTCCGGGTTCAGACTCTACCGAGATGATCTTTCCAGACCTGGGGAAGTGCAGCTTGGCCGCTGCAACCGGCCGTGGAGAAGTCCCTGCTCTAGATGGCAGCAGCTGCTTTCCCTTCCAGAAACTCGTAGAACAGAACCAGAGAATCGTTTTCATTGGAAAAGCCCCTCAAGATCATGGAGTCCAACCATAACCCAAACCTGGGACTACCCCATGTCCTGAGAACCTCATGTCCGTCTGTCCAGCCCTCCAGGGATGGTGACTCCAGCACTGCCCTGGGCAGCCTGTTCAATGCCCAACAGCCCTTTGGGGATGAAATTATCCCAAATTTCCAACTTCAACGTCCTTCTCCAGCCCCTCACCAGCTCCGTTCCCTTCTCTAAACTCACTCCAGCACCTCAAGGTCATTCTTGGCATGAGGGGCCCAAAACTGACCCCAGAAATTGAGGTGAACCCCTGTGTGAAACTCCCTGTATTCAACCTCCTGCCCTGAACCACCATGAAGAACCTTATCCCATCTTCTCCTTGTAGGTGCTCAAGGTTGCTGTTACGCATCCCTAAGACTTTTCTTTAGGTTGAACAAGACTAGATGAGCTTTGAAGGCCCCTTCCCACCCAAACTACTCTGTGATCCTATCTGGAAGGTCCTCATTTTTTAGAGGATACAATGATGCGGGCAGTCATTTCATGTCTATGACGGTTGACGTTCACCAGGCTTGAAAGACGTGGCTGAGGACACAGCTCCACCAGTTCAAGAGCAGGTCATGGGCTCTGAGAGCGGAGAACAGGTTTATGCAGCGTGACCTTATCACATTCTTGGCTGAAGAGCCGGAAAATTCACGGGGGAGCTCACCGCGGGGCTCGCAGGAGCCGCGGGACGTTATCCCGCACACACCTCGCGCCCGAGGTGCTGAACACGGTCACGGTCACTGGTGAAAACACGGGCAATCCTGCGGCTCGTTTGAGTTCAGCAGCAAAAGGTCTCATCCTGACGCATCCCAGGGCTGAGCACCGTCCTTCAAAGACTCAAATACCGGGTGCCCTTGGGATGGATGGCTGCAAAGACCTTTTTGGCTGGGGGAGGGACGTGAAGTTAATGACATAAAAGCCTTTAGACCCGCAGAACCCTGACACCTCTCGCAGCGATCGCAGTCAATCAGGCGCTGTGTGCACACACCTGAACGCACAATGAGCGGCGTCAGCAAACGCCTGTCAGCTATTCTGTGTCAAAACACGTAAAATCAGCTCCATCGCCTTTGTCTCTGCCCAAACTTCTCACACCTACTTTCTGCCAATTGCCCAGCAGAAATTTGGAGGTGACTTCTGCAATGTCTCGTCTCTGCTGAGTCTGCCCGCATGGCTGCTGCCAAAGACAAATAGATTTTGTGGAGTGATTCTTTATGGGTAGAAAACCTTTCCTAGCTCATCAGAAACAAGAAAGTCTGGTTTTTAGAGACAACCAAGATTCAAATGGATCATTTAGGGAAGATAAATATAAATTAACAACAAGACCCACCTGGAATTGTCTTCTGCACCAGGA
This sequence comes from Nesoenas mayeri, assembly GCF_963082525.1. NCBI lineage: Eukaryota > Metazoa > Chordata > Aves > Columbiformes > Columbidae > Nesoenas > Nesoenas mayeri. The sequence goes on along the minus strand of NC_137558.1, from coordinate 1,885,445 downwards.
CTCGGTGGCACAAGGGCACTGAAATCCACACGTGGACTGGGTGAGGGTTGGGTTTAGGCTTAGGCTTATGGGTTGAGTTTAAGGCTGGCTTTGGATGAGCTGGGGGATCTGCCTGCAAAAACCTATGTAGCCAAGAACTTCATTTCATCTTGATTTTCCCAAGTGAAACCTGCCACTTCTAGACCAACAGCATCACTGATTGTTCATTCTGAGCTGTTTTGGCTGCGAAGGGAGGTGAAGCCGCCGTTTTCTGCAGGGCTGATGCTAAACCCTCGCTGGAGCCAGATCTGAGGTGTTTACAGCTCCGCGAGATGCAAATCTGGGCATCGGGTTTCAGGAAGACTTGGGAGAAGCAAAGCGGGTATGGAAATACCTGGTGAACAAGACGCATCACGCTCAGAAAGGGTAATTAAAGGTGTAGGAAACGCAACTGCCTGCGAGACTCAGATCTCCCTTCCTCATCTCCTTCCTTACACAGCACCATCACTTCCATGCCAGAACAGTCCTGCTCAAGCTACAACCCACGATCCTAAAATGGATTATATGGCTATAGTCACAGCTAAACAGCTAAAATAATATCGATAGCTGTTTTCAACAACAAAAATCAAGCCTATGATAGCTTGTGTTAATTCTAGAAGTGCTGCTAATTTCTGCACCAATTAGGAGATAAAATGCAGAAGAGGAACCTCTTATGAAATTACAAATCATGGCAAATAAATCCGAGGATTATTTGATGCCAAGTGTCTCAGTAAGACTGTAATACTAATAGTAAACTGTAATAGTAATAGTAATTAATAGTAATAGTAATCAACAGTAATAGTAGTAGTAATAGTAGTAGTAGTAGTAGTAGTAGTAATAGCAATAGTAATAGCAATTAATGGTGATAGTAATTAATAGTAATAGTAATAGCAGTAGTAATAGTAATAGTAATAGCAATAGTATAAGTAATAAATAGCAATAGCAATAGCAATAGCAATAAATATTAATAGTAATAGCAATAGCAATAGCTATAAATAGTAATAGCAATAGCAATAGCAATAGTAATAAATAGTAATAGTAATAGTAATAGTAATGGTAATGGTAATGGTAATGGTAATGGTAATGGTAATGATAATGGTAATTTTAATTTGGGGTGATGGTCACAGGAGGGAGCGCAGCTTCCGGCATTTTGCGCCTGTGGTTCCTCTGTAGGATGTTCCTGGGGTCATTAACAACCAGCTCCAAATCTCCAATGCTGCGATTCAGCACTTAATAAGCAAATCTGGGTCTGTGGCGTCGCCCCTGGTTGCTGCAGAATGATTTTCTGTTCATTAGTCGGCACAAAGCTGTGTCTGAGCGGTGAGAACGCGGGTCCTGCCATTGGGTATGTGCTTGGGGACAGAGGAGGGACCTTGGTGACTCTGCATCCCATGCTGGCCAGGGGGTGCTCCAAGATGCAAAGAGCGGATGGAAAGCTGCCCAGGGGACAAGGACTTGGGGATGTTGGTGACAGCGGCTGAACATGAGCCAGCATGTGCCCAAGTGGCCAAAAAGCCACCAGCATCCTGGCTGGTCCCAGCACCGGTGTGGCCAGCAGGTCCAGGGCAGTGACCGTCCCTGTGCTGGGACCTGGGGGCAGTTTTGGGCCCCTCATGCCAAGAAAAAGCTTGAGGTGCTGAAGCGAGTGGAGAGAAGGGAACGGAGCTGGTGAGGGGCTGGAGAAGGAGGTTGAGGTTGGAAATTTGGGATGATTTCTTCCCCAAAGGGCTGTGGGGCATTGAACAGGCTGCCCAGGGCAGTGTTGGAGTCACCATCCCTGGAGGGTTGGACAGACGGACATGAGGTTCTCAGGACATGGGGTAGAGGGTGAACAGTTGGACTCGATGATCTTGAGGTGCTTTCCCAACCAAAATGATTCTGTGGTTCTATGGTGGAGAAGACATGCAGTGTAGTCAGAAATCAAACCCGTGATTGTTGTCTCACCCATGGGTGATAAATCCCATCCTTGCACGACCAACAAGCAGCACAGTCAACCACTCAACCCAAAGCCATCCCACCTGCTTATTGAGGCTGCAACGCACCCCTGCCCGCGGCTTTCTGCACATTTGCCCATGCAAACCCACCACCCTGGTCCTGCAAACACCTGAACCCCAACAACACTGTGGTGCTGGGGTCCCCCCACACATGGGGAATCCCCCAGGAGCTGCCGGCCCGCGGTACCCGCTCCTCAGTGGGAAAAACCAGCCCTGGAGCTATAAAGAGCTTTACCCTGATGTCTCGTGAGCTTTATTCAGTGCTGACACTGGGCGTTTGCTGCTTTTCCCACAGAAAGCCGGGGCCGGCCCGCCGCGTTCCTGGAATGCTATTTATCCCCAGTTTGATTTACGAAAGAGCCCGAGAGGAGCCTGGAGATAGAGGCAGCTTTAAATTGGCCCTGTTGATCTCGCAGGCACAGGGAAAATGCTGGGAAAACACCCCAGAAAATGCCCAGTGAGGATTTTAGGGTGGGCTGGAGGGGCCTGAGCTGCCAGCACTGAGCAGCAGCCCCCGGGGCAGGCACGGTGGGGGGCTCAGAGGGGACCCCTGCCCTTGGCAGAGCTGCAACCCAGCCCTACAGCAGCACCCCCTGATTATAGCCTCTTCCCATTGCTTTCACCCCATCCTCCCAGTCCCCGGCATCGCCCCATCCTCCCAGTCCCCAGCATCATTGCGTCCTCCTGGTCCCCAGCATTGCCCCGTCCTCCCAGTCCCCAGTATCGTCCCGTCCTCCCAGTCCCAGCATCATCCCATCCTCCCAGTCCCAGCATCGGCCTGTCCTCCCAGTCCCCAGCATCGTTGCGTCCTCCCATTCCCAGCATCACCCCGTCCTCCCAGTCCCCAGTATTGTCCCATCCTCCCAGACCACAGCATCACCTCATCATCCCAGTCCCCAGCATCGCCCCATCCTCACAGTCCCAGTATTGCCCTGTCCTCCCAGTTTTCAGCATCATCCCATCCTCCCAGTCCACAGCATCACCCCGTCTTCCCAGTCCCAGTATCAGCCCATCCTCCCAGTCCCAGCATCATCCCGTTCTCCCAGTTCTCAACACTGTCCCATCCTCCCAGTCCCCAGCATCGCCGCATCCTCCTGGTCCCCAGCATTGCCCCATCCTCCCGCTCCCAGCATCATCCCATCCTCCTGGTCCCCAGTATCGTCCCGTCCTCCCAGTCCACAGCATCGCCCCATCTTCCCAGTCCCAGCGTCACCTCGTCCTTCCACTCCCAGCATCATCCCATCCTCTCCGTCCCGAGCATCACCCCTTCCTCCCAGCCCCAGCATCGCCCCGGGACAGACTATTTCTGCTGCCACCTTTATTTATGCTCAGCTATTTAAAGCTTCAGGCTGGAGGCAACGTCTGGGCACTCGCCCTGGGAATGTCGAGTCCCTCAACCAGGGAAATGACCCCAAAACGTGGCCGCTGCCCCCAGCCCCGCTGCTGACTCCCCCACAGTGGGCAATGGCTTTGGGGTGAGCCTGGGAAGGCAACGCCAGCCCTGCCTGTCCCATCGGTCCCCTGCCTGTCCCCTGCCAGCCCTGCACTGATTTACAGCCCCTGGGAAGGGGCCAGGGAGGGTTCCCCGTCCCGCTGCTGGGGTTTGGTGTACAGATGCTGAACAGGAGCCTTGGCCACGGCTCCCAGACCTTGGCGGGGCTTCACATCTCCCAGGGAACAGGCACGTCTTGCTGGGTCCTCAGCTCCGAGGAGCTGCCACCGCGGTCCCTTGGTTAGCAGGGGTAGCGGGTTCATGTCAGAGTAGCCCTGAAATTAGTGATTTGTGCTAATGAACAAAGGGGGTTTGGGCAGTTGCAGCGAGCGCTTGTCTCCAGCGTCACAAGGGGGGACTCAGCCTGAGGTGCCCACACCGGGGACACCGTCACCAGGCAGTAAATCGCAAGGAGGTAGGAGGTGACAAAGCAACATTAAATCATTTGTACCCTGAACTACTCATAAAAGTGGGATTTCTTTTGTCCAAAACACGGACGATAACAGCCGTTCTTATGAATTATCCGAGTCCTGAAACACACAGATCTGAAAGATTTTAAGGGATGTGCATCATTCCCACCACACCCCACTGAAGGTCTGAGCACTGATGGGGTCAAGCAGCCATTTGCACCCACACCAGCACCCCCAGTTTCACTGGGAATGACCCAGGAGCAGCAGCCCAAAACTCTCCCTCTACAAAGTCACCAGCAGGTCCCTGCGGCTGAACACGCTCCACACGGAAGGCGCATTTCCACAGGGCCGGGCTTTCCTCCTCCGGGAGATTAATTATTATTCAAGCACGGATCAAATAAGCAAGTTAAATACAGCGATAAGGAGCTGGATAACGCAGAGCTGCTCTGTTTGCATTTTACGGCGAGGCAGGAGCTCGCTGCTCGAAGCAAACCAGACCCGGGCAGCCGGTGCAGCCTGTTGGAAACGTGTCCCTGCGGCCGCCGCCGCTGACCCGGCATGGCAGGAAACCTCCGGCATTCTGCACCTGGAAAAGCCGCAGGGGAGGAGTGTGGGTGCAGGAGCAGGGTGCTGGGTGCTGGGTTCTTCCACACTGGTCCAGACACCTCTGCCATTGTAGAATCATGGAGTTGTAGAATCATTTGGGGTGGAAAAGCCCCTCAAGCTCATAGAGTCCAACCATTAAACACACCCCTGGCACTGCCCCATGTCCTGAGAACCTCATGTCCGTCTGTCCAGCCCTCCAGGGATGGTGACTCCAGCACTGCCCTGGGCAGCCTGTTCAATGCCCAACAGCCCTTTCCATAAAGAGTTTCTTCCTAATATCCAACCTCAACCTCCCCTGGCGCAACTTGAGGCTGTTTCCTCTTGTTTTATCACTTGGGAGCACAGACCAACCCCCTCCATGCTCCAAGCCCCTTTCAGGCAGTTCAGAGACCAGAAGGTCTCCCCTCAGCTCTTGTTCTCCAGCTGAACCCCCCAGGTCCCTCAGCCACTCCATCACACTTGTGCTCCAGCCCCTCACCAGCTCCGTTCTCTTCTCCGAATCACCTGAGTGACATCCGCACATCCTGGAGGTGCTGGGCTGTGCGCCGCTCCATGACGGGATGATAACACCTGATTTCCTGAGGGATTCGGACCTCCAGGAACACCCACAGAGGCTGTGGGGTCCATGTGGAGAATCACCACCCCACACATCGTTCTGCATCCCGAGTGAGCGGGGCCGCTCGGTGCTGTTTGGCCAGCAGAGCTGAACCAGCAACGACCTCGGAAAGTCGTTTAAACTCCGTCCGGGCTGGGAGCCGTTCCCAGGAATGCAGGGTGGGAGGAAGCGGAGACAGTAGTGGAGGGGCAGGGAGAGCGGTTTGTTGGGGGGGGACCTGTCATTGCTGGGTCTAAACTGGGCTGAGGTGGGATGGGATGGGATGGGATGGGATAGTGGGGATTGGATGAGGTGGGATGGGATGGGATAATGGGGATGGGATGGGATAGTGGGGATTGGATGAGGTGGGATGGGATAGTGGGGATGGGATGGGATGGGGTGGGATGGTGGTGACGGGGTGGAATGGGGTGGGATGGGAAGGGGTGGGGTGGTGGGGATGGGGAGGGATGGGATGGGGTGGGATGGATGGGGTGGGATGGTAGGGATGAGGTGGGACAGTGGGGATGGGGTGGGGTGGAATTAGGTATGGAGTGGGGTGGGATGGGATGGGATGGGGTGGGATGAAACTGGATATGGAGTGGGGTGGGATGGGCTGGGATGGGGTGGGATGATATTGGGTATGGAATTGGGTATGGAATTGGGGTGGGGTGGGATGGGAAGGGGTGGGGTGGTGGGGACGGGGTGGGATGGGATGGAGTGGGATGAGATGGGGTGGAATGGTGGGGATGGGGTGGGATGTTGGGGATGGAGTGGGACGGTGGGGATGGGGTGGGGTGGAATTAGGTATGGAGTGGGGTGGGATGGGGTGGGATGGAACTGGGTATGGAGTGGGGTGGGATGGGGTGGGATGGAATTGGGTATGGAGTGGGGTGGGATGGGGTGGGGTGGGGACAGCATCAGCCAAGATGCGGGGGGAAGGGGAGGAACCGCCCGCAGCCCTTACTGGGGCCAAGGCAGGTGTCACATCCTCGCCGTGCTGTGCTGCATCTTCACACGCAGCCGCTGGGGCGCGGCTGCCCTGGGGGCCACGCAGCTCCAAGAGCCTCCTGCCTTCCTCAGGCCTCTTCCTCCTCCTCTTAATTGGCTCTAATTTACATGGCGGGGGGGCATGTCTGTGCAAGGCAGGGACAGGGATCCCTCGCCCGTGTCAGCAGAGATGCATAGGCCCGCGGAAGGGGAGCGGATCCTTGATGTGCAAAGCGCAAGGCAGCCCAGAGCACTTTCCACCAGGCCGGGGAGCTTTCCAAAGGTTCCTCCCTGTTAGCAGCCGGGCCAGCATCCTCCCCCGGCGCAGCGCAAGGGCCGGCCCCTGGCCCGCTGCCCCGCCAGCGGCTCCATCGCTGCACCGGCTCCTGGAGAGCAGAGCAGCTGAGCTGAGCTTTGCCAGCCCAGGATGGGCAGCTGAGCTAGGCTTTGCCAGCCCAGGATGGGCAGCTGAGCTGAGCTTTGCCAGCCCAGGATGGGCAGCTGAGCTGGGCTTTGCCAGCCCAGGATGGGCAGCAGAGCAGGAGGGAGGTTGGTCAAACCTTGAGACACCTTTGCTGGTGCCAAACTTTGTTTCCACGACTGCGCTCAGGGAGAGTTCCTTTGGAAGTTGCTTGGGGACTGTGAAACCCCGTGCTGGGAGCACAGGTTCAGTTAGTACGAAGTTGATGTGTGTTGCACACCTGGTGCCACGTGGAATGGAGGGATATGGGGGAAATGACAGGTACAGAGCCTGCCCAGGGTCCTCAGTGCGGCACGGGAGGGGTGCACATGCGGACGGGGAGATGCATACGCAGGTGGATGCACATAAGCAGTTGCACATGCAGGAGGATGCACACGCATCGTATTGAGCACGGAAAGTTACCCGTGCAAATGTGCACGGAAAGTTACACTTGTTCGTATTGAGCACCGAAAGTTACACGTGTAAATGTGCACAGAAAATTACACGTGTTCATATTGAGCACCGAAAGTTACACGTGCTCGTATTGAGCACGGAAAGTACGCGTGCAAACGTGCACGGAAAGTTAAATGTGCTTTTATGTGGAAGCACGGGAGGAAAATACACCCGCGATGATGCGAGGATTAATTTTACACGCGCTTGTATCGAGCACGGAAAGTACGCGTGCAAATGTGCAGGAAAGTAGAGATACACTCGCAATCCTACGAGGAGAAGTTTCACTCACCCCCGTGGCTGCAGGGCAGGCGGAGTCTCCATCCCGGGGGGGTCTCGGCGGCAGCATCTCGGTCGTGCTCCGAGAGACCGGCGACAATTCCACGGGAGTCCCGGTTTATAGCCTGAGCAGAGCTGACTGTGGGCATTCCAGAAGCTTCTCCGCACCCCCATCCTGGCTGTGGGTGCCCCTGAAGCTTCCAAACACCCCCACACTGGCCGCGGGTGCCCAGCGGCTCCCTGGCGCCTCGGCGCTCGCTTCTCTTAACGACTCTGACCAGGGGGCTCTGGGGACAAACAAAAGCTGTAGGGGGATGTGTCTACTCCTTCCATGATGAGGGAGGGAGGGGGGAGTGGGAGGGTTTGCATCCTGCCACAAGTGGGATCGGGGAGGGATTTTTACACCTTGGAGATCCTGGACCAAATAACCGCAGACAAGAGCCAACTCTGGGCACGGCGTAAGTGGTGACGGATCCCGGTGCGAGACTCTTGGGTGCGGGGGTGGTTTGTTGTGATCCGGCTGCAGCAGCACCCGGAGCCTCAAGGTCTCCAGGAGAAATACAAAATAGGGCTTTTCTGCCTCGGGGCGCTGGCGGGAGGAGCAGCCGGGGGGAGGAAGGGTTGGTGGCCCCATCCCGCATGGCTGCTCAAGGATTCGCCCAAGGCCACGCTGGGAGATCTGATCTCCCCACCCACGGGGGGTGGCCCCAAGGGGTGACGGTCCCGGGGAGCCTGACGTGACCCCCAAAGCCATGGGGCACCTAAATGAGGGATGAAGCAGCATCGCCTCAAGGATGCCACTCCAAACCGCTTGTATCCAGCTGACATTTCTCATCGCTTTGCTGGTTGGGGTGGGGGTTTATTTCAATACAAACGTTCAAATATATATATATATTTTAAAATGAAAAATAGGGTTTATTTCGAAATCTAAACCTCTTTTTTTGGCAGAAAACCCGTTATTTTTAGCCAAAAGTCCCACTCCCAGGACCACTGGGCCACGCTCCAGCTCTGCTCCGCTGTCCCCCCACGCAGAGGCTGGGATCGGCTCCCCAGTACAAACCACCTCTTGCTTCCAGCTCCTCTGGGCCCCATTCTCCCCCCATCAGGCTGGGCCCTGCAGGACCAGCTGGAGCAAGGGGGTCCCTGTGGTTCCCCGATCCCTGAGGTCTTGGTGGGGTGCACAGGGGAAGGGCAGGAGCTCCTCAAGTCACCCCAATCCCCAGGGTCTCATTGGGGTATGCAGGGGAAGTGCAGGGGCTCCTGAGGACACCCCAGTCCCTGGAGTCTCATTGGGGTGTGCAGGGGAAGAGCAGGGGCACCTGGGTACACCCCAATCCCTGAGGTCCCAATGGGGTGCACAGGGGAAGGGCAGGGGCACCTGGGGACACCCCAATGCCCAGGAACTGGGGTCCCAGGGGGACACACAGGGAGTCAGGAGAAGGGTAGGGGCTCTTGTAGTCACCCCAATCCCCAGGGTCTCATTGGGGTGCACAGGGGAAGGGCAGGGGCTCCTCAAGTCACCCCAATCCCCAGGGTCACATTGGGGTATGCAGGGGAAGTGCAGGGGCTCCTGAGGACACCCCAATCCCTGGAGTCTCATTGGGGTGTGCAGGGGAAGAGCAGGGGCACCTGGGTACACCCCAATCCCTGAGGTCCCAATGGGGTGCACAGGGGAAGGGCAGGGGCACCTGGGGACACCCCAATGCCCAGGAACTGGGGTCCCAGGGGGACACACAGGGAGTCAGGAGAAGGGTAGGGGCTCTTGTAGTCACCCCAATCCCCAGGGTCTCATTGGGGTGCACAGGGGAAGGGCAGGGGCTCCTCAAGTCACCCCAATCCCCAGGGTCACATTGGGGTGCTTGGGGGAAGGGCAGGGGCTCCTGGGGACACCCCAGTGCCAAGGAACTGGGGCCCCAGGGAGACAAATAGGGAGTCAGGAGAAGGGCAGGAGCTCCTCAAGTCACCCCAGTCCCTGGGGTCTCATTGGGGTGCTCGGGGGAAGGGCAGGGGCTCCTGGGGACACCCCGACCCCAGGGACCGGGGTCCCAGGGGGACATGCAGGGTTCAGGCTGCACGGGGAGCCCCGCGGGCGGGGGTCGGGGCTGCTCCCCCCAAGATGCTCAGGCCCAAAAGCCCACGGGGCGGAGGGCGGGAGCTGCGGGCGGGGTTCCCCGTTCCCGGCCCCATCCCACCCCGGGGAGGAGCCCAACCCGGCGCGGCGGCGGCGGCGGCGGCGCCGAGCGCGTCCCGGCCCCGTCCTGGCCCGAGCGGAGCCGCCACCGGAGCAGCACCGGAGCCGCCCCGGAGCTGCGGCCGCGATGGCTTCGCCCCCCCGCGCCGCCGCCGCATGAAGGTTCGCGGGGCCGGGGCGGCGGGAGCGGCCGGGGAGGCGGCGCGGGGGGGCCCAGGAGCGCGGAGCCGGCAGCGAAACGGGCTGGAGCCGGAGGGCGGTGCTGCGACCCCCGCAACGCCGCTGCCCGCCGGGGCTGCCGGTAACCGGCTCCCGGTGCTGCTGAAGAAGATGCACTTGTTCCGGAGCTGCAGCTACGAGATCCGGCTGGAGGGCGAGGGGGGCAGCCGGCCCCCCATCCAGGGCATCCGCTGGGTGAGTGCGGGCTGGGAGGGAGGGACCCCCCCCCCCGGCCACCACCGATAGCCCCCGGGGACGGACCCCGAGCCGCGGAGCCCCCACGCTGCCGGCTCTCTCCTTGCTCTGGGCGTCCGTGCTTGGTTGGGGATGGGGTTCGCTGGAGCAAGAGCCAAGTGGGGCCCCTTAAGGCTTAACGCCACCTCTAGTCCCGCTTTACTAAGCACGGCCTGGCAGGGCAGGTCTGGCCCTTGGCTGCCTTCCCAGGGACCTGGCAGCAGGCTGGGATTAGGGACCGGGAGCGCTGGAGCTGAGGAGAGTGAGGCGAGGTGAGCAGGGAGCCAGGTGTGCATGGAGCAATGTAAGGTGAGCAAGGTGAGGTGTGCATGGAGCAATGTAAGGTGTGCATGGAGCAAAGGAAGGTGAGCAAGGCGAGGTGAGCAGGGAGCAAAGCAAGGTGCACACAGAGTAAAACCAGGTATGCAGGGAGCCAGGTGTGTGTGGAGCAATGTAAGGTGTGCATGGAGCAAAGCAAGGTGAGCAAGGCGAGGTGAGCAGGGAGCAAAGCAAGGTGCACACAGAGTAAAACCAGGTATGCAGGGAGCCAGGTGTGCACAGAGCAAAGCAAAGTGTGCAGGGAGCCAAGCCAGGTGAGCAGGAAGCAGGGTGTGCAGGGAGAAAACAAGGTGTACACAGACTAAAGCCAGGTGTGCAGGGAGCCAGGTGTGCACGGAGCAAAGCAAAGCGTGCACAGAGCAAAGCGAAGTGTGCAGGAGCAAGGCGAGGCGAGCAGGGAGCGCATTTCTGCTCTCGCCCCTTCTCCAGGCGGAGCTGGCACCCAGGCATGAAATGAGCCTGGTGCTATTGTGCTCGGGCAGCCGGCAGCCGGGCAGCACACCCCAACTGCGAGCGTGCGAACAGGAAACACCTTCCCCCTCAGCCCCGCGGCACACGGGGTTCCAAACGTTCCCTCCCCGCCGGATCGGGCTGTTTCTGCAGGAGAAACTTGTCACTTGGCAGCGGGACGACGCTCAACATCACGTCCTTCCTCTCTGGGTCCGTGCCATCCCCTGGCCGGGAGCTGCTGGTCTCTTGGGGGTCTCTGTGGCATAAAAGGCACCTGGTCCCTGTTCTCAGCCTCTCGCTGTCCCCTCTGTGCTGAGAGGTGACCCTGGAGCCTCCTCCCCTGCCCCAGCTGAGCTGGGTGACCTTCCCCTTCTCACAACAGAGACAAATGCTTTTAAGGAACAAAAGTGAAATTAAGGGAGCAACCCCCTTTCAGCATTTTTAAGAAAGCTCTTTTCTCTTTTTCCCCCCTTCTTCCTGATTTATTTTCTCCCGAGAACTTTCAGGAACTTAATTTTGGAGAGAGCAGGAAAGCCGCGGGCTGCAGCGTTACCACGCTGAACTGATTAGGGTAAACCTGATCAAGTCACGTACAGCGTGACACGAGTGTCCCCTCCCCGAGTGGCTCCTCTGTTCTTGGGGACAACCGCTGGCCATTGGAGGGGCTCTGATCTTTGCAGAGAGGGGGTGTTTTCCCCACTTTTTGCAGGTAGGAGGGTGCTGCCACCAGGTGCGGGAGAGGCAGATGGCAGGCAACCGGCCGGCTGTGCCTTGGAGCAACAATATTGTCACTTGTCCCCATCGCTGCAAGGCTACGGCTCATGGAAGCTCCTCCTGGCGTCTTGGCTCCCGTTCGCTGGCATCAGCAGAACATCACAGCCCGATGTCCCCAAGGAGCTCCATCCTTCACCCTTCCCAAGCACAAGTGCTGCTGTGCCAGCTCTCACCGCGTCCCTGCAGAGGACAAAGGGGACAGAACGTGTCCCGGGGCGGGGGGACGGCAAACCCCTGGCCAGCTGCCGTGCCTTTGGAGGCTGCGGATGGGCGAGGACTTTCTCCGGAGCCGTAAAGCCTGAAAATAACTCCCGTTGTTTTTCCTCGGGATCCCAAACAAAAGCGGCGCGCGAGCGCGGAACGGTCGCGGGCGGCCTTGGCCGGCTGCCCGGCGCTGCCGGATTCCTGGAGACAGGCAGGATCTCAGCGCCGCGCGTCCCGGCAGCAGGAAGATGGAAAAGGCAACTCCTTAGGAAGCTGCTTGGAGACGGCGGGCGCGATGCTGCGACAATGAGACGGGGTGAGGGTGGGGAGGGCATCCTGTGCATGGAGAGCAAGGATGCTTCGGGGTTTTTGGGGCCATCCGTGAGATTTTGCACGTGGTTCAGAGCTGGTCTGGCAAAGAGAAAAACCCAGGAGGGAGGAATCGCTCTGAGCGCTAATCCTGGGTCAGGGTTTTTGTAAGTCTGCATCGGTGTCCTTGTGAGCACGGCTTGGGGCAGGACTGTGACACATCCTGGCTCCTTCCCTCAAGGACAGACCTCACTTACGGGCTGTTTGGGGACCAGAGCAGCTTTCCCTTGCACCCAAGGGGGTGACACCGATCCCCGTGTCCCACGGGAGGCAGCTCCGCGCTCCGGCCGCAGCCCGGCTCCGGTTTGCAAACATTTGCTCAGCGATCGCCGTGGTGTTTCCTGTTCCACGGGGCGGTCACGAGGCTCAGGAAAGTTTGCAGAGTGAGTAAGTCACCGTGTCCCCAGCGCAGCGGCGGCGCGGCTGGCTCGGGAGTGTCCCCAGGGACCGGCTGCCTTCGCGGAGCCACTTGTTGCCATCTGCTCCCCGAATCGCTCCTGAGCTGGTTGTAAATGGCGGGGGGCAGGTTGGGGGCTCGAGGCAGCATCTGGAGCAGGATGGGGGAGCCCTGGGGGTTTGGAAAGGGCTGGAGGGAATGAGGGGGCAGCTTGGGGCAGGCAGGGGTGAGCAGGCAGGGTTTGGGATGGGCTGGCAGGTTTAGGATGGGCGGGTAGGGTTTAGAACGGGCAGGCAGGGTTTAGAACAAGCAGGTAGGGTTTAGGACAAGCAGGCAGGGGTTTGGGACAAGCAGGTAGGGTTTAGGACAAGCAGGTAGGGTTTAGGACAAGCAGGTAGGGTTTAGGACAAGCAGGTAGGGTTTAGGACAAGCAGGTAGGGTTTAGGACAAGCAGGTAGGGTTTAGGACAAGGAGGTAGGGTTTAGGATGGGCAGGCAGGGTTTAGCATGGGCATGCAGGGTTTGGGACGGGCAGGCAGGGTTTGGGATGAACAGACAGTTTAGGACAGGCAGACAGGGTTTGGGATGCACTGGCAGGGTTTAGGATGGGCTGACAGGGTTTAGGACAAGCAGGTAGGGTTCAGGATGAACAGACAGTTTGGGATGAGCAGGCAGGGTTTGGGATGCACTGGTAGGGTTTAGGATGGACAGGCAGGGTTTGGGATGACCAGATAGAGTTTAGGACAGGCAGGCAGGGTTTGGGATGGGCAGGTAGGGTTTAGGATGGACAGGCAGGGTTGGGCACGCACTGGCAGGGTTTGGGATGGGCAGGCAGGGTTTAGGATGAGCAGGCAGGGTTTGGGATGAACAGACAGTTTAGGACAGGCAGGCAGGGTTTGGGCTGAACAGACACAGTTTAGGACAGGCAGGGATGGTTTGGGACGGACACATCACCCACTTGAGCACCCATCAGGTGTCCATCTCCATCACCCTCCTGCCTGCACCAAGGCGCCAGGGCTGTTTGCTTCCCCTCACCTCCTGGTAGGTGCTTTTGCCCTTGAATTAATTTGCAAAGAAGGCTTCTGCGGCTAATTACTCCTGCCCTCGGCTTCCTTAATTGAGGATTTCATCCGGCTGTCCCGATTGCTGAGGTTGCTCAACCCCCATGAGCAACCCATAGCCAGCAAATCCGAGTCTCATCTGGCCCAGAGGACGCCGTGTTTCACATCCCCACCACCTCCACCCGCAGCCCAGGGTGCTGCAGGGTCCTTGCAGCCAGAAATAAATGGGGGGAACCCCAAAACCTTCCCTTGGAGGTGCAGACACCCCGCGGAAGGGGGTGCAGCTTGGGGTTAATGCTCCAAGTGCTTTAACAGCCTCGGCTGGGGGGCAACAGGTCTGATGGGTGCTGGGTGCTCTCGGCTCCCCCCAGCCTGTGCTTTATGCACATGAAAGGTCATTTATTCATGACCATGGCCACGCAGGACCCTCCGTCCCTCTGCCTTTACCTGCTCTTCCCCCACTGAGGTGACGGTTGCCCCAGGAGGGACTCGCTGAGCCAACGAGCGGGATGTGTTTTTAGGATCAATAGACACTAAAGAGGAGCCGGGTTAGGAAAGAGCGCTGGATCAACTCGCCACGTGCAGGTTTAAGTTAAACAGAGTAAAAAACCCAGCGTGTTCCTGGGGTTTTCCATCCCCAAGGGTGTATTTGTCTCTTTTAGGGAGCACGGAATTGCCGGTGAACCGGGTGTGCCGTGATCTACGAGGTTTCCTTTCGCTCCCTTCCCACTGACACTCATCCTGTTTTAGGCGCATCTCTTGTTGAATTTAACCCACTCGTGTGCTTGGTGACTTTGCTGGTCCATCCTTTCCAGGATCTCCCCTAAAATCCTTTGGCAAAACAGCTTCATATCCACCAGCTCTTTGGGACCAAGCGCGAGGTTGCGCATCACCCATAGCAATTCGGTTCTTTCGCTGCCGCGCTCCTCTGGGTACCAGGGACCCCATGTCCCGGTGGTTTGTTACAGCCGATTTCTCAGGAATTATTGCATAGATTTATATTTTATTAGATATATTTATATAGAGATTATAGCATTATATTTATATAGATGTGTAGTTGTTTCCATTCCTGCTGTGATTTGAGAACTGTCTCCCAATACGATGCTTGCAGGGGAGGGTCCTTGCGCTCTTCCCCCAATTAATAGGAGTTTGGGATCTTTTCCATGTCCTCTGTGTTTGAACCCAGGTTCAAAGCTGTAGGAAACCCCCCCAGGCTGGACACCTGTCCCTCCCCGGGGGCTCCGTTCTCAAGTCCTTCACCTCCAGTGGCAAATTCCCATCTCAAACGCGACGTCTTTGATCCCTGTTTGATCCCTTTTAACTCCTTTCATCTCCCGGCGCCCTCGTTTGAATGCGTTTCCCTTTCTGAAGCTCAACGTAACCACGGGGGGTGTCTGGGGGTTCGGGCCCCCGTATGCGGGGACACTCGTCTCCTCGCCCAGATGAGGCTGAAATGCACCATAGAATCATTGAATAGTTTGCATTGAAGAGACATTTAAGTCATCCAGTCCAACCCACTGCAATGAGCAGCTAGTGGGGTGTGCGGGGTGAGGGGGGACACAGTGGAGCCCCCACGGCCACCAACCCCCATGTATTTCCATGTTTCAGACCCCGCTTTTGGAGACTGAATCCACCCTGGACTATGGACACAGCCTCACCCAGGTGGGGGGTGCTGGGAGAACATACAAGGAGATGGGTTTGGGGAAGAGGGAGATGGAAAACCATGTCCTGAAGGCTGGGAGGGGTGGGGGGCCAGAGCACCCCCTGCCCTGGGGCTCAGCTCCTGGGTGCTCGTGCCCTTGGGATGGATTGTTCCTGGGGATGGGTGGTGGGGATCATGGACTGCGTGAGATGTTGGGGTCCGTGCCCTCCCCGTTTGTAGGGGCTGGAGCACAAGTGTGATGGAGTGGCTGAGGGACCTGGGGGGTTCAGCTGGAGAACAGGAGCTGAGGGGAGACCTTCTGATCTCTGAACTGCCTGAAAGGAGCTTGGAGCATAGAGGGGGTTGGTCTGTGCTCCCAAGTGATAAAACAAGAGGAAACAGCCTCAAGTTGCGCCAGGGGAGGTTGAGGTTGGAAATTTGGGGTAATTTCTTCCCCAAAGGGCTGTTGGGCATTGAACAGGCTGCCCAGGGCAGTGCTGGAGCCACCATCCCTGGACGGCTGGACAGATGGACATGAGGTTCTCAGGACATGGGGCAGTGCCAGGGGTGGGTTGTGGTTGGACTCGATGGTCTTGAGGGGCTTTTCCAACCAAAATGATTCTGTGGTTTCTCCCGCTTCCCAATCCACTCCCTAATCCTCTTCCCCCCCAGGCATCCCCGGAGAAGATCTGGCGTGCAGGAAAGCTCCTGTTCACCCACCTCACCAGCTCCCGCCCCGGCCTCATCCGGGACCACAAGCATCACCTGCGGCACCACAGGTGGGACCCACGGCCACACCGGGGGACACCACGGGCTCCCAGGGTGACAGGGCTGGTCCTGCCCATCCCCGACAGGGCTGCTGGGTGCTGTCGCCTGGTTTTGGGGACAGTCTTGTCATCCCGTCCCCTTGCAGGCAGTGCTGCTCGGGGAAGGAGCTGGTGGACTGGCTGCTGAGCGCCGGGCTGGCCGTGCAGACGCGCAGCCAGGCTGTCGGCATCTGCCAGGTGCTGGTGGACGGTGGCATCCTGACCCACGGTGAGGACAGGCGGTGGCAGGTGACGGGGTGACGGGCGCACTGGGGGCTCCTGAGTTCTCCCATGGGTGCACCAGCTGAGCTGATGGGCGCTCTCCCCTCCCCGCAGTGAAGCAGGAGTGGCATTTCCAGGACAAGGACACCCAGTTTTATCGCTTTGCCGAGCTGGAGCTGAGCCCCGAGCCCAGCGCCGGGTTGCGGGATGCGGAGGAGCTGCTGGAGGCACTGGCCTTCCTAGCCCAGCTGGGCCCCGACGCGCTGCTCACCATGGCCCTGCGCAAACCGTGGGTGGCTGGGCTGTCCCCAGGGGACGTAGAGGGGACAAAGTGGGGTGGGGGGCTCGTTTGGACCCCACTCTGGGGGAATCTGGAGCACCAAAGGGATGGGGTGACCTGAGCATCTCTTCCACCGCTGGCAGATGGGGAGGGAGAATGTGTCTGCCTGGGCAGGGTTTGTGCCTGGGGAGGGGTGTCTGTGCCCCGGGGTGGGGGGACAGGGGACACAGGCGGCTGCTCACCCCCCGCTGCCCTCCCAGGCCTGCCCAGCGCACGGAGGACGAGCTGGAGCTCATCTTTGAGGAGCTGCTGCACATCAAAGCCGTGGCTCATCTCTCCAACTCGGTGAGTGCGGCCGTGTCTGTCCCCACTGTGGCCTGTGTGTCCCCCCCAAACTGCTCCTGGTCCCCAAACCCTCCTGCATCCCATCACTTCCATTTAGCACGCCCTGTTGCGATAGGACAAGGGGTGATGGTTTTAAACTAAAGGAGGGAGATTCAGGCTGGGTAAAAGGCAATTGTTGGTACTGAGGGTGGTGAGAGCCTGGCCCAGGTTGGCCAGAGAGGTGGTGGATGAAGCATCCCTGGAGACATCCCAGGCCAGGCTGGACGGGGCTCTGAGCACCCTGAGCTGCTGAAGATGTCCCTGTCATGGCAGGGGGGGCACTGGGGGGGCTGGGAAGGTCCCTTCAACACAAACCCTTCTGTGATTCTATAATTCTATGACTTCCCACCTGGGCATCCTCTCCTGTCCCTCTCTGAGCATCCCCAGGTCCCCTTCCCACCTTGTCCCCTGTGTCCCCTCCTCGCTCAGCTCCGGGCTGGGGTGACCCACGTGCCTGTTGCCGCAGGTGAAGCGGGAACTGGCGTCCGTGCTGATGTTCGAGTCGCACCCGAGAGCAGGCACCGTGCGTGAGTATCGCGGGTCCCAGGACAAAGGGTCCCCAGCCTGGGGACAACACCTGGAGCTGTCGTCATCCATGTGGATGCTCCTGCTGTCTCCTGATGGCCCAGGGGTGGAAGGGACAGGAGTATTCACCTCAGCTGGGGGCTCAGGATGGGGGAGTGCTTGGGGGCTCCCCCTCTTTGACTGCTGGATGTCACCATTCCCTGGCAGTGTTCAGCCAAGGAGACAAAGGCACCTCATGGTACATCATCTGGAAGGGCTCGGTGAACGTGGTCACCCACGGCAAGGTGGGTACGTCCACTCCAGACACTCACTGTCCCCCAGCGGGGACAAGGGCTCCCGCCCCATCCCTCACCCATCATGTCACCCCCGCCAGGGCTTGGTGGCCACCCTGCATGAAGGGGACGACTTCGGGCAGCTGGCGCTGGTGAACGACGCGCCGCGGGCGGCCACCATCATCCTGCGGGAGGACAACTGCCACTTCCTCCGCGTGGACAAGCAGGACTTCAACCGCATCCTCAAGGTGACGGGGGCTATAGGGGACTGGGTGCCAGTCGGGGCACGCTGTGCACCCCCAGGGTGCTGGAAGGGGAGGACGCTTCTCTGTGTGACAGCGTGGGGGTTTGGGGTGCCACCAGATAGATGAGCATTGCCTGTTGGATCCGAGCTGGGCTGAGGTGACAAATGATGATGTCCATCCAGGCTGGGATGGAGGGATGGAGAGCAACCCTGCGGGAAAGGACTTGGGGGCGGTGGTGGATAAAAGATGGGACATGAACAGCAACACTTGCTGGCACCAGATCAGTGGTACCCTGGGCTGCATCCCCAGCCCCGTGGGCAGCAGGTGGAGGGAGGGGATTGTCCCCTCTGCTCCGCTCTGTGAGACCCCCCGGGCACCGCGTCCAGCGCTGGGGTCCTGAGCACAGGACAGACCTGGACCTGCTGGAGAGGGGCCAGAGGAGCCGCAGAAATGATGCGAGGCTGGAGCAGCTCTGCTGGGAGGAACGGCTGAGAGAGTTGGGGTGTTCAGCTGGGGAAGAGAAGCTCCGGGGAGACCTTAGTGCGGCCTTTCAGTGCTTAAAAGGGGCCTGAAGAAAGATGGGGACAGACTTTTGAGCAGGACCTGTTGAGACAGGACAAGGGGTGATGGTTTAAACTAAAGGAGGGAGATTCAGACTGGACATGAGGAAGAAATTGTTGGCCCTGAGGGTGGTGAGAGCCTGGCCCAGATTGGCCAGAGAGGTGGTGGATGAAGCATCCCTGGAGACATCCCAGGCCAGGCTGGACGGGACTCTGAGCACCCTGAGCTGTGACGATGTCCCTGCTCATGGCAGGGGTGGATAAGGTGACAGTTGAAGGTCCCTTCAACCCAAACCATCTGTGATTCTGTGATTCCGTGACTATAAGAGCTGGTTTTTTCTCTCTAGGACGTGGAGGCCAACACTGTGCGCCTGAAGGAGCATGGGAAGGTGGTGCTGGTCCTGCAGAAGAACCTGCAAGGTGGCAGCAACCAGCCAGCCCCAGCACGGAGCAGCAGGTGACAGCAGCCTGTCCCCATCCCCCTGCTCCTTCTGCCACGCTCGGGCTTCCCGCAGCGAGTTTGCTGGGAGGACTGTGTCCCCAGAGGGGAACGGGGACATCAAGCCATGCTGACGAGCTGTGTCGAGTGGCCCGGTGGCCCAGCATGCTGGCCCTGCCCATGGTCGCGGTGCTGCGTCCTCCCCTGATGTCCCCCATGCTCTGCCCGCCAGGTACTTTGTGATGGCTGGGACGCCGGAGAAGATCCTGGAGCATCTGCTGGAGTTCATGAGGCTGGATGCCACCCTCTATGACCCCGTGGGTAGGTGGGGGGTGTCCCCTCCTGCTCCAGGGACCACATCCCAGAGCAACTGTGGGGACAGGGCGCTGGCACGGGGACCAGCACCCTGCGAGACCGCCTTATTACCAATGTTCAGCCCCAAAAGCTGGTCCTCTCACCCTAAAATGCCCCATTGGGGCAAGGAGAGGGAAGAAGCCCCAGTGCCCGGAGCAGGCCCAGGGTAGTGACCGTCCCTGTGCTGGGCACCGGGGAGACCAAATGTTGAATTCTGGGGGTAGTTTTTGACCCCTCAGAACAAGAAAGACCTTGAGGTGATGGAATGAGTTGAGAGAAGGGAACGGAGCTGGGGAAGGAGTTGGAGAAGGAGGTCGAGGTTAGAAATTTGGGATAATTTCTTCCCCAAAGGGCTGTGGGGCATTGAACAGGCTGCCCAGGGCAGTGCTGGAGTCACCATCCCTGGAGGGTTGGACAGACGGACATGAGGTTCAGGACATGGGGCAGGGACAGGGGTGGGTTATGGTTGGACTCATGATCTTGAGGGGCTTTTCCAACCACAATGATTGTGCGATTCTATCTCCTCCCTCCTCTCCCACGTCTCCACCTCCCTCTGCTGCTGGAGATACGAGACCAGGAGATGTCCCCAGCGGGCAACAAATCAGCGCTGCCAAGCCGGCGTCACCCGGGCTGCCTTGTCTGCTGAGCACTGAGCTTTAGCACAACCCCTTAATTCTCCTCCATCCCCCAGAGCCCATAGCCCTTCCCAGGACATTTAGGAGCCAAAAGTGACCCACAGTGAGCACGGTCACCATAGGGGGACACCGCAGACCGACCCCACACAGGGCATGGGTGACACTTACCTGGGCAGCCGTGCTGCCTGGCTGTGACCACTGTGTCCCAAATACACTGGGGACCATGACAGGTGACCACTGGTGGCTTCTCTCTTGCAGACACGCTGTTGGGGGATTTTCTGCTGACCTACACCGTGTTCATGCCAACCACGCAGCTCTGCAGAGCTCTGCTCCACCAGTATCCTTCAGCGGCTGGAACTGGAGGGAATGGGTTCCATCCTACCCCATGCACCCCCCACCAGGGACCAGCACCTTGGTCCTTGTCACCCCAGTGGGACCTCAGCGGGTGGCCAGGGGAGCCCTGAATTTTCCGCTCTGTGAGACCCCCCGGGCACCGCGTCCAGCTCTGGGGTCCTGAGCACAGGACAGACCTGGACCTGCTGGAGAGGGGCCAGAGGAGCCACAGAAATGATGCGAGGCTGGAGCAGCTCTGCTGGGAGGAACGGCTGAGAGAGTTGGGGTGTTCAGCTGAGGAAGAGAAGCTCCGGGGAGACCTTAGTGCAGCCTTTTAGTGCTTAAAAGGGGCCTGAAGAAAGATGGGGACAGACTTTTGAGCAGGGCCTGTTGAGATAGGACAAGGGGTGATGGTTTTAAACTAAGAGAGGAGAGATTTGGGCTAGGTAATAAGGATAATGTTGGTCCTGAGGGTGGTGAGAGCCTGGCCCAGGTTGGCCAGAGAGGTGGTGGATGAAGCATCCCTGGAGACATCCCAGGCCAGGCTGGACGGGGCTCTGAGCACCCTGAGCTGCTGAAGATGTCCCTGCTCATGGCAGGGGGGGCACTGGGGGGGCTGGAAAGGTCGCTTCAACCCAAACCCTCCTGTTATTCCATGAATCCCCCATGCTCTTGGGCACAGGGCACATCCCCATCTCCAATCCCATCCTGCGGGTCCTTGCCTGCTCCCCATACGCACACTGGTGTCCTTGACTGGTCCCAGTTTCCGTGCGGAGCCACTGGAGGGGTCGGAGCAGGATAAGGCCACCTATTCCCTGCACAAGCGCCGGAAGATCCTGCGGCTGGTGAGCCAGTGGGTGCTGCTCTATGGGCGGCTGTTGCAGGGCGACCGCAGCACCACGGCCCTGCTGCAGGTACGGGAAGGGGGACAGGGATGTCCCCAGGGGGGTCTGGCTGTCACAACCCCATCCTGACTGCTGGGCACCTTCCTCCCGCAGAACCTGGCGGACCTGGCGAGCCGGGACCCCCGCCTGGGCGGGATGGTGCAGGAGCAAGGACAGGAGCGGCGGCGGCCCTGGGCGTGAGTCCCCCGAGGAGGGAGACGTGTCCCCAACCAACAGAGTCTGGTTCTGTCCCCCAGTGCCACCACTGGTGCCCGTGTCCTGCACCCCCTGTGTCCTGCACCCCAGCCACGGGGAGGGTGTCACACACCACAGGGACACCCCAGGGCCCGGGGTCACAGGGATGCTCAGGCTGCACAACCCAGTTTTATCTCCAGCACGAGGTGATGATCACG
The DNA here is from genome assembly GCF_963082525.1 of Nesoenas mayeri. Classification (NCBI taxonomy): domain Eukaryota; kingdom Metazoa; phylum Chordata; class Aves; order Columbiformes; family Columbidae; genus Nesoenas; species Nesoenas mayeri. The sequence goes on along the minus strand of NC_137558.1, from coordinate 1,863,923 downwards.
GGGCTCTAACAGCACCTGTATCTTCTCTCTGCAGAACGGAGAACGGAGATGGCAGCGTTTCTCCCCAGCCCAAGGTATGGGTGGCCCTAGCGGGGTGGGTGTAGAGCTCTGGGTCACCTCTTGCCCTCTGGGGACCTCTGGCCAGAGGGGTGGCCACTGTGGTGGCATCTGGAATATTGTGTCCACACCTGGAATCTTGTGTCCAGCTGTGGCCCCTCAGTTCCAGCAGGACAGGGAACTGCTGGAGAGAGTCCAGCGCAGCCACCAAGATGCTGCAGGGAGTGGAGCATCTCCCGTGTGAGGAAAGGCTGAGGGAGCTGGGGCTCTGGAGCTGGACAAGAGGACACTGAGGGGGGACTCATTGCTGGGGATCAAGATGGAAAGGGGCAGTGTCAGGAGGATGGAGCCAGGCTCTGCTGGTGACAACCAGGGACAGGACAAGGGGCAATGGGTGCAAACTGGAACACAGGAGGTTCCACTTAAATCTGAGCAGAAACTTGTTCATGGTGAGGGTGGCAGAGCCTGAACAGGCTGCCCAGGGGGGTTGTGGAGTCTCCTTCTCTGCAGACATTCCAACCCGCCTGGTTCCTGTGTAACCTCATCTGGGTGTTCCTGCTCCATGGGGGGATTGCACTGGATGAGCTTTCCAGGTCCCTCCAACCCCTGACACTCTGGGACTCTGTGATCTTCCCCACTTTCTCCCACCTTGGCCGCAGGCTCGGAGCTCAGCGAGCTGGCTGGCGAGCCAGGAGGAGGCAACATTGAACAGCAGCTGTGCCTTAAGAGCCCAGGACAAAGGTACGGCCGCGCAGGGTGGGGACCGTCCCCTCCCCAGCAGCAGGACACAAAATCCCATTTCCATCCCCCATAGTGCCCTACGAGATCTACAGAGCCGACCACTCGTGCCTGGTCACCGTGCTGCCTGTGAACGCCTCGGTGCGGGACGTCCTGCGCTCGCTCGCCCCGCGGCTTGGCCGGCACGGGGAGCACGTCCTGGTGAAGGTGAATTCAGCCGGAGGTGAGGACGGCATCGCGGGGATGTCACCGTGCCGTGGTGGCCATGTCCCCTGCCCTGCCAGGATCCGGTCCCTTCTCTGTCCCCGCACCCACCGTCCTGTCTCCCGCAGATAAAGTGGGGCTGCAGCCGGACGCCGTGGGGGTGTTCACAGCACTGGGGCTCAACGAGCGGCTCTTTGCCGTCAGCGTGGAGGAGCTGGGCAGCCTGGTAAGCCTGGGGGTCTTAAAATCATAAATCATTGAATAGTTTGGGTCGAAGGGACCTTCAAATGTCATCCAGTGCCAGCCCTGCCATGAGCAGGGACATCTTCAGCAGCTCAGGGTGCTCAGAGCCCCGTCCAGCCTGGCCTGGGATGTCTCCAGGGATGGGATGTGGTTTGGGGATGGGCAGCACCAGGCTGGGCCCCCCTAGAGTGGGATCTGGGGCTGGGGTTGGGGGAGTCCATCCCTCCCTGCCCCTGGGGAAGGGGCTGGTGTCACCGTCCCCGTTGTGGTTGCTGATGGCAGGAGGGGTTGGACGTCCCCTCTGCTGTCCCCAGACCCCCCACCCTGAGCAGCTGGGCCCCCACGTCGGCTCCTCAGAGACCCTGGACCTCATCAGCTCCAAGGACCTGGCCAGCCACCTCACCGACTACGACTGGAACCTCTTCAAGAGCATCCACCAGGTAGGGCCAGTGTGGGGGTGGGAGACACCTCCAAGGTGGTGGCTTTTGGGTGTCCCCTTCAACCACCGCCTGGGGCTCTGCAGGTGGAAATGATCCACTACATCGTGGGGCCGCAGAAGTTTCACGAGGTGACCACGGCCAACCTGGAGCGGGTGATGCGGCGGTTCAACGAGCTGCAGTACTGGGTGGCCACCGAGCTGTGCCTGTGCCCCGAGGTGGGCCGGCGAGCCCAGCTCCTCCGCAAGTTCATCAAACTGGCCGCACAGTGAGTCTCCTGACCATCTGCCACCCGGTCCCGCGAGGGTGGAACCGGTCGTGACCTCCCTGCCTAACTCCATCCTCACCTGCAGCCTCAAGGAGCAGAAGAACCTGAATTCCTTCTTTGCGGTGATGTTTGGTGTGAGCAACACGGCCGTCAGCCGCCTGGCCAGGACCTGGGAGGTAACAAACCAACTGCGCGCTGCTGCCGGCTCCCCTGAGCTCTGCAGGGATCAGAGAGTCAGAGAGTTATTGTAGTTAGAAGAGATCCTCAAGATCATTGAGTTAAGCCACCCCTGGCACTGCCCCATGTCCTGAGAACCTCATGTCCGTTTGTCCAACCCTCCAGGGATGGTGACTCCAGCACTGCCCTGGGCAGCCTGTTCAATGCCCAACAGCCCTTTGGGGAAGTAATTGTTCCCCAGATCCAACCTCAACCTCTCCTGGTGCAACTTGAGGCCGTTTCCTCTTGTTTTATCACTTGGGAGCACAGACCAACCCCCTCCATGCTCCAAGCTCCTTTCAGGCAGTTCAGAGATCAGAAGGTCTCCCCTCAGCTCCTGTTCTCCAGCTGAACCCCCAGGTCACTCAGCCGCTCCATCATACTTGTGCTCCAGCCCCTCACCAGCTCCATTGCCAGGTCCCCTGGGCAGGGGTGACTCGGGTGCTGGGGTCCCATCAGACTCTACAGCCCAAAGCTCTGGTCCTGCTGAGGGCAGGGAGCTGTGACTGGCCCTTGGGGCCAGTTAGACCCAGCCTGGGGCCACAATCCCCCGTAACGGAGCAGCTCTGAGCCCATGGGGTACCTGGAGCAGCAGAGCCCAGGGGTGCAAAGGGGTGAACGCAGAGCAGGAGGTGCCAGCGGAGCTGGGGGAGCCGGAGGTGGCAGAGCAGGGGTGCCGGCACCCATGACCCTCTCTCTGCGCAGAGGCTGCCCCACAAGATTCGAAAGCTGCACTCAGCGCTGGAGCGGATGCTGGTGAGCGCAGCCCCCCATGTCCCCCTTCCTGTCCTGTGTCCCCTTCCTGTCCGCGTCTCCCTTCCCTCCTCATATCCCTCTCCTGCCCCGTATCCCACTTCTCGCCCCATGTCCCCTTGCTGCCCCATGTCACCCTTCTCACACTGTACTTGCCTTCCCTCCCCATGTCCCCTTGCTGCCCCATGTCCCCTTCCCACCTCATATCCCCCTTCTCCGAGGGTTTGGGGGAGCAGAGGGCAGACTGGGGGGAGTTTTGTGACACAGGGTCACCCCATTTTGCTGGGGCTCCCAAAAGCTACAAGGTCCCAGGGGTGACACTGCGTCCCCTGCCTGCCCTGCGCTGAGGTCCCTCTCCATCCCCAGGACCCATCGTGGAACCACAGGGTCTATCGCTTGGCCGTCGCCAAGCTGAGCCCCCCCATCATCCCCTTCATGCCCCTCCTGCTCAAAGGTGAGTGTCTTGGCTTGGGGGGTGAGGCTGGGAATGGGTTGGGTGGGGGGCAGGGACCCATTTGGGGACACCCAGCCCACCTCAGGGACCAGAAGACCAAATCTGATCCCCAAACCCCCCTCGCAGACATGACGTTCATCCATGAGGGGAACCGCACGATGGCCGAGAACCTCATCAACTTTGAGAAGATGGTGAGTGGGGCGGGTTGGCTCCCCGGGGACCCCCCTTGGGGCACCTTCTGTGTCCCCGTCCCCTGGGATGCAGACCCAGAGCATCCCCGCGGTGTTAGGGCAGAATCCCCCCACCCCAGCCAGGACCCCCAGGGCAGCCGCAGCCACCGGTGAAGCTGGAGGGGACAGTGTTTTAGCAGCAAAGTGGGGCCAGGTGACAGCAAGTGAACTTTGTGCGTTGCCCACAGCACATGATGGCAAAGACCCTGCGTGTCCTGCAGCGCTGCCGAGGCCAGGCGCACGGTGAGTGTCCCTGGCGGGGCATGGACCCTGGGGACTGACGCTCCTGTGGGGATGGGGCTGAGCTCCTGCTCTCTGTCCACATCCAGCTCCACTGTCCCCACTGCGAAGTCGCTCCCCGCACCGGCCGGAGGACCCCAAGTCCGTCAGGATCTCCACATGTAGGTCTGGGGGTCACCCATCTGCCCTCCCACCCCTGTGTTGGGGGACCCCCACCCCGTGGGGCCTGCCCAGAAGAGCATGCACCCACTGTCCTTGGTGGGGGGGTCCCACAGGGACATCCTGAGGATGTCAACCTGGTTGTGGTGGGTGAAAGTTGGTCTGGATGCTGCTGATGGGGAGGGTTGGCCAGTGGTGATCGAGAGAGTTGGCCAGTGGTGGTGGAGAGGGTTGGCCAATGGAGAGGGTTGGGCAGTGGTGATAGAGAAGGTTGACCAATGGAGAGGGTTGGCCAGTGGCGATGGAGAGAGTTGGCCAGTGGAGGGGGTTGCGCAGTGGTGATGGAGAAGGTTGGCCAATGGAGAGGGTTGGCCAGTGATGATGGAGAGAGTTGGCCAGTGGTGATGGAGAAGGTTGGCCAGTGGAGAGGGTAGGACAGTGGTGATGGAGAGGGTTGGCCAATGGAGAGGGTTGGCCAGTGGTGATGGAGAGGGTTGGCCAATGGAGAGGGTTGGCCAGCGGTGATGGAGAGGGTTGGCCAGCGGTGATGGAGAGGGTTGGCCAATGGAGAGGCTTGGCCAGCGGTGATGGAGAGGGTTGGCCAATGGAGAGGCTTGGCCAGCGGTGATGGAGAGGCTTGGCCAGCGGTGATGGAGAGGCTTGGCCAGCGGTGATGGAGAGGGTTGGCCAGCGGTGATGGAGAGGGTTGGCCAATGGAGAGGGTTGGCCAGTGGTGATGAAGAGGGTTGGACAGTGGTGATGGAGAAGATTGGCCAGTGGTGATGGAGAAGGTTGGCCAATGAAGAGGGTTGGGCAGTGGTGATGGAGAAGGTTGGCCAATGGAGAAGGTTGGCCAATGGAGAAGGTTGGCCAATGGAGAGGGTTGGCCAGTGGTGATGGAGAGGGTTGGCCAATGGAGAGGGTTGGCCAGTGGTGATGGAGAGGGTTGGCCAATGGAGAGGGTTGGCCAGCGGTGATGGAGAGGGTTGGCCAGCGGTGATGGAGAGGGTTGGCCAATGGAGAGGCTTGGCCAGCGGTGATGGAGAGGCTTGGCCAGCGGTGATGGAGAGGCTTGGCCAGCGGTGATGGAGAGGCTTGGCCAGCGGTGATGGAGAGGCTTGGCCAGCGGTGATGGAGAGGGTTGGGCAGTGGTGATGGAGAAGGTTGGCCAATGGAGACGGTTGAGCAGTGGTGATACAGAAGGTTTGCCAGTGGTGGTGGAGAAAGCTGGCCAGAGGTGATGGGGAGGGTTGGCCAATGATGATGGAGGGGGTTGACCAGCCGAAGGTTGGGCAGTGAGCGCAGCCCTGATCCCGGCTCTCCCGGCAGGCTCGGAGCAGTCGCTGAGCGTGCGGAGCCCCGTCTCCACCTGGGCGTACCTGCAGCACCTGAAAGCCATCGACAGTCAGAAGGAGCTGCTGCGGCTCTCCCGCGACCTGGAGTCCTGACAGGCCGGAGGGGACCAGAGCAGGGACACGTCACCCTGTGTGGGTGGCAGGGCCAGCCCTGCGGCTCTGCTCCCGGTGGCACCGGGCACGGGGCTGCGCTGGAGCCGCCCGGGAGCCGCCTCTGCTCAGCTGTGCTGTGGGTGCCGGGACCGGCACCGCGAGGCAGCCGGGAGCCCGCGGGGCTGCGGGTGGGCACAGGGAGCAATAGAGATATTTTTGTACACAAGGCTGCGCTCTCCTGTCTCCGTGCAGCAGCCGGAATTCCCTCCCCACACCAGCCGGGGGGCAATGGAGCCCTGGCTGCCCCCCTAGTGCTGCCCACCCTGGGAGAGGTCCCGTCCTGAGCTAGAGCATCCCTGTACACGGGGGACACCGTGGCTGTCCCCATTGGGGCGCAGACACCCAGGCTGAGCTCAGGGTCTGGCTCATGCTGCTCTGCTGACTCACAGATCTGGGGGGCAGCCCTACAGGGGACCTGTCCTTCCCTCTGTCCTGTGTGTCCCCTGGGGCTGCTGGCTGCATCCCCTGTCCCCCACGACCCCAGGAGCCACGAGAAAAGTGACTTTATCCCCATCAGGACTGATGGGGTTTAAACCAACGTGTGCTGCCAGAGCTTGGGATGATCACAACCTTCTCTGTGCCTCAGTTTCCCCACATGGATGGGGCAGGAATAGCTGTGTACAGCTGTGGCACAGAGGCAGGACAGCAGCTCTTATAGAAGGACACTGGTGGCCTCATGATGGAGATGATGACCTGCTTGGGCTCTCCCCAACCAGCGACCAGTTGCTGCTGAGCCCTGAGCAGAGGTTTGGGGGAGATGTCTTCAAAGAGGACAGAGCTGACGGACCCCAGGGGTGAGGATCCCCAGAGCATCTCTGGATGCACATGGAGCAGTTTTAGCAACAACCTCCCAACCGGGATGAAGCTGTGGGGTTGGGGGCCGATCGCCACCCCAAAAGCTCCCACATTTGTTGGGTACCAGCATGGGGGGGCTCACAGCTCCCCAGCCAGGACACCACAGAGCCACAGCAAAGCCAAAGCCACCCCAGCCTTGCCCCAGGTTGGGCGACAAGGGACCCAAGCGCTGCTGCATTAATTGCGCTTTTCAGTCTCGCAGTGCAAATGAACGGGTCGCTTCAAATAAAAGAGTCCCCGTTGCACCTAAATAACATTGCGATCAATGCAGGTTCCTGGCATGAAGCATGTCCACCCCAGTCGCCCCCAGTATAAAACTGGGCTTTGTGGTTCTCTGCAAGGCAGCGGGTGGCCGTGCTCAATGGTTTTGATGCCAAACATCTCCCGGGTTTTAACTCCCAGCTACATGTCCAACAAGACGATGCAAAGCAGCAAGTTGATGGCAATTCCCTGGCATCTGGACCCAAATCTGGTGCCTTTTCCAAGGTATTTGCCCTCAAGATCCAAAAGAGCCTTGAACTGAAGGGGCTCGTGTGTGGGGAAGGAAGGGTTAAACTGGAGCTGGATGTTCTCCAGATGTTTCTAGGCCTGAGGATTGCCTTCAGGTTGGCTGGCCGGTCCATGCATGTGTCTTGGGGTTTTCCCTTCCTTGGGATGCTGGTTCGGCTGGAGGAATCTCCTCTCGAGTGGGAAAGTTGACCCTTGTGTGGTTCTCCTGGCGCAGGTGGTGAAGAGCATCCTGTTAGGGGCTCAGCGTGGTCCATGCAGCCCCACAACCCACCAGCCCGTGTCCTCCACAAGCTGTTTCCCTTGGGAGCCAGGAGCATAAAGGTCCAGCCCCACCAGCGATGTCCATGGAGCTGCAGAAGCTCCGCGAGGTCCTGAGGGTGAGGGAAGAGCTGGAGAAATATTATAGAAAAGAGCAAGGAGTCCAGGGAAGGAGGATGGCGGGTGAGGATGGGGATGAAGCTCAGTGTTGGGCAGCTTGTAGCGAAGAATAGACCATGCGAAAATAAGAGGCTGGATGCCTCCTCGAACAAAGGTAATAGAATCACAAAATGATGATAGAGGAAAATTAAAGGGTTGTGCTAAGAGCTCAGTGCTCAGCAGACAAGGCAGCCCCCAGTGATGCCGGCTTGGCAGCGCTCATTTGTTGCCCGCTGGGGACATCTCTTGGTCTTGTATCTCCAACAGCAGAGGGAGGTGGAGAGACATGGGAGAGGAAGGAGGAGTTAGAATCACAGAATCATTTTGGTTGGAAAAGCCCCTCAAGATCATCGAGGGCAGTTCAGAGATCAGAAGGTCTCCCCTCAGCTCCTGTTCTCCAGCTGAACCCCCCAGGTCCCTCAGCTGCTCCATCACACTTGTGCTCCAGCCCCTCATCAGCTCCGTTCCCTTCTCCCCACTCGCTCCAGCACCTCAAGCTCTTTCTTGGCATGAGGGGCCCAAAACTGTCCTCAAGATTAGCCGTTTGGGCTCCTCAGTGCCCAGCACAGGTTTGGTCACTACCCTGATCCTGCTGGCCACACCAGCACTGGGACAAGCCAGGATGCTGGTGGCCTTTTTGACCACCTGGGCTGGAGGTGATGCTGCCACTTCATCCCAAGACAAAAGGCATCATCCTCCATGGTGAGGCTGGGAAAGAAACCTGCAAGAAGGGATGGGCTCCATCTCCATCCTCCTCCATTGTGGGCACTCACCTTCTTCCCCAGGCGTCGTGGGACCTACTCCATCTCCCACTGCAGTTCCTGCTCTTCCTGGGCATCTCAAAGGAGCAAGAGGGATGCACAATTGCTGGAGCCATCCACCCAACATCCAACCCCAACGATATGAGCTCCTCAACCCAACAGGGCTTGAGCTGAAAAAGGATTGGCTTATGCCTGATCCGGTGGATGGACTCACAGAGCAGCCTCAGCACCAGGTGACTCAAAGCTCTTGGAGAACACAAGGCGGTTTTCAAGAAAGACAGGTCAGTAGGGTCCCCAGCCCAGGGCGGAGGGTAGGAAGTGACTGAGGAGTGACAAAGAACCCAAACCTGGTCCTTGTGACACCAAACCCAGCTCTGCTGTGCCAGCTAACACACCCCGGGGGGGTTGATGCTGTCGCAATGCTGTGTTGGCAGCAGGAATTGCAGGCAGCTCCTGCCAGCTCTGCCCATGCCCAGAAATTGTCTCTCCTTGGCTCGGATGGTGCTGGGAGGTTGGTTATTGCCCACTGAGGGGGAGATGCACAGGGGTGACCCCTATCTGGGTGGGGAGACCCTGTCATGGACCTGCTGCTTCTGGGTTGAAGCATCATGAGCATGGGAGTCTGGAGCACCCGGGGCTCCTTACGGAACGTCCAGGAGCTGCTGGCTGGGGAATCTCCCCAATGAGAGGAAATGGCCTCAGGGAAGGTTCAGATGGGATATTAGGAAAAGATTATTCACGGAGAGGGTCATGAAGCAGTGGACACTGCCCAGGACAGTGGTGGAGTCACCATCCCTGGAGGGGTTGAGCAGACACAGATATGAGGTTCTCAGGGCCATGGGATGGTGCCGGGGGTGGGTTATGGTTGAGCTCAATCCTGAGGGTCCATTTCAACCAGAATGATTCTATGATCCGACGATTCCTCATCCTCCAGCAGCAGAATGGGGTGAGGAGGTTCATACCCACTCCTGGTCGCTTGTCCTGCTCCTCACTGTTCTTTTCCTGGTGTGGTTTGGAGCGGCTGAGCCGGGTGGTGCAGGGACATGGATGGAGATGCGCTCAGGGATGGTTGCGATGCTCATTGAGAATGGGGGTCTGTTCTGGGGTTCAGAGCCAGCATTAAGATGCCCTTGCAGGCAAGATGGACACTGACCTGTCCCAGGCTGGTCACCCTCGTGCCTCTGTGTATACTGGTCAGCATGTCCCACATGCTCCAGGACTGGGAACCTGTGGGATCCAGGTCCCTTCCAAGCTGTAGTAGCAGGGGAAGGCATCTCTCCTGCCCAATACACCCCAACCCCCCCCATCCTGCAGCATCTTCCACTGGGATACACTGGATTGAGCCTGGGATGTCGGGGCTGGTGGCTCTTGGCATTACTTGAGGCCACGAGGGCTCCTGGAGAAGGGTAGGGATGGACCAGCTCTGGGCTGGGACACTGGGACAGCCCACAAAACCTGCTCCTGAGCAGCCTTGGTGCTAAAACCTGGCTTGTGGCTGTGTCTCAGGGTTTCCTTGTGTTGCTGGAGGACCTGAAACCTCCAATGAAACTGGTTTGTCCTTGGAGGGGGACACAACATCCAGGGACAGCAGCGGAGGAAGGAGAGATCTTCACTTCCAATGAACTGGGGAGCAGAAAGTTGCCCCCCAGTTCACACCAGTTGCACGGGAGCGTGTGGTACATGGAGGGACCAGCTTATGGCCCTGATGTCCAGCTCAAGTCTCTGATGGACCTGCTGGGCTCCGGGTGGCCAAAAACCCCACGGAGAAGTTTTCCCAATGCTCCCAAATTTCCCCCCAGGGCTGTGCATGGGAGGAATGGAGCAATACCGGGTTACTGGATTTACCAGCCCTCCTCCCACTCTGGGCAACCTATAATTAAGCTGTGCAAATAATGAGAGTTGGTGAAGTGTGGGTGCATCATGCTCCTCCTCCCCAGGGAACCCACATATAGCAGAGAGCACCGGCATTGCCATCTGGGACGCTCCGGAGCAGCCGGTGTGGCATCGAGGCGACGATGAAGCCCTGGATTCTCCTTGTTGGGGCAGGAATAGCCCTGGGCTGCGTGTCTGGCCGTGAGTAATGGAGCTTGGCGGCGACAGAGGGGCCCAGCCAGCCGGTGCGTCCGTGGGAAGGGGCCAGCAATGGGTTGGAAGTGCTGGGGGGTGCTCGGCTGGATGGGGACAGCTGGTTCCACATTAGGGTGGACCAGCAGAACTTCACAGGGGAAAGAGTGAGGGATGATTTAACATTTCTTAAGCTCCAGGTGGTGATGAGGGTGGTTTATCCTTCTCTTCGATGGGTTGAGACTTCCCTTGGTCTTTAGCCTGGTCCACCAGTTGCGTCCTGGTGTGTCCTGCTGTGCGTTCATCATGCAAACCCACCTTCCTCTGGCTCCTCCACCAAGGGAAATACTTCTCTAACACCTCATCCCCAATCCCACCGTGGGCGCTGGAGGTGAGCGGAGGAGCCAATCAGATGCAATGGGAAATGTAGCGTGAACTCAGGTGCTTTGCCCTTCATGACATTGTGGTTGTAAGGAGAGGTGCTAAAGAACAGCTCTGGCTTGCGGGCATCAGGTTGTGGCTCCCGGTTGACCAGGATCCGGCCTGTGACTCGATGCTGTTGTTACCATCTCCTCGTGCCAAACGCGAGCGCTGATCTATGTGCAAGAAGGGAGTTTCGTCACTCCTGACGCTGCCAACAAGCTGTAGCTGATGTTTCAGAGCAGACGTGAGGTGACCAGCGGAGACAAGGAGCTGCTTCTGCTGCAAAGTTGTCCTGAAACAGGTGGATTTGTTGTGGTCTCACCTTGTTTGATGCAATCATGAAGTTATTGTTGCTTGAAGGAGAAACTGGGAAACAGAGCAGCTTGTGTCATGGTCATCCTTGGTCAGTGCTTTGGACCAGAGCATCACCCTGATGGACCCATCAGAGCTGTGACACCTCTGCTGGGCAATGACTTTGCTTGTCCTCATCCAGGCAGGACAACAGTGGGAGATTTTACCTGGTTATCTCACAGGCAGCTTGTGCACCCAGGGTTATGGATGGTTTTGAGGGCCAGGAGCATGTAACTAAATATTTGGGGAGCTCAGGCTATCAATAGATCTTTTGCTGCAAGTTAACTTGTCCTTCAAATGGGTCTCTGTAGAGGCAGGGCTGATTTGGGGATGGTGTTTGCACAGTGGAGAGAGGTGTTGAGTCAGGCCAGGGACACGCGGATGCTGCTCTGACACCAGCTGTAACTCATGTTCGTGGACTGAATGGAGCCAAGAGCCGCTGGGAGGGCTCTGTCATGTCTCAGGCGTTTCCCCACACCTTGGTGAATGGAGCTGCTCAGGAAACAGCCCGATTTTCCTGGGTCAGAAACTCTTCTGGCAGCAAGGAGAATCAGTTTGTTCTTGTCCAAAAAGCTGTGCTCGGGGAGGATGGATCAGGCTGAAGGGCTGAAAATGAGAACGAAATATTTTTCTGGCTTTGTACAGCCAGAAGACATTTGCTAGTTGGGCCAGCCAAATCATAGAATCGTTTTGGTTGGAAAAGCCCCTCAAGACCATGGAGTCCAACCATTATCTCACCCCTGGTACTAAAATGTCCCTGAGAACCTCGTGTCCGTCTGTCCAGCCCTCCAGGGATGGTGACTCCAGCACTGCCCTGGGCAGCCTGTTCAATGCCCAACAGCCCTTTGGGGAAGAAATTGTTCCTAAATCCAACCTCAACCTCCCCTGGTGCAACTTGAGGCCGTTTTCTCTTGTTTTATCGCTTGGGAGCACAGACCAACCCCCTCCATGCTCCAAGCTCCTTTCAGGCAGTTGTAGAGGAGCAAACCCCCTCCTGATCCCCAGGGGCTGGGGCGACACTGATCTCGCTCCCCAAGGGCTCTTGTGGCTCCGACACGGGTTGAGTCACCGCACACCCGGTATCGGTGCTTTGCTGGGACACGCTCCGGCAGCACATTCCCCAGTTCCGGGAAGGTCTTGGCGGTGACTTATGTGTGGGCAGTTCCCGCCTTGCACAATGCCACTGGAAAATGAGCCGTGATGGATGATTCAGGCTGAGTTATCCCCACAGCTGCGCTGGGAGCAGTGGGGATGCTGCCCCAGAGACGGGGATCTCAGGTGCTCCAGGTCTTGAGGTTGCACTGCGTGGACTGGTGACACTGGGATGTCTGGACACCACGAGCATCCCCCACCACCCAAAACACGGGTGCTCCTCCCCTCGGCAGCTCTTTGCAGTTCTCCAGGCATCAGTACAAGCAAAGGTGGGAATAAAGGAGCACCAAGGGCACGTCACCTCAAGGAAACCCTTCGTACTAATAATATCCTATTAACTACTTCCCACTGATTCCTCCCTCTTGCCATAAAGTGGATTTTCAGAAGAGGACCTGGTGGCCGAACAGGACTCAGCAGCACAACCAACCAGCTGCATTGGCCAGTGGATGAAGAGGTTCTTCCTCCTCTCATCAGCACATGGGAGACCTTGATGTCGTGATTCTGAACAGCACAAATGGTTTGGGTGCAAGGCCAGACAACAGACCAAGCAATGAGGGGGCAGGAAGAAGCCAGCAAGCTTGGTGACTTGAAAGTCACTCTCATCAGGATTTGCCCAAAGGGTGTTTCATGGGCTGGAGATAAACTCTGGTGACCCTGATGTTGTGTGATTGCAACATCCTTTTCTCCAGGGATGGCTCTACAGGTTGGGACATGACTTCTCAGCACTTTGTCACCTTGTCACCTTCTTGACTGGAGCAAAGTGATGCTGAGAAAGTCACCCCCAGGCTGTCCCATTCATCTGTCAGGAGCTCATGGACAACATGGAGGAAAAAGAACCTTCCCAAAGCACATAGTCTCTGAGCTTAGTTCAAACCCAACATCTTGGTCCCCTACAGTCTCTCTTTGCTTGATGGCACGTGTCCCTCGTTCTTCTGAGAAAGGACACTTACACTATTCAAAGCATGATGTGAGTTGCTGGGTTATTTTTAGCTTTGCATTATGTGTAATAAAGCACATACTCGGCAACTCATTTGTCATATAAATAGTTCAGGAACGAGCTCCCAGTTTTCCCAGCGTTGCAGGACGAGACAGTGGGTTACAAATAAGGGTGTCTGGAATGTGGCCCGGGGACCTGGGACACTCTTGCAAACCTGGCATTAAAAGGGTGAATCAGACGGAGCAGTTAGGAGTGGGGAGCCAAGAACGCGTTTCCTCGTGTGAAGTGGCCACGGTGGGGTGCGCGTCCCTGGCCGAAGGGGACTGACCTGTGGCAATGGGCATCCTGGCAATTCAGCTGGTCAAAATGCCACCTTGAAACGCTGATGAATGATCCCAAATAGGTGCGGGGTGGGAATATGGTCCAGGAGGGGAGCGTGGGCAGGAGGATGCTCCCAGGCGGGATGGGCAGGGTGGTCAGTCCGTCCTGCGGACCACGCTGGTGTTTGTCTGTCCCAAAGACCTGTACACGGCCCCTGACTCCTGTGAGGGACGATGCGGGGAGCCCTACAACAAGGAGGACGAGTGCCACTGCAACGCCGAGTGCCGGAGGTACCGCAACTGCTGCCAGGATTACGACAGGCACTGCCTACCCTGTGAGCATCCCCGGGCCATGGGGGGTCTAGGGGTGCTGCTTGCCCCATGAAGCCACCAGAGCTCATCTGTGGGGTGCAGGGGGGTGGGCTGCAGGCATGTGTCTGTCTGCTTGGCTGTGCGTTTGTGTGTGTGGTCCTGGGCAGCCCCCAGCCCATGTCTCCATCACACTGAGCTGCTTCTCCTTTCGGCTCTACACAGGTGGAGAAGGGGCCGAGGAGGTGGCTCACACCCACGGTGAGTAGCTCCACATCAGGCTGGACATATGGGAGAAATTGTTGGCCCCGAGGTTGGTGAGAGCCTGGCCCAGGTTGGCCAGAGAGGTGGTGGATGAACCATCCCTGGAGACATCCCAGGCCAGGCTCACGGGGCTCTGAGCACCCTGAGCTGCTGAAGATGTCCCTGCTCCAGCACCTCAAGCTCTTTCTTGGTGTGAGGGCCCCAAAACTGACTCCAGGATTTGAGGTTTGGCCTCACCAGTGTGTGGGAGACCGGACTGGTGCTTCCTGGCTCCCCCAGTGCTTAAAGAAACACTCCCGTGCCTGCAACACTGTGTCCAGCTCTTGTCCCCAGGGCTGGGGTGCGTTGGGACCCCCTTGCCACTCCTGCACCCCTAACCCCTCCATGCTGAGCATGAGGGTCTCGTGGTGTCACAGGATCGTGACACCCATGCATGGACGCAGCAGCGGGTGCTGCATCCCCTCTCTTCTCCCGCCTGTCCTTGCAGAGGGTTTCTCCAGGAGCCAGGATGCCATCACCGACCAGGACCTCCTGCGCATCTCGGAGCAGCTTTACAAGGCCGATCACAACAAAGCCCAGCCGACCGACGTCACCCTCAACCCCCAGCACCAGGCGTCCCCTGATGAGACAGGTGACCAGGAGGATCGCTCCCCGCAGCCGTGAGTGGCCACCAGCATCCCTGGGGTGGCCAGCAGCCCATGGCCACCCCGGCAGGGACCAGCCGGTCGGGTGGGGCGCAGGGCTGGTTTTGGAAGGGATCTTTGCTTCGCTCAGTGCAGGATCCGCTCTCTCCCAGGCTCTACAAATACGTCAATGAGAAGCTCTTCTCCAAACCCACCTACTCGAGCTTCATTAAACTGCTGGACAATTACCAGAGGGCAACGGGCAGGGAGGAGGAGGTGACGGCGGAGGAGCTGAGGGAGCAGGACAACTTCCTCAAGGAGGTGATGAAAACTGAGCTCATGAAGAAACTCTTCGCCTTCCTCCATGAGAAAAGTGAGTGTGGGGCAGGACGGGGGGAATGGGGCGCTGGGCACCCAAAAGGAAAGTCCCAGCTGGGTGGGAGATGACCTGGAGGGATGCAGATTGGAGGAGCATGGGAGGGATGCACCGAGCTGCCAAGCATGGGAGAATCTTGGGCAAAGCCAAGATGTTCCCGAGGGAGAGGAGTGGGATGGGGGAGCCGTGTCTCTACCTCTCCCCATGCACCCACCCCGTGATGCTGCTCCCACCTCACACTGCTTTGCTCGCAGACCGTTACGGCTCCGAGCAGGAGTTCGTTGCCGATTTGAAGGAGATGTGGTTCGGCCTCTACTCCAGAGGCAATGGCGAGCAGGACTCCAGCGGCTTCGAGCATGTCTTCTCAGGTAGAGCCCGTGCCGTGGGACGGGGGCTGGGGGCTGGGGGCTGGGGGCTGGGGGCTCACCCCGGGCTCTTGCTTGTGTTTAGGGGAGGTGAAAAAAGGGAAGGTGTCGGGATTTCACAACTGGATTCGCTTCTACCTCCTGGAAAAGCAGGGCATCGTCAACTACTTCAGCCACAACTTCAATGGACCGGTAAGTGGTCCAGCAGGGTCCCATATCAGCTTGCATCCCAAATCAGCTGCATCCCGAATCAGCAGCATCCCAAATCAGCTGCATCCCAAATCAGCTGCATCCTGGATCAACTGCATCCTGGATCAGCTTCATCCAAAATCAGCTGCATCCCGAATCAGCTGCATCCCAAATCAGCTGCATCCCAAATCAGCAGCATTCCAAATTAGCTTTGTCCCAGATCAGGTGCATCCCAGATCAGCTGTATCCCAGATAAGCTGCATCCCGAACAGGGCAAATCAGAAGCATCAGAGATGCTCACCCTGCCACATCCCCTCTGCTTCCCTGTGTGACCCGGGGATGAAGATGGGTGGGATGGTCCAGAATAGAGGATGTGATGGGCAAAAGGGGCTCCCAAAGCAGAAGTGAGCGATATGACGCTGGGGCTTTGTCTGGTGGCCCCTGGGAGCAGTGAGAGCTGCTCTGGATCTGTCCCTGGAGAGGGCGGGAGGATGCTTGGGTTTGTGTGCAGATGGGCTTTGCTTGAACCCCCTGCCCTGCTGCACCCAGGGGCAAGTGGAGCCAGGGGGCTGATCCCTGAACCCCCTTTCTCTAGTGGGACACGTACCCTGACGTGCTGGGGCTGCAGTTCAGCTGGGACGGTTTCTACAAGGAGGTGGGCTCTGCCTTCATCGGCTGCAGCCCCGAGTTCGAATTCGGCCTCTACACCTTGTGCTTCATCGCGCGGCCTGGGAGGGCGTAAGTACCTTGTCTGTGTGCGTCTGTCCTTCTGTCCTCTGGCCGTGGGGTCAGCAGTGTCCTCCTGAGCTCCAGCAGCAGCCAGGTTGGCCCCTGAGCCTGGATTGGCCCCTGAGCCTGGCTTAGCCCTGGGTCAGTGTGGGTGGGAAGGGCTGGGGAGGGAGCAGCGCTGGTGTGGGGACACCAAGAGCATCCTGGAGATGGGATTGTGGGGTTCAGTGATGGAGCAGGGCTGGGATGGGGACACCAGGAGCATCTGGAGATGGGACCGTGGGGCTAGGGATGGAGCAGCACTGGGGTGGGGATACCAAGAGCATCTGGAGATGGGATTGTGGGGTTCAGGGATGGAGCAGGGCTGGGATGGGGACACCAAGAGTATCCTGGAGGTGGGATTGTGGGGCTGGGGATGAAGCAGCACTGGGGTGGGGACACCATATGTATCCTGGAGATGGGATTGTGGTGCTCAGGGATGGAGCAGCGCTGGTGTGGGGACACGAAGAGCATCTAGAGATGGGATTGTGGGGCTGGGGATGGAGCAGCACTGACTTGGGGACACCAGGAGCATCTGGAGATGGAATTGTGAGGCTGGGATGGAGCAGCACTGGTGTGGGGACACCAAGAGCATCTGGAGATGGGATTGTGGGGCTCAGGGACGGAGCAGCACTGAGGTGGGGACACCAGGAGCATCTGGAGATGGGACTGTGGGGCTGAGGATGGAGCAGCGCTGGTGTGGGGACACCAAGAGTGTCTGGAGATGGGATTGTGGGGCTGGGATGGAGCAGGGCTATGATAGAGGCCGTGTCCCCACAGGTGTCACCTGAGCCTGGGTGGCTACAGCCTCAGCGTCCAGACCTACACCTGGACCAAGTCGACCTACGGCGATGGCAAGAAGTACATCGCCACTGCCTATGTCATCTCACCCTGAGGCTGGGAGAGGGGGGGAACCCAAGCCTGCGCTGGGGCCATGGGCTGCCCCACACTGAGGTCTGCAGCACTGGGCAGGACTGGTCCTGCTGGTGCTTGTGCTGCGGGACCAGTGCAGGGCACTGCAGGGAACTGGGAAGGACAGTGGTGGTCGTGCCCAGTGTGGTGGCAATGGGGGGATGGAGACAGCAGCAGCATCCCGGTGCCATCATTGTCGTGTTCCCCGGTCACAGCAGATGGAGGGAAAATGGGGGACTTGCCATGGAAAGCAGCACCCCCAAGTGAATAAATACTGACCCTGGATGGTGACAACTTGAGGCCGTTTCCTCTGCTCCTGGCGCTTGTTCCTGGGGAGCAGAGCCCGACCCCCCCTGGCTCCAAGCTCCTTTCAGGCAGTTCAGAGATCAGAAGGTCTCCCCTCAGCTCCTGTTCTCCAGCTGAACCCCCAGGTCCCTCAGTCTCCATCACATTGTGCTCCAGCCCCTCACCAGCTCTGTTTCCTTCTCTCCACTCGCTCCAGCACCTCAAGTGTTTCTTGCTGTGAGGGTCCCAAAACTGCCCCCAGGATTCAAGTATTTGAGGAGTATTTTTCAGTCCTGTCCCCTGAGGAGCCCAAGCCCCAGTGCTGGTTTGCACCCCCCTCCCCTATGCAAGAAGGGACATCTGGCCAGTTTGAGGGGGAACAGAGGGGATACCCCAATATTCCCTCCATGCATTATTCCCTGCAAATAGTCTCCTGAGTCTCCCCATGAGCTCAGCTGTGCCGAGGACACCCAGGAGCCCCACGGAGGGAGGGCCAGCACCCCCCTCCCAAAGTCCCCAACGCGGCTGCGCTCAGGTGGGGGATGCGACCACGCGGTGTCCCCTGCCTCGAGAGCGAGCGTCGTCCCCATCGGGCGCAGAGCTGGGAGTCCCCGAGCTGGCAACAGATGGCTGGAGGCAGCTTGCTGACACCTGCCCCTCCTCTCCACCCCACTCCTGCCCTTCCCTTTCTTTCTCCACTCGTTTTGTTCGATTTCCCGGCACTTTGGGTGAAGCTGGAGGGTCCCGTGGTGCTGCTCCCTGTATCTGAAAGGAGCCTGTCCTGGGAGATGGACCCGAGGGTGGGAAGATGCAGAGGGATGCGCTGGCTCCAGGGCTGCAGGGTGACACTGTGGAGGATGCTGTGGTGTCTCCGCCAGCGCAGACAGGGATTTTGGGGTACGGGGAGACCCGCTGATGGCTGGTTTTCCTCTGCTTTGCTTTGCTGGGTGCGACCTGGACCCCCTTGGTCTGGGCAGCCTCACGCCCCCACAGCCTGAGCTGATGTGGGCAAGGGGCTCATCAGCCCAGCAATGACCCAGAGAAGTGCCCACCTTGGCCGTCCTTGCCCCCCATGGAGGGGGTTCCTTCTGAGCAGCTCCCCAGCATCACCTGAGCATCCCCAAACACCGGTCGGTCCCCCCACACTACACCCGCCCCCACGGCAGTGGCCTGGGCAGGGCGGGCGACTGTTCTTGGTCAGGTTTGTCTGCGTTCACCCCAAAAAGGGGTGCTGGAAAAGCAGCCCTGGTGCAGGGCTGGCAGCGGGTGCAGGGGACCTGCGGACAGGGGACCGGTACTTTCTGTGACATCTGGGGGCACCGGGGTCTTGCTGGATGGAGAGATTTGGCATCTCGGAGGCTGGTGGGAACGGGAGTGGGCTGAGGGATGCAGAACCAGGAGGAGAAGTGGGTGCTGTGCCAGCACAGCCCTGCAGCAGCACCCGCTGCCGCGATCGCTGCAGAGCAGCCTCCAGGATGGGCTGGAGCAGGGATGGAGGTCCTGGAGCATCCTCATCCCCACCCTGGGCAATCACAGAATCATTTAGGTTGGAAAAGCCTCTCAAGCTCATCAAGTCCAAGCATTAACCCAAAACTGGCACTAAAATGTCCCCAAGAACCTCATCTCGGTCTGTCCAACCCCTCCAGGGGTGGTGACTCCACCACTGTCCTGGGCAGCCTGTTCCAGCACTCGACAATCTGCCCCTTGCAAACATCCCCGCGGGGGGAGCGCCCACCAGCTGCCACCAGCCCCAGGCTGCCCCCCAGCGCTTGAACCCACAGCTGGACCACCCCCCTGTGCCTCCTGCAACCAGCCCCTGCTGCCCCTGGGGACTGAGAGGAGTGATGGCCACGGTGCCCATGGCGGGGACCCAACCCACATGTATCCTGCATCCCCCCCATATCGCTTTTCCCCCATGTCCCTGCGTGTTGCTGTAACCCAAGCTCTGGCATGCCCTCCTCCCTCCGGCGGGGTTGGGGGGTCACCTGTGACCCCTGGCAGATGGTGCGGGGACTCGCAGCCCGTCCCCAGGAACTCTTGCAGCCGCCATCTGTCGGGAGCTCAAATCTCCCCGCGCTGCTCGCGCAGCAGCATCGGCGCCCTGGGACCCGGCCTGCTGCCTGCCCTGCCAGCATGGGCTGCGGGCAGGGGTGCGGGCAGGGGGTGCAGGCAGGGGTGCAGGCAGGGGGTGCAGATATGATGGGGATGCAGACAGAAAGGGGGTGCAGTAAGGAGGGTGCAAACAGGAGGGTACAGGCAGGAAGGGGTGCAGGTAGGATGGGGGTGCAGGCAGGAAGGGGGTGCAGTCGAGGGAGTGCAGGCAGGATGGTAGTGTGGTCAGGAGGGGGTGCAGGTAGAATGGGGGTGCAGGCAGGATGGGGGTGTGGTCAGGAGGGGGTGCAAGCAAGGGGTGCAGTCAGGGAGAGTGCGGGCAGGATGAGGATGCAGGCAGGATGTGGGGGACAGGCATGGGGTGCAGGCAGGATGGTGATGCAGCCAGGGAGGTGCACCCAGGGGGTGCAGGCAGGATGATGGTGTGGTCAGGAGGGGTTGCAGGCAGGATGGTGATGCAGACAAGGTGACTGTGTGGTCATGAGGGGGTGCAGGCAGGAGAGGGGTGCATGATAGGGATGCAGGCAGGATGTGGGGGGCAGGCAGGAGGGGGGTGCAGGCAGGAGGGGGGTGCAAGTGGCTGCCTGGAGCTGCTAACTGTCCTGCCCGCTGCCCACCCAAATCTTGCAGGGAGGAAAGAGGAGATGGGTCTGAGGATGGGGGGTTATGGGGTCCCGGTGCCTTGGGGGGGGCTCTGCGGTAGGGCTGGCATCACCAGGGGGCTGTCAGGGGCCCTTGTCACCCCCCAAGTGTGGGGCATCATTCCCCTGGACCAGCCTGGGGGACAGTGAATGGCGTCACAGGGGGGGGTCACCCTGGGGCTGCCACCGCCACGCTGCCCAAGGGGCCTCCAGGTCTGTCCCCCTGTGCTGAGAAAAGCACCTGGAGCTCCGAGCGGCCCCAGCGCTGGGTGTGGGGCTGGGGGGCTCTAGGGACCCCCCAGCCCCCAGAGAGGGCACAGCTGGGCCAGGATGGAGGATGCGCCTCCCGCAGACCCCCATGTCCTTGTCCCCAGGGAGGGGCAGCCCCTGGGACACAGCCCCCAGGGCCCAGCAGCTCAGCCGTGTCCTTGGTCCCCAAGTGGGGATGTTCCTGGGGACAGGACCCATGAGCAGCTCCTGGGGCTCAGAGACGTCAGAGAGCGAGACATCAGAGAATGTGGGTGCAGGGGTGGAGGAAGGAAAGTGGGGACAAGTTTTGGGTGCCGCACTGGAGGGTAAGTGACAGAGTGACACTGACCCTTGCTTGACCCGGTGTCCTCACCCCACTGGTGTCCTGGACCAGACAGTGAGGACTCCTGGAGTTCTGCCCTGGAAACAGCCAAGATAAAGGAGAATGAGGGTCCTTTCTGCTAAGGTGCCCCTGTCCTGAGGGGTCTCAGCCACCTCTGTCCCCTGGGACCCCAAAAAAGCCGTGTCCCCTGTGGGGTGCCCTCCCACACGCTGCAAGCACCAACGCGCAGCTGTGGGACCAGCTGCCTGCAGGGAATCATAGAATCACGGAATCATTTTGGTAGGAAAAGCCCCTCCAGATCATGGGGTCCAACCATTAACCCAATGCTGTCACTAAAATGTCCCCGAGAACCCCGTCTGTCCAGCCCTCTAGGGATGGTGACTCCAGCACTGCCCTGGCAGTCTTTTCAATGCCCCACAGCCCTTTGGGGAAGAAATCACCCCAAATTTCCAAACTAAACCTCCTTCCCCAGCTCCATTCCCTTCTCTGAACTTGCTCCAGAACCTCAAGGTGTTTCTTGGCACAAGGGGCCCAAAAGCGACCCCAGGATTTGCAGTTGGGTCTCCCCCGTGCTTTGCTCTCACCTCTGGAAACAGCTTTTGATTCCTCCTGGCACAGCCCCGACGTGACACCCTCGGGCAGCCCCGGGTGCCACCACCAGCTCCCGCCCATTAGAGCTTTTGCAAAGTGAGGATGAAGAGGGTTACGGCTCCATCTGAGCCCCCGCAAGGCAAAGCCGCCTGCATTATGTCCTAATCCAAGAGGCCTTAGGGACGGGGACTCGACGTGGAGTCCCTCTAATCCCCTCCCGTAAACGATACGGCACTAACTACCCCGATGGGACTCTGGCCACATCTGGTCGGGGAGCCTGCCGGGAGTGCCCGGCTCTACCTTTTGCTAAGAGGATGAGGATGCGGAGGGGGAATACGCTAAACCATTTATGCCGCGGGCACTTTTTTATCCGCCGCGATCAGATGTCTGAGCTGGCAGGAGCGGGATCTCCATCTGGATGGACGGCCCCGGCGCTCGGCTCGCTCCTGCATCCCCACAGCATCCCTCCTCACTGGAGCAGCACCGGGTGCTCCTGCTAAAGCCTTTTCCAGGGCTCAGCGCTCTCCGGGGAGGGCAGAAATGTCCCCCCATGCTCTGCCCTATGTCCAGCGCAGCCGCGATGCTCAGGGCAGAGAGATGCTGTCCTGCCAATGGGAAACTCTGAGCTGCCTCAGAACCCCCTGTCCCAGCGCTGAGTGCAAGTTAAAGGAGAAAACGACCCAAAACAACCCAACCCTCATGTGTGTTATGGGCTCCACAAGCCACCGGCTGGAAGGGACCCCAGGGCAGCGTCCCCCTTTGTCCTCAACCCACCAGGGATGCAGTGGAGAGAGGTCGAGTCCTGCCGCGGTGGGGTAAGACACCACTGTGTTTGCATATGGTAAATCCACTTTTTACAGTGATTCCTGCTGAGGATGGAAGGGGTGGGGGAGCACAGAGCCCCCCCCGAGCCCCCCGAGCGGGCAGGGAGGGGGCGCAGAGCATCGCTGGCAGCTGGGCTGGGTCCAGCCGCGGAGCAGAGGTTAACGAGCGGCCGTTAGCCCATATGGACACGGCAGCGGGGGCGGATCGGCACGTGCCGGCGTCCTCCCCGCGTTGGGGGCGGCAGAGCCCCCGCCTTGTGCTGCCGTGGGTCACCCGAGGTGCAGGGTGAGGGTGTTGATGTCCCAACCCAGAGCTGGTCCCCCCACCCCTGCCGCATCCTCCCATCCCAGGGATGCTCTTCCTATGACCAAATAATCGGAGAATCATGGAATCATTTTGATTGGAAAAGCCCCTCAAGACCATCGAGTCCAACCATTAACCCACCCCTGGCACTGCCCCATGTCCTGAGAACCTCATGTCCGTCTGTCCAACCCTCCAGGGATGGTGACTCCAGCACTGCCCTGGGCAGCCTGTTCAATGCCCCACAGCCCTTTGGGGAAGAAATTACCCCAAATTTCCAACCTCAACCTCCCCTGGCACAACTTGAGGCTGTTTCCTCTTGTTTTATCACTTGGGAGCACAGACCAACCCCCTCCATGCTCCAAGCTCCTTTCAGGCAGTTCAGAGATCAGAAGGTCTCCCCTCAGCTCCTGTTCTCCAGCTGAACCCCCCAGGTCCCTCAGCCGCTCCCCACAAAGACCCCCAGGGATCATCAGGTCCCCAGCGGGGTCCAGCACCCCTTGGGGAGCACAGCGAGGACACGCACCCACCGCCATCCCCCGGCCACAGCTGCGTGTGCCCGTTGGAGAGACACGGCCGGGGTCGCATCCATTGCCCCCCAGCTCCAACTAACGGCCGGGACCCCCCTGGGCCCCCTCCCCACCTTCCTCCCGCTCCCGGCGGGGACGCCGAGCAGCCAACTGTTCCCCGCAGAGGCCGGCGAGCCGCAGCCCGGGCTAATCCAATCCATCAGCGGGGTAATGAGCTATGAAAGTGCGGATTCAATTAAGGGGGATCGCCAGGGAAGGCAGAGCCCGGCGGCAGACGGAGAAAGGAGCCCGCTCCCCTCTGAAAGGGTCCATCTGTGCCGCCGGGTCCCGGCTTTGTGCTCCCTGAAAGAGCCAACGCGGCACAAAAGCAGCCGCGGCCCCGCTGGGCGCTGGCGCTGCACAAGAGCCCGGCGGATCGGGGGGGAAACTGAGGCACGGCACGGCGAAGGGAGCAGTTTATAGCACCCATAGAAGGGTTTGGAGGGCAAAAGCACTCACCCAGCTCTCCCAATGCTGCTTGCAACCTCACCTGTGGGTGATTTAAATCCTATTCGATCGTTAGGTGGGTTCTGTGTAGCAGCTGGCAATGCTGGCAGCTCTGGGGGAAACTGAGGCACGGCACAGTTAAAGGAGCAGCTCATATCATCCAGGGCAGGGTTTGGTGGACAAAAGCGCTCACCCAGCTCTCCCAATGCTGCTTGCAACCTAGTTTGCAGGAGATTTAAATTGTATTTGATATTTAGATGGATTTTGTGCAGGCTCTAGCAAATCTGGGGGGAAACTGAGGCACAGCACAACTAAGGGCGCAGTTATAGCACCCAGAGAAGGGTTTGGAGGACAATAGCATTCACCCAGCTCTCTTGATGCTGGTCACAACCTTGTTTGTGGATGATTTGAATGTTATTAGGTGGGTTTTGTGTAGGGTTTGGCGATACCAGCAGCTGGAGGGGGAAACTGAGGCACAGCACGGCGAAGGGAGCAGTTTATAGCACCCATAGAAGGGTTTGGAGGGCAAAAGTGCTCACCCAGCTCTCCCAATGCTGGTTGCAACCTCACTTGTGGATGATTTAAATCCTATTCGATCGTTAGGTGGGTTCTGTGTAGCAGCTGGCAATGCTGGCAGCTCGGGGGAAAACTGAGGCACGGCACCATTAAGGGAGCAGCTTAAAGCACCCAGAGAAGGGCTTGGAGAGCAAAAGCGTTCACCCAGCTCTCTCAGATCTGGTTGCAACCTTGTTTGAGGTTGATTTGATTGCTTTTGTGGGTTTTGCACAGGGCTGTTGCACAGGACGGCTCCTGCAAATAGCCCAATGCAACCGCCGCATCCTGAGCTTGTGGGGGGCGCTGTGGGAGGCGGCTGAGCCCCCACTTTTGGATTAGTCCTCAGGGTGCTCTGGTCCTGCTGCCACCAACCCATGGGTGCCCATCCCATCACCCGGGGGGGTCGTGCTTGGTTCTTTGAGTCAGTGCACCGGGGGACAGTGACAATCGGAGCCTCAGGGCTCACCGGTGCCTCAGTTTCCCCTCCGGGAAGGTGTGGAGAAGGCGGCAGTGCCCTGGGGGCCTCACATCTCTGGGGCTCCTCCTGCACCACTGGGGCTGGAAACACCCCCCGAGGCCTCTTCATCTAAGAGGCTCCCGCCTGATTACAACTTGGGAGGGATTGGGCCGGGAGCGAGTTTAAAGACGGGATTATTCCTGTACAAATTCTGATTAAACCGTCCCCAAACCCTCCTGCTACAAGATTAAGCCGAGCTCTAATCTCGCTCGAGCAGCAAGACTTCGTCAATAACTCCAAATCTCTCCGCTGTTAGTTTATCTGGTGGGGATTAAGCTGGGGGGGTGGATTCTGAACTTGTATTATAATATATATATAAAAAACCAACACAGCCCTCTGTGTGTGTGTTTGTGTGTGCTGGGCAGTGTGTGACAGCTCCCATGTCTCAAATGGGGATGGTACCGGTGACACCCCAATGCCAACATGGGATCCGGGGACTGGGCAGGGCTGCCCGTCCCTTCCCGTCCCTGCCCGTCCCTGCCCGTCCCTTCCTGTCCCTTCCCGTCCCTGCCCGTCCCTTCCCATCCCTGCCCGTCTCTGCCCGTCTCTGCCCGTCTCTGCCCGTCCCTGCCCGTCCCTGCCCGTCCCTTCCCATCCCTGCCCGTCCCTGCCCGTCCCTGCCCGTCCCTTCCCATCCCTGCCCGTCCCTGCCCGTCCCTTCCCGTCCCTGCCCGTCCCTTCCCATCCCAAGGAGCTGTTGAGCTGCCTGTTCCCTGGGTAGATTTTATCATAGAAACGTAGATTCATTTTGGTTGGAAAAGCCCCTCAAGGTCATGGAGTCCAACTGTTCCCTCACCCCAGCACGGCCCCATGTCCCTGAGAATCCGATCTACACATCTTTAGGATGTAAAATCTATTACAATGTAAAATTTTGGGCACTGTGGGTGGTGAGAGCCTGGTCCACGTTGGCCAGAGAGGTGGTGGATGAAGCATCCCTGGAGACATCCCAGGCCAGGCTGGACGGGGCTCTGAGCACCCTGAGCTGCTGAAGATGTCCCTGCTCATGGCATAAGGTGACATTTGAAGGTCGCTTCAACCCAAACCATCTGTGATTCGGTCCTCCTGTGATCTTCATAAAACCACAGAATCATTTTGGTTGGAAAAGCCCCTCACGACCATTGAGTCCAACCGTTCCCCACCCCCGGCACTGCTCCATGTCCTGAGAACCTCATGTCCGTCTGTCCAACCCTCCAGGGATGGTGACTCCAGCACTGCCCTGGGCAGCCTGTTCAATGCCCAACAGCCCTTTGGGGAAGAAATTGTTCCCCAGATCCAACCTCACCCTCCTTCTCCAGCCCCTCACCAGCTCCGTTCCCTTCTCTGAGCTCACTCCAGCACCTCAAGGTGTTACTTGGCATGAGGGGCCCAAAATTAAACATAAAACTTCAGCTGAAGTTTAAACCGGACAAAACTCCCAAGGCTGGAGCTCACGAATCATGGTCTAGTGGAAGGTTGAACTTGCTGACCTTCAGTATCCCTTCCAACCCAACAATTCTATGATTTAACTGGGGATCTGTTGGCTGCTCCACCACCCTGTAACACCCCTTGCCCGGGTCAAGGGACCCAGGGAAGGGCAAATTCCCCTTCCCACATCCAGCCCAGCCGAGATGGGACCAGGGTCCCCATCCCATCGGCTTCTCCAGATTCTCCCACCAGCGCGGGGCGGGTAATTCGCACAAATCCCAGCGCTGGCTCCGACGAGTCCCTCTAAGCTCTTTGCCGCGCTCCAGATCAGCCTTCGTTCAATCTGTTTGCAAAGCTGTACAGAGTGTTTGCGCAGCGGGGACCGGGCCGGGGGATTAGGGGAAACGCTCCCTCAGCATCTGCTCGGTCCAGCCATGGCCAGTACCGGAACATCCCTCACCTTGGGGGACCATCCTGGCCCCCCAGGCTTCCCCATCCCCACCCTGCGGTGGGACTCAGGGAGTATCCCGGCTCCAAAGGTGCTGGGGGTCCTGGCACACACCTGTGCTGGTCTGGAAACCTCGGAGATCATGATTCAGGGACCTCCCAGGGGTGTCACTTGGACCCGAGCCCTGATGCTCCAGCAGAATGGAGAAAAAGCCACCAGCATCCTGGTTTGTACCAGCACTGGTGCAGCCAGCAGGATGAGGACAGTGATCACCCCCTGTGCTGGGACCTGGGGAGGCCAAACTGCGAATCTTGGGGGCAGTTTTCGCCCCTCATGCCAAGAAAGAGCTTGAGGTGCTGGAGCGAGTGGAGAGAAGGGAACGGAGCTGGTGAGGGCCTGGAGCACAAGTGTGATGGAGCAGCTGAGGGACCTGGGGGTTCAGCTGGAGAACAGGAGCTGAGGGGAGACCTTCTGATCTCTGAACTGCCTGAAAGGAGCTTGGAGCCAGGGGGGGTCGGGCTCTGCTCCCCAGGAACAAGCGCCAGGAGCAGAGGAAACGGCCTCAAGTTGCGCCAGGGGAGGTTGAGGTTGGATGTGGGAACAATTTCTTCCCCAAAGGGCTGTGGGGCATTGAACAGGCTGCCCAGGGCAGTGCTGGAGTCACCATCCCTGGAGGGTTGGACAGACGGACATGAGGTTCTCAGGACATGGGGCAGTGCCGGGGGTGACGAATGGTTGGACTCGATCTTGACGGTCTTTCCCAGCCAAAATGATTCTGTGATGATTCTCTGACCTGGGTGGCCTGAGCCACATGCACACAGCTCCAGGGCCTGGGGGGACACTGAGCAGGTGGACCAGAGGGTGCTTGGGTGCTGGGGTGGGGACATCCAAGCACGGGGATCACCCACCAGCACAACCATGTCCAGGAGCAGAGGTTGGACTCATGGAAAGCAGAAACTGGTCCTGAAGGCTGCAAATATCCCAATGATGGGTTGGTTTGCAATACACAGTGTGAGCCTGAGGGTCACAGCTCTGCACAAGCCAAATTTAACCCTCGATGCATGGTGGGTGCGGGCACCAGGTACATCCTGGTGTCCCCACAGTGCCACCACATTGATCCTCTTGAGACCATGCGCAGCTCCTCTCCCACCGGCCCACACTAATCAGCAAGAAAGTTAGTTGGCAAAATCTGATGTCCCCAAGGGGGAAAAGACGATTAACTCAAGAATCAACAGTCTGACATTTCGGCTTAGTGGGAAAATCCTTGTGGTTTCCCAAGCTGGGCACATTAGGAGCTCAGTGGCTCATGGTGTTATCAGATTACAAACAATATCAGAATTACAGCTTTTAAATCTGGGCTTTACAAAGACTTAGCAATTATATAGCACTGTGGAAAGCAGGGAGACGTGGACCCTCCGAGTGAAGAGTTGGTCCCAATGGTGGTTTTCCCAAGGCAAGGTGGGGAGTCCCCTCCATGGACACCGCCACTGTTGACCAAACCGTGTGTCCAACTGATGCTGGACACCCCAACCGCAACCATGGGGATGCCTCACGTTGGATGCGATGAAGCTCCTTCCCTTGGGGTCTCCTCCAGCCACCCAGGGATGGACGGTGTAGGAGGTTTTTCCCAGCTGGCATGTTCAGCTCTGGTGGTCGTTCTTCACCTTGTTCATTCCCCAGCTGAGTTTTTTCCTTCCAGCATCCTTAAAAATAGAGTCTTGGTCTTCAGCCAGATCCCCTAAGGATTTGTGGGGGTCCCAGAGAGGGTCTGGTTCTGCCATCTGTGGTGACTTCCATGTAGACCTGGTGGAGTTAAAGCAAAGCTTTGGAAGCCCAAGAGGCATCTGGAGGTGTCTCTGCTCTGAGTCCCAAAGCAACGCTCACCCAACAAGACTGAAGCTGGAGCACGAGGAGCCAATTGACCATTCGGGGTTCCTGATGGCTCCATCCTCCTTGGTCCTTCCTCCAGGAGAAGGAGCATCCTCCAGCCTCAGCTGGGTCATCGTGTGGCAAGCAGGGGGAGTTTTTAACAACGGCTCCTTTGTCCTACCTGCTAATTAGTCTACATTAGGCTACATAAGTGCAGTTGATGGACTCGACTTGCAGGGCTCAGCTCCTGGGCACCGGGTTGTCCTTGCTGTTTCTGTGGGTCCGCACCAGGGCTGGTGAGACACAGCATTGTCATCCCAGGTCCCAGACCTGCCGGTCCTGTCCCCCCCCACCAGATGTGGGTCCAAATCCCAGGCTGCCCAGGGCAGTGCTGGAGTCACCATCCCTGGAGGGTTGGACAGACGGACATGAGGTTCTCAGGACATGGGGCAGAGCCAGGGGTGGGGGAACGGTTGGACTTGATGATCTTGAGGGGCTTTTCCAACCAAAATGATTCTGTGACTCCCCGTTGACTCCCAGGCTGTGCGGGGGAGCATGTGGTACAATGAGTGCGCCAGCTCTCAGCTCCTCAGCAGTGCCAAACCCCCGTGTCCTGCAGAGATACAGGGGGTTTAAACAACCCCGAGTACCAACCGGTGGAGCCAGGACCCCGGAGCAGATGAGAGACCCCTCACCCTGCTGCACACACACACACACACACAGGGATGTCCCCTCGCGTCCCAGGGCCAGCTGTGCTCTCGCCGGGGGCCAGTGCAGCAGCAGGGCAGCGTTTGCCCCCGCCTGGCACAGCTCCCTGCCCTCTTGGCACAGGCTGGGGCTGCTGGAAAGGACGATTCCCCGGCTGTCGGGCGCACACGCGCCCGGGGGACTTGGCACCGCGCTGGGCTTGGCCACTGGCCAGCGAGCCGAGGGCTGGGGGGGGCAGGGGCACAGCTGGACCCTGGGCACCAGCGGGCAGCCGGCCACTGGCCTCATCCCGCTGCTCCCAGAGCGCTGCTGTGTGTGCGCAGCCATGCTGTGTGGACATGCTGGGAAAGGGGCTCTCAGTTCCACAGGCTGCAATAACCCCCAGCCCACGGTGCAGAGCAGGGCAGGGAAAGAGCCAGCCCCAGGTGGGTGCACCCCCAGGTAACAATATCCACAGATAAAAGCATCCCTGGGTGGGTGCACCCCCAGGTAGGTGCATCCCCTGGTAGGTACATCCCCAGGTAAAATCGTCCCCAGGTAGGTGCATCCCCAGGTAAATACATTCTCAAGTATGTTCATCCCCAGGTAGGTGCATTCTCAGGTAGTTGCATCGCTGGGTAGGCGCATCCCCAGGTAGATAAATCCCCAGGTGAAAGGATCCATGGGTAGGTGGATCCCCAAGTAAAAGCATCCCCAGATAGCCACATGCCCAGGTAAGTGCATCCCCAGGTAGCTGCATCCCCAGGTAGGTGCATCCCCAGGTGGGTGCATCCCCAGGTAGGTGCATCCCCAGGTGGGTGCACCCACAGATAAGTGCATCCCCAGGTAGGTACATCCCCAGGTAAGTGCATCCTCAGGTAAATGCATCCCCAGGTAGGTGCATCCCCAGGTAAGTGCATCCCCAGGTAGGCGCATCCCAGGTAGGTTCATCCCCAGGTAGGTGCATCCCCAGGTAGGTGCATTCCAAGCCCACTCCCAAATCCAACTATCCCCCCTTGATCAGGGGACACACGAGCTCTCCTCTCCTCCCGCCCAGCTCACTCCCTCCATGCCCCTCAGCCCCGTCCCCACTTGGGGCCGCAGGGTCTCCCCAGCCCTTTGCAGCGCGGCTGCAGCTGCAGATCCCCCCAGAGAGCCCCTGCTCGCTCCGCGTGCCAGGCACAGCTTGCGGGGACACGCTGCTCGGCAGCTCCCACCGGGCTGCCGGCAGCAGCCGGCGCGCGGGGCCGGGGGACGGCGAGGCACCGCGTCGTGCGAGGACACGTGGAGCACGGGGTCCCACGTGAGGGGCCGCGGGGGGAAGTCTCAACAGCAGCCAGAAGCTGTTTGGGGCTTTTAGCGCAGCTGGGAAATGAGGATTCGAGGTCACGATGGTTCCAGCAGGGTGAAGTCAGGACGCCGGTGTCCCCTGTGCCGTCCAAGCGGGGCACGTCCCAGCGCCTCTGCATGGCCAAGACAACCCACCTGTGTGGCTGTTTGCACGTGCACACCTCCATGTGTGCATTTGTGCATTGCTCACAAGCGTGTGCACACGCAGACCTGTGCAGGAGAGTGCACTGGCGCATATGTGTGCCAGCGTGCACGTGTGCAAAGGGTTGTCCACGCATGTGATGTTGGTGTGTGCACAGCCATGGAGGTGCACACGCACGTGTGTGTGAGCATGTGTGTGACATGCGAGGGAGGTTGAGGTTGGATCTGGGGAGCAATTTCTTCCCCAAAGGGCTGTTGGGCATTGAACAGGCTGCCCAGGGCAGTGCTGGAATCACCATCCCTGGAGGGTTGGACAGACAGACATGAGGTTCTCAGGACATGGGGCAGGGACAGGGGTGGGGAACAGTTGGACTCAATGATCTTACATTGAGGATCCCAGCTGGACCCCAGCACGGGGGGAATTTCAGATCCTTTGGTTGCCCCCACCACACTGAAAACCACAGAAAAGGAGACAACAGCCCTGCGGCGATGCTGCTTGAAACAAGACCACAACTTTATTTAAGCTAAAAACCCAATTCTGCTCTCTTTACAAAAGGATAAGCATCTGCTCTTAGTACAAAAGAGAAGCCCCCGAGCCCCAGGGACTGGGCAGGGACCTCCGAAGCTCAAGTCATTTCCAAATTCCCGACTCTATACAAAACACCTCTGCAAAACATGGAGGTTTGGCCAGCAGGACATCAAAAATAGTTGCCTGGATTTTCTCGAAAACAAAAATATTTGCATAGCCTTTGGAAATTATTGCTTATCTAGAAATACAAGGGATGAGTTGGGAGCTGTTGGGCACAAGCAGCCTCCAAAAACCCAAGAAATGGCCATGTTAAATATGTAGTTCGACATTAAATATGTAACCTCTTGGTTAAATACTCGGTTTCCATCACCAGAAAGTAGAGGATGAGGGCAGGAAGCAAATAAATTAAATAAATAATGGCTAATAAATAGTCCTGGAGCAACAGCACTGCAAGAACCACACGTCTCCACAAAGCTAACTCCACCTAGGGACCTGGAAGTCAACTGGGAAATGAGGAGGTTATTCAGCACATTCCACATCTCATGTAAAATGAAAGGAAATAAATTAAACCCCCCCCGCGCACACATAGTAAATAATAAATAAAAGAGGAAATTAAGACACGCTTCTTTTTCCGGGATGTCTGCAGGACATGGATCATGATGAGCGACACTACGAACCATAAGAAGACGTGGTCCAAGCCAGGAGCAAAGGTTCAGCTGAGAACTCCTCATCCATGGGCCATGGGTGCTCTGGAAGGTCAGCTGTCAACGCGATTCCAGGATCCATGTGCTGATAACCTCATGCTGGTTGTAGGTGACGGGTGAGGTCTGAGGCTCAGAAGAGGACAGGAGGAACCATCATGAGAAGCTCTGAGCCTGGCTGGACCATGCTGTCCCTGGATGATAGGGTGGCAGCAAAGAAAACGTTCTCCATGGGGCGGGAAGCGTCAAGGAGGAGCAACCACATTGGTCTTCTGCAAATGGTCCAGGTCATTCCCACCTTTTCCATCACAGAAAACCATGAACCCATTGGAGTGTGTGGAAGGGGAACCTGTCATCCCAAGGGGCAGGAGGGGCTTGTCCATCCCCAATGTGAGACAGAGGTGTGCCCACACCCCCCCACCCCAAGGATGGAAGAGAAGGAGCCGTGACATCTTGGCAATGGCCGATCCCAAGTGCTGGAGTGCGTTCAGGAGGAAAGTCCTGCAGGTTGAAGCCACCTTCATGAACATCTCTGGGGGAGAGGGAGGAGGAGGCAATGGCTCAGCTCTTGGCGGTGGAAGGAAGGGTTCACATGGCTCCTGGGGACAGCTCCGATGTCAACAAGGTGGCACCAGCACAGACCTGTTGGGAGAGGACAGGAGGGACGGCTGAACCTTCCACAGCAGCGTCCTGCAGAGATGCTCAGAAGTCTCTCACCCCGTAGTGATACCCGAACTTCTCTCTGCGTCAAGAATTTGGGTCTAACTCTGCTTTGCTACTCGTTGAAGATGGCGTTGAGCTGAGGCCCAGCCACATGGTGCGGGTAAGACTCGTAGCTCATGTCTATGGGGATGTCATAGCGGGGCACTGTGGTCTGGAAGTGGGAGGCATGTCCGTGTGCTCCAGCCAGGCTGACCGATGGATAGTGGGCCATGAAGGTATAGGACTTCTCCAGGTCTGGAGAACCATCTTGCTTCAAGGAGAAGTTCCCGCTGATGCTCAGGGGTGGCGTCAGGGGACCCTCGTAGGGGGGAGTGGTGCAGTCAGAGGGGTGGTTTCCAAAGGAAGCGTCCACCAAGCTCTTGAAGGTCGGTGGCTTCAAATGCAGCAGATGCGTCTCCATGGTCCCATAGGGTGGGCTGGGGAGCCCCGGGGACTGGTAGGTGAAGGGGTGGCTGGAGATGGCTGATTCACACACCGGGGACTTCTCCTCATGCTTCTCCAGGAACAAGGTCTGTGGTCCCAACTGCAGACAACCAGCCACCAGGTTGCTGGTGGGCTGGGACAAGCCCTTGCAGAGCATCTCCACGAAGCTCTTCCCTTCGGGGGTCTGCCCTGTCTCCAGCACCTCCGACAGAGCCCAGATGTAGTTTCTTGCAAGCCTCAGCGTCTCAATCTTGGACAACTTCTGAGTCTTGGAGTAGCAGGGCATCACCCTCCTGAGGTTGTCCAGAGCATCATTCAGCCCGTGCATCCGTGTGCGCTCCCGGGCATTGGCCTTCACCCGCCGGGCCCTGAACCGCTCCAGCCTCGCCTTGGTCATTTTCTTCTTCTTTGGTCCTCTTCTCTTGGGCTTTTCCCCATCATCCTCTTCCTCTTCTTCTTCCTCAATGCTGTCGTGCTCTTCGTTCAAGCCGGGCATCAATCCGAAAGGACCTTGCCTGCCGTCCTCATCCTTCAGCTCATCTTTGGAGCTCAACGTGTCATCCATCCAGACTTGGGTGCTCACGAGCTCCGTCATCTCTTTGGGCTTGGCGTACGTCTTGGTCATCTCTGATCTCTGCAACGAAGGGACAACGAGATGTTAACGAAATCCAGCAGAAGCATCACTCAACATGTTGAGGGCATTAGGAACTGAGCTCCAAATCATCTTCCACAGACAACAACTACTTTCAGTCCTCTAACGGTACCTACAGAATCCAAGTATCCACCATCTATCTGTTTATCTATCTACAATAGTTTCTGCTTGGTTTTTGGGAGCCATTGAAGCGTCTCCCCAGGGCCCAGCAGCTCTTTGCCAGGGCTTCCAACAATTCCATTTTAAGGTTATTAATTTCTCCCCCAAAGGGCTGTGGGGCATTGAACAGGCTGCCCAGGTCAGTGCTGGAGTCACCATCCCTGTAGGGTTGGACAGACGGACATGAGGTTCTCAGGACATGGGGTTGTGATAGGGTCGGGGGAACGGTTGGTCTTGAGGGGCTTTTCCAACCAAAATGATTCTGTGATTCTATAATAATTCGACGAGTCCTCCCTCTCATGGCTTCAACCCTGGTTGTCACGTTGTGGGTTGCAAAAGGGAATCCTAAAGTGAAGTTCCTCTGCTGATCTGCCGCTGGGTATTTTCCTGCCTGAGCTTTCCTAACCTGGGCACCTTTGCTTGAACCTTCCTTTGCCATAACGACCACAGTCCCACTGCACAAAACAGCCCGAGTTTCATGTTAATCAGCCCCTCCAAATCCTGTCAGCGTGCCTGACTCATTTAATAAAGCTTAGTATCTAAGCAGCTTTGCTGAAAGTGTGCTGCCCAAGCCCCGGCCCCACCGCCCCGTCCACCCCACGCAGAAAATCCCACTTTTAATATGCGTGATGGGGCTTGCGGGCTGGATTAGGGTGTTAATTGCTGTGCGCAGCCTTCGTATCCCCAGAGGACCATGTGGCCCCAATTAACTCTTTGCAGAGTCACTGGGGTCTGTCAGATGCTCGGAAATCCAGGGTCGGAGGTGGTGAAGGACCTTCCTTGGGATGGACGGATGGGTCTGGCTGAACCAGGTCCAAACACCTTCTGCCAGCACCCTGGTGGGACCACAGGTCTGCACCCACTTTGCAGCCCAGGAATGGCTGTAGATCTGCTCCAACCACCCCTGAGGAGGGTTCCTGTCCCTCCAGCCTTGGGGACCTGTCCCAAAGCAGCATCCCATGTCCCATCCCTGGAGACATCCCAGGCCAGGCTGGATGGGGCTCTGAGCAACTGGTGAAGATGTCCCTGCTCATGGCAGGGGTGGCACTGGGGGAGCTGGGACAGTCCCTCCAACCCAAACCATCTGTGATTCTATAATCCTTACCCACAGCTCCAGTCCCTCCCCGGTCCAGCATCTTCTCCCCCTTCCCTGCACTTCATGGCACAGCAGTTCCATGGGGTTCTAGAAACTTGTCTCTTTGGAAATCCAGCTCGAATTTGCAGGAGTTTTGCTCTTTTTCTCCAGAATATTGATAATGATTTTTTAAAAGGGAGAAAAGTAGACAAAGAGGGAGTTGCCTGACAAAGTCGCTTTGGTAGTTCCCCAGTTTCCCAAGCAAGGAGGCGGCGGGGACCCACTTTGGAATGGAAAACTTGTCCAGCCCCTTATTTTGGACACCTCTCGTTTTCAAACATCTCCATCCCACTTTGTCTGGAAGAACCACAACCAACTCCTTGCGGTAAAAGTAATAAAAAACTTAATTTTCAAGTAGGGCTGGCTCAGCTTAACACAGAGGGAGATGATTTCCCTTTGTGCCACCAGGCACCCAGCTCCCATCCCAAAATGATTCTGTTCAACTCCTCCTCCTTCCCTGGAGGACCAGAAACTTGGTTTCAACCCTCCACTGGTTTCCTTTCAAGGGACTCGATGCCCCAGATGGGGACAGTTGGTCCAGGACAACCTGACCAGCCCCTGGGATGAAGATCCTGACCCTGGACGGGACCACCCAAAGCAGCAGAAACCCAGAGGGCTGAGGAGGAGGATGCAGAAAAGATGTTGGCACAAGAGCCAGGGATGAAAATGGGCAGCTGGGTTGGGAGTTCATCACGGAGATGGACAAGACACCCCCAAGCAGACCATGAAAATCGGGATTTACTGGAGAGTGCTGTGCTGTGTCCTGCCTGGGAACACAGGAGGATGCGGCTCAGCCGGTGCGCTCTGGCTGGGGGGCGGATGAAAAGCCCCACAGCTGCTCCAGCAGCTCCGGCATGGCCATCTGGGTGGCTACAGGGACATCGGTGTCACCCAGGGCTGCCCAGAGCTTCCAGTCCCACTCATGGGACTGGGACAACTGGGACAGGGGAGAGGGGGCACACAGCACTCGAGGGGAGCCCTGCAGCTTCCACACCTGGAAAAGGGGGAGGAAGTGGGGGGGACAGGCTGGTGTCCCCCCTGCTAGGGTCCTGGCCCTCGGCAGGACTCGCTGGGGAAGGGGCTGCGCTTGCAGAGCACCGGGGTCCCCAACCCTGAGAGCGGAGCAACAAAACCCGGGGGTTGGAGCAGGTCCTTCATCCCCCCATCACCTTCATCACCTCCATCCCCAGCGACAGCCGGACCCGCTGCGAGAGGGTGCCCAGCTCCGAGCCCCCAGCACAGGGGTCCCCCCCGACCCCGGGGCTGCGGCTCCATCCCCGGCGGCTGCGGGGAGACGGGGGTCGGTTGGGGCTCAGTGCCGCCGGTTCCATCCCGCACCCCCGGCGGCTCATCCCCGCTCGGAGGGCACAAACTCCACCCGGGACCGTGTCCCGCTGCTCCCCGGCCGAGGCAGATCCCCCCGCGTTGTCCCCGAGGGTCGCCCAGGGAACCGGCAGCACTGAGCGGCCGGGGAGCCCCGTCCGTGGGGGCGTCCCGTCGGGTCACCCGCGGGGGTCCCGGTCCGCCCTTACCTGGGCACCGGAGCGTGTTCCCGCTGTCACTTGCCCGGGCACATGGTGCTTCAGCCCCGAGGGTCTCGCAGCTCCCGGCACCGGCGGCAGCTCCGCTCCCGGCGGCTTTGAGAGCTCCGCGCTGCCGGCGGCTCCTGCCCGGCCACGGATCCCGCGTGGCTCCTCCCACGGGGGGAGGTGGCCGAGCCTGGCTCCTCCCGCCGCCCCCCCCCCCCGCCCCGGGACCCCGACGGCACCCCCGGGCATCCCTGCGTGGGTGTCCCCGGGTGGGCACCCAAGTCACCGGGCATCCCTGGGCGGGCACCTGTAGGCGAGTGTCCCTGAGTGGGTGCGCTGGGTGGGGTCCCCTGGATGGGCACCACTGGGTGGGCACCCTTGGATGAGCACCTTGGGATGAACGTCCTGGGATGGGCATCCTAGACGGGAACCCGTGGATGGACACCCAAGATGGGCACCCCTGCATGAGCACCCCTGGACCAGCACCCCTGGGTGGGCACCTCTGGATGGGCACCCATAGATGAGCACCCCTGGGTGGGCACCCTTCGTGAGCATCCCTGGACCAGCACCCTGGTATGGACATCCTAAGATGGGGACCCTAGATGAGTACCCCTCGATGAGCACCCCTGGATGGACACCTAAGATGGGGACCTTAGATGGTCACTCCTAGATGAGCACCCCAAAATGAGCACTTCTGGATGGGGACCCTGCATGAGCACCCCTGAATCAGCACCCCTCAATGAGCACCCCTGGATGGGCACCACTGGATGGAGACCCTAGATGGGCACCCTGGATGAGCACCCATGGGTGAGCATCCTTGGATCGGCATCCCTGGACCAGCACCCTTGCATGAGCGCCCTGGGATGGGGACCCTAGACGGACATCCAAAAATGGAAACCTCTTGATGGGCATCGCTGAATGGGGACCCTGCATGAGCAGCCCTGGGTGGGGACCCCTGGACAAGCACCCCTGGATGAGCACCCCTAGATGGGCATCTAAATATGGGCACCCCTGGATGGGGATCCCTGCATGTGCACCCCTCGATGAACACCTCTGGATGGGTGCCCCTGGATGTGAGCACCCTTGGAGGGGCACCCCCATGGTGATGCTGGGACCTTGGGTGGGGGGTCCAGGTGCTGGGGTCAGCATGGTGGGGGGACGCAGCTCCCTCCCAGCTGTAACGAGAGAGCAAAGTGGGGATAATTAGCAGCTGGTCCAGCCAGAAGGGGCCCGGCAGAGCTAAGACAAGCGGCCCCGGGCTCCACAGCCCCCGCTTGGCAAGATGGGGGCGATGGGAAAAGACCCCCCGTTAATTAAGAACCAGATGTTACAGGTTGCTTTGCTCTGCCCCCCATCTCCTCCAAGTGTGGGGACTGCGGCCGCCCATGCTGGCAAAGGGGCTGGGTTGAAGGTGGCAGTGGCACCCCAAAAGTCATCCCCCCCCAAAAAAAAGCCATCCCCCCCCCCTCCATCCCTGCCCGGACTCTGGTCCCAGAGCTCAGCATCACTGCATGGGAGCGTCCCTTCCCGCGCCAGCCCCCAGGACCCTTCCCATTAATTTAGAGCACTCGCAATCATGTCTTTGGCAGCCTGGGATTACAGGGAATACTAATTAATTCATTAGTGGATCCATGGCTGACTTCCCAGCGCCGGGCCGGGCCGGCAGGAACAGATTGCGGCCAATAAATCTGCCTGTTGCCACAACTGCCCGGCTCGGCGGTGGCTTCATCCCCTCCCTGACAGATGGCTCCAACAGGTCCCGGCACCCGCACAAAGAGTGGGGGGGACACACGGCGAAACGTCCCCCCGGGGAGCCGGCGGTGGCCCCCGGATGGCGGTGACCCCCGGAGCGAGCGGGGCGGTGGCGGGAGCATTGTCCCGCGGCCACGTGCCGCTGGCTAATGCCATTGTGCGGGGACACGGCATCTGGTGGGGTGACAGCGGGACCGTTCGCGCAAGATGTTCAACCGTCCTGCTCCCCCCCTCCCAGAACCAGCCCCGGGGACCTGGGTGGGCAGAGAGTGGGGGGCTGTGGCTGGGGTGGGGGTGCAGCCCCTCCGCACCATCCCGAGTGGGTGCTGGGTGTCCCCGAGATGTCTGTCTGTCCCTCCTAGGCGTCCTCCATCCCACATTTAACCCCCCCACCTCTCATGGGTTGTCACCCTCATGTCCCACATCTCATCATCCCCCCAATCGCCTTCCCACCACCCCACATCCCCCCCTATTTCTCCATTCCCCAGCACTGCGGGCTCTGGGTCATCCCCATCACCCCACATAGTCCCAGCCCTTCCTGCTCATCCTGGGCCTCAGTTTCCCTCTCTGAGCAGCACAGCCCATGAGGAACAGGCCTCATAATCCCCAGGACATCTGGAGAAGAGGTGGCAGGTCCTGAGCTTGTCTGTGTCACCCCCATCTGTTGGTGACACGCAAGATGTCCCTCACCCTGTGGCCATTCCCAGCTGCTCTGCAAGGAGATATCCCTTGAAAGCATCATCCTGCTCAGATGCTTCATGTCCTAGATCTGCAGCCATGAGGGGGAACTGTGATCCCAGCAGAGCTGGGGTGACATGGGGGACTTGGGGGACCTGGAGCAGGTCTTCACAGTGGCAGCAGGACTGGCCAAAAGGAGCTGGGTTTGGGTTGCTCCTCCTTGATGCTGCTGCACCCTGGGATGCTCCATCTTGATGTTGCTCCACCCTGGGATGCTCCATCTCAATGCTTCTTCCCCCAGGGATGCTCCACCTTGATGATGTTCCCCCCAGGGATGCTCCATCTTGATGATATTCCATCCTGGGATGCTCCATCTCGACGTTGTTCCACCCTGAGATGCTCCTTCTTGATGACATTCCACCCTGGGATGCTCCATCTCGATGATGTTCCACCTGGGGATGCTCTATCTCAACGCTGCTTCCCTCAAGGATGCTCCACCTTGATGACATTCCACCCAGGGATGCTCCATCTCAATGCTGCTCCACCCTGGGATGCTCCACCTCAATGATCTTCTACCCTGGGATGCTTCATCTCCATGTTGCTTCACCCTGAGATGCTCCACCTTGATGACATTCCACCCTGGGATGCTCCACCTCGATGATGCTCCACCTGGAGATGCTCCATCTCAATGCTGCTTCCCCCAAGGATATTCCACCTTGATGACATTCCACCCTGGGATGCACCACCTTGGTGATGTTCCACCCTGGGATGCTCCATCTCAATGCTGCTTCCCCCAAGGATGTTCCACCTTGATGACGTTCCACCCTGGGATGCTCCACCTCGATGATCTTCCACCCTGGGATGCTCCATCTCAATGCTGCTTACCCCAGGGATGCTCCACCTTAATGACATTCCACCCTGGGATGCTCCACCTCGATGGTGTTCCACCTGGGGATGCTCTATCTCAATGCTATCTCAACTGAGATGCTCCACCTCAATGATCTTCTACCCTGGGATGCTCCATCTTGATGCTGCTCCACCCCAGGGATGCTCCATCTCAATGTTGCTCCACCCTGGGATGCTCCATCTCAATGATGTTCCACCCTGGGATGCTCCATCTCAATGTTGCTCCACCCCGGGATGCTCCACCTTGACGATGTTCCACCTGGGAGGGGATGAACCCACCACTCAGATGCTCCAGGCACAAACCTGTGCATATAAAGGGCAAAATTTGGGGATGATGAGAAGGGGGAAACCTCACCCACCCCTGTCTCCATGTCCCACCAGCACCCTTGGCCACCGCCCCCACCCCGGTGATTCTCTCCATCCCCTCGTGCCCCCGCCAGCCCCTGGAAGGGGGGAATTACCAGAGTAAATATTGTGAAAGGCGATTGCCGCCCCCGTGCCCGGGCTGGCATTCCTGGGCCTGTGCGGAAACGCAATTACCGCGTATTAACGGGGTCTAATTTAATCCCGGCAGCTGCGCCCGGGACAGCTGATTTGCATGACACTGGGGAATGCAATTAAACAGAAATCAGGGGCTGGGGGGCCCCCGTGGGGCGGCGGGGGCCGGGGGCTGCAGCCAGCGCTCGCTGACCCGTGTTTGTCAATTTGAGCGATGGTGGCACCGGGGAGAGGTGGCGGAGGGGGGGCGGTGACAAAGGGACGCTGTTCCTGGGGTCCCCTGGCAGCTCAGTTTTGGGGTCTCCCCAGCCCCACGGGCACCATCCTGGTGGCCCCATCGTGGGGTCCAGTTGGTGTTGGCTCTTGATGGTGGAGAAGGGACATGTCAGGGGTTGGGGACACTCCGTGGGGACCAAACGTGTCCCCAACCCTCGCTGCAGCCCTCCCCCTGCCTGCTGGTCACCTCTTGTCCCCCCAAGAGCTGGGGCACCCAGTGTGTCCCAATGCTCTGGAGATGGATGGGGCTGAGTCTTTCACCAGCTCCCTGCCTCAGTTTCCCCAGGGCTGCTCCTCTGGTGAGGGGCAGGGTGCGAGTGGGATGCTGAAGCCCCCAGATGTGCCAAGGGCAGAGCTGGGGACACCCACCTTTAATCTTGTTCTAGGGTCTCCTCTGCTTTACAGAAGTTTTGTGATGCGGTACCAGGTTAAATTACTATAACTTTTATATTTCATGAAGAAGGAGAAAAATAAAGGGAAGAAGAAAGCAAAAAGTACAGAGAAGAAGAAGAAGAAGAAGAAGAAGAAGGAGAAGAAGAAGAAGAAAAAGAAGAAGAAGAAGAAAACAAGAAGAAGGAGAAGGAGAAGGAGAAGGAGAAGGAGAAGGAGAAAGAAGAAGGAGAAGGAGAAGGAGAAGGAGAAGGAGAAGGAGAAGGAGAAGGAGAGAAAAAGAAGAGAAAAAGAAGAGAAAAAGAAGAAGAAGAGAAAAGGGAAAGAGGAAAAAGAGAAAAGAAGGGAAAAAAGATAAAGGGTCTGGGGGGGAAGCCCTTTTCCCCCTGTGCTGCTGGGGCAGGACCCCCCGGGATGGGCTTTTGCTACTGGGAGCGGGGCCACACCAGCGGACCCGCACTGGGCGGTACTGGGTGGGCTGGGGCCTCAGCACCCGGATGCTGGGGCACAGGAGCGGACGCCCCCACGTCCCCATGCCGGGGGGTCCCGGGGGTCCCCAGGCCCGGGCGGCAGCGGGGGGGTCACGGCCAGTCGGGGGCGCAGGGGAAGCGCCACCCCGGGGAGGGGGGGGGCGGGCCAGGCAGTTGGCGGGGCGGCCCCGGCCCCGCTTTGCATCTCAATGGCGGCTCCAGAGCGGGGGGTGCGGGCCGGGGGCTCAGCGACATCTGCTCTGGGGACGGGGCTGCGCATGGGCCGGGGGTGGGCCTGGCCCCTCCAGCGCTCCGCGGCAGCTCCGGGGGGCCCGGCCTGGGCAGCGCGGCGCCCCCGGGACCCGGGAGCGGGACCCTCCTTCCTCCTCTTTTTCTTTTCTCTTTCTTCTTTTTCCTTTATTTTTTTCTCTATTTTCCTTTTATCCTTTTTTTTCCTGCCCCCCTGCTGCTCCAACCCCCCTTCACCCCCCCAGATTCCCAGCCCAGCGCCCCGCAGATTCCCAGCCCCTCCCTCCCCACCCCAATTTTGATACCGATGTATTTCCAACCCGCCCGTCGCAGAGGAGCCCCGAACAGCCCCAGGAGCTGCAAAAGCCACCGGCTGTCCCAGGTCGCTGCAGCCGTGACAACACACATAGCCCCAGGGGCCACCGTGTCACCCCCATGTCCCTGGGGACCGTCACCCCCCACGGGAAGGCGGCAGCTCCGGCACACGCGTGTGCGACGGTGCGAGAGGCAGAAGTGGCACCGGGCGAGGGTTGGTGGCGCATCCCTGGGCGGGAGGTGACACCTGCTGGGAGGAACCCTCAGCAGCAACAGCCCCGCGGGGACACCCCGACTCTGGGGGCAGTGGCCTCGTCCACGCAGAGGTCATGGAGCAGGAGGGACTGTGCAAAGCTCGGAGTCCTCAAAGATGTGGCATTGGAGGTGGCACAGCCCTGGGGACACGGGAGAGTTTGGGGGGACCAGGCCATGGGGTCCAGCACAGCCTTGGGGACACAGGACAGATCTAGGGGACCTCTTGGGACCAGATTTGTCCCAGCAAAGAGCTAAGGGGGCTACCCAGAGTCTGCCCTGATGTCCCCAACCCTGGAGCCTGCCCTGATGTCCCCAACCCCAGAGTCTGCCCCGATGTCCCCAACCCCACAGCCTGCCCTAATGTCCCCAACTCCACAGCCTGCCCCGATGTCCCCATCCCAGAGTCTGCCCTAATGTCCCCAACCCCAGAGCCAGCCCTAATGTCCCCAGCCCCAGAGTCTGCCTCAGTGTCTCCAACCCCAGAGCCTGCCCTGATGTCTCTAACCCTGGAGCCTGCCCTGATGTCCCCAACCCCACAGCCTGCCCCAATGTCCCCAGCCCCATAGCCTGCCTCAGTGTCTCCAACCCCAGAGCCTGCCCTGATGTCCCCAACCCCATAGCCTGCCCTAATGTCCCCAACCCCACAGCCTGCCTCAGTGTCCCCAACCCCAGAGTCTGCCCTGATGTCCCCAACCCCATAGCCTGCCCTAATGTCCCCAACCCCACAGCCTGCCTCAGTGTCCCCAACCCCAGAGTCTGCCCCGATGTCCCCATAGGCAGGAGGAGGCTTGTCCCAGGTCCCCTGCCAGGCTCTGCAGGAGGAGGAGGATGATGATGAGGAAGATCCCTTGGCACGGGCAGCGCCGCTGCTGCCTGGCCGCTGACCACGGGGCCCCAGATGTTGAGCCGCCGGCTCGGCTTTGCCGGGAGCCACCATCTCTGCCCGTTTGGCAACCGCCTGGCCCAGCTGCTGCCCCCCGTCTCCTCCGGCTCCGCAGCCGGGGCTCCGTGTCCCACCCCCAGAGCATCCCTGGACCGTCCCCCGGGAGCCGCCGCGGCACCTGGGCCACCTTGGCCATGACCCAGGCCTGGAGATTTGCCGGCATCCCCGGGGGGCGCGGGGCTCTGCGCCAACATCTCGGGAACGGGGAGCACCGGGGACACCGGGATCCGGCCCAGGGGTGACGTTGTTGCGGGGGGGAATGTTGGCCGGGAGCATCACCAAAGATTCCCAGGGGGGGAAAGGATTGCAGGGAATGCGGCTTTTCTGAGAATTTACAAGTAAATCCATTAATTAGATTAGATTGGATATTAGGAAAACAATTATGTACAGAAAGGGTTGTCGGTGGTGAAGTCACCACCCCTGGCGGGGCTGAAGAGACGTGGAGATGAGGTTTGAGGGACATTTTTGTGTTAACGGTTCGACTGGATGATCTTGAGGGTCCCTTCCAACCAAAGCGATGCTCTGGTTCTATTCTAATTAGTTAACGAGCTAAAATTAATTAGAAATGGGTCCTCTAAGGGCTGCTGCTGTGTTGGGTCGTTAGGGCCGGCTGATGGTCAGAGTTAATTGAGTTAACGGTCGTGGCGGTGACATCGGGGCCCAGGGGACATCCTGGGACACCACAGCGTGTCCTGGTGCCACCTGCCTGCTCCTCGCAAGGACTGTGCCCATCTCCTGCCTCCAGATGTGCCACAGCTGGAAAATAAGCCGCACTGAAGCCTCCCAGCTGTTGGATGCAGGTTGGTCCCCAGCTCCAGTGCCCCCAGTGCCCCCCACTCTGGTTACTGGGGGGTCTTTTAGGGTCACCAGCTTGAAGTTTAGGGACAACCCTGCGCTTTGCTTTGTGCCAACATGGGGGGGTCTTTCACGCCGGATTACACAGGCTGCTCTGTTAGGCTGAGTCTAATTTAGGCTCCATCACTGGTGATGCCCCAAAACACCTTGGGGACAATGATGGGGTGAGAAGGTGCCAGGAGTCACTTGTGTGTGACATCCTGCCCTATGGAGAGCGGCTGAACTGGGTAAAGGGGGAAATGGGGGGGAAGGAAAAATAGGAAAGAAATAAGAGAAAAAATGAAAAAAAGAAAATTATAAAGGAAAAAGAAAAATGAGAAAAGACCAAAGAGAAAGAAAAGAAAGAGGAGAAAAGGAAAATTAAAAAGGAAAAGGAAAAGGAGCCCAGACATTGTTATATGGGCCATGTGTGGTGCAATTAATATATGACCCAAGGCAATATGTACCCCAAGTGGTGCTATATGTACCCCAAGTGGTGCTATACGTACCCCAAGTGGTGCTCTACGTACCCCAGGCGGTGCTATACGTACCCTAGGGGGTGCTGTATGTGCCCCAGGTTGTGCTATATGAGCCCAGACAACGTTATATGTGCCCTGGGCAGTGATATATAACCGCCGCGTGGTGCTATATAAGCCCAGGCAATGTTATGTGTACCCCAGGCAGTGCTATACGTGCCCCTTGCGGTGCTAT
Organism: Nesoenas mayeri; assembly: GCF_963082525.1. Classification (NCBI taxonomy): domain Eukaryota; kingdom Metazoa; phylum Chordata; class Aves; order Columbiformes; family Columbidae; genus Nesoenas; species Nesoenas mayeri. The sequence continues at coordinate 1,819,359 of NC_137558.1, read as the reverse complement.
ACGAGCCAAAAAAATGCTATATGTACCCCAGGTGGGGCTATATGAGCCCCAGGTGGTGCTATATGTAACCCAGGCCGTGCTATACAAGCCTAAGCGGTGCTATACGTGCCCCAGGAGATTTTGTACGTCCCCGGTCGGGCTTTAGGACCCGGTCGGGCTTTAGGACCCGGTCGGGCTTTAGGACCCGGCCGCGCAGCGGGGTCCCGCCAGCAGCCGCAGATCTCGCGAGAGTTGCTGGCGAGATCTGGGCGTTGCCACAGCAACGGTGACCGCGCCTCCCACCCCATCATGTGAGACGCCAAGACCCGTCACTTTGGGGGGGTTTGGGGGTTCCTGTGGTGGGCGGGGTTGGTTTCATGACCACCCCCTTGTTGCCCCACAAGTGCAGGGGGGCAATGGAGGCGCTGGGGGGTGGGTTTTGGGGTGCTGGGGGGCACTGCTGTGGATCTATGGGGCAGTTCGCAGTCATTAAGTGGCGCATTGAGGGGGCTATGGGGCAGTATGGGGGCTGTGGGGCAGTGTGTGGGTCGCACACCTGCAGGGGGTTCAGCCTCTTCTGGGGTGTTTCACCCCAAAACAGCCCCATTGAGCCCCACAGACCCCGTGACCCCCACAACCGCCCCATAGATCCTTGTGACCCCGCCATTCTACCCAGGGAAGGCGTGGTCAGCTGGATGGGGCGTGGTCAGTTGAATGGAGGGGGCGTGGCCAGCTGGATGGGGCGTGGTCAATTGAATGGAGGGGGCGTGGTCAGCTGGATGGGGCGTGGTCAGTTGAATGGAGGGGGCGTGGTCTGCTGAAGGGGGAGTAGCCAGCAGGGGGGGCGTGGCCAACAGGAGGGCACGTGGCCAGCTGTTTCTTGTTGCTCTCGGGGTTCCTGTTAATTAGTCAGTTAATGAGCACGATTAACTAAGTAGCGCAAGTGCTGGAGGGTGGAGCCTTCACCTGGAAGGGCTTTGCACCCGCACTTTATAGCCTCGGTTATAAAGGGGGTGGGGCGAGGGGCGGAGCCTGAGAAGGGAACCCCCCCGCCCGGGGGCTGGGGTGTGGCGCTTTTAAAGGGGGCGGGGTCTGATTGGGACACACCCCGGGGGGCGGCAAAACTGAGAGTGGGCGGAGTCTGGAATGGGCGGGGTCTGCAAAGGACACACCCCCTACTGACCAGGGAACCACCTCTAGGGAGGGGGTGGAGCCTCTTAGGGGCGTGTCCCCGTGGGCGGAGCCCAATTAGGGGTGGGGTCTGTAGGGGGCGGGGCTTGCACAGGACACACCCTCAGGAGCAGAGAGCCCGCCCAGGGGTGTGGGAGTGGGCGGGGTTTGGGGTCATTTTGGGGGGATTTGGGTGAGTTTAGGGGGATCACTTTGGGCAGCTTTGGTCACCTTGCTTGGTCAATAAGGCTGAAAGCGGAAAACCTGAAAACTATATTCCATTTCTTTTTTCCCGGCAGCCAGTTCGAGCGCTTGCTCTGCTGATTTGCATATCCCCGCCCCCAGCGGCGGCCCCACCCCATCACCGCGCTGCGCATGCGCCGTGTCCCGCCTGCAGTGCCGCGTCCCGCCAGCAGGGGGCAGCAGCTGCACACGGCGAGAGGCGCTTCAGCTGTTTCCATTTGGGGTTTTTTTCCCCTCCCCTCCCCCCAAATTGTTCTATTTATTGATTAATTAATGTTTTTTCCCCGTTGCAGACCCAGGTTTAGGGTGTCGGGGCTATTTTCGCGCCCTGGTGGCGGCTCCCACTCTGTGTGCACAGCCCCACAGATGGGGACTTTCCCCAAATTGGGGTGGGGAAAGGTGAACGGGGAAGCGGCAGCTTTTGAAAGCACTTTTCTATCTTTGGAGTACAAGATATTGTCAATTTAGGGTCCTCCTTGCTGCAGAACCTTTAAACCTCCCAAAGAAAAGCGTGACTGAGTTGAGCTCATACCCGCATTGAGATCTGCATGTGCGTGGCTTGTGGGGCGCACGCTGGGGCTGGACCCCCAAGGGCCATGCGGGGCTCTCGTGGGTCGAAACGCTCACAGCCCGCAGCCCCCTGAGAAAGGGTTTAATGGGGACGGGGGGCGCCGCTTTTCCTCTGGGATAACACCCACCGGACAGACAGACAGACACAGAGCGACACGGGCGCCGTCCCTGGGAGGGAGGGGGTGGCCTTGCCAAGCAAGGAGTGATTGCAGTCAAGACAAAGATGAGGATTTAAGGGGCAGGTGTAATGGGAACATGGGGGCGGGTAGGACTCTTTGGTTTTGACATCAAGACTGCCCAGGGTCACCGTGTCCAGAGGGAGGCAGGGAAAGGTTCCAGGCACTGGAATGGAGGGGCTCTGTCAAACCAGTTCCCCCCAAGAGGTGACCCACAGCACCCAATGGGGCTTACAGCTGTGTGTGGGACCCCGCAATGTCCCTTCCCTGCAAGCCTGACACTCACAGACTGCACAAGGGGACACCCTGGGGTGTTTCATGCCACAAATCTCCACGTGAGAAGGGACTTCGCACCTCTGCCCCAATGCGGTTCGGCTCCCCCCTGGCTGATGGCTGGTACCTCCTGGTTAGGACAAGGAGTTGAGGAAATGGCTTTCCCCCGCCAAACTGCTCAACATGGAGCTCATGTCACCCACGGCCATGTTGGCACCCCCGGATGCAGCAAGCAGGAGGCCACCAGCAGGGCTTGGTGGCCCGGGCAGCAGCGCAGGCGTCTCTGGATCTTCCACAATGGCAGCAAAGTCAAGGTGCGTGTTCTCCAGGTCCAGAGAGTCCAGGCTGTTGGCCATCTGCTCCCCCGAGCCCAGGTGGTAACACGAGCTGCCTTTGAGTCCTTCCAAGCTCCCACCGTAGTGCCGGGGACCCCTGCAGCTTGCTGCCATTTGGCCCAGCACCTTATGTCCCCCTCTGCCCACCTGGCCCGGGCGATACTGGGAGTTACTGAACCCCTCGGGTGCAGGGCGGGCGGGGGGCAAGCGAAGCGCACGCCTGGAGCTGGGATCCAGCCCCGCGTAGCCATCACCCGCGTATTTCACACTGTTTTGGTGACCGGCTGGTTTAGGGCCGCCAGGCGGGTGCGGCACCATCTCTGGGTGGAAGCACGGGGCGCTGAGCAGGTGCTGGGTCTCCGGCGGGCCCTGCAGGTGGTCTGGTTTGGTTTGGTAACCGGAGTACTTGGGGCTAAGGTACAGCGGTGCTTGCGCGGCTTGGCACTGCCCAGGCTCACCGCCCAGCCCCACGCCGGCGTCCCCTCCGGCGGGAGCTGGTTGGTCCCCCCACATCAGAGCCTGCTGTGCCTGCACGTAGCTACAGACCATCGCCTCTTTGCTCTGCATGGCGGAGCTTTGGGCTCCTCGAGCACCCGGGCTCGACATGCCCATGTAACTGAGTTCCTCAGCCTGGTAACCACCAGGCCCTGCACTCACGGCTTGGCCAAAGGATGGCGGAGGCTGCACGGGCCCGGCGAGCTTGGCGTTCTGGCAGGGAGCAAGCGCCGGGGCAGGCGCCGGGTAACGCTGCTCACATTTGATCTGCAGTCGGTTAAGCCGGTGCCCCCCATTAAAACCCCGATCCTGGCACGAGCTCACAAGTTTGGGTTGCTGCCCGCAAGAACTGGGGAGCAGGTACTCAGGACTTGGATGGTGACAGTGCGGCCCGGACACGGCAGCGCTGATGCTTGACTGCCCAGAGCTCAGCTCCAGATTGCCGTGGGGAGGCTCATCCCACGGAGCCGGCATGGGCTCGCCGCCGGCATGCATGGGCGTGAAGTGCTGGTTCATCTGGCACGGAGGAAGGGAGAAGTCGGACTGAAGCAATCCCTCCTCCATGTCCCTGTGCCCTCCCGGGTTCAGCTGCATCCCCCCCGTGGTCCGCTGAGCGCTGCCGTAGAGGCACTGGAGCTCCGTGCCTGTCCCCTGGCACGGGAAGCTTTCCTCGGGGTAGCTCAAGTACTGCTCCATCTCTAGCAAGCCGGACTCCATGCCTGCGCCGGGGCCGTCTATGCTTGCTGTCTCCAGGAAGACATTTTCACTGATGCTGGGCGGCCGTGGGGAGAACACGTGGCGCTGAAGGTTGGCATCGGAACCACCCACGGGCTGCAGAGCGGGTCTGCCCGCTCCCGGCACGTTCACGTTCCCCACGCTCTTGAAGCGCTGCACCCTGGACGCAGCGGGAGGGTTGGCCGCGGTGCGCGCAGGGTCGCTGGCCCGCCGTCCGCCGTTCCAAGGCAGCAGGTGCGGGGGAACGCCGCCCGCGTAGCCAGCGTGCTCATTGGAACTGTGCCTTCGCGGCAAACCGTTCGCAAGGAAGCGGGGCTCCGGCGTCCCGAGGTAGCCCCCAGGCGAGCTGCCGTGGCCGTGCGGCAACACCTGCTCCACGCTGGGCAGCGGGGTCGGCGGCGGCCCGCCCGTGGCCGCGGCGTATTTGGCCCTGAGGCGGTAGCGCTGGGCCGGGGTGAGGCTGCCCACACCCGGCAGCCCGCCGCAGTCGCTGGAGCGCCGCGACTCGTCCGGAGACACCAAGTCATAGCCGTCTGGCAGGCCTGCCCCGCCGGGCATCCCGCCCGCCTCGCCACCCAGCCGGGCGCCGGGTGGGCGCGGGGACACCAGGGACGAGCGCCGGCTCACGGTGTACGCCGAGCTCACGGTGCTGGTGGTGCTGCTGCGGCGCTCGCTCAGCGCCGGGCCCGTCTCTGCCGCCGACAGCTCCGCGATGCGCCGCTGCCACGCTGCCAGCGGCGGCGCCGAGACGCCGGGTGCCTCCCCGGGTAGACCTGAGGGAAGAAAAAGAGGCGTTAAACCAGGGCGCTGGGGACAATTCAATTAAACACTATTCCCTTAAAATAAAACAGGTTCAGATCAAATGCGGTCTTTTCCAACCCAGTTGATTCTGTGATAAGCCCTTGGTACTTATGTTAAAAATGCTCTTTAAGCTTCAACGATTGTTTGCTGCTACCCTTATCTACAGCCATGCTGAATAAAGCTATAGCTAAATGCAAAGCTAAATGTATTCACGAGGTGTTCATGTCTACATCTCATTATTTGCAGCCTCTCGGAGAAAGCAAAAGTGACTACAAATACCGCTACGCCAGAAACTGGTTTCTTGACCAACAATGTTGCTTCATCATGCAATGAACTGGGTCATTCTAAAGTGGTCAGAGGTGTTGAGGACAAGAGGCTTTGTGTTTGAATACGGCAGATCTTTTGGTCCGCGTGAAAACAAGTAATGTTAAATATTTTCTGACACTTTGGAGTTACTGTTGCTCTTCCCATTTTCTTTAGGTCAACATATGGTTCATGGCCAGAGTGGGAACAGGCAACCCCCTCCAGCACCGGGACATGGCTTCTTTCCTGGTGGGTGTCCACTGGTGCCAACAAAGAGGGGGTGGAAGATCATTTAGAATCATTTAGGTTGGAAAACACCTTTACAATCATCAAGTCCAAAGATGGGTCACAGCCCAGATGTTGAGATCCAGGACGAGTGAAAAGAAGGTGTGGAAACCTCTCCGTGTGCAAACCAGACCCCTCTTGACTCAGTGCCCATGGGACACATAGAACGGACCCACAATCTCACCGGCTCCAGGGATGGCTGGCAAACTCAAGCCCTTGGTGGCTGACGGCTTCCTCATCTGCTTCAGTTTGTCAATGCGAAGATTCTCGAGCTTGTGGAGGGTCATGAGCCCCGAGGTGCCCATGGGCTCACCAGGCAGCGCATCCTCCAGCGTGGACAGGTCCTCGTAGCTCCCACCGGCGTTGCCCGCCATCTCCACCCCGCTGTCGTTGTTGGTGGTGCTGCCGAGCGGGGAGTGGTCGCTGCTGCACGACGACTGCCCGCCTGGGCTGGGCTGCGGCTTCTGGGGTACCCGAAACAGTAACCAAGGAAACGGGGGGTCAGATACCCACCACACAGACTGTGAGCCTGCACCCCACTAGATCACAGAATCAACGTCAGGGGGTGAAGGGACCTGGAAAGCTCATCCAGTGCAATTCCCCCATGGAGCAGGAACACCCAGATGAGGTTACACAGGAACCAGGCGGGTTGCAATGTCTGCACAGAAGGAGACTCCACAACCCCCCTGGGCAGCCTGTTCAGGCTCTGCCACCCTCACCACCAACAAGTTTCTGCTCATCTTCAAGTGGAACCTCCTGTGTTCCAGTTTGCACCCATTGCCCCTTGTCCTGTCCCTGGTTGTCACCAGCAGAGCCTGGCTCCATCCTCCTGACACTGCCCCTTTCCATATTGATCCCCAGGAATGAGTCCCCCCTCAGTGTCCTCTTGTCCAGCTCCAGAGCCCCAGCTCCCTCAGCCTTTCCTCACACGGGAGATGCTCCACTCCCTGCAGCATCTTGGTGGCTGCGCTGGACTCTCTGCAGCAGTTCCCTGTCCTGCTGGAACTGAGGGGCCACAGCTGGACACAAGATTCCAGGTGTGGTCTCCCCAGGGCAGAGCAGAGGGGCAGGAGAACCTCTCTGACCTACTGACCACCCCCTTCTAACCCTGCCCCGGTCCCATTGGCTTCCTGGCCACAAGGGCCCAGTGCTGGCTCATGGTCACCCTGCTGTCCCCAGGACCCCCAGCTCCTTTTCCCCTACGCTGCTCTCTAACAGCTCATTCCCCAACTTACACTGAACCTGGAGTTGTTCCTGCCCAGATTCAAGACTCTGCACTTGCCCTTGTTCTATTTCATTTGCCCCGCCGATGTGCAGATGTGGAGACAACTCCCCTTCCACACAAAATGAGCACTCCAATGGGCTTGGCCATGCCGTCCCCACGCCCCCGGCTCCTTACCACGGCCAAGTCTGGCACCAAGAGTTTCCCGTCATCCCTCCGGGCCTCAGTGGGGCCATTTGTGTCTTTCTCCTGCTTCATGTCCGGGAGGCCGCCGGGGGTGTGCAGCGCACGGCCTGGCGCCGCATCCCCTCGGTGCTTCTTGGTGACGTGGGCGTCGGGGCCGTGCACCGTCTTCACGTGTTTGCGCAGGGAACTGGGGTCCGTGTAGCGCTTGGTGCAGCCTGGGATCTTGCACACGTAGGGCTTCTGCCATGGAACATGGTGTGAACGGTGAGGGAGGGTGTGAGCTCCAAATAGAGACCCCTCCCAGCAAAGTACCAGCTGGGCAGGGAATAAATACCCTTCCCCTTCCTCACAAGTCAGCCCAAGAACTGAAAGAGGGAAGGGATCAAGAGGCTGCGTCCCCTTGGAAGGGGCGTGTTAGGAATTTAGAGTATGGGACTAACCAGGGGGCAAACGGGGAGCCCAAAGGGGTGCAAAGAGCCCCAGGTGGGTCTGTACCTCATTGGAGTGAGTGCGGTTCTGATGCTTGGCGCGGTCGGAAGCATTGGAGAAGGCCTTGTTGCAACCCTCGTGTTCACACACGTACGGTTTCTCGCCCGTGTGTGAGCGCAGATGCGTCTTGAGGTTCTCCAGGCGGGAATAGGCTTTGCTACAGCCCTCGAACTGCGTGGGTAAGCAGGGTGAAACATGCCACACACCTTCAACAGACCCTGCCCCACATCACCCCCACGCTACATACCCACGGCACATCGGCCATGGACACGTATGGCATCTCCCAACCAATGCACAACACGCCTGCCCTCATTCAGGTGCACGTCCTCGCATCCCTGCACAGCCCATGACCCCTCTGTGTCCCACCACTGTCCACATGGCCGTGTGTGCCAGTTGGACTGAAAACGGGTTGACTTCCTTCCTGCATTACAAACCTTTCTCTTTCCCAGCCGGCACGCTCATGATTTGCACTCAGTTGGAGAACAAGCAGATACCAGCCCAGCACAGGGTTCATGTTTTGAATCGCTCTGCTCTGAGAGCCAAGGACACTCTGAGCTCTGCCCACAGGGGTGAGGCAGCGAGGAAGGGGATGGATGGACAGAGCTGGACTGGCACCCACACGGAGCAATCACACTGTTCCAGCCCATTAGCATCCTGCTCATTATTTAAGGAGAGTTGGGACCTTCTGATTTTGGTTCTTCTGATCTCTCTGGTTCTTCTCTTCGCTCTTTTTGGCGCAGCCGGGGGAGTTTTGGTTGGGACGTTTAGTTCGGCTTTTACCATTTTGCAGAGGCCTCTGAGCCTTTCTGCCTTTCTCCTCTTTTCTCTCTCTGGGATCAGCTTTGGGTGCCATTTCCAGGGACTGGATGCTCAGTTGTGGCCAGAGTTCATAGGGAATTGCCTTGAGCATCTTTTATTTCTATTTTCTATATATATTTAGTAGCAGTGTATTAGTATTTTGTTATTTTATTAAGCTGTGTTGATCTCAATCCAAGTTTCTCCCTTCCCTTTCTGTTCTCTCCCCTATCGGGGGCGGTGAGGGAGCGGCTGCGTGTTCATATTGCCACGGCTTCAACCACGACACCAAACTGCATCTCGCCCACTTCAAACCTCTCCACCTCAGGTGCATCCCCATGCCATCCATCACACGGGCTGCCACGTATGAACCCCACTCCACCCTGCACTATCCCGCTCCCGACCACCCCGTGTGTCCCACCACGTGTCCCCCTCGGTGCCATGGACCACATGGGCCACCTCGCGCCCTGTCCTGAGCTCCGTCTGGTGCAAGGGACCCTGGCAAAGCTTCACGCCAGCTCACCGTGCACTTGTGAGGCTTCTCGCCCGTGTGACGCCGCATGTGCACCACCAGCATGTACTGAGCCTTGAAGGGCCTCTGCTCCCGGGAACACGCCGCCCAGTGGCACACAAACTCCTTCTTCTCTCCATGGATGTGCTCGTTGTTGATGTGCTGAGGAGAGAGCGGCATCACTGGTGGCGTTGGGGAGGGTGACAAGGGTCAGGGAGACACATGGCCAAAGAGAATCTCGGGGGAGAAAGGGACACGGAGGGACTGGGATGGTGGGTGGAGATACAAGAGGATGGGGGAAAACAGAGTGGTGAGATGGTGCCTGGAGGAGAGAGGGGATACAGGAGATGGCCGGGGGCTATTTTGGGAGGACCAAGAGAAGACACAGGAGTCAAGGTGGTCTGAGGGGTGGTGAAGGGGCTATAGCAGATTTGGAGTGTCTGGAGGGAGATGAAGAGCTAAGGAGAAGCCTGGAGGCACCAAAGGTTCAGAGATGAGATTGGGAGTGTCTGGAGCGAGACGAGGAGCAAAGGAGAAGTCTGGAGGTTCAGGAGAGCTGCCCCAGGGTGAGGAAGGCCAGACATGGACAAGGCATGGGAGGGTCACAGAGAAACAGCCCATGAGAAGCGAAGGCTGCACGTCCCTCCCTCCCTTCCTATGGGCAATTTCCAACAACATGTACCTGTGCGGTGAGTTCTCAGGGCGAGGGGTGGGAGGGGGGCGTCCCAGTATGGGATAGTCTTAGCAGAGGGGTTGACACGGGGACATCAGCCACCCTGAGGGCAGGTTCTGGGACTGGGAGTACCCAGGCAGGTCCTAACTCACATGCACCAGCTGCTCCTGCGTATCGAACTCCTTGGCACAGCCATCCCAGTAGCAATTGGTTTCGTACACGGTCTCAGACTCCGGTTTCCCATCCTCTTTCTCCAGATCTTCCCGAACATCGAGCATCCCCAGCAAGGGGTCCTGGGGGGGCACAGCCAGGTGAGCGCTTCCCGGTGCCACCTTCTGTGCTCGCTGTCACTGGGAGGAGTGTGGTGCCCTGTGGAAGTTGGGGGTCTCAGGGGCTGGGGAGTACCTGGGTGCCTGTGGAAGCTGGGCTGCAGATGTCACCCTCAGATCTCTCCTCTGGGTATCTGACGGTCAGGGGGCTGCTCAGGCTCCACTCCAACTTGAGCTGCTGCCGGGGCAGGGGGACAGTGGGGAGCGGTCAGCACGGAGGTGCCCGCTGGACCACCCCTCTGCGGGAGGCAGCGCCCGCAGGGATGCAGGGCGCCCTTACCTGGCAGTGCTTGAGCGTCACCCGAGCCGGGCCGTGGTGCAGGAGCCCCGGGCGGGCGGGCAGGTGTTCGTGGGCGCTACACGGCGCCGGGGCGGGAGGCGGAGTGTGGTTATACAGGTGGCTTTGGCCCTTCTGCTGAGCCGGTGGACTCTGGTACCCCAGTGATGGGCTGCAAAGAGCAAGAGGGATGAGCAGACGACACCATGAGAGGGGCAGAAATATAAGTGTTCTGAGCCAGGTGTCTCAACTCCCAGCCACTCCTTCCATAACCCACTGGATCGCTCTGCTCCCGCCTTCCCTGGCCCTCACCCCGGCCTGCCACGGCACACACGCCAGCAGGGCCGAGGTCTGGTGCCCACCTGATGGTGCTGATGGAGAGGTGGCCATAGGAGCCACTGGCAGAGGCGCAGCGGGAGTTGATGAACGCGACAAGGGAGTTGGGTGAGGTGCGGATTACCGTCTGCAGGTCAATGCTAGAGTCTGACAGAGGCGAGATGGACAGTGCCCGCTTCTTGCCCAGTTTGCCTGCACCACGGGGCGTTGAGAACCGTGAGCCTGGGATGGCAGCAGAGAGCGGGGGGCACTCCTGTCAGCGTGGGTCCTAGGGGGCTCAAGAAACCCCCGAGGACACAAGCCTGCTGCTTTGGAGCCTGGAGGAGTACCCTGAGTGTGCTGGTTAGCTTCTGAGAACAGAATAGAATATTTCATTTGGAAGGGACCTACAATGATCATCTAGTCCAACGGCCTGACCATTTCGGGGCTAACCAAAAATTAAAGCATGTTATTAAGGGCATTGTCCAAATGTCTCTTAAACACCGATATGGTTGGGGCATCAACTGTCCCTCTAGGAAGCCTGTTCTAGTGTTTGATGACCCTCTTGGCAAATCAGTGCTTTGAATGGCCAGTCTAAAGCTCCCCTGGCACAGCTCTGAACCATTCCCATGAACCTATGGCTGGATGTCAGGGAGAAGAGGTGAGGGTGCAGTGGTGCTGAGCACGGCAGGACAGTCCCCTCTTTCCCCCGCGGGGTCTGACGCACCCCCCGATGCAGTTTGCCCTCTTGGGTACCAGGACCCACTGCTGCCTCCTCCCAGATCCCTTTTCTCCAGCCACTCCTCTCTCCATTTATACTCTGGGTTACGGCAAAGGCTCAAAAGCGTCACCCCTGCCTACCCCAGCCACCAATGTTCCTAGAGGGTACCCGAACCCCTTGGCACGTGCGTACTCGCTGCTACAGCTGCCGCCATCCCCAGAAAAGCTCCTGATCGCCTTGGCCACAGCCAACACAAACCCTCCTGTTCACACAGGAGAGAGAACGGCTGAGGGAGCTGGGGCTCTGGAGCTGGACAAGAGGACACTGAGGGGGGACTCATTCCTGGGGATCAATATGGAAAGGGGCAGTGTCAGGAGGATGGAGCCAGGCTCTGCTGGTGACAACCAGGGACAGGACAAGGGGCAATGGGTGCAAACTGGAACACAGGAGGTTCCGCTTAAATCTGAGCAGAAACTTGTTGGTGGTGAGGGTGGCAGAGCCTGGCCCAGGCTGCCCAGGGGGTTGTGGAGTCTCCTTCTCTGCAGACATTCCAACCCGCCTGGTTCCTCTGTAACCTCATCTGGGTGTTCCTGCTCCATGGGGGGATTGCACTGGATGAGCTTCCCAGGTCCCTTCAACCCCTGACATTCTGGGACTCTGTGAAGATCCCTGAAGCCCCATCACCGGCGTCACTGTCCCCAGCACTGTCCCCAGCACCGCCCACACCCGCAGCCCCCACACGACACAGCCCAGGACCCCATGTAGAGCCCCCGCCTGCCCCGCGCCCCCCAAGACCGGGCACTTACCGTCACCACTGCCGGGATGCTCGGTTCCTGGCGCCGCCCCATAACCACGTTGGCTGCTCGTGAGGTTGGACTGACGGCACAAGGGGAAATCAAGTCCTGCCAGAGGGGAGGAGAAAGATGGGAAGACGTATTTGGGATGGTGGCACAAAGCGGGAGACGAAACCCCCAGAGCACCCCTGAACCCAAGGGCTGAAACTGAAGTGGGGTGTCCCTCATGCCAACCACCACTCAAGCCATGGCGAGGTGGCTACGACCAACCTTGTGGCCCTGCGGCACCCGGCGCGGCTCCATGCGGGGGGCGCAGGCAGCAGTGCTCAGCGTAGCCGGCGGCCGGGGCGCTGACGGGGTTGAACATATCGCGGCGGGGCCCGGCCGCGCTCAGCGGTGCATCTGGTCCTCGCCGCGGCGCTGGAGCCGGTCGGGCCCTGCGGAGCACAAGGGTGGGCTGCCCCGGGCAGCGCAGCGTGGCCGGAGCCCCCGGATCCCACGGGGACCCCCGCACCTCCCCCCATCCTGCGGCCACCCCCGCCCGGCCCTGACACCTCCCGCCCGGGGCACAAAACCCTGCGCCCCCCGCCGCGGCAGCCCCAGCGCGGACCCCGGCCCAGGCAAAGGCAGGACCCAGGGGCGCTGCCAAGGCGGGAAGGGCAGGGGGCTAAGGGGGAAACCCTCTCCCCACCATTTCCATAGAGTCATAGAGTCATTTTGGTTGGAAGAGACCCTCGGGATCATTGAGTCCAACCACAACCTCACCCAACTCCAGCACTAAACCACGTCCCTAAACCTCGTCTAAACGCCTTTTAAACCCCTCCAGGGATGGTGACTCCAGCACTGCCCTGGGCAGCCTGTTCAATGCCCCACAGCCCTTTCCATGAATAGTTTCTTCCTAATAACCATCCTCAACCTGCCTTTGCTCAACTTGAGGCCGTTTCCTCTTGTTTTATCACTTGGGAGCACAGACCAACCCCCTCCATGCTCCAAGCCCCTTTCAGGCAGTTCAGAGATCAGAAGGTCTCCCCTCAGCTCCTGTTCTCCAGCTGAACCCCCCAGGTCCCTCAGCCGCTCCATCACACTTGTGCTCCAGCCCCTCACCAGCTCCATCACCTCCTCTGCACCCTCTCTAGTATTTCCATGTCCTTCTGATGACGAGGGGCCCAAAACTGAGCACAGGATTGAAGTATTTTGGGGCACAGACACGCACAACAAGGGTCCTGGGCAGAGGAACTGGGCTGTAAGGGACCTGACTCGGCAACAACCACCAGTGAATATCTCCGCATACAACCCCACTGCCGAAATGAGAAACCAAGGCACAGATGGTTAGAACCGTTTCGGTCAAAGCGCCGAGCTGGCACCCTGCTCTGCGCTCCCCACGGGTCCCTGCAGCACCCACAGGTCCCACCCGCCCTGCCCGCGGACAGACGCTCTGGACGGACAAACAGCCACAGGGTGAGGGAGACACACATGTGAGTGCTGCTGGGAACAAGACCTCCTGCCCCCTCACTCCCCTCCTTAGAGACACAAGGGGAATCACCCCAAACAAGGGGTCTGGGGGAGTGGAAGCCCCTCACCCTGCTGGGAAAGCGCTACGTTGCGTTTGGAGCCCGGGGGAGGCGAGGGGGGCAGCAATTCTTCCGCATGAGTTGCCCCTTTGAAAGCTTGTCTCGGGGCTTTGTGAGAGTGTCAGCCTGGAAGAATGGGGGGGGCGCAGCAGGGCAGGCAAAGGGGGAGGGAGGTACCCAGGAAGGTGCTGGCGATGCGTAGGAAACGAGGTGGGGGTTGGCAGAGCAGGGGCCCCTTACCTGCCTGCTGGACCCAGGCTTTGCAAAGACTGGGGCATCAGCTCCACAGGAAGCCGCCCACCTGCCCCAATATCTAACGGACAGAGGGTCTGCAAGCCCTTCACAAAGCCTTTGCCATGTCCCCTCTACCTTGCCGACTGTTCGCCCCGTTCCCCTTGCTGCGCACAGCCGTGCCCACCACCGGCTGTAGCCGTGCACACACACAGAGTGTGCTCACACACACAATGTGCTCACACTTGCGGGGCAACCACCACAGAAGCTCCACGTGCATGCACACAGCTCCTGTGTAAAACGCAGCATGCACGCGCTTACACGCACCAGAGAACACATGCGTCCCGTGGAACACACACACCCCGTGGAACACACACGTCCCATGGAACACACACGCCCCGTGGAACACACACGCCCCGTGGAACACACACGCCCCGTGGAACACACACGCCCCGCGGAACACACGGAAAGCTGCCTGTGCATGCGTGCGGCACACAGGCGCAAGACACAGGCGTGTGCACGGCTTTACGTAAGCCCACGCGGAGCACACGTGGGCACAGCACACCACCGTTCACGGGGAACACACAGGCAGGTAACACAAGGCACATCACCCCCCGCATCAGGACTCACGAGCCTCACGCACCATCTCCTTGCCCAGGGTGGCGTCTGCTCTGTGTCCCCCCCGCGCCCACATGTAGAACTGGGGACAGCTCAGCAGGGCTCTGGTCCCACCGCTCCTGGCCACCCGGGCACCACGGGAGGGTTGGGGTCCCGCTGTGCCACGACAGCCCCTCTTTGCTGCATCCCAAGCAAAGTGAAAGAGTTTGGTGAGCAGACCCAGCCTGGCACGGGCTGGGGAGAGGTGGGTGCCAGGTGGGCGCGATGGCAGTGACACGGTGCTCTCAATCCCCCCGTGGAGCACCAGCAAGGCAGAAAGTGCCCAGGACCCACAGGATGCTCCCCCAGCCCCACAGGGGCTCCCCAGACCCCAGTGGCCCCCTCAGCAAGAGAAGCTGGAGGGGGCCGGGGCCGCGGGGAGCCGACGGGAACCGGCCCGCAGCTCCCCCACCGCCGCTCGCCTCCCCCGCGCAGCGCCGCGGCCCACCCAAGTCGCAGCCTATGGGCATAAATTTGAGAGCCAGGCGCAGCCGGGATGGAGGGGAATCTTCCCTCAGTCTCCTCCTGCCAAGAAACTCAAACTGAAACACATTCCTCCTCTCCCCTTGCCAAGAAAACAAGGAGCGCAGCCAGCGGCAGGAGCAGTGCAAGAAGCAGGGCTGGCTCCAGACTCCGAAACACCGCGCGGGAGGGGGTCAGGACCGGCCATCCCCCTCCTCCCCAGCTCCTTGCCTTTTATTTCCTGCAAACACATCTAAAATGTGTCATCTGGCTCCAGTTTCCTGAGGACACTGGGGAACGGAGCGGGGGGGAGAGAAGGAGACGGAGGAGAAGGCGCAAAAGGCAGAGGGGGAAAGGAGATGTAGTGAGTTGTACCACGGGGTGACAGCCGGGTGCCTGCACTGGTGGGTGGTGGAGCGGAGCTGGCAGGAACGAGGGACAGACAGACGGCGCTGACTGGGGAATCACACACCCTTGGAAGAGCCGTCTGCAGGAGGAGGAGGCGGGATGCACCCAGCGCACCCCGCGATGGGCAGAGCCCCCAGCTCCCGCCTGCACCGGGACGGCTCCTGCGCCCTGGGCCCAGGAAAAGCCAGAGGGGCTGTGAGTTAGAATCATAGAATGATTTCGGTTGGAAGAGACCCTCAGGATGACCGAGCCCAACCATAACTCACCCAACTCCAGCACTAACCCACGTCCCTGAGAACCTAAACGCCTTTTAAACCCCTCCAGGGATGGTGACTCCAGCACTGCCCTGGGCAGCCTGTTCAATGCCCAACAGCCCTTTGGGGAAGAAATTGTTGCCCAGATCCAACCTCAACCTCCCCTGGCGCAACTTGAGGCCGTTTCCTCTTGTTTTATCACTTGGGAGCACAGACCAACCCCCTCCATGCTCCAAGCTCCTTTCGGGCAGTTCAGAGATCAGAAGGTCTCCCCTCAGCTCCTGTTCTCCAGCTGAACCCTCCAGGTCCCTCAGCCGCTCCATCACACTTGTGCTCCAGCCCCTCACCAGCTCCATCACCTCCTCTGCACTCTCTCCAGTATTTCAATGTCCTTCTGATGATAAGGAACCCAAAACTGAGCACAGGATTGAAGTATTTTGGGGCACAGACACGCACAAGGGTCCTGGGCAGAGGACTCAGCCGTTCCATGGGTGCAGCACGGGGTGGCTGCCACCCAGCCCAGCACACGGGGCGGCGGGCGTCCCCATCTGCGCCTCGGCATTGTCCCCACGAGCTCCTGCCCCCGGCCCAGCCCCGGCAGGGTTAACCGCCCCGGAGTCCCACTGTGGAGGAATGTGATGTCAGGGCTGGATTAGCCCGTGCAGCCGAGATCCCAGCCGATAGACCAGCAGCGCTGAGCTGTGTGTGGCACAATCCATCAACCCGCCCAGCACGGCCCCCAGCATGGGGGGCCTGGGGGAGGGCTCTGTGCGTGCATGCGTGGGAGCATCTGTGCTTCTCTAAGCGCGGATCCACACGTTTGGCCATATGCGTTTGCGTGTGCGGAGGGGGATTTGTGTTTATGTATGTCTTTTGGGGGGGTGCTTGTTTGTATGGACTCACAGATGTATGTTTGCGTGCATGTGTGCTTGTGTGTGTCTACATACGTGCGGACTGTATGCGTGTGCACATTAGTAGCTAAGGGGGAACCACTACATGTTTGCAGGCCCCGTCACCCCAAACCATGATTGACTGAGGGTGCAAGGGGGGGGGCAGAGCAGAGAGTGGGGTTCAGCAGTGCAACAGGAGGGAGAGTGGGGCAAAACACCCCAAAATGCCACCACTGCATCTCCTTTCCCCCGCTCCAGCCATGGGGTGGGCAAACCCTGAGCCGCCTCCGCTCGCCTAGTGACCCCAGGTCAGCCACATGCCCAATTGGTTTAACCCTACGGGGCCTTAGGAAAAACATTGATCTGGCTTAAGATCTGCCTTCCCACACTGCGGCAACGGCTCAGCCAGAGCTGCGAGCGGGGCAGAGTAGGAACGCGGCACCGAGCGGCAGCACATCGGCACAAGTATTAGACGAGGTTCTTAGGGACATGGTTTGGTGCTAGAGTTGGGTTAGGTTATGCTTGGACTCAATCTTGAGGGTCTCTTCCAACTGAAATGATTCTATGGTTCTCAGTAGCAGGAGAAGAGAGCAGACGCCGGCGCCAGCCCCGGATCGAGGGGACACATCCCAGCTGCCTCCCCAGGCAGCTCCTCCCCTGCTCTGTGTCCTGCTTGCTGTACAGCCCCCCCGGGCACAAGAAAACACCAAGGACGGTGGGGCAAGAGTGTGGGCAAGAGATTTCCCCTGGAAGAAGCCCCGTTCTCCCTGTCCTGGACCAGCCCGCGCTGGGGACCCCACGGTGTCCTCAGCTCTGCCCCCAGCAGAACCGACGTGCAGACCCCCCGCCCGGCTGCCCCGCTGCACATCTGACCCCACGGTTAGGCCAGGCCTTTAGGGCGAGCCCAAGCTCCTCTGCATGGGGCAGCTAATCTGCCCAGGACTGCAGCTGCCACAAAGCACATTGCTTCAGGTTCAGGGGGTCTGAAAGGGGATGATTCAGGGTCGTGATCTCACGCTGGTCTGGGCTGCCAAGCTCGTTCCAAGGTGGTCCCTCGCCTGCATAAGATGAGGCAAAGAACCAGCTCGGGGGGGATTTTACAGATGTGTGGAGGGAAAGGGGCAGACACAACCATGCCAGGACAGATTCAGAACATCCTCAGCTCGCTTCTCCCTCTTTCCTTTCTCCAGCCCTGGCTGCCACCTTCAGAAAACATCACACATCCCTATTCCCCATCCCACGCCAAAACTCTCAGCCCTTCACATCAGTGAGGACCAGAGGACCCTCCCCAGCCTGCTCACCCCTCCAGCAGCACAGCCCTATGTGCTGCGCCTCAGCAGGGGGCAAAACAACCCAGCCCCTCGCTCCCACATGCATCCACACCCACTCCTGACCATGCACTGACATGCCTCTAGACACGCCAACACACGCTAACACACGTGTGCTGTGGGAAGAGGGGAAGGCAGGCCAGCTCGGGCTGGATCCCAGGACACAGCCCGTGGAAGGGGCTGCAGGGTGGGAGCTCACAGCTCCGCGCTCCTTGTGCTTGTAAAACAGGGACCGCCAACCACAAGCGGAGCCGCTCAGGAAGCCGTGGCGAGCTGGGCAGGAGTGCTGGTGCTTGATAGGTGGTCCCAGGGCAGGCAGGCGATTGTCACGGGCTTGCGCGTTGTTTGCTTTGGCCCCCAGCGTGCGCCACCCGCACGAATCGCTCGCGTAAAGGCACCACCTGGCCCCTGCCTTCGTAGGGCTGGGGTCTCGGTGAAGGCGACGGTTTGGGGTGAGGGTAACGAGGGGTGCACGCATGGCGGCAGCTGCTGGAAGGAATTCTGCTCTCCCCTTCCTTCTCAGCGCTGGGGAAACAGCAAAATTGAACGTGTGGGACCCACAAAGGCTCAGATTTGAGTTGTGACCGCGGGAGCCCCTGCCTACGGTGTCACCCCAACTCAGTGTGCTAAATGGAGGGACACTAAGAGAGCAGGGCAGGACACGAGGCAGCGGAGTGCAGGGTGGTCTGTCCTCTCTCTAGGAGACACTCGTCTTTCCTGAAGTATCTGCCGCCGGTGAGGTGGATCAATGGCACAGACACCTGCTTTCCTGGTCCTTGACTGTTCTGTCCACACATACAGCAACCACACCACCTTGAGCCACGTTGAGCCACCATAGGGGACACCAACCAGGGGACACCAACCAGGGCTTCACTCCCTCTAGATCGGGGACAAGAGCCTGATAATGGGCTTAAACCACATCTGGAAACGCCCCCCCCCCCATCCCCATCCCAACCTCATACCCAGATGCAGAAGAGCTGAAACCCGACTCTGTGTTTTTGCTGCTTGTTCCCACTCCGAGACAGCTATTTTATCAGCTGTTCACCTTGTTATTCTGCAGCTCCTGAAGGGTTTTGATGTGCCATAAGCACTGGGCTGGCTACACTTGCTGTGTTTTGGCAGAAGAATCCCCTCGGTCTCACCAAGGACCCACCCAAGGCACCTTTTCTATTTATCGCATCACTGGGATTGCGAAACACCAGGAGGAGATATCAAGAGAAACTGAGGCACGCAGACAGACTCCAGCACCACAGATGCGAGATACCAGCTGGGCAGATAATTGTGCACGCGTGCATACGGGTATGTACATAGGCACACAGGCAAACAGGCCTCTCTGTATACGTGTCCCTAGGTGTGCACACACACTCGTGCTCCTGGGGACACGCTGGGTGTAGAATCATAGAATGATTTCAGTCAGAAGAGACCCTCAGGATCATCGAGTGCAACCATAACTCACCCAACTCCAGCACTAAACCATGTCCTAAGAACCTCGTCTAAACGCCTTTTAAACCCCTCCAGGGATGGTGACTCCAGCACTGCCCTGGGCAGCCTGTTCAATGCCCAACAGCCCTTTGGGGAAGAAATTGTTGCCCAGATCCAACCTCAACCTCCCCTGGTGCAACTTGAGGCCGTTTCCTCTTGTTTTATCACTTGGGAGCACAGACCAACCCCCTCCATGCTCCAAGCTCCAGTTCAGAGATCAGAAGGTCTCCCCTCAGCTCCTGTTCTCCAGCTGAACCCCCCAGGTCCCTCAGCCGCTCCATCACACTTGTGCTCCAGCCCCTCACCAGCTCCATCACCTTGTCTGCACTCTCTCCAGTATTTCAATGTCCTTCTGATGATGAGGGGCCCAAAACTGAGCACAGGATTCAAGGTTTGGCCTCCCCAGTGCCCAGAACAGCAGCACAATCACTCCTCTAGTCCTGCTGGCCACACTATTCCTGATACAAGCCAGGATGCTGGTGGCTTTCTGGCCACCTGGGCGCTCTTATGCAACGGTGCAGGAAAACTGACAGCCACTCAGAACTGGCACAAGCGAGGACTCGAGGTGCTCCACAAGCAACGTGAAAAAGCAGCTCTGCTCCTCCCTTCAAAACCAGAGAGGTTTGATAAACTCATCCAGGCTCCCCTTCCCACAAACAGTTGGCCCAGATGACCTTTCAAGATCCTTCCAATGGCTGTTCTGTGATTCTAGGTTTCCCAAGCATGGGATGCTTCTGCAGCAGCCTCAGCTACAGCCTCCATGGGGAGGGAAGAAGCGCAGCCCCAGAGCCTGTGGGAGGAAAGATGGGAAGCCGAGGTGCACCAGGACCTGGGCATTTCACCGTGGGAGGCTCCTTGGGGTGCACAGAATGTCCCTGCACCTCACTCCTAACAGACACTTGCCCACACGGCCTCGCAGGTTGTCACGGAGCAGGGGGACCCATTGTCCCAGCACCAAACCTCAGAGCCCTGCCCAGAAGCAGCGGGTACCGTTGGTGGGGATCCAGCTGTGTGCTCCAGCTGTGGGATGTGCAGGATGGGCCGGGCAGCTCTGCGCCCTGCCAAAGAGTGCTCTGGATGGCCGGGAGCTCACACCAGTGGCGGAGGTGGCACTGCCCACCGTTCATGTGTGCCCGGGGACAGTCCTGCAGCTGCTGCGTCACTCGGGCCAGGGCAGTAACTTCCAGCCGTGGCTGCTCCCGCCCCAATATCCCTACCCGGGCAGCAGAAGAGCTGCACGCCCAGGAGCCTGGAGCCCCCCGCCCCAGCCCAGCCCTCCCCTCCTCGGGCTGCAAGGGGCTTCCCCGGGCGGGCAGCGCGGCGGCGCGGCCGGAGCAGCCCACCCAGCCGGCGGCGGGAGCGGGAGGGCGTGGGAGTGGGTGTGAGCGCGAGTGTACGTGCCGGGGAGCGCGGCGGGGCCGGGGCGCTCTGCCCGTCCCCCCGAGCGCACTCGCCCCGTCCGACCCAGGAGGGACCCGGCCGCGCCGCGCCGTCCGACCCCGTTCCCAGCCCGCGCTCCGCCGGGCCCCCCAGGCTGGGAGCCTCGGTCCGGGTCCCGCCGGCGTCGACGGGACGCGAGACGGGCCCGGCGGAGGGTCTGGCGCCATCCCGGCCCCTCCGGAGAGCGGGGGCCCGCGGGCGCCCCGAGCCCCTGCCCGCGGTGCCGGCGGCTCCTACCTCCGAACGGCTCCGAGCGGCCCCGGCAGAGGCGGCGGGTCCCGCGGCTCCGCGCTCCCGTTCACCCCAGCTGCAGCTGCGGCTCGTTCTGGGGGAGAAGAAGCACATCCAGGGGGACCCCGGCGGTCGGGGCGGGACGGCGCGGCGCTCCCCGCACTTCCCGGCCCGCCTCGGGGAACCAGAGAAAAGTTGCCGGAGCCCCCGCGGGGGGCGGCGCGTCCCGGCAGAAGCGGCGGAGCCGCGGGGCGGCGGGTCCCGCTCCGCCAACTCGGGCGGCGGCGGCGCCGAGCGCGCTCGGGACGGAGACCCCGGCCGGGAGCGCCGCCGGCTCCGGCCACTCCGAAAACCCGGGCTGGATCCTGCACACGCGCGCGCGCGGGACACGCGGGCCCGCGCACACCACGCGCAGGTCCCGCGCGCGGCCTGGCCCGCGCGCTCTCAGCGCACACGCGGGAACCCGCGTCCACGCGCGGGGCTGCGCACACGCGCGCCTGAACAAGGACTCGCGTGCCCTCGTGTGCGCTTGTGCGCCGTTTGCACGCTCAGGCACATGCACGGAGGTGGGAACACACACAATCATCCAGCACAGAGCGGTGAAGATGCTGGAGGGAGTGGAGCATCTCCCGGGTGAGGAAAGGCTGAGGGAGCTGGGGCTCTGGAGCTGGACAAGAGGACACTGAGGGGGAACTCATTCCTGGGGATCAAGATGGAAAGGGGCAGTGTCAGGAGGATGGAGCCAGGCTCTGCTGGTGACAACCAGTGACAGGACAAGGGGCAATGGGTGCAAACTGGAACACAGGAGGTTCCACTTATATCTGAGCAGAAACTTGTTGGTGGTGAGGGTGGCAGAGCCTGGCCCAGGCTGCCCAGGGGGGTTGTGGAGTCTCCTTCTGTGCAGACATTCCAACCCGCCTGGTTCCTGTGTAACCTCATCTGGGTGTTCCTGCTCCATGGGGGGATTGCACTGGATGAGCTTTCCAGGTCCCTTCCAACCCCTGACACTCTGGGATTCTGTAATCAGCTCCTTGTGCCCAACTTGGCTCCACTGAGGCAACCTGGGGACCAGGGTCCCAGCACCTCCCACCCCCCAAGTGGGGAGAAACCAAAGGTCCCTGTGCAAGTGTCCTGGGGAAGCTGAGAGTGGACAGACGAGGGACAGCTCGGGCTGATACCTCCCAGCAGGGCAGCGAGGACTCAGCACCTCGTGTAGCCCGGACACCACTGGGGATGCAGACAGAGGCTGCGCCAGAGCCGAGGGGGTCACTGAGCTGACACCACCCTCCCCATCCACCACCCAGCAGGAGTGTGCGCGGACCCCTGTGCTGGGATGAAGGGACGTGGTGACTTCGACGAGCGTTTCTGCCCAGGATCCTGCCAGTGTGCGTGGGATGACACGAGAGGGGACACGGGGGGGACACGAGAGGGGACACGGTGGGGACACGGCTGAGCGCGGGGCAGCGCCCCCTGGTGGCGCCGGATGGAGCCGCCTCGCCGCCGGCACCGCGGGTGCTCGGACCTTTTCACAGAATCCCAAAGTGTCAGGGGTTGGAGGGACCTGGAAAGCTCATCCAGTGCAATCTCCCCATGGAGCAGGAACATCCAGATGAGGTTACACAGGAACCAGGCGGGTTGGAATGTCTGCACAGAAGGAGACTCCACAACCCCCTGGGCAGCCTGGGCCAGGCTCTGCCACCCTCACCACCAACAAGTTTCTGCTCAGATTTAAGTGGAACCTCCTGTGTTCCAGTTTGCACCCATTGCCCCTTGTCCTGTCCCTGGTTGTCACCAGAAGAGCCTGGCTCCATCCTCCTGACACTGCCCCTTTCCATATTGATCCCCAGCAATGAGTCCCCCCTCAGTGTCCTCTTGTCCAGCTCCAGAGCCCCAGCTCCCTCAGCCTTTCCTCACACGGGAGATGCTCCACTCCCTCCAGCATCTTGGTGGCTGCGCTGGACTCTCTCCAGCAGTTCCCTGTCCTGCTGGAACTGAGGGGCCACAGCTGGACATAAGATTCCAGGTGTGGTCTCCCCAGGGCAGAGCAGAGGGGCAGGAGAACCTCTCTGACCTACTGACCACCCCCTTCTAATCCACCCCAGGTCCCATTGGCTTCCTGGCCACAAGGGCCCAGTGCTGGCTCATGGTCACCCTGCTGTCCCCAGGACCCCCAGCTCCCTTTTCCCTACGCTGCTCTCTAATAGCTCATTCCCCAATTTATACTGGATTTTCATGGGGACATGGGCATTTTCACCATGTCCGGGTGCTCATGTCCTCCAGCTCCCTCCCGCTCCCCGGTTCGGTGCTGCCTGTGCAAGCCTCGAAGGTGGTGGGCGCCATGCCATACACCCAGCCTGACCTCGGAGCCTCTTAGCAGGATTATCCCCGCTCTGGGCACTCTACTTTCCTTGGCATTAGCCTGTCCTCCCAGTGCCCCTGTGTGTCATCACGCACCGCAGGTGTCCAGTACCCCGTGGGAGCAGCTTTACACCATGACCCATGAGATACTCTCACCACTGACTGCATTGGACCCTCAGAGCAGAGGGAGAACACGGAGATCATAGTATGGCAGAGATTTCAGGTGCCACCTCAGCTCCCAGCCACAGCCCGCAAAAGGCTGCTCCCCGCCTCAGTTTCCCCCCAGGGTCCTAGCCTAAGACCCCAACACAGCGAGGGAAGAGAAGGGGTGGTCCTGCTCCCCAGTGTGTCCCCAGCACGCAGTGGGGTTGGCAATGCCTGCACAGTCCTGCCTTCCTCCAGCACAAAGGGAGAACCCCCAGCCATGTCCTGGGGTGCAGCCCATCGAGTCCCACAGCATCACCCCCAAGGCAGGGCCAAGGTGGTGGGTGCAGCTGAGCGGGGTTGCTTGCATGTCCGTTTTGTAATAGGCATAAGCAGCTCAACAGATTTATTCCTGAGCCGAGTGTGACCCTGGCTAAGCTGCCAGGAAAGGCACCGGGCACCGCGCAGGGCCAGCGCTGCCGCCCGCTCCACCGCGGGCGCCTTGGGGACCAGCCCCAAGACCACTGTCCTGTTCCCAAGGGGCCACCTGCATGGCCAGATGGGCCCAGCTGTTTTGCCACCAGCATTGATCCCCACATCTAGAAACAACACTTGGGCAGCACCTCCACCACAGGGTCTCACCCGCCAGCCCCCCAACCCCACCGCGCCCCCCACCCCACTGTTAATCTTGGCCTCCTGTTTAGGAAAGTTAAAGCGGCTCAGAGCAGGGCCAGATGATCACACAGATTAAAGACTTAGTGGTACCACCACGGCCAGCTCAGCATCTCAACTCCGGGCTGGTGGGTCAGTGTGTCAGTGTGTCAGTGAGTCAGCACATCACGCACACGCGTGTGGACACCCCCCGCACGCACACGTGGAAACGCACATTCCCTGTTGGCCTTTGGAGATATTTTCGGGGCTGCGGGTGGCGGCCGTGCCCCCAACGCTGGGCTTGCCCACTGCGGCCAGCTGATGAAAGCTGCCCTTTGTCCGCTTGCAGGGTGGAGCGCAGGGCCAAGCTGGGAAACCAAGTGGGTTTGTCCCCAGATAAAACGGCCCCAAACTGAGCTTTGAGCGGACACTTGCGCAACGAGGACCCAGGCCAGGCATGCGGGATCCCAGAGGGGTAAGCAGGGGCATCGTCTCTCGCTCCATAAGCATCTCACGCCGAATTGTGCCCAAGCAGCTCGGGCATTGCCAGGCTCTGTGACCGGCTGCTATGAGGCTGAGACTAGGGTCACCAGGTGGCATTTAAGGGAAAACATGAGAAGAGTTTGGGGATGACATGATTCGGGTACAACCTTTGGTATTTGTAGTGAGGGCACAGGGTGTGGGATGCAGCTCATCATTTTCACTCACCCCCCCAAGGTCAGAGTCTCCAAATTTATGGTATTTCAAACTCCATTTGGGACTCATCCAGCATCTTCAGGTTGGGCCATGTCCCCTAGCAGCACCTGCCAGTAAACAGCTTATTTGATGCCACGTTACCCTCTCCAGCCCCAGGGAGGTGGGACCATTCCCACCAAACCATTTCCCCCACCCCATCCATTCATGCAGGTGACGCTAAGAAATAAAACACAGAGCCTGGATGTTGCATTTCCACCCATTTATTGGGGAAGCCGTACCAAAGTATTAAAATAAATTAAAAGCACAGGCTGTGCGGGTGCATTGCAAACGCGAGTATCAGGAAGGCAAAGGCAGAGTGGGATCTTCAGCAGAGAGGTGGGTGGGCAGGATGGAGCACCAGCGAGTCCCAGCAGCTGCAGAAACTTCTGCTGTGAAAGTGGTAATAGCTGCACAAATAGAGGTACAGAATAATCTGTATCTTTAGTAAAGGCAAAGTCTGAGTCGGACCTCCCTGCCAGGAGGTGCTGGGCTGGAAGAGGCTGGTGCGATGGAAGGGAGGAAAAGCACAAAACCCAGAGGAAGCGCACAGGACCCGGGCAGGAGGTGAAGCCATCCTTCACAGCTCTGTGCCCTCCGGCGTCTGGTCATCGTGGCTTCGGGGCTCCTGGCAAAGTCACCCCCTTCATCCTCATCTTCCAGGCTTGTTATCTGTACTTCATTCCACTTGTCCCCAGTGACAGACCCAGACTTGCTGCAGGAAGGTTTGCCGCAGAAGAGCAGGACTGCCCCTCGTCCTCCCGTTTCCCCCGCACAGGACGCAGACCCATCCCCGCACCCCACTCTGCTCTCAAGGAGCCGAGTCCCAGACTGTCACCACCCACTCTGAACGTGAACAATGCAGCCCCCTCGCCCCACACACACAGGGGAACACAACCACGGGAACGTGGGGTCGGCTGGGGACCAAAGGGATGCTGCAGTCCAGGGGTGCCCAGAGGCACCAACAACCCATAGCTCAGACTTGGGCGGTCTGGTGTGGCATTGGCGCTGTCCCATGTGTCCCCAGAGACCCCTGCTCCAGGTGCTCCCTGGAGACAACCCCTCCTCCCTCCCTCCCAACCTTTCCAAAGGGGTCCATTGCACCACAGGCTGACTCGAGCTCAAGGGAGCTCCCCAGATCTTCCCCCCCCATAGAGAGACAGTCCTGAAGAAGGGGGGTACCCAGCATGGCCCCCCCACCCCTAGCTACAGCCACAGGCATCAACAATCATGTCAGGGATGTCAGTCTTGACAATGTTGCTATTGCGATCAAAGTAGAGGACAGAGAGCGGCCGGCGTCGCGTGGGCACACAGCAAGAGTGCGCCGACGCCTGGATGTTGTTTGCTTTGACGAGGTTGAATACAGCTGTGTGGAAAGAAGAGGCCATCCCAGGGCTACCTGCCACATGGAGAGGGCACTGGCCCACGCAGTAGTTTATCTGGTAGCCCTCGGGCTTAATGATCCAGTCATTCCAACCGATGTCGCGGAAATCCACGTAGTAGTCCTTGCGGCAGCAGAGGTTGGAGTTCTGGCTGCAGCGGAGGCTGCGCTTGGCCACGCGGTGTCCTGGCTCCCACACCTTCGCCTCAGCCACCAGGAAGGGCTGGTGGGACTGGCTGGTGTTGACTATCGTCGTGATATCACCCCTGTCCCCGCGGCTTTCCAGTTCGAGCCGCAGGGTCCTGTGCTCTCCCCCAAAGAAACTCTGCAGCGCAGGCAAGAGGGGGAAGGCGCGCCAGCCGCTGCCCTTAGCGCTCAGTCGCCTCTCGCTCAGCAACGTGCGATTGCCCCTCACCAAAGCGCCTTCCCCACCGGCAAGGAAGACTCTCAGGGTGAGGCCGGCTACCAGGTCTCGGGGAACTCGGAGGTAGAGCCAAAGCTGAGCCCGCAGGATGTGAATGTCCTGGTCTTGAGCGCGGCTGAACTGGAACTGCAGCCCCAAGGCAGAGGGAGACGTGAGCTCTGAGGGGAGAAAGGGATGAGGTGAATGATGCAGGATCTACGGGAAGGGGAGGCTGCACCACCATCCCGCACATCACGGCCAGACTCTTCCAGCTGCTTCAGGAAGGGGACAGGCACTGCAGCACTCCAGGTGCAGGGTGCCAATTGGCCAATATGGGAGCAAAAGAGGGGCCATCGCTCCTTCTCCCACACGGAGCCTTCCTGCACCGGTAGCACTGGGAGGTCATCAGCGCACAGCAGGTACGTTAACTAATGGTTCAATCACAGCCTGCACAGCTCCAGGCACCCTCAGCCCCCTGCGAGGAGGCAGATGGCCAGGATGCCGACCCCAGTGGCGCTGAAGCAGCCTGAGGTGCAGGGGCTGCACATCCTTCTGGGTCCCCATGAGCCCAGGGCAGGGAGATGCTGGCCCAGCAGGGGCTTACCCAGGGTGTCCCATGGGCTGGCACCGGGTGCAGCCTGATTCACAGAACTACAGAATGTCAGGGGTTGGAAGGCACCTGGAAAGCTCATCCAGTGCAATCCCCCCATGGAGCAGGAACACCCAGATGAGGTTACACAGGAACCAGGCGGGTTGGAATGTCTGCAGAGAAGGAGACTCCACAATCCCCCTGGGCAGCCTGGGCCAGGCTCTGCCACCCTCACCATGAAGTTTCTTCTCATCTTTAAGTGGAACGTCTTGTGTTCCAGTTTGCACCCATTGCCTCTTGTCCTGTCACTGGTTGTCACCAAGAAGAGCCTGGCTCCATCCTCCTGACACTCACCCTTCCCGTATTGATAACCACGAATGAGATCACTCCAGCCCGTCGGGGGCTGTGTGGGCAAGCAGCGGGGTCACACACCGCTGCCCACGGGCCCTCGCACCCACCTGGCTCCGCGAAGCTGATGATCTCGTAGCCCCGCTCGTCGTCGCCGGGGCCCCGGCGGCTGTTGCCGGGCTGCAGCCGCCGCAGGGCGCGGGTCACGGCGGCGCGGGGCACGTTGTGTGCGAGCGTCGGCCGTTCGCGGAGCCGCAGCTTCTCCAGCAGCTGCCGCTTGGCCGCCTCCTCCAGCAGCCGCCGCTCCGCGCCCGCCGCACACGCCGGGCAGCGCGGCTCCGCCGCCGCGCACAGCGCCGGGCTCAGCATCGAGCTCAGCACCGCCGCCAGCAGCAGCCACGGCCCCGCGCCCCGCGCCGCCATCCGCGCCGACGGGACGGACCGGGCCGGCACCGGGAGTGGCGCGGCCGGGCCCGCCCGCTTTGGGCACCTGCGGCCGGGGGCGGGCCCGGGGCCCCCCCGCCATTGGCCGGCTCACCTGCCTGTCCCGTCCCGTCGGGCGGTGGCCGGGGCGGGGGATTACCGGGATTAGCCCCCCCGCGGCGGGGGCGGACGGCGCCCCGCTGTCTCGGGGCCACTGTCGCCCACCCTCACAGAACCACAGAACCCCAGAATGTCGGGGGTTGGAAGGGACCTGGAAAGCTCATCCAGTGCAATCCCCCCATGGAGCAGGAACACCCAGATGAGGTTACACAGGAACCAGGCGGGTTGGAATGTCTGCACAGAAGGAGACTCCACAACCCCCTGGGCAGCCTGGGCCAGGCTCTGACACCCTCACCCCAACAAGTTTCTTCTCATATTTAAATGGAACCTCCTGTGTTCCAGTTTGCACCCATTGCCCCTTGTCCTGTCCCTGGTTGTCACCAGCAGAGCCTGGCTCCATCCTCCTGACACTGCCCCTTTCCATCTTGATCCCCAGGAATGAGTCCCCCCTCAGTGTCCTCTTGTCCAGCTCCAGAGCCCCAGCTCCCTCAGCCTTTCCTCACACGGGAGATGCTCCACTCCCTCCAGCATCTTGGTGGCTGCGCTGGAGACTCTCAACAGATCCCTGTCCTTCTTGAGCTAAGGGGACCAGAACTGGACACAATATTCCATATGCACTCCAGGCGAGGCCGTCAGGTCCCCACAGGGGGGGTTCCCCCCCCAGCCAGTCACAACCCTCAAGTGGGGCTGAACACGAGTGGGAAGGGTCACACGAGGGGCTTCATTTGGGTGAGCACAAGCAGTGGTACATGCAGAGGTGTGTGCCCATGGGGCTCGCACACGCGTGTGCATGAGCTCTGCCGGCCCGCAGCTCACTCCAGTGACTGCCCAGGGTGCAGAGGGTCCTGGCCACACTGAGCTCCTCTGCCTGGTCCAAAACCAGTGGGAAAGGAGGGCTGGGGGAAATCCTGGCTGGGAGAGGAGCACCGGGCCTGGAGGAGCCTGCTGGATGGACCTATCCGCCCATGGAGCCCACAGACCTGCCTCCACCACCCATGCATTGCCCTCGGGCAGCCCCTCAGCCATCCTAACAGGGCCAGTGTCATTTACTGCTGACAGAGGACCCAGCGGGGATCAGACGCTGTTCCCAGGATGAGCCCTGTGGCTCTTTGGGGACTGTTCACATCTCTGGGCTTTCATCACTCCTACCGTTTGATGAGTTGGAGGCTCTGAGCCCACCCTTTGGACTGCTTGGTCCACCCTCATGCCAGGACCAACCTGGGCAGGGCCAGCAAAGGTTCATACCATGTCCCCTCCTCCCCACAAATTAAAATGGATGTTCTGAGGGCTCGTGAGGTGGCAGCCAGTGTCACATCAACCTGAAGATGTCCTTTGGATCCTTAGCCCAAATGCAGGGCACACAGGGTCCTGGAGAATGTTCCTGAAAGTGGTGCATTGGGGGAGCGGGAAAGCCCAGCGCTCTTGTGCCAGAGCCAGGAACCCACAGAGCGCGGTGGGAACCTGAAGCCCAGCCAGCCCTTGGGGTATGTCCTGTGCCCATCTTGCCATGCGGCGCTGACTCCAAGGTCTCGATCACACAGAGCCCCTGCCCGCGGCCAAGAGCAGAGGTGACGTGTAAACAGAGTGGGCTGTCTGGGAAAAAAGCAGCCACCGGAGATGATGCAACCAGAGTGCAAGGGACAAAGTTCTCAGCTGGCTGGGCTTGCTGGCAGCTCCCAGAATAGCCCAGGAATGTCAACAAGGAGGCAGGAGTGGGCACAGGCTGGCCTGGGGGCACAGCTCCCACGGGACCCAGGAGCCCTGCACAGGCAGCGCTGCCCGCACACCGAGCAGGCGGCACTTTCTTGCAGACACAGGTTCGTTGCGCACAATCACAGTGCACACGTGCTCCTTTGCACGGATGCTCAATGCTACTCACACATCTGCACACTCCCTTGCGAACAATCCCCCATTCCGCATATTTGGATACATGATCCATTCACAGACATACATGTGCACCACAAGCCCATTTTCCTGCCTTTCCCTCCCCCTCTACTCTGTCCTGGTGAGACCACACCTGGAATATTGTGTCCACATTTGGAATATTGTGTCCACACCTGGAATATTGTGTCCACACCTGGAATATTGTGTCCAGTTGTGGCCCCTCAGTTCCAGCAGGACAGGGAACTGCTGCAGAGAGTCCAGCGCAGCCACCAAGATGCTGGAGGGAGTGGAGCATCTCCCGTGTGAGGAAAGGCTGAGGGAGCTGGGGCTCTGGAGCTGGACAAGAGGACACTGAGGGGGGACTCATTCCTGGGGATCAAGATGGAAAGGGGCAGTGTCAGGAGGATGGAGCCAGGCTCTGCTGGTGACAACCAGTGACAGGACAAGGGGCAATGGGTGCAAACTGGAACACGGGAGGTTCCGCTTAAATTTGAGAAGAAACTTGTTTGTGGTGAGGGTGGCAGAGCCTGAACAGGCTGCCCAGGGGGTTGTGGAGTCTCCTTCTGTGCAGACATTCCAACCCGCCTGGTTCCTGTGTAACCTCATCTGGGTGTTCCTGCTCCATGGGGGGGTTGCACTGGATGAGCTTTCCAGGTCCCTCCAACCCCTGACACTCTGGGATTCTCTATTCCATGTTCCCATATTGGAAGTGGAGCGTTTCTTTTCTGGTGCTCCGAGCAGGTTAAATTCCCCACAGGACAGGGCTGCTCCTGCCTTCAGCCCATGCAGGGAACCAGGTCCCTCAGCCTGACACTGTTCCCACGTGCTGCAATGAGCCTCAGGCAGCATCACCGAGTGGCACCGGCCCAGGTGCCAGGTCAGGGGGGTCGTTAAAGCCCCTGTGTCACCACCACCTCCCAGCAGCCACCTCACAGCTTCAGACATGCAGGAAAGAGAAACTGAGGCACAGTGCCTGCTGCATTCACCCATCGCCGTCACATCCACGGAGCCAAGACCAGGGCTGTGGCACAGCATGACACAAAGGAGGCAATGGGTTGTTGCAAAAAGTGTGAATTACTGTCTAACCCAACATCCTTCCCAGGTTGGAGCAGGGTTTCCCCATAGGTATTAACACCTTTAAACCTGCCAGGATGCCTCCGCACCATCCAGCACCCCATGGCTGCCACCATGCACCCCCATTGCACCTGCAGCTTAGCAAGAGCATCCGCTCCGCCGGGCTCCTCGCGCCGCGGCCGCGTGGCCCTCCGTGCACTCTGGCCCACCAGATCTAGGCCAGGGGTCAGCGCGGAGCTGTGAGCGGCTCTTGCACCCATTGCATAAGTGTGTTATTGATTTAGCAGTTCCCAGAAAGCAAAGCCTGGGGACTGGACAGACCAAAATACCTCCCCTGGGTACCCCCCCGGCCCAGCACTTGCTGCACACATGGCTTCTGGGCCTCCGACCTCGTGTCCGGTGAGGCAAGCGTGGCACCTGACAACCTGACCTAGAGGTGCCAATAGGCTGGGTCAGGAAGAGCCCCCCCCGCAAGAGCTCGTGCACCAGCGCCGGAGCACGGCTCCCACCAGACACCCCTTCTGTGCAGCTCTGCCCCCAATGTCCGCCAAGGCAGCTGTGACCCGCACCCGGAGCCCACGGCACAGTCCAGACTCCAGCACTGAAAACCTTCCTCTGCACAGACCCCTCTTCGCCCCAGTTCAAGGACAGGGAACTGCTGGAGAGAGTCCAGCGCAGCCACCAAGATGCTGCAGGGAGTGGAGCATCTCCCGTGTGAGGAAAGGCTGAGGGAGCTGGGGCTCTGGAGCTGGACAAGAGGACACTGAGGGGGGACTCATTCCTGGGGATCAAGATGGAAAGGGGCAGTGTCAGGAGGATGGAGCCATTGGTGACAACTAGTGACAGGACAAGGGGCAATGGGTGCAAACTGGAACACAGGAGGTTCCACTGAAAGAGGAGAAGCAACTTGTTCGTGGTGAGGGTGTCAGAGCCTGGCCCAGGCTGCCCAGGGGGTTGTGGAGTCTCCTTCTGTGCAGACATTCCAACCCGCCTGGACACCTTCCTGTGTAACCTCATCTGGGTGTTCCTGCTCCATGGGGGGATTGCACTGGATGAGCTTTCCAGGTCCTTTCCAACCCCTGACACCCTGGTATCCTGTGGTTCTGTGATTCCCCGGATCAAGCGCTGGAAGCCGCGGGCTGCAGGGGCCCCAGGCTGGGGGAGCAGTGCACAGGGTGGCCGTGCAGCGAGTGCCAGGGCCGGCGCCAGCGGCTTCCGCAGGGACAGTGGCAAGCGGGCAGCCCGTGGCCCTGCAGCCGAGGGGCAGCACGGAGCGGGAGGCCGGGCGAGGGCTGGAGCCGCTGGGCTGGCGGGGCCGGGCAGGCCGGGCTCCAGCCGTGGGAAGGGAACGAGGCCAGGGCCCGCAGCCAGGGACGGAAGGTCGGTGGCCCCGCTTCCCTGGGCACCTGCTGCCGGGGCTGTGTCCCCCGGTGCCAGCCAAGCCATGAGGAGCAAGAGAGCAGCCTGTGCCAGGCGCCCTCCTGAGCGGCCCGTGGGTGCCGCCGATGGTGCAGGACAAACGGCTGCGGGACAAACCGCTGCAGGGCCACCCAGATCCACCACAGGGGCCGGTCCTGCAGTCTCCCCTGGGGAGTTCAGCGGGGGTTGGGCCCCGTGAACGGCGCCTCGCAGCAGCGCAGCCGAAGGTGCCCGGCGCAGATCACCGTGCACCTCCGAGCCAGGGGCTGCTGGCTTGAAATGGGGGTGATGGAGCTGGTGAGGGGCTGGAGCACAAGTGTGATGGAGCGGCTGAGGGACCTGGGGGGTTCAGCTGGAGAACAGGAGCTGAGGGGAGACCTTCTGATCTCTGAACTGCCTGAAAGGAGCTTGGAGCATGGAGGGGGTTGGTCTGTGCTCCCAAGTGATAAAACAAGAGGAAACGGCCTCAAGTTGCGCCAGGGGTGTTTTAGATTGGGTATTATGAAAGAATTCTCCATGGAAAAGGTTGTCGGGCACTGAAAAGACTGCCCAGGGCAGTGCTGGAGTCACCGTCCCTGGAGGGGTTTAAAAGGCGTTTAGATGAGGTTCTTAGGGACGTGATTTAGTGCTGGAGTTGGGTGAGGTTATGGTTGGACTCGGTGATTCTGAGGGTCTCTTCCAACCGAAATCATTCTATGATTCTATAAAACTGCCCGTGAGGCTGAAAATTAAAAATTAATCCTTTTCAAGGCAACAGCAGAGGCTTTCAGGAATTCCCACCCCTCCCCTGCACTCCAGGCCCTGCCAAGGGGCACCTGGCGCAGCGCACTTGGACCTTTGTCTCAGGGTCTGTTGATACTGGCAGCGGCTCCTTCCAGGAGCCACCGGCAGCAGCCGCACATCCCCGTGCCCGCCCGGAGCGGAGGCCGAGGGGACAGCACCTCCGGCGCCCCATGTTCCCTCCCGTGTCAGATCTGGCACAGCCCAAGGGCACGGCCCCAGTGCTGGGTCAGCGCTGTGTGCGTGGGAGAGAGGAGAAGAGCCTGCGCTGCGGGACCCTGGACCTTGCGCGGCCGGGGAACCTCCGACCTGAAGACACCATGGAGGGCATGTTTTCAGGGGGCTGGCAAACCCCCAGGACAATGTGTGCTGCCCTAACCTCAAGCTGCCAGGGAGGGGCCTCAGAGACTTCAACCCCTCTTGGGGGAGCACCCCAAATCAGTAGGACCTCAACTCTTCCCTGGGGAGACCACACCTGGAATATTGTGTCCAGTTCTGGTCCCCTTAGCTCAAGAAGGACGGGGAACTGCTGGAGAGGGTCCAGCACAGCCACCAAGATGCTGGAGGGAGTGGAGCATCTCCCGTGTGAGGAAAGGCTGAGGGAGCTGGGGCTCTGGAGCTGGACAAGAGGACACTGAGGGGGGACTCATTGCTGGGGATCAAGATGGAAAGGGGCAGTGTCAGGAGGATGGAGCCAGGCTCTGCTGGTGACAACCAGGGACAGGACAAGGGGCAATGGGTGCAAACTGGAACACGGGAGGTTCCACTTAAATCTGAGCAGAAACTTGTTGGTGGTGAGGGTGGCAGAGCCTGAACAGGCTGCCCAGGGGGGTTGTGGAGTCTCCTCCTCTGCAGACATTCCAACCCGCCTGGTTCCTGTGTAACCTCATCTGGGTGTTCCTGCTCCAGGGGGGGATTGCACTGGATGAGCTTTGAGGTCCCTTCAACCCCTGACATTCTGGGGTTCTGTGTGATTCTATGACCTCCATGTCCATTCAGACGCAGCCGCCCAGTGAGGTTCGCGCTGTCTGTACCACAGCCCAGACGACAGAAGGAAACACGGTGACAACTCATAGGTCTGGCCGTGTTCTACCAATGGCTGCTGCAGCCTCGAGAGCTCCGCACCGGCCCCAGGAAAGCTGTTTGTTCGATAAATACAGGTGGCGAAAAGAGGTGTTGGAAAAAAAAAAAACCAAAAAACAAAAAACAACAAAACAAACACCAAACCCGCTTTGCGTTTGCGCAAGTGGCCTTGGATCCCAGACAGTATTGATTCCCAAGTCTTCCACCCTGCTTGTGCAGCAGCTGGGTCAGTGGGAACCCTTCAGTCCTGAGCCCTGGAAGCACCAGGACCTGGATCTGAGCACAGCGGGTGCTGTGACCTGATGGGAGATGCAGGTGCGGTGGGGCTGGGTGGGAGAACCTGCCCCACGACACACGTGATGTTGTGTGCTGCTTTGACTGAAAACGGGTTAATTTGCATCCTATAGTTACAAACCTTTCTTTTCCCAGCTAGCATGCTCGTGATTTGGACTTAGCTTGAGAACAAGCGGGTAACACCCCATGTTTTGAATCGCTCTGCTCTGAGAGCCAAGGACACTCTGAGCTCTGCCCACAGGGGTGAGGCAGCGAGGAAGGGGATGGATGGACAGAGCTGGACTGGCACCCACACGGAGCAATCACAGTGTTCCAGCCCATTAGCATCATGCTCATTATTTAAGAATGTCAGGGCCTTCCAGTTGGTTCTTCTTCCGATCTCTCTGGTTCTTCTCTCTGTCTCTGGGGTAGCTGGGAAGTTCAGTCGGGACGTTTAGTTTGGCTTTTACCATTTTGCAGAGGTCTCTGAGCCTTTCTGCCTTTCTCCTCTCTTTTCTCTCTCTGGGATCGGCTCTTTGGGCCACGTGTGTTTTGCTGGGACTGGCTGCTCCGTTGTGGCCGGAGTTCATAGGGAATTACCTTGAGCATCTTTTATTTCTGTTTTCTATATATATTTACTAGTAGCGTATTAGTATTTTGTTATTTTATTAAGCCGTGTTGATCTCAATCCAAGTTTCTCCCTTCCCTTTTGATTCTCTCCCCTACTGGTGGGGTGTGTGAGGGGTGAGTGAGTGGCTGTGTGGTTGTATTGCCAACTCGGGTGAAACCACGACACCTCCCC
Source organism: Nesoenas mayeri (assembly GCF_963082525.1). Taxonomy (NCBI): domain Eukaryota; kingdom Metazoa; phylum Chordata; class Aves; order Columbiformes; family Columbidae; genus Nesoenas; species Nesoenas mayeri. The sequence continues at coordinate 1,784,264 of NC_137558.1, read as the reverse complement.
ACCCCCCAGCATCTTTTCAGCTCCTGTCTCCCCAGCACCCTGAGGTGGCCGCTGCTGGAACCCGTTACCTGAAGAGCACACGTTCCTGGGACCAGCGGCCGGGCGAGCTGGTGCTGCCCGGACATGCCCGGGAAGTCGTGCTCTGCAGGTAGAGGGTCTGGTGTCCATCAGGAATGCGTTTATGAGCCTGTGGCTCATGAGCAGAGAGGAATCCATGGGCAGATCTGAAGGGGGAAAAGAGCTGGGAGGGAGGAGAGGACTTGCAGAGTCAGCATCACCCTTGATACTTCATCCTCAGGAGGAGAAAACACCTCGGCAGGGTTCCCATCTCTCAGCAGCTCTCCAGGTCTCGCACTGCTAGAGCGGGGCCGGGAGGAGCGGAGCCGCTCAGGTACAACCGCACGCATCAACAATCATGTCGGGGATGTCGGTCTTGACGATGTTGCTGTCGCGGTCATAGTAGAGCAGAGAGAGGGGGCGACGCTGCGTGGGGACGCAGCAGGAGTCCACGGCCGCGTCCGCGTTGTTGGCTTTGATGAGGTTGAGGACGGCGGTGTGGAAGGAGGCGGCGAGGCCGGGGATGCCAGCCATGTGCAGGGGGCAGAGGCCGGCGCAGTAGTTCATGTGATATCCCTCGGGCTGGATGATCCAGTCCTCCCAGCCGATCTCCTTGAAGTCCACGAAGAATTCCTTGCGGCAGCACATCCGAGAGTCCGCGCCGCAATCGATGCCGCGCCGCTGCACTCGGTGGGGCGCCCTGTCCCGCGCCCGGGCTGCCACAAACGGCCAGTGGGAATCACCGTGGCCAAGCAGGAGGGGAGCCCCCCAGTCCTCCAGCATCTCCAGCTCCACCGTGAGCCTTTGGCTCCCTCGGCCAAAGAGGCTCTGGACGGCTCGGCCCACGTCCAGCGTGGCCCAGCCAGCCCTCGGCACCTCCAGCTGTGTTTCGTTGGCCACCGTCACGTTGAGCCCCGTTGGATCTGACTGCAAGAGTCTGACGGTGACAGGACGTGTCCCACGGCCGCGGGCCACCCAGAACAGGTAGAGGGTGGCTTGGAGGATCTCGGTGCTCCCAGCCAGCTCCCGAGTGAAGCGGAAATGCAGGCGAACGCTGCGGGAGGTGAAGGACCCTGCACACAGAACCGAAAGCAGAGTCAGGAGCTGAAGGGAGGATGATGGGGCTCCCCCAGCTGAAGGCCACCAAATGTACATGGAGGTGCTGAGGGGCTGCCCCTTCCCTGCGCTGCTGCTTGTCCTCCTTACGCTGCTCTGAAGTGGCAACATCTGGCCAGATGCTGAACCTGGTTCGGTTCCACCTCCACCCGCCTTGCCAGTGAAGCTGCTGCAGGGTTCTGGAGCGGGTTATCTGGCTGTGTAAACCAGCCTTGTGTTTAAGACAGTCACTGTGGGAAACTATGGCGAGGGGTATGGAAACAGAAATTAGCCTTGAAGATATTAAGGTCTACCTGTGAGAAAGATGGGAGTAAAGGAGTATCTGGAGATATTAAGGTGTATCCGTGAGAAGAAGGGAGTAAAACACTTACGTTAGCAAAAATTGGCCAATGATATGTTACTATTACAGCAAAAAGATATGAGCTGGTAAAGACTATATAAAAAGCCTGAGCTCAGCCCCATGGCTCACGCCAGCTCTTCTGCTTCCAGCAGACGCTCCACCGAGCCAGGAGACAGCTCCCTATTGTCCTCGTGTGCTGGAACACAATGTACTGCCAGGAGCTTTGTTCCCAGGGGTCTTCAAGGACGTGGCAAGCCCTCGCTATCCCACCAGCAGCCATGCAAACCAAGGAGTACAGGGAACTGATTGAAAGGGTCCAGCACAGAGACGCAAAGATGATGGAGGGAGTGGAGCATCTCCCGTGTGAGGAAAGGCTGAGGGAGCTGGGGCTCTGGAGCTGGACAAGAGGACACTGAGGGGGGACTCATTGCTGGGGATCAATATGGAAAGAGGGAGTATCAGGAGGATGGAGCCATTGGTGACAACCAGTGATAGGACGAGGGGCAATGGGTGCAAACTGGAACACAGGAGGTTCCACTTAAATATAAGCAGAAACTTGTTGGTGGTGAGGGTGGCAGAGCCTGGCCCAGGCTGCCCAGGGGGTTGTGGAGTCTCCTTCTCTGCAGACATTCCAACCCGCCTGGTTCCTGTGTAACCTCATCTGGGTGTTCCTGCTCCATGGGGGGATTGCACTGGATGAGCTTTCCAGGTCCCTCCAATCCCTGACACTCTGGGATTCTGTGACTGTGTGTGCCCCGCAAACCTCACCAAGCAGCAGTTTGGGCTGGGCAAAGCGACGATGCACAAGGATGCTCTGCAGGGCAATTCTGCTTCTTTCCAAAGGCGGCTGTATCCGTCTGGGAGAAGTGGCGGGTATAGGACACTGTTTTTCTAGTGACACCTGTCAGGAACCCTGAGCACGCCTTGGAGAGCCCTGTCCCCCCAGCAATGCAGCTGATTCTGGAGCTGATTCTCGTTCCTACATAAAACCCACGGCTTTGCGTAGGAAGCAGAGACACGGCTGAGTGCGGGAAGCAGATGGGCTTTGGAGCCTAAGTCCAAACGCTGTGAGCTAAAGGGAATCTAGGCTTAAAAACTACGTTTTGAAAATCATGGCTGTCTGACCCCTCCACCTCTAACACAAACGGGGAGGCTTCAACAGAAATGGACAACAAATTGCATGTATCCCAGCTGTCCATCTTTGCTCCTGCGCCCACCCCCTCGCTCCAACGCATCCCACATGGAAATGAGAGGGTCCCAAGAGCCTCGGTGGTGTTTCCCTGCCCATGGCGTGGGGTGGCTGGTTGAGACAAGATCGAGTTGTGGATGCAAAGGTTCTGGATACGGAGCTTCTCGTTGCTAGTCGTAGCCTGGCATTGCTCGCAGGAGCGTGATGCCCTCATGCAAAGCCTTAGAAATGTTCATGCAACTGAGGAAATCTCCCCAATTTCCCCCTGTGCCCCCCAACCTCAAGGCCCAACCCAGCGTGCCCATGGAACGTGGGGTCTGTACAGACCTGCCTCGGCAAAGCTCAAGATCTCATATTCCTGCACGCCCACCCCGGGACGTCGGACGCGGCCATCACGGGGCACTCCCAGCGGGGCGGCCGCGTAGGTGCGCTGCACACGCAGCCTGCGGAGAGCGGTCAGCGGGGCCCGTCTGGCCGTGGGCTGCGTGATGTTGGGCTTGTCCGGCAAATGGAGCTTGGAGAGGATGCTCTGCTTGGCCAGCGCGATGAGGACGTCCCGCTGCACGCTGGGGGCCAGGGCAGCCAGCCCGCAGGATGGGCACCACACACCTTTGGGAGCCGCCATCCTCAGAAGGCTCAGGAGCAGGAAAGCCACGATGGCTGTCATCGCCGGTGCCAGATGTGACAACCTGGGGGTCTCAAGCGAACAGCGTTCCTCCGGCCGCCCGATGAGTCGGAGTCAAACTGGGACAGCGGCGCCGGGGCTGGGAGAGCGGAGTGTGGCGGCGGGACGGCAGCGCTGGACTCCGCAGGAGCAGAGTGGGGATGGGCTCGTTCTCCTGACGTGGCCACAAATATTGGCTGATCCCGGACAAGATAAACGCCCCTGTGATCCCGCCGGAGTGTCTGCCGGGCGCGGGGTAGCCAGGTTAACGTCGACAAGGGCAGATGGTGCCCCCGCTCGGCAGAGGCTGCCCGGGGGCTGGGGCTTGAACTGAGGGTCTCACACCACCCCTAGGGAGCCCCATTCCCAGCGTCCCGCACCACAACATGGTGGGGTCCTGCACCATGCTCTGGGCAGCCCGTTGCCCCGGGGGGTTCACGTCGTGCGCCCGGACAACTGTCACCTGCCTGGGTGCCCACTCCTGGGGTGTGTTCCCTTGGCCAAGGCAGGTTGTCTGGGACCAAGAACGCAACTGGAATCTTGTGTCCAGCTGTGGCCCCTCAGTTCCAGCAGGACAGGGAACTGCTGCAGAGAGTCCAGCGCAGCCACCAAGATGCTGGAGGGAGTGGAGCATCTCCCGTGTGAGGAAAGGCTGAGGGAGCTGGGGCTCTGGAGCTGGACAAGAGGACACTGAGGGGGGACTCATTCCTGGGGATCAATATGGAAAGGGGCAGTGTCAGGAGGATGGAGCCAGGCTCTTCTGGGTGACAACCAGTGACAGGACAAGGGGCAATGGGTGCAAACTGGAACACAGGAGGTTCCACTTGAATATGAGCAGAAACTTGTTGGTGGTGAGGGTGGCAGAGCCTGGCCCAGGCTGCCCAGGGGGTTGTGGAGTCTCCTTCTGTGCAGACATTCCAACTCGCCTGGTTCCTGTGTAACCTCATCTGGGTGTTCCTGCTCCATGGGGGGATTGCACTGGATGAGCTTTCCAGGCCCCTCCAACCCCTGACATCCTGTGACTGTGTGACTGTGTGACATGGGGCTCCCCAGAGGCAGCGCCTCGGGGATGGAGCATCACTACCCCCGAATGGCGGGAACGCCCGCGCTCCGCTGCCACCTCCACCACACCGGGGGTCGCTGCCGCGCCCCTCCCGCCTTCCCGGCGCGCCGCGTCCGGCCGGTTGCCACGACAACGGGCGCGCTCTGGTGACGCAACACGCACAGAGCAGTGACGCAGCGCGCACGCCCGGCGGGGGAGGGGCCCGCCCGCTTCTTTCCTTTTTTTCCCCCCCTCCCCCCCCCCCCTTTTTTTTTTCCTCCTTTTTTTTTTTTTTCCCCGTTTCTTCCCCGTTTCTCCCCGTTCCGGCCGCCCCTTCCCCCCCCATCCTGTCCCCCCGTCCGCCCGCCGCCCCGCCCGGGCGGCCCGCGCTGGCCCAGGCCCGGCCCGGCCCGGGGTGGTGGTGGCGGCGGCGGCGGCGGCGGCCCCGCGGCGCAGGGCCCGGCCCGGTGAGTGCGCGGGGGCGGGCGGCGGGTCGGGGTCGGGGCGGGTTGTGGCGATGCCCCCGGGGATCCCGCTTGCGGCGTCGCCCCCGCGGCCCTGGATCCGAGCGGGGAGTCCCGGGGGAGCGCTCGGTGTCCGCCGCCCCGGTGGCGGTGGTTGCGGTGGCGGTGCGGGGCGGGTTCGCAGCCCCGCAGCGGCGGGTGTTGTTTGTACGAGCCTTCGAGGGGTCGCTGCCGTGGGGGTGACGGCGCCACCGGGGCTTTGCCGCGGGTTTCGCAGCACCGCGCCGCTTCTCTCCTGATTCTCCTCCCCATTCTGCGCCTCTGAGCAGCTGTCGGAGCGTTTCTTGCCGGTTTTTGTTTCCTGCTGGAGATGTGGCTTGTGCTTAGTAATTAAAACTAAGGTAGAAATCCCCTCGGTTTGCTCCAGCCCGGCGGCCGCAAGAGCTGCCCCTGTGTTTCCAGCACACTTTTGTTTCCAGCACACTTTGTACTTGCGGGAGGCCGAGGAGGGAGAGCAACAGGTGGGCGAGGAGGCCCGTGGACAGCGATCCGCTGCTGCAGGGCTTGCACAGGTGAGGATGCCTTTCAACACGTTGCTCTCCATGGCGACGCTTTGCTGGAGATGCCACCCGGCTCTTGAGGAGCTGGATTAAGGCTCCCAAATCAATTCCTGCCACTTGTGAAGGGGAAAACATCACTTGGATATGGGCCATTCATTCCCTTATCTCTCCGCCTGCTTGTGAATGGAGACTGGTGCCCTGGAGATGAGGTTACGGGGCCACTTGACCCCTCAGGGCATCGCAATCTTTGCCGAGTGGTTCCTCAGGGACAGTTGGAGCGACGTGTGTTGCATGAACAGAACAAAACCTGGCTTGGTTTAACAATATCGGAGAGCAGTTTGTAGCATCGCCCTCCTCTTTGGCTGAGTCTTAGTAGCTTCATTTGCTTCAACCTTCCTACGATCAACACTGAGAAGTTATATTCTGTATTCCTCTCAATTCAGGGATATATAATGTGGTCAAACCCTGCAACCGTCTGCCCTGTGAGGGTCAAGGCTGGGAGCCCATTCAGCAGAGTGCAATTAAAGGAGCTAATTAGTTCTGTCACATTTCTTCTTGGGTGTTTTGTTGCTGGTTTGGGGTAGGAGCTGCAGTCATTGAGCTGGGAGAAGCAGATGCTTCTAAATCTGCCCAGCAGCTCGCCAGAACACGGTGCATTTTAGAGCAGCCTGTGGCCTCTCGCATCCTGTGCAACACGCGAATTTGGTAGAATGTCTTTCCTTAAGAGCTGGAGCTGACATTTGAAAGGATAGTGGGATGTAGTTGAGAACCAGCGTTCGCCCCCCTCCTTCTTCAAACACACCACGCTCTTCCCTATCTTTTCTTGAACATTCTCTTGATTTCGGAGCTCTATTTAAACCCAGGATGACGCGCCCTGCGTCCCGGATCGAAGCCGAGGGGAGACGCGCCGCTGCGGGGCTGTTGCTGTGCCCAGCGTGGGCAGCAGCAAGGGGAAGGGCTCATGACTCCTGTCTGCCAGCGCCGGGATTCCCCGGCATGTCTGTTGTCAACGGGGCGCATGCGGGTTGATGGTTTCATATCGAGCCCGGTTTCATTATGTAGTGGGAGCACAAGCTGTCTCTGTACCGCAGGCTGAGTCACTGCTGCCTCCCAGTGAATTTCAGCGATGATTATCGGGTGTGGGCAGATGCAGTCTGCTCTTTATAGCAGCTCGCTTGGATTTATTTAATGAAGTTTTTAAATCTTTCTATCGCTTTGAGAAACTGATTTTTCTCCCGAGCCGAGTTTAGACACAGAGCCGCTTTATCACAGAAGGTGTTTTGTGTATCTCCTCTTTTTGGAGGCTTTAGCTCCCCCAAAACTGGCAAAACCCTCAACTTTCGCATGTGTTGTGTTTATGGGGTTTTAGCACGTGGCTTTGTGCTGGTGCAGGGGGAGCGATTCTGCCCCGTTGCCTGATATTGGGGCTTTTATGGGTACAAATGCGCTCAGTCTGCTGCCTATGGGAACAAGCTCCTCGGGTAACAAAACCTCCGGCCCATAAGCGACTCTGTGCTGGGGGTTGTACCGACATAACGATGCAAATAAATGACGATCGCTGTCTAGTGGCCGGGTTGTGCGCTGAGGATCGGTGTCGTGGTTCTGTCTTGCCACTAGCGGGAGCATTAATAGGTTCTCTTTGATCTGCTCACTTAGCAGAAGGGTTTTTATCCAGGAAATTCTCCATTTGGGGTGCAGGAGGAAAAGTTGGCACCCCCTATAACCTCCACCAAGCAAGGGGCAGAGGCATAAATGGCTTTTTAACATATGTAAATGGGATTTACTTCAGGTGCCCATCAGCAGCTTTTCAATGCACAAAACTTTGATTGGAGATTCTGATGCCGTTGGGAGATTTATTCTTGTCATAACTGCAAGTCTGATAATGTATAGAAGATTGGTTGGACTCCTTCCATCCCATCTTCCTTTCATAATATACAGTCCCATGACGTGCTTTCCAGAAATAGCAGCCGGCTGGGGGGGGGAAATCCCAAAATATTGATGGCAAGCCGCCTCTGTATGTGCATTCATTAGGTTTTGAATTAACTGTACCTAATAGCATTTTAATTTTCCCTATCAAAAATGTACTGTATTTTCTTCTTAGCGGCGTTTCCTATCTGGGAAGCACTTGGGAAACCGGTGTCGTTCTTCTTCACAAGTGAGCGGTTTGTGTCAGGTTACACCTACATCAAGACATCTTAAGGCAGGTGAATATTTTAGGTTAGCAAAGTGTTTGGTGTTTAACACATGGTTTTTAGTGCAAGAAAAGTGGTGGAATGTGGAGAGAACAGTATGTTGTTGCCTAACAGGGTGGTGATGTTCGTATAGTATATTCATATATTTTTGTCTATTACATCTATTTTGTGGGATGGAGGTGGTGGGACAGTTTGCCATGTTGCGAACGATGCGTGAAAGCGCCTGGATTTAAGATAATGGCATTTAGAACAGCTGGATAGAGAACAAGGCTTTAATTGTGCCATTAGAAACAGCTGGCGCTCATTCCACCTTCACCCCCCAATAGAAAACAGATTGTACCAACTAAGTCCTCCGAGCTGAACGTCTCTGATCCCAAGTCCCCGCGTCTTCCCACCCAGCGCTGGCTCCGCCGCCTCTTATTTTGGGCACGCGCTTCACCGCAGGGCTCCGATCCAGGAGGGGCAGCCCCGGTTGCCACGCTCATCATCATCAGATTTGGATTCCCAATTTAAAGGGTAAACAGCTCGCCATGTGCTGGGCTCAGCACACAGAGCTGCGGTGCTGCAGCACCCACGGGCCGCCCGCCTTGTGGACACACATGCTGTAGTTCACGCCACCTCTCTCCGATTCTCCCCCCGTTCCTCTGGCATGGGCGCATGTTCTATTTTTAATCGGCGCTGCGCTCTGTATTGCGGCATTTCTCCTCCTGAATTATTTATCAGCGTTCGGAGCTGAATGGAGCGCGCGCGTTACGTTTTTTCCACCGCTCGTTACTGCCCACGTGTCTGTCTTGAGCCATTGACAGATTTGGTTCATGTCAAACGCGCCGGCCGAGGGGCTGGAGGGACCGATGGGCTTTGCTTGCAGCCCATGCCAGCGCAGGGTCACTCGCTCTCTGCGTGTTTAACACTCTCCTCGCTGGGGCAGACGGGGAGGGGATGGTTGCCATGATAACACACCCTCCGCTGCTCCAGATTCGAAGGGAAGGTCCCTTTTTAAACCAAAACGCTTTATTACTGCCTGGAGCTCCAGCCTTGCAGCTCTATGCATGTGTGTGTGCGGGCACATGCGGAACACGGTGTCAGAAACCGAGGTAGACCCCAAGCTTTGTTTGCTCGGCCATGTCCTGATGTTGGGCGCAGACAACACCCGGAGCTGCTGCGATTTCCGTGCCCGGTTTTCCCTGACCCGGTTTCACGGCGCACACGCGGTACCCGAGCAAATGGTGCGGAGCTGCTTTTCATTCCGCTTTAGCATCGATGGTAGGAACTGACAGTGGGTTCAGCAGAGGGTCCTAAGCTCATGGTGTGTTCTTGGGTGCTTAGGGTGGGCTGCTTTGGAAACAGGAAGATCTATTAGAAGGGAAGAACAGCATTCTAAGTTCCCTTCTTTTCTAGTATTAATCTTGCCATTGCCAGGCGCCGGAGAGCAGAAAACAATCATCTTGCCAATAGAAAAGGCCCAAGTAGGATCTCTCAGCAAAGCAGATTTTATTCACAATTTTGCAAGATGGGGTGTTTTACCTAAAGGTTGGCATATAGAATAGCGCAGAAACCCCGCTTATATCCCCCAAATCCCACCGTAAATTCCCTCCCCTGTTCCCCAGTGGTTGGTACTGCAGGGTTTACACACCCCCCGGCCCTGCCTCAGTTTACCCATCTCATTCATCTAATTCTAACAATACCCTTCCCCTTACCGATCTATTTAAAATATGGATTCCTGGCTCTTTGGCCACCCGTCCTCCCAGATTAACTCGTAAATACAGGTATCAATTTGGGATTAGTTGAAGAGACTTTGTTTTACATTAAGGATTCATAGTCTGATGTGTCTCGTTCCCCCCAACTGGGATCAGGCACCAGCTCCTTGGTTTTATAAAACCAATGTTCCTTCATTAAATGTTCCTTACACAGAGTAGAGCCTGCCAGCCACTGTCTTTAAATCGGATTGAAATGCAGCAGAACGCTGCTGGTTCCACTAAGGAGTTTTGGCGATTTTAAGGTTCTGTGGAGCAAAGACCCTTGGGCTGTGCAAGGTGTGTTGGAGCACTGCCCGTGCACTTGAGCTCTATCACTTCTTTGTTGGTCAAGTACCTTCTTAAGGGCTCAGAAGTCCAGGTTTGAAGCTCAGGGGCCTCCCTGGCTGCTGGGAATGAACAACCACATAATAATAAGTTCAAAAGGGGGGAAACTGGTTGGTACCGCGTGGAGATGGTGGTTCTGTTTCCTTGGGCAGACACCTGGATACAACTTGGAGCTTGGGGCATGGAGGGGGTTGGTCTGTGCTCCCAAGTGATAAAACAAGAGGAAACGGCTTCGAGTTGCACCAGGAGAGGTTTAAAATGGATATTGGGAAGAAATTCTTCAAGGAAAGGGCTGTTGGGCATTGAACAGGCTGCCCAGGGCAGTGCTGGAGTCACCATCCCTGGAGGGGTTTAAAAGGCATTTAGACGAGGCTTAGGGCCGTGGTTTAGTGCTGGAGTTGGGTTATGGTTGGATTGATGATCCTGAGCGTCTCTTCCAACCAAAATCATTCTATGATTAATAAACTCCGTATCATCGTCCGCTAGTCCAGAAAGAATTCTGTGATTTGCATCTTGTTCCGTGCATCTGTCAGCATTTCATCACTAGTAAACGAGCAAGAAAATCACCCAATTAAACCATTAACGGACCCCTTGGAAACATTGCAGTGACACGAGGCTGCCCGTGACCTACCTGCGCACAGGTGGGACGTTCCGCTAAGCGCCGTCCGTCTGTCCTCTTGAAGATGCTGTGATACTGTGGCACCTCTTTGCTCCTGCACTGACTCAAGTTGCTGGCGGGGAACGGGGGCTGTGTCTTTAAAGCCTTTTCGGGGCGGCGTGGAGGCAGCTCCATGGAAGTGTTTGAATGAGAGCAGGAGGGGGTGCGCATGTGGCTATTGGCAGAGCTCTCGATGACATCCTCCGAACAGCTGGGCTCTGCTTCGCTTCCGAGCCGCTTGTCGGAGCAATTAGCTCGCCGGAGCAGCAGCGCAAATCGCTGGCGTCTCGTTCGGGGCGCAGAGCTGGCCCCGAAGGAGCAACATGATTTGGGCAAAATTCCTCTCCAAGCGGTCGTGACAATGAGATCTGCGTTGAGATCGGGGAATAGATGACCTGCCGAGAGCACAGAACCGCCACGGTGAGTTTATTTTTAGAATAGATCTTCAATTATTTTTGGCTTGGGGAGGGTTGACTTCCTCTATGTCCCCACCGTGCAACATACAGTGTATAAATGCAAGTGTTTTAGGGATGGGGGACCTGCCACCATTCAAGCAGCAGCTGCTTGATGGGGTTAATTTAAAATGGTGCAATAATGAATATGTGGCTCTGTGATCCCATTCAAGACGTGTGTTTTTGCCTTGTTTTGTGATGCTGGAGTCGCACCCACCGGAGCAGGGGAATCCCCGATAAGCAGCCATGTCATTAAGGAGTTCCCGTGACGGTCTCAGGGGTTCTCCTGCTCTCTACGCCGCTGCGTCGCTTCTCATCACTTTGCAGAGCCAAAATACTTCCCTGCCGGCTTGCACTTTAAAGGATTTACCTGATCAAAGCTGGCTAGTTGATGAGAAATGTTGCCTGGTTAATTGGCTATGGGCCATATGACGGTTCCAGGCTACCTCGCGCAATTCCGTGTTCTGCAGGTCTGTATTTGTGTTCACGGATGTATTAACCCCGGTTTTAAACTATTTTAAACCCATCGCTGAGTTTGGCTTGGTTTTAGTGGAATCAGGAGTTTAGATAGCCTTCAAATCCTTCCCACACATTAATCATCCAGTCCTGCCTAAAAATGAAAGCGCTGGAAGTGATGCTCCATTCATTTGAGATTCAGTGCTAGGAGCTGTGTTTTTTGGGCTGGAGGTGCAGTTACCACGCTGCAGGATCTTCACTCAGGTGCATCAGACCTGATTTTCCCTTTTCTTAGTGTCTTTAAATGCTTATTTAAACTGGAAGCATCACCTGTGGCTCGAGACTCTGCAAACAGCAGCTGCAGCGATCAACCCAATTTCTGGATCCCACCTGGAAACCAGCCCCAGTGACTTGTATTTGGTGACAAGTGACTCTGTGTCCTCTGCCAGCGCAGTAGCGGAAGGAGCATCTTGAATATAGAAGAGTGAATATAAAGAGCAGCCCGACTCTTTTCCTTCTTCCCAAGGAAGAGCTGCAATGATTTGGATCTGATTAGTGAAGTTTGAGCATTGGGAATAGCGAGCTGGGCTGGGGATCTCTCGCTCTGGCACGGGCACAACAGGAAGGTGCCAGCAAGGCGTTAAGAACTATTTCTAACGTTGTGCCTTTTTCCTGAGCATGTTGCCACCTCTCTATCTGCAGATGTCTCCTGTATTTCGTTACGGAAGGAATTCTGCATGGGGTTCTCTGAAAGAATGAGGCCGCGCGGCGGCAGGAGCAGCGCCGGGTTTTCCTCCAGGCGCCGAAGGGTTAACAGAGGTTCCTGCTCAATGCTGCCCTATTGAGTCTTGACACTGTGGAAAGGAGGTGGATAATTCCTTGCTCGCTTTTGAGGAAACCCCCGTGGTGGCCAACCCTCTTAATTGTTGCTGGGAAACCGCTTTGACGTCACGGGAGCAGTTCCCTGCGCTTGGGATGAGGACAGGAATAGATGGGGAGAGGAGAAAGCGCTGCGAAACGGAGAAGGGAAAGAACTTTTGGATGGGGACCTTCTCATCTCACGCTTCTCTTTTCTTATCTTATCCCACCCTTCTACCCAGGGGACCCAGAGAAACCATCTCCCACCGCATCGCTCGGCTCTCCATTCAAGTTTCCCCATCAACCTGATGGCGACTCTTCCTGCCGCTGCTCCACCCAACCAGCACTTTACATGTGTAGGGAAAAACACCAACACACCCCTTTATCCTTTCGGTGTTTCCCTTTGGTTGCGAGCCCCCAAATTCCGCAGCTGACTCGGTGATGGTGTGGTGGACCGTGACAGCAGCGCTCTGGATAGAAAACCCCAACGAGTTTCATCCAGGTGGACATGTCAGGCTATTGAAGTTTGGCTTTTCGAAGCCCATGGGCGCAGCACGCCGTGTCTTTTCAATTCTCTCTTTCCTCAGGTGCCAACGCACCTTTATGGTTCTGGCACATTGGATTCCTGTGTGCCACATGAAGATGGTTTGGGCAGCACTGCTGTGGTTGTGTCCGTCTTGGAATACAGTAATAGCGAGTTGACGCTTATCCTGATTTTAGTACTTGAATTGATTGAGAGAGGTAACGAAATAACCGGTTGGATTTGGTTGTTTTCTTCCCCTTGAAATTATCCTGTGGCTCAAAACGTTCTACATCATGAAATCCATGCATGTACCGCACAACTAAGAGCTGCTGCCATGGTGATAGTTCAGCTGTTCCCCAGAACACACCTACCGGCTGTTGTGCCGGTCAGTGGCGCTGCCTGCGCCTGTCCCAGTGAACGGTGTTTCCCGTCCCCTTGTTCACATCAGGTTGTCTCTCCCCTTTCCACCTGGAGCCAGACCCTTCCATCCGCATCGTCGTTCCACCTCTTTGATGCAATGTGGGGGTGGAGATGGAGATTTGAAGCGATGACTAAGCACCGGGAGCCTGTGCGCCCAAACACATCTGCCCTCCTGCTTTTTGCTCATTGATTTGCTTTTGCTAAGTTTTGGTAGTGAGGAATTAAACCCCTTTGTTCAATGGGGAGACTCGAGAGGTTGATTTGTTGGCTAAAAGTTGTAAGTTATGGGTGTTCTTGAGTTCTTTCTTACTGAACCAAGTGCTTGTTCTCGCTAGAGCTGTAACCTCGCTGTTTTTCCAGCAGTTTGCTTCAAAGGCTCGTTACCTGTTTGTTTCCAAGCTGAGGTTGCAGATTTTGGATGGGTGCTGGCTTTGCCCTCAGCAGCAGCATCAGTGCAGGCAGAACAGCCCAAACGGAGCCTGGGAGGGAGATGATGCAGGAGCCACGTGGCTTTGCTTGGTCCGACTAGCAAAGCCTTTCCCTCCAGCCTCTTGTTGCATCTGGTAGGTGTGCTTTACAATGGAAAAAGCTTCCCAGCTGCTCTGCCTTGGCAGAAAAGGAGAAGACTCAGGTCTCCCGAAGATCCCCGGGTGCGCAGAGGGAGCGCCGGGAAGGCTTTAACGCCTTGAGTTTGCAGCGCCCTCCCCACCGCGCCGCCTCCACTTTTCCCTGTGCAAAAGCCTTTCTCAACAGCAGACGCTGCGCTGGGGAAGGGGAGTGAGGAGGGGGAACCTGCATCCCCCCCAAAACCGGGCTGGTTGCCCCTGGTGACAGAGCCGGTTGCCATGGAGCCGCGGTTTTGATTGGGCGATGCGGAAGCCAATGAGCAAATTGTTCATGAGAGCATCATCATTTAACCTTGCAGGAGGTGCTTACTCAGTGATATATGATGCTAATACTAAAGCCTTGCACACGGAGGGGTGAAGTGACGCTGGAAGAAGGCCGCTGCTTTCCCCCTCCCCTCTCACAGGCTCGTTTGTTGGTTTTAATTAACCAGTTGCACCAGCAAACCTCCCAGTGCTCAGAATTGACTCTCATTGTCCATCAGAGCGATGTAGTGAGGACCGACCTGCCTGACAGTGAATCAGCAGCTTCAGGATGTTTCTTTCTCATCCCTTAGAGCGTTTAAACTCCGATTGGAGCTGTTTTATTTCTAAGCGTGCTTTCTTTATGTCTTATATCCAGCCTGCGGATGGAGGAAGCCGCTGTTAGGGCTGTGTCAGGGTTTCTTCTTGGCAGCGAAGCTTTGTAGTTAAACTCAGTTCCAGTGATGCTGGGCTGTCTCTGGTCAGATTTTTCCTCTGAAAAATTGGTCAATAAACAAGGGGAGGGGAAGCGAGTCAAGATTCTTTGTCTATGGAGCAAACTGCGAAGCCTGAAGGCTGTGAGCTGCAAACTTGCTCCTGTGGTCACAGTTTGGACAGGGGCTGAGAAAGCAAAGCCCACTCGCTTGGTTCCTTCCCTCCTGAAAACCAAGAGGCAGCTGAATTCTCCTGTGTGGTGGGACGAGCTACCGCAGGCACCTCTGTCCTGCTGAAACAGGAGCGTCCATCCAGCCAGGCTGCCGTGCGTCTCCGTTTCGCTCACAGGAGCGTGTCCGTGCTCTGAGAAACAGGGCCAGGAAGAGTGCGTTCAGTAGTTTGCTGCTGGATCCATCCAAACCGGAGATGCAGGAGTTTGTTGCTTTTATTCCCCGCCTAACCAGGAGCGGATGCTGCCGGCGTTGGCGTGGCTTGGCAGCTGTGAATTGCGTGTAGCTGGAAGCCGGCAGAGATGGAATTTGGTGTTCCCCTTCAGGGTGTAAATCAGCCCTGGCTACCCACTGTGCATCACTTGACACCATCACCACCTCTCCCCGCCTGTTCGCCGCACCAGCCTCCAGACCCAAACCCAAACCAGTGGCAGCTCAACCGCCTTCTGTTGCTCCGTTATCACAGAATCCCAGAGTGTCAGGGGTTGAAGGGACCTGGAAAGCTCATCCAGTGCAATCCCCCCATGGAGCAGGAACACCCAGATGAGGTTACACAGGAACCAGGCGGGTTGGAATGTCTGCAGAGGAGGAGACTCCACAACCTCCCTGGGCAGCCTGGGCCAGGCTCTGACACCCTCACCACCACCAAGTTTCTGCTCATCTTTAAGTGGAACCTCCTGTGTTCCAGTTTGCACCCATTGCCCCTTGTCCTGTCCCTGGTTGTCACCAGAAGAGCCTGGCTCCATCCTCCTGACACTGCCCCTTTCCATATTGACTCTCTCCAGCAGTTCCCTGTCCTGCTGGAACTGAGGGGCCACAACTGGACACACGATTCCAGGTGTGGTCTCCCCAGGGCAGAGCAGAGGGGCAGGAGAACCTCTCTGACCTACTGACCACCCCCTTCTAACCCACCCCAGGTCCCATTGGCTTCCTGGCCACAAGGGCCCAGTGCTGGCTCAGCCCACAGCACCGGGATTCCCAGCTGATCTCCCATCCAAGTACTGACCAGGCCCGGCCCTGCTTAGCTTCCGAGATCGGGCATTCTCAGGGTGTTATGGCTGTATATATTATATACATATATATGTTCCCCAAGTATATCCTGATAATATCTGAACTAAACCCTTTTCTCAAGGGCAGAGCAGAGGGGCAGGAGAACCTCTCTGACCTACTGACCCCCCCCTTCTAACCCACCCCAGGTCCCATTGGCTTCCTGGCCACAAGGGCCCAGTGCTGGCTCGTGGTCACCCTGCTGTCCCCCCCGGTCCCTTTCCCCTACACTGCTTCTCTTTTCTAACACAGATTTTTGCGCTTTCCCTAATGCTGCCTCTCTGCAATCTTTTCCTCTCCCTGGCAAAGCGCAGCTCAGTCCCACCAAGTCCTATGAGCTTCCACTTCTCTCCGCAAGCCGCTGTCTGTCACGGCAGCTCGTGTGTGCCGCCCCCTCCCTCGCCCACGGCCGTCCCGGGGGAGCGGGGCTGATTCATTCATTCCGAAAGGAAACCTCCTTTCAGAAGCATCGCAATTGAGAAGCACCAGCAGTGCACGTATCTTCCCTGAGTTTGATGCGAAGGGAGACATCCTGGAGGGCTGTTGGTGCTTTGTCAGGAGGAGGCAGCCTACAAACGTCAGTTCAGTGGCTCCAAGTCGTCTTTTCTGGAAGAGGAGAGGGAGAACTGGTTATGTTCTGCTTGTTGCGATGCTGAAGTTACATTACACTATGATGAGAAAAGATCCCGTTACTCGTCTCAGATTTGACTGAGGCGCTTGGCTTGGGGCTAAAAATAGAATCATAGAATCATTTTGGTTGGAAGAGACCCTCAGGATCATCGAGTCCAACCATAACCTCACCCAACTCCAGCACTAAACCACGTCCCTAAGAACCTCGTCTCAATGCCTTGTTGAACCTCAGACAATTGGCCTCAACCCGTCAATCCAGATCCCTCTGTGTAATCTTCCCACCCTCCAGCAGATCAACACTCCACCCAGTTTGGTGTCATCTGTGGACTAAGGGTGCACTCGATCCCCTCATCCACAGCATTGAGAAGGAGGTTCAGCAACACTGAGCTTCTTGCAGGACTGCTCCGGGAGCCGCTTTCTGTATCTGGAACTGATTCCTGTAGCTGTAATAAGAGTCCAATACATGTTCTATGCTCAGCAGCTCCACAAATTAAAGGGGAAGGAGGTTGAATTAGTTAATGAATATTAGCAGTTGCCACGGAAAGCCAGGAGTTGATAAATGTCTGTGAGGTCTGACTCTTTTTCAGCCGTATCTGCCAAAGTAATTCATAAAACAAGTTGTTAAACATCAGCTCTGGTTTAGAATCATTTCAGTTGGAAGAGACGCTCAGGATCATCAAGTCCAACCATAACCTCACCCAACTCCAGCACTAAACCACATCCCTAAACCTCGTCTAAATGCCTTTTAAACCCCTCCAGGGATGGTGACTCCAGCACTGCCCTGGGCAGCCTGTTCAATGCCCAACAACCCTTTCCATGAAGAATATTCTCCTAATATCCAATCTAAATCTCCCCTGGCACAACTTGAGGCCTGTTGTCATCTCCAATGGCCAGGCCTGACTCCCTTGTACCCTGTTCTGTCCCCTCGCAGGTGCCCATCGCTGCGTCGTAGGGCGCTGAAGATGTCAACCAGCACCACAACGCAGGAGTCTCTGGAAATAATGAAGGAGTCTGAAAAAAAGGTGGTCGAGGAATCCGTGAACAAAACCAAATACGTATCCAGGTCACCGAGCAAGGAGGAGGCGGAGAAGGACGCGGGGGAGGACGCCAGCGTGCGCCAGGAATCGCAGGTAAGGGAGCGGACGCGCGGGTCGGCCCTTCGCGGTCTGCGCCCTCTCCTGCAAACACGCCGTAGTTTGCCAAGTGCCTCTTAAATCCGAGCGGCGCTGTGTCTCTCGTGATCCCCTGTGTCAGAACCACCTTCGTGTCCCAGAAATGGTAGGAGAGTTCTAGTTTTCCCACTTAGAAGTGGCGTTTCGTGCACCTTTTGCCTGGTTCCTCGTGCACCAGGCTGAGCATGGGAAGGTGAAAAGTCCTTGGCTACTGGGCAACAACCAAAATATCAGTGTATTAGCAACACCCTTCTCAGACTGAACCCAAAACATAGCACTAGGCCAGACGGAAAATTAACTCCATCCCAGCTGAAACCAGGATAGTCAGAAACAGAAGAACTGGGTGTAGAGTCTTGAATCTGGGCAGGAACAGCCCCAGGTTCAGTGTGAGTTGGGGAATGAGCTGATAGAGAGCAGCGTAGGGGAAAGGGAGCTGGGAGTCCTGGGGACAGCAGGGTGACCATGAGCCAGCACTGGGCCCTTGTGGCCAGGAAGCCAATGGGACCTGGGGTGGGTTAGAAGGGGGTGGTCAGTAGGTCAGAGAGGTTCTCCTGCCCCTCTGCTCTGCCCTGGGGAGACCACACCTGGAATCTTGTGTCCAGTTGTGGCCCCTCAGTTCCAGCAGGACAGGGAACTGCTGCAGAGAGTCCAGCGCAGCCACCAAGATGCTGGAGGGAGTGGAGCATCTCCCGTGTGAGGAAAGGCTGAGGGAGCTGGGGCTCTGGAGCTGGACAAGAGGACACTGAGGGGGGACTCATTGCTGGGGATCAATATGGAAAGGGGCAGTGTCAGGAGGATGGAGCCAGGCTCTTCTGGGTGACAACCAGTGACAGGACAAGGGGCAATGGGTGCAAACTGGAACACAGGAGGTTCCACTTGAATATGAGCAGAAACTTGTTGGTGGTGAGGGTGGCAGAGCCTGGCCCAGGCTGCCCAGGGGGTTGTGGAGTCTCCTTCTCTGCAGACATTGCAACCCGCCTGGTTCCTGTGTAACCTCATCTGGGTGTTCCTGCTCCATGGGGAGATTGCACTGGATGATGTTCGAGGTCCCTTCCCATCCCTGACATTCTGAGATTCTGTAATCCACCTGAAGTGGATTTTTGCCCATCTTGGACCTGACCGAGCTCCAGCTCTTCCTATTTGCACGTGTTTCCATTTTCTTCAGTGTTGTGCTGCTTTACGCCGCAGATGCCGTTTGCAGTGTGCACGTTCAGGTTGAGCTGCTCACCTTCTCTCTCTTTTCTCCACAGAGGCGAACATCGAGTCATGGACACGCCAGAAAAAGAGCCAAGGTACGACCTGTTCCCATGTCCCCTTCGCCTTTTGGCCATTCCAAGCAGAGTCACAAGTGCCTTGGCAATGCAGCAGCATTAAGTGTGTGTGTTTTGGGCGAGATGTCTTAACTAGAGCCTTTCTTTTCCTTCTCCAGTCTAATTCGAAGCTTAAACTGGTCAGGAGTTTGGCTGTATGTGAAGAATCATCTAGCCCCTTCGTGGATGGGTTGCTGGAGTCCCAGGTAGGCCTAGAATGAGACAAACTGTGGAGCAGGGAAGCCTGGAATATCCACATCTTGCTCAAAGTGATGTCCTGTCCTACACTTGTGCCTCTGAGAGCCAAGAATTTCCCCCGGAAGCTGCTTTTGAGGCACTCACAACTACTCAAGTTGTGCAAGCTTATGCCTCCAAAAATGGAATGATCCTTGGCCTTCACAAAGCCCTGGGGCTTTGGCCATGGCAAAACACTCTTGAGTGCAAAATTAACAGCATGTTATCAGCTTTGAGCAGGGAAGCACATGCCTTCGATCTCGAGGTGATCCGGGCAAGGTGGGTTTTCAACAGCGACAGATGCTGTTGAGGGTCCCGTCAGAGCCTGAACAAGTGTTGTGGTTTCACCCGAGCGGGCAATACAACCACACAGCCGCTCACTCACCCCCCACAACAGGGAGAGAATCAAAAGGGAGAAACTTGGATTGAGATCAACACAGTTTAATAAAATGACAAAATGCTAATTCACTGTTAGTAAATATAGATAGAAAATAGAAATAAAAGATAGTCAAGGCAATTCCTCATGAACACACTGAGCAGCCAGTGCCAGGAAACGGCACCTGGTCCCAAAGCCGATCCCAGAGAGAGAAAAGAGGAGAAAGGCAGAAAGGCTCAGAGGCCTCTGCAAAATGGTAAAAGGACGAACTAAACGTCCCACACCAAAAACTCCCCCGGCTGCGCCAAAAAGTGCAAAGAGAAGGACCCAAGAGATCAGAAGAACCAAAACCAGAAGGTCCTGACTCTCCTTAAATAATTAGCAGGATGCTAATGGGCTGGGACACTGTGATTGCTCCGTGTGGGTGCCAGTCCAGCTCTGTCCATCCATCCCCTTCCTCGCTGCCTCACCCCTGTGGGCAGAGCTCAGAGTGTCCTTGGCTCTCAGAGCAGAGCGATTCAAAACATGAACCCTGTGCTGGGCTGGTATCTGCTTGTTCTCCAACTGAGTGCAAATCATGAGCGTGCTGGCTGGGAAAGAGAAAGGTTTGTAACGCAGGAAGGAAATCAACCCGTTTTCAGTCCAACCAGCACACAAATGCTTCTCGTTGGGAGGAGAGTGGGGAGAGATGTTGCTCCGTCTCAGGTCTGAGACCTGAATCTCCAGCCATGCTGCTGACTCCAGGCAGTGTCCAGGTTCCTCAGAGCAGCCTGGTTTGGTTCGGTTTGTTCCAGGACATCATTCAGTTGCACATCAGCTGCCCCTCTGACAAGGAAGAGGAAAAGTCCACGAAAGATGGGACCGAGAAAGAAGAAAAAGACAAGAATAAAGAAAAGGCGCCAAGGAAGATGCTGTCTCGAGGTCAGGTCCTGTCTTCCTGCTTTGATTCTGCTGGCCAGGGGTACAGTTTTTGCAAGAACAGTTCTCTGGTGGCTTTTTAAATGTGCAGATGTAAACCACAAAAGACCCACTGTATAGACTTTTGGTTTTTGGTTTAAATTTGATGTTATGAAACCTGCCACAGGTGGCAAGATGGGAGGTTGCAAAGAAGGCAGGAGGGTCTGCAGAGGGATCTGGATAGACTGGAACAATGGGCTGATTCACAATGGGATGAAGTTCAACAAGGGCAAGGGCCGGGTGCTGCACTTTGGTCACAACAGCCCCCTGCAGCGCTCCAGGCTGGGCACAGAGTGGCTGCAGGGCAGCCAGGCAGAAAGGGACCTGGGGGACTAATGGACAGGAAGCTCAACATGAGCCACCAGTGTGCCCAGGTGGCCAAGAAGGCCAATGGTGTCCTGTCCTGTATCCAAACCAGCGTGGTCAGCAGGACCAGGGCAGTGATCCTTCCCCTGTGCTCTGCACCGGGGAGGCCACACTGGAGTATTGTGGGCAGTTCTGGGCCCCTCAGCTCAGGAAAGAGATTGAAGTGCTGGAGGGTCCAGAGAAGAGCAACAAGACTGGGGAAGGGACTTGAGCACAAGCCCTATGGGGAGAGGCTGAGGGAGCTGGGCTTGTTCAGTCTGGAGAAGAGGAGGCTTAGAGGTGAGCTCAGCACTCTCTAGAACTACCTGAAGGGCAGTTCTATCCGGGTGGGGATTGGGCTCTTCTCCCAGGCATCAGCAATAGGACAAGGGGCCATGGGCTTCAACTCTGCCAGGGGAAATTGAGGCTGGAGATTAGAAAGCAATTCTGTGCAGAGAGAGTGGTCAGGCATTGGAATGGCTGCCCAAGGAGGTGCTGGACTCACCGTCCTGGAGGTTTTTAAACTGAGATTGGCCATGGCGCTTAGTGCCATGATCTAGTCAATGGACTGGAGTTGGACCAAGGGTTAGACTTGATCTCTGAGGTCTTTTCCAACCCAGTCGGTTCTGTGATTCTGTGAAAGAGGTGAGCTGAGTTTCTGTGGGATGATTTTGGGACACACAAGTGGCTAAAAGATACACATTTAGTCTGATGAGCAAATTGAACCTGAAACCCCTGTACAGACAGCACCTCTGCCCTGGTGCAGGTTCAGTGGCACACACACTCTTTTCTGCAATTACTTTTAAATTTGAAAGTGTGTGGGGAGAGGGAAAGAACAGGTCCTAGGAGCTGGACTTGAGCCCAAGGTGCTCAGTTCTCTAACAAGGTGGGTTTTCCTCCTGTCACAAAGAGCTGAGGCTGAGAATGAGGCTGAATTTCCTTGGGCAAAAATACGGGGACATCATCCTTCAGTCTGTTCTACTGCAGTGTTTCCTTAATTCATTCTGCTGCTGTTGTTGTTTCAGATTCCAGCCAGGAATACACGGACTCCACTGGAATAGATTTACATGAATTTTTAGTAAATACACTGAAAAAAAACCCGCGGTAGGTCCCTCGTCAGTAAAACAACTTGATGGAGCGAAGGGGGGATGAGAGGTGACTACAGAAAGCACCTGGAAGCGTGTTTGACTTTTTGGGATTCAGAGAGCGTTACTGGAGCCGAGGCGGCATGGAAACAACAACTACAACTGTAATTTGAAATCCCGCAGTCAATCAAAACATGTAATTGTGTATTACGGAGAGAGAGAAAGATAGAAAGTCGTTTGTTTGAATGCAAGCAGGAAGGAATCTTGATTGCTTTAAAACCCTTGCTAGAAGTGATTGTCAAATACCAGCCTGTAAAGGAATCCCTCCCCTCCCCTCCCCTCCCCTCCCCTCCCCTCCCCTCCCCTCCCCTCCCCTCCCCTCCCCTCCCTTTCCTTCCCCTCCCCTCCCCTCCCCTCCCCTCCCCTCCCCATAACCAGGGTACATCCCATCAAGCCAGAAGTCTCTACCAGTGGAGCTTCCAGCAGAGCGGAGGTCCAATATTACCAAATACTGTTAGCAAAACAACTTGAAACTGAAGATAATGGCAATTAATTTACTATAAATGAAAAAACATGGAGGGTTTTCCTTGGTCCATTCCTGATGTGTGAAGCCGGGTTAATAGTGTTGCTTGCTGCAGGTATTTGTGACTTTTCTATGTCGCAGGGAGGTGGGCACCAGGCATACAAAACTGCATTTCACTGTCTCTAAAGGCGGCTTTTTCATTTTTCTCTCTTGACAGGGATAGAATGATGCTACTAAAGCTAGAACAGGAGATTCTGGAGTTTATTAGTGATAACAAGTAAGTGATCATCATGAAAAAGAGGTTTGTAACTTACACTTTAGGAGCTTGGGCACCTCGGGGAGAAGGGAGTGGCTGATCTGGGGTCTGGCTGAGGCACATTGAGCCTCAATCTCTCTTTTGGTGTCAGGGCAGCTTTGGCTGTTTTAAGACCTTCTGATTTGTGAGGCTTTTCTCCTCTCTCCTCAGCAATCAGTTTAAGAAGTTCCCTCAGATGACCTCGTACCATAGGATGCTGCTGCACCGGGTGGCTGCCTACTTCGGCATGGACCATAACGTGGACCAAACTGGGAAGGCGGTTATTATCAACAAGACCAGTAACACACGAATGTAAGAACAACTGGGCTGGCATCTCCTTCCCCTCCCCTCCCCTCCCCTCCCCTCCCCTCCCCTCCCCTCCCCTTCCCTTCCCTTCCCTTCCCGCATATCAGAAGAGCCAAAAACAGAAGGTCCCAACTCTCCTTAAATAATGAGTGTGACACTAATGGGCTGGAACAGTGTGATTGCTCCGTGTGGGTGCCAGTCCAGCTCTGTCCATCCATCCCCTTCCTCGCTGCCTCACCCCTGTGGGCAGAGCTCAGAGTGTCCTTGACTCTCAGAGCAGAGCGATTCAAAACATGAACCCTGTGCTGGGCTGGTATCTGCTTGTTCTCCAACTGAGTGCAAATCATGAGCGTGCTGGCTGGGAAAGAGAAAGGTTTGTAACTCCAGGATGTAAATTCACCCATTTTCAGTCCAACCAGCACACAAGCTGGTTCTCAGAGAAGGAGCAGAAGCTCTTGTTGCCATCAGACACAGGGTGATTCAACACAACAAGCACCTTTGCGTGCTGCCTCACTCCCTGCAGAGCGGTGGCTCTATGAGGACAGTTCTGTGCCCATTTTCACCCGTCTAACCAGGGCTGTTTCTTCCCACAGCCCTGAGCAGAGGTTCTCTGAGCACATCAAAGATGAGAAGAATGCAGAGTTCCCGCAGAGGTTTATCCTCAAACGAGATGATACCAGCATGGACAGAGACGATAATCAGGTAAGGGGTGGCGATGGGATATCTGCATACTGCATGAAAGTCAAACGCGACTTTCTCAGCTGAGAACAACTCTAAATTTCTCTCGGATTTCCTGTAATAACCTTATTTAATAGAAGCCTCCACCCCACCCAAGAAGCAGCTTCTAGATACATAATGAAGCCTTTACAAATTACTGTGGAAATGGATGAAGAGTTTGGGTGGGTTGTGGGAGTTTTCTGTACCTTTGAATGCTCCAAAGAGCGGCCTTTAGTTTTTTGGCCCCCGGGAACAACCTGTCTGATATTCCTGATCTGCCCTTTCCAAATCAGGCAGAGTTCAGTGGTTGCGCTTGAGCCAGGAGGTGGAGGGCACTAAGGTCTCCAGGATGTTAATCCCTAGACACAGGTGTCCAGAAGGTGGGCGTAGAGGCACAGGCTGTGTCATTGCGTCCAGGCGTCACACACACTCCGTAATCCACACCCTGCGTTAAAATACCAGCAGCTGACTGTGCCCCCTGCTCCCGTTGGCAACCGCTGACCCGCTGAGATGTGTTTGTCCCTTCAGATCAGGCTCCCCTTGCAGGATGGGAGAAGGAGCAAATCTATAGAAGAGCGAGAGGAAGAGTATCAGCGGGTCAGGGAGCGGATATTTGCACGAGAGGTAAGCTTGGATGGCTCGCTTGCCAGGTACCATCCTGGAACTTTGTGGTACACAGTGACCTTTAGTATACAGAGAGGTCAGATCTCACCATTGCCTTTTCAACAAATGTCCCAGCGTTCTTGGTATTCACCATTGAATTCCAGCTCCTAACAAAGATGTCTAAGACACCAAGATAGAGGAGCCGCACCTCCCCAGTCTGCTCATCCCCAAACTCTCTGTTTTGGGGGCAATGGATGCGTGGGAACTGACAGGAGGCAGTTTTTCTCCTTGCTGCCCATCAGGATTATAAGCTCCACCAGCTTCTCTCCAGCGCAGCTTTGAGCTCCTGCCCGAGCTGCGCTGGCCTTGGAGCATCAGGCGAAGCTTTGTGGCTGTACAGGCTGGAGCTGAGCAGCATGTTTATTGTCTTCCTCACCAAGTGTCTGGCTGGGTTGTGGCTTCCTTGAGATCTCAAAGTGGGAGCAGCGTTCCTGGCCCACGTCTGGCTCAGGCTGCTGCGCTGAGCGCCGTCCTGTGCCAAACGCTGCAGTCGGGGGCGATTCCAAGTGCCCATCTGTCGTGGATTATGTTCAGAGTCCAGCTCCTTTCCCTGCTGCTTTTGAGAGTCTTGGGGACGATGCCTTTCATTTGTCCTAGTGGGAAGTGCCGTGTGCCCGAGGAGGATGTTGTATGTCTGGCCTTAATTGTTCCATTGACAAAGGTGCCGTCAAAGCTGCTGCTGTGGTTTCACCGGAGCTGGCAATACAACCACACAGCCACTCACTCACCCCCCACAACAGGGGAGAGAATCAGAAGGGAGAAACTTGGTTTGAGATAAACGCAGTTTAATAAAATAGCAAAATACTAATTCGCTACTAGTAAATGTATATAAAATAGAAATAAAAGATAGTCAAGGCAATTCCTCATGAACACGCTGAGCAGCCAGTGCCAGGAAACGGCACCTGGTCCCAAAGCCGATCCCAGAGAGAGAAAAGAGGAGAAAGGCAGAAAGGCTCAGAGGCCTCTGCAAAATGGTAAAAGCCGAACTAAACGTCCCACACCAAAAACTCCCGGGGCTGCGCCCCATAGAGAGAGCGGAACAGACAACCAGAAGATCCCAGCTCTCCTTAAATAATGAGCAGGATGCTAATGGGCTGGAACAGTGTGATTGCTCCGTGTGGGTGCCAGTCCAGCTCTGTCCATCCATCCCCTTCCTCGCTGCCTCACCCCTGTGGGCAGAGCTCAGAGTGTCCTTGGCTCTCAGAGCAGAGCGATTCAAAACATGAACCCTGTGCTGGGCTGGTATCTGCTTGTTCTCCAACTGAGTGCAAATCATGAGCGTGCTGGCTGGGAAAGAGAAAGGTTTGTAATGCAGGAAGGAAATCAACCCGTTTTCAGTCCAACCAGTGCAGCTGCCTTAGAGCAAATAATTAAGGAGTTGAGAACTGAGATTTTTAAACTCTTGAGAGATCCCGGGGTCGCAGGTATCACGAAAGGCTCCTGATGGGCCTGGGTGGAGAGTCCAATGGGACTGGGGTGCGGAGGGCTCAGCAAGACTCCGGAGTGACCACATAACCGGTGCATAACATCAACTGTGTCCAAACCCCGTGCTGTCAGTCGTGCTCCTTTTTGCTTTGAAATCACCTGGGTTTGCCGCTTTCAAAGTTTCTAAGTCTCCTTTTCTTTCCTTCCCATCTCCGTGTCTCTTCCGCGCTCCCAGACTGGCCAGAACGGATATCTCACCGACAGCAGGTTAGTACTGTTTCGCAGACGCTGTTTGTACCTCTGCGAGGCCTGCGTGGCTCTGTAACAATTATTCTTTCTGATGTTAACCGACAGAATCTCCAAAGAAGGCTTTTCTTCTAGTTCTCACAAACGAAGGCAGATTTTTAGGTATCTCTGTGTGACTTCTTTTGTATATTGTCCTGCTGAGTGAGTTTGCCCCATGCATGGCTGCTTGTGGAGTTAGTGAAGTTGTATTCTCTGCAACATCAACTCCGGAGTCCTTTCTTTGCTGATTCATCAGTTATAAAACGGAGGGGTGGGAGGTGAATGGCAGGGAGGAATGGGGAACCCAAAGATTCCCAAAAGGACAGAGAAGCCCCCACAGTGGCAGAATCAGCACCCAGACAAGGTGGGGTTGTCCCTAATCGCCGATTATAAACGCCACACTCCTTAATGGTGGCAACGAGGTGTCTCAGGCTCTTATTTCTGCAGAGGGCACTGGGAGCATGTTTGAGCAGCGTGTTCGTGTGAACCCTGCTGGCCTCACGTTTAATAGCCGGAGCTCTAGAGATGAAGCGTCTCTGTGCAGGAACAGGCCAGAAGGATCCAAGGAGGTGCAGGAACAGCTTTGGCTGTGTCCTCAGTCCCTCGCATGGCTCGGGCTGTCCTTAGAGAGACATCTCCATGGAAAACACGGTGTCCTCAGCACAGTTACATGGACTTTAGGAGCTGAGCTGCAGCCAGGAGCTTTTCTACCTGTTGTGCACAGTCCCTAAAGGGCTTGGCTAACGTGCTCTCCTTGTTTTGTGCTTTCCATAGTGGGGAGAGACTTCAGAGTTCAGGCTGGAGAGCCTGAGCTTGACAGCGATGCTTGTTAGGTCAGCTGTACTTTGGGGTTCGAGGCTGCGTAGTCCCAATTCCTTCACTCCTTTAGGGGTATAACCCTTGTACTGGTTTGCCAATAGATGTGTTTAGTCTCTCACGTGCTCCCAGCAGCCCAGGACATCACCTCAGAAGTTCCTTCCAATCTTTTCCCCTCCACAACTGCAGCGTTACATGAGCACCTCTCCCAGCGTTGCCTTCACCGTTCCTCCCCAGCGAAGGCCCGGGAGCCCATTCCTCTGCTTATGATCCTTCGCTGGGCTGATGAACCAAGTTTACTGCTTGGAATGTTCTGCTGATGCTCCACCAAGTCCTGCTATGGCCAGACCTGCTGTGGGGCTGAGGAAGGGTGATCAGTGGGAGCACAGCTCTGAGCATAGCGATATCCCAGCCTGTGGGCAGAAAGCTGTAGCAGGACCGGTGTGGAAAGTGGTCTCACAAGATCTCGAGGCCTCTGTTAAAAGCTCCCTGTTGTGAGACAAGGCTTTAGTGAGGGATCGTGCTCTGAGCGGCCTGGCTTCCCTTCCAGGCTGCGCTCTGGCTGGGGACAAGGGCTCTAAACACCCACCAAGGAGATGAGCAGTGGTTGGGTGTTCACAGTGCATGCCCAAGAACGCTGTGACCTGGGTTGGTTGTTTGCTGTCAAATCCATACGTGAAGCGCTGTGTGGCAGGACCGGCTGCCGCGGCGTTGCCCGCAGGTCCTGCTGCTGCCCCTCTGCGCCGCAGCCACCATCTGACTCCTCTGGTCTCCCCAGGAGCAACCGGGACGGTTTGAACCGCGCCTCGGGCAGCCGCCAGAGCAGCACGGAGAGCGAGATCAAGTCGCTGGAGCCTCGGCCGTGGAGCAGCACAGACTCAGACGGCTCCATCCGCAGCCTGCGACCGCCTGTTACCAAAGCCAGCAGCTTCAGCGGCATCTCCATCCTGACGCGGGGGGACAGCATCGGGAGTAGCAAAGGCAGCGCTACCAGCAGAACGTCACGGGCAGGTACTGAACTGTTTCCCCGCACACCTCCTGTCAAAGGGCACCTAGAAGACATGGACTTGGGGCTGGAGGATGAGCTCATGACACTCTGGTCAGTGACAGGTTGTTGTGGTTGAACCTGAGTTGGCAATACAACCACACAGCCGCTCACTCACTCCCTCCCACACCCCCCGAGTCGGGGAGAGAATCAAAAGGGAAGGGAGAAACTTGGATTGAGATCAACACAGTTTAATTAAATAGCAAAATACTAATACACTACTAGTAAATATAGATAGAAATAAAAGATAGTCAAGGCAATTCCTCACAAACACGCTGAGCAGGCAGTGCCAGGAAATGGCACCTGGTCCCAAAGCCAATCCTAGAGAGAGAAAAGAGGGGAAAAAGGCAGAAAGGCTCAGAGGCCTCTGCAAAATGGTAAAAGCTGAACTAAACGTCCCAACTAAACCCCCACATCTGCACCCCGGAGAGAGAGCGGAAGGGACAACCAGAAGATCCCAACTCCCAACTCTCCTTAAATAATGAGCAGGATGCTAATGGGCTGGGACACTGTGATTGCTCCGTGTGGGTGCCAGTCCAGCTCTGTCCATCCATCCCCTTCCTCGCTGCCTCACCCCTGTGGGCAGAGCTCAGAGTGTCCTTGGCTCTCAGAGCAGAGCGATTCAAAACATGAACCCTGTGCTGGGCTGGTATCTGCTTGTTCTCCAACTGAGTGCAAATCATGAGCGTGCTGGCTGGGAAAGAGAAAGGTTTGTAATGCAGGAAGAAAATTGACCCGTTTTGGGTCCAACCAGCACACTGGTTGAAATGGAACACAGTTGGCATCATCTGAATGAGCAGGGGTGTGCCAGACACAGTGGCAGGATCCGACCCCCATCCTCCCCATGAAAAGACCAATGTTTTTCCCTCGCAGGTGCCAACCCTGCCATGCCTTTCTCTGTTCAAGGTTTGGTACTCGGTGCCCCTGAAGCATGCAGCCAATCCCCTTCTTCACAGCCCAGCCGCGGCCTCCTGCCCTGCACAGCCCCGCAGCCGCAGCCCCAGGGCCTGGCGCCCGCAGCCCAGCAGCCGCCAGCCATGAGTAACCACATGCTGTCCCAGGTGAGTCGCTGCGCCGTGTCCAGGGCTCCGGAAGCTCCTCGGGCTCGTGGGTGGGAGGTAGAAGCAGAGAGAGGGGCCCATGGGGAAGAGAAGAGTGGAGGAAAGACCTGGCGGTCAGTGCCGCACGCAACAGAGTGGGGTCAATACAGAGGTTGCGCTCTCCCGCCGCTGTTGGCCATCGCTGGCCTTTGGGGCCTTGTGTTCATGCCAGGCGAGAGCTGCTTTGTGGACATGCTCAGCCTTCCACAAAGCAACTGGCTGGGCTGTGTGTCTTCACAGAAAGACGAATGCCCCCCCCTGTTCTGGTCTCTGTGCTTTCCACCCCTCTGCAGTGCCCCCTCTGTGTGTTTGCAGTTGGCTCACTTGACTAACCTGGTTGTTCCTTCTTTCTCTCCTTCCTCCTCTCTTTCCTTCCTCATCCTCCTGCCCTTTTCCCACCTGAATCTCTCCTCCACTCCCTTCTCTGCTGGTCTCAGCCGGTCCCAGCGCTGCAGCCCGTTCAGTATTCTCCAAGCTCCTGCCCCCAAGTCCTCTTGCCAGTCTCTCCACCCCAGCAGTACAACCTGGTATAAACCCCATTTCCTCTTCTGCACTATCTCTGTTGTACTCACGTGCTGTGTTTGTGTTGTATGAGCTTTTGTTAATCAGGTATGTCGCAGACAAACCCAGCGGGTTCGGGGTTCATGGAGGCTTTGGGGTCAAGGCAGTGGGATATCCGAGGCTGTGGGACACATAGGGGCAGGGCACTAATGTTGGAAGGAGTCTGGGGAAGGGCAAGCGCTGAGCCCGGAGCTCCGCTGGGAAGCGACGCTCATGCCCAGGGGCTGTGGATGCCCCGTGCTCCCAGTCGGCCGCTGTGTTGTCTCCACCACGAAGGGTGCGCCCCATGGGACGTGGCCTCTGTGCTTGGGGCCACCCCTGTCCCTGTGAGGCCCTGCATGTCACCAGTGTCCGCTGAGTGCTTGGGCCCCTCCAGCAGCTCGCGTGCTCCTCCCCCCTGTCCTGCAGGGTGCTCTCGGTCTGTAGCTCATTTCTGGGGACTTTTGCTGGGCGAGCTCCTCCACACAGATTAGGGAGAAGGCGTCTGGAATGTACTCAGCAGAGTGATGTCCTACATGTTGTTGTCCTCCACGCTGTCCTCCTCCATCCTTCCCGCTTACCCCAATGCAGGCTGATGAACTCAGCAACCCCTTTGGGCAGATCAGCCTCAGCCGGCAGGGCTCCACGGAAGCACCGGATCCTTCCTCGGCCATGTTCCAGTCATCCCTCATCTCCCAGCATCCTCAGCAGACAGGATTCATCATGGCAACCCCTGGGCAGCCCATTCCCACCTCCAACTACTCTGCCTCAGGGCACACAGCCCCCACACAGCAGGTGCTGCAGCCCCAGGGCTACATTCAGCCTCCCCAGCAAGTAAGAACACGCGCGAGCCCAAAGGGGACATTCATTTTGGCCCAGAGCTGTTGGGAAAGGGGCTACCAGAGAGCAGCCCAGAGAACCAACCGTTCCTTGAGAGCGAGTACCTTCCTTTTCGTGATGGATGGACACACAGGGGTCCAAGCTCCAGGTTGGCATGTGCCCCTGCTCCACCCCCTTGTCCCTCTGAGCTTCTTTGGAGGCCCCCCTGGCCATTCCTGGCTTGTAGTTCTGGGGAGGGACAGTGACGAGACTCAGGACTGACACCTCTAAGATCCCCTTGGGGTCCTGTAGGGCATTATGAGCTCTGGGTTTGTTCCCCTGAGCTGTGATGAGGATTGTTCCTCCTGTGCTCTTGCACTGCTGTGCTGGGAAAGGCTTGGCTGTGGA
Source organism: Nesoenas mayeri (assembly GCF_963082525.1). NCBI lineage: Eukaryota > Metazoa > Chordata > Aves > Columbiformes > Columbidae > Nesoenas > Nesoenas mayeri. The sequence continues at coordinate 1,753,563 of NC_137558.1, read as the reverse complement.
GGCTGGGAGGAGCAGGAAGGGGCCACGGTTCCCCGAGGAGCTTCCATCTGGCCAGAGCCAAAGCCCTGGGTGGTTTCCTTCAGCAGAAGCCAGGCCAGATGAGAGAGGAAACTGCTCTTAGAGGACCAGCTTTCTTGGTCCTGCTCCTTCTTGTGTTCTCATCGCTGTGTTTTCTTCATTGTGATAGATTCAGGTTTCTTACTACCCTCCTGGGCAGTACCAGAACTCCAGCCAGCAATACCGATCTCTCAGTCACCCAGTGGCCTACAGCTCCCAGCGCACTCAGCAGCTCCCCCAGCAGTCCCAGCAGCCTGGTAAGGGGGTGCAAAGTGGGGAGGTGGGGCATGTTTCCCTTCCCCACTGCTCATGTTGGCTCTTGGGGATCTCCCATGCGCTGTCTGGGGCTGGGATGCTCTTCCCTGTCTCCTCCTTGCTGGATTTGCTGCCTATAGAGTGTCCCTTGCCGGTGCAAGCACAAGTTGAAATTGGCTTGGCTGCAAAGGCTGGTTTAGTCTTTTCCCACCCTCTCAGCGTGTATCATGCACCGCGGTGCTGCGCGGTGGATTTAAAGCCAGGAGCTTCTTTCAGGTGTTTTACATTTGCCATAAGAGAAGCCCTTTTCCCATTCTCCAGCAAGAGGTGGGGCAAAGCAGCATCTGAGCCCTCACATGCCAAGCCTCAGGCTGTCTCTTTTGAGAAACCTGTGCCATTTAAACCTCGTTCCGACAGGTTTACAACCAGTGATGTCCAACCAGCAGCAAACGTACCAAGGTGTGATGGGAGTGCAGCAGGCGCAGCCTCCGGGGCTCCTCAACAGCCAGAGGAACAGCATGGGGGGCCAGATGCAGAGTATGATGGGGGTGCAGCAGGCACAGCCCCCCGGCCTTCTCAGCAGCCAGAGGAGCGGGATGGGGAGCCAGATGCAAGGCCTGATGGTGCAGTACACTCCGCTTCCTTCGTACCAGGTAGGCAGCGGTTGCTGTTTGACGAGGGGCTGCTGGGGACGGACCCTCAGCTGTGCAGGCCCTGTGGGACGTGCCCTGTTCTGAGCATGAGCGACAGAGATTTATTCACCTGGAGAATACAGTGCATGCTCGCCAGCTTGGGAAAGGCACGTCCACGTTTGAATTTGCGTGGGACAAGTCTGAGTGCAGCTGGTCCCTTCGCTATTGTGTTTGCAGAAAAGCTGGAGGGGCCACCCTTGCCTGGGCAAGATAGCTCTGGGATGCAGTAGACAACCGTCTGGCATCTCATCTACCTTGTATAGACCTCCCTGGTGTCTTTAGGGCCAGTTCTTCCTGCTCTGTTACCTGTTGTTCCATGGGGCTGCTTCTTTCCTCCCTGCACAGGTTCCTGTGGCCAATGAGTCCCAGAGTGTGGTCCAGCAGCCCTTCCAGCAGCCAGTGCTTGTACCAGCCAGCCAGTCTGTTCAGGGGGGGCTCCAGGCTGGAGGGGTACCCATCTACTACAGCGTCATCCCAACTGCCCAGCAGAACGGCACCAGGTAAAGCTGCTGTATCTGTGGCCTGCCCAGGGTGGGAAAAGGATCCGGCTGAAAGGGCACAGCATCCCCCTCCTGCAGCCGGGCACCAGAGGTGCTGGCCAGCTCCTGAGTTTCATAGAATCATTTTGGTTGGAAGAGACCCTCAGTATTGAGTCCAAACACAACCTCACCCAACCCCAGCACTAAACCATGTCCCTAAGAACCTCGTCTAACCGCCTTTTAAACCCCTCCAGGGATGGTGACTCCAGCACTGCCCTGGGCAGCCTGTTCAATGCCCCACAGCCCTTTCCAGGAAGAATTTCTTCCTAATATCCAACCTCAACCTCCCCTGGTGCAACCTGAGGCTGTTTCCTCTTGTTTTATCACTTGGGAGCACAGACGAACCCCCTCCATGCTCCAAGCTCCTTTCAGGCAGTTCAGAGATCAGAAGGTCTCCCCTCAGCTCCTGTTCTCCAGCTGAACCCCCCAGGTCCCTCAGCCGCTCCATCACACTTGTGCTCCAGCCCCTCACCAGCTCCATCACCTCCTCTGCACTCTCTCCAGTATTTCAATGTCCTTCTGATGATGAGGGGCCCAAAACTGAGCACAGGATTCAAGGTTTGGTCTCCCCAGTGCCCAGAACAGCAGCACAATCACTCCTCTAGTCTTGCTGGCCACACTATTCCTCATACAAGCCAGGATGCTGGTGGCCTTTTAGGCCACCTGGGCGCACTGCTGGGTATCAAGTTTGCCCAGTCCTGTCGCCCAGAGTCAGCACATCTGGCCACAGCTGTCCCGCACCGTGTTCCTCCGCAGCCAGCTGTGTTTCCAACCAACTCACGTACTGAGGAGCTGGTCGGGCTGTTTCTCCTCATCCCCAGCACCTCACCAGAGCTCCCTCTGCTCCACAGCCCTTCGGTGGGGTTCCTTCAGCCACCCGGCTCTGACCAGTACCAGATGCCGCAGTCCCCGTCACCCTGCAGCCCGCCACAGATGCAGCAGCAGTATTCAGGTAAGAGCGGCCACCGCTCAGCGCTGGCACTGATTCTGCACATCAGGTTTTGTAAGGGCTGCGGAGTGAACAGAGCTGCCGCTTCACAGCCAGTCCGGCAGCTTCTGCGCAACGGGCTTTTCCTCATTCTCACCCATCCCACAAGCCGCTGGGCGTTATCAGAACGTGGCACAGCGACTTTGGCCTGTGCCCGGTGTCTCTTTGCCGTGGTGGGTGGGAGCGGGTAGAGGGAGCTGCTGTGGGAGATGCTGAGACTCCATCTGCTGGCAACGCGGCTCAGTGTCAGCAGGATAGTTCATGGAAGCAGCGTGGATGGCGGAGCATCAGGATTCCTGCATCCTGCTCCATCTGCTGGGGCTGGTGAATTGGGGACAGAGCTGGAACCAGGATCCTCGAGCTCCATGCGCAGCTCTGGCGTTAGATCTTCTGCCTAAAGTTTTGCTGTGATGCTCAGAGAGGTCACCCGAGTTCCCTTCAGCTTGGCCCCTCTGCTCACGTTTCTTCTGGGTTAAAAGTCATCACTCTCTGATGTAAACTGTGATAACAGAGAGAGATTCTGGCCAGGTCTTGGTGGGGGGGTTTTCAGCAGAAGAAAGAGCACAAAGGGGGTGTTGTAGGGAAGAGTGCGAAGTTGCAGAGCAGCAGCATCCCTGCGCAGAGCCCGGCCAATACTGCTGCTGTCGTTTCTCCCCAGGGGTGACTCCTTCAGGCCCTGGTGTGGTTGTGATGCAGCTGAATGTACCCAACGGCCCCCAGCCCCCCCAGAACCCTCCCGTGGTGCAGTGGAGCCACTGTAAGTACTACAGCCTGGACCAGCGGGGGCAGAAGCCAGGAGACATGTACAACCCAGACGCCAGCGCCCAGGTATTGAGAGGACTGGGAAGAAAGCAGCTCGTCTTTGGGGGAGGGAGAGGACCCCAGTGTCCGTGCTGGGGTCACCCCATGGTGGTCACGAGCACCGGGGCTGTCTAACGCTTTTCCCCCCCCAGGCCAGCACCCAGCTGAGCAGCCCCATCACGTCCCCCACCCAGTCCCCAACGCCGTCTCCTGTCACCAACCTCAACAGCGTCTGCACGGGGCTGAGCCCCCTCCCCGTCCTCACACAGTTCCCCCGGCCCATGGGCCCAGCACAAGGTAAGGGAAGGGACAGAGACAGCACAGGGCTGGGTCTATCCTATGATTTCTTCAGCCCCCTACAACTATTTGCTTCTTTTTTGCAGGTGACGGGCGCTACTCATTGCTGGGCCAGCCCCTGCAGTATAACCTGTCCATCTGCCCCCCGCCGCTGCTCCACAACCAGCCCAACTACAATGCACACCAGGTAAACCCCCCCACCACCCTTTCACCATCCTGGGTGACAGGGGGTGCAAGGTTCATTGAGGTTCTTTCCTGCACCTTCACATCCGTGGCCTGGTCAAGTTGGGTCTCGCCCCCAGCTCCCGGGGTGCTCCGTGGGCATCGCGAGCCCACGGTGTCTCTCAGGTGACACGCTGCCCTTTTTATTCTTTAAAGGGGCAGACTGGAATGAAACATGGAAACCGGAGCAAGAGACAGGCCCTCAAGTCTGCGTCTACTGACCTTGGGACCAGCGATGTAGGCAAGTGACCCTCCCCAAGCGGTTCCCCCTTTGACTGGTCCCCGGTGCACGTGTGTAGTTGGCATTGGCAGAGACTCCAGATGCCGTGTCTGCCCACACCGGCGTCCCACAGAACCTGTGGCCACATGGGCCCTGTTCCTGCTTCTATGGGGGTTGGATTGATGGAGCTGGCAGAACTCCTGGGATTTTATTCCTCTTTGGCAGCAGAAAGTGAGTGTCCAGAGCCCAGAGCCATCTTGTCCCCATCATTGCCTTCCCAGTTGGTTTGTTCATCCGTTTCCCAGTGGGAGCAGGAGCTGCAGAGCTCTTGTCTTTGTAAAGGGCTTTGGGATCCTCCAGGTGTGGCTGAAATCCCCAGTGGATCGTTTCTCCCCAGAGGGGAAGGGGCTCCCTCACTTGGGGGTCTCCGCTCGCTCATCGCGGGGGTGAAGAAGAGGGACGTGTCTGTCCTCTCCCTGCAGCAACACAACACTTGCTAGCTGGGCACGAGCCAGCCAGCCTGGAAGGGTGACAGCCTTCACCAGAGGCTTCAGGCTTGTCCCCTGTGTCACCTCCATGTCACCAGCAGCAACAGCAGCTGGCTGCGGGGGGCCCTTTAAGAGCTGCTTGCCAGAGAGCTGTCCCCCTCCCCGCGCCTGGCGTGTTCATTACATGCCACGTTAATATTAGCAAAGAATCCATTCAGCCAGCCCTCTGCTAAGCCCGAAAGCCGGGGCTGGAGCCAGGAGGCAGCAGGAGTGTTTGGGTACCACAGCGCAGAGGCAAAGAGGTTGGTGTGACACTGGCGAAGCGCGGGCAGGATCTGCACATGTTGACGTCCTCCGTGGCGCTGCCTTGTCCTTCTCCCTCCCAGGACAGAGGGCAGAGAGCTGCGCTACCTCCCCGTCCCGGTACCCAAAGATCAGGGTGGGAACACCTGGGAAAGCCCCCAGCCAAGCGTTGTGAATGTGGGGGTGTTGTGGTTGAACCCCAGCTGGCAATACAACCACACAGCCGCTCACTCACCCCCCAACAGGGGAGAGAATCAGAAGGGAGAAACTTGGATTGAGATCAACACAGTTTAATAAAATAACACAATACTAATTCGCTACTAGTAAATATAGATAGAAAATAGAAATAAAAGATAGTCAAGGCAATTCCTCATGAACACACTGAGCAGCCAGTGCCAGGAAACGGCACCTGGTCCCAAAGCCGATCCCAGAGAGAGAAAAGAGGAGAAAGGCAGAAAGGCTCAGAGGCCTCTGCAAAATGGTAAAAGCCGAACTAAACGTCCCACACCAAAAACTCCCGGGGCTGCACCCCAGAGAGAGAGCGGAACAGACAACCAGAAGATCCCAGCTCTCCTTAAATAATGAGCAGGATGCTAATGGGCTGGAACAGTGTGATTGCTCCGTGTGGGTGCCAGTCCAGCTCTGTCCATCCATCCCCTTCCTCGCTGCCTCACCCCTGTGGGCAGAGCTCAGAGTGTCCTTGGCTCTCAGAGCAGAGCAATTCAAAACATGAACCCTGTGCTGGGCTGGTATCTGCTTGTTCTCCAACTGAGTGCAAATCCTGAGCGTGCTGGCTGGGAAAGAGAAAGGTTTGTAACGCAGGAAGGAAATCAACCCGTTTTGGGTCAAAGCAGCATGGGGACAGCTTAGCACCGCGCTGCTTTCCTGGGTGTCAGCTCCCGCTGTGCCGCTGGCACCTCTGACACTGTTTCTCCCCGCAGTGCTGGGCCGAGTGCTGGAGGTGACAGACCTGCCCGAGGGCATCACGCGGACAGAGGCCGACAAGCTCTTCACCCAGCTCGCCATGGCCGGTGCCAAAATCCAGTGGCTCAAAGAGACTCAGGGGCGGCGCGGAGACAGCGGCGGCGGCGGCGACAACGCCGGGACTCCGGAGAACGGCAGGCACAGTGACCTCGCTGCCTTATACACCATCGTGGCCGTGTTCCCCAGCCCGCTGGCTGCCCAGAACGCCTCCCTCCGCCTCAACAACTCCCTCAGCCGCTTCAAGCTGCGCGTGGCCAAAAAGAACTACGACCTGCGGGTACTGGAGCGGGCCAGCTCGCAGTAGGGCGCGCGGGCACACGACACACTGGACCGTGGGCACTTCCCTCTGCCTCCTCCTTTCTGCCCTCCCGCCCTCTCGCCCTCCTTCCTGGATATATTTATATGGACATAATTAAGAGACAAGAAATTGATTTCTTTGGTTTTTTTTTTAATTATTATTTTTGGAGTGATGCCCGTGCCCGCCCACCTTCCCCTGTGTATATTGTTTTGTTAAGCACTGTGTTGAACCGCACATACAGGTGTTGATTGGTATGTTCACTGCACATTTTATTTAATCTGATTATTATTTGGGGGGAGGGATGGGGAGGGTTATTTTTGGTTTTATTTTATTTTGGGGGGGTGGGGGGGGCGTTTTTAAATATAAAAGGAAAACTTGTCCATCACCTTCCTGCTGCTTTGCTGTTCTGTACCAGTGCTGGAGCTCCCTGTGCTGCCTCCATGGGGTGAGACGACAACGGGGGAGCAGGAGGGTCGGTCCCCCCTATCTGGTGTTTGCAGCCTCGCTGTGCAATGGCAAGAATGGGGGTGCAGGGTGGTCCCACTGTACCCCCAGCCAGGAAGCAACATATTCCCCCCGATGACAGGAGTAGGTGCAGGTGTTGCCATGTAACTGGTAGTTACACATGAAAATACACTATAAAACTTCAGTTGTGTAGCTGGGACTATTCCCAAACTGTACAATGGGAAAAATACCTGGAAAAAGGAAAAACATGTGAAATGTATCACACCTTTATTATCTTATGAAATTAGCAGGACTACACATTTCCATTAAGACATAAAGCCCAGGTTTATCCTTTCTAGTTAAAGATATCTATTGAAGGTACTGAGACACAATGAGGATGTTGTTACACCCAGGGTGTCCATAGAGTTAAAACCGAGTAGCAGGTATGAACAGGAAGCCAACCAATGATCTAAATCGCTTGGTGGAAACACAGGAAAACCAGTTTATATTGAAAAAGAGATCTCATTGGGAAAATTCTCATTTGACTCGGTGTTTCGTGAGTGCCAAGATAACTTTGGTTACACTTTTAAGGGCTGGTGGCGTTCGCACGCAGCACCTGGAGCATCTCGCAGCAGCTGGATGGGACCCTTGAGAGCAGGTGGGAACGGAGAGGTAAGAGCTGCCTGGAAGGGTTGGGCTGCAACCCCAACCTCGCTGCAAACTGGTGTCCCACAGCCTGGCAGGGACACAGGACCAGGGACCTGCCACCCGCTGCAGGGCAGAATGGGAGAGAGCAGAGGAGACGGTGAGGGGCTGGAGCACCAGTGTGATGGAGCGGCTGAGGGACCTGGGGGGTTCAGCGGGAGAACAGGAGCTGAGGGGAGACCTTCTGATCTCTGAACTGGAGCTTGGAGCATGGAGGGGGTTGATCTGTGCTCCCAAGTGATAAAACAAGAGGAAACGGCCTCAAGTTGCGCCAGGGGAGGTTGAGGTTGGATCTGGGGAACAATTTCTGACCCAAAGGGCTGTTGGGCATTGAACAGGCTGCCCAGGACAGTGCTGGAGTCACCATCCCTGGAGGGGTCTAAAAGGCGTTTAAATGAGGTTCTTAGGGACGTGGTTTAGTGCTGGAGTTGGGTGAGGTTATGATTGAGCTCGATGATCCTGAGGGTCTCTCCCAACCGAAATCATTCTATGATGGCAGCGGGGTCCCAGAGCAGAGCAGAGAAGAGCAGCAGGATTTGCTGCCAGGAGCATTGGGACAGTGGCGAGAGCCGCCCCATCGCAGCCCCGCTGCCGCCGCTCTGCCCTTCTCCCCTCCCGGCTGCAGGAGCCTCGGGTGCGAGAGCAAAGGAGCCGTGGAGGCCGGACCGCTCGGTATGCCCCGTGCCAGGGGGTGGGTGGGCCCCTGTGACGCCCAGCAACCCACTAACGCAAATAGCCAGTGGCTCCTCTCCACCCCACTCCCCTCCTGGCTCATGCGCTGGCTCCAATTTCTCGGCGTCAGCCTCCGCCAGCGCTCAGCTGTTGGTTCCCCTCGCCCTGTCACTCCCGCTCTCCACGGGACCGGGGCAGCTGCCCCCTCCCTGCTCACCCAGCACAGGGGGCTCTGCAGCCAACGCGACCCCAACGCCACCACCGTTCGCGGCGTTTTCCATCGCGAGACGAGAGCTCCGAACGCAGCGTAAGTGCGTGTCCACGCGGTTCCCCCTCGTCGCGGCCACCGGCCCCCACGGGCCGCTGGTCCACCCGTGTTCCTGCAAGACCTCGGGGTCCTTTGCTCCTGCAGCACCCCGGGATGCCCCAGCTCACGTCGCCGTTTCCCTGCTGGTCGTCCTGGTTGGTTTCTGTGGGGACATGGGGGGCCCTGTGTTAGGCATCACCAAAAATAGTGATGTCTGGGTAGAAGGGCTGTGGGGATGGTTGAGGGTCAATGGTGGAACGGGCATGTTTGGGGGGATGCAGGAGCAGCTCCTGCCCCCTTGGTAACATGGGGCTGCTACGGGGAGAAAAGCGGCTGTGCAGCGATGCCAAACAGTGGCGCAGGTGCTCGTGTCCCAGGGGGGTCGAGAGTGGCACCGTTTGTGATTAATCCGTGCGATGGAGATGTCTGGATGTGCGCAGGTAGCCCAGGGTCGGGCTGGCAACACTTGGCACCACCTGCACTGAGCATCAGCAGCGCTGGGCTGGGCCGGGAGCCCCGGGCCTTGGGCGGCACAGCTGGGGCAGGAGGAGCAGCTGGGGAGATGCTTCCCATCCAGCAATCCATGGCCGTTCCTACCCCAGCAGCCCCTCCACCATCGTGTCTCTTTTCCCCTCATAGCATGACAGAGAAGGAAGTGCCGGAGCCGGCGGCTTCACCTGCTCCAGGTGGGAAACCCAAGAGCCGGGTAAGTGGGTGCCCACAGGGGAGCTCGGGTGGGTGGGCGAGGGAACCACCTTTCCAGCGCTGTCTCTGCGGGGTTCAGGTGGGATCCTGCTCCAGCGGGGCCATTTCCCACCTTGGCTTCTCCCCAGGGTGCCCACACCGACGTGGTGCCGAGGAGTCACAGCCGCTAGTTTTGTGGGGACCTCACGGGGTCCCTGTGCTCGCAGCATTCCTGCCGTGGGATGCGCAGGGTGCCCACGTGGGGGTGAATGAGTCTCTAGGTCAGAGCAAGGGGGCCGGGAGCCAGGCAGCGGCTCCTGTGCTGCGCCCCACACACCGGCCATGTCGATGCCTCCTCTCCCGCCCCAGCAGCTACAGAAGCTGAAGCAACTTTTCCAGCGAAAACCCAAGGAAGAGACGGTGACGGAGCCGCAGCCCAACGGGGAGCTGGTCAGCCCCTCGGGCGGCCCCATCTACTACATCTATGAGGAGGAGGAAGAGGAAGAAGAGGAGGAAGAGCCTGAACCCCCACCCGAGCCCCAGAAACTTGTCAACGACAAACCCCACAAGTTCAAAGATCATTACTTCAAAAAGCCCAAATTCTGCGACGTTTGCGCCCGCATGATCGTCCGTGAGTGCCGAGGGTGCTGGGGCTGGGGGCCGCGGTCAGCGCGAGGGCTGGGGGCCAAGGCCACAGCTGCAGTGTCACATTGCCTCTCCTTTCCACCCCGCCACCGCCAGTCAACAACAAATTTGGCCTGAGGTGCAAGAACTGCAAAACCAACATCCACCACCACTGCCAGTCCTACGTGGAGATGCAGCGCTGCTTCGGCAAGATCGTGAGTGTCCCCGCCGCGCTGCGGGCAGCGAACGCCAAAGCGATCGGTCCCCTCCTCCTGGCAGGGGTCCCGGGTGTCGCTCCCCTTCTGCGCGCTCATGGGTCCCCAGCGCCCACCCGCTCCGCTCTCACGGGTCACCCACGGGTCTGGGTGGTGGGTGATGCTCTGTCCTCCTCTTTCCCGCAGCCCCCGGGGTTTCGGCGGGCGTACAGCTCACCCCTGTACAGCGACCAGCAATACGCCTGCGTCAAGGAGCTGCTGTGTAAGTACGGTCCCCGCAGCGGGGTGCCCCATCTCCTGGCGTCCTGGAGACGAACGCTTGTCCCCACCCCTGCGCCCCAGCAGCCAACAGGAGCGACCCCGTGTTCGAGACCCTGCGGACGGGCGTCATTATGGCCAACAAGGAGCGCAAGAAAGGGCAGGACGACAAGAAAAACGTGAGTGCGGGGTTGGCGCATGGCTCTGAGCGCCCGAGGGTCCTGGCACCGCGCTGCACCCCATCGCCACCCCCACCTCCCCGCGCTGCGCCCCCTGAACGCTCTCTGCATTGCAGCCCTTGGCTGCCATGATGGATGAGGAACCAGAAGCCACAAAGCCAGAAGAGGGCAAAGCCGAGGGCGGTGAGTGCGGCGACCATACATGGGGGCCGAGGAAGCCGAGAGTGGGGCAGGGAGGGAGCCCCATGGGGAGAATGGACTTTGCCCTGCGCAACGGGGTCCTCGGTTCAGGTCTCCACCCTGGGGCTCGTTCTGCTGGACACGGGAGGTCCGGGGGTAGGGGGCAACACCGAGAGCGACATAACCGCCCTCCTCCCACCTCCAGGCACCTCCGAAGGGGACAAGAAGGCTGAGAAGAGCCCAACAGATGACAAGGTAGCCGTTGTCCTCCCCTTCCACCCTGAAGACCTTGGAGCAGGGCAGGCAGAGGCTGCAGGGATCTCCCTGCTGGGCTCCCCGGGGCTGGTTTTGGTCCTCAAGCCCCTCGCTCCCCCTCCCCAGAACAAGAAGCCGCAGCCGGGGCTGCGCGGCGGCTTTCTGCAGTCTCACTATTTCGTGGCGCTTTATCGCTTCAAAGCCCTGGAGAAGGACGACCTGGATTTCCCGTAAGCTCTGGTCCACGGGGCGGGCGCAGGGGCCACGAGTGGAGGGTCCGAGGTGGGCAGTGGGGAGGGGGAGAAGCCTTCACCTCGACGATGAGGATCACAACCAAACGCAGGTGAACGAGGGCAGGAATTAGAGCCACGCTGGCGCGTGCACCCCCAAGCTCCCCAACACCCAGCCCTCCCTTCCCTTCGCAGGCCGGGGGAGAAGATCACAGTGGTCGATGACTCCAACGAGGAGTGGTGGCGGGTAAGGCTGATGTCCTGCAAGCACGGAGGGGAAGGACGCGCTGCTTAAAGCTGAGACCAGCGGCCGGCGCAAAGCGCGCCCTAAATCCCCACGAGCTGCGGGGTGTTTGTCATGGGGGACCTGGGGGCTGGACAGATCAGCTCCAACCCATGATGCTGACCGCATCATCAGAAGGACATTGAGGTGCTAGAGAGGGTGCAGAGGAGGTGATGGAGCTGGTGAGGGGCTGGAGCACAAGTGTGATGGAGCAGCTGAGGGACCTGGGGGTTCAGCTGGAGAACAGGAGCTGAGGGGAGACCTTCTGATCTCTGAACTGGAGCTTGGAGCATGGAGGGGGTTGGTCTGTGCTCCCAAGTGATAAAACAAGAGGAAACGGCCTCAAGTTGCGCAAAGAAAGGTTGAGATTGGATATTAGGAAGAAATTCTTCCTGGAAAGGGCTGTTGGGCATTGAACAGGCTGCCCAGGGCAGTGCTGGAGTCACCATCCCTGGAGGGGTTTAAAAGACGTCTAGACGAGGTTTAGGGACGTGGTTTAGTGCTGGAGTTGGGTTATGGTTGGATTGATGATCCTGAGGGTCCAACCGAAATGATCCTATGATTCTGTGACTTCTTCCAGGGGAAGATCGGTGAGAAAATCGGCTACTTCCCTCCCAACTTCATCATCCGGGTGCGGGCGGGCGAGCGGGTGCACAAGGTGACGCGTTCGTTTGTGGGCAACCGGGAGATCGGGCAGATCACGCTCAAGAAGGATCAGGTGAGACGGGACCGCGCGCTCACAGCCCACGGTCCTTCAGCCTCCCAGCACCTCTGCCCCAGCCCCCCCCAGCTCACAGGAGCCTCACCTGCCCACCCTCGCCTCCAGATCGTGGTGCAGAAGGGTGAGGAGGTGAATGGTTATGTCAAAGTCTACACCGGCCGCAAAGTCGGGCTCTTCCCCGTGGACTTCCTGCAGGAGATCTGAGCAGGGGCAGCATCCCAGGGCCCCCCAGCCGGGGGGCGGACGGACCCTGATGGGGATGGGGACAGGGACGGCAGGAACCCCTGTCCCTGATGCCTGCAGCAGCGGGGGCTCTGCTGGGGACCATCCCCACCAGGACAAGCGCAGGCCTGGGGTTTGGGAGGTGCCTCTCGCGCTGTTTCCCCCGGGGGGTTTGTAGCGCCTTAGCACGCTGGGTGCAAGGAGGGGGCACCCCCAGACTCGCTGGGGTGCCGGGTGCCTCGGGGCCGTCAGCGGGGCCGCTCCGGGCTGTGTAATCCTGTGTTGTGCCAATACACGTCTGCTACCCCATTCGGTGCTGGTCCTGGTTTGGAGTTGCTGGGGGGGTCACTATGGGGCTGGGAGGCTGCGTGTTGTAGGAAACAATCATCTTGCCAATAGAAAAAGCCCAGGTAGGATCTCTCAGCAAAGCAGATTTTAATAACGATTTTGCAAGATGGGGTGTTTTACCTAAAGGTCGGCATATAGAATAGCGCAAAAACCCCCACTTATATCCCCCAAATCCCAGCGCAAATTCCCTCCCCTGTTCCCCAGTGGTTGGTACTGCAGGGTTTACGGACCCCCCAGCCCTGCCTCAGTTTACCCATCTCATTCATCTAATTCTAACAATACCCTTCCCCTTATTGATCTATTTAAAATATGGATTCCTGGCTCTTTGGCCACCCGTCCTCCCAGATTAACTTGTAAATACAGGTATCAATTTGCACCCCGGGATTAGTTTGAAGAGATTTTGTTTTACATTAAGGATTCATAGTCTGATGTGTCTCGTTCCCCCCGACTGGGATCAGGCACCAGCTCCTCGGTTTTGTAAAAACACCATTAAACGTTCTTTACACACACACACGTGTGCAAGTACAACTGCGGCCCCCCCAGCGCAGCACCCGGGGGTCCCACAGCCACGGGGAGAAGGGGCAGGACCCCCCGGTTTCCAGGCCAGCCCCGCTCAGGACCGGGCGCTGGCGCGGGGCCCGGCAGAGCCCGAATAGGGTCCGCGGGTGACAGGTGACGGGACAGGACGAGTCCTTGGATCGCGGGGGGGGAGCGCGGCCGGGAACAGGTGCGGCGGCGGAGGCGGCTGCGCGGCCCGTGACGCCCCGGGACGTGACGCCGGCGGTAACCATGGCGACCGAGCGGAAGCGCGGGCGGTAACCACAGCGACGAGGGCAGGGACCGCGTGTCGCCCGTCGCCATGGCGACGGGAAACGGTGTCGGCCCGGGGGGGTCCGCGTGGTGAGAGCGGCGGCAGCGATGTCGCGATCGCAGAATCAATGTCAAGGGGTTGAAGGGACCTGGAAAGCTCATCCAGTGCCATCCCCCCATGGAGCAGGAACACCCAGATGAGGTTACACAGGAACCAGGCGGGTTGGAATGTCTGCAGAGAAGGAGACTCCACAACCCCCTGGGCAGCCTGGGCCAGGCTCTGCCACCCTCACCACCAACAAGTTTCTGCTCAGATTCAAGTGGAACCTCCTGTGTTCCAGTTTGCACCCATTGCCCCTTGTCCTGTCACTGGTTGTCACCAGCAGAGCCTGGCTCCATCCTCCTGACACTGCCCCTTTCCATATTGATTACTATTAATTAATCACCCCTCAATCTCACAGAATGTCAGGGGTTGGAAGGGACCTCAAAACATCATCCAGTCCAACCCTCTGTCACCCTCACCGGGAACAAGTTTCTGCTCAGATTTAAGTGGAACCTCCTGTGTTCCAGTTTGCACCCATTGCCTCTTGTCCTGTCACTGGTTGTCACCCAGAAGAGCCTGGCTCCATCCTCCTGACACTGCCCCTTTCCATCTTGATCCCCAGGAATGAGTCCCCCCTCAGTGTCCTCTTGTCCAGCTCCAGAGCCCCAGCTCCCTCAGCCTTTCCTCACACGGGAGATGCTCCACTCCCTCCAGCATCTTGGTGGCTGCGCTGGACTCTCTGCAGCAGTTCCCTGTCCTGCTGGAACTGAGGGGCCACAACCGGACACAACATTCCAGATCCCATGGGTTCCACGGGGCCGGGGCCGCCGGGCGGAGCCGCCTCTGGGTCGCGTCCCCGGCGCGGGCCGCGTGGGGGCGCTGCTGCCGCGCTGCGCGGAGGCGCCGTATGCAAATGTATGCAAATATATGCAAATGTATGTGAGCAACCGAGGCGCCCCCTGGCGGACGGCGCTTGTCCCTGTCCCGGGTGTCGCCCCCCCCGCCCCGTTTCCGGGGGTCGCCCCCTGTCCCTTCTCCACCACCCGGGGCGGCTGTTTGCTATGCGAGCCCCGTCCTTGTCCCCGCCGCCACAGCCATGAATATTCATAGTCAGACCCTCGCTGGCGAGCGGGGCCTGGGGGGGGGTTCAAGGGCAACGCAGCCCCCACCTTTACCCCCTCTTCCCAGTCCCAACACTGGGGGGTCCTCCCCCAGTGCCCAGCTGGCCGATGTGCAGCAGAAAACACCGGGGGTGGGGGCAATGCAGGGCTCACTCCCAGCCCTCCCTCCTGACAGCTTTTAAATGCTGAGCCATTACAATTTTCCAGCTCATTTGCAGCTCTTCATATGGTTAATTTTACTGGGACTGTCTATTTATTTATATGCAGAGCCCTGCGTGGGGCGGGGGGGGTGGAAGCTGATTTGCTGTGGCTGAGAAGTAGGTTGGGGAAGAGAGGAAACCACCCAGGGAAGCGGGGAGGGCTCCGTCTGAATTAACAGCTGAAGAGAACAACTTAATTAGAGTAATCAGGAAAATTGGGCAAAACCCCTTTCCTAAGACTTCTGTGCCCAAACCTGCCAGTGCTCGGGGGCTTCTGTGGTGGCTGCAAAGGACAGCGCGTGATTTGGGATGGGGAGGGAGCGCTGGGGCCCTCCCGAGCAGATGGCCTTCATTACATGCAGGATCTAATTGGACTGATCAGCAGTTAATAGGAAATTAAGAGGTGAATCTGTTCCCTCCCACCCAGCTCCAGCATGTGCCTCCCAGCTGCTTTTTGTAGCCTCCCAGTCCCCATTGTCCCCTCCATCCCCGGTGTCCCCTCTGCAGGTCCCTATGGGTGGCATCGCTTCCCTCCAGCGCATCACCCTGACCTGTGGAATGAGCTCAACAACCCGAGTTATAAAGCAGGTATGTTTATTGTGGTGCCAGGGTGCAAGGGGGTCGCTCCCAAAGCTCGCACACCCTTCTGCCCAAAGCTCGCTGGCTTATGCCCGTTCCTTCATGCATATTCAGACCATTTATTAGAATGGGCTGTAATATTACAATTGGATCCCCGAAATCATTGTAATATCCCCACCCCGTGTCGCACGTGTGTGCTGCCTCATGGTGGTTGTCTATTGGTGTCTTTGGGCTGAAGTCAGTAGTCTTCCTCTTGGCGAACTTCCACAAACCCTTGCTCTTTGGCCCAAAAACAGTTTGATGCTCCTCATCACGCTTTTTTCCTTCCTTTTCTTCATATGGGGATGTGGTTGACACTGGGGTGGGTGCTCTTTGAGTCCCTCTTTAAGCTCCTATTGCTGGTAGCTGAGCTGATCACATTGCAAACGTTCTTAACCACAATGGAGTCACATAACGCATCACTCTGCACAGTGAACTTCTACCAAACCGTCTATAAACCTGCACCACGCGTCTTGGTGTCACGGGCAAACGTGCTGAGGGTGCGCTCAGTGCTACCGTCTACGTCGCCAACGAGGGTGCTCAGCAGCACCAGTCCCAATACTGACACCTGAGGAACGCTGGAGTCACCGGTGTCACACAGCGAGTGAGACACAAGGGACAATGTTGTGGTTGAACCTGAGTTGGCAACATGACCACGCAGCCGCTCACTCATCCCCCGAATAGGGGAGAGGATCAAAAGGGAAGGGAGAAACTTGGATTGAGATCAACACAGTTTAATAGAATAACAAAATACTGATGCATTACTAGTCAATATAGATAGAAAATAGAAATAAAAGATAGTCAAGGCAATTCCTCATGAACACGCTGAGCAGCCAGTGCCAGGAAACGGCACCTGGTCCCAAAGCCGATCCCAGAGAGAGAAAAGAGGAGAAAGGCAGAAAGGCTCAGAGGCCTCTGCAAAATGGTAAAAGCCGAACTAAATGTCCCAACCAAAACTCCCCCATCTGCACCCCAGAGAGAGAGCGGAACAGACAACCAGAAGATCCCAACTCCCAACTCTCCTTAAATAATGAGTGTGGCACTAATGGGCTGGAACACTGTGATTGCTCCGTGTGGGTGCCAGTCCAGCTCTGTCCATCCATCCCCTTCCTCGCTGCCTCACCCCTGTGGGCAGAGCTCAGAGTGTCCTTGGCTCTCAGAGCAGAGCGATTCAAAACATGAACCCTGTATCTGGGCTGTTGCGAGTGCTCGGGGGAACACGTTCTGTGCCCCCACGGGGGTGCAGCTGCTGAGCACAAGTTTGGGGTTCACTGTTGCTCGTGTTTGTCCCATTCCCGGTGCCCACAGCCTGGTTGTGCCCCAGCGGTTTGTGACTCCGCCGGCGTGGGGATGCTCAGCATCCGATTGCATTGATGCAAAGGGGTCTTGCCGCCCATCCCACCCCATGTCACGCACAGGGAATGGCAGAGTGGGGGAGCCACCCCGACCTGCCAGATTAATCACCTCCATTTCTCTCTGTGTCTCGGGAAAGGTCAGGAGGCTTTGCAAGGCCTGGAAATTAATTGAAATACCACTGGTCCTGTGCCGGATCCATACATCATCCCAGGAGCTGCACTGGCATGGAGGGGATGGGGGTAACAGCCTTCCGGGGTGCACACAAGGACAACGAGCCCCCGGGAGGTGTCTGGGTGCTGCACCCCATGTCCTGCCCACCCCTTGTCCCCACAAATGCGTCCCTTCACATCCATCTGCCCGAATCGCCTCCTCTGGCTTGGCAGATGCAGCGCTCGGAGATGGTTCTCCATCTCGAGGCAGGGAAATAAATGCATTAAACTAAACTGAACCATCTCCCCTCCCCAGCTGTAAATCAGCATAAATGCAATTTACATATTCATGGTATTTATCCAATAACTGTCCTGTCCCAGATTAAACGTGCCCTGGGGATCACCAGGGCTCCTTATCTGTGCCAGGGTGCTCCCGGGAAGCAGCAGCTCCGCTCGGGGATGGGAGCGGCGGGGGGAGCGATGCTCGGCATCCTCCATCTCTCCTGCTCCAGGCGGGTCCTGGGAGAGGCGCTTGGAGAGGGAGATCCAGGGCTGGGCAGCTGGCCTGTCCTGCAGCCCTGTCCGTCTGTCCAGGAGCAGCGGAGGGAAGGGCCCAAGGGAAGCCAGACAGGTTTGGGGGTGGGCATCCCCAGCTCTGGGGGTCCCCTGCAATGCGCACCCACTGGTGGTGCCGTGCATGGGACACCCCCCCGCCCCATATCTCCCACTTTGACAGGTCCTTGTCAGCAGTAATGACCAGCTCCGAGTCCAGCTGGGCCCCAGGGCTCAGTGCTGAGCTCGTTAGGGGGAATTTAATGAGAGCAGGAGGCAGGAGCGCCTCTGGCTGTTTGTCACACTGGCTCTGGCCTCGCAGCCTTGCTCAGACCCCGGGCCGTGCTGCGTGGTGCCCCCATGGCACAGCACAGTCACGGATGTGCCCCCGGTCCTGGGGAGGCTGCAGTGCAAGCGGTTGCACAGCTCAGATGTGCCCCCGGTCCTGGGGGGGCTGCAGTGCAAGCAGCTGCACAGCTCGGATGTGCCCTCGGTCCTGGGGGGGTCCAGTGGAAATGGCTGCACAGCTCGGATGTGCCCCAGGTCCTTGGGGGGCACAGTGGAAGGAGTTGCACAGCTCAGATGTGCCCCAAGTCCTGGGGGGCTGCAGTGCAAGCGGTTGCACAGCTCAGATGTGCCCCCGGTCCTGGGGGGGCTGCAGTGCAAGTGGCTGCACAGCTCGGATGTGCCCCCAGTCCTGGGGGGGCTGCAGTGCAAGCGGTTGCACAGCTCGGATGTGCCCCCAGTCCTGGGGGGGCTGCAGTGCAAGCGGTTGCACAGCTCGGATGTGCCCCAGGTCCTGGGGGGGCTGCAGTGGAAATGGCTGCACAGCTCGGATGTGCCC
The DNA here is from genome assembly GCF_963082525.1 of Nesoenas mayeri. Lineage (NCBI taxonomy): Eukaryota > Metazoa > Chordata > Aves > Columbiformes > Columbidae > Nesoenas > Nesoenas mayeri. The sequence goes on along the minus strand of NC_137558.1, from coordinate 1,735,399 downwards.
CCGGTCCTAGGGGGCCACAGTGGAAGGGGTTGCACAGCTCAGATGTGCCCTCGGTCCTGGGGGGCTGCAGTGCAAGTGGTTGCACAGCTCGGATGTGCCCCCGGTCCTGGGGGGGTCCAGTGGAAATGGTTGCAGAGCTCGGATGTGCCCCCGGTCCTGGGGGGGCTGCAGTGCAAGCGGTTGCACAGCTCGGATGTGCCCCCGGTCCTGGGGGGCTGCAGTGCAAGCAGCTGCACAGCTCGGATGTGCCGTCGGTCCTGGGGGGGTCCAGTGGAAATGGCTGCACAGCTCAGATGTGCCCCAGGTCCTGGGGGGGCACAGTGGAAGGGGTTGCACAGCTCGGATGTGCCCCTGGTCCTGCGGCCACCTGGTGCTCCGTGGCGCAGGGCTGTCCGTGGGCAGGGGCTCAGCCGCGTATCAGGGACAGCTCAGGTGCCCCAGCTCACCTGGGGGAGTTGAGTCGAGCTTTGTGCCTGGGGGGTCCCATTTGCAGTTTGCACCGTCTTTGCTCTGAGGCAGCCAGGAGTCTTTTCTTGGCTCAACAACAAGCTGCGTAAACAGGAGCCTGCGGGCAGCGTTAATTAGTTAAATATTTGGCAAAGGAGAAGGCACAGGCAGAATCTGAAAAAGCTGGGGGGGGGCTCTGCTGTCGCCTGTCCCACAGCAGCGCGGGGCAGCCCCGACGTGACAGGGATGGTCGCATCCTGCTGGGGACTGCTGGCATCTCCCAGCGCTGGGACCGTCATGGGCAGCTCAGCCTCCCCACCTCGATCTGCATTTAAAAGGTGAAAAAGGGGTCCCCAGGGACCCCCCGTCACTGCTTCGCTCCAGCCCTGACAGCCCCGAGTCCCTGGGTATCAGACCCCCCCGGTCCCCTGGTACGTGTGTTTGCCCCATCAGTTCGCCCATCACCTCTGTGGTCCAGCGACATCCCGCATGGGCGTTAATCGGGGGTAGCAAAAAGCCCTTGTGGGGAGCCCTGAGAGGGGTGGATTTGGCTCCAGGATGCTATGGGGAGGGCCGGGGGGATGTGGGGGGCTGAGCCTGGTCAGAGGGGCAATCCCTGCTCTACCTGCCCCCCCCCCCCAACTCCTGACCTGCAAACTGTGGGGTCCGCCCTCCCAAATCATTAACGGGGGCTGAACCGCCCCGAAGCCAAATCATTAACGGGGGCTGAACCGCCCCGAAGCCTGCCTGGGGAGTGACAACCGTGCACAGTGTCTGTCCCCACAGTCCCTGTGATGTGAACTAAATCCATCCTAATTAGCACTGATTTGCATGGGGAAATGAAAATTAATCTAGCTTGGGTTTATTGGAATTGGCGATTCTAGTTGGGCACATCAGAAAGGGGCAGACATGGGCAGGCAGGACTCGGGGTGGCAGAAATCCCAATTGCTGTCCCTCCCAAGCTCCCTTTTGGGGTGTGGGGGGCATCAGTGCGCCCCACATCCCCCCCCCCCCCCCCACCTCCCAAGTGTTGTAGTTTATGGAAAACAGCACCTGGGTGCCCCATGCCCATGTCTGGGCACAGTGGGCAGAGGAGGAAGGGAGCACATGCAGATGCACGTTCTCATTCCACAAGCGCCCACCAGGGACCGGGTGCCATGGAGGGACCCCCGGCTGTGCCCTTTGGAGACCTCTGGCCCCGGTTGTCCCCTGGCACTGGTGCTGCCAAACCCGGGGGAAGCACCGCAGCTCATTGTTATGGGGTCCGTGGCAACGCAGTGAGCAGAATTATCATTATGCTCATGAAAAATTAACGAGGAGACAATATCCACCAGGGCTGGGGGTGGCACAGTGTGGGCAGGTTGGTGTCAGTGTGGCGCCTGTCACTTCTTCACCCCTCCTTGGTGTGACCCTTCCAGCCCCAAAACCTGCCCATCCCTTTGGGATCAGCATCTCTAACCCCGGTAGGAGGACACAGCCCTTGGGCAGGTGTGTCCCCGTGCCCTGTCACCACCTCTGGGGCACTTCTGGACGCGGTGACACCCCGAGCTGACCCTGGGGATTTCAGGCTGGTTGACAGGAGCAAGACCTCCAGCTCCTGCGGCTGCATTTGCAAGTCAACCGCGGACTCCAGGGCTGCAGGTGGTGACGGTGGCAGCGGCCACCTGGCCTGTGTCCTGGGGACACCCCAGGGAGGACACAGCAACCCCCACAGCAAAGGGATAGGGCTCTCTGGCTGGGATAGGGGGGGTTGCTTTTCTGTAGAGCTGTTATTGTTCCCCCCACCTCACAGGGCTGTAAACACTCAATTAAGCATGAGCGCCTGGTCCTGCCTTCCCTGTCGCTGCTGGTAATTATGTAGGTTTTTCGGTGTCAGGCACCGCGGGGAAGCGCGATTACAGCTAATTGGAGCGGCTCTCCCCAGCCCAGGCCCTTCTGCAGCTGCTGGAGCTGCCGCGTGACAGCGGCTCCGTGTCCCCCCCTCCAAAAAATCTGCGCCCGCAGGACGCCTGGGTCCTTCCCACTCGCCTGCCCCGTCCTTTTGGTGCTGCAGGTTTTGGCACGGAGCCTGCAGGTGCCTTCCAGATGTGCGATGCTCCAGCATGGGTTTGCCCCCCACTTCCCTGGTATTTTGGGGACCTATTTGTGCTCCCCCAGCCCCACGGTCATCTCGGAGGGTGCAGCAGGATGGGGCGCAGCTGCGGGAGCCGCTGGCTGTGGCGCTGGGGGGGTTTGTGCCGCAGGTGGGAGCCAGCCTGGTGTCTGGGGTGCATGGAAGGGGGGTCATTGTGGAGCCAGAAGTGAGAAGGGAACCCCCCCTGCAGTGTGGGTCTGGCATGGGGACCCAAGATTTGCCAGGGGTGGGAGAGGACCTGCTGGCACCCGTCCCGGGGGAGACGCATCAGGAGTGCAGCGTCTGCCATTGATTTCTTATTATGGAGTTCAACAAGAAAAATGAGGTGCTGGGGCTGCAGAGCAGCGGCCGTGATTTGTCGCCTTCGCGCCGTGTCCTGGCGGGATGGGAATTGATTTTGGAGGCTCTGGCATCAGTCAGCAGGTCTGGGGGTGGCAGATGGGGAGCTGGGGAGGGGACGGCTGCCAGGGCTCAGCACGGGCGCCCAGGACGCGGAGACACGACCCAGAGCTGCCGGTGGTGCAGGGGGTGCTCCCCAGCCTGGAATCCCCCGCCACATCTGGAGCCACGGGGTTCTGGGGGGGACACCCGGGCGCTCGAGGGAGTTTTGGGGCTGGGGTCCGCAGCAGCGCTGCCCCATGTCCCTGTGTCTGCAGGAGGTTCCGTGTCCCCGGGCCCGATCCTGGGTCCCGCCGGCCCGACCCGCGGCCGCCAGAGGGCGCCAGAGGCCTCCGGGAGGGCCCGGGGCGGCGGAACCGGACACGGGGGTGACGGGCAGGGACCCCAACGGGTGTGTCCCCCGGGGGGGTGTCCCCCGAGGTGCGTCCCAGCAGGGTGTGTCCCACAGGGCGTGTCCCAACAGGGCGTGTCCCAGCAGGGCGTGTCCCAGCAGGGTGTGTCCCCCGGGGCGTGTCCCAGCAGGGTGTGTCCTCCAAGGAATGTCGCAGCAGGGTGTGTCCCCCAGGGTGTGTCCCCCGGGGCGTGTCCCAACAGGGTGTGTCCCCCAGGGCATGTCCCAGTAGGGATGTGTTCCCCAGGGTGTGTCCCCAGGGCATGTCCCAGCGGAGGCACATCCACCAGGGTGTGTCCCAACAGGGCGTGTCCCAGCAGGGTGTGTCCCCCAAGGCATGTCCCAGTAGGGGTGTGTCCCCCAGGTTGTGTCCCCCAGGGCATGTCCCAGCGGAGGCACATCCACCAGGGTGTGTCCCAACAGGGCGTGTCCCAGCAGGGTGTGTCCCCCAGGGTGTGTCCCTCAGGGCGTGTCCCAACAGGGCGTGTCCCAACAAGGCGTGTCCCAGCAGGGTGTGTCCCCCAAGGTATGTCCCAGTAGGGGTGTGTCCCCCAAGACGCGTCCCAGCAGGGTGTGTCCCCCAAGGCATGTCCCAGTAGGGGTGTGTCCCCCAGGGTCTCTCCCCCAGGGCATGTCCCAATGGAGGCACATCCACCAGGGTGTATCCCAACAGGGTGTGTCCCAGCAGGGTGTGTCCCCCAAGGTGTGTCCTCCAGGGCGTGTCCCAACAGGGCGTGTCCCAACAGGGTGTGTCCCCCAAGGCATGTCCCAGTAGGGGTGTGTCCCAACGGGGCATGTCCCAGTGGAGGCACATCCACCTGGGCGTATCCCAATAGGGCATGTCCCAACAGGGTGTGTCCCCCAAGGTGTGTCCCCCAGGTTGTGTCCCAGTAGGGGTGTGTCCCCCAGGGTGTGTCCCCCAGGGTGTGTCCCAGTAGGGGCGTGTCCTGGCAGGGTCGTGTCCCAGTAGAGGCATGTCCCCCAGGGTGTGTCCCCGCAGGGCGTGTCCTCCAGAGTGTGTCCCCATAGGGGTGCATCCCAGCATGGTGTGTCCCCCAGGGTGTGTCCCAATAGGGTGTGTCTTCCAGGGCGTGTCCCCCAGGGTGTGTCCCCGTAGGGCATGTCCCAGAAGGGTGTGTCCCAGTAGGGACATGGCATGTCCCCCAGGTCATGTCCCCCAAAGTGTCTCCCCCAGGGTGTGTCCCGGAAGGGTGTGTTCCCCCAGGGTGTGTCCCGCAGGGTGTGTCCCAATAGGGTGTGTCCTCCAGGGTGTGTCCCAATAGGAGTGTGTCCCCCAGGGTACGTCCCAGTAAAGGTGTGTCCCCCAGGGCGTGTCCCCCAGGATGTGTCCCTATAGGGTGTGTCCCAACAGGGTGTGTCTCCCAGGGTGTGTCCCCCAAGGTATGTCCCAGTAAAGGTGTGTCCCCCAGGATGTGTCCCCATAGGGTGTGTCCCCCAGGGCATGTCCCCCAGGATGTGTCCCCATAGGGTGTGTCCCCCAGGGTGTGTCCCCCAGGTTGTGTCCCCCAGGGTGTGTCCCACCAGGGTGTGCCCCCATAGGGTGTGTCCCAATAGGATGTGTCCCCCAGGGTGTGTCCCAGCAGGGCTTGTCCCTCTGGGTGAGTCCTCCAGGATGTGTCCCCATAGGGTGTGTCCCAACAGGGTGTGTCCCCCAGGTTGTGTCCCAACAGGGTGTGTCCCCATAGGGTGTGTCCCACCAGGGTGTGTCCCCATAGGGTGTGTCCCAGCAGGGCTTATCCCTCTGGGTGTGTCCCCCAGGATGTGTCCCCGCAGGATGTGTCCCCCCCGTCCCAGTGCACACGTGTCTCACCGTGCGCTTGTGTGTCTCAGGCTCGTGCGCGTCCCAGCCACGTGTCTGAGCCGTGTGCTCCGCTCTCGCGCAGCTCCGTCCCCACCTGTATCTTTGTCACAATGAGGGAAGAGGCTATTATGCTTATTAAATTGTATCAAGGCAGCATTACAGCAATTGGCAGCTGGTGACCCCGGTTATTTATAAAACAGCCTTCGGAAATCACAGCTCTGGGCTTGGGCTTTTCTTCGGAGAATTATGGAAAAAAAGAGTCGATATTGTGGGATGGGGCCAAGTCGGTGGTTAATTGCGGGGCTGGTTCCAGGAAACACCTCCCGGTGCCACGGCGGGTGTGGAAAAGCTGATGTTCCCCCCCCCAGCTCCCCAAAACCCCCATCCAGGGATTGTGTCCTGCAGCTGTGGGGCTGGGGGGACACCCCCCTGTCCTCAGGACCCAGCGCGGTGCTGGTGGGACAATGACGCTGCTGGTGGGGACAATGACGCTGCTGGTGGGGACAAGGATGGGCAGCATCTCGTCCATGTTTTGCAGCGGAGCGGGGGACATCAGGGTCCCCAATGCTGGTGTCCCCCGCCATCCCACAGCGGTTGTGGGTCAGCGATGGGTTGTCCCGGTGCTCATCACGCAGCGCCACATGATTAATGGGGAGAATTAGGATGATTATAGCCCTTTAAATGAAGGTGCCAGTTACAAACGCTGCGTGATGGATGGTGCGGGGCCGGCCCCTGGGTAAGCCGGCGCGCCTAGAGGCAAATTACGGCCAAGGCAGGAGCAAGGAGGGGATTGTGACGTCACAGAGATCAGTGACGTCATGGGGTGGGCGCGATGTCACATGTGCTCGAATGGAGGGGACGTGGGATGATCCCGGCGCTGCGCGGTCTGGCGTGGGGAAAGACCTGTGGTTGCTCCACCATTAACCGGCTGTACAAACCATCGCGATATGTCGTGACAGTGCTGCCCGGTGAGATTTGATGGAGCTGCTGGTGCTACCCGGTGTCACCAACCACGAGCGATCCGGACCACGAAAGTCCTTCTGTCCCCACGAGGGGCTGTGTCCCCCCAGGATCCAGCCCGTTCTCCCCACGTGTGGGCTCTATGGGGCGGTGAAATACACCCCCGTTTAATTATTGGCTGTTTGTTTATTGTTTGTTTGCTTTCACTGGTATGAATTTTTTATGGCGGTTTCCATCGCACCCCGCCAAAAGCCAACGAGATTTACAGCTCCGGCACCGGCGGAGCCTTAACGAGGGAAAGGTCCCTGTCGGCAGCGAGGGACGAGCCCGTGTCACCGTCAGATGGGGACGTGGGGTGGGGAGAAAAACCGGTGGGTGCTGTTGTGGGGCTGGGGAGGCTGTGGGGAAGCACTTGGGAGCTGTGGGGCAGCACTCCATGCAATGGGGTTGTGTGGAGAGTGCTTGGGGGGCTGTGTGGGGACGGGGGGGATGCTGAGCGCCAAGCTGCGAACCAAAGGAAACGGGCACGCTCAGGTGCAGCACGTTCCGCCCCGAGCTGCAGCATCTCCCATTAATGAAGCACTTCATCACTGCGGTGTTGCGGGGAGGGGGGGCACCCAATTCGGCATGATAAATTCCCCGCGCCGGCCCTGCGCTCGCTCGCAGCAGCCGTGATTCTCCTTCATCTTGAATAATATTTTTGGAGCGGTTGTAAAATAACCCGCCACGGCAGCTGCAAGCGGAGACACCGAAGCCGAGCAGCTCCCTCCATCCCCACCCACCCCACTCGTCTTTCCAGCTCCCCCCCCATTCCGGGCCAGCTCCCCAGTGTCACATCGGTGTCATCTTGGTGTGTGTGTGTGTGTGCACGTGTGCAAGCGTGTGTCTGCTCGCAACGGCATGTGTGTGTCCGTCTGTCGGAGCGCGTGTGGGTGCGCGCAGGTGTCCACGCACGTGTGTGTGTGTGTGTGCAGGTAGGAGCAGCTGTGCGGGCAGAGCTGCGTCTGCGTGAGCGCGGAGCCATTGGACGGGTGCGGATGTCGCTCCGCGTTGGCGGGTGTGCGTCCGTGCACGTGTGTGTGTGCGCTTCCTCAGGTCACCCACTCGCATTCTTGCCTCTCTAGGAAACGTTCGTGGGGTGTCTCGTGCGCCCCCAAAAGCGCTGACCAGATGTGCACGGTGCCAGCGAGGGGAGCCAGGACAGAGCAGAAGCTCCAGCGGTACCTGCTGGTGTTTAGGGTGTCCCCTGCTGACCCCCCCGTGGCAGCTTCTCCCGTGGGGCTGTGGGCATCGTACCCAGGGGGCTCCCGGAGCAGCGGGGCTGTAATCACCATGAAGAGGAAAGCACAGCACAATTAAGCTGTCTCTTAATTACAAGCATTAATGAGCACGGGGGATCTGTGGGCGGGGAATCCCGCTGCATCACTAGAGGTCCCGGGTGCATCCGCAGGGAGTCAGGAGCTTGCGCTGGGTGCAGAGCTGTGATGGAACAGGATCCCCAGGACACCTCAGGTCTCTAGAGCTGCCGGACACCCGCTTGGGATCCCTGCGAGTGCTCCCGTGCGGTGCTCCAAATGGGTTATGGTGAGTCACAGAATCACAGGATCCCAGAGTGTCAGGGGGTGAAGGGACCTGGAAAGCTCATCCAGTGCAATCCCCCCATGGAGCAGGAACACCCAGATGAGGTTACACAGGAACCAGGCGGGTTGGAATGTCTGCACAGAAGGAGACTCCACAACCCCCTGGGCAGCCTGGGCCAGGCTCTGACACCCTCACCCCAACAAGTTGCTTCTCAGATATAAGTGGAACCTCCTGTGTTCCAGTTTGCACCCATTGCCCGCTGTCCTGTCACTGGTTGTCACCAGCAGAGCCTGGCTCCATCCTCCTGACACTGCCCCTTTCCATCTTGATCCCCAGCAATGAGTCCCCCCTCAGTGTCCTCTTGTCCAGCTCCAGAGCCCCAGCTCCCTCAGCCTTTCCTCACACGGGAGATGCTCCACTCCCTGCAGCATCTTGGTGGCTGCGCTGGACTCTCTCCAGCAGTTCCCTGTCCTGCTGGAACTGAGGGGCCACAGTTGGACACAAGATTCCAGGTGTGGTCTCCCCAGGGCAGAGCAGAGGGGCAGGAGAACCTCTCTGACCTACTGACCACCCCCTTCTAACCCACCCCAGGATGCCACCATTACACACAGGTGCATGTGCACACACCCCACATCCCCACCCCACGCACCCCACTGCCGTCCCTGTGCGGTGAAGGACGCGCGTGCCGGTGCCGAGGGCGGGATGCTGTCTATCTTGGGGAGTGGCACTTAATCAATCCCATTGCCAAACTCTAATTATATCAACAAAGGCCCCAACACGGCGCTGCCGGCTGCAGTTCAGGTCGTGTTTATTTATTTCCACGCGCTCCAGAGAAGTTTCTCCCCTTTGTCCTTTTATACTTTGCTGAAGGAATGAGGTGAGGATGGAGCGGCACCTGTGCGGTGGTGGTGTTGTGGTTGAACCCAAGCTGGTGATACAACCACACAGCCACTCACTCACCCCCTGAATAGGGGAGAGGATCAAAAGGGAGAAACTTGGATTGAGATCAACACAGTTTAGGAAAATAACAAAATACTCACACACTACTAGTAAATATAGATAGAAAATAGAAATAAAAGATAGTCAAGGCAATTCCTCATGAACACGCTGAGCAGCCAGTGCCAGGAAACGGCACCTGGTCCCAAAGCCGATCCCAGAGAGAGAAAAGAGGAGAAAGGCAGAAAGGCTCAGAGACATCTGCAAAATGGTAAAAGCCGAACTAAACGTCCCGCATCAAAAACTCCCCCATCTGCACCCCATAGAGAGAGCGGAACAGACAACCAGAGGTTCCCGACTCTTCTTAAATAATGAGCAGGATGCTAATGGGCTGGAACAGTGTGATTGCTCCGTGTGGGTGCCAGTCCAGCTCTGTCCATCCATCCCCTTCCTCGCTGCCTCACCCCTGTGGGCAGAGCTCAGAGTGTCCTTGGCTCTCAGAGCAGAGCGATTCAAAACATGAACCCTGTGCTGGGCTGGTATCTGCTTGTTCTCCAACTGAGTGCAAATCATGAGCGTGCTGGCTGGGAAAGAGAAAGGTTTGTAATGCGGGAAGGAAATCAACCCGTTTTCAGTCACACCCGAATAAGTGTCAGGGACACCTAGACCCTCTGCTTTCGGCTGCCCATTCTGTCCGTCTCCCCAGTCTTTTGTTAAGAGCCAGTGGATACAAATAGCTGTTTTCCATATGCACAGCAGCATCTGTTACTGCCAGTGAGATTTGCATTGCTAAATGTAAATTGGGTGTTATGTCATTTATCATAAACGGGAGGGTGGAGGGGGGTGCTGAGGGGAGGCAGCAAACATCGGCGGAGTTGTCATAACAAATCACACAACTCATCGTTCGCGGGAAGGTGCGGAGCAACCTGCGCAGGGTTTGCACGTGGAGGGTAGGGGCTGGTCCGCTGTACAGAACGGGAAACTGAGGCACGAGCAAGGCTGGGGTGCAGCAGCGTGTGGGCACCTCGAGTGTCCAAACCCAAAGGTTGTCATTAAGCAGACGTTATGGGAGAGGCTGGAAGGGCGAGCGAGCAGCCACCGCTCAGCCTCGCTCTCCCCGTCCAGCCTCAGCATCCCAGGGCCCGGATCCCCATCCTGTCCCGCCCCGTCCCTCCCAGCCCCAGCGCAGACGCCTCCCTCGCGTCTCCTGCCCACCCGCCCTCATCGGACGGCGCTCGGGAACCACCGTCCAGCCGGACCTGCCCGCACCCTCACCATGATGGGCCCCCTGCTCAGAGGAAAGTTCTCCCGGCTTTGCAAGCGGCACCCGGGGGTGAGTCACCCCAAACCCTCTCCCTCCAAGGACCCCCCCCTATTCCTCCCCATCCTCCCGCATCCCTCTCCCCACCCCAGCCCCATCCCTCCCTCCTCGTCCTTGCCCTTCTCTTGCCACGTGCCTCAGTTTCCCTGTGCGTCCCCACATCCTTCTCCCTCCTTCCCACCCTCCCTCTGCTCCAGGGGCATCTTTGGGGAGGGGGTAGGCATGGAAATCAAGCCCCAGGTTTGTTGCACCAACTCTCATCCTTTCAACTCACATCTGTCCCCGTTCCCCCCGTCGTCAAAATTTCAAGCTCTGAGTTTTGTGTGTAAAGATGGTTAAACTCTCAAACTACAGAGACGGCAGCAGCTGGGTGAGTGTCCCTGCCCTGTGTCACAGGGTCCCCCCTGCCTGTCCCCACTGCCCTCCCTGGGGACCTGGAAGGGCTGGTGGCCTGGGGACGGTTAACGAGCTGAAAGTCACGTAAGCTGCTGGCAGTCGGTTGGTGGGTAGAGCGGCCAGACTGGAAAGGATGATGAGCCATGGCTGAGCATCCTACCCGGCTTGGGCAGGGAGCAGAGCCCAGGGCTGGAGCAGCACCCAGGGACGGGCTCTTGCAGGGTGCCCGGCTGCTTTTCACCTCCTTGCTGCGAGCGGACAGACAGACAGACAGACAGACAACACGGGCCAGGGCTCTCTGCAGTGCAGCCGCGTGTTTCTGAGCGCAGAGCGGGGACATCTGGGGCTTTGCTTCTTGTGCCATAGTGTCCCCAGCTGGCGGAGGATTGTGTGTGATTTGAGGGGCAGAGAGAGGCCCCCAAAGAGTGTGTAAATGGGGACGTGGTCCTGGGGGCCTGTATGTGACGTGCCTGGGACGCACCTGCAGGATTATTGCCAGCTGGGGCAATTCTTGATGTGTCATCCATTGGCTGTGATCAGCTGCAGCTGGTGCCGGGCAGGTACGTCACCGCTTTCACCTGGTAATACTGACCCACAGGAGCACACTCGGTTGTGATTAATGTCCCGGTCATGCTGGTGGTGAAGCACGGGAGCTTTGGCACGATGGCACCGCGCTCTGGGGACCTTTCGGCACCAGGTAGAGCCAGCACAGGTGCCACCGTCCGCCCGCCTCGGTGCGCGGTCCTGCTGCGGGGGGATGCTCATCCCTACCCTGGCATGAGGTGCTTGTCCCCCCGGTCCAGACACGGGGTCCCCGCCTCACCTGGTGCCTTCATGCGTTTGGTTTCTCCCTCCTGCTATTTTTGTGTTGTGGTTGAACCCAAGTGGGCAACACAACCACGCAGCCGCTCACTCACCCTCCAATAGGGGAGAGAATCAAAAGGGAGAAACCTGGACTGAGATCAACACAGTTTAATAAAATAACAAAATACTCATACGCTACTAGTAAATATATAGAGAAATAAAAGATAGTCAAGGCAATTCCTCATGAACACGCTGAGCAGCCAGTGCCAGGAAACGGCACCTGGTCCCAAAGCCGATCCCAGAGAGAGAAAAGAGGAGAAAGGCAGAAAAGCCCAAAGGTCTCTGCAAAATGGCAAAAGACCGAACTAAACGTCCCAACCAAACCCCCACATCTGCACCCCATAGAGAAAGCGGAAGAGACATCCAGAGAGTCCTGACTCTTCTTAAATAATGAGCAGGATGCTAATGGGCTGGAACACTGTGGTTGCTCCGTGTGGGTGCCAGTCCAGCTCTGTCCATCCATCCCCTTCCTCGCTGCCTCACCCCTGTGGGCAGAGCTCAGAGTGTCCTTGGCTCTCAGAGCAGAGCGATTCAAAACATGAACCCTGTGCTGGGCTGGTATCTGCTTGTTCTGCAACTGAGTGCAAATCATGAGCGTGCTGGCTGGGAAAGAGAAAGGTTTGTAATGCAGGAAGGAAATCAACCTGTTTTCAGTCCAACCAGCACATTGTAGCTGGGGCTGCGGTGGGGACTGGCCCCACTGCCAGCAGAAATGGGGGTCCCGGGGAGCAGATCGGCATCTGTGTCGATCCCAACAAGTCCCCACAAGCGCTGCACACACACACACACACAAGCAGCATTTTTACACTCTACACTCAAGGTAAAGCTCTCAATACATCTTATTTATTTTTGTGTGTGTTTTTGGGGGGGGGGGGGAATCAGACCCCACCGCCTGCACCTGCAGCTCCGGAGCCCATCGCCCGCTGCATGAGCGGTTCCCCCAGCTCCCCCTGCCCTTAATTCTTCCCAGGCATTAATTACCCAGAAGGTGTCAGCAGCAGATGGTGAGATGAACCTATCGCCCCGAATCTCCTCCAGCAGACACCACAATTCCCGGAGCTGTGGAGTTCATCTTGATTAGGCGGCGCGGTTGGGTAGCGGCTACTGCCAGATCCTCTTGGCACCCGGCCGCACGTGGCGCAAAAGATCGTTATCTGCTGATGCCTCTCACCTCCCGAATTGGCACCAGCATCTGCCGGGCGCTGGAGCCGCCAACAGAGCGCTGCTCGGCTTGGGAACGGGCACCGCGAGCGGGAATGGGGGCACTGGGGGAGAAATGGGGGCCCAGCTTGGAGGGGGACACATCTGAACGGCGAGGTGTCTTCCTCACAAACCCCCACCTCCCTGTGCAGGTCATCGCGGTGCTTGGGAGAGAACAGAGCGGGTCGGACAGACCCTTTTCATCACGTTTTAGAGACATCCCCTATCAGCCTCATCCAAGTGGGGAAACTGAGTCACCGGGTGGACAGGTTGGGGTTTGGAGGTGCTGAGAGCTCCAGCTGCCAAGCAGCACTGCAAATGTAACCCAGCTCAGGCGCTGGTGATGGAAACGATGCGGCGCTCCCGGCGCCCGCTCCCGCTAATGGGCACCGCGCGGCGCCGGCCGCGTTCGCCCTCCCAGGGGCACGAGCTGCCGGGAGGTTCATTACGCTCAGACCGTCTTCCCCGGCGCGGGGGCCGCGGCAATTTGGGGGAGGTCAAAGCAGCCTCGTCTCGGCTGCGATTGAGGCCGCGTCCCCCCGGGGCACCGGGGGATTGGCAGCTCGAGCGAGCGGGGAGCGCGGATGAGATTGAGCTGTTCGCCCTGCGAAGGCGCCATCAGAACCCCCGTGCGCATGGAGGGGGGCGAAGGGGCCTCCTGATCATGGCGCCACCCACCACAGAGCTGGGCAAGCAACAAGGGTTTGGGGTGCTCACCAAGTGCCCCCCATGCTCCATTGTCACCATGTCCCCAAGACCTGCCGGGCAGCACCCGCGTCCCTTGGGGCACACGGTGAGCTGCGGTTCAGCCGCTGCCCGGGGGCTGCGGCCCCTCCAGCCCCCGCGGGCACCGGGCAGCAGCAGGCGGAGGGGAAGTGATTTCTCATTCCAAATCCAATTCCTCTCCAATACGAGCCGATTTTTCTCTCCCTCTTTTAATTCAGTCACTCAAGCTGACAGCTACACTGTGTACCGCAGCCCAGCTACAGGATTGCTCTGCCATATTTCCCCTGTAAATCTCCCGGTGTGTCAGCTCTCCCTTTCACTCTCAAGTCGGCCTGATAAATATTCATTTTATTGGGGTATTTTTCATTTCTCTCTGTCTCTCTCTCTCTGCAGCTCATTCCCCTCATTGGCTTCATCAGTGTTGGCCTGGGCAGCGCTGTCCTGTACTTGGCGCGGCTGGCCCTGTACAGCCCAGACGTCAGGTACGGTTTGGGGTGCCCCGCGCACCCCTTGGGCGCTCACCCCCCGCTCCTGGAGCTGTTGGGGACGGATAGAAGCAGAACGTGAGCGACGGAGAGCGGGGAAAAGCAGCGCGAGCAGGGATGGGACAGAGGGACGCGGAGCCAGCGGCAGGGACGGTGGCATAAGGAACGGCCAGAGAAAGGGACGGACAGACATACACCCAGCGATGGAGGATGAATGGAGAGGGAGAGGATGGAGTGGGAGACGAGGCGCGCGGACGGATTGATGGGGACGGGAGGGTGGATGGATTGGCACAGGACGGACGAGCTGCGGCGCACGAGGCCGTTGGGTTTTTTCCCTTCTCTTTGCAGCTCAGTGGCCCACGGTCCCCGCAGCCCCATGCTGTCTAATGCCTATCTAATATTTGTTTGCTCCCGGTAAAACGTTCATTGATTTAATTTGATGCCAGCTGCCCAGGGTACTTAGCTCAGCAATTAGCAGATCCAGGCACCTTGTCTTTGATGGTGGAAGCGCAGGGGTGCGCGTGTGCAAGGCGGGGGGGGCGGATAAAACAACAGCAGCACCCCCTCGGCACATTAATGCTATTAAAGAGCTCCGGGGGGGCTGCGTTTGCAGCACATCCCCCAACACGCACACACATCTTCCCAGATGGAAAATTCTGCTCCTGGCCAACACCAGCGGATTGAAGGGGGACAGGAAGGGGGGGGGCGAGCTGCTGTCTCTAGGGTCCCATCGCACGGCTTCGCTGGCCTTGCACAGCCCCCCCGTGCCAGGATGGGATGTGTCTTCTTTGGGGAGGCTTAACCGGACCCACAGCAGCCCCCCCGTGCAGCCTTGCACGCTCACACGTCGCACGCTCACTAGTGCTGCTCGTGGTGTGTATGGGCAGCGGCGTCCCCACTGGGGCTGGTTCTGGGGGCACTAATGGGGGTAAAATGGGGCTGGGGGAGCTGTGGGATTTGGGGGGTGCGCCTGTCTCCCCCACCTCCTTCCAGGTGCTGATGGCCCCATCGCCCCTTGCAGCTGGGATCGAAAAAATAATCCTGAACCCTGGAATAAGCTGAGCCCCACGGACCAGTATAAAGTGAGCACTGGCTGAACTGGGGGCTTGGCGCTCTGTGGAAGCGGGGGGAATGGCCACGGTGGCATTTTCCTCGGGGAAGGGGCCCAGGAAGTGTCAGCCCTGCGGGAGGCTCCTTGTGCTCGGATTTGGGAAGGGAACGCTGTCCCCCCACCCTCTCTCACATCCCCCCCCTTCCTCAGTTTCTGGCAGTTTCCACGGACTACAAGAGCCTCAAGAAGGAGCGTCCCAGCTTCTGAGCACCACGGTGACCCCCACCCGCTGCCCCACAGCACCCACGGGTTGACCCGCTCCCCAGCACCCCCAAACCCGCAATAAACCTCGGCGCTCTGGGAACGACGCGACTGTGTCACCAACACTCCCCCCCACCGCCCCCGTCACGTCTCGCCCGCATTCATCTCTTAGGACAACAATGAATTATTGGGGTGTGGGGTCAGCAAAATGCTGTTTCCCAGGCCTAGAAATGTAGAAGACATTCCCCACCCCCCCCCACCCAGCACCGCATTTCCGTTCTCCCACGCTCCAGGGGCTCCTCGGGGACCCCCCCGGTCCCCACGGGAGGGGAGAAGAGCCGAGGGGTGCAGGGGGTCACGGAGACACACGTGCGCAGCTGCTGCGCCCCGGCGGGTGCCAGCGGCACCAGAGTCCTGCCCGGCGCTGTTTGGTTTGGCCAGGGCTGGAGCCAGTAAATACGGAATAGATGAGCCAGGCCAGCGGGACGTGCCGGGGAACAGGCGCCGCGGCGGCCACCGCCCCTCACGCCACCTTGTCACCGATGTCCCCTCCCCAGCTCAGCACACGCCAGCAGGCTCTGCCCTAACTTTTATTAGCGACGCCTCCCCCTAGAAAAGTGCTTGGACCAAGGGGGATGAGGCTGGAGCAAGGATGTTCCTCCCCCAATCCAAGTCTGGGGGGAAGGGGGATTCTATACCCTAATACTGAGAGCAGGATGGGGTGTGCTGCCCCCCACCCTGGGCAGGGTGTGCCCCATCCTAAAGGCGCTGGCGGGGAACAAAGGGGAGCGGGGAATGTAGAGAGGGGGGTTTAAGCCTCCCCTTGCCCCCAGGTAGTCCCAGCCCAGCAAGGAGGGGCGAGAGCCCGGTTCAGTGGTCGCTGAAGCCGGGCATGGGGAAGGCACGAGCGAAGGTCTCCACGCGCTGGCGCAGCTCAGCCAAGCGCTGCTGCGTCTCCGCGTCCTGCAGCAAGAACGTCTTGAACTCCTGGAGCTTTCCTGGGGGTGGAGGGGGAGCTGGTGAGAAGCGGGGGGGCTCTACAACAGCCCCATCCCTGCCCAGCAAGGGGTGACGCTGGGATCAACTTTGGGGACAGTCCCCGCACCCCAAAGTGAGAAGTCCCCACTGGCACCAAGGAGGGGGAAACTGGGGGCCCCCCGCTCACTCACTGGTTTTGCTCTTGACGTCCAGGGCCAGCGTGATGCCCTCGTCGATGAAAGCCACGACTTTGTGGAAATCCTCCTCGTAGAAGTGGCGGGAGGTCAGCGCGGGGGCTCCTGGGGGACGCGGCTCGTCAGGGCCAGGAGCTGCTCGGGGCAGCACCCGCGGAGCCCAACCCCACCAAGGGGCGTCCCGATAGGGCCTCGTGTCCCTCTCTGAGCCACAAACTGGCTCCAAATCCCCACGTGTCCCTCTCTGAGCCACAAACTGGCTCCAAATCCCCACGTGGAGTCCTCAGATGGGGTGAAACAGAGGGGGGATGCCCCAGGGTGACCCCCTAGAGAAGGGGCTGGATGGCAGCAGGACGAGCACCCCGAGCAGGGGGCGTTCCTCACCCAGGCGTAGCCCCCCCGGCGTGAGCGCGCTCTTGTCCCCCGGGCACGTGTTCTTGTTGGCGGTGATGGAGACGAGCTCCAGCACCCGCTCGGCCCGTGCGCCGTCGATGCCCTTGGGCCGCAGGTCCACCATCACCAGGTGGTTGTCGGTGCCACCTGGGGAGAAGGGAAAGGGGTGAAGAGGAACAAGCAGCACCAAGCACCCCCAGCCACGGAATCCCAGAGTGTCAGGGGTTGAAGGGACCTGGAAAGCTCATCCAGTGCAATCCCCCCATGGAGCAGGAACACCCAGATGAGGTTACACAGGAACCAGGCGGGTTGGAATGTCTGCACAGAAGGAGACTCCACAACCCCCCTGGGCAGCCTGGGCCAGGCTCTGCCACCCTCACCACCAACAAGTTTCTGCTCAGATTTAAGTGGAACCTCCTCTGTTCCAGTTTGCACCCATTGCCCCTTGTCCTGTCACTGGTTGTCACCAGCAGAGCCTGGCTCCATCCTCCTGACACTGCCCCTTTCCATATTGATCCCCAGCAATGAGTCCCCCCTCAGTGTCCTCTTGTCCAGCTCCAGAGCCCCAGCTCCCTCAGCCTTTCCTCACACGGGAGATGCTCCACTCCCTCCAGCATCTTGGTGGCTGCGCTGGACTCTCTGCAGCAGTTCCCTGTCCTGCTGGAACTGAGGGGCCACAACTGGACACAAGATTCCAGGTGTGGTCTCCCCAGGGCAGAGCAGAGGGGCAGGAGAACCTCTCTGACCTACTGACCACCCCCTTCTAACCCACCCCAGGTCCCATTGGCTTCCTGGCCACAAGGGCCCAGTGCTGGCTCATGGTCACCCTGCTGTCCCCAGGACCCCCAGCTCCCTTTCCCCTACGCTGCTCTCTAACAGCTCATTCCCCAACTTACACTGGAACCTGGGGTTGTTCCTGCCCAGATTCAAGACTCTACACTTGCCCTTGTTCTGTTTCATTAAATTGTTCCCCACCCAGCTATCCAGCCTATCCAGGTCTCTGGATGGCAGCACAGCCTCTTCTCACCACCCTCTCCTCCCCTCTCATCCCCCCTTGTCCTCAGTGCGCAGGAACGGAGGTGTTACCTGACACCAGGGTGTAGCCGCGCTGCAGCAGCGCCTGTGCCATGGCTTTGGCGTTCTTCAGCACCTGCTGGCAGTACTGGCGGAAAGCTGGCGAGTTGGCCTGGAGGGGGAAACCACGTCAGCACGCAGCCTGTGCTAACCACAGTCCCCAAGCCCCCTGGCCCGGCAGAGACCTCTTTGAGAGCCACGGCCACAGCAGCAATGGTGTGGTTGTGGGGCCCCCCTTGCAGGGAGGGGAAAACAGCAAAGTTGATCCTGTCCTCCAGGTCGTACAGCGTCTCCTTGCCCGTCTTCTTATCCACCGAGCGCACGCCCTTGCGGTAGAAGATCAGTCCCGACCTGGTGTTGAGAGAGGGATGGTACCACTGCTTCTACCTTCCTGTCATCACCCCGCAGCAAGGGCTTGCGAGTCGTCCCTGCGAACTGAGGCCAAGTGACAGACTGAATCCAGTCCCAGTTGGCCGCAGAGTCCAGTCCAGGACTTCGGGTGCCTGCCCTGCAGCTGCTGGGACTTTCAAGATGGGTTTTGTATATTTTGTATTACTTTTTCTATTTTATTAGTAGCATTAGTAAATAATTTTTAATTTTTCCAACTCTCTTTGTTCCTTCTTTGCCTTCTAATCACCTGTACTTAGTGGGAAAGGCAGGGGAAAGGGGGCTAAACCATCTGCCGCAGTTTATTGTCACTCTGCAATCAAACCTTGCCAGCACCCCGTGGGGAAGGGGCGGCCTCACCTGGCGCCACGCAGGGTCTTGTGCGTGGTGCTGGTGACCACATCCGCGTGCTCGAAGGGCGAAGGGATGGCCTTGGCCGCCATCAGCCCGCTGACGTGCGCTATGTCCGCCAGCAGGTACGCCTTCACCTCCTCGCACACCTGCGCCACGGGGAACGGGGTGTTACGGGCTGTCCCTGTCCCCGCGGATATAAGTGGGGTGTCACTGCCCTCCGCTCCGTACCTTCTTCATGCGAGCGTAGTCGATGAGGCGGGCGTACGCGGAGGCACCGGCGATGATTAGACGGGGACGGAAAAGCCGCGCTGTCACCTCCAGCTGGTCATAGTCAATCAGCCCCGTGGCTGGCTACAAAGGACAGACAGACAGACAGCTCGCCGAGGCACACGCACCTCCCCGCCCCCAGCTGAGCCACAGGCAGCTCCCAAGCTGGGACACGGGGAGAGCAGGGCAGGGGACCGCAGAGCAGCTTGGGCACCACTGGGATCAACAGCTCAGCCAGCAGATCCCTCCTTCCCCCAGGAACCTGCTCTCCTCTGCTCACATTAAGTTTGTAGGGCATTGACTCAAAGAAGATGGATGTTGCTGAGATTCTCTTGATGTCCGACATGTAACCGTGTGTGAGGCTGCAGCGAGAGCAGAGACGGGGTGAGGCTGGGCCTGGCAGGAGGCTGCAGGCTCCAGGCTGCCCCAGCCCGCTACGTACTGTCCCCCGTCGGGCAGGTCCAGCCCCATGAGGCGGTCGTGGGGCTGCAGCAGGGCTGTGTAGGCTGCAAAGTTGGCCGGAGACCCCGAGTAGGGCTGAACATTGACACCCCAGCAGGCAGGATCCAGGTCGAACGCCTCCAGCGCCCGCTGCTCGCACAGCAGCTCGATCTGGTCCACCACCTCGGCTCCCCCATAGTACCTGGAGGAGAAGGGAGCGGGTTACGGGGTGGTCAGCCCAACAGTCGACCTCGGTGGAGAGCACAGCCTCCCTCTGGAAGCACCTGCTCTCTCCTTAATCCTTCCTGCAGCCAAATCCTGGCTGCGGGAGGATCTCTGGTGCCACCACTGCTCTCCCGCCCCAGAGCTGCCTCCCCACTTTACCTCTTGCCAGGGTACCCCTCCGAGTACTTGTTGTTAAGGCAGGAACCCAGAGCTTCCAGTGCTGCCCGGCTGCAGAAATTCTGGGGGAAAAACAGGGTCAGAGCAGGGACAGCAGAGCCCCCACCTGAGCCGGGGTCCCCTCAGCACCCAGGACCCTGCACCCACCTCCGAGGCGATGAGCTCCAGCCCCCGGCACTGCCGATCCTTCTCCTTCTGCACCAGCGTCCACATCTCGGGGTCGCTCTCGGCCAGACTCTCCTGCCCCGTCCAGCCGGGTGTGTGGCCGGTGGCGGCAGCCGCCGCGGTGCCGTGCTGTGCCCGCTGGCCCACGGTGGCCACGCGGCCACCGCATCGCTGCAGCGCCTGCGCGGGACGAGGGGCTGACGGGACCCAAAGCGTCCCTGTAGCAGCAGGACCCAGTACCAGGAGCGAGACCCCGGTGTTGTGTCTCCAGCTGCTGGTGTTACCTCCCAGGTGACGCAACGGGGGATCATTCCAAGATGGGACCCACCCCCTCGCCTCGGTGCTGGTGTGTGTCCCGGGTGATGTAACCGCCGCTGACCCATTGCATCACCCGGGGGGCCGGGCAGGGGCCAAGGGGGGCGGTGGCTGCGCCGGCCCGGGGACTTTGGGACGGACGCAAAGTCCGTGGGGGGGAAACGGGCCGGGGGGGCGGCGGGACCGGGCACCGCTGCCCCGACACCTGCCGGGCAGGAGCTGCCGGTTCAGGGTGCAGAGGAGCGCTGGGGCGGGCGGGGGCCGGGAGAAACGGGGACGGAGGGAGCGACCCCCGCCACCCCGGCACCGGGACCCTCCGAGCACGGGAACAACCCGGGGAGCGGGACACCCTGCGGGGTGCGGGACACGCTGCGAGCACCGAGACACCCTGCGAGCACCGGACACCCTGCGAGCACCGGGACACCCTGCGAGCACCGGGACACCCTGCGAGCACCGGGACTCCGCAGGGTACCGGGAGCCTCCCGGGACCTGGTGCCCTCTGCGAGCACCGACACTCGCTGGGCACCGGGACTCCCCGGGCACCAGCGCCCCGTCCCCGGGACCCCGCGGGCGCCGGGAGACGCTGTCCGAGCTCCGAGACTCACCGTGCCCAGGCGGAGCGGCCACATCGCGACCCGCGCTCCACGGGGACCCCGGCCGGGTCCGGGTCCCGATCCGAATCCCGATCCGAATCCCGGTCCCGGTCCCGCCCCCGCCCCTTCCGGCCCTGACCCCGCCCATGCCGCGCGAGCGCTGCCGGGCCGTGGCCAATGTGATGCGGGGGAGCGGCCGAGGGGTGGGGGCGTGGCCGAGGGGCGAGGGGCGTGGCCAGGGCGCTGCGGGTTCCGCGGGAGCCGGCGGGAAGCGGGACGGTCTGGGTCCCCCCGTCCCCCCTCCCTCCGTCCCCCCGCGGGGTACGGGATCAGCACACTCCACCGCTTTTCCTTTTTCTTGTTCTGTTTTTCTTGCCAATGTTTTGCTTTATTTTCCACTTTTTTCCATTTTAATTTTCTTAAAAAAAATATGAAGCAGCCCCTGCCCAGAGCCAGGGGGAGGGCAGCCCCCCCACACCCCCGTCCCTGCTCCTGGGGGCGCTTCTTCCCGGCCAAGAGGCTGCAGGTGGGGGTGACGGGCGGTGAATCTGGGCAAGGTCCCCACCCTGGGGGGCTCCATGGGTCACCAGGTTTGGTGCCTGGGAGGGGCCGATGGGGAGGGTGCCCACGCACAGACCACTGTGTACATGCAGAGACACACACACCCCCCCCATGGCTGCAAAGACACCCCCACCCCCAGCAGCACACGGGGGGCGCCTGAGCTCCCCCCCAGCACCGTGACCCATTGGCATGTGGCAAAATCCCCGTTACAACCATCCCGGAGGTGCCACACACCCAACCAAAGCCACTGCATGGGGCTGTGCCCCCCACCAGCTCACCCCACACCCCGGGGATCCCCTCTACAGCTGGGGCAGGGTGCAGGACCCCCCGGCCCCCATCCAGCTCCGGCACCCACCGCCCCATCCCGCGGCCATCAGCCGAAATAGGGGTTGTCGTGCTGGAAGTTGTAGTCGGGGCAGACCTTCTGGACCAGCTTGTAGTCGATGCTGAGGAAGGAGATGAAGATGCAGATGACCTTGAAGGGCTTGGCGCACAGCCATGCGGCGTGGCTCTGCGTGTGCTCCGTGAAGCACACCTTGGACGGGTCGTACAGGCACGGCTTGTTCTTCCGCGCCCGGTTGGTCTTCTCGTACTCCACGTGGCAATTGAGGGCCTTGGCCGGGCGCCCCTCGGACAGGGTGCTCTGCTGGGGGGGCGGGAGCGGCAGGGCGGCCGGCACCAGCACCTCGAAACCCACCGCCTTGGAGGGGGGCACGATGCTGACCGAGACGTTGCCCAGGCTGGAGGAGTTGTGGCGGAAATAGACGCTGAAGGTCCCGTTGATGTGGTCGACGATCTTCCCCGTCACCAGCAGGCTGAACTTGAGCGTCTTGATGTTGAAGTAGAAGTCGCCCCAGCCGAAGATCTTCTTGGCGCGGCCGGATTTGAGCGAGGGCTTGCGGCGGGCGCGGGAGCTCGGCGGCTCGCCGGCCGAATGGTTCTTCTGCCAGTCCCAGGGGCTCTGCGCGGCGCCCAGGGCCGTCCCTGCGCCCCGATGGGGCTCGGCCGGGATCAGCCGCCCGGGGTCAAGCACTGGGGGCTTCAGGGTGCCGTAGGGGACATCCTTGAGGAGGCCGGAGGTGTCGAGCTCCAGGTAGCCCAGGGTCTTGGCGATGTGGCCTCCAGCGCACACCATCTAGGAAAGAGGGCAGAGGCTGCACCCGCGTCCCCTTGCGTGTCCTCCTGTGCGTCCTGTGTCTGTGGACCCCTCCTGCATGCCTCCTGTGGCCAAGCACCCCGCCGGCACCGTGCACCCCTTTGGCACGATGCCCCCAGCACCCTGCCGGTGTCACCCCCAGGGCTGCTTCTCCAGCGTCACCCATGTCCCCGTGACAGCAAGAAGCAGGACACGGGACAATTCACGCCTGCCTGCCCCACTGCAGCTGAGGCCCATTGAAATGCAGGGGGGTGGGGGGCAGCAGCGTGTACCAAGAGGGGGAAGCGCCAGAGCCCAGCGCCGCCTGCCAGAGAAGCCTAATTGCATTACCCGCTGCCTCTGATCTGCGGCTGAAATTACAGAGACCCCCGCCAGGCTGCACGGCAGCCGCTCCGCCCTCCAGGATAATTACCACGGGAGGACTGGGGTGCATTGTGTGCAGGGGGGGCACACAGGGAACCAGCGGGGAACCCCTTGCTCTGCTGGAGGGGTGTGGCCGGGGGTCGCTCTGTGCATGCTGGAAAGGGGGAGAATTTGCAGCAGAAGTAGAAAAGATGGGCAATGGAGCAGGAGGAAGACGCCAGGCAGCAGCCAGCTCCCTGCACGGGTACAGCAGCAGCGTCCCCTCCGTCGCGCTCCCCACGGCCATCGCTCTGTCCGGCTGCCGGGTCTGACACCGCGTGGCTCAGCAGAGCCAGCTGGCAGCTCTTCAGCCCCGGGACCCCGGCTCTGACATGTCCCTTGTCCCTCCCTGCCTGCTTCCCCATCCCTCGGCCTGGCTCTGCACCCCAGCGTGCCCCCGCCTGCCCTGCCAGCTGCTGCCGGCACGCAGGATGCTGCTCCGGCAGCCCCGGCCTCGTCAATCACTGTCACCGCGGGCTGGCAGGTGCTCGAGCTGCTCTGGCAGCTTTTGCTCCCGACGACCTGTTCCCCGAGGTGGCACCGAGCGGAGGCACCGGCTGGAAGGGCCTGGGGGGAGCACAGCGGGGGTTGTGTTCCCAAAGGAAACTGAGGCACGTGGCAGCGCTGAATCACAGCCGGAGCGGCTGGACGAGGGGCAGGAGGTGCTGGGGGGGGTCACCCTGGCTCCAGCCACTCCGCAGCCACCCACGCCGTTTCCCCCTTGGAGCACAGTGTGACCCTGATTGGAGAGGGGTGACCCCCCGGGACCCCTCCTGTGCAGGGGCTGCTCTCTGCTGGGGATGCAGCAGCACCAGGGGGCTGCTTAGCCCATGGGCCCCCCCGCTCGCCCCCAGCCGCTGAGCCGGATCCCCGGCCAGGCTGCGCACGGCTGTCTCCGGGATCTATCGCCTTATCCCCCCGGTGCCGCGGGCGCCCGGCTGAGCCTGTAAATCTGCTCTGGCGTGCGCTCGCCCTGCCTGCGCTGCACCAGCAAAGCGAGCACGCTGGGCAGGGGAGAGGATTTAAGGGGTCTCAGTCCGGGGTGGGTGAGGGGACAGGGAGCCGTGCGGTGCGAAGCTGCGGCGGAGCATCCCTGCAGCCCCCCGCTCCCTCCCCAATCTCTCTTTGAGCGCGGCTGCTGCTTTCGCCCTTATCTATATTTCAACGCAGCTTCAAAGCCGGGTGCCTTCACCAGCCGGAGAGAGAGGGAGCGAGCACGGCAGGACCGCAAGATGGAGAGATACGTGGTGGAGGGAGAGATGGGCAGCCCCCAGCACCCCCTCTCCGGCCAGGGGAGCGGCGTTTGGCGGGTTGGAGGGGCCGGTGGTCCCTCCCCGGGAGCTGCTGGGGGAGCGGGGATGAAAGGGAATTGCAGAGCAGGGCAGCGACTGCTGATGCAGCCAGGGCTATCGATCGCACCGGAGCGCGGGCCGGGGCTCTGGGTTACAGACCCTCCGCACCCGCACCCCGGTGCGGCCCAGGGGTGGCTCCCCCCGGCCGGGGGGCTCGGAGCCCATGCCAAGGGGTGCGGTGGAGCGGGGGCCGTGGCAAAGCCGTTCCAGCACAGCACCGCGGGGACCCAAGGTCACCCCCCTGCACCCTGCCAGCGCCGTCGGCATTCAGGGCAGGTCCCGCTCACACCTCGCGCTAAATATTAATGGTTCTGCTTGTGAGCGAGCGGCTGGGGTGCAGCGTGCACACCCGGGTACGTGAACCTCTCGGATACACTTGGAGGGTGCGCATGGGGGTCCCAACATCTGGCCCTGCACAGGGGTGTGCGGAGCCCCCTCCCTCCCCGGCCACCCCAGGATCCGGCCCCTGTGCCCGAGGAGGACCAGGCTGGTACGCTTGGTTTTTTACTGTTACGCATCCACGCGCTGCTGCATCCACATAGACATCCCCGAGACAATGATATATATATTTTGCCACTCTCCATCCCCTTGTGCACTTCTCTGTGCGCGTGCAGGGCTGCCATGCGTCTGCAGCACCCGCGTGTCACTCCGGTGTGCGCAGGCAGCCAGGCAAGGATGCAGGAAGGGCTGGGGGTGGCTGCAGAGGGACTGCGAAGGCGCTTGGTGCCGGTATCAATTTGGCTTGTCAGGCCCAGCGGTGATGGCCACTCACATCCCATTTGCCGGCGGGGCCAAGCACCGTCAGCTGCTCCCCCGAGACCCACGGTCACCTTGGCGAGGGGAGCGGATCAGCATGGGGAGGAGCGACGGGGACCGGCTCCCAGCACCCCCACAACTGACAGGGTACCAAAGCAGAGCACTCATCACCAAAACCCCATCCCTGCAGAGACACTGTTCCCTGTCCCCCCGCCTTGGTGTGGGTTGGTGGCAGAGCCGTTCTCCCGATGGGGATCTGCCGATCGGGGTCTCCAGCTCTCCCCATGGGCGCACGGTCAAGCCGGTCTCTCCCCTGTCACCCTGCCGCCTTCGTTAGTGCAAGGAGATTAATTGGAGGTGGTGAGCAACAATCCCCGCGGGCCCGCTCCCCCCGGCGCGGCGCAGCCCGGGGCGGTGTGGCATTTCCAAAGGTTAGCAGCAAACAAGGTGCCTCTGACAGCTCCCATTTATCTCGCCGGCGCCGCGCGGGTGCTAATGCGGTGGCAGGGTGACGCGGTGACGCGGTGGGCTCTGCCGGGCGCCAGGGAGGGACTCCAGCCCGCGCCCGAGCGTGCAACGGGTGCTCCCGCGCCCATGCGGCTGTGCACGCCAGCGGGTGCGCGCACCAAGCACCCCTGCAGCGAGCGTGCGGGGGGATGCAACACACGCCAGCGCCGCACACGTGCGCACCAACGCCTTCACACGCCCCTGTGCGCACGTGGGTGTGCGCGCACGGTTCCGCATGTGCGTGTAGCTCTGCGTGTGTGAGCACCCTGTGATGAACGTGCCCATTGCAGGATCGTTTCTGGTTGGGACTAAGAGTTGCAAGACCTTTCCACGTGTGGTTTGGCACAGTGTTGTGCGGCGCAGAGGCTGTGCCCTGTTTCTTGCACTGCGGCGGGGCTGCTACAACTCTCAGAGGGACTGGAAATGCTTCTAGCAATGCCCCGGCTATTTCCCTTGGACCATTTGGGACGCGCACACAACATCTTAGTACCCTGAGCAGGGTTTCCTGCCTTGCTACCTTGTTTTAAGCCTCACCGCCACATGCTGGAGCATTTAATCGAGGCAGCTCCAACAGCACAACCCGCTTTTCTAACGTGTTTTTGTGAAGGCAAATCCCGCTGTAGGGACATTGCGGCCCCAGGTGTGGAGGACGTGGCACACGCGGTCACTCGCGGCTGAGACGTCGTCTTCAAGACAACCTCCCCCATTAAATTGCAGGTCTGCGTAGAAAGAGCGATACAAATGATCCCAAGGGTGACGGTGTGAACACCTGCACCCCGGGATGTGCCGGGTACAACCGCATCCGTGCCTCTGGGCACAAGCGAGCGGCTCCGCGCCCGCAAGCGCAGATGGAGCCGGTGAGCAAAAGGCTGATAATTAAAGTCCCCGCAAGGCAAAGCTGCGGTGATGGTGACAGTGACGGTGACGGCTCCGAGCGAGCCGGCTGCTCGGGACACCTGTGCTGCGTCCAGGGCGCGGGGTCGCAGAGCCGAAGCGATGCCAAGCGGGTGACAGGCGGGGACAAGTCACGACGCGCTTATGTGCCACCACCCAGCCGCACACACGCGGCGTCGCGGTGACGGCCGGACAAACCCTTCCCCAGGGGTGAGCTCCGTGTCACCCCCCAAAGGACCCCGCGGCCGTCGCTGCTTCAGCGCCGCCACCACAACCGGCACCGGTGACACCCACCCCAAAGCAACGCCGGTGTCACCGGTGTCACGACCTGGAGAAACCGGCTTCGCGCGGACACGTTTGCCTTCACCCCCTAAGCAGACACCTCGCTCCTTGCAGACAGAAAGAATATGCAAATGCTCCGGCTTTATTAACGCGCTCGGCACGCGCTGGCTAATAAATATTTCATAGCCCGAGTAGGACTTGGGTTTTTTTTTCCCCCCTTCTTCTTTCTTTCGTTTTGGTTCCTTTTCCCTGTCACTCGTTTCCTGCCTTTTCTTTTCTCGGCTGTTATTTTATTTATTTATTAGTTTTAAGGGCTTCGTGGTGAGACGGGAGCTGGTAGGTGGTTGAGGGGGAGCGGGAAGGAATGTACATCCCCAGTCTCTCCCCCCACGGGTGGAAAGAAAAGTGCTGTTAAGAGCAAAGCAAGAAATATAATAGAAGGGAGGAGACGGCACCAGGCAAAGGATTCAGGGCTTGTGTGACTCATTGGACTCGAGGAAGAAAAGGGATTGAATGAGGAAACGAGGAGATAAACGGAGCGGGAAGGGGGAGACGGGGTGCGGGGGGGGCCGGGGAGCTAGTGGGCTCGGGGGAGATTAAACCCCACTCGCCCAGTCAATGCGTCGCCACCGTGGCCTGAAGCGCTGCCTCAGTTTCCCCACACAGGAGTGGGTTGGGGGGCTCCCTGCGCCCCCAAGGCCCCTTTGGAGGGTGAGATCTTTGCAACGGGTGCAGCGGGGTGACAGATTCCCCCCCAACGCCCCTCAAAGCGGAGGGTCCCCAACCCCCCCGGGGGACACGGCCCCCACCTCCTGCCCGGCCGCCCCCACCCCTCGCCTCACCATTTCACTTTATTATTGCAATAAATGTAGCCATAAAAGTGGCAGGTATCGGCGTGCGAGGAGATCGCTTCTCCTGAGCTATGGAAATGTAATTTCGAGTGTGCCCGGGAAATTTTATAAGATCGTATCAGGCGGGATCATAAATTGCATTTCCAGCCCCCCCTCCCTTTCCCCACCCTGCACCGCATCCCCCCCATCCTCCTCCAATGAGGCGAAGGTCACCGCAGAGAGGGGCACACGCGGGGCTGTCCCCTCAGTGGGGACACGTCCC
Organism: Nesoenas mayeri; assembly: GCF_963082525.1. Taxonomy (NCBI): domain Eukaryota; kingdom Metazoa; phylum Chordata; class Aves; order Columbiformes; family Columbidae; genus Nesoenas; species Nesoenas mayeri. The sequence goes on along the minus strand of NC_137558.1, from coordinate 1,707,839 downwards.
CACGGCCCCCCCAGTGCTGTGTCCCCCCCGGGCACATCCCCAGCACCATTTATTGTCCCCAGGAAGGGACGAGCAGCAGCAGGGACACAACTGTCCCTGCATCCCCAGCCCTGATTAAAACCCCCCGGGGGACCCTCAAGGACATCGCTGGGGTGGAGAAGGGGACAACAGGTCCTCACCGTCCCCCCATCCTCTTGGAGCCCCTCAGGACCCCGGGGACAGATTCGGCGCCGCTTTGTACCACCCTGCCCAGCTCCTGGTCCCCACTGGGCGCAATGGGGTGAAGCATCGCAGCGAACGCAGCGGGGGGACGGGAGGAGGAATGAGGGGGTCATTGCTCATGGTGACACCCACTGAGGCCAGTCCAGCTGCTGGGACAACCACAGGGCCCGTGGTGCTGGTGGCACCGTACAGCAGCTCCCGTCCCAGCAACAGGCTCCGAGGGGGATTTATTTGGGGAGGGGAGGATTAATCCCCACCACGAGCGCCGGGCCCTGCAGGCTCCTTGCAGCTGATGGTTCCTGCAGGCTGGGTGCTCATTTCCACAATGATTTTCCTTTTGCAACAGCGATCAGGGAGAAAAAAAAGGCGGGGAGGGGGGACCACGGGCACAGGGACGTGATTATTTCTTTAGCAGCAATCCAAGCGGCTGGAGAGGAAGCTTCATCTTTCTTGGGCCATTTACCTTCAGCGCCCGAGCGCGAAGGCTGAGCCGGGCGGCTCTTCAGAGATGCTGGAGCTGGTCCAGTGCAGGGGGGGCGGGAGGATTCGGCTTGGGGGGGGTCTCAGTGCGGCATCACCCCATTGCTGGGACTTGGGGTCCGCGGGAGGAGGAGCTGCGGATGCAGGGAGGGGGCACAAAGGTCATTCATCTGCGCAGGTGAATTGGCAGGGGTGTTATTAACAGTGGGGTGCTCAGATTGGGGTTGCAGAGGGAAGCGCCCGCTTGGTCATTTCCCATCTCGGGCCACCCCCCCGGCAGCAAACTGGTAATTAAAAACAAGGGGAGCCGGGGGGGGAAGCAATAAAGCAGCCCCCAGATTGCAGGCAGAACAACACAGGGGAAGAGGAGGAGTGGGTCTGGCTGGGGGGCATCCCTGCGCGCCCCCCCGTCCCCAGCCGCCGTCCCCCCCTTGGCGCAGGCTGAGCCGCGCCACGCTCCAGGCTCCAGCCTTATTGAATCTCCCAGCTCGGGGTGCAAAGGGCACCACGGGGAAGAGTTATTAAAAAAAGGGAAATGAGTCGCTTGGAAACCTTCTTTCAGAATAACAGCGCGTGTTTGTTTGGCGATAGATTAGCTCAGCCATGCTGAGCACACAGCACCCACCGCAACGCTGGTCACCTCGGGAGATCTGCGGGAACAGGGAGACAGGGACACGGAGCCGCTCGGTCCCCCCGTCCTGCCCTGTGGGGTCAGTCCCTGCGGCTCCGCACCCACAGGGACCCCAACCAGAGTGGGCTTGCAGGGCTGTGCCACCACCCGCACCCCATTTCCCAACAGGGAGGCGTGAAGGGGTTAATTCAGCCCATTAATGGGAGCTGGGAGGGGGCCCGAATAAGGGGTGTCCTTGCACCAAAAGGCCGGGCAGCATCTGCTTAAGAGCAGAGCCATCTGTCAGCCACCAACCCGGCAGCCGTGTGCCAGCTCTTGGGTGACAGCGACAGGGACGGGAGCTGCTGTACGGTGCCACCAGCACCACGGGCCCTGTGGTTGTCCCAGCAGCTGGACTGGCCTCAGTGGGTGTCACCATGAGCAATGACCCCCTCATTCCTCCTCCCGTGCCCCCGCTGCGTTCGCTGCGATGCTTCACCCCATTGCGCCCAGTGGGGACCAGGAGCTGGGCAGGGTGGTACAAAGGCTCCGCATCCCTGTCTCCCTGTTCCCGCAGATCTCCCGAGGTGACCAGCGTTGCGGTGGGTGCTGTGTGCTCAGCATGGCTGAGGGGCGACTTTCCCCGGGGTCCCACAGCACCAGCCTCCCACCGCAAGGCAGGATTTTCCTCGGAAGGGTTAATCCGGGGAGGCAAAACCTGCCAGCAACACTCCAGGTGCTTCACAGACAACCCGCTGCCCGCCGGCAAGGAAGGAACCCGAGGCGAGGTGCCGGGGAGGCGCCTTCCTGCAAAGTCACAGCAGCTCAGCGAGGCCAGAGCGGGGGTGAGGAAAGACACCCCCATAACGCGGCTACACCCCGCTGCTCAAGCCCAGCGCCGCACACTGCCATCCTGCTTGTATCTGCTGCTCCTGCCCGCTGGCCCCTGCACCGCCGGTGCACACACAGGAGCGGGAGGGCTGGGGCACGGAGCTCACCTGCTCATCGCTGTGCCTGCCCGAGCGCTGCACCCGCAGCCCCGGCGCGGCGATGGAGAAGGCAAACGCTGAGCTGTGAAGGGTGGGGGGCGATGGGGAGGTGATGTGCACACACTCACACACACACACAGCGGGGACGGGCACCCGCTGGGCCAGGACAGCTCGTCCGTCCCAGCGGGGAGATGCACACCCAGCAGGGACAATCGGCAGCGTGGCGGGGGGACACCCCGGGGGTCCGGCCTCTGGCAAACACACACCTTGGACCCTCCATGCGAGCGAACGCACCCATAGGCACCAGGTGCTTGTCACCGGGGGGATGCGGCCACATCTGCCTCCTCGCCCCTCGCTCCCGCCACCACCCCGGCCCCGCGGGACACAGCGCTGGGAGCTCAGCTCCAGAGCAGCACATGGGGCTGGGGGAGCCGGCGGGGACCCCCTCACCCGCCCCAAGAAGGGCTGGGAAAGTTTCTCCCCTGCTGGCATCTCCCGGGGTTATTCCCCACGCACACAGCACGAGGCTCCTGCACCCACACACCCACCCTGCGCCCTGGGACGGGCCCGATCCCCCCGCCACGAGCCCCCACGTCCCCCCAGCGCTGCTGCCCGTGCAGGGAGGGGGCCGGGGCAGCGCCCGGCTCCTGGTTCCATCAAAACAAAACCATTTGTCTTGAAGCAGCTCCAGCACCGACAGATGCTCCGCGTTAGATGGACATGGCGGGGGGGGTCACACAGAGCCACCCCCACGCTCAGATGCGCACATCTATCCATCTATATCCATACAGAAAGGAGAGTGCCAGAGAAAGACAAGTTGCAAGAGCCTTCGCCTGGGGGGTAGGGTTGTGCGGGGGGGGGTCCCTGATGTGCATCCAATTCCCGAGAGGGAATTGACTCGTTTGATTTTATTCATGAAACACAGAAAGTAAAAATGGAGTGTCAGGAAATCAGATCTGCTGGGTGATGAGCGCGGCCCCCCCGGCAGGGCTGGGGGGGCACAATTCCCCTCATTCATGACCACCACAGATGCTGGCGCCAGATGCAGCTGGAGCCCCCAAACCCAGCGGCTCCCACTGGGGGAGAAAAGCCTCATCGGGCTCCAAGAGGAGGTGGCGGAGCGGGGGACACATGGGGGTGAGTGGCCTTGGGAAGCATTTAGTATCGGGGAGCGGGGGACATCATGGGGAGGGCTCTGCGGGTGGGGAGGGTGTCTCTGCATCCGCAACCGCTCAACCTCCACAGTCAGGCGAAGGGGCAAGAACAGGCAAAGCCGCCCACCCGGCTCAGCAAGGCCAAGCCTGGGCCTGGGGTAAAGCCCAGTGCGCCCAGCCCCCGGCTGAGGGGACACCCTGGAGCCGGGGGGACGGAGCTGGCGGGGCCGTGTCCCCCCGGGCGGAGGTGAAGGCCACCTCGGCGCTGGAGCTGAGCCCGCGCCAAGTCAGGACAGCAACGAGGCGTCACCTCTGCAGGTGGTTTCAGCGCTCACACCCCTGGCAGAGCCGCGGATCCTCGGTCCCCCCAGCTCCGCTCGGGGTGCAGCGAGAACCCCCGCCCTCCCCAGTACAGTGAGCAGCGGGGCGGGGGGGGGTCTCCTCCCGCCTCCCCCCGCAGGTGCGATGCAGGTGCGGGGTCCAAGCGCCCCGCACAACGCACAGGGAGCCCCCAGAGCGCCCCCCCCGGCAAAGGGCCCGACCTGCCCACGCGCGGCCGCCCCCACATTCACGCGCGGCTCCGTCTCGCGTGTCTTGTCACCCCCCACCCCCCCGCACCTGCCAGACGGCGCCTTCCACGCTCTGCAACGAGGGGGGCGGCTCGGAACCGGGGGTGTACGGCGGCTGCTCTCCGCCCCCCCCCAGGTACCCCCCAACTCCGCCCGATGTCCGAGCGCAGTGCGGGACAGCCCCGAGCCCGCTCCAACTTGGGGCGAGCAGGACCCCCCCCCCCCCGCCCCGCTGCGCAATCCCTGCCCGGTGCCCCCCCCCGCCCATACAACTCTCCCTGCAAACGCCCGCGTGTGTGTCCCCCCCAGGATTGCACAAGCCCCCCACAAATTGCCCGTGACTACCTGAACCTCCGCGCAATTGCACGCCGCCCCCCCCCCCCACCAAACGCACGTCTCCCCAGTAGCCGCACGTCCCCGCTTCTGCACGACTCGCCGGGGCTGCATGTCCCCCCCCCTCACCCCCAATAGCACAGACCCCCCGGATTTGTACCACCCTCCCAATAACTGCACCTCCCGCAAATGCATTCCTTCCCCCGGTAATTGCTTCCCCCCCCCCCACCCCGCCAGGAACCGCGCACCCCCCCGGTGGCAGCAGCAACTTTGCCGCCCGCGGGCGCGCCCGGTCCCCCGGTACCTGCAGCAGCAGCCAGGGCCCGAGCAGGGGCAGGCGGCGGCGGAGCATCGCGGGGCTCCCGGGATGAGGGAGCGCGGCAGGGCGGGCGGAGGAGGGAGGCGGCGGCCAAGGGGAGGCAGGAAGAAAGTTGGAGACTTGCTGGGGCCGGGCGGCGCCTCCGCGGAGCCCCGCCAATCCCGGCCCGCCGCCCCCGCGGGGGGGCACCGGGCGGCGGGCACCGGCAACCGTGCGCGCCCAACCCCTGAGCGCAGCCCGGGGCGGCCCCCGCGGCCGGGAGGGGCGGGAGCGGGCGCAGCGGCCCCATCTCCGGTGACCCCAGCACCCCGGGGGTGCCCCTGCATCTGCCCTCCTCTCCTGGGTGACACCAGCACCGCGGGGTGCCCCCGGTTCTGCTCCCCGTCTCCTGGGTGACACCGGCACCCCGGGGTGCCCCTGCATCTGCCCTCCTCTCCTGGGTGACACCAGCACCGCGGGGTGCCCCTGCACCTGCCCTCCTCTCCTGGGTGACACCGGCACCCTGGGATGCCTCCAGTTCTGCTCCCCTCTCTCGGGAGACCCCAACACCCTGGGGGTGCCCCTGCATCTGCCCTCCTCTCCTGGGTGACACCAGCACCCCGGGGTGCCCCCAGTTCTGCTCCCCTCTCTCGGGAGACTCCAGCACCCCGGGCTGCCCCGGCGTCCACCCTCTTCTCCTGGGTGACACCAACACCCCGGGGTGCCCCCAGTTCTGCTCCCCCTCTCCTGGGTGTCACCGGCACTCTGGGGTGCCTAAGGTTCCGCTCCCCCTCTCCTGTGTGACCCCAGCACCCTGTGGAGCCCCCACATCCGCCCTCCTTTCCTGTGTGACCCCAGTACTCTGGGGTGCCCCTGGTTCTGCTCCCCCTCTCCTGGGTGACCCCAGCACCCCGGGATGCCCCTGCATCTGCCCTCCTCTCCTGGGTGACACCAACACCCCGGAGTGCCCCAGTGTCCACGCTCCTCTCCTGGGTGACACCAACACCCCAGGGTGCCCCCGGTTCCGCTCCCCCTCTCCTGTGTGACCCCAGCACCCCAGGATTCCCCCGATCCTGCTCCTGGCTGGGGGCGATGTTCTGGCATCTGGGGGGGGACAGTCCTGCCCATCTCCCTCCTGTCCAGCTGCACCTGGGCAGGGGAACGGGGTCTCCTGCTGTTGGCCTCCCCAAAAGGCTCCAGCAGAGAAGGAGGACCACCCTACAGGAGGGTCGTTGGGGGGGCAGCCCCCAGGCCCTGTACGCACCCAGGAGTGTGCAAACCCCCCACCTGCAGCACACCCCCCCCCTGCATCTCAGGCTGGCCGTGCAACCTGCACCGCCCGCGTGCACACGTGTGTGCGCACATGCACATGCGTGTGCTCATCCCTTCCGCCTGGTGCTGGGCTCCTCTCAGAAGGGTCTGCCAGGTGTTCTCATCCCCCCCCCCCAGCTCAGCGGGGATCCCTCCCCAACACCATCACTTTATTGTTATTACTATTATTGTTACTGTTATTACCATTATTATCTACTCGCCTTCCCCGGGAAGCTGCCGGCGGGGGCTTCGGTATCAGCAGGGCTGGGGGCAAGCGCAGGATGGGGGGAGCATTGCAGAACCGCGCGTACGTGTGGAGACAGAATGAATAAAAGGTAAAGGAGAAATAAGCAACGGAAAAGGAGAGGGAGAGAAATGAAGGGAAACGGGAGAGAGAGGCAGGGGAAGGAAGAGGGCAGCGCCGACGCGGAGCTGGGGATCTGGGATCTCGGCTCTGCAGCTCTGCTTGCGGGGCTGCCCCACGCAATCCCCACAGCCAGCCCCACAGCAGCACGGTGCCCCCAGCGCTCAGCCGCAGCAGCTCGGGGTTCGTGGTGGGGGTACAGGGGACCCCTCCCTCCAGCCGCACTCTGGTTGCGGTGCCGGCGCTCCTGGCCGGTGTGAGAGCCACAGCCGGCCCCACAGCCCACGCTCCTGCTCCGGCAAGAGCCTCCGTGCACGACCCCATCACAGTCCCCCCATGGACCGGAGTGCTGGTCACCCCGCAGCGCTGCATTTACCCCATTTGCCCCAGGGATGGGGCAGCTGAGGGATGGGGGGGTTTGTGGGGCCAACACGGCCCCCCAGACCCGATACTGCATGGGACTTGCCCCACATGGCCCAGCAAACTGCTGGGGGGGTCCTGGGCTCCCTGACGGTCTCATGGGTGAGCAGAAGGACACAGGGTCTGCGACAGGTCCAGAAGACCCTTCCCAAGCAATCAACAGCCCACGGGCCTAAAGATGTAGGAGAGTGGGGGCATGGTGAAGGGAAAGTAGGGACGGTTTAAAAAATAGAAAGATTGAAGGAAAAAGAAGAGGAAGGGGGGGGGGAGAGGAAAGGGAGAAAAAAACCTCTAGAGGAGATATAAGAAACCGATAAGTGAACAAAGAGCCAGTATTGAAATAGATCTGAGGGCTGTGCCGCGCTCGGGCCGCACCACATCCCTTTGCAGAGGAGTTTGGGGCTTTTCAAAGGCAGCAGCCGCGTCCTCGGCTCGGCAGCCGCGGGGGGCCGGGGGGGGCCGGGGGGGGGCTGGCAAGGAGGGGACCGGCGTCACCCCGCTCTGCCGAGCCACGGGCTGGGGGTGCCAGTGGGTCCAGTCACAGCCACGGGTCCCCCGGCGACCCGCAGCGCGGCCGTGGCACATGGCGGGGCTCAGCGTGGCTGGGGGACACACGGGGAACACGGGGGGTACAGCGGGGGTACACGGGGGTGCGAGTGCAGCCCCCCCCGCTCCGTTCGCGAGGGCGGCGGCGCCACCTGGTGGACATTTTTGGGGACTGCTCGGTGCTCTGTGCCCGGTGATGCTCAGTGCTCCGTGCCCGGTGATGCTCAGTGCTCTGTGTCCAGTGATGCTCGGTGCTCCGTGCCCGGTGATGCTCAGCGCTCTGTGCCCGGTGCTCCTTGCCCGGTGGTGCTCGGTGCTCCGTGCCCGGTGGTGCTCGGCGTTCTGTGCCCGGTGATGCTCGGTGCTCCGTGCCCGGTGATGCTCGGTGCTCTGTGCCCGGTGATGCTCAGCGTTCTTGCCTGGTGGTGCTCAGTGCTCTGTGCCCGGTGGTGCTCGGTGCTCCGTGCCCAGTGATGCTCAGTGCTCCGGCACCGCTGCTGCTCAGGGCTCTGTGCCCCGTGGCGCTCGGTGCTCTGTGCCCGGTGATGCTCGGCGTTCTTGCCTGGTGGTGCTCAGTGCTCTGTGCCCGGTGATGCTCAGTGCTCCATGCCCCGTGGTGCTCGGTGCTCCGTAGCCACTGATGCTTAGGGGTCCGTGCCCAGTGATGCTCAGTGCTCTGTGTCTGGTGATGCTTGGTGCTCCGTGCCTGGTGATACTCGGGGTTCCGTGCCCAGTGACGCTCAGGGCTCTGTGTCCGGTGGTGCTCGGTGCTCCATGTCGGTGCTCCATGCCAGGTGATTCTCGGTGCTCCAGTCCCACTGCTGCTCACAGCACGGAGCCCGGTGATGCTCAGGGCTCCGTGCCCAGTGATGCTCGGTGCTCCATACCTGGTGATGCTCAGTGCTCCGTGCCCAGTGATGCTCGGTGCTCCACACCTGGTGATGCTCAGGGCTTCATGCCCGGTGATACTTGGGGTTCTGTGCCTGGTGATGCTCAATGCTCTGTGCCCAGTGGTGCTCAGTGCTCCATGCTTGGTGCTCCAGTCCTGCTGCCGCTCAGGGCTCCGTGCCTGGTGACGCTCGGTGCTCCGTGCCTGGTGGTGCTTGGTGCTCCATGCTCGCTGCTGCTCGATGCTCCATGCCCAGTGGTGCTCAGTGCTCTGTCCCCAGTGGTGCTCAGTGCTCCGTGCCCGGTGGTGCTCAGTGCTCCATCCCCGGTGATGCAGAGTGCTCCGTGCCGGTGCTTTGGGGTGTTCGTGCTCCCCGCAGCACATGGGTAGCAGGGCGGCAGCTCAGGGCCCCGGGGCGCTCAGCGAGGGGAGCAGCCGCACACACACACGCGTCCCCCCAAGTGGCACATGTGCCAGCACCCCAGAGAGCCCCCGCGCAGCACCACGTGCACGCACAGCTCTCCCTGCCCAAAAACCCCCATGCACCCCCAGGGCACCGTGATGCAGGAGCCCCCCACCCGTGACCCCCCCCTTGCGGCATCCTCAGCACGTCCCCACCAACCAGCAGCCTGCTCTTCGGTTTTTACAAATTTTATTTATAACAATATCTGTTTTGTTTAGTTGTAAAGTAATCCAGCAAAAATTATTAAAACATTTTCCCCCCAATAAAAGGATGGGGTTGCCCCCCGCCCTCCCCCCACATGCGTTTTCTTTATTTCTACTATAAAAGCTAGGTCATTTCCATGGGGTTTTTTGTGGGTTTTTTTGTCTTTTTTTTTTGTTTTCCTGTTAAAAAATGTGCATGTTGGAGAGCGGGCGAGGTGCAGGAAACAAGCCGGAGCGAGGGGCCGCGGACCCTCCGCACCACAGCAGGGCTGGGGGCAGCGGTGGGGCCATCGTCCCTGCCCCCTGTAACAGTCAGGGGGGGAAACAGTGGGGAAAAAGGTAGGGAGGGGGGGCCAAGCTGCAGGAGAAAGGAGGAGCCGGGGAGCAGCAGATTTGAGGGGGGAAGGAAACAAGGAGCTGCAGGGGCTGGGGGACACGGAGCCGAGAGCTGGGCGTGCATGCGGACCCCGACCCGCCTCCCTCCCTGCGCCCCACGGAGCCGTAACCCCGCGCGTCTCCATCAGCCCCGCCGAGCTGGTCCCGGCACAGCGACCGCGGCACCGTCCCTGCTCCGCAACGCCGGCGCGACCCGCGGTGGGGGAGGAGGAGGGAGGGAGGGGGGGGCCCAATGTAAAGAGATTTAAAATAAACCAAAGCCGGATCTGGCAATGAGAGGCGCTGAGGCCCGGTACCGGGGAATATACAGGTAATAATACTGCTCACATAGAAAAGTAATAATCCTTCATTTGTACATTTATACAGTGGCTCTCGGCTCCCCCCGGCCCCCGCCCACCTCCTGCAATGGGTGTCTGTGCCAGGCCTGGGCGCCGCGGCCCCGCGGCCCCTTCGCCCCCGTGCCGTCCCTACGCCAGGGGGTCGGCCAGGTCGTCGTCCGCGCCCCGCGACAGCAGCTCCCGCTTCTCGTCCGTGCTGGCCAGCGAGTTGCGGCTGTTGTGGGCGCCCATGTACAGCGTGGCGTACACCGGGTTGGTGAAGTTGGTGGGCTGCGGAGATGGGGGAGCGGGTGGGAGGGGGCACGGACACCCCCGTCCCCAGCAGAGCGGTCCCCAGGGGTGCCCTGCGAGAGCCGCGACCTCCTCCCCGTACAGCAACCGCTGTCCCGCCCCGCAGCCTCCAGCGCCAAAGCCTTTGTGACTCCTCAGAGCCCCCCAAAGCTTCTCTGCTCCCCGGGGAGCTGCTGCAGTAACGTGCCCCCCATCTCAGCATGTAACCCCCGCTTCATGCCGGACCCCGCGCAGCCGCCGTCCCGCTCCTCACCTTGTCGGGGTCCAGGGCGAAGTCCGCGTCCAGCAGCTCCCCCACGTCATCGTCGGGCTCCCCCTCGTACATTTTGTAGGTGGGGTTCCCGATCTCCACGTTCATGGCACCGTTGGTCATCCGCTGGTGCTGGAAGCCCTTGGCACTGGGTGGGGGGGCGGGATGGAGGGTCAGTGGGTCAGTGCCAGCGATGTGGGGTGCAGCAAACAGGGCCCACACCCCCCCAGCGGTCCCCCCTGTTTGTCCCACGTGTTCGAGTCCTTCAAGCCCTGCGAGGACGGTTTCCCCCCCGGCCCCCAGCAGCCCAGACTCACCCTTTAATCCTCCACTTGTACCAGACAAAAGCCACCACGGTGAGGAGGATGAGCAGCAGCAGGATGGGGATGACGATGGAGGCCGTTCCTGCGGGAGGAGAAGCGCAGGTGAGGGCAAAGCGTGGGTGGGGGGCAGTGCCCTGAGCCCCCAGCGCTGCTCCTGCCTCATGGGAAACGACCTGTCCCCTCCCCACCAAAGAAAAGGGGTCAGGAGTTGTACAGGGTAACCCTGGATTAACAGGCAAAGGCGCGTCCCTGACCCCCTGTGCTGGTTGGACTGAAAACGGGTTGATTTCCTTCCTGCGTTACAAACCTTTCTCTTTCCCAGCCAGCACGCTCATGATTTGCACTCAGTTGCAGAACAAGCAGATACCAGCCCAGCACAGGGTTCATGTTTTGAATTGCTCTGCTCTGAGAGCCAAGGACACTCTGAGCTCTGCCCACAGGGGTGAGGCAGCGAGGAAGGGGATGGATGGACAGAGCTGGACTGGCACCCACACGGAGCAATCACACTGTTCCAGCCCATTAGCATCATGCTCATTATTTAAGGAGAGTCAGGACCTTCTGGTTGGCTGTTCCATTTTCTCTGGTGTTGGCTCTTGTTATTGAGCCGGGGGAGTTTTTGGTGCGGGATGTTTAGTTCAGCTTTTACCATTTTGCAGAGGCCTCTGAGCCTTTCTGCCTTTCTCCTCTTTTCTCTCTCTGGGATCGACTTTGGGACCAGGTGCCATTTCCTGGCACTGTCTGCTCAGCGTGTTCATGAGGAATTGCCTTGACTATCTTCTATTTCTATTTTCTATGTATATTTACTTATAGTGCATCAGTATTTTGTTATTTTCCTAAACTGTGTTGATCTCAATCCAAGTTCCTCCCTTCCCTTTTGATTCTCTCCCTTATTGGGTTGGGTGAGCGAGCGGCCGCGTGGTTGTATCACCAGCTCCGGTTAAACCATGAAACCCGCCCCATTTGGCATCAGGCCCCGCGGTGTCGCCGAGGCAGGACTGTCCCATACGTACGGCTGCTCTGCTGCTCGCTGACGATAAAGGCCTCGCAGCGCGGCCCCGTCATCCCCACCGGGCACCTGAGAGTGCAGGGAGAGCACCGGGGTTAGCGAGGACAGGACAGCATGCGGGGCGGGGAAAGAAGTGGGGGCACAGACCTGGGGCCAGGGGGACACAGATTGCGGTCTGTCAGTCACCTGCTTGCGCGGTGCCAAGTAGCCCACCCGTACCACCCCCAGCCCCACTTACAGGCACTCGGGCATCTGCGTCTTGTCGCTGATGGAGCAGGTGCCGCCGTGCGCGCAGTAGTTGTCGCAGGTCAGGCAGCTGGGCGCGACCTTGCCGTCCTGGCAGCTGCGGGGCAGAGAGGATCAGGCACACGTGGACCCCCCGTTCTACCCCATATCCCCCCCAGCACTCTGTTGGAGGCTGTTATATCATCCCTGCAGCACGGCTCATGGCCATGAGGATGGGCTTGGAGGAGAGACACCCCCATCGCCTCCTCCCAGGGCCCTCAAGTCACCCAGATTTCTTCGCTGCCCTGAATTACCAACCCAGCATCTCCCAGCCATGCACAATCCCCAGTGATGTGGCCCATAGGGACATATAGGGGCTTTTTTCTTGACTCATCTTGCCCACCATCCCCTCTCCCTCCCTCCCTCGAGTTCCGCGCCCCCGGCACCTACAGGCAGGAGACTTCTCCGCTCTGCTTGTTGACGCTGCACTTGCCCCTCTGGCATCGGGTGCACTTGTCGTCCTCGCAGCGGGCGCCCTCGAACTGCGCGGGGCAGCGGCACTGCTTGGTGCCACTGGCCGTCATCTGGCACACGCCCCCGTTCTCACAGTAGTCAAAGCACTGCCCTGCAGAGCACGGCGGGGTCAGGGTGGGCAGCCCCCCCGGAGCGCCGCACCACACAATCACACAATCCCAGAGCATCAGGGGTTGAAGGGACCTGGAAAGCTCATCCAGTGCAATCCCCCCATGGAGCAGGAACACCCAGATGAGGTTACACAGGAACCAGGCGGGTTGGAATGTCTGCAGAGGAGGAGACTCCACAACCCTCCTGGGCAGCCTGGGCCAGGCTCTGCCACCCTCACCACCAACAAGTTTCTGCTCATCTTTAAGTAGAACCTCCTGTGTTCCAGTTTGCACCCATTGCCCCTTGTCCTGTCACTGGTTGTCACCAGCAGAGCCTGGCTCCATCCTCCTGACACTGCCCCTTTCCATATTGATCCCCAGCAATGAGTCCCCCCTCAGTGTCCTCTTGTCCAGCTCCAGAGCCCCAGCTCCCTCAGCCTTTCCTCACACGGGAGATGCTCCACTCCCTCCAGCATCTTGGTGGCTGCGCTGGACTCTCTGCAGCAGTTCCCTGTCCTGCTGGAACTGAGGGGCCACAGCTGGACACAAGATTCCAGATGTGCTCTCACCCCATGTCTCTAGAGAGCATCCCCCACAAGACATCCCCATGTCCCCAGCCCCGTGCCGGTGGCACTCACGGTACTGGCAGCGGTCGCCGATGAAGGGTGCCGGGCAGCGGCAGTTGGGCTGGTTGCCCTGGTTGACGGTGCAGCTGCCGTTGTTCAGGCAGTAGTCGGTGCACACTTGCTGGTTGCACCGCGGCCCCGTGAAGCCGGTGGGGCAGCGGCAGGTCGGCATGCCTGAGAACAAGAGGCCGTCAGCGTGCCGTCCGTCCGTCCGCCCAGCGAGCAGCCCCGGGCCCCAGGCTCACCGGACGGGGAGGCGGCACATGTGCCCCCGTTTTGGCAGTAGTCCCAGCACTGGTCGATCTGGCACTTGTCGCCGTTGTAGCGCGGCTGGCAGCGGCACTTGGCCTGCTTGCGGGCGTTGAGGAAGCAGCTGCCGCCGTTCAGGCAGACCAGGTCGCAGGTGTCGGTGGTGGGCACTGCGAGAGAGGGAAAGAGGGATGGGGGTGTGTCCTGGGTTTGTTAAGAACAAGTTTGTCTTTGAGTGAATTTTCCTTTCAGCTAAAGTCTTCTTACTAACCACGCTTTTCTGGAAGCTAGATACATGTTTTGGTAGACATAGCAATGGAATGCAAGGTCGCTGATAAGGACGCACATCCCACGAGAGGGGCAAGCAGTGAACTGAACTGGTGACCAAACTGACCAACTAAGTATTCCATCCCATTCACGTGCTACTTCATATAAAAGTGCGAGATCACGAGGATCTCGTCCCTTTTTCCTTATGGCCAACATTAGGATAGGACCTTGCAATGCATCCCTGCGAACTGAGGCCTCATGACAGACTGAATCCAGCTCCGCTTGGCTGCAGACTCCAGTCCAGGACTTTGGGTGCCTGCCCTGCAGCTGCCGGGACTTTCAAGATTGGTTTTGTATATTTTGTATTATTTTCTCTATTTTATTAGTAGCATTAGTAAAACATTTTTGGTTTTTTCCCAGCTCTTTCTCCCTGTCCTTTTGCCTTCAGATCGCCAGCCCTTAGTGGGAAGAGGGAGGAGAAGGGGTTAGCAAAACATCTGCCATGGTTTATTGTCACCCTGCAATCAAACCTTGACAGATCTGTTGGCGGCCAACATGGGGCGGAGAAAGGGTTAAAATTTGGCATTAAAAAGAGGTGAGCGGGACCTTGCCGGGTGAGACCCCCCACCCAGCCCAGCCCACCTACCGACAGGGGAGACGGTGGGCGAGGGAATGACCACGCAGGTGCCGTTGTCCAGGCGTTTGCCGTTGGGGCAGGTGCAGACGGGGCCACTGGGGCTGAGCAGGCAGAGCCACTCGCACTTCTTGCGGTCGCACGGGTTGGTCACTGCCCAGAGGGAAGGGGACGATGTGGGGTGACCCACAACGCTCCTCTCATCCTCCAGCACCCCATTGATCAGGCCCCAGACACCCCCCTCCCACCCCGGGCGCAGGGTGGGGGTCCCGGGCCCGGTACGTACCCTCCGGTTGCTTGTACTGGTGGTAGAGCACGACGTCGGTGGCGTGGTTGAGGCCAGATGTCAGGTTGGTGACAGCCTTGTGGCCAAACTTGTGGATCTTGAAGATGCGGTTGTTGATGTAGGTGACCCCGTAGATGTAGTCCTCGAAGATGTCGATGCTGAAAGGGTGGCTCAGCCCTGGGAAGCAAAGAGGGGACAGGTGCAGGCAGAGGTGACACAGGTGCCTTGGGCAGGGCTGCTTTGGGATTTTGAGTGGATGTGAGGTTGAAGGACAGTGCTGGGGGGTGTGCTGGTTGGACTGAAAACGGGTTGATTTCCTTCCTGCATTACAAACCTTTCTCTTTCCCAGCCGGCACGCTCATGATTTGCACTCAGTTGCAGAACAAGCAGATACCAGCCCAGCACAGGGTTCATGTTTTGAATCGCTCTGCTCTGAGAGCCAAGGACACTCTGAGCTCTGCCCACAGGGGTGAGGCAGCGAGGAAGGGGATGGATGGACAGAGCTGGACTGGCACCCACACGGAGCAATCACAGTGCCTTTTTCCTCTTTCTTCTCTCTGGGATCGGCTTTGGGACCAGGTGCTGTTTCCTGGCACTGGCTGCTCAGCATGTTCGTGAGGAATTGCCTCGACTATCTTTTATTTCTATTTTCTATATATATTTACTAGTAATGTATTAGTATTTTGTTATTTTCCTAAACTGTGTTGATCTCAATCCAAGTTTCTCCCTTCCCTTTTGATTCTCTCCCTTACTGGGGTGGGTGAGCGAGCAGCTGTGTGGTTGTATTGCCAGCTGGGGTTCAACCATGACCAGGGGACAGCAGTGCCCGCAGGCTTCGTTCCTGCTGTGGAGCATTTAACGAGGAAAACCCGCCTTTGTTATCATCTGCTGAGCATCCCGTGGGCACCGTCCCCAGGCAGGTCCCTCTCCTCCTCGCTGCTCCATGGGGCTTGGGCGCCACTCACCCTTCTTGTTGTCGATGGCCACGACGGGGTCGGTGCCATTGAGCCGGATGCTGCCGATGACGGAGAGCTTGGCGTCGGCCCAGTACAGCCGCTCGTTGTGGTAGTCCACAGCCAGGCCTGTGGGGACACACACCCCCGGTGAGGTACAGGCCTCCCCGCCAACAACGTGTCCAGCAGAACAGACCCCCACCACCCTTACACACTCCTGAGCCCCCAGGCTGAGCCTCCCCGACATGAGCGGGTTCTACAACCCTCCTATCGAGGCTTCCATCACCCTCGTGCCCCACCTGGCACCGTCCCTGCTCACCTGTTGGCCACTGGATGTTGTCCTGCACCAGGGTCTCGCGCAGCGTTCCGTCCATAGCAGCTGTCTCGATCTTGGGGTGATTACCCCAGTCTGACCAGTACATAGTTCTGCAAAGGACACACACAGGTCATTCCCAGCGAGGGAGCAAGGAGGGGATGAGCAGGACAGTTCGAGAGCTGGGCAGAGGGAAGGGAGAAGGGGCTCAAATTTCTCACCCTCTAAGCGGGTCGACTACGATGGCGTGGGGCTCATCAATCATGCCCGAGATCAGCGTCTTGCGATTCTCGCCTTTCATCTGCGCCACCTCGATGACATCCCGCCCCGAGTCTGTCCAGTAGATGTTCCCGGCAACCCAGTCGACGGCGATTCCCCGCGGCATCTTCAGCCCCGAGATCTGCGAAGGGCAGAAAGTGGGGAGAGATGAGGGCAGAGCACACGGCCAGCCCGGCCTCGGCGTCCCCCGCACCCCACGGCGCTCACGTTCAGGTGGGTGACGCCGCCGTCGATTTGGCGCCGGTTGCGGTTGGAGGCGGTGGAGGCAGCGGAGGAGGCGGGCAGCTCCCGGTACGAGATCCTGCCCGTGTGCCAGTTGGTCCAGTAGATCTTGTTGCCCTTGACGTAGATGTCCATGGCGTCGATGCGCACGTTCTCGTCGCCCTGGAAGGCCGGCTCGTAGGCCGAGTTGGGGTTGAAGGGGTACATGCTCCGGATCTTGTTGTCGTCCGCGATGTAGAGGATTTGGTGCTCAGAACCTGCAGAGGGGCAGAGGAGGGGGGTCAACTCAGCTCCGCGATGGGGCCACTGGGAGCTTGGAACCCCCTTGGGCTCGTTCTGCCAGGGAAGGACGGACAGACGGACGGTGCCCCCTGTTCCCTCCTGACCTTCTGCTTTGCACATGTTGTCCGTCTTCATGAAGTTCTTGGCGCAGCTGCAGATGTGGGAGCCCTTGGTGTTGTTGCAGAGCTGGGAGCAGGTCCCGAAGCGCAGGCACTCGTTGACATCTGGGCAGCGGGGACGGGAGTTGGGGGGAGACCAGGAGGGCATCCCACACCCACCCCATTCCCCATATTTGTGCCCCAAGGACACCAATTCTGATGCCCCAGAGGTGCAAAGACACATCTCATTGGCAAAAACCAACCGTAATCCCAACAGTGCAACCCCAACCCTCTCCGGCAGCGCCAGGACGTACCTTGGCAGGAATTCTTGTCCGGCACCTTCTGGAAGCCTCTGCGGCATGTGCAGTACGTGGTGGAGCGTGACCGAACGCACTGGGCCTCGTCTCCGCACATGGTGGCGTTGGTCGTGCAGTCGTACGACTTGTGGTCTGGGGTGGGACGCACCGTCAGCACCGGCGCCAACCCCGATTCCCGCCTCCCAACACCCCAGTCCCGCCACCCACCGTGGGAGCAGGAATCCTCGTCGGAACCATCTCCGCAGTCATCAAAGAAGTTGCAGCGGAGGTTGGCGCTGATGCACTTCTTGTTCTCGCACAGGAACTCGTTCTTGTCCTGGCTGCAGCTCTTGGGCTTGGCTGTGGGTGACTCTGCGGGAGCACGGCCAGCGGTTGTGACGCTCTGTGTCCCCCCACGGGAGCCATGGGGTGCAAACGGGGGGCCAGGCAGGGACCCAGAACGCCTACACTCACCACCCAGTTTTTGGGAAGGAGTAGGCAAAGCAAACCCCAGCTCCTGGGCTAAAGCCGGGCTCTGCTAGGACCAGTCCCAGGGCCGGGCCAGAGCGGGGCCCGCGAGCATCCCCACTCACCGCAGTCCTTCTCGTCCGTGTTGTCTCCGCAGTTGTCGATGCCGTCGCACTGTCGACCGATCCACAGACATACCCGGTCGTTCTTGCAGCGGAACGGTCTGTTGGGGGGACACTGGAATTTCACTGCACCAGCAAACAGAAACAAATGGTGACGGTGAAAGGAGACGCCGTAGCCAGGCTGTCACGCTTGTCACGAGCCGCCGCTTGGCCTCTGCCCGCTCTCCGGGATGGCCTGTCCCACGAGGGCGAGCAGGCTCTGGAGACTAAAGCAAAGAGACTGAAGCAAAGACAACTGCCCGGTTGCTGGCCCGGCTGCGGGAGGGTCAGCCCTCTGCCCCCCAGCCCCTGCCCCACGGCCAGCCCAGCACCTGTGTGACCCTGCGTTCTGACCGGAGCCACCTCCCGTCCCCCCCCATGAGGGGACCCATCTAGAGGGGACGTGCGGAGCTGCCGGAGGTACCCACGGCCCCCCAGGTTGTCACGGTGTCACTCACAGCACTCCTCGGGGTTCTCGTCCGAGTTGTCCCCGCAGTCGTCCTCCCCGTCGCACTTCCAGGCCAGGGGCTTGCACAGCGTGTTGTTGCACTGGAACTCGTCCAGGGGACACGTGCGAACTGTGAGAGTACGAGGGGACACGTCAGCCTGGCTGCCAGGACACGGCGCTGGGGCCACAGCTCCAATTTCAGCACAGCCGGGCGCTCCGCAGGGCTCGGGTATGTCTGTGCATGCCCAGGGACCGGTGCTGACACATGCACGGGGAGGGCATCCACCCACAGCGGGGACACAGGACACACGAGGGCACAGGGGGTGACAACCAGCCCCGCGGAGCCGCACGGCGCTGCCGTTACCTCCAGTGCCGCAGTTCTCCTCGTCGGTGCCGTCCATGCAGTCCGCGTCCGCATCGCAGCGCCAGCGCATGGGGATGCAGTGCCCGTTCTTGCACTGGAACTGGTCGAACTCGCAGCGCGGCGTGCAGTCCTTCTGCAGGGGACAGCGGCGAGGGACAGCGGTCAGCAGGGACACGACTGCACCCAGGACCCGGCTCAGCCCCGGTGGCCGGGGGTCACTGGGACGTTGTGCTGCTTGGACTGAAAACGGGTTGATTTCCTTCCTGCATTACAAACCTTTCTCTTTCCCAGCCAGCACGCTCATGATTTGCACTCAGTTGCAGAACAAGCAGATACCAGCCCAGCACAGGGTTCATGTTTTGAATCGCTCTGCTCTGAGAGCCAAGGACACTCTGAGCTCTGCCCACAGGGGTGAGGCAGCGAGGAAGGGGATGGATGGACAGAGCTGGACTGGCACCCACACGGAGCAATCACACTGTTCCAGCCCATTAGCATCCTGCTCATTATTTAAGGAGAGTTGGGAGTTGGGATCTTCTGGGTGTCTGTTCCGCTCTCCCTCTGGGGTGCAGATGTGGGGGTTTGGTTGGGACGTTTAGTTCATCCTTTTACCATTTTGCAGAGGCCTCTGAGCCTTTCTGCCTTTCTCCTCTTTTCTCTCTCTGGGATCGGCTTTGGGACCAGGTGCCGTTTCCTGGCACTGGCTGCTCAGCGTGTTCATGAGGAACTGCCTTGACTATCTTTCATTTCTATTTTATATTTATATTTACTAGTAGTGTATTAGTATGATGTTATTTTGCTAAACTGTGTTGACCTCAATCCAAGTTTCTCCCTTTTGATTCTCTCCGCTATTCGGGGGGTGAGTGAGCGGCTGCGTGGTTGCTTTGCCCGCTCAGGTTCAACCACGACACAGACGGGGTGTGATGTCCCCCCCACCACCACGTGGCCAGTGCGAATGTGCCAACCCGGAGTGCTGTACCTCGTCAGAGCCGTCCGCACAGTCGTGGTCCCCGTCGCATTTCCACCTGCCGGCGATGCAGCGCCCGTTGGCGCACGAGAACTCGCTCTCCGAGCAGGGCCGGGGCGCTGGGGACAGAGAACACGGGGTGTCCCCCTCACTGCCAGGTCAGCAGCGCGGGGGGCACAGGGTGACACAGACACGCGGCGGTGGCGCTGGGGACAGGTTGGGGTGCAAGCAGAGCTGGGGGAACTGCCGGCGAGCGGCGCAGCTGACACCACCTCCCAGCGCCCTCCCCGTCCCGCAGCTCCCTGCGAGGAAATGGGGTGTTTTGGGGATGCTTCTGGCTGCACGTGTCCCCAGAGTCGTTCTCCACAGGTCCCTGCTGCCCCACGGCACCGTAGGGAAGAGACGGGCAGGGGGATCCAGCCGGAGCAGGAAGGGTCAAGTGGGGACACATTTTGGAGCCAAGTACGAGCCATGCACAGGCCCCTCCCCGACTGTGGCTCCAGTGGAGGAAGATGCTGGTGCTCAATAAACCTGCCTGGGTTGTCCAGTCCCAGCCCCTCTGCCCTCACCTGCAATTAATCGTCTTCATTTATGTTAGCGAGACTGTATGTGGGAATTAAAAGATTTTGGCAGAAACCTACCTCTGAGCGCCCCATAACGACAGTGTGAAAATGGAGAAAAACGGAAGATGAAGTGAAATGGCACAAACTCAAAAAACACGCCATGAAATCAACAGAAAAGGACAAAAAGTTGCACCCCAGAACGCTGCAGGGACACAGAGGGACCCAGGCGGGCGCTGTGTGGCGGGAGGGGGTCTGGCTCTGTCCCTGCAGTTGCAGCGGACCTGGGGACATCCCATGGGCAGCTCGGTCCCTCTGTAGGGCCAGGACCTGCCCGCAGCAGAGCCACAAGTGTCCCCACCGCCCTCCCAGGCCGAACCGGTTCAGAATGGGGTGATGGACCAAAGCAAAGCGGCTCTACCACCAGTAGGACGAGGTGCCCCAGCCCAACGCTCCTGCCCATTGCTGGGGACAGGCAGAGGGGCTGGGGGGACCTGAACCGCTCCCTTCCCCACCGCATGGGCGCTCCCCGGATAGCGAAGGCTGGAGGGCGGTACGTACTGCAGCTCTCCTCGTCGGAGTTGTCTCCGCAGTCGTTGTCGTAGTCGCACTGCCACCGGCCCGGCACGCAGCGGTTGTTCTTGCAGCGGAACTGGTAGGGCTCACAGGTGCGTTCGTCTGGGAGGGACAAGGGACAGGAGTCAGCGTTGTGACCATGCAAGGGGAGGGATGGTGCACACGCGGTTTGGAAAAGGAGCAGCTAAAACCCCACACTGGGGAGGGAGATGGGCAGACAGCGCCAGGGCAGCTCAACCCCTGGGGAAGGGGGGACAAAAGGTGCCCCCAGGCTCGTCTCCAGCCCCACTCCCTGCTCACCGCATTCCTCCTTGGGCTCGTCGGAGCCGTCCCCGCAGTCGTCCTCCCCGTCGCACTTCCAGCGTGCCGGGATGCACCTGCCCGAGTCCTTGCAGCGGAACTCATCCACGCCACAGGTCATTTGTGCTGGGGGGAGATGGGGATGATGTGGATCACAGGATCCCAGAGTGTCAGGGGTTGAAGGGACCTGGAAAGCTCATCCAGTGCAATCCCCCCATGGAGCAGGAACACCCAGATGAGGTTACACAGGAACCAGGCGGGTTGGAATGTCTGCACAGAAGGAGACTCCACAACCCCCCTGGGCAGCCTGGGCCAGGCTCTGCCACCCTCACCATGGAGAACTTTCTTCTTGTATTTAAGTGGAACCTCCTGTGTTCCAGTTTGCACCCATTGCCCCTTGTCCTGTCACTGGTTGTCACCCAGAAGAGCCTGGCTCCATCCTCCTGACACTGCCCCTTTCCATCTTGATCCCCAGGAATGAGTCCCCCCTCAGTGTCCTCTTGTCCAGCTCCAGAGCCCCAGCTCCCTCAGCCTTTCCCCACACAGGAGATGCTCCACTCCCTGCAGCATCTTGGTGGCTGCGCTGGACTCTCTCCAGCAGTTCCCTGTCCTTGAACTGAGGGGCCCACAATATTCTAGACACAATATTCTAGATGTGGTCAATATGTGGAGGGGAGGCACATTTCTTTCTCCGCAGGGCTGTCTCTGTGCCAGAGGGCGACTCCAGACTGAGCAGGGACCGAGCAGGGACCCGCCACCCACCGGCAGACACACCGATGTGACCCAGCTGCAGAGGAGCCCCCAGTTTTGGTGTGGCCAGACCCCCCCATAATCCCCCCGCCAGGATTCTTACTGCAGTTGGCGGGTTCATCGGAGCCATCCACGCAGTCGTTGTCCCGGTCGCACACCCAGACGCGGGGGATGCAGCGCTTGGTGATGGCGCACTGGAACTGGTTGGGGGCACAAGTCACCTCCGCTGCAAGGGGGGACACAGAGTCAGGAGGGACCGTGGGGCTGGCAGTCTGCTCACCACCACCCCACAAAACAGCCCCCCAGGGCAGAGAGGCGCCCTGGGCATCACAACAAGGGTCTGGGCATCACAACAAGGGTCTGGCCACGCTTGGTGACACACGCACAACAGAGTGGAGCCCTATGGTGGCCCCAATAGACTCGACCAGCTGCAGGGAGACAGTGCAGATGCCACAAGATCCCTCAGCTGCACAAATCCACGGCAAATATTGAACCTGCCGCTCTGCGGGATTTAAGGGGTTTGTCTCCATTAGGAAATGGGACTGTCTGTGCGAGCAGCAGGGTGACGGTGGACAGCGGGTCTGTGCGGAGCGGAGGTGAGGAGAAAGCCCCATGTGCAGGGATCGGCCAGCGGAGAAGCCGATACCCAAAGCCACGGATCTGATGTAGCACTGAGCTCCTCAGCCCGACCCGTGCACGCTCCCCATCCCCAGCTCCCCACTCACGGCAATCCTTCTCATCCTCGCCGTCACCGCAGTTGTCCTGGCCATTGCAGCGGAAGATGCCAGGGATGCAGCGGTTGGTGTTGGTGCATTTGAACTGGCTGGGCAAGCAGACGTGGATATCTGGGAAGATATGGATTAAAGCTGCATCTCTGCTCCATGAGATGCTGCAGCGCTGCCGGGGCTTGAGGGGCGCCAGGGGAACCCACCACAGTTGGCTTCATCCGAGTTGTCCTGGCAGTCGTTGTCCCCATCGCAGATGAAGGCTGGGTTGGTGCAGATCCCCGTGGAGCACTGGAACTGGCCCGGCCTGCATTTGAATTCAGCTGCGGGGCGAGCAAGGGTGAAATGTTTGCTCTGGGCAACGTTTTAATTGCAAACCTCAACCTCCCGCTTTCCCCTCTGGGGTCTTCAGCAGGGACTGAGCAACCAGCCCCCAGCCCTGGGGGTCGGCACCCCCGGGCGCGCGCGGTGCCGCTCGGCACTCACGGCAGTCCTCCGGCTCGTCCGAACGGTCCCCGCAGTCGTCCTCGGTGTCGCATTTCCACCAGAAAGGGATGCACTTGTCGTTCTTGCAGACAAACTGTGACGGAGAAACGGGCTTCTTAGGGTGTCTTGGAATGGGGAAGGAGGACCCCGGATGGCTCTGCCCCAAGGGGACTCTGCCAAGGGCACTGATCCCCATGCTGTCCCTGTCCAGGCAGCCCCAGGACACTTTGTGTCCTGACCTGGAGCAGCCTCAGCCCTAAACCCACCAGGGTGTGGGGGACAGAGGGGACACTCAGAGGGTCATTCCAGAGCCAGAGAGTCCCTGCTCCCCTGGGCACCCCCAGATAACTCCGGGTTGTACATGCTGGGAAGTGCCACAGGAGGGAGGTGTTGCCCACGCACCAGCACCCAGACACATCAGAGGGGCTGGGACACGGTGACACCGCGGCAGGAGGGACACGGACGGCAGGAGGGACACGGATGGCAGGAGGGATACGTCCATGCAGCCCGTTACCTGGCTGGCCGTGCAGTTGGAGACGCAGGTTTTGCCGTCGCTGCCCAAGTAGAAGTTGGTGGGACAGGCGCACTTGTGCCCCCCGCCCGGCGAAAGGAGGCAGAGGTTGCTGCAGCCGGCGTTGTTGGTCTTGCAGGGATGGTCGGGAACTGGGGGGAACAGGGAGACAACCACGAGTCGGACCAAAGGAGGGGACCCTCAGGGTGGCACGGTGAGACCCATCTCACCGCACATCCCCTCCCGCACCCCGTGCCCGAGTCGGCGTCCCTTTGCCATCGTGCCGGGGACTCACCGTCAGGCTGGCGGAAGGGGTGGTAGATGTGGATGTCCATGGGACGGTGCAGCGTGCTGATCAGCAGCGTCTTGTTGGCTCCCGTCGTCTTGTGGGCCCGGTTGATGGACTTGGTCTCCCAGTCGGTCCAGTAAATGTAATCCTCAAAGAGGGTGAGCGCGAAGATGTGCGGGATGTCCTGGCTCAGCACTGCGAGGGGGAGCGGGCGGCTCAGGGCGGGCTGCCCCACACCATCACCTCTCTCCAGGGACAGCTCGGCCTGGGGGTGCCCCGGGAGGCCCAGAGCTCTCACCCGTGTGCCGGTTGGAGCCGTCCAGGCTGGCAAACTCAATATAATCCTCCCGCGCATCAGCCCAGTAGATCCGGCTGTTGATGTAGTCAAGGGTGAGGCCGTTGGGCCAAGTGATCTTGGTGTCAACGATGACGCTGCGGTTGGTGCCGTCCATGCCGATCTTCCCGATCAGGGAGTGGTCCCCCCAGTCTGTCCAGTACAGGTAACTGGGGATCAAACAGAAAAGCAGAGGGACGCTGAGCCCGGCCCAAGACACAGCAGCGGCCACACTCTGCCCATCGCGCGGCTGAACCGCGGCGCTGGGCAGCGGTCTCATCCCACCTCCCAGCCGCTGCGACTCCGGCAAGGTGGCGGAGGGGCCGCGGTCCCCTCCCTGCGCAGAGGGGCAGGTCCGGGTCCCCGAGGCTCTCACCCGTTCTGCACGTCCACCACCAGCGCCCGCGGCTCGCGCAGACCCGAGTTCACCAGCACGGTGCGGTAGGCACCGTTGAGCTTCGACACCTCGATGGTGTCCCGGCCCTTGTCGCACCAGTACAGGTTGCCTCCCACCCAGTCCACGGCCAGCCCATCGGGGTTGCTGAGGCCAGTGCGGTGCAAAACCTGTGGGGAGAAAATGAGACGTGCTGGGGCTGGACAGAGAGAATCAGACAAGGATGGTGCTGCAAAACATCCTGTAGCAGTGTGGGGGAAAGGGAGCTGGGGGTCCTGGGGACAGCAGGGTGACCATGAGCCAGCACTGGGCCCTTGTGGCCAGGAAGCCAATGGGACCTGGGGTGGGTTAGAAGGGGGTGGTCAGTGGGTCAGAGAGGTTCTCCTGCCCCTCTGCTCTGCCCTGGGGAGACCACACCTGGAATCTTGTGTTCAGTTGTGGCCCCTCAGTTCCAGCAGGACAGGGAACTGCTGGAGAGAGTCCAGCGCAGCCACCAAGATGCTGGAGGGAGTGGAGCATCTCCCGTGTGAGGAAAGGCTGAGGGAGCTGGGGCTCTGGAGCTGGACAAGAGGACACTGAGGGGGGACTCATTCCTGGGGATCAATATGGAAAGGGGCAGTGTCAGGAGGATGGAGCCAGGCTCTGCTGGTGACAACCAGGGACAGGACAAGGGGCAATGGGTGCAAACTGGAACACAGGAGGTTCCACTTAAATCTGAGCAGAAACTTGTTGGTGGTGAGGGTGGCAGAGCCTGGCCCAGGCTGCCCAGGGGGGTTGTGGAGTCTCCTTCTCTGCAGACATTCCAACCCGCCTGGACACCTTCCTGTGTAACCTCATCTGGGTGTTCCTGCTCCATGGGGGGATTGCACTGGATGAGCTTTCCAGGTCCCTTCAACCCCTGACACTCTGGGATCCTGTGAACCTGGGCTGATGCCCTGAACCCACTGATGACCCACAGCGAGGGCTTGTCCCCTCCTCTTCCCGGTGGCCCTGGTGCCAGTCTGGCTGCTCCAGGAGCCTCTTGGTGAGGAGGTGGGTGAGGAGCAGCTGCCCGGACCGGGGGTACCCAAGGGTACCTCAGACCCCCACCTGAACGTTGCTCCCATTGATGTGCATGCGGCGGATCATGCTGCCCTGCGTGGTGACATCTGTCCAGTAGATCATCTGCTCCCGATAGTCGAAATCCAGAGCCACCGCGTTGTTCAGCCCCTGGGAGGAAGGGAGAAGCGTTGGAACAGCCTGAGCTGTTGGCACAGGCTCACGGGGGCTTTACAAAGCCCCTTTCCAGCCCCAAATCCCAAGCACGGGGTGCTGGTGCATCCTCCTGTTCCCCCCACCTGCTTGAGCAGCGTGTAATTGGAGCCGTCCAGGTTGAGCTTCCTCAGGTAGTAGCGGTTGGCGAAGATGAGGAAGGGCTCTTCATCTGCACAGGGAAACCACCAGACGTGTCAGGAAACGCCACCGGGACATGGGCAGATCCCCTGGGGACCGGTCGCCCTCCCTACCCCGCTGCAGCCCAGCCTAAGCTTAAGCTAAGCTTAAGCCTAAGCCAGAAGAGCGTCCCCACCTCTCACCTGTGACAGCCTTACAGCTGGTGGGGTTGTCGGGTTTGAGTTTGTAGCCCTCTGTGCACAGGCACTTGTAGCTGCCCAGGGTGTTGATGCACTTCTGGCTGCAGGGGTAGGTGGTGGAGCACTCGTCAATGTCGATGCACGTCTTCCCGTCGTCCTTCAGCCGGAACCCGGGACGGCATCTGCACTGCAGGAGGCAACCGGAGCTGTTAGACACCCCGAGCCCGCACGCTGGGACGCTGCGCTGGTTGGACTGAAAACGGGTTGATTTCCTTCCTGCATTACAAACCTTTCTCTTTCCCAGCCAGCACGCTCATGATTTGCACTCAGTTGGAGAACAAGCAGATACCAGCCCAGCACAGGGTTCATGTTTTGAATCGCTCTGCTCTGAGAGCCAAGGACACTCTGAGCTCTGCCCACAGGGGTGAGGCAGCGAGGAAGGGGATGGATGGACAGAGCTGGACTGGCACCCACACGGAGCAATCACACTGTTCCAGCCCATTAGCATCCTGCTCATTATTTAAGGAGAGTCGGGACCTTCTGGTTTTGGTTCTTCTGATCTCTTGGGTCCTTCTCTTTGCACTTTTTGGCGCAGATGGGGGAGTTTTTGGTTGGGACATTTAGTTCGTCCTTTTACCATTTTGCAGAGGCCTCTGAGCCTTTCTGCCTTTCTCCTCTTTTCTCTCTCTGGGATCGGCTTTGGGACCAGGTGCCGTTTCCTGGCACTGGCTGCTCAGTGTGTTCATGAGGAATTGCCTTGACTATCTTTTATTTCTATTTTCTATCTATATTTACTACTAATGAATTAGTATTCTGTTATTTTATTAAACTGTGTTTATCTCAATCCAAGTTTCTCCCTTCTGATTCTCTCTCCTAAAGTGCAGGCTGGGGGGTGGCGAGCGAGCGACTACCGCGGTTGCATCGCCAGCTCTGGTTAAACCGTGCCAAGGAAGGAGGGAGCGGGAGAGCACCCCTGAGCACCCTCCCCTACCTTGTACCCGATCTTGAGGTCCTCACACTCCTGGGAGCAGCCGCTCAGCTTCTTGTTGAGACACTCGTTGATGAAGCAGTTGAGCTCGTCCGAGCCGTCGGCGCAGTCGTTGTTGTTGTCGCAGAGCAGCGCCTCGGGGATGCACTTCCCGTTCTTGCAGAGGAAGAAGGAGTCGTTGCACTTGTTCTCTGCGGGGAGGCGGCGCGGTGAGCGCAGCGCGGGGCGGCCGGCGGCCCCTCCCCGGCGCGGCCCCCGCGCTACCTGGGCTGCTGCAGCGCGGGTTCTTGGGCGCCTCGTCCGAGTGGTCGTGGCAGTCGAACTCGCCGTCGCACTCCCACTGCCGGTTGCTGAGGCAGCGGCCGTTGGCGCAGCGGAACTCGTGGGGGCCGCAGGTGGGGTACTCTGCGGGAGGGCAGGGCTCAGGGACACCGCGGGGGACACAAACCCCTCCTAGGGTCCCATTTCAAAGCCTGAGGCTCAGGGGACACAAATCCCTCCCAGGGTCCCATCTCAAAGCCTGAGGCTCAGGGGACACAAACCCCTTCCATGGTCCCATCTCGAAGCCTGAGGCTCAGGGGACACCGCGGGGGACACAAACCCCTCCCAGGGTCCCATCTCAAAGCCTGAGGCTCAGGGGACACCCCAGGGGACACAAACCCCTTCCCTGGTCCCAGTTTGAAGTCTGAGGCTCAGGGGACACCGCGGGGGACACAAACCCCTTCCATGGTCCCATCTCGAAGCCTGAGGCTCAGGGGACAACATGGGGGACACAAACCCCTTCGCTGGTCCCATCTCAAAGCCTGAGGCTCAGGGGACACCATAGGAGCCACAAACCCCTTCCATGCTCCCACCTCGAAGCCCCAGGCTCAGGGGACACCACGGGGCACACAAACCCCTTCCAGGGTCCCATCTCGAAGTCTGAGGCTCAGGGGACACCGCGGGGGACACAAACCCCTCCCAGGGTCCCATCTCAAAGCCTGAGGCTCAGGGGACACCCCAGGGGACACAAACCCCTTCCCTGGTCCCAGTTTGAAGTCTGAGGCTCAGGGGACACCGCGGGGGACACAAACCCCTTCCATGGTCCCATCTCGAAGCCTGAGGCTCAGGGGACAACATGGGGGACACAAACCCCTTCGCTGGTCCCATCTCAAAGCCTGAGGCTCAGGGGACACCATAGGAGCCACAAACCCCTTCCATGCTCCCACCTCGAAGCCCCAGGCTCAGGGGACACCACGGGGCACACAAACCCCTTCCAGGGTCCCATCTCGAAGCCTGAGGCTCAGGGGACACCCCAGGGGACACAAACCCCTTCCAGGGTCCCATCTCAAAGCCTGAGGCTCAGGGGACACAAACCCCTTCCCTGGTCCCATCTCAAAGCCTGAGGCTCAGGGGACACCACGGGGGACACAAACCCCTTCCAGGTTCCCATCTCAAAGCCCGGGAGACCCAGCATGGCTGTCAGGGCCAGGGCTACAGGAGATACGGCCCCTGCTGTCCCCTGGGTCCCGGGACACCCACCACACTCCGGGGACTCGTCTGAGCCGTCGCCACAGTCGTCATCGTGGTCGCAAACAAAGTGCTTGGGGATGCACTGGCGGTTTCCACACATGAACTCCCGCTCATCACACGTGTTGTTGTACACTGCAACGAGGCATCGCCGTCAGACCTCGCGCTCTCCCACCTGCCCCCCAACCCTTTATCTCGCCCCGCAAAGGCAGCTCTGCCTGCACCCCGCTCTGCCCCACCGCACACCCAGCCCTGTGGGGACTCACGGCAGCCGGCAGCGAGGGTCTCGTCGGCTCCGTCCGCACAGTCCTTGTCCCCATCGCAGAGCCAGCGCTCCGGCACGCAGACGTAGGTTCCCGGGCACTGGAAGGATCCCGTGCTGCACGTGGTCAGCCCTGGGGAGGGAGAAGCAGCCGGTCAATCCCCACCCAGAGAACCAGCACTGGGGGAGCCCCAGGAAAGCAGCGGGGAGCACGGCACAGCAAAGCGAAGGGGGAGGAAAGGATGGGCAGGGCTGGCGCGGACTCACGGCAGCGGCTGTCCTCATCAGAGCCATCCCCGCAGTCATCTGCCCCGTCACACACCCACAGCTTGGAGATGCAGCGGTGGTTGTTGCACTCGAACTGCACCGGGTAGCAGAACTTGTCTGGGAGAGGAGGAGAGGAGGGGTCAGAGCTCGGGTGATGCTGGGGAAGGACACGGCAGCAGAGCCCGGACACCGCGCTGACGGGCGCAGCAGCTGCAGGGCTGGTGTAGGGATGTTCCCCAGTTCCTGAGCACCGTCTGGGGTTTGTTCAGGGAGCTCGGAGCTAAAAGCATAACTCAAGCGAGCCGTAACTGGCCGCCTTCCATACAACTACAGACATCCACACTCATGCTGAGCAAACCAACGCAGCAGGATACTTGTGTTGGTCACAGTTACAAGCCCCAGCTGGTGCAATAAGACCCCAGAGGGGGAAGAATCTGGAGTGTGGTGCTTGGCAAAGGGATGTCAGAGAGAAGACGGGGTCCTGCCACACCTCCAGCGCGCCCGCCGCCCCCTGCCATGGGCCGGACCCCCGTGCTCTCCCCACCCTGCCGCTCACTGCAGTGCGTCTCGTCTTCTCCGTTCTCGCAGTCGTCCTCTTTGTCGCAGGTCCAAGTCATGGGGATGCACCTCCCGCTTGGGCAGGCGAAGTAGTTGGCTGGACACTTGGGTTTCCTCCCGCCTGCTTTGTGGGGGAAACATCAGCGAGGGTGGTGGCACAGATATGCCCTGCGCCCCCCCAACCTGAGGATTCCGCCCCAAAATCCCGCTGTGACCCCGCACCCTCCGTGCAGGAGCCACGCGGGCGAAGGACGATGGTCCCGGTGCACAAACAGAGCACCCACCACCCAAATCGACCCCAGCGGGTTGGCGCGATGCCCCCGCTGAGCCCCATTCCCTCTCCCCGCCTCACCCGGGCAGTTGCGCTCGTCTGAGTAATCTCCGCAGTCGTTCGCCCCGTCGCACACCCAGCTGGGCGCGTAGCACAGCGAGGTGTGCTCGCACTTCTGGAACGTGGTGCCTTTCACCCCCAGCTTGAAATAGCTGCTGCAGTCGGTGGCAGCTGCGAGGAGGAACAGCGTGAGCCCCGGGCT
The DNA here is from genome assembly GCF_963082525.1 of Nesoenas mayeri. Lineage (NCBI taxonomy): Eukaryota > Metazoa > Chordata > Aves > Columbiformes > Columbidae > Nesoenas > Nesoenas mayeri. Next base: position 1,678,013 of record NC_137558.1, on the reverse strand, counting down.
ACGGTGCTGCGCACAAACCCGCTGCTGCTGCCCTTCCCTCCCCACGGCTGCGCCGCGCCGACCCGGCCCCACGCACGCCCCGAGCTGCTGGGACCGTGTTAAACCCCTCTGGGGGGCTGTGGGTGCTGAGCGTTGTGCGGAGGCTGCGGTGATGGGCTGGGATGGCAACCAGAGCCCTTCTCCCCAACATAGCACAAGTCCCAGACACCCAAACAAGGTGCAGGGACCCAGACCCAATCCCATAGGAGCATCTCCAGAGCTCCATCCGGGCAGAGCTGAGGGGGCTGCGGAACGCGGGATGGCAGCCGGGGCACTCACTGCAGTTCATTTCGTCCGAAGCGTCCTCGCAATCGATGAACTGGTTACAGCGGCTGGAATTCCCAATGCAGCTCCCGTCTCGGCAGCGGAACTCGGTGGCGGCGCAGCTCGTTTCTGCAAGGGGGAAACCCCCGCTGTGGATGAGCCGGGGGACGCGGAGCACGCAGCCACCCCACGGGCCCCACTCGAGGTGTGGATGTGCATGAACACCCCCCCACAGCTACGGATGCCCCCCCGGAGCTTGTCTCATCCTGTCACCCGCAGGGCCGGACGGGCTCAGCGAGCTCCTGACCTTCCCCATCAGTTCTGAACCAGGCAAACAGGCTCCTGCAGCGATGCTGCTTTTGGGGATGCTTGGGTGCCCTTTTCCCAGGAGTGGAGGAGCAGCGACACCATCGCCTCGTATCCCTCTGCCTGCCAAACCTCCGTCCTTGTGGTCTCTGGGTGCTGCATGGCAGCTCCCCGGGAACAAGCTTTATAAGTGCTCAGCGGCAGCAGCAGCAGAAGGAGGATTTAGCCCTTGACTCAGCCCCAGCTCCGCTCCGATCCTGTCAAGCTGAAGGTAACTCCTTCCCGGAACGCCTGTCCCCGTCCCCGGCAGCTGACAGCCCAAGGGCTGGCCGGGAGCCAGCGCCCTGCTTACTGTTGCATGGCACTTCGTCCGAGTTGTCCCCACAGTCGTCCACGCCGTTGCACCAGTAGCGGCTGGCGATGCAGCGCCCGTTCATGCAGTGCAGGTAACCCTTCTTGCACTTGCGGCTGCCTGCGAGGAGGAGGAGGAGGAGGAGGAGGAGGAGGAAGAGGTGAGCACGAGGGGAGGACCAGCACCCCCGGGGGTCTGAGCTCCTCGGGGACCCTTCAAAAGGAATGAAACTACACAGGCAAGCAGAGGAAACAGGTGCTGGCAAAACTGCGGGGCTAAGCATGGCCTTTGCCCAGTTGGTGTTAGCGGGGGTGCTGCAGCCCCCACCGGCTTGGCTCAAAGTGTCACTCTCCAGCCCCCCAAAACTGGGAGGGATCTGGAGCCCTTAAAGCCTGACCTAGCGGGACCGATCTTTGCGGGGCAAGAGGGACTGTGAGCGCTTGAGGGACATGAGAAGACACCCCGGAGTGTCCCTTTGCCGTGCGGATCCAGCAGCTCGAGCAGCGTGCCGGGGGGCGCTTGTGTCTGAGCAAAGCAGCAAGAGGAGGAACCTTACTGCAGTAGGACTGCTTCTCATCCGACTTGTCCTTGCAGTGGACCACGCCGTCGCAGGTCCGGCTGAAGTCAATGCAGTCGCCGTTGCCGCACTCGAACTCGTCGTGCACGTTGCAGGTGGAATTCAGGGCTGGGGAGGGCGCAGGGAGCGTCAGCTCTGCCAGGCTGAGCGTGGACTCTGCTCGCCCTCCCTGGCCCGTCCCCACCGGCTCCCACTTCCACCTTTGCAGGTGAAATCCTCCTGCAGGACTCGCTCGCCGCGGCAGGAGCAGTTGACGTGTCCCTTGGGCGTGAGCAGGCAGAGGTCCTGGCAGCCGCCGTTGTTCACCCTGCACGGGGACAGCTCGCCTAGGAGGGACAGAGCAGTCACACCAGGGACGGGCTCAGCGGTCCCGTCCCTCTGGGCAGAGGAAAAGCAGCAGCTCCTCCCCAAGATCTCCCAATGGGGCTGCGGGGGACACACAGCGTCGGGGACACCCAGTTTCCCCACATTTTGCAAGGACAATGCCCTAGGAAGAGCACAAATGGGGCAAATTCTCCCTCTCTTCAGCCTGCACAGGGTTTGGAGATGGATGAGGGTCCCGAGGGGCAACGCCAGCCCAGGAGGGATGGTGGGACGGGTTCCCCTTCCCCTGGTTGCAGACGCGGTGGACGAGCAGGGGTCTGGCAGGGGGGTCTGCAAGCATGGGGAGCAGGGGCCCACAGCGGTGACACTGCAGGGACAGGGGACCGGGGGGGTCCTTACAACTATCAGTGTCGTTGGCCACAGCGATGATGCCCATGGGTTGCTGCGGGATGTCCACACGCAGGAGCTTCATGTCGGTGCCCACGTACTTGTTGGCCCGTTGCACGGCCCTGCGCACCCAGTCTGTCCAGAAGATGTAGTCGCCATAGACAGCCAGGCCAAAGGGGTGCACGGGCTCCGATTTCAGGATCACCTGCCGGACACGGGCAAACCATGAGCACGAGGGAACGCGGGTGCGGGGCTCAGCCCATCGCCGTGTGTCCTCGGACACCGCGCCAGCCCCACGCTCGCCCCTCTCCCCCCATTCTCTCCCCCCAGGGCCAGGTCTGGACTCACGTGGCGGTGCGAGCCGTCATATTCGCAGCGTTCAATCTTGTCCAGCGTGGCATCAGAGAAATAGATCTTCTCAGCCTTGTGATCAATGGCCAGCCCGTTGGGCGTCCGTATGTCCTGGTCGATGATGATGAGGACGTTGGCACCGGAGAGGGTGGCGCGCATGATGCTGGGGTGCTGCTCGTTCCAGTTGGTCCAGAACATCAGGCTGGGAGGGGAGAGACATATGATGCCCTTTGCAAGCCCAGCTCTGCCCACCCCTCTGCTGCCGTGGGGCTTGTGGGGACTTTGGGAGGGACAGGACGCGTCCCTGTGTAAAAAGGGCTGGGAGGGGAATGGATGAGGCCACTACAGCCACCGACGGGCCACTCACTTCTGACACTCGTCCAGCACGAAGGCGCGGGGGTGATCGTCCCCCGACATGGTGATCACCGTCTCCCTCTCGAAAGCGCCCAGGCGGCTCTGGTCCACGGTGTGGCGGGTGATGGTGGAGGTGGTGTAGCTGGTCCAGTAGAGCGTGTCCCAGCCACGGTGGTACGCCAGCCCCTCCACCGAGCCCACGTCTGCGGGGGAACAGGCGGCGGTCACATCCAGCCCAGGCTGCCGGCTGCTCCGCACACTGACCGGGATGCTGGGACGCGGCTTCCTTGGCAGCCCGAAGTCATTTCTTTTAATTACCACCTAATGAAACCCCTCGGAGGCTTTGGCTGCTCGCTAACACCGCGCAGCGCCCGGGGGGGGCTGAGCTGAGGACGAGACCCCAGGAGCCTCCTGGGCAGGTTTCTGCTACCAAGTGGTAATGAGACCTCCGTATAGGAAGGCTGAGGGATGTTCACCTACGATTAAATGAGGACTTGAACTTGGCTTTCAAGTTCATGCTTTGATCATCTCCCAGGTGCTGGCCGGGACTTGCCCGGGTCCCTGCAGGAAGGAGAAGGGAAAGGGAGAAAGGGAAAGGGAGAAAGGGAAAGGGAGAAAGGGAAAGGGAGAAAGGGAAAGGGGAAAAGGAAAAGGGGGAAAGGGAAAGGGAGAAAGGGAAAGGGGAAAAGGAAAAGGGGGAAAGGGAAAGGGAGAAAGGGAAAGGGAGAAAGGGAAAGGGAGAAAGGGAAAGGGGAAAAGGAAAAGGGGGAAAGGGAAAGGGAGAAAGGGAAAGGGAAAGGGAGAGAGGGAAAGGGAAAGGGAAAGGAAGAAAGGGAAAGGGAGAAAGGGAAAGGGAGAAAGGGAAAGGGAGAAAGGGAAAGGGAGAAAGAGAAAGGGAGAAAGGGAAAGGGAGAAAGGAAAAGGGAGAAAGGAAAAGGGGGAAAGGGAAAGGGAGAAAGGGAAAGGGAGAAAGGGAAAGGGAAAGGGAGAGAGGGAAAGGGAGAAAGGGAAAGGGGAAAAGGAAAAGGGGGAAAGGGAAAGGGAGAAAGGGAAAGGGAGAAAGGGAAAAGGAAAGGGAGAAAGGGAGAAAGGGAAAGGGAGAAAGGGAAAGGGAGAAAGGGAAAGGGAGAAAGGGAAAGGGAAAGGGAAAGGGAAAGGGAAAGGGAAAGGGAAAAGGAAAGGGAAAGGGAAAGGGAAAGGGAAAGGGAAAGGGAAAGGGAAAGGGAAAGGGAAAGGGAAAGGGAAAGGAAGAGTCCTCTCTGCCAAGGCCCAGAGCCACAAAGAGACAAGGCAGACTCGTAGCCAACCAAGGAGACCTTCCCTTCAGCTCCCCAGCCAGGAACTTGAACTATAAACCCATCTTTCCTCCCTCGTTAATGATCAGCAAAAGGTTTAATGAACCAGCTACGACAGATGGGCCCTGCTCTCCCGATCTCTGCTAACAGCCATCCGAAGTGCCAAATGTAAATCCACTCATTAGCGAGCACATCCATAACCCTTGCTGGAGGTGCTCCCTGGTGACACGGAGCGGCGGCCGCGGTCCCTTCAGCCGCCGGAGGAGCCAATAAACCCAATGGAGCGCACGCCGCGGCTGGGGGTGCCGGCGGGGCACGGTTTGCCCAGGCTCTGCGGCTCTGCCGCGGGTCGAACGCAAACACGGAGCGGAGCGCGGGTTTGCTGCAGCGCATCGTTTCTAGAGCAATGCAATGCGCCGGAGCCCGGTGAGGCGCCCGCCTTGCCAAACGAGCTCTGCGGGCTCCTCCTGGCACGTCCTCTACCACAGGTGCTGCTACAAAGCTCCCAGCTGAAGCTTGAACAGCGACCACTCAAAACAGCTCTCGAAAACACCAAAGAACCAAGAAAAGGACCAAAAAGCAATTTGGTGAAGAGGCGGAGAGTTCAAGAAGTGGGGATGGACAGAAAAGAGGGGCCCAAGGGGACACGCAGGCAGAGAGAACCCCGTGACACTCACTCTCCACGATGGTCTTGCGCCCCGTGCCGTCGTCGTTGATCTGCTGGATGTTGCCAAAGTGGATGTCACTGTAGAAGATGCGGTTGCTGCCCTTGGAGCCGTAGCGGTAGTCGAAGGCCAAGGCGATGACGTTCTTCATGTGCTCGGCGTCCTCGAAGGGCTTGATGGGCGCGTTGAGGTTGTTCTCGTCCGACAGGTGGATGCTCTTGAGGATGGTGCGCTCCGAGTAGAGCAGGTAGCCGTCGTAGTCGCGGCAGCCGACGCCGTCCTCGGCCAGCATGCCGTGGGCGCAGGCGCACGTGCGCTGCCCGCCGCCGCGGAACAGGCACAGCTGCTGGCAGCCCCCGTTGTTCTGCGCACAGATGTTGGTGCCTGGGGAGGGAAGCGGAGGGTGTTTGAGGGGCTGTGGATGCTCCCGCTCGGTTGCTTTTCGCCTCTCCCCACCCCGAGGGTGAAGAAACAGGATCATGTCCATGCAGTGATGTGGCCCTTTGGCAAGGTGTGCTGGTTGGACTGAGAACGGGTTGATTTCCTTCCTGCATTACAAACCTTTCTCTTTCCCAGCCAGCACGCTCATGATTTGCACTCAGTTGGAGAACAAGCAGATACCAGCCCAGCACAGGGTTCATGTTTTGAATCGCTCTGCTCTGAGAGCCAAGGACACTCTGAGCTCTGCCCACAGGGGTGAGGCAGCGAGGAAGGGGATGGATGGACAGAGCTGGACTGGCACCCACACGGAGCAATCACACTGTTCCAGCCCATTAGCATCCTGCTCATTATTTAAGGAGAGTCGGGACTCTCTGGGTGTCCCTTCCGCTCTCTCTATGGGGCGCAGTTGGGGGAGTTTTTGGTGTGGGACATTTAGTTCGTCCTTTTACCATTTTGCAGAGGCCTCTGAGCCTTTCTGCCTTTCTCCTCTTTTCTCTCTCTGGGATCGGCTTTGGGACCAGGTGCCGTTTCCTGGCACTGGCTGCTCAGCGTGTTCATGAGGAATTGCCTTGACTATCTTTTATTTCTATTTTCTATCTATATTGACTAGTAATGTATCAGTATTTTGTTATTTTACTAAACTGTGTTTATCTCACTCCAAGTTTCTCCCTTCTGATTCTCTCCCCTGTTGCGGGGGGTGAGTGAGCGGCTCTGTGCTTGTATTGCCAGCTGGGGTTCAACCATGACATGAGGCCACAGCAGCCCATTTGTTTCTGTCCCCATCCCAAGGGGGGACCCCCCGCACCTTTCTGCCTGGCCCGGTTGAAGACTTTGATGTCCTTGAGCTGCACGCCGATCCCCGTCCGCAGGGACACCGACTCGGTGGCGTTGTCCTTGTTGCCTCTCTTGATGGAGCCATTCGCGTGGGTCCTAAGAAAGCAGAGAGTCACTCAATGGCCACCGCAGGGACCGCCAGCAGCACCCGGCTCTGTCACCCCCTCAGCAGCGCCCGAACCCTGGGGCTCCATACCTATCGCTCCAGTAAATGTACTCCTCGAAGACCGACACCGAGAACATGTCCATGTTGTTGCTGGACAGGACGACCTCTCGGTTTTCACCCGTCTCCAGGTCGATCCGTTCGATCTTGTCCGTCCGGGCGTCGCACCAGTAAAGCTTCCCGTCCTGAGGCGATAGGAAAGCAGCCCCGTCAGCGATGGAGCAGCACGGTGGCACCGTCCCCAACTCCCGCCACCCTGCACAACCCTCCTGGCCCTGGGGAGGAGACTCCAGGGCCCTGGGGATGGCAGCGGCTCCCCACGAGGCCCCAGCCGGCCCCCGCACCTCGTAGTCGACAGATATCCCATTGGGCCAACTGATGCTGACGTTCACCAGCACCATCCGCTCCGTCCCGTCCAGGCGCGAGCGTTCGATGCGGGGGTACTGGCCCCACTCCGTCCAGAACAGATACCTGCAGGGGACAGCAGGGACGTCACCACGGGGCTGGCCAGCAGCAGCACCTTTGGGGCTTTTGGCCACGGGACAAACACTTCTCCCCATCATCCATCCACACCGGGGCCTCAGTCCAGAGGCTGTCACGGCGGAGACCCGTGAGTCCTTCTTTCCTCCGTGCAAACTGGGGGTCCCCGGTACGTGGCCACCCCCCCAGCCAACTGCCCCTCCATGCAGCTTCGTGCGGTGTCTCACCCCTTCTCTGGATGGACCGTGATGGCGCGTGGCTTGTCCAGCCCCTGTGAGATGACCACGTAGCGGAAGGAGCCGTTCAGCCTGGCCACCTCGATGACATCGAAGCCCTGGTCCGTCCAGTAGATGTTTCCTGCAGAGAGCGGCCGGTGAGGACCCCGCGTGAGCCCCGCTCCCCATCCACCCTGGCCCCGGAGCCCCGGCTCACCGGCGATCCAGTCCACGGCGATGCCCTCCACGCGGCCAATGCCGTTGGTGACCACGTCCTCCCGCCACGTCTGGTCCCGCTTGGCCCGGCTGATGGTGCTCAGCCCCATGTCCACCCAGTAAATGGTGTCGTTCTCTGAGAGGGGCCAGGCAGGAGAGGGGGTGTCAGTGACCGTCACCCCACAGACGGCACAAAGCTGGGCTGAGCTGCACCCACAGCAGTGGGGACTTGGGACCTTCACCCCGAGAGGAGATGCCGCCAAAGGACAGTCTGGTGACATCCCCCTCCCACCTCTCCAGCCCTGCTGTCCCACTCCCAGCCCCGCGTCACCTGCGTGGAAGTCGATCCCCACGGCCAGCGAGGTCCCTGACACGGGCACGAGCGCATCCGACTTGTCGTTGGGGTCCAGGGGAATCCCACGGATCCCCTCGTGGACTGAGTACAGGAGGAAGGAGCCAACACCTGCGAGATGGATGCGGGGACGGTCAGACGCATCCCGCAAGCCACACGCTGTCCCTTCAGCAGCCACAACTCGTGGCAAAGGCTTCAAGCCCCCGAGCAGCCTGTTCCAGGGGTCCTGACCCACAGCAGGGAACGGGGGAGGCACGAGCGGGGCCTCTTCCCAGAGCCGCCTCCGTCCCCGAGCGTTGGCAAAGGCTCCGGGCTGCATCTGGGTCAGGGCAGCGCTTGTTATTCAGTCCCTGCCCTGACCCAGATGGCGCAGCAGCTCTGCCAGCCCCCTCCAAAACCACCGAGAACATTTTGCACACAAACAGCCTTTGAGAGGCCCTGGCAGCAACCGGGGAGCGAGGGAGCTCTTCCCTCCCAAGGGAAACAGCGCCAAAACAGGGCAAGGATGTGCGGAGCAAAGGGACACGCTCACCTTCGCAGGACTGCTGCCCGCTCTTCAGGCTGTAACCGGCCGTGCACATGCAGGAGCGGGAGCTCTCGGACGTGGGCAGGCAGAGCTGCGAGCAGTCGCCGTTGTTGAGGCTGCAGGGGTTGGTTCCAGCTGCCGCGGAGAGAAGGGGGGTGAGGGCACCGCGGAGCGGCCGCTGCGGGGCTGCGGCGCCGGCACCGCGCGCTCACCTTGCTGGATGCTCTCGTCGTACACCTTCATGTGCATCACCAGCGTGGTGCTGTTGCGCAGCACCGTCACCTCCGAGCCGTCCTTCTTCTTGCAGGTGCCCATCCTCTCGGAGGCCTGGTCAGCCCACCACAGCTTGTCACCTGCAAGGAGAAGGTAGAACATGCAGCAGCTTCCCCCGTCCCCTCCCATCGCAGCTGTAAAGATTTACACATGACGGCCTGCAAGAAGCGGGTCTGAACCCGGTCTTTGGTGGAGAAGCATCCCCTCCACAGCTGCTCGAGGTGGCAAGTGTTTGGGGAGGGTCAGGAGAAAGGAAAGGGCTCCACGAGCCGTCCCCGTCACCCTGCCAGCTCTCACCCATGATGGCCAGGGCGGTGGCCTTGCTGAGCTGACCCCGCACAGACTCGATCACCTCCAGGTTGCTGCCGTCCAGGTTGCAGCGGTTGATGGTGCCGTTGCCAGAGCTGATCCAGTACAGCTTGCTCTCTGGGTAGTCGATGGCCAGGCCTGGAAAGCACGAGGCCATCAGTGACCGGGCAGCACACAGGGACCGTCACCAATCGGGAGGCGGGACAATACCGGCCGAGCAGATGGGGCGATGGACAGAATGGAAGACCCAGCACAAACAAGCCGCCAGGCCCATGGGGAGCTGGGGCTGCCAGAGAGGGAACCGCAGGTTTTCAGGGCCCTGCAAGGCAGGGTGACACCGGGGGACACCGGGGGGTCCGTACCAACAGGCCCTTTCTGGTTGGTGAAGAGCAGAGTGCGGTTGCTGCCATCCATGTTGGCCACGCTGATGTTGTCCCCGTCTGTCCAGTAAAGTTTCCTGCGCCGGGGAGGGAACACTGAGCACGGCAGCACCGTGGAGATGTCCCCCTCAGCCTGCCAGCACCGTGTACATCCAACATACCCCCGGAGCGGGTGAACCACCAGGCAGTGGGGCTTGTCCAGCCCCTGGATCACCGCGTTCTTGAAGGAGCCGTCCAGCCGTGCCACGTTGATCTGCTTCTTGTTGGCGTCGTAGCTGGTCCAGAAGAGGTTTCTGGAAACCCAATCCACAGAGAGGCCGTGAGCGTTGGGCAGGTCTGGAAGGCAAGAGAGGAAGGAGACGCGTCAGTTGTGCAAACAGGGTTGCGGTGACACCCAGAGAAGGGCTGATCTCATGGAGCAGCCGTGCGGCGGGTTCTCCCGCACACCCACCCGCGGACACGACGGTCTCCACGCCGGTGCCGTTGATGAAGGCTCTCTTGATGGTCTGGGTGCGCACGTCGGACCAGTAAATGCGCTGCTCCAGGGCGTCGTAATCCACCACCGTGACGTTGTCGATGTCGGGCACCGTGAAGGAGATGATGTAGTTGTAGTAGGGGTTGTCGATGTCCACGCCGCGGATCTCCATCTGCCGCGCGTACAGCAGGAACTTCTTAAACTCTGGGGAGGACGAGAGGGGCAGCGCTGGGACCGCAGCCCGGGCGGCGGAGCCGGTGCCGCTGCCGCGGGGTGGGCTGGCAGCCCCTACCATAGCAGGTGGTGTTGTCCTTGTCCAGCTTCATGAGGTGGGGACAGGCGCAGGACAGTGTGCGGTTGTAGTTGATGAGGCAGAGGTGGGAACACGGCCCTTTGCCCCCATTGGCTTCGCAGGGATTAGGAGCTGCAAACGGGACGAGACTCAGCAACATCCCGGTTCCGGGGACACCGAGCGCCTGTGCCACCTCCCCATCATGCATCCCCCGTCCCATCCCACCGCCTGCGCGTCCCCAGGCCTCACCCAGGGGCTGCCGGGACGGGTGGTAGACCTGCAGGTCGAAGGGCTGCGTGTTGGTCCTCTGCACCACCGTCACGTTGTGCCCCGTCCACTTGTTGGCCTTGGCCAGCGTGTTGGTGCGCCAGTCGGTCCAGTAGACCTCCCCCCCGTACAGGGTGACGGCGAAGGGATGCGACAGGTACTCGTGTCCCCGCAGCACCTCGATGTGCCCTGTCCCGTCGTACAGCGCTGAGTAGATGGCGTCTGACCTGCGCCCGGCAGAGACGAGGGGTGAGAGCAGGCAGGGGACGGGCCGGGGACAGGGAGCGGGGCCGGAGGGGACAGGGAGGCGCAGGGCAGAGACGGGTTGTCCTGGTCCCACCTGGCGTCGATCCAGAGGATGCGCTTCTCCAGGTAGTCGACAGTGAGCCCGTTGGGCCAGCCCCCCGAGCCCGTCTCCTTGTGGATGGTGCGCCGGCCCGCGCCGCTCATGGAGGCGGCCTCGATGCGCGGCAGGCTGGCGTCCCAGTCCGTCCAGAACAGGATCCTGTGGGGGACAGCGAGGGGGACGGGCAGCATGGGGACACTGACCTCTGCCCCAGCCCAGTCCCTGTGCAAGAGGCCAAAGATCACAGAACCCCAGAGTGTCAGGGGTTGAAGGGACCTGGAAAGCTCATCCAGTGCAATCCCCCCATGGAGCAGGAACACCCAGATGAGGTTACACAGGAACCAGGCGGGTTGGAATGTCTGCACAGAAGGAGACTCCACAACCCCCCTGGGCAGCCTGGGCCAGGCTCTGCCACCCTCACCACCAACAAGTTTCTGCTCATCTTTAAGCGGAACCTCCTGTGTTCCAGTTTGCACCCATTGCCCCTTGTCCTGTCACTGGTTGTCACCAGCAGAGCCTGGCTCCATCCTCCTGACACTGCCCCTTTCCATATTGATCCCCAGGAATGAGTCCCCCCTCAGTGTCCTCTTGTCCAGCTCCAGAGCCCCAGCTCCCTCAGCCTTTCCTCACACAGGAGATGCTCCACTCCCTGCAGCATCTTGGTGGCTGCGCTGGACTCTCTGCAGCAGTTCCCTGTCCTGCTGGAGCTGAGGGGCCACAACTGGACACAAGATTCCAGGTGTGGTCTCCCCAGGGCAGAGCAGAGGGGCAGGAGAACCTCTCTGACCTACTGACCACCCCCTTCTAACCCACCCCAGGGTGCCACCACATCCCGGTGACGAACCCCCCCTCCTGCCGTACCCATAGCGGGGGTCCAGGGCGATGGCACGGGGATGCTCAATGTCCCCAGCCAGCAGTGTGGTTCGCATGGTGCCATCCAGTTTGGCCACCTCGATCTGGTCCAGGTTGCTCTCCACCCAGTAGATGTTGCCGGCGATCCAGTCCACAGCCAGGCCCTCGGGGGTGGCCAGCCCGTACTGGATCACCACCTCGAAGCTGGTCAGAGCTGCGGGACAGCACCAGGGGGGCTCAGGCTGCTGTCCCCTCCTGTCCCACTTGCCACCATCACACCTCAGTCTAGAACAGCTCCCAGTGCGCTGGACTGGGTTCGCCGGCAGGGACACATGGTCCTGGTGCCGGGTCCCGGTGTCCCTGTCCCACAGCACTGATGGGGAGGGGACCCAGTTTTGTGCTCCCAGCTGCTGGGATTAGGAGCTGCAAATGGGACGAGACTCAGCAACATCCCGGTTCCGGGGACAACGAGCGCCTGTGCCACCTCCCCACCATGCATCACCCGTCCCATCCCATCGCCTCCGCGGGCTGCAGTTACCATTAGGGAAGTGCTGGGAGTGCTAATTAACTCCTGCATAACAAGCCACTTTGGACGGGATCACTACAGGGGCTGTGGGCTCCAGCAGCCACCCTACCCCAGAACCGTCCCATTCATCTGGCCCCCACCCAGCGCCACGCACCCCCGTTCTCCAGCAGCTTTCCCCTGTAGATTTTGTCCTCCACCACGTCGGTCCAGTACAGCGAGCTCTGGTTGAGGAGGAAGTCCAAGGCGATGGTGTTGCGCAGCCCGGGGACCAGGACGCTGTAGTCGCCCCGGTGCAGGTCGATGCGGCGGATCTCGTGGCGGTTGGAGAAGATGATGAACGGCTTGAAGGGGTCTGGAGAGAGCAGAAAAGGGTCAGAAGGGACACGGGGAGGCGGGGGTGACTGGCAGGGGTTGCAGGACCACCCGCACCCCCAAGGGCAGCTCGTGCTGCGGGGGGACAAGCAATGTGGCCACCATCAGCAGGCAGATCCTCCCAGGACCCGGCTGTGCCCATCGGCACAATCCTCAGCTCCACTGCTGCTGCCCCCGAGAGCTGGGGGACACGGGGACGCTCTGTGACAGGCAGTGGGGTAGTGGCAGCCCTGCAGCCCCACACGCACCCAGGCTGCGGCAGCTCTCGCCGTCGGGCTCCAGCATCCAGCCCTCGTAGCAGGAGCACTTGACGTTGTACTTGTCCTGCTCGCACTTCTGGCTGCACTTGAGGTGCTTGGCGCAGTAGCTCTGGATCTGGCAGGTCTTGTTGTCCGCGCCCAGCTCCATGCCCAGGGGACAGGAGCAGACGATGCCCTCGCCGGGGGCCACGGTGCAGTTGTGGCTGCAGCCGCCGTTGTTCAGGGAGCACTGGTCTGTGCAAGAAGAGAGGACACGCTCGTCAGGTCCTCGTCCTGCTGCCAGCTTGGGGACACCCTGCACCCTGGGGACACCGCGTGTACTGGGGACACGCCATGTCCTGGGGACACTGCGTGTCTTGGGGACACCGCGCGCCTTGGGGACACCGCGCATCCTGGGGACACTGCGCATCTTGGGGACACCGCGCATCCTGGGGACACCGCACATCCTGGGGACACCCCATGTCCTGGGGACACCGCGCATCCTGGGGACACTGCGCGCCTTGGGGATACCGCGCGTCTTGGGGACACCGCGCATCCTGGGAACACCGCGCGTCTTGGGGACACCGCGCATCCTGGGGACACCGCGCGTCTTGGGGACACCGCGCGTCTTGGGGACACCGCACGTACTGGGGACACTGCGCGTCTTGGGGACACCGCGCATCCTGGGGACACCCCATGTCCTGGGGACACTGCGCATCTCGGGGATACCGCGCGTCTTGGGGACACCATGCGTCCTGGGGACACTGCGCATCTTGGGGACACCGCGTGTACTGGGGACACCGCGCGTACTGGGGACACTGCGTGTCTTGGGGACACCGCGCATCCTGGGGACACCCCACGTCTTTGGGACACCCCACGTCCTGGGGACACTGCGCATCTTGGGGACACCGCGCATCCTGGGGACACCCCATGTCCTGGGGACACTGCGCGCCTTGGGGATACCGCGCGTCCTGGGGACACCGCGCATCCTGGGGACACCTCGCGTACTGGGGACACCCCATGTCCTGGGGACACTGCGTGTCTTGGGGACACTGCGCATCTTGGGGACACCCCACGTCTTTGGGACACCCCACGTCCTTGGGACACCCCATGTCCTTGGGACACCGTGTATCCTGGGGATACCGCGCATCCTGGGGACACCCCACGTCCTGGGGACATTGCGTGTCCTGGGGACATTGTGCGTCCTGGGGACACCTCATGTCCTGGGGACACTGCGTGTCCTGGAGACACCTCGAGTCCTGGGGACACCCCATGTCCTGGGGACACCCCACATCCTGGGGACACTGCGCGTCCTGGGGACACCGCGTGCTCACCGCAGAGCTCGCCCTCGTCGGAGCCGTCCCCACAGTCGTCGGAGCCGTCGCAGAGCTTCTCGGGGGGGAGGCAAATGGACGTGTTGTTGGCGCAGGTGTGCGAGGGGGGTTTGCACACCAGCGACTCGCAGTTCTCCTCGTCCGAGTTGTCCTCGCAGTCGCTGTCCCCGTCACAGACCCAGGCCTTGCTGATGCAGCGGGCTGCCGAGGGGGGAGATCACACACAGAGATGTTATTTCAGTTACCTGGGGTTCTGGCTGCCCTGGAGCTGGTGTCACCCCAATGCCTCCAAGCTCCAGAGCCCCAGCTCCCTCAGCCTTTCCTCACACGGGAGATGCTCCACTCCCTCCAGCATCTTGGTGGCTGTGCTGGACTCTCTCCAGCAGTTCCCTGTCCTGCTGGAACTGAGGGGCCACAGCTGGACACAAGATTCCAGGTGTGGTCTCCCCAGGGCAGAGCAGAGGGGCAGGAGAACCTCTCTGACCTACTGACCCCCCCTTCTAACCCACCCCACGTCCCATTGGCTTCCTGGCCACAAGGGCCCAGTGCTGGCTCAGCCCACAGCACCCGGGATTCCCAGCTGGTCTCCCATCCAAGTACTGACCGGGCCCGACCCTGCTTAGCTTCTGAGATCAGACGAGATCAGGCATTCTCAGGGTGCTATGGCTGCGTATATTATACATATATATATGTACGCATATATATATGTTCACCAAGCACATCCCGATAGTATCTGAACTAAACCCTTTTCTCAAGGGCAGAGCAGAGGGGCAGGAGAACCTCTCTGACCTACTGACCACCCCCTTCTAACCCACTCCAGGTCCCATTGGCTTCCTGGCCACAAGGGCCCAGTGCTGGCTCATGGTCACCCTGCTGTCCCCAGGACCCCCAGGTCCCTTTTTACCGCTCCAACAGCTCATTCCCAGCTTATACTGGGACCTGGAGTTGTTCCTCCCCAGGTCACCCCTCCCCTGCTCTCACCTGAGTCCTTGCAGCCAAACTTGACATTGGGGTCGCAGACGTGGGTGACCCCCTCGCAGTTCTTCTCGTCGCTGGAGTCCATGCAGTCCGTGTCGCCGTCGCAGCGCCAGCGCATGGGGATGCAGAGCCCGTCCAGCCGGCACTGGAACTCATCGGTGTGGCAGCCCCCGGGGGGGCGCGTGGCTGGTGGGAGGACACAGCACCCGGTCACCAACCGTGCCTGGAGGAGCCGGGGGGCTTGGGGGGCAGGAGGAGAACTGGGGGTACCCAGAGGGACTACTTGGGTGGGCAGATTCCCTGTTTGGAAGTGGGGGCTCTACTGGGGGGGCTTTTGGCTCTCCAGGCAGGATGGCAGCAAAGCTGACGCCTGAGAGGCTCCATTGACCGCGCTCACCCCCCCATCGCCCGCAGGACCTGGGACCCCCGTGGGGACACCGAGGGCCAGCCCAGCCTCACCCTGGTTGGTGCAGTTGGCGTGAGTCTCGTCGCTGTAGTCCCCGCAGTCGTTGTCCCCGTCGCAGGTCCAGTGCACGGGGATGCAGCGCCCGCTGTTGCACTTGAACTGGTTGCTGGAGCAGGAGTGGCTGCAGCCCGCCTCGTCACTATTGTCCCCGCAGTCGTTGTCTGCGGAGGGAACAGCAGCGGGAGGGGGTTCAGGGGGTGCCCGGCCGGCCGGGGGGGCTGGCGGAGCCACAGCAAGAGCGACGAGGCACAGACCCCTCGCCAGAGCGGGGAAGCAGGAACAAGAGGGATGGGATGGAGCAGTTCCACACCGGCGGCAGGAGCGGGGCGACGGGCGGCCCCTCGCAGCGGGACCCCCGTGGGGAGGCCAGGATGAGCAGAGACCCCCCGGCCCTCCCGCCCCCCCGCCACAGCACCAGCAGCGCACAGAGAAAATGAAACACAGAAACTGCATAGATCAGCCATGAACCTGGGGGGGCCGGGAGGGCGCACGGGGCCGCTCCGGGTGTGGGGGGCTGGGGACGGTGCGCTCCCTACGGGGCACAGCTGGGGGGCTGGTATGGCCAATTGGGGGGTGTCGCTTGCCTGAGGGTGCTGCCACACCAGGCAGGGGCTGGAACCACCACAGGGCTCCACTCCATTGCAGCTAAAGGCTGTTTGCACAGGGGAGCTGGTGACAGACGTGGGGACAATGGCACTGGGGCTGCTGGTGGCTTCGGCAGCTCCTGCTGCGGTAGAGCCCGAACTGCTCCAAGATCCCACCACCAGCAGCTTCACCAAACACACTCGGTGAGCCAGAGCTGGGGGGCACTGCCAAACATGGGGGGCACTGCCACAGCTGGGGGGCACTGCCAAAGATGGGGGGCACTGCCGGTGTCTATAGGAGCACCCCCGGAGCTCTCAGCACTTTAGGGGGGCAGGTTTGGGGGCTGCATGGGGCCAGGTTGGGGCTGGTGCATGTTGATCTATGCACTAACCGGTAGGTTTTGGACAGTTCTTTTCGTCAGAGCCATCCCCACAATCTTTTTCTGAAACACAGAACCAACCAGACAGGAGAGTGGGCACAATGACAAACAAAACACCACGACACGGCACACGCACAGAGAGCGGAACGAAACCACAGTGACGCCGGGACATGGAGAGGGACACAGAGGCTGCGCAGGCACCGCGAGCGGCCGGGGGGTGAGAGCAGACGCAGGGGAGGGACTGGGGAGCCTTGGGGCAAACCCTCTCTACCCAGCCTGGTCCTGGGAACAGATCCAAGGCCAGACCTGAGACCTCTCCTGCCTGCCCGGGGCTCTGGGACGGCTCAGCATGCGGCAGCACAAGCCGCTCGCCTTGAAAACTGGGGCAGGGTTTCGGCCACCTTGCAAAGAACACCAAGGTCTGCTGAAACAATCCCTGCAACGTGCGCTCCCCCAAGGGCAGCCAAGGAAAACGCGGGGCTCGGTGCTGCAGGATGTGCTCACAGCTCCAGCTAAAGCCTCCTCCCTGCAGGGCCGGGCTCTGCGGGTCAGCGCAAGTGGCTTTTGCAGGGATGGGGTCTCCTGCCAGGCTGGCACCCCTGCGTCTGATCTCGGCTGCGCCCCCTCGGCAGCGGCACGGCCGCGGTCCTTACCGTTGTCACAGCGCCAGTTGATGTTGATGCAGCGGCCGTTGTTGCAGGTGAACTGCGTCAAGGGGAAGCAGGTCGGGTAGGCTGCGAGGAGGTGGAGGCACCGTCAGCATCGCGGAGACACCCCGCGCCCCGATCTCACACCCGCTCCATCGGTGGGGTGAGGAGCAGCGCTCCCAGTGCTCCCAGTGCTCCCAGCGCTCCCAGTGCTCCCCATCCCAGCTCACCGCATGATGCAGACTCATCGGAGCGGTCCCCGCAGTCGTCATCCAGGTCGCACGTCCAGGAGATGGGGATGCAGCGCCCGCTGGCACAGGAGAACTGGTTGGGGGAGCAGGTCCGAGCTGGCCCGGGGACAGACAGACAGACAGAGCTTTAGGAGCTGGCGGTGCCAGGGGCCAGCGAAGGCCGTGGCGTGGCACAGCGGCGCAAGCTCTCCCGCTGCTCCCCGAGGACGGGGCAGGTTCCTCACCCGAGCAGGTGGAGTTGGACTCGTCCTCGTTGTTCCCGCAGTCGTTGTCCCCATCGCAGAGCCAGCGGTTGGGGATGCAGCGGTTGTTCTTGCACTTGAAGCGGTCCGAGGGGCAGGTGTGCTGGTCTGTGGGGAGACACACTCAGGACCTGCCCTTCTCCATCCCACCCCCAACTCCTCTCCACGGCTGGTGGAGAGAAAAACAGAGAGCAAAGGAGATTGGCCATGGCGCTTAGTGCCATGATCTAGTAAACGGACTAGAGTTGGACCAAGGGTTGGACTCGATGATCTCTGAGGTCTTTTCCAACCCAGTCGATTCTGTGATTCTGTGTGAACCTCCAACATCCCCCCTCAAGCGCTCCAGCCCACTCCCCTCCTAGAGCTGGGGAGGCGACACAGGGCTCCTGGCTGCCCAACCCCAATCCAGCCACTGTTTCCACATCTGGAGAAAGCTCAGCCCCAATCCTGCTGTCCCAGCAGCACATGAACCGCTGTCGCAGCGGGCAGGAGGTGGTTACGCACGGCAGAGCTCAGGGGCCTCGTCGCTGTTGTCCAGGCAGTCGTTGTCCCCGTCGCATTTCCAGCGCTCCTGGATGCAGCGGTTGTTCTTGCAGGCGAACTCCCCGGGCTGGCACTGCGGAGGGGGGATGTAGGACGGGTTGGCTGGCAAGGGAAAAGCAGAGGGAAGGGATGATTTTAACCAAGTGGAGGGCAGCAGGGACACTCCTGTGTCCCCAGGGTGTCTACACAACCGCCCAGCAGCCCTGAGAGCGTTCACAGACACTCGTGCCCACGTGCACCCGCTCCAAAGCGCCGAACGAAGGTGGAGCCCACGAGCAAGGGGCAGAGCTTCACCTCTCTCATTTAAGCTGGCGAAGCACAGCACCACGCGGGCTCGCAGCCCTGGACCGGCTCTGCCCTGTGCTGGCTGCAGAGCAGAAACCTGAGCCGGGAACACAACTCGTCTGTGGGCACGGGGAGCACTCACCTCCCCAAACCACCCCCCCCAGCACATTGCTGCTGATGGGACAGAGCAGAGCCGCACACCCCATGTCCCCCATGTCCCCAGCCTTCCCTTGTGGGTCCCCAAGGCCGCCTACCCTGGCATGTGACAGAATCGGCCCCCAGGATCTGGTCCTCGGCGCAGGCGCACTGCCGTCCCCGCGGGGTGGCCAGGCACAAGCTGCTGCAGCCGCCGTTGTTGACGCGGCACTTGTTGGATCCCACTGCGGAGGCAAGACGGGGGGTGAACAACCGGGACTCGGCACCCAGAGCAACCCACTGACCCACGAGGCTGCCCCCAGCCCCTCGCCGCGGGGTCCCTGCCGTGCCGGGCACCTTGTTGCTGCTGCGCGTCGTACATGCGGATCTCGAAGATGGGCGGGCGCTCGTTGCGGAGCAGGCTCACCACCTTGGAGGTCTGGTCCAGCCGGTAGATGCTGCCGCTGCGGTACTCGGTCCAGAAGAGGAAGCTGCTATAGTGGCACAGCCCGAAGGCGTGATTGAGCTCGGGTCCCTCGTACACGATCTGCGGGCACAGAGAGGCTCAACGTTAGCTGGGGGACACCCCGAGTGGCAGGACAGGGCAAGAGACCGCGCTGATTGGACTGAAAATGGGTTGATTTCCTTCCTGCATAACAAACCTTTCTCTTTCCCAGCCGGCACGCTCATGATTTGCACTCAGTTGGAGAACAAGCAGATACCAGCCCAGCACAGGGTTCATGTTTTGAATCGCTCTGCTCTGAGAGCCAAGGACACTCTGAGCTCTGCCCACAGGGGTGAGGCAGCGAGGAAGGGGATGGATGGACAGAGCTGGACTGGCACCCACACGGAGCAATCACACTGTTCCAGCCCATTAGCATCCTGCTCATTATTTAAGAAGAGTCGGGACTCTCTGGTTGTCTCTTCTGCTCTCTCTATGGGGCGCAGCCGGGGGAGTTTTTGGTGCGGGACATTTAGTTCGGCTTTTACCATTTTGCAGAGGCCTCTGAGCCTTTCTGCCTTTCTCCTCTTTTCTCTCTCTGGGATCGGCTTTGGGACCAGGTGCCGTTTCCTGGCACTGGCTGCTCAGCGTGTTCATGAGGAATTGCCTTGAGCATCCTTTATTTCTATTTTCTACATATATTTACTAGCAGTATATTAGTATTTTGTTATTTTATTAAACTGAGTTGATGTCAATCCAAGTTTCTCCCTTTTGATTCTCCCCCCTGTTGCAGGGGGTGAGTGAGTGGCTGTGTGGTTGTATTGCCTGCTCGGGTTCAACCACAACAGGGACACCAGGAGGGACAGGAAGGGACAGGGGAGCGTGGCTGAACGTGACCAGCAACAGCTTGGCTGCCCCCGGCCTGATCAGCGTCCAAGGGGCCTCCACTTGCCTTGCGCTCGGTGCCGTTGAGATAAACCATCTCAATGCGGTCATAGAAAGCGTCCACCCAATAGAGGATCTTAGCCGGGATGTCCAGGCTCAGCCCGTTGGGCCACAGGACAGTCTTGGAGGTGATGAAGATGTTGCGGTTGGAACCATCCATCCAGGCTCTCTCAATCTTGCCCCTCTTGCTGTCCTTGGGATCCTCCTCCCAGTCCGTCCAGTACATCCACCTGCCACAGACACCGCGCTGTGACAGCGGCGGACGAGCCGGCTCGCAGCTCCCCCATCGCTGCTCCGAGACGTGAGCTCGGGCGGGAGAGGCCATTGTCACCACCCTGTCCCCCCCGGTCACCCGCACCCGTTCAGAGGGTCCACCACGATGGCTCGGGGGTGGGTCATCTTCCCCTCGATCAGCGTCTTCCGCATCTGGGCGGCCTTTTCCAGTCGAGCCACACTGATGGTCTTCTTGGGGCCGTCGTCCGTCCAGTACAGGTTGTTCCCCATCCAGTCCACGGCGATCCCTTCCACGTTGTGGATGCCTTGGGGAAAAAGGAGGAGCGGGCGCTCATCACCAGGGCTGACAATAAGTGGAAGTGAGAGCTCCATATGATTCACGGGGTGTCCAGCACCACCCGCTCCCAACTCAAAGCGACAGTGATGATGGACCCCCCAGCCCTCCCAGGGTCCCACGGCCACGTGGAGCACAGGGCATGTGCTCTGTAACTCTCTCTAGCTACACACAAACCCAAACAGCAGCTTCAGAGCTTAGTTTTAAGGGTCAAAGACACAGGGAGACATAAGGCAATGTGCTGACAGCCGTCACTGCGGCTCCCGGGGGCTGCCAGCGCTGGGCTGGACCCTCGGCCACGCACCGTCCTTCAGGATGGTCTCTCGCTCCGTGCCGTCGATCTTCTGGCGCCCGATGAGGTAGCTCGTGGTGTCGGCGAAGTAGATGAAGCCGGTCTCGGCGTGGAAGTCCAGCGCACGGGGGTTCATGAGGTTCTCGATGGGGATCATGTGCTCATCCGGCACCTTGGCCCCCATGTCCATCCCGCGGATGATGCCCGGACGCCCCTTCCCGTACACCAGGAACAGCTCGTGTTCGGGCTCTGCAGGGACACGGGCACAACCGTCACCAGGGTAGCACCGGGACAAGCGCCGGCCCCCTCGCGCTCCACGACTCACTTTTGCAGGACTTCCCATCGCTGCCCAGGCTGAAGCCAGAGCGGCACCGGCAGGTTCGGGTCTTGTGGCTGTTCCCGAGGAGGCAGATGTCCGAGCAGCCCCCCGGCTTGCCGAACTGGTCGGGCTCGCAGGCATGGCTCCTCACTGCAAGGCAGAGCGCGGGCTCCAGCGGCAGGGCAGAGGTGGCCTGGCCACGCTCGTCTGCAGCCGCAGGGATGCGGGAGATGGTCTTGTGGGTGCTGCCAGCCTGACAGCGGCTCTCTGGGCTTTAGGGGGGTCCCTGCCCCCGAGAGATCCCAGCCATTGGCCAACGGAGGCTCCAGGGCAAGCAAACCCATCTTTGGTGTCCGGCCCCGTGAGGCGAGGGAACTCAGAAGGTGCAGCCCATCCCCATCCTCATCCTCATCCCCATCCCCATCCTCATCCTCATCCCCATCCCCATCCCCATCCTCATCCTCATCCTCATCCCCATCCCCATCCCCACCCTCATCCTCATCCCCACCCTCATCCTCATCCCCATCCCCATCCTCATCCTCATCCCCATCCCCATCCTCATCCCTATCCTCATCTCCATCCCCATCCTCATCCCCATCCTCATCCTCATCCCCATCCCCATCCCCACCCTCATCCCCATCCGCATACCCATCCTCATCCCCATCCCCATCCTCATCCCCACTCTCATCCTCATCCCCATCCCCATCCTCATCCTCATCCCCATCCCCATCCCCATCCCCATCTCCATCCCCACTCGGCCTTTGGGCTCCAAGCAGCCGCTCGTCCCTTTTCAGGGTCCCACCTGTGGGCTGTCGCCGCTGGTGGTAGATGTGCAGGGCTCCCCCCTTGTCCACTCGCGTCACCACCTGGTACTCGGTGCTGTTGAAGCGGTTGACACGGATGACGCTGGTTTTCTGCTGGGCGTTGGCGTTGTCCGAGTTGGTGGCGTAGAGGTAGTTCTCGAAGACGGTGAGCCCGTAGAGGTGTTCGATCTGGAAGGCACCGTGCAGGCGTCCACGAGGAATTTAGGAGACATAGAATCATTGAATCATTTCAGTGGCAAGAGACCCTCAGGATCACTAAGTCCAACCATAACCTCACCCAACTCCAGCACTAAACCATGTCCCTAAGAACCTCGTCGAAACACCTTTTAAACCCCTCCAGGGATGGCGACTCCGGCACTGCCCTGGGCAGCCTGTTCAATGCCCCACAGCCCTTTGGGGAAGAAATTGTCCCCAAGATGAAATTGGGGATGAAATTGTCCCCTGAGGGTCATCAATCCAACCATAACCCAACTCCAGCACTAAACCACATCCCTAAACCTCATCTAAACACCTTAGAAACCCCTCCAGGGATGGTGATTCCACTACTGCCCTGGGCAGCCTGTTCAATGCCCCACAGCCCTTTCCATGAAGAATTTCTTCCTAATATCCAACCTCAACCTTCCCTGGCGCAACTTGAGGCCGTTTCCTCTTGTTTTATCACTTGGGAGCACAGACCAACCCCCTCCATGCTCCAAGCTCCTTTCGGGCAGTTCAGAGATCAGAAGGTCTCCCCTCAGCTCCTGTTTCCAGCTGAACCCCCCAGGTCCCTCAGCTGCTCCATCACACTTGTGCTCCAGCCCCTCAATAGCTTTGTTGCCTCCTCTGCACCCTCTCTAGTACTTCAATGCCTTTCTAATGATGAGGGGCCCATGAGAACCTGTGGCCCAATGCCCTCCAGCTCCGATGTGCCCCCAGCCACTCTGCATGAGATCCCCCTCCGGTCCTGCTCACCAGGATGCCCTGGATGATGGTGTGTCTGTTCTTGCCTTCGTAGTCCACCACCTCGATGTAGTCCAGGTAGGCGTCAGCCCAGTAAACCAGCCGGTTCACCAAGTCCAGGGTGATGCCGTGGGGGAACACGATCTTGCTGTCCACCAGCTTGGTGCGGTTCTGCCCGTCCATGTCGCAGCGCTCCACCTTGGGGATCTGCCCGTAGTCCGTGAAGAACACTTTGCTGTGCAAGAAGGGCAAAAGCGAGAGCTCAGAGCCAGGATGCCACGTTCCACCCAGAAAGAGGGTGGACACAGACGTACGGACGGCTCACGCTGTCACCTCCCAACCCCGAGCAGGACTCTTACCCCATAGCTGGGTCCAGCGCGATCCCCTTGGGGTTGTACAGCTCCAGGTCCAGCAGCGTGACGCAGGTGACTCCGTTCTTGTTGCAGACAAAGATCCTGTCGTCGATGTCGTCCACGAAGTAGAAGTTGCCCGTGAGCCAGTCGATAGCCATCTGCTCCACGTCTTGGGGGGGAAGAAGGCGTGGGGTTATGCAGGGAGGGGGCAGCCAGGAGCCAGAAGCCCCACACGCGGGGTCTCTGACCACATCCCTGGCCACTGGGCACCCCACAGAATCCCAGAATGTCAAGGGTTGGAAGGGACCTGGAAAGCTCATCCAGTGCAATCCCCCCATGGAGCAGGAACACCCAGATGAGGTTACACAGGAACCAGGCGGGTTGGAATGTCTGCAGAGAAGGAGACTCCACAACCCCCTGGGCAGCCTGGGCCAGGCTCTGCCACCCTCACCACCAACAAGTTTCTGCTCAGATTTAAGTGGAACCTCCTGTGTTCCAGTTTGCACCCATTGCCCCTTGTCCTGTCACTGGTTGTCACCAGCAGAGCCTGGCTCCATCCTCCTGACACTGCCCCTTTCCATATTGATCCCCAGCAATGAGTCCCCCCTCAGTGTCCTCTTGTCCAGCTCCAGAGCCCCAGCTCCCTCAGCCTTTCCTCACACGGGAGATGCTCCACTCCCTCCAGCATCTTGGTGGCTGCGCTGGACTCTCTCCAGCAGTTCCCTGTCCTGCTGGAGCTGAGGGGCCACAACTGGACACAAGATTCCAGGTGTGGTCTCCCCAGGGCAGAGCAGAGGGGCAGGAGAACCTCTCTGACCTACTGACCACCCCCTTCTAACCCACCCCAGGTCCCATTGGCTTCCTGGCCACAAGGGCCCAGTGCTGGCTCATGGTCACCCTGCTGTCCCCAGGACCCCCAGCTCCCTTTCCGCTACGCTGCTCTCTAAAAGCTCATTCCCCAACTTACACTGAACCTGGGGTTGTTCCTGCCCACATTCAAGACTCTACACTTGCCCTTGTTCTATTTCATTACATTTTCCCCGCCCAGCTCTCCAGCCTGTCCAGGTCTCTGATGGCAGCACAGCTCCCAGTGTCACCACTGCTCCCAGCTTGGTGTCACCAGCAAACCTGTTGACCGTCACTCTTCCCTCATCCAAGCCATTGATGAACATACTGACTAATACCGGTCCCAGCACAGACCCTCAATCCTCAAGCACAAACGCAGCCGAGCAGCGAGGCCAGGAAAGCATCCTGGAGCAGTGGCTGAGCAGGGAGATGGCTCCAGAATCGGGCAACGCAGCGGGGAGGAGGCAAAGCCCCGCAGAGCCGAGCAGCGGGGGGAAAAGGCACAACCCGCAATGTGGGGACAGCAAACGCCTGGGCTGGGGGACACGAGCCCCACGGCAGAGCCCCGCTCGGGCAGGACTAATCCAGAGCCGCCAGGACGCCCTGAAGCAGGTGAGAGACGGCATCTGGCACGCCGCAGTGGAGTATTTAATTAAACCAGTGAAAGCCTGTTAAATCGGATAAACCCAATGAACCCAAATTCCTTCCTCGCAACCAGGCTGGCATTTGGTGCTGCTCAGCCCCTTCCCACCAGGCTGCGGCTCCCGGAACCTCTGGGAGACGCCAAGTGCTCCGGCGCTCCATCCTTTCGGTTGGTGCCCCCCGAGACCCCGCGGCGGCACCGTGGCCGGCACGGGCGAAGCCGAGCAGGCAACCCGCCCACCCCGAGGACAGCGGGACCCAGACAGCCCCGGCGGAGCAGGGCCAGACGCTGCTGAATTATTAACCAGCACACAAGCTCGGGAGGGAAAACATGAATCAAGCCAGGACATTTTGCAACGCCCCGCGCTCCCCCTGCTCGCCTGATGGTATCAAGCCCTTCCCCGCCGCAGCGCCGCGAGGCGCTCAAGAGGTTCTGGCACCCAGCGGTTTGGGGGTTCCCCTGTCCCAGCGCAAACCCAAAGCCCAAGAATTATCCAGAGGCCACAGGGATGGGGATGGGGACATCGTGGCGATCGCCGCTGGTGACCAACTGCCCTGCGCCCCGCAAGGGTGAGGCCGCGGCGCCCGCGGCCACCGCCCAGCGTGATGCATCTCGTAAGAACGAGTGGAAACAGCCAAAGCTGGGGAATTCGCATCAAAGCAGCCGAGCCAAAGGCCCCATGGGGCTCCCGCTGTGCCCAAAGTGCCAGAGCTGGCAAAGCCGGGGATGCTGCGCCCCCCCACAGAAGCGCTGGCACAAAGCGCCCCTAAAACGGTGCGCGGGGGGCGGCGCGGGGCAGGCAGGGCCGCGCTCCGTGCCGCCGCGGGGCCGCCTGAGGCACGCTGCGCAGAAACGCCGCGGCAAAGGGATGTGCAAAGAATTCCCCAAAAAAGCAGGTCCTGGCTGGCGCCTGCGCGGCTGAGTCAGAGTCACAGGATCCGGGGAGCGATCCAAGCAGGGGCGGACGGACGGACAGACATCCCTAGCCCCACAGGGACCCCCGGTTGCCCCGGCCGTGGGCGCTCAGCACTAACACCCACACCTCAATCCACCATCAGCGTCCCCCAGAACCCCAGCGTCGCGGGGGCACGGCCAGGGAGGAACGAGCTCATTGACACGGCACCCAAAGGCTGGGCAGGAATCAGACGAGAACGCGGCCAAAACAAGCTGCAGCTTTCCAGCCGCTCGCTGCCCGACCGCGGTTTTCCTCTCCCCGCCGGGGGTCCCGGCGCTCCCGGGGGGCTCCGCTCGGGCCCCAGCTCCGAGCAGGGGTGACGCAAGCACTTGCTCTTCTCCCAGGCTGTATTTTTGCAGCTGGAAAGCATTACCCTCCTCAAAGGCTTTTGTTTTTCAGCCCGCTCCTTCTCCCGGCGCTCGCCATCCTCCTCCCTCCTCCTTCGCAGGAATCGGGTTTTATTATCATTTGCAGCTCTTTCTTGTAGCCTCGGCTAAACCTGGATTTCCTCTTGAACTTGCAGTGGAAGCTCATTTAGCAAATGTCTATTTTTAAGCCCGCACAGAGCTCTCCCCCCACTCACTCCTTGGCATGGGAGCCAGGGACGCGGTGTCTCCCCCCACGGTGCCGCGTGTCCCCGCAGTGTGACCAGGGACCGCGTCCCATGGCGAGGACACAGCTCAGGGGTACCCTGGCCATGAACGGCTCCTGTGAACAACATGGATAGAAGGAGATGGGGGCAGCGACCACCCCCTCCCGCCCCAGCTCCCGGTGCGGCGCTGGTTGACCAGTACATCCCCCCCACCAATTCCCATCGCGGAGTCAAGGCCCCCTCCTTGCTCAACCATCGGCGGGTGTCGCAAGCAATTGCAACACGCACAACTCATTTCCCAACATTTCTGTGTTTGCTCGTGGTTGAAAATGAGCTCGTGGGGGCACAGAATGTCAACTGGAAAGCTGGAAGGAGCCAACGCGCCCCACCGGGCTGGCGATTCGGGGTCCGAGCGCTCGCTGCCCATGAACGCTGCTGGTTGAACTGGGTTTGACTGGGTTTGAGAGGGATGAAGACAACGGGAGGGCAGAGGGAGCGCCAAGGGGTTCATCAGCGTGCACGCAGCGCGTTGCTCAACAAGGGCGGGCTGGCAACTTCAGCAAACTCCCAAACCCACTCGGCACAGATGTTTCCTGGTTTCGCACTCACCGCGAACCGAGCAATCCTGACCGAGCTTGTGCTGAAATCCCTGCCGCAAAAGAAGCCGCGGGCTCGGATTTTCCTCGCCGCAGCCACCGCTGTTGGAATCTGAAGGTTGAGGAGCCACGTCCAGCTCCCACGTGTCCTCCTCCAGCACCCACCGACATCTGTTGTCACAACAGGACAAGGTGCTCCCAGCCCCACCGGGTGCAGGATGAGGTTGGACCCCTCTACCAGGGTGCACTTGGGGAGAGGCAGAAGCCTCCAGCCTCAATCCAAGGTGCTCTTGGCCCTGATAACTCTTACAAACCTTCCCAGGCACTCTCAGCATGTTTATTATCGCCCTGAAGTAAATGGTGAGAGATCTATCGGTGCCCAACGTGGGGCGTGGGACACAGCAATAACATTCCCCCCACCCAATCCAACCTCATCCTGCACCCGGTGGGGCTGGGAGCACCTTGTCCTGTTCCTTGACACCAGTGGGTCAGCAGCTCAATGGGTGTTCACAGGAGCTAATGCCGGAGGTTCTCCCCCATTAACCCAGACCTTGGAGCATCTGATGTGCCCCACACCAAATTCAACCTCATCCTGCACCCGGTGGGGCTGGGAGCACCTTGTCCTGTTCCTTGACACCAGTGGGTCACCAGCTCAATGGGTGTTCACAGGAGCTAATGCCGGAGGTTCTCCCCCATTAACCCAGACCTTGGAGCATCTGATGTGTCCCACACCCAATCCAACTTCATCCTGCACCCAGTGGGGCTGGGAGCACCTTGACACCAGTGGGTTAGCAGCTCGATGGGTGTCCACAGGAGCTAATGACAGAGGTTCTCCCCCCTTAACCCCGGCCTTGGAGCATCTGATGTGCCCCACACCAAATCCAACCTCATCCTGAACCCGGTGGGGCTGGGAGCATCTTGACACCAGTGGGTCAGCAGCTCAATGGGTGTTCACAGGAGCTAATGCCAGAGGTTCTCCCCCCTTAACCCCGGCCTTGGAGCATCTGATTTACCCCACACCGCTCAAGCACTGCAAGGCTGTGGGTTTTTTTGCAGAAGCGGCTTTGCTGACCCAGCACATAACTTTCCTCTGCATGAATCAGTTGTTGTGCAGTCTGCAAATACATCAATTGCGGCCTGACACGAGGAGGAAGGAAACGCGGAATCTTCGCTTAAACACGCATTTCGACACAGCCCTGAAACAGCTGCAATTAAGATGCGTGCAGCTCAGCAGCTCGCCCCGGCCCTCGCGCAGCGGTGAAGGTGCAAAGGGCTCGGAAATCAGTGCTCAGCACAAATCCCACCTCTGGGTTGGGATTCCTAAAGGGAATCCATGGGGTGTCTGCAGGGTCCAGGCTCTGCTGGGGACCCTCATTGCAAAACTCCCCTTTGAGGTGGCTAAAACCATCACCAAGCGCGGTGCTGTCACCAAAGGTCCCCGCTGTGCTGCGGCACATTGTCACCCAGCACACGGGACAGATGGAAGCCGGACTGAGCTCTGCTGCTCACATTCCACCTCGGTTTTCAATAATGTCCCAGCGCATCCCCTAAGAACAGCCCGCGTTTCCCGCTTCAACCCTCACACAAACCCCCGTGCCCAAAGCGTTTGGGCTGCAGCGACCGTGCGGAGGTACCGGTGCAACCCCCGAGCAGACACGCACACCAAAACTGCCGGTCCCACCGGGAGAGCAGCCTCTGGGGCAGCCAGCGCCGCGTCCTGCTGCTCCGGGTGAGGGGAACGTGCCCAACTCACCCCCGCGGCACCGGGAGAAGCAGCGGTGCGCGGCACCGGGAGAACCAGCGACATGCGGCACCAGGAGAACCAGCGACACGCAGCACCGGGAGAACCAGCGACACGCGGCACCGGGAGAACCAGCGACATGCGGCACCGGGAGAACCAGCGACACGCAGCACCGGGAGAACCAGCGACACGCGGCACCGGGAGAACCAGCGACACGCGGCACCGGGAGAACCAGCGACATGCGGCACCGGGAGAACCAGCGACACGCGGCACCGGGAGAACCAGCAGTGTGCAGCACCGGGAGAACCAGCGGCACGCGGCACTGGGAGAACCAGCGGCGTGCGGCACCGGGAGAACCAGTGACACCGGGAGAACCAGCGACACGCGGCACCAGGAGAACCAGCGGCACGTGGCACCAGGAGAACCAGAGAGATGCGGCACGAGGAGAACCTGCAACACGCGGCACTGGGAGAACCAGCGGCACACGGCACCGGGAGAACCTGCAACACACGGCACCGGGAGAACCAGTGACACGCGACACCGGGAGAACCAGTGACACGCGGCACCAGGAGAACCAGCAGCATGTGGCACCAGGAGAACCAGTGACACACGGCACCGGGAGAACCAGCGAGATGCAGCACCAGGAGAACCCGCGGTGCGTGGCACCGAGGGAACCAGCAACATGTGGCACTGGGAGAACCAGTGACACCGGGAGAACCAGCGACATGTGGCACTGGGAGAACCAGCGGCGCGCGGCACCGGGGGAACCAGCGACACATGGCACTGGGGGACCAGCGACACGCGGCACCGGGGGAACCAGCGACACCGGGAGAACCGGCGACGCGCAGCACTGGGAGAACCAGCAGCACCAGGACAACCAGCAACATGTGGCACCGGGAGAACCAGTGACACGGGGAGAACCAGCGACACGCGGCACTGGGAGACGCGCGGCACCGGGACAACCAGTGACATGCAGCACTGGGACAACCAGCGACACGCGGCACTGGGAGACACGCGGCACCAGGACAACCAGTGACATGCAGCACTGGGACAACCAGCGACACGCGGCACTGGGAGACGCGCGGCACCAGGACAACCAGTGACATGCGGCACTGGGACAACCAGCAACACGCGGCACTGGGAGAACCAGCGACACGCGGCTCCTGCGGAAAAAAGGCTTGGAAAAACCACCGAATGTTTCGGTTCAAAAGCGCCTCCAGACGAGGAGCGGAGGCTCGTCAGGAATGCAGTCCCCAGGGCTTCTCAAATACATCGCTTTCCTACTTTCCTTTTTATAGGGAATGATCCGTTTGATACATTTACATAATACCATAATCTGGAGGAATTTCTGCCTCTTCCCCCCGCAGCCGTCCCCTCCCCTGGAGAACAAGACGCTCTCTGTAACGGCAACACGCTCCGCGGATAAACACTGCTCCTGGGGACAATTTGCCTTAATTAGAAGTGTGTTAACAGGACAGGCACAAAGACAAACTCCAGCGCCCACGGGGCCGTGGGACGGACGGGCACCCCTCGGGGGTCCCGCACAGACGTGTCCTTGTGCGGAAGGGACGGACACCGGCGCACGCGGCCGCCGCCATCACGTCAGCCTTGTTTCCTCCGAAACATGGGCTAAAACACACCGAAAATCCACCCCCCCGCCATTCTGTTAAGCTGTTTAGCCCGGCGGAGGAACCGCTGGGTGGAAGCCGGTGGCCCGTGGCCAGCGCGGCTGACTCGGCGCTGGGACGGATCCTGCGGCCGCCGCGCGCACGTCAAATGCACCCAGGGGGGTGGTGCGGCCCCCACAAGGGCTGAGCGGCCCCCCCAGAGCAGGGAGAGATGGAACAAGCACCCTCTGGGCTGCGTGGAGGGCAGCCAAGGGACCGCTAATTACTCTGCCTTAATGAGGCCGTTCCATGGGCAAAAGTATTCAGCGGAGGGACAGGGCGCTTGGCTTCCTGCTGGGTGAGGGGAGAGACACAGGGAACGCGGGGACCCGCCATGGGGATGATTTGGGGGGGTGGAGGGATAGGAAAGTGGGGACCCGCCATAGGGATGATTTAGGGGGGTGAAGGGATAGGAAAGTGGGGACTCACCATAGGGATGATTTGGGGGTTGGAGGGATAGGAAAGTGGGGACCCGCCATGGGGATGATTTGGGGAGGTGGAGGGATAGGAAAGTGGGGACCCACCATAGGGATGATTTGGGGGTTGGAGGGATAGGAAAGTGGGGACCCGCCATAGGGATGATTTAGGGAGGTGGAGGGATAGGAAAGTGGGGACCCACCATGGGGATGATTTGGGAGGTGGAGGGATAGGAAAGTGGGGACCCGCCATAGGGATGATTTAGGGGGGTGGAGGGATAGGAAAGTGGGGACTCGCCATGGGGATGATTTGGGGGGTGGAGGGATAGGAAAGTGAGGACCCGCCATAGGGATGATTTAGGGAGGTGGAGGGATAGGAAAGTGGGGACCCGCCATGGGGATGATTTGAGGGGGTGGAGGGATAGGAAAGTGGGGACCCGCCATGGGGATGATTTGGGGGGGTGGAGGGATAGGAAAGTAGAAATGGGGCCAATATGGGCAGCGATGATCCCAATGGGGCTCAGGCGCAGTCCCCACAGCAGATCTGCCCCTGGGTTCAACAGAAACCAGCACACACTTGGTTAACAGGTTTAAACCATCATGGCCATCAACAGATAGAGCTGATGCGCCGGTGCGCGCCCGTCACCGCTCCAAGAACGGCCACAAACAGTTAAATATTAAAAGAAACGGAATCAGTAGATGAAATTACCAATCATCCCGCTTTCTTGCCAAGTAAGTTCACATCGGAGCCTCTTTCTTGGATGAGGCGGCAAGGAAGAAAAATAGCTTTCCATGCAAAGCGGGGAAAGAAATGTACTTGGATTCCTCCGCAGAGCAACACGGCCCTGAAAGCAATTTGTCCCAAAGCCTTCAGCTCTTCTGCTCGTTGGCAACGGGACAGGTCATTACGAGTAACGGGGCTGAAGTGGAGTCAAGGAAAACAACCTCCTAGACATGCTTGTTTAGATAGATGCTGCCCAGGAAGGTATTTTAATAACGGCCAGATTGCTATCGTTTAGGGTTTATAATACACCCGGGATCAAATGTCCTGATATTTCAAACCCCTTCCTGGGGGCTTGTTTTAGGAAAGAAAATAGAGAACAACAAACCTTCAAACGAGGAATAATAAATCAAGGAGACTCCGCAGCCCTTTCCCAGCAGCCCGGGATGTGTCCCACCGAGCGGCGACATTCCTGCACCAAACCCGTGGAATTTTGCCCCAAATGGGGAAAAGGGATGAGAAAAACAAGGGAGCGGGAGCTGGGATGGGTCTGTGTATCCCAACACACGTTCTCTTTGTTTCTCTTAGGGAAACAAAAAAACCCAACCCAAAAACCCATCTCTTATTGGAATTGAGTTATTTCTCTCCGCCATCAGTCGGAGCCAACTGCGGTGACTGCGGAGCCATGGGCACCGTTCTCATGTGGAGGTGATGGGAAGGACGTGATGCTGGTGATGGCGGGTGGGGGTCCGGCCTGTCCCTGTCCCCATGGGGAGCTTGGCGGTGGCACCAGCCCCTGGAGCTCAGTCTCCCCTGGAGCTCGGTGTCCCGCAGAGCTCCGTGTCCCCTGGAGCTTGGTGTCCCCCGGAGCTCCGTGTCCCCTGGACCTTGGTGTCCCCCAGAGCTCGGTGTCCCCCAGAGCTCGGTGTCCTCCGGAGCTCGGTGTACCCTGGAGCTCAGTACCCCCTGGAGCTCGGTGTCCCCCAGATCTCAGTGTCCCCTAGAGCTCGGTGTCCCCCAGAGCTCGGTGTCCCCCGGAGCTCAGTGTCCCCTGGAGCTGGGGGTAGGGAACCAGCCAGCTCAGATCAGCTGAGAAAATCACTGCCTGTGAAAAACATCCACGGGCATTTGGGAACCGAGGGACGGTCACCGTGAGCAAGAGCATCGGTACACGAGACCGCGGAGAGCAGAGAGGGTTTAGCAGTGCAGGGAGAAGCAAAGCTCCAGAGTGCAGCAGGTCCTGCCAAGCCCTGTTAGCAGTACTTCCATGGGGAAGAACCCAGGAGCTGCCCAGCCCCATAGGGATCCCCCTGCGGCACCTCGGGGGGACCCAGCGCCGACCCAGTGCCACCCGAGAGCACAAGGGCTTGGAAGCCCTTTCGGTGCGTTGTTTTGCTTTGGAATTCTTTGGAAGCCCAACTCCAAACAAACGAGGACATTGTGTCAGGAAACACGGGGAGGTTGGAATCTGGCTGAGCAAACCCACGGGATCACAAAGTCCCCGGGGGTCGGGGGATCGGCCGCCGAGCGCGGCAGCTCCGCGGGGCTCCGCTCCTATGTCGTCGTGTCACAACCCACCCCGGCCACCAGCTGGGATGGGGCTGTGGGTTTGTGGGGAACCCCCGTGGGGTCCCGCTGGAGACGCTCTAGAGAGCAGCTCTGCCCTGCGCGGGGTGTGTGTCCTTGATCCTGCCGGATCCTCCCCGCGCAGGAGCAGAGCTGGAGTTCCAGCCGGAGCAGCGGGAGGGAGAGCGGAAAGGGAGGAAGAACGAGACAAGCTCCCCTTGTTGCCATTCGGCGCTGGCAGAAGGACGAGTCCCCCCCTGCGCCGCTGCTGCACATGCCATTGTGTCCTGGACTGTTCACCGTGCTGAGCCGGGAGGGGACATCGAGCTCCGGGGGTCACCGAGATCCGGGGGACACTGAGCTCTAGGGGACACTGAGATCCAGGGGACACCAAGCTCAAGGGGACACCAAGCTCCAGGGGGTACTGAGCTCCGGGGGACACTGAGCTCCGGGGGACACCGAGATCCAGGGGACACTGAGCTCCAGGGGACACTGAGCTCTGGGGGTCACGGAGCTCCAGGGGACACTGAGATCAGGGGACACCGAGATCCAGGGGACAATGAGCTCTGCGAGACACTGAGATCCAGGGGACACCGAGCTCCGAGGGACACCAAGATCCAGGGGACATCGAGCTCCAGGGGACACCGAGCTCCAGGGGACACCGAGCTCCAGGGGACACCAAGATCCAGGGGACACCGAGATCCAGGGGACACCGAGCTCCGGGGGACACTGAGCTCCAGGAGACACCAAGATCCAGGGGACACCGAGCTCCGGAGGACACTGAGATCCAAGGGACACCAAGATCCAGGGGACACCGAGATTTGGGGGACACTGAGCTCCGGGAGACACCAAGATCCAGGGCACACCGAGATCCGGGGGACACCGAGCTCCAGGGGACACTGAGCTCTGGGGGACACTGACCTCCAGGGGATACTGAGCTCCAGGGGATACTGAGCTCCAGGGGACACCGAGCTCCAGGGGACACTGAGCTGTGGGGGACACTGAGCTCCGGGGGACACCAAGGTCCAGGGGACACTGAGCTCCAGGGGTTGGTGCCACCGCCAAGCTCCCCATGGGGACAGGGACAGGCCGGACCCCCACTCGCCATCACCAGCATCACGTCCTTCCCATCACCTCCACATGAGAACGGTGCCCACGGCTCCCCAGCCACCGCAGTCGGCTCCGACTGATGGCGGAGAGAAATAACTCAATTCCAATAAGAGGTGGCTTTTTGGGTTGGGTTTTTTTGTTTCCCTAAGAGAAATGGATGGGAGACGTCACCGGCCTGTGATTTTTAGCGTGTCCCTGGAAGAGGAGCTGGGGGTAGGGAACCAGCCAGCTCAGATCAGCTGAGAAAATCACTGCCTGTGAAAAACGTCCACGGGCATTTGGGAACCGAGGGACGGCCACCGTGAACAAGAGCATCGGTACACGAGACTGCGGAGAGCAGAGAGGGTTTAGCAGTGCAGGGAGAAGCAAAGCTCCAGAGTACAGCAGGTCCTGCCAAGCCCTGTTAGCAGCACTCGTTCAACGCATCCCCTGCAACACAAGTGACACTGATCTCCCTGCGGGACGGAGCGGGGACACGGGAGCCGGGTGGGACAATCCCCAGCCCAGCCCCACCGTGACAGCTGGGGGCTGCTCATTTCCAGCCCTTCAGCATCCTCCCCATCAGATGCCAACTGGAGCCCCATTAGCAGCAGGCGCCAGGGAAGCCCGACTCCTGCTGCTAGCAGATAATGCCATAAAGAAGCAAATAAAGAGGGGAAAGCACTAATTGGATTCACAGGTCTCTCCGGTGTCCTGACAGAGAGGAGCTGGGGAATGACATTATCTCCTTATCACAACCCCCAGGCCTGGGGGAAATTCATTTCTCCGACTCGTTTGTGCGGATGAACAAACCCGGCCCTGTGAGGATGTTTTCCCACGTGTCTCCAGCCCACGGCGAGTCCAAACCTGGTCCTGCACCAACACCGAATCTGGAAGAGATCCACCAGGATCCCAGACCCGGGCGACAGATCCCTTGATTAAATTACAGAATGTCAGGGGTTGAAGGGACCTGGAAAGCTCATCCAGTGCAATCCCCCCATGGAGCAGGAACACCCAGATGAGGTTACACAGGAACCAGGCGGGTTGGAATGTCTGCACAGAAGGAGACTCCACAACCCCCCTGGGCAGCCTGTTCAGGCTCTGACACCCTCACCATGGAGAACTTTCTTCTCAGATTTAAGTGGAACCTCCTGTGTTCCAGTTTGCACCCATTGCCCCTTGTCCTGTCCCTGGTTGTCACCAGAAGAGCCTGGCTCCATCCTCCTGACACTGCCCCTTTCCATCTTGATCCCCAGGAATGAGTCCCCCCTCAGTGTCCTCTTGTCCAGCTCCAGAGCCCCAGCTCCCTCAGCCTTTCCTCACACGGGAGATGCTCCACTCCCTCCAGCATCTTGGTGGCTGCGCTGGACTCTCTGCAGCAGTTCCCTGTCCTGCTGGAACTGAGGGGCCACAACTGGACACAAGATTCCAGGTGTGGTTTCCCCAGGGCAGAGCAGAGGGGCAGGAGAACCTCTCTGACCTACTGACCACCCCCTTCTAACCCACCCCAGGTCCCATTGGCTTCCTGGCCACAAGGGCCCAGTGCTGGCTCAGCCCACAGCACCCGGGATTCCCAGCTGGTCTCCCATCCAAGTACTGACCGGGCCCGACCCTGCTTAGCTTCCAAGGGCATTCTCAAGGTGCTATGACTATACATATAATATACATATATATGTTCCCCAGGTATATCCTGATAATATCTGAACTAAACCCTTTTTCCAAGGGCAGAGTAGAGGGGCAGGAGAACCTCTCTGACCTACTGACCACCCCCTTCTAACCCACCCCAGGTCCCATTGGCTTCCTGGCCACAAGGGCCCAGTGCTGGCTCATGGTCACCCTGCTGTCCCCAGGACCCCCAGCTCCCTTTCCCCTACGCTGCTCTCTAATAGCTCATTCCCCCTGGCTGCACCCTCGCTGCACACAGCCAGAAATGCAACCAGAAAGCACCGAACTCAGGCCGGGGAAGCCTTGGGAGAGGAGTCAGAAGGAGCGCAGAACAGCAAACCTCAGCAGAGCTCCTTAAACCGTCGGGGGGGAGCAGAGAGCAGAGCCCAGCCCTGTCCTGCCTAATTTCAGGCTATCGCCTGCAAGAGCAAAGGGTGAGGCCTCTCCCTAAAAATACACACTGCCCTAAAAATACACAGTGCGAGCTCGAGTTAACCGCGCTGCACAGTCCCTCGGCATGGCCAGCGGGTCCCCGCCGGCATCCCGGCTCAACCGGGGCTCCGGATGATATCCCCTGAGCAGCTGCAGCACCACGACATTGCCCGCGGCTCCGAGATCCACCCAACACCTTCACTCATTTGTAAAAATGGATTTATCCGCATTGAGAAGCACTGAAATCGCTCTCCTTGCCGTCCTGGAGCCAGCAAGCCCCAACAGGAGCCGGCGCCATCACCAGAACTCTCACGGCCGGGGAGACACAAGCGGAATGAATCCACCATCCGCCGGTGACTCACGCTGCTGATTTCTGACCGGAGGCACTTTCTGTTCCCAGTCACTCCTGGGGTGGGGACCAACGCCTGGTTTGGCCAACACGGGGTGAAAACCAAAAGAGGAAGCGCTGTCCCCAAACCCGCCGCACAGGCTGTGCCATTGTACCGAGATACTCCCACCAAGAAACCACAGAACTTGCTGGCGATAATAAGAGGGAAGGAGAAGGAAAGCCAAAAGGTACATTTGCGCTGAAGCCCCTGTGGAATCATAGAAGCATTTTGGCTGGAAGAGACCCTCAGGATCATTGAGTCCAACCATAACCTCACCCAACTAAACCACGTCCCTAAGAACCTCGTCTAAACGCCTTTTAAACCCCTCCAGGGATGGTGACTCCAGCACTGCCCTGGGCAGCCTGTTCAATGCTCCACAGCCCTTTCCAGGAAGAATTTCTTCCTAATATCCAACCTCAACCTCCTCTGGTGCAACTTGAGGCCGTTTCCTCTTGTTTTATCACTTGGGAGCACAGACCAACCCCCTCCATGCTCCAAGCTCCTTTCAGGCAGCTCAGAGATCAGAAGGTCTCCCCTCAGCTCCTGTTCTCCAGCTCAACCCCCCAGGTCCCTCAGCCGCTCCATCACACTTGTGCTCCAGCCCCTCACCAGCTCCATCACCTCCTCTGCACCCTCTCTAGTATTTCAACGTACTTCTGATGATGAGGGATCCAAAACTCAACACAGGATCCAAAGTTTGGCCTCCCCAGTGCCCAGAACAGCAGCACAATCTCTCCTCTAGTCCTGCTGGCCACACTATTCCTGATACAAGCCAGGATGCTGGTGGCCTTTTGGCCCATGTTCAGCCGCTGTCACCAAAACCCCCAGGTCCCTGGCAGCTTTCCAGACGCTCTTCCCCGAGCCTGTAGCGCTGCCCCTACCAAAACACAGCCCAGCTTGACCCGTCGCTGGTTGGTGGTGTCCCCAGGAGATAGGGACGGGGATCACGGCCCCGAGGGGAGCGGCACTCACGGTGCAGGCTGAGCGAGATGTTGATGGAGCGCTCGTCCACGAAGCCCTTCAGGTTGGGGATCTTGGCGCACTTGAGGATAGTCTGAGAGGCGCTGTCGCCTACGTGCACCCAGCACACCGTGTCCTCCACGTAGTTGAAGTCCATGGCTGTGGTCTGCTTGGCGCTGGTGGGGGTGATGTTGGGCACAGGGGCCCCGCTCAGGTAGGTGGCCAAGATGTTCTGGGAGTTGGCGATGAGCAGCACGGGAGGACGGTCCACGGGCTCTGGTAGGGAAAGAGAAGCGTGGTCACGGCAAAGCACCCAAAGCCCGCGGTGGCAACGCCGCGTCAGCTGGGCCTCCTAGTGAAAACAAGACTGGGGGGTTAAGGTGGCAGCTCAGGATGGTCCCCAGGGAAGAGCCTGAGGTGACCTGGACAGGCTGGAGACTTGGGCAGGGAAAAATGTAATGAAATAGAACAAGTGTAGAGTCTTGAATCTGGGCAGGAACAACCCCAGGTTCCAGTATAAGTTGGGAATGAGCTGTTGGAGAGCAGTGAAAAGGGACCTGGGGGTGGTCAGTAGGTCAGAGAGGTTCTCCTGCCCCTCTGCTCTGCCCTGGGGAGACCACACCTGGAATCGTGTGTCCAGCTGTGGCCCCTCAGTTCCAGCAGGACAGGGAACTGCTGGAGAGAGTCCAGCGCAGCCACCAAGATGCTGGAGGGAGTGGAGCATCTCCCGTGTGAGGAAAGGCTGAGGGAGCTGGGGCTCTGGAGCTGGACAAGAGGACACTGAGGGGGGACTCATTGCTGGGGATC
This sequence comes from Nesoenas mayeri, assembly GCF_963082525.1. Classification (NCBI taxonomy): domain Eukaryota; kingdom Metazoa; phylum Chordata; class Aves; order Columbiformes; family Columbidae; genus Nesoenas; species Nesoenas mayeri. The sequence goes on along the minus strand of NC_137558.1, from coordinate 1,639,929 downwards.
AATATGGAAAGGGGCAGTGTCAGGAGGATGGAGCCAGGCTCTGCTGGTGACAACCAGGGACAGGACAAGGGGCAATGGGTGCAAACTGGAACACAGGAGGTTCCACTTAAATCTGAGCAGAAACTTGTTGGTGGTGAGGGTGTCAGAGCCTGGCCCAGGCTGCCCAGGGGGGTTGTGGAGTCTCCTTCTGTGCAGACATTCCAACCCGCCTGGTTCCTGTGTAACCTCATCTGGGTGTTCCTGCTCCATGGGGGGATTGCACTGGATGAGCTTTCCAGGCCCCTTCAACCCCTGACATCCTGTGACTGTGTGAAGCAGCAGGGACAGGGGACACAGGAGAGGCCGCAGTTCACAGAGCTGCCCAGCAGCAGCCTCACCATTCTTGGCTTTGCAGGATCTGTTATCGGGCTGCAGCAGGTATCCTTCAACACAGCTGCACGTGTAGGAGCCCTCCGTGTTGGTGCACGTCTGGCTGCAGGTCCCGTAGACGGTGCATTCGTCAAAGTCTGGAAAAGAAGGCAAAAACCCCATGGTTTGGACCAGCTGCCTGAAAAAGGAACAAAACACCCCATTTTCTCCAAGGCAGAGCTGTGGGGAGGACACGATCCCAAAGCCGAAGTGACGGTCACAACAGCCACCACAACACCCGGCCAGCGTCACCCGCGGGCAGCCCCAGCTTTGTGCTCCAGCATCAAGAGGACAATCCTGCCTCGGTGCTGAGCCTCGTCAAGGCCTAATTACCCGCCGTCCCACCTCCCCGCTCTGCAAATCTACACCTAACATTTCCCGTCTGAATTCCTCTCATCTCCAGCTTCCCAGCCCCCGGCTTGCACGCCGCTCTTTCTTCTGCCAGATGAAAGAGCCGTCTCCACCGCAGAGCTCGAGCCTCAGAGGTGCGTGCGGGAGCTGATAACGGCCCCTTTCACCTCCACGCGGATAAATGAAAGAGCCGGAGCCGCCGCAATCTCGCGCTCGCAGACTCGTCTCCGGGCATCGCGCTGATCCGATCGCCCCTCGTTCTTGTTCTCCGGCGCCCTCCGAGGTGCGGACACGGAGCACGGACAAGCCTCTGGCTCCGTCCACAAAGGCAAAGCGTCTTCCTTACTCCCTCCCTATATTCCTCACTTGGGCTTCCAGGAGCCACGTCCACATAACAGCCCAATAATCCCCCCCGTCCCCCCGCAAAGACCGGGGTCTGCCAAGCCCCAAATGGCTTTGGCCACCCAACCAAACCCCGAGATGGTGGCAGCGGCCGCAGCCCCGGTCGTACCGACCTTTGCAGCTCCGCCGGTCCTCGGCCAGCTGGAAGGAGTTGTTGCAGTAGCAGGCGGGTCCGCTCAGCGTGGGCACGCAGTGGTGCTGGCAGCCCAGCGCCGTGCAGTTCGCTAATTGCTCTGGGGAGACAGGGAGCAAAGAGGACGTCACCGACACGCCAGCAGGGATGCACGGTGGGGGATGGAGTGGAGGGGACCCCCCGGGACCCCCAGGCAGGGAGGCTGTAAGGGATGCGGGGGTCTGAGCAGCCCCAACCACCCGCACTTTGCACAAGTGTGATGGAGCGGCTGAGGGACCTGGGGGTTGAGCTGGAGAACAGGAGCTGAGGGGAGACCTTCTGATCTCTGAACTGGAGCTTGGAGCATGGAGGGGGTTGGTCTGTGCTCCCAAGTGATAAAACAAGAGGAAACGGCCTCAAGTTGCACCAGGGGAGGTAGAGATTGGATATTAGGAAGAAATTCTTCATGGAAAGGGCTGTGGGGCATTGAACAGGCTGCCCAGGGCAGTGCTGGAGTCACCATCCCTGGAGGGGTTTAAAAGGCGTTTAGACGAGGTTCAGGGACGTGGTTTAGTGCTGGAGTTGGGTTATGGTTGGATTGATGACCCTCAGGGTCTCTTCCAACCAAAATCATTCTACGATTCTACAACTCGCTGCCACGTCCCCGGGAACCGGTTGCGGCCGCAGCCACGGGATGGGATTTGTCTCCAGGTCCCCGGGCTGCCCGACCCGCTGCAAACAGCAGCAGCCTCCAGCTTCACCAAGGGAATTCAGCAACCGGGGCCGCGTCGGCACGGCCCACGTCCCGCTTTGCAGCGGCACCATAACCCTGCCCCTCACATGTGGAACCGTTTAACACGCCAGGCAGGGCCGGCAGAGATGTTTACAAGGTTTATCAGCTTTGGCAGGCCCTGCTATTCATTTCAGATTCTTATCTCTCAGCTAAAGCATTGCATGCATCCTAGGAAGAAAAGAAACCCCCGCCCCGGGCAGCATGGACCTCGGGGAGGACTCAGTGACGTCCCCAACGTGTCCGAACCTGCCGCGGCAACGGTCCGGACACGGGGCCCGCCGGCACGCGGCCCCGGCCTCGTGTGCGCCCGGCACGTGCTGCCCGGCTGGGGAAAGTCGGAGCCCGGTTAAGTAATGAGAATGATTAGCCAAATGTTAATTGTCAGCTCCGGCACAGCTGCAGGAGCCGCCCTGCGGCAGCCACAGGAGCTCCCGTCACCGCCCCGGAGCCACGTGGGGCCGGGGGTCCCAGCCCCAGGTTGGGGAACCCAGCTCTGCATGGGGTGTCCCAGCCCCAGACCAGGGGTCCCAACCCTAGATGGGGTGTCCCAGTCCCAAATTAGGGGTCCCAACCCTGGATGGGGTGTCCCAGCCCCAGATCAGGGGTCCCAGTCCTCAATGCGGGGTCCCAGACCCAGACTGAGGGTTCCAGTCCTAGATGGGGTGTCCCAGCCCCAGATTGGGGGTCCCAGCCCCAGATCAGGGTTCCCAGCCCCAGATCAAGGGTCCCAGCCCCAGATCAGGGGTCCCAGCCCCAGATTCGGGGTCCCAACCCTGGTTGGGGTGTCTCAGTCCTAGATGGGTTGTCCCAGCCCCAGATCGGGGGTCCCAACCCTGGATAGGGTGTCCCAACCCCAGATTGGGGGTCCCAGCCCCAGATCAAGGGTCCCGGCTCCAGATCAAGAGTCCCAGCCCTGGATGGGGTGTCCCAGACTCAGATCGGGGATCCCAGACCCAGATCAGGGGTCCCAACCCTGGACGGGATGTCCCAGCTCCAGATCGGGGTTCCCAGCCCCAGATCGGGAGTCCTAGCCCCAGACTGGGGGTCCCAGCCCCAGATGGGGTGTCCCAACCCTGGATGGGGTGTCTCAGTCCTAGATGGGGTGTCCCAGCCCCAGATCGGGGTCCCAGCCCAGTTTAGGCTGAGCGGGCAGGGGAAGGGCCGGGGGAGCAGCCGCCCCAGCGCCGGGGTCAGCCTGGGACACGCGTCTCTGAGCCGCTAATCTGCACCAGAGAGCGGGCACGGCGATTTAGGGCGAGTTTTGCCGCGGGATTAGCACCCCGGGGACAGGCCAGGGGGGGAACAAAGCTCCTGGAAATTAGGAAAAACACCATAGGGGTATATCTTATCTGAAGCAGAACCCCGGCCCTGCAGGCTTTTAAAGCCAGGAGACAATGCAGCTATTTAACAGCCTGCAGGCTCAGGAATGACGGGCATTTCACTTGCAAGCGGCTCTGGCTAATCTCTGGATCTGCCACCAGCCGTGGGGCCAAACGGGGACCTCCTGGGGACCTTGGGGACCTCCTGGGGACCTCGTGACTTGTACCATGACACCCCACGGCCCCTCCGTGCCACCTACCCCGGCAATGTGGCCCCTCGTCGGAGCCGTCGAAGCAGTCGTGCAGCCCGTTGCAGAGCTTGCTCATGTGGATGCACAGCTCCGTGCCCAGGCAGTTGTGCTCGTTGGGCTGGCACCGCGACACCTTGCTCTGGGGACCTGCGGGGACAGCAAAGGGTAGAACCGTCACCAAAAGACACTCGTGGGGAGGTTTCGGCAAGCGTGTGAATGCGCTTTGATTCCATCTGGCCAGGTGGATGTTAAATGCTCCTTGGTTTGGGTTCTCCCGCTCAGTACGTGTCCCGGAGCCAAAGCTGCACCCACCCTGACTGAAAATGGGTTAATGCGGTTACAAACCTTTCTCTTTCCCAGCCGGCACGCTCATGATTTGCACTCAGTTGGAGAACAAGCAGATACCAGCCCAGCACAGGGTTCATGTTTTGAATCGCTCTGCTCTGAGAGCCAAGGACACTCTGAGCTCTGCCCACAGGGGTGAGGCAGCGAGGAAGGGGATGGATGGACAGAGCTGGACTGGCACCCACACGGAGCAATCACAGTGTCCCAGCCCATTAGCATCCTGCTCATTATTTAAGGAGAGTCGGGACCTTCTGGTTTTGGTTCTTCTGATCTCTCTGGTTCTTCTCTTCGCTCTTTTTGGCGCAGCCGGGGGAGTTTTTGGTGCGGGACGTTTAGTTCGGCTTTTACCATTTTGCAGAGGCCTCTGAGCCTTTCTGCCTTTCTCCTCTTTTCTCTCTCTGGGATCGGCTTTGGGACCAGGTGCCGTTTCCTGGCACTGGCTGCTCAGCGTGTTCATGAGGAACCACCTTGAGCACCTTATGTTTCTATTTTTTATACATACATTTCCTAGCAATGTATTAGCATGTTGTTCTTTTATTAAACCACATTGATCCCAATGCAAGTTTCTCCCTTCCCTTTCCATCCTATGGGGGGCTGGGGGTGAGTGAGTGGCTGTGTGGTCCCATTGGTTCAATCACAGCCCCAAACCCCCCTGGCCCCATCCCTGGAGGAAACTCGTTAACAGCCACCGCTTTTCCCTTTCAAAGCACATGGGATCACTCACTGGGAGGAACAACCTGACCCGGTTGGGGTGAACGTCTCCCTTCCCATCACAGCCCATTGTGCAAAGAGAAGAGCCGGAGCACCAGGGACCGTCCCAGCCACGTGTCCACATCAGCTTGGGGTCCCAGGAGGTGACCCCAAACCCCAGCACGCCCAGCACAGCCCCCCCAGCCCCCAGCGCGCTCGTGGGGGGTCACTAAGAACCCGGGCTCCGCGACACAAGGAGACTTAATCCCCGTTATTAACCAGCAAAATCACAACGCAAGCGAGGATTTACTTTTAAGCTTCTCTGAAAAGCGGCGCGGCATCGAGACAAACAACAACACCCACCGTAAGGCTGTTAACAACCTGAAAGCCTGTTAAAGGCTCCGCCGAACCCTGGCCGAGCGCCGGCGGGTGATGCGGCGATGGTGCGTCCTGGCACGGTGACCGGCACGCGGAGCGGAGCTCGGCAAAGCCTGGCTCACCACCCCGGCCCAGACCTAAGTCTGGTTTTGGGCTGAACACATTGGTCACACTAGCAATTAAATTCTCCTGATAAATGAATTCAGCACCATCAGGCTAAAGCTTCACCCCCATCAGAACCCCATTGGGAGCACTGGCTGACAACAGCACCCCTCCAGCAGGTTCTTTCTGAAGTCTTATCATCAATAAGTCTTGAAGTCTTATCATCAATAAGTCTCCCAGCCACGCAACAGCGGTGGGGTTGCTATCTCTGCCTCTAACCCTGTCACCTACAAGGTTTCCATACCACAACCCATGCCATAGTCTCCGTCATTATGGCATAACACAAATACAACCACGCTACGGTGGTTTGGTACGTCAGGTATTGCTCTTGAGCAGGTCTATGAACCACCTCTTGTCTCTATCAGCGCAGCAAGGCTCAGCCATTTCTACTCACAGAGATGTCAGTAGGATCAGCGAATTGCACAATCATAGAGTAACTGTTGGAAAAAACCCTCAAGATTGAGTCCAATCATTAACCTGACACACAACCCAACTACCATCAACCACAAAGCGCCGGGTGAGCGCCCAGAAAGCGGCAGCGCATCCGTCACCAAGCGCTTTGATGGGCACGGTCCCTTTTAGCTCTTGAGACCGTTGTGGGAAAGCAGGATGATAAAGGAAGACCAATACTAACATGGCCATCTGGACCGTCAAAGCAATAATATTGACATAATCAGATCATAGCAAAATATAAAGGGGCTTGGATGGATTGTGTTGAAGTACGTTTCTCATCATTCTAAAGAGTTATAGCCCGGACTTGTGAGAATGGGCAAGATAACCGCCCCTAAGTGCATGGGATGCGTGAATGTCCTTAGGCCTGGCCTGTGAATGAGCGAGAGCAACAAATATAACATGAGTGTGGTGTGTTTTTAATAGCAATTACTGGAAAAACGTCTTATGTCACATCTTAGTCCAGGCCTGTATCTATAAATCCTATAGATTATCACTGACTAATAGAGGAGGTCTTGGCCTCTGCTTTGCGCCCCTTCCTGAACAAGATCTGTGTCCCATATGCATCGTTCCAATCGCCGCAACCACAGTTTGATCACAACGTGATACCACAAATAGTTTTAGACGCCCTTAGTTTGTCACGGTAGAATCTGATGTGTCTTCTCCTCCTTTTGGTGCGTTATCTTTTGACCGTCAGCTCTAGTAAATCCATGGGTATTATCATACATCTCAATGTCGGGATATTTACCGGGTTTTTCTATGGGAGAGCGTCTTGCCGTTTAAGAACAGTTAGTTCTGGCTTATGGGATGGTTTTTAGCCCATCCCTTTATTAGAAGCTTTGAGACTGTAATACCGGCTCAAGTTTGCTTATGGAAGTGGAGCTCTGGATCCACAACGGGGGTTCCTCCTCTTCCCCAGCGGAGAATTCCCCATCACGGGCTGCGTTACGGCTTCTGCTTCGCACAGTGCTATCCATGCGCCGAGTAATTGCAAATTAAGGGTTAATTAAGTAGTATCAATATACGGGCCAACGGAATGAAGGCAGCGAGATAAAGCGCACAGTTCATCAGTCAAAACGGATCCGCCGTGGCCGTTATTCCCCGGCAAAGAGCCCGGATCGAGCTACTTATCGCAAACAGGGCAGGATTAATTTACAAGCCACTTTGTTTGCTTTTGACTGTGTTGCTGCGCTAATAAATGAGCCAATTTATTACATGTGACAAGCTTGTGGTCCACCCCAAGGAGCTGAATCCGACGGGGATTTTCAACCTCTAAAACCCTCTTGGCGGGGGGGAAATAAAACCCACAACCCAATGGAGTGAAGAAATGACCAGTTGGGCAAGAAACGGGTATGAGATGGGAACTCTTCCTCTGCTCGGCAAAGCCAGCACGTGCTTAAAAGGATTCCCCAGGGAGGAAAACCTTGCATAGAATAGACGGCGCTTCAAGAGACTCCGACATGAGCGCATTAGCGCAGTGTAAATAGCGCCGTGTGCTGCTGGGGCACCAAGGGGCGCCCGAGCCGGACGCGAGCGCCGCGTTTGCAGCCCGGGCTTAAAGGAGAGATTAAATAATAGTCATAAAAGTCAATCTCTCCCCGGCAAAAAGATAAGGGGGATGAGAGGCCGCTGGAAGCCCTGGTGCCGAAGCGGCGTGAGAAAAGCTCGCCTGGCAATGCCGGAGATACCGGGATGCGCGTGTGCCGACAGGTCGGGCTCCCCGGCGCGAGCCCGGGCAGAGCCGCCATCCACAGCCCATGGGGAGGCACAATGGGCGCCGGTGAGCGCCAGCACCGCGTGCCGGGGCAGCCGAACACATGCCGGGGTCACCGCGTCCTGCTGCTCCATGCGGGACATCAGGGAGGTCGAGTCCCCCAGGTCCCCAAACCTCAGCGGGGAAAAGAACCATCTCCAAAGCGGTGGGGGTGGAACTTGGGGGGTCTGCTGAAGGAACAGCAGGAAGGGGGCGGGGAGCAGCGCCGCAGGGTCGCCCGTCCGGTGATGGGGACGGTGAGGTGGGCGCGGAATGCGGCAATCGGGACGGATTTCAGCCACGGAAAGGGCTCTGAGTCCTCCCGCTGTAATTTTCCAGGGCTGCTGAGTGAGTGGAGCCAGCCAGCCCGTCCCAGCCCCCTCATCCCTCCCACGGAGGGGACGGTTGCATCATTTTGCCTTGGGAAATAAATATCCCCAGTGCCGAAGCAGAGGATGCTTTGGAGGAGAGAGCGTTGTGCCATGGGAGGATGGAGGATGGGAGGATTCTGCTGCTGAGCATCGGCACCGGCGCTCCTGGATGGCGGCACCAACACTCCTGGATGGTGGCACCAGAGTTCCTGGATGGTGGCACCGGCGCTCCTGGATGGCGGCACCGGTGCTCCTGGATGGCGGCACCAGCGCTCCTGGATGGCGGCACCGGTGCTCCTGGATGGCGGCACCGGTGCTCCTGGATGGCGAAACCGGCGCTCCCGGACGGCGGCACCGGCGGCACAGCCGCCCTCATGAGACAAATCTGGACCATGTGGAGAAGCGGCACCACCAGCCCCAGGATCCTATGCCATCTCTAACCCATCCTGGTATCCCAAGAGACCCGACTGTCCCATCACAGCGGTTCCGCCAGCCCGGGGCAAAACCGGTGAAACCAACACAGCACCATAACCCACACACATCTGGGGCCAGCGGTTTGGGTGGGTTCTCATCCTCCAGGACCCCTCATGGAAACATGGATGGAAACAGGAAAATAAATCAGTGCTACCCCATTCCCAAGAGGGTGTTTTGTTAGGATGGATCCCACCCCAGAGGAGGATGGACGGACACACGGACGCTGGGACTCCTGCCCCCAGCGGGACCCCCCACCCCGGTACTGAGCAAAACCAGGAGGTGAGGTAGAGTGGTTGTGAGATGCTCGGGACAACGGATGAAAGCAAAGCAAAGGCACATTATTAGGAAGGAAAAGCATACATACATATATCGGGTGATTCATCCGAGCCATCCGGACAATCCTTTTCCCCGTCACAGCGCCAGCCCTTAGATATGCACGTAATCTGATCTTTGCATGCAAACTGTTTAGGGCTACACGTCTTCGATGCTGGATGGGAAAAGAAATAATGAGAATAAACAAGATCAGTTTCTTCCCCAAGACAAGTTATTTAAAAAAGAATAAAGATTTAAATTAAGGACTCGATTGCTTTTGGTTTGATTTCCTTCTAATGGCTCAGCAAACTTTCAGCCTGGCGTCAGATCCATCAGCTTTGCCCCTAAGGAAAGGAGAAGATTTAAACCGAAGCATTAATTACACCGCGAGAAAACAGGAGGCGAGATCCACGATGCACTAACAGATTTTAAAGATCATTTAACTTGGATGAATTAGCTCCTGGGAGCCGACGGCGGTTTATTTTCTATGCTAGACAGTAAAAAAGACAGGGGGGAAAATAAGAGGACAGATTAAAAAGCAACACTTTTAAATCACAAAGACAGCGGCAGCTGGTGGGTTCTCCATCTATTCTGGGCAATGGGGAGGGCTGGTGACCCCGACACCCCCTCCCAGGACACGCAGGAATCAAAGTCATAACCAAACGCAGCAAGAAAGACACAAGGGAGCCCTTGGGGATGCAGGAAATCTTGACAACCCAACCACACGCAACCGGGAACGTTAAAAAGGCAAAGGGAACACATGCAATTCCCCAAAGGTTTCTCGTCCTGTGCCGGCGATGCCACAAGGGACGGCGATGGGAACGGCCCGTCCCCAACCCAAATCTCAGCTCCTAAGGGCGAGAGGGAACTCGGCGGCGTAACGACACTAATTATTCCCCAGAGCTGCCAAAGGGTTTGGTTTGATGTCACTTGGTTTGATTAGAAGGTGCCACCAACCCCTCCAGACCCCGCGGTCTCTAAAGCGCCGGAGCTCAGAGGGGAAGGCTCGACGCCACCGCAATCGAGATGGAGACTGGGTGCATCAAAATGGACGAAGCACCCCCGGTTATGAGCAGACGCCTCCGCCGCCCCCCACACCTTCTTTAGGCAAGAGGTGACTTGACACCAAGCCCGTTGCCTCGGGTCGGGAGCTCGGGGACACCGGCTCTGCCACCGCCTCCATCTCCCAGCTCTGAGTGCAAGATTCATTAAGAAAACCACAGCAAAGCGCCGGCGCTCCCTTGGTTTTCCTGCTCTTCCTCCTCCTCCCAGGCGTCCCGCAGCCACAACGTGACCGCGGTCGCCACAACCCCCGGCTGACCGCGGAACCCACCGGGCCCAGGGCCAAACTCCCCCCCGAGCAGTTCCCAACCGCATCCCGGCTGCTCACGCATCCGCATGGGAGGAGGAACCAGAGCCAGGACAGGAGCTTGTTTGGCAGCAGATGCTCCCCAGCAGCTCGACGGCATCACCCCAAAATCACAACGCCCACCCCTTGTGGTGTAGCCCCATCCATGGGCTCCAGCACTGGCAGCAGCTCCCCGTGAACAAGCAGAACGCGGGGGATCCCTCCCGCGCACCGAAACATCACCATGCACACTTGGTCAGGATGTCACCCCTGTGTAAAGGGACCTGGGGACAGCAGGGTGACCATGAGCCAGCACTGGGCCCTTGTGGCCAGGAAGCCAATGGGACCTGGGGTGGGTTAGAAGGGGGTGGTCAGTAGGTCAGAGAGGTTCTCCTGCCCCTCTACTCTGCCCTTGAGAAAAGGGTTTAGTTCAGATATTGTCAGGATATACCTGGGGAACATATATATATGTATATAATATATACAGCCATAGCACCCTGAGAATGCCCGATCTGGGAAGCTAAGCAGGGTCAGGCCCGGTCAGTACTTGGATGGGAGACCAGCTGGGAATCCCGGGTGCTGTGGGCTGAGCCAGCACTGGGCCTTGTGGCCAGGAAGCCAATGGGACCTGGGGGGGTTAGAAGGGCGGGGTCAGTAGGTCAGAGAGGTTCTCCTGCCCCTCTGCTCTGCCCTGGGGAGACCACACCTGGAATCTTGTGTCCAGCTGTGGCCCCTCAGTTCCAGCAGGACAGGGAACTGCTGCAGAGAGTCCAGCGCAGCCACCAAGATGCTGGAGGGAGTGGAGCATCTCCCGTGTGAGGAAAGGCTGAGGGAGCTGGGGCTCTGGAGCTGGACAAGAGGACACTGAGGGGGGACTCATTGCTGGGGATCAATATGGAAAGGGGCAGTGTCAGGAGGATGGAGCCAGGCTCTGCTGGTGACAACCAGGGACAGGACAAGGGGCAATGGGTGCAAACTGGAACACAAGAGGCACCAAACCCACCTCAAACCACCGACCATCCCCAAGCACAACAGCGGCCTCGGCAGCACGAGCCCACACGTTTTCTAGAGCAGCTTTCGCACCACAGTCACCAACATCACTCCCCACCAGGGCAGCGGCTCCTCGGTCGCCCCACGCGCCTCCCGGCGCATTAAACGGCCCCAAAGCCGAGATGCTTCAGCGCCAGGTGGACAACTCGAGAAGGTGCCTGTTAACGCAGCCTTCAGGCCGAGCCAAATCCCCTCCGCACCGGCAGAAGCGGCGGCGCGCGGAGCTCCGGCTCGGCACGGGGAATAAAGGCGCCTTCATGTGGCACAATGGGCGGCTCAGAGCGCGGCCGGGCAGCTGCGAGCAAACACATCCCTGCTCAGAATTGATTCAAAGGGGACGGGAAGGGGGGAAAAATGGCCAAAAAATGGCTATTTGGGTGCAAGAAAGGGGGTCGTTCTTCTCCGGTTCGGGGTGACGTTCCCCGGGTGTCCCGCAGACACCGAGAGCACCGGCGCTTGGGGGAAAGGTCCGATAAAGCAACACAACCAAACGCATCGTGGTTTGGCAAGAAATAAGGCTCCAAGGGGTGCTTGGCGAGGCTGGTGAGCAAGAGGGTTCACCTTGAGGAGCCAAGTTGCCTTCAGCGGCGTCAGAACACAGACGGGAGCAGAAATACGGAATACAGAAAGAAATACATAACAGAAACGCGACAGAATCTCCCCAAGCGAGGCGAACGTCGCTCTTCAGCCCAACTCCTCCTCCTCCTCCTCTTGGCGGCCGCCGCTTCACAAAGGAAACGGCGTTGGCCATAAATATGGGCTGGAATGAGCGTGATTTGCAAAACAGATGTTCTGGTTGGGGGGGGGGGGGAAGAAGAAAGCTGGAGAGGGAGCAAAATAAACCCAGAGCGCATTCCGGCCAGGTCTCCGTCCCCTGCTACGAAACACCAGGGGTTTGGGTCAATTTGGGCCACTTTGGGCCAATCGCCGCTCTCAGGGGTGAGCTGGCCCTGCCACCTTCATCCCGCCCGCCCTCCTCTTCATCATCTCCCTTGGCCACAGCACTCAGGTCACTGTCCCCCTGCAGCCCAATGAACCCCGCACAGAGTTACCTTAGACTTCCATTTTTCTCCCCCACACCGTCCATCCTTTGCCCTTGAATTTCAGAAAGAAACGGTGATTTTGTGCCTTTTCTGCCCTTTCAGGACTCCTCAAATCCCCCCATTTCTCTGCAGCTTCTCCCTCGTGTCCCCTGGTCTGGGTTCGGTTCATGAGGCTGATGCTGAAACCCCAAATTGACACCTAATGCAAATTCCCCAGCTCCAAAACGCTACACAGGGTAATAGAGACATTTCGAATAACAAAACCTAAAGTTCGAAGCGCTTTTTTCCCCAAGGGGAAGGGGAAAGGACGCCTTATTTGTTTGGTTTGCGTTTAAACGCGGGATCTGTAAACAGCTCCACCGCATTTTTGCAATTCTTCCAGCTGGCCCCCCCTCGAACGGGAAGATTCAAACCAGACCCGCCGCTCCATCCCCGCGCCCGTGAACGGCGGCGCTGTGCGGTGCGACCGCAGGTATGCGCGGGGGGGCCGGCCGGTCGCTAAGTCAATATTGACTTGAAAATCATAGAATCACAGAATCCCAGAGTGTCAGGGGTTGGAGGGACCTGGAAAGCTCATCCAGTGCAATCCCCCTATGGAGCAGGAACACCCAGATGAGGTTACACAGGAACCAGGCGGGTTGGAATGTCTGCACAGAAGGAGACTCCACAACCCCCCTGGGCAGCCTGTTCAGGCTCTGCCACCCTCACCATGAACGAGTTTCTTCTCGTCTTTAAGCAGAACCTCCTGTGTTCCAGTTTGCACCCATTGCCCCTTGTCCTGTCACTGGTTGTCACCAGCAGAGCCTGGCTCCATCCTCCTGACACTGCCCCTTTCCATATTGATCCCCAGCAATGAGTCCCCCCTCAGTGTCCTCTTGTCCAGCTCCAGAGCCCCAGCTCCCTCAGCCTTTCCTCACACGGGAGATGCTCCACTCCCTGCAGCATCTTGGTGGCTGCGCTGGACTCTCTCCAGCAGTTCCCTGTCCTGCTGGAACTGAGGGGCCACAGCTGGACACAAGATTCCAGGTGTGGTCTCCCCAGGGCAGAGTAGAGGGGCAGGAGAACCTCTCTGACCTACTGACCACCCCCTTCTAACCCAGCCCAGGTCCCATTGGCTTCCTGGCCACAAGGGCCAGTGCTGGCTCAGCCCACAGCACCCGGGATTGCCAGCTGGTCTCCCATCCAAGTACTGACTGGGCCCGACTCTGCTTAGCTTCCCAGATCGGGCATTCTCAGGGTGCTATGGCTGTATATTATATACACACATATGTATATTATATACATATATATGTTCCTCAAGTATATCTTCATAGTATCTGAACTAAACCCTTTTCTCAAGGGCAGAGCAGAGGGGCAGGAGAACCTCTCTGACCTACTGACCACCCCCTTCTAACCCACCCCAGGTCCCATTGGCTTCCTGGCCACAAGGGCCCAGTGCTGGCTCATGGTCACCCTGCTGTCCCCAGGACCCCCAGCTCCCTTTCCCCTACGCTGCTCTCTAATAGCTCATTCCCCAACTTACACTGGAACCTGGGGTTGCACCGGTTATCAGGACCGGCCTCCCCAAGCCTGACAAAGGATGGAGGAAGATGATGGATAACGGGATGGGAGAAGGCGGAGGATGCCCAGGAGCGTCGGGACGGGGAATAAAACCCCATCACCGCTCCCAAGAGCCGCTTCCATCAAACAACACGGCCAAACACGTCCAGGGGGAGACGCCTGAAACGCCAACACGCATCAGGAAGTACGGAGGCACCAGGAGGAATGTGCTCCCCCCACAGCCCCTTCCTTCGGATGAAACGCATTAAAACAAAGCAATTAGCATTTTAAACCAAATTCAGAAGCTGGAGATGCCCGTCCGGCCTCCAGCCCCACCGAGAGGTCGGCAGAACGAGCCGAAAAATGGTAGGAGATGGAACCAGATGAAACGAATCCACAGTAACACGGAGGGGAGGGGCAGGAGGGGCAGCCCGGGCGGTTTGGGGGAAGAATCCTGCTTTTTCTTTCTTTCTCTTTTTGCGGCTTATCTGCAATTTAAATGAAAAAAGAAAAAGGAAAAGAAAAAAAAGCATTTGCAGCCAAGAGAAAGGGGCTTAAGTCCTCCCGGTGCCGTTGGATGGGATGCAGGCGGCACTGGCCGGTGGCCACCACTGCTGGGGGGCTGGTGTACACACAGGAGTGCCCCGTGTACCCGCAGGGGTCCCTGTTGTACCCACAGGGATGCCCCATGTACCCACAGGGGTCCCTGGTGTCCCCACAGGGGTGCCCCGTATACCCACAGGGGTCCCTGTTGTACCCACAGGGGTGCCTGGTGCCCCCACAGGGGTCCCTGTTGTACACACAGGGGTGCCCACCATGGATGCCTGTTGTCCCTATCGGGGGTGTCTGGTGTCCACACAGGGGTCCCTGTTGTACCCACAGGGGTCACTGGTGTCCCCAGAGGGGTGCCTGGTGTCCCCAGAGGGGTGCCCACTGTGGATGCCTGGTGTCCCTATTGGGGGTGTCTGGTGTCCACACAGGCGTCCCTGGTGTCCATGACAGGGGTCCCCAGTGTCCCCATGCCCGTCCTCACCAGGGTGCCTAGTGTCCCTATCGGGGGTCCCTGGTGTACCCACAGGGGTGTCTGGTGTCCCCACAGGGGTGCCCTGTGTCCCCAGAGGGGTGCCCACCATGGATGCCTGGTGTCCCCATCGGGGGTGTCTGGTGTCCACACAGGGGTCCCTGTTGTACCCACAGGGGGCCCTGGTGTCCCCACAGGGGGCCCTGATGGGGGTGCCTTGTGTCCCCACAAGGGTCCCTGGTGCCCCATGCCTGTCCCCACCATGGACGCCTGGTGTCCACACAGAGGTCCCTGGTGTCCCTGATGGGGGTCTGCAGTGTCCCCATGCCCGTCCTCACCAGGGGTGCCCGGTGTCCCTGCTGGGGGTGCCTGGTGTCCCCACCGGGGGTCCCCAGTGTCCCCATGCCTGTCCTCACCAGGAGTGCCTGGTGTCCCTACTGGGGGTCCTTGGTGTCCCTGCTGGGGGTGCCTTGTGTCCCCACAAGGGTTCCCACCGTGGATGCCCAGTGTCCCCACCAGGGTGTCTGGTGTCCCCACAGGGGTCCCTGGCATCCCCTCACCTGTCTCTGCCGGGGGTGCCTGGTGTCCCCACAGGGGTCCCTGATGTCCCTGCACCCATCCCTGGTGTCCCCTCACCCGTCCCTGCTGGGGGTGCTCGATGTCCCCACACCCATCCCCACCACAGGTGCCCAGTGTCCCTGTCAGGGGTGCCTAGTGTCCCCACAGGGGTCCCTGGTGTCTTAATTGGGAGTCCCTGGTGTCCCCACACCCGTCCCCACAGGGGGTGCCTGGTCTACCCCCCGGAGGTGCCCAGTGTCCCCACACCCATCCCTGCCGGGGGTGCCTGGTGTCCCCACAGGAGTCTCTGGTGTCCCCTCACCCATCCCTGCCTGGGGTGCCTGGTGTCCCTGCTGGGGTCCCCGGTGTCCCCTCACTCATCTCCACCAAGGGGTCCCCGCTGCCCCCGACCTCTCTGCCATGCGAGCGATGGGCCAATGCTGCAGAGCCCCCCACCTCCTCTACCTGCTCAGCACCTTTTATTCCCTTTACCACCCCAGCACTAAGCAGCGGGATGTTTATACCCTGGCCAGTCGGGAACCCAAACAGAATGGAGTGTTCTGCACCGGAGGCCGTTATTTATGGCTTGTGGCTAAAGCTGATAACGCTTCCTCCAGAGACCTGCTCTGCGTTGTGCAATAAAGCAATTGCACATTATAGATTAATAGGCATTTCATCTGGGCGGCTGAAACAGGGCAGGAGGCTGTGATGCTGCAGCGCCGGGGCAGGAGCTGCTGCGTTTCCTCCCGCCCGGGACGGGCAGCAGCTCGCCAAGGCTTTCAAAGCGCTGGAGCCCGGCCAAAACCATTGGCCTTAATTCATTAGTCAACTCAATTTCGCTGGCTTCGCAAATAAGGACTTTGTCTGAGATGGGGAAACGGAGCAGAGCGGCTATTGTGCCCCCGGAGCGGGCAGAAAGGGCCCTTTGAGAGGACACTCTGCTGGAATAAAAGTCACTTTTATCCCGGAATAATTAGCATGCTCTGAGTACACTAATTATTCCGGCATAAAGGGACTTTTATTCCCGAGCAGCGGGTCCGCACGGGGAGCTGCTCTGGATTCTGGTCCACCTGCCCGTGTGAACGCGGCCCCCGCGCCAGGGACGACGCTGGACGGGGGGGACCGGGAACATGGGGACCCAATGGGCACTGGGGGGTCCCACCCCAGCTTTGCTCACCCATCCTGCCCCCCTGGAGGCCGCAGAGCGGCAAGAGGGGGACAAGGAACTGCAGACCCATCAGGTCCCCTCCCAGCATCGCCTGGGTACCCACAGGGAGCATCTCCCGGCTCCGGAGAGGACAAGGTCATGGAGCCACCGCACCACAACACCGGCTCCTGTTATTTCAAGGTCTCCCCGGGGGAAAACAACCCCCGGCAGCACCGCGGCCCCCTGCTCCTGCCAGGGCTTTTGGTCCTTACCGGCTCCCGGCCCCAGTCCCCAAAATCAAACCCATCCAGCCACGAGGACACGGTCCCCACAAACCGCTGCCTCCGGACGCCACGCAGAAGCTGCCACACCGAGCACGTGCGGGGCCGGGAAGGTTTGGGGTGGCCGTAACAGCGCACCCGGGAAAGCCACATGCTGCAGCGGCTTTGCAGAGATGCAGCACCCTTGGGCGCTGCACGGCCCCGCGGCTCGAGGGGTCCCCATGGATCCAGGGGTCCCCAAGGACTGAGAGGTCCCTGTGGCTCATGGGGTCCCCATGGATTGAGGGGTCCCCATGGTCCAAGGGGTCGTTGCAGCTCAAGGGGTCCCCATGGATCCAGGGGTCCTTGCAGATCAAGGGGTCCCTGTGGCTCAAGGGGTCCCTGTGGATCCAGGGGTCCCTGCAGCTCAATGGGTCCCCATGGATTGAGGGGTCCCTGCAGCTCAAGGGGTCCCCATGGATCCAGGGGTCCCTGTGGCTCAACGGGTCCTCATGGACTGAGGGGTCCCCATGGACTGAAGGGTCCTTGCAGCTCAAGGGGTCCCCAGGGATCCAGGGGTCCTCATGGACTGAGGGGTCCCCATGGACTGAAGGGTCCTTGCAGCTCAAGGAGTCCCCATGGATCAAGGGGTCCCTGTGGCTCAAGGGGTCCCCATGGATCCAGGAGTCCCTGCAGCTCAAGGGGACACCCATGGATCGAGGGGTCCCCACAGCTCAAGGGGCTCCTGTGGCTCAAGGGGTCCCTATGGGTCAAGGGGTCCCCACCGGAGCTCATCCTTCCCACCAGCTCCAGCCCTGGACTCTCCACGCGCCGTCCGTCCCCGCAGCACCCGTCCATCCGTCCATCCGTCCGCGCTGCCGGGAACGCGGCCACCACGGGAAGCATTAAACCCAAGTGCTTCCTTTTGCAAACAATAAAAAGTCACCGCGCCGCCGCTCCCCGGTGCCGCGGCGTCACCCTCACGGCACGAGCGCGTGTCCCCACGTGCCGCCCATTAGGCCACGATACTCAAACCCCCAGCACGGCACCAACGGCAAACGAGCGGGTGCACCCGCAGGGCGCATCGAGGGGCTCCGTCCCCCCAGGTGCAGCCAAGCAGAGGGAGGGGACAGTGTGGGGGGGCCACGGCGCAGCCCGTCTCACCGCGGCGCGAGCGCCGGAGACGCTCGGCTTGTTCTTCAGCCACAATGAGCCGCTGTGTGAACGCAGGACCCGCCAGCGCCGGGTCCCCGCGCCCAGACGGCTGCGGCAGTGCCTGCGAACAAAGAGCCGCACCATATTAAGTAAATGGATGAGATTGATGCGTTTCAAAGCTCTCGGCAGATTAAAACAACAATTTGCCCGGCGGCCCACGGCAAACAAAACGCAGCCGCCCCCAGCAAGGCCGGGGCGGACGAGCAGCAGCGCGGCAATTGGGAGGAAAAGCCTTCATCCCGCCCAGCTGGGATCCTCATCCTCAGCCCCCACGTCCCTTCCAACACTGTGCTGTGATTGATTACAAAAAGCAGCGGGTACCCCCGTTGCCCCCCCACACCCCCCAATATTGACTGAGCGGTTCACCTCGCCCTTCACCTGCTCACCATGCTCGCCGCGGCCTCGTTTGGAGAAACAGCATCGTGCAAGAAGCTAATTAGTCCACTCAATTAAAGATGCGGCTTCCAACTCAATTAGGCTCCCTCCCGGCCATCCTCAATTGCCGCTGATGCCTCGGCCCACGCGGTTTGGACCCGCGGACACCGCGGCTGCTCCTCCCGCAAGGTCACCCCCCAGCATCCCATCGCCAACCCCACCAGCCCCCCGTGTCTGATCCTGCAAAGCATCCGCACCATCTCCGTTCCGCTCCCTCGGCTAAGAAAGGACATCGCGAGTCTATATTTAGCCCTAGAAATGGCTGGACGGCGTTGGGGAAAGCGACCTGGCACAACAGAGTAACATCCAGCGAGAGTCCGCGCGGCCCACACGGCGCTTTTCCTTCTTAAAATAAGGGCGAAGAAAACAAGAAGTTGGAGCCGAATTGGAAAAACGCTGCAAATATTTGCCGCCGGCGGGTCGGCCTGCCAAGGTACATTAAAGCGAAGTGACTGAAACGTTAAGTCAACAGCAAAACCTGGGCTGTAAATAGCGCCGGTTGGCCTCGCAAAATCCAAAAGAGAGGAGAACGCATCCCATGGATAATAAGGCAGGACCAGGGTGGGGACAGTGAGGCCATGGTGGTGGGGACAGAGAGGACAGGACGGCGGGGACCCCGTCCCGTGGCTCCCGGTGAGAGCCAAGCGTCCTGCATGGAGGGGGACGCCCGCGGTCGGACGCTTCTCCGGGGGGTGACAGCGGTGACATTGAGCGCCAGCACAAGGAGAGTCTTGTCCACCTGGCAATGCGGAGAGTGCAGGGAGGAACCGGGCAGGCGCACAAAGGGCTCGCTGGCAGAGTCAAGGAGCCCATTGCCCAACCTTGGAACCGCTGGATTCACGCGGTGTTCCAGCCGGGGGTCCGGGGGACGCGGAGCAAGAGTTTGACCCGCGGGTCGGCACGGAGGTGCCGCTCAACGCGGGTCTGGGAACCGAAATCATTGCAACGCCTGGAAGAGGAACCTCCAGCCCCCACGATGAAGCTGCGGTCTCGCCCGCTGGTTAGCGCCAATTGTGCTGACTCAGCAGGACGTGGCCTCGGCTCCCGCTGCCTCCCGGGGCGGCAAAGGGACGCGTTCCCAGGGACGAGGCGCCTGGAACGGGAGCGCAAGGGCAGCCCTGTCCCCGCGGAGCTTCGCCGGCGCTCGCAAGATGGTGGTGACACCTGATCGGTGGATCCACCTGCAGCACGAGCAGCTCCCTCAGCGCCGGCCGCGCAAAAGCCCGCGGCACAGGCGCCCCAATGTGCCCAGCGCCCATGGATGGTGGCGATGCCGCTGGTTTCTGCCCAAAAGGCCCCATCCTCAATCGCCCTCCCCATTCTCAGCCCACAACCGCAGCAAAGCCCTGATGGCCGCGGTGTCACCGCAGCCCCTGTGTCGGGGGGAAGAAGAGCAGCTCAACCTGCCCATGGTCCTTCACCAAGCACCCCGGTCCCAGGCAGCAAGAGGATGGGCTTGGGGGTTCAAAGCTGCTCATGTCACCGCCCTATCCCCCCCACCGGCACCGCGTTTCTGGGGCCCCCACGTAGCAGCTGTTTGCCACAGCTTGAGCAGCCCCCGCTCCTTCCCGGAGCACGTGGAAGCGGCACGGAGAGAAGACGAGGGGCGAATGGTGGGACTGAGACACCGAAGGCGAAGGGGACGCCGCAGCTGTTCCCACCTCCGCGCCGCCCACGGCGCCTGCAAACAGCTCGGGAAGCAGCAAGGAGGCAACACGGTGGTTTCACCCCCAAAACGCGCTGCTGCCCCTCCTCTCAACGCCACCACGTGTCACCGCACGGCGAACACGCGGGACCCAGCTCTATGTTCTGGACGCCCCGGTGGCATCGGGACACAGTGACATCCCTCAGCACGTCACCTCCTGGGTCAGGGCAGAGCCCCCCAGGAACCCCAAGCTCTGCAGAGTCTCAGAGCTCCTCTCTTCACCTCTGCTGCACCCAGCGGGGCTCCGGGCACGTCCACGCACGCACACGTGGGCACACGCGCTGCCCTCGCACGCGGGAGACGCGCCAGCCCGGCCGGGCGGCCGGAGGGAAGCGCTGCACCAAACCACCGCAGCCACCCTCAACCACAGCGATTTCCAAAGGAGCAAGTGGGGCAACTCCTGCCCTGCTCTCCTCCCCGGGGCCGCATGGCTCTGCCCGGGGAAGCGCCACATCGCCCCGGATCCGGGCGGACAGGAGCCAAGCGCAGGTGCCCTTTGTCCCCCTGGAAGAGCTGCCCCTCTGCTCCCTGCTGGACTTTGCTTCCCCCTTCTCCTGCGGCCAAAACCAGGAACGAACGAGCAGCTTCCAGCACCACAAACCCCGGCACCTCTTTTGGGGTGCAAAGGGAGGCGCTGGAGCCAAGGCACCGGCTCAGCCGCATCCCTGAGAGACGGGCGGCTTTGAGGGTCACCTCCGCACTCCCCCAGCGCTCCGGAGCTCAATGCCCCACGGAGCCACGATGGCCCCTTGTCCCCACCATCCCTCCCCTTGGATGCCGCTGGAAGGAGGGGGTGGCTCTTTTGCCCCGCTCCACTTCACAGGGTGGAGAAGAGGATGGAGGAACTTCCCTCCCGCACATCATCACCATCATCATCATCGTTCTGCAGCCTCGTTTCCAAAGGCAACGCGGCTTATGCAATGAGTGATGCCCGTCCCTCCCGCCCCCTCGAACTTCTGGAGCCACCGGCTGCTCCAAGCAGGGACGATGCTGCCGAGACGGGGGTCCCGGGAGCAGGGTGGGGACACAACCCAGTGGGCTCAGCTGTTGGCCAGCAGGTCAATCAGCCCCGTGCTAACGAGCGCTGAGCGGTGTCAGCTGAGCAGCGGTGGCTCCAGGGCTCAGGAGCTGCTCTGCTCCTGCCACCTCCCTACAAGGGACGCTAATTAAGCACCTAGACCTGCAGTGGGGCAAGAAAAGGCTGGAGGGCTGGAAACCACAGGCTCCAGCCTCCAGACACTAATCTGGGGCAGGGATCTGGCGTTTGGCCGACCCTCCTCCTCCTCCTCCTCCTCCATCCCGCTGACCGGGTGACGGGTCAGGCGCTGCCACGACACCAAACACCAGCAGCTTTGCCCCGTTCGCTCCGAGACGGGCAAAGAGCAGGGACACAAAAACCTTCCCCGAAAAATGAATCACTCCAGCCTTTTGCCACGCCGTTCCCATCAGGATGGAGCGAATCCATAAGAGAGCCGAGCAAGCCAGCTCAGAACCCCCATCTCTCTGCTTTTAACGGGAAAAACAGCCTCCTGCCCCACACATTGAGGCGTTGCGAAGGAACTTCGCCGCCGCCGGATCCCGGCTCGTTCGGCTGCCAGCTCCCAAACGCGCTCCCGCTGCCAAGAGCAGCCCCTTGTACATTCAAAAGCCCGGCCATTGAGCTGACGAGCTCGCTAAAGTATTTACTGAATAGATCAATAAGAGCGGGGAACGAGACGTGCGCAGCTTGGAAAAAAGCAGCTGGCAGGGGAGGCTGGACAGACAGACGGACGGACAGAAAGCCCCATCGCTGGGTAAACATTTTCCCGGTGCCACCAGCCCGGCCACGGGCCAAACTCCGCAGCCGGGCTGCGGTGGCTCCAGGGAAGCGGCCCCTGTTATGCAAGAGCAGGGGACCAGGCCGGGCTGTCACCGTGTCCCCAGGGAGCGGGGGGGACCCCGGCCCGGGCTCCCGCAGCGGCGCCGAGTTCCAACTTTCCTGCTTGGCTGCGGGGAAAACTTTGGATTCCAGAGGAAAATGGGCCGCGGGTGGGCGGAAAGTCACCAGAAACCGGCAAAAAACGGGCCGCGCGAGCGCGCGGCCACCCGCGGCTGGGGGGGGGGCGGACGGGGGAGGGGGGGGGGCGCATCTTCCATTGCGGCGGGCGCGGGGAAGGACGCGCCGCTCCCGGTGCCCCCCGGTGCCCCCGCGGCGCTGCGGGGCCGGGCTGCGCCCGCTCTGCTTTGTCACGGCGGCGCCTCCCGCCCCCCTCCCCGGCCCGGCCGAGCGCTGCGGCCGCTCCCGGGCCCCCGCGCCCCCGACAGCGGCCGCGGGGCCGCGCAGCTGCGGCGCTGCCTCCCCGGCCCGGCGTCCCCGCCGCCCGCTCCGCTCCGCACCGGCGCCCGCCCCGCGCGGCCCCGCACTCACCTTCGAGGGCGCGGGCGGCGGGCGCGGCCAGCAGGGCCAGCAGGCACCCGGCGAGGGGCAGCAGCGGCCCCATGCCGGCGGCTCGGCGGCGGCTCCTCACGCCGTGCTGCCCGCGGGGCGGCGCGTCCCGGGCCCGCGCACCGACATCCGCGGAGGGAGGGAGGGGGCGCGGGCGGGGGCGGGCCGGGGCGGGCGGACCCTCCGGGCTGGGCGGCGGCGGCGGCGGCGGCGCCGGGGGCGGCAGGAGGGGGGCGGGGGCGGGGGGGGCTGCGCGCGCCGCCGCCGCGGCGGAGGGATGGATGGAGCGCGCGCCGCCGCCCGCCTGACGTCACCGGGCTCGAGCCGCCGCCGCCGCGCGCGGGGAACGGGGCGGGGGGAGCGGCGGTGGGGGGGATGGGGGGGCGTACGCGGCGGCCGCGCGGCGCGCATGCGCGTGGATTGGAGGGGCTGCGTCCCCGGGGGCGGGGTGGGCACGGGAGGGGGTACGAGATGGGGTATGGGATGGGGTACGGAATGGTATAGCACAGGATGGGGTGCGGGAGGGGGGATGTATGGGATGGGGAGCGCGATGTGGTAAGGGAGGTGGTACAAGATAGGGTATGGGATGGGGTACGGAATGGTATAGCACAAGATGGGGTGCGGGAGGGGGGTGTATGGGATGGGGAGCGCGATGCGGTACGGGAGGGGGTACAAGATAGGGTATGGGATGGGGTATGTATGGGATAGGGTATGGGATGGGGTATGTATGGGATAGGGTATGGGGTGGGGTATGTGTGGGATGGGCTATGTACGGGATGGGATATGTACAGGATGGGGTGCAGGATGCGGAGCGGGCTAGAGTGCGGGACGTGGTGCACAGGGCAGGCCAGGGGCAGCCACAGCAGGGCTGCCTGTGGGACTGTGTGTGCCCCCCCACGCCTGGTGGTGCATCCTGCTGTGCCCGGGCCCTGACCATGTCCCTGCACCGGGATGGGAGAGCTGGGTCACAATCAGGCCCCGTTGTCAGCAGGGCCGAGCACACGGCTCAGCGCGGAGCTGGGTTTCACTTGCCCAGCCTGAGCCGAGGCAGAGCTGGTTCCCCACTGTGGGGTTTGGCAGAGCCGCAGCAGCTCCATCCCCAAAAAACAACCTCGGTTGTCTCGCCTCACCAAAACATCCTTTCCTCTGCAGGGAACATTTCATCCTGCCTCGGCTGTTTGGTAACGAGTCTCCGCCACCGTAATCTGCGTTTTTGAGTGGTCACAGCCACAGCCACTCTGCCAATAATTGCAACACTCTCAAAAGTCCCAGGATCCAGCTGGCTCCAGGGCCATGGGTGCGACCCAAGCTGCGGTGGGGGCTGCTGGTCAGGTGGGGGTCTGGCAGTGTGGATTCACCCCCCCAGGCCAAGCTCAGTGCCATCTGACCACCCTATCCCAGCTCAGTCCCCATGGGTCCAGCTCCCTCCTGCTGCCCCTTGTCACTCCCCTGCCACCACAGCTGTGGCCACCATCTCAGAGCCCTGACATCAGAGCCGGAGCTGCCTGCAACCCACCCAAGTGATGTCACCTCTTACAACAATGATGTCACATGCCTGCCCCCACCCCACCGAGGCAGCTGTGCTGGCAGAGGCGCGGGGGGAGAAGCAGCCGTCCATGGCGGTGGTGCTGGTTCAGGCTGCTGCTATGCCAGATGTTCAGGAGGAAGGTCCAGATGTTCCACAGAAGCCCCCCCTGCAGAAGGGCCAGCAGGGGCACGCGCCCGGGGGTGCGCGGGGGGTCTAAAGGGCTGCTCTGCGTCCCCCCACCATTGCGCCAGAGGCCCCGGAGGTTGCGCAAGCCCTGCGGAGTGGAGATGGCCAGGATGGCTGCAGCTGTGTGCTCAGCGTTCCTCCCACGCGTGGCCCCCGGCCAGGACCCGCCTGGGTGGCTCTGCGCAGCCCCCTCTCCACGCAGCCCCTGCCCTGTGGGCTCTGCTGCCCCCCCAGGGCAGTGCACCCCGTGGCACCCTAAAGCTAGTGGGATGAAGGCCATTGCAGCCCCTTGCACCCCCAGCGCCTTGCAGGGTCTTGCTGCAGATGCCAACGCCAACTCCGGGTGCGCCGAGACCCCCGGTCAATCATTGCGGGTCCCCCTGCAAAGGGTCTCCTAGGCAAACGCGAGCAACGGGTGCAAGGTCTGGGACGGGTCACCCCGGTGCTGCCGACACGTCCGGTGCTCGTTACGGCCCCGAGCACCGCGGGTTCACCGGCAATGAGGGAATGCGGAGACCCGACCCCGGGGGCTGCGCATCACGGGGCTCCGGCGGCGGCCCCGCCCCAAGGACCGGCTCCGGTGGCACCGGCGGTGCGGCAGCGCGCCCTGGCGGCGCCGGGTGGTCCTGCCCGGTGCGGGCTCCCCCCGTTCCGGCGGGGGATGTAGGAGCAGCCTCAGGCGCTCTCCTGGGGGGCAACGGGCCACATCCCTAAGGTGTAGGGACCCACCGAGCAGCGAGTCCCCTCCCGCAATGAGCCCCCCCCATGCAACGAGCTCCTTGGTCCAGCAAGAAGCCCCTAAGGCGACGTGCACCGTCGCTCCCCGGGACCCCGCGCACGGGGACCACAGACCGGGACTCAAACCGCAGCACGGGGACATGGGAATCAGAGCGTGCGGTACTGGGGCCACCAGCCCGGCTCCGCTCCGCGGGGTTCGGGGTGCTCCGTGGCAAAGGGCCACGACACGGACGCGGGGCGAGAGGGGGCACGAGGCCGCGGGTGGGTGTCACACGCAGGGTCGCTGGGTCCCGGGGAGCCACCGAGGCCCGGCCGGTGCCCTCCCCCGTGCGCACCCGCCGCCCGCGCGTCTCCTCCCCTTTCCTGGCGCTCGGCGCTTTCCGCCGGAGCGGAGCAGCCGCGGGACCCGCCCGGTCGCCGCCATGGACTGAGGGGCCGCACGGCCCGGCCCAGCCCGGCCGCCCCGCGCCAGCGGCGGCTCCGCCAGGTAACGGGGGCGCGGAGCCGGTACCGGCGGCGGGGCCGGGGCGGCTCCCGGAGAGGGATCCAGGCCCCGGTGCTGGCCCCGCAGCGGCCCCTTCCGCCGCCCAGCGCCTCCCGCCCCGCCCCGGGGCTGGGGCAGGGGCACCGGGCTGGGCACCGGGGCCCTCGGCGGAGAGCGGCGGCCCCGGGGAAGCGGAGCTGGCGCGGGGGTCCTGGGGTGGGCTCACGGGCGCGGGACCCGTGCCAAGGTCCGGCTGCCCGAGGGTGGAGCGGGTGGGCAGGGGGACTCCTGGCAGCGGGACCGGCGATGCTCGGGGTGGGGGATCCCCGGCGGGCACCTCCGGGGCGAATCCCCGCAGATGAACCGGGGTCTCCAGCGGGAGCGGCGCTGGCCGGGACTTGGCCTCGCAGGGACGTCCGGAGTGGGACAGCGAAGGCGCTTTGGGGGCTGTGGAGCCCCCGGGTGGGCGCTCTGGAGCTGGGCTGGCAGGTGTCGCGGCTCCGGTGGCCACGCAGATGGGGATGCCGCCCGGTCCTCGCCCACCCAGGTGTGCGGCGGGGCTGCCGGGCCCAAAGTCCACAGCACCCAGCTGGCAAGTGGATGCAGCTGCTGGCACCCTGGTGTCTGGAGAGAAAGGCGTCTGGGGCAAAGAATTGCGGCGGTGGGAGCACCAGCCACCCCAGTCCCGCAGATGGGACAGCGAGCTCCTGGGGGCTGGATTCAGTCAGGACTCCCCGTGCCTTGAGTCACGCTGGGGCTGGGTCAGCTGGGGAAGGCCCTGCTCCTCTTGGTCTGAATCAGAAGAGCTTTCACTGCTGGCTGTGGCCAGATCCTGCTGCCACACAGGCTCTGCGGTGTCTTGCCGCGGCGCTGTCACCATATCCTGCCGTCTGGGACGGCGTTCCCTTGCCTTGGTCTTGGCTATAGTGCCGGCAGCGTTGCCTCCCCAGCACCCTTGGGAAACCGTGGCGTTTGGAGAGGCAGCGAGGTTCCACGGGCTGTGTCCTGACGCTAGAGCTGAGCCCAGGTGTCCTGGGCAGCAAGCACTGGGAAACCTCCGAGGTTCTGAGAAAACCCCGGGGAAATCTCTGCTCAGCACCCAGGAGGATGGGGAAGGCGCAGGATGCGTGTGCCCGCGAGCTGCCAGCCCCAGCTCCTTCCCCCAGCAGCCTCTGGGCTGGGAAACTGGGGAGGGCAGAGGGGAACCAGCCAGGAAGGGGGTCCCTCGCAGTCCTGGTTCCCCCAACGTGTGGGGAGAGGTGGCCCCGAGGGTGGGGGGCTGCGCTCTGCTGCCAGGAAGTGCCGGTGGTTAATGAGTAACAGCCTTGAGACGTACGGCAGCTCTTGCTTCTGGGATGTTGACTTGGTTTCCCATGACCTGGTGAGTCAGCAGAGCCCGATGTCTGGGGTTCACCGATCTCTGGGGGTCACCGGTCCCCTCCTGTGCCTGGGCTCCCAGCCCCAGGGACCTCCGGCCCCACTGAGGAGGTGAAATGGCCCCTGGGGTGGAGGAGGAAGTGAGAGTGGCTGCGCCGACTGTGATTTGGAAGGGGGAGCAGGCACAGCCCAGGCGCTGCTCCCCTACACCGGGCGCCGTATCCCGCCCCACCGTCGCGCCGGAGGCTCCTCGTGGCCGTGGGGTTTCCCCAGGTGGCAGTTCCAGGCTCAGGACTCCCACCTCGGCTTTCCAGGACGTGTCTCACATCCCTGTGCCGGGCAGCCCTAGCCTGGTCCCTGCCCCCAGCGCCATTCTCCGGGGTGCTGCTGGGGCCTGATCCTGGGCACACCGGCTGCTCTCAAGGGACCCCCCATGCAGCGTGGCCTTGGCTGGGGCATCGCCACGGCGGCTGGGGCTCGGCGGGGAAGGAGCAGAGGAGGAAATCATGGCAATGAGGGCAGGGGGGACCCAGGGCATGGCTGAGCTGGATGAGCCGCAGTGGCTGGTGCCCGGAGGGGACGGGCCTGACCCCCACGCCGAGCTCCTCCGAGGTGACGTCCCCTGGGCTGGCGGGGAGCTGGGGCTGTGGAGGAGGAGCGCAGCATCTCCGACAGACTCTTTGCAAATTCAGGCATGCCCAGCTGACGTCCCAGGTTGCCACTTACCGGCCTCCCAGGGCTAAGCAGAAATACAGGTTTTAATGGGGGGGGAGGAGGAGGGTGAGAATTACATCTTGAGGATCACAAAATGAGAGGCTGTTCATTCCTCCTGTCTCGGTTCCCGGCGTGCCAGCAGCCACCATGTCGCCGAGGCAGCGCTCCCGGGTGCAATTCCCACCGCGCGTTGACCCCTCCGGAGCAAACTCAGCCCTCGGGCTTGCGCTGCAGTGAGTCATCAGGATCCATTTGCTCCGGCCAGCCCGGCAGAGTAGAAACAACCGCGTTCCTGGAAGCGCTGGGCTTGGCGTGGCCGGGGGTCGAGCCTCCGCCTGCCGGGGTCGCTCCCTGGGACGGCACGTGGGGCTCTACCGGAGCCGCTCCCACGTCCCGCAGGCTGCGGAGCACCCAGGGCAGCACCGCCGGCCCCGGGCGGGCCCCTCGTCCCGGCGGGGCGGCCGGCGCTGAGCTGGCGGCGCGGTTGTTTTGCGCTCGCTGCGACGTTGCCCCAGTGACGCTGGCTTCCTTCCCCTTGCATGGTTTCTCAAAGTCCCCGGCGGCTCCACCTCCGCCTCGGCTCTCGCAGCGCAGCCCAGGCCTGCGGGGAACGCGCTGCCCGCGAGGACGCGTGACGTGAGCCCCGCTCGGCTGTTTGCTCGCAGGGACGGGGACGCGTCCCCGGGCGGACGGGCTGGCCGGGGGCCCGCGGCCGCCCTGGCCGGTGCCTCGTGCCCACCGCGGGATCTGGCCTGCGTCCCGGCCCCGGGGAGTGGCAGCGAGGTGCGTCTGTGCCGGGGCAGTGCCCCCTCAGCGGCCGGGCCCGGAGGGTGTGAGCGTGGGGGGCAGCGGGGCGGAGGGGAGCGGGCTGTCGGGAAGTGACATGGCGTGGGCAGGACGGGGCGGGCACGGCTTGGGGAGGCAGCTGTCGAGGCTGCGACACCCGGAGAATCTGTGGGCCGGGCTGGGCCGTGACCCCCCAGGCTTTCCAGGGGGGGTTTCGGCTGCAGGTCCTGGGCTGTGCCCAAGTGAGGCGTCTTCCTCAGGGAGGTTTTGGGGAGCAGCCCCTCGCTGGGACCCCCCAGCAGAACAGCCTCGCCGCGCTCTGGGGTTTCACGCCCTCCCTGCTCCCACCGGCTCCCCCATCTCCGACGCCAAGACTGGCGGCGCTTGCCCAGCCCTCGGCGTCTCCCTGGGTGTCACCCGCAGCAGGAGGCGCAGGGATTCCCCAGGGGTGCGGGAAACTGAGGCACAAGCGGGCTGCTTGCCCGCCCAGGATTGCCCAAGAGGCTGATCCTGGATTGGGCTTCCTGCTCCTCCTCCTCCTCCTGCCGAGCAGCAGGTTCAGGCAGCGAAGGGACTCGCCTGCCCTCCCCGAGGAGCCGCGGTGCTCTGGGCATCCCGCTCACACCTCGTCCCCTTGTTCCTCCGCAGGTGACAGCTGCCAAGATGTCCCTCTGGAGCATCGTCTCCCACATGCCGCCGGAGGAGTTCAGCGGCCTCTTCACCGAGTTTCCCCGCAGCCTGCGCTGTCTCCTGGCCGACTGGCTGGAGAACCAGCCCTGGTGAGTCCCGTGTGGCTCCAGGACCCGGGGGCAGTGGCGTGGGTCACGCCGCGGCGATGGGGCTGGTAGGGATGGGCGGGCGTGCAGCAGCCGGGCGTACACGTGGGAGAGGTTTCGGGAGGTTTCGGGAGCCGCAGCCTCTCCACGGAGCCGCCTCCTCGCTCTCCGAGCACAATTCGCCCTTGTTTGTGCAGCACATTTCCCTTGGAAATCCAGGTGTCCCTTTCCTCTCCGAAGCGAGCGTGGGTTGCACAGGGGAGGGTGGAGGATTCGTGCCCATCCACCCAACCTTTCCTCCTCTCCAGGGAGTTCATCAATGGCTCCGACGCCTTCTGCACCAGCGTGGCCAGCGGGATGCTGGCGGCCATGCTGGAGAAGCTCCGCGGCGCTGCCGGCAGCGACGGGCAGCAGTGCCAGATCCTGCAGCAAATCAGCGGCGTGGAGGTGCGCGGGGGCCGCGAGCGGGGACCCTCAAGGTCACGTCGCGCTGGGGCGGCGCTTGCGCCACCATTATTTTATACTTTGGATTCGCTGGCTCAAGCACCGCTCGATGGGGCCGACGCCATGAGTTGGTCCTCCACTTGACACCTGCGTCAAGGCCCATGGCCATCCATGAGCAACGAGCTTGTGTGGACCCAGCGATGGGGGATTTTGGGGCACTTCAGGAGGATGGGCCGGGGTTTCGTGTCCTGGGGCTGACCCCCGGCTCACCGCAGCGCTCGGGCTGTCACCACCGCAACTGCGGTTGTCCCGCCGGCTTCCCCTTGTTGCCGCGGTTCTGCAGCCCCTCAGGTGCCCGGCGGAGCTGCCCCCGTGGCCACAACCTCCCAGGCCCCACGGCCGCCCCCCAGCCCCGGGGGGGCCTCCCCCGTGTCCCACGGCCGCTAGCCCCGGGGCAGCCGCCTCGCCAGATGTTCCCCATTTCTGCTTGTTTGATTTCTCCTTCCTCCGTGCCGTGCATTGTGCTGCGTTTCCTCCTCCGTGTCCGCCTGTGCGTGCTGGGTTTCTTTTTCTGGGCTGTTTATGGAGGTCTGTTGAATTGCTCTCTGTCTCTTCCACCCTCTGTGATTGCAGATTTAACCCCTGTGCTCTCTCTCCTGCCAGCGAAGCTCTTAGAGCCCTGTTCTGCTTGCAAGCCCTGCTTTTTGGTAACAGACACTTTCAATATACATTTGGGAAGGGATCTGCTTTAGTCATAACTTCTGGGGAAAGGGGTAACTTTCCAAAACAAGAATCTTGCTTTTTAAAATTGTAGGAAAACACGCAGATGTTTCAATTTAGGGCTTTTTTTGTGTGTTTAAAACGCTCAAGAAGAGCCACCCTCCCATGTTCCTTCCTCCCACCATCCCTCACCCCATCGCACCCGGGTTTCTCCGGAGCCCCCCAAGAGGGGAAGCTCTGGCTGCTGGGAGAGACGGGTGCTCCCCCATGGGATGTGTGAACTGTGGGACACCAAACCTGAGCCTTTTGTCCCCAAAACCGCAGCCCTGGGGCTCCGGGATTCGGTGGCGGAGCCGCTGGTGCTCCGGAGGCACCGGGCGCCCTGTCCGGCTGCTCGCTGCTGCTGTTTTGGGAAGTGGCTAATTTGGGAAATGCTCAGAGGCCGCAGGAGCTGGCACGGGGTGCAGGGAGCCGGAGCCAGCGGGGAAATTCCTCCCCATGTTCTCGCTAGAAAGATCCACCCAGGCCAAGGCAGCGGGAGGATCTTCCGCAGGCATCTCAAGGAGATGCTTGCGGAAAGAAGACTTTGTTTTGCTTTGATTTCTTTTTGTAATTTTAAGTTGATTTGTGGTTTTTTTTGCGCACGGTTTATACCGTTTTCAAAGCTGGAAATCAGCTCTGTCAGAACAACAGCGAGTTGTGGTCTGTCCCGCTCTTCTGGTTGTGAAACCCCCGAGGGTGCTCGGTGCTGTTTGCTGTGGGGAGGGGACCCAAAACGGGGCTGGGGGACATGTGTCCTGACACCCCGTCGTTGTGTCCTCGCAGAACGCCTACCGGCGGGACCCGCTGCGGCTGGTGGCCGTGCTGCGAGCCATCCTGGACGGGGAGAAAGCCGCCGTGCTGAAGCGGGTGCGTGGTCCCTGTCCCCCTGCTCGGCGCACCCTGATGTTTGGGGGTGTCGGGGCCCCCCTCACCGCTCTCTGCTCCTCCCCAGGACCGGCACCTGCCCCTCAGCTTCCACCGGCGCCAGGAGGAGCTGAAGTTCAGCCTGGGGCTGCAGCGGCTGCAGCATCGCGTCCGTGAGATCCAGGCGCTGCGGGACGGCCCCGCGGGTGAGGGGAGGGGGCTGGCGTGGGGACGCAGCCCCTGGGGTGTCCTGCAGACCCCGGCTAACGGGGACACCCCCCGTCTTTCATCCACAGCCTCTCTGCAGCCAAGTGTGCGGGACCCGCAGCTGAAGACAGAAGCGAAACCCCCGGAGAGCGTGAGTGGGGTCTGGAGTAGCTGAGGAAGGAGCCAGCGAGCTCTGAGGGTCTCGGTGTCCGGGGGGATGGAGCGTGGCTGTGAGTCTCTGCTGGGGGACCGGAGCCCCACGGCCGGTGCTGCCCCCCAGGAGCTGCCCAGCCTGATCCTGGAGGCCGTGAAGGAGCTGGAGGCGGCCAAGCAGCAGGTCCTGAAGAGGATCCAGATCTGGAAGAGGGAGCAGCAGCTGGCGGGGAACGGCGCTGTCTTTGAGGAGAACCTGGCTCCGCTGCAGAAGAGGTGACACGGGGACACAGAGCAGCCCCCCGGCCCACTCCACTCCCTGGGGGACGCTCGGGGTCCAGCTCGGCTGTGGCTGAGGGTGCCCGTGTCCCCGCGGTTCCTCGGCAGGTGCGAGAGCCTGGTGGAGCTTCACTTCCAGCTGCACCAGCAGGTGATGGCGGCGAGCGCGGAGCTGGGGCCCGAGCTGCTGCCCCGGCTCCTGGAGCGCTTCAACGAGGTCCTGTCCAGCCTGGTCAAGAGGTAACACGCAGGGTTTGGTGGCGGCAGAGCTGGCGGGGGATGCTGTGCCGGGCACCATGGTCTCCCCCGCTCCCCAGCTCCTTCGTGGTGGAGAAGCAGCCACCGCAGGTGCTGAAGACCCAAACCAAGTTCCAGGCAAGCGTGCGGTTCCTGCTGGGCCCGCAGCTGCTGAAGGCGGCGGCCAAGCCCTACACGGTGCGCGCCGACATGGTGACGGAGAAGCAGGCGCGGGAGGTGGCGCTCAGCGCCTACAGCGGCACCCTCAGGTGAGCGGCCGGGGGGCGGCGAGGGGGCGGCCGCGCCGGGCACCCTCTGACCCCCCTCCCTGCACAGCGAGAGCACGGGGGAGATCATGCACAACGTGGTGGCCCTGGAGACCAACCCCGCCAGCGGGACCTGCTGCGCCAACTTCAAGAACGTGGTGAGTGCCCCGAGCCGGGGACGGGCTGGCGGGGGGGCTGGGGGCTGTCGTGGTTTCACCCGAGCGCAATACAACCATGATAGTCACTCACTCACCCTGCCCAATATGGGAGAGAATCAGAAGGAGAAATTTGGATTGAGATGAACACAGTTTAATAAAATAACAAAATACACTAGTAGTAAATATAGACAGAAAATAGAAATAAAAGATAGTCAAGGCAATTCCCCATGAACACGCTGAGCAGCCAGTGCCAGGAAACGGCACCTGGTCCCAAAGCCGATCCCAGAGAGAGAAAAGAGGAGAAAGGCAGAAAGGCTCAGAGGCCTCTGCAAAATGGTAAAAGCCGAACTAAACGTCCCAACCAAACCCCCACATCTGCACCCCAGAGAGAGAGCGGAACAGACAACCAGAAGATCCCAACTCCCAACTCTCCTTAAATAATGAGCAGGATGCTAATGGGCTGGAACAGTGTGATTGCTCCGTGTGGGTGCCAGTCCAGCTCTGTCCATCCATCCCCTTCCTCGCTGCCTCACCCCTGTGGGCAGAGCTCAGAGTGTCCTTGGCTCTCAGAGCAGAGCGATTCAAAACATGAACCCTGTGCTGGGCTGGTATCTGCTTGTTCTCCAACTGAGTGCAAATCCTGAGCGTGCTGGCTGGGAGAGAGAAAGGTTTGTAATGCAGGAAGGAAATCAACCCATTTTCAGTCCAACCAGCACAGGGCCCCAGGGCCAGCGCTTGCCCAGGGCTGATGCTCAGCTCTCCCCTTGTAGCTGCTGAAGAAGATCAAGCGCTGCGAGCGGAAGGGATCTGAGTCGGTGACGGAGGAGAAATGTGCCGTCCTGTTCAGCACCACCGTGGCCTTGACCCCCGGCAACCTGTCCGTCCACCTCCAGGTACCGACCCCCTCCCGCACGGCCCCTGTGACGGTCCCAGCGCGGCCGCCCCGCATCCCCGGGGCTGAGGGGGAACCGCGCTGTGCCCCAGGTCCTGTCCCTGCCCATCGTGGTCATCGTCCACGGGAACCAGGACAACAACGCCAAAGCGACCGTGCTGTGGGATAACGCCTTCTCCGAGATCGTGAGTGCCGCGGGGCGAGGGACGGAGCCGGCGGCGCGTGACCCGCCGTCCTGACGCCGTCGGCCCCGCCGCAGGACCGGGTGCCTTTCGTGGTGGCCGAGCGGGTGCCCTGGGAGAAGATGTGCGATACGCTGAACCTGAAGTTCATGGCAGAGGTGCAGACCTCTAAGGGGCTCCTCAAGGACCACTACTTCTTCCTGGCCCAGAAGATCTTCAATGACCACAGCGCCAGACCTGAGGACTTCCAGAGCCGCAGCGTGTCCTGGGCCCAGTTCAACAAGGTGACTGGGAGGGCTGGCCAGGGCGGGCAGGGGCCGGCGTGGCCCTGGGGAGCCTCACGCCCTCTTTCCACCCCAGGAGATCCTGCCTGGTCGGGGTTTCACCTTCTGGCAGTGGTTTGATGGAGTCCTGGACCTCACCAAGAGATGCCTCAAGAGTTACTGGTCAGACAGGTGGGTGCCCGTGGGCCTGGTGGGATTGCTTGTCCTGGTCCCTGCCCTCCACCCTGGCTCACTGTTTGTCTGTCCGTCCGTCCAGGCTCATCGTCGGCTTCATCAGCAAGCAGTACGTCTGCAAGCTTCTGAGCACCGAGCCTGACGGGACCTTCCTGCTCCGCTTCAGCGACTCGGAGATCGGGGGCGTCACTATCGCTCACGTCATCCGGGGCAAGGACGGTGAGATGGGGGGACAGCGGCTGCTCTGGGTGTCATCGCGGCTTGGGGACATGGGGCGTTCTGGGGAGCGGATGACGGAGCTCTCTGCCGTGTCCCCCCGCAGGGTCCAGCCAGGTGGAGAACATCCAGCCCTTCTCTGCCAAGGACCTGTCCATCCGCTCCCTCGGCGACCGCATCCGCGACCTGGGGCAGCTCCGCAACCTCTACCCCAACATCCCCAAGGACCAGGCGTTCGGCAGCCACTACAACAGTGAGTGGTGGGGACATGGGTGTCGCGTTGGCCTCCCCAGCGACGCGGTTTGGAGAGAAGCCCCTGGGCGAGGGGGTTGCCGTGGCCCTGTGCCGGGTGACGGCTCACGGACGCTTCTCCCCTTTGAGCAGAAGAGCAGACGGGCAAGGATGGACGGGGCTACGTGTCCACCGCCATCAAGATGACGGTGGAAAGCGAAAGGTGGGTGCGTGCGGGGCCGTGGCCGTGCTGGAGGTGTGTGCACAGACCCCCCCGGCCGGCACATCGCGGGGACGTGCGTGTGTGCACCCACCCTGCGGGTACCCGGACCCGCCTGTCTGATGGGGGTGATGCGCTTCTGCAGGGACCAGCAGCCCCAGAGCACCGCGGGGGGCCCCCATGACCACCCTCAGGCTCCGATGTTCACCCCCCCCATGCTGCAGCCCGAGCTGCACCCCGAGAGCTTGCAGTCGGTGCTCAGCCCCATGTGGTGAGTGCCCAGCTGTGCCCAGCTGTGCCCTGGGCGGGGGGGGGCTGCAGTGCAGAACCCTCGCAGATGTGAACCCCCTGTTTTTGCGCTTGCAGCCCCCCCACTCCGTTCTGCCCCCCATCCGTCCCCACGGGCTACCAACACCCCCCAGGTGACACCAGCATCAACATGATGGTCTCCGACAACCTCGGGTCCTTCCCCAGGTAGGACGGTGCTGGGCGAGGGTGGGGAGCAGGGTGTGCCCCCCAGTGCTTGGATATTAATGACGATGTCCCATCAATAGACACAAGATACGTTATCAATGCAGCGAACCGGACAGTGCTCTTGTCTGAGAAGCCCCCCCTTAATACAAAAATTGCATTGATAACAGTAACAGACAGGGATGCTGATCTGAATGGCAAAGTTACTTGTTTTATAGACCGTGATGTCCGTTTTAGGCTAAAACCAGGGTTTGATAATGAGCTTCTCCTGGAGACAGCCACATTTCTAGATTATGAAGCCACACGGGAATATGCCATTAAAATAGTGGCTCCAGATTCAGGGAAACCTCCCTGAACCAGCTTGTAACACTCGTGATCAAAATTAAAGATGAAATGACAATGCCCCAGTTTTTACCCAGCGCATCGTAGATCTTTCCATCCCCGAAAACAGCGCTCCTGGTGCTCAGCTGCCCAACATAAGCGCTCCGGATGGTGCTGAGATGAGCCGTGTTTTGGGTTCTGATGCACCCCTTATTTGAGGATGATGAGATGGGATGCCCCCCTTGCGGACCAATGCTGCTGTGCCAGTCTGTCCTGGACCAGAGTGATAACAGCCTTGCTTTCACATAGCATTGGTATAATTAACTCCCATGTGGCGGAGGGGTGCTCCCCCGGCTCAGCGCCCCCGCTCTCCCCGCAGCCCCTCGCAGATGCTCTCGCCGCCCCTGGTGATGGACCCCGCGCTGCCGCGCTGCCAGGACGTGACCTTCAGGAACCCCATGTAAGCGCTGGCACATGGCCGGGGGGGGGCCCTTCTCCCACCCGCCCCAGCTCACCGGTGCTCCCAGTGCTGGTGTTCCCAAGACTGACCCCAACCCCCCAAACCAAGCATGGCCCCCTGTGCCGTGGGGCTACAAGCAGCCCAGGCGTAACGGGGTGCCCCATGGCTTATGTCGGCACCCCCCTGCCATTTGTGGCCCCCCAGGCCCTTCATGCACAACCAGTACCTGCCCAGGGGCCCCTCGCCAGAGCCGCGGGATGAGGAGATGCCCGAGCTGGCCCCATTCCC
The DNA here is from genome assembly GCF_963082525.1 of Nesoenas mayeri. Taxonomy (NCBI): domain Eukaryota; kingdom Metazoa; phylum Chordata; class Aves; order Columbiformes; family Columbidae; genus Nesoenas; species Nesoenas mayeri. The sequence goes on along the minus strand of NC_137558.1, from coordinate 1,603,914 downwards.
CCCCATGGTGGAGGCGCCGCTGCCGAGCTCCCCACAGTGGTAAGTATGGGGGGGGGGGGTCCGCAAGGGGGCTGGGGGGGTATCCCCTGGGTCACCCCACTGCCTGTGTCCCCAGGATGCCGCCCAGCATGGACCTGCCCCCCAGCTCAGACTTTGAGCAGTTCCTGCATGACATGGAGCTGGAGGGCCCCGCGCTGTGCCCCCCCTTCGCGCCCCCCCCGCAGCGCACCGGGTACCCCAGCCCCAGCACATCTTGCTGGGGGTCAGGGGAGTCGCGGTGGGACGACAACGTCCGGCCGGGACACGCTTGAGGAGGTCACGGGGCTGCCGGGGGGGGATCATCGGACCGTGCCCCCCACCACAGCCTTTGGACTCCTGGACTCAACCAGGGTGGAAACCCTAGGGAAGGGGAGTTGGTTTTATTTTGGGGGGGGGAACAGCACCCCGGATAACACCCTGCCGTCCCCCACATCTACGCTCCACGGTGAGGAGGGGGTGCAGGCGCGGCCCCCCCGCTGCCCCCAGCCCACGCCGCCGGGCTCAGCGCCGCGGGGGCCGCCGTGAGTCAGTGGCGAGGGCGGGAGGCGGCAGCGGGAACCACGCCGGGGCGGCCGCACCAGCGCGGCGCGTGACGGGCCCCCCCGGCCTGGGGGACACTGGGACCCCCCCACAGCTCCGGGGGGGAGGGGGGGGCACTGGATCCATCGCCTGGGAGCAGGAAGATAAGCCATAAAATAAAGTTTTATTCCAAAATAACAAAATAAATAATCTACTGTACACGTTACAAAGGAAAGAGTCGCTAATGCTCTAAAAAGACACCACACAGTCCTAAGTTGGGGACGGGGGGGGGACACCCCAGGGCTGGGCACGGCTCACAGAAACGGGGCGGGGGGGAGGATGGACCCTAAGGGGTTTGGGGGGGGGCAGCACCACCCCAGTGCCCGTCAAACGCCACCTGCGTCATGCCGGGGGGGCACATATCTGTGACACCCCACCCACGGCACGTGTGACACCCCACGGCACAGGGCCCATGCACACGGGTACCGGGGGGCAGGCGGGGGGGTGCGTGCGGGGGGTGCGCAGTTGCTGGCGCTGAGCGGTGGTTGCTGCGGGGGGGGGGTATTTACAGCCGAAACGCCGCGGTGCCGCTGTGGGGGGGGGAAACGCTGACGCGTGGGCGCTGCGGGGGGGGGCGTGCGCGGCACCGTGTGCCCGGCGTGGGCGGCGGTGCTGGAGCACGCGGTGCCGCACGTGGCTCCCGCGGGTGATGGAGCCGGGGGACACCGGCCTGGGGACACCCGGGGGGGTGGTAAGGAGGGGTGAGCCGAGGGGGTCTGTACAGCGGGTTCGAGTCCATCGAGGGCTCCCCAGCCCCGGTGGGGACGAGGGTATTGCTGCTGCGGGGGGAGCGCGTCCCACCGCGGCTGAGGTAACCAGAGCGTCGGTGCAGGAGGGGCCGGGACCGGGGGGGGCTGTGGCCGAGCCCCCGCTGGCTCCCCATGCCCAGAGCGCCGCCGCCACGCCACCGGCACCCGGCCCCCAGCACGTTATTGCTTCGTTAATGGTGGCGGGGGGGCTGGGGGGCCTCACTGCCGGCTGGTCTCCTGCTCCACCTTGATGGTGCCGCGGGGGGGGTCCGGGGGGGCCGGCGGGCCCCGTTCTGCCAAACCGTCCTCAAACTCTGCAGGGAGACAGAGCAGGGTGGCGGCGTCAGGGCGGCGCTGCCGCGGGGGGGACGGCAGCTGCGGCCCCACCGCAACACCGCGACCCCCCCACCCCACCCCGCGGAGGCTCACCGGGCGCCGGGGGCTTCCCGGGCAGGCAGGGGCTGAGCCGCCCCACGCGGTCGTGGGACACGAGCCGCGCCAGCCGCAGCCCCTCGTCCATCAGCGTCTGCTGCAGGATGTGGCGGCTCCACAGCCCGTGGGGGGGGAGGCCCAGCGCCACGTCGGGGGCCGCGCTGGGCGGCGGCGTCAGCCGGGGACACGGCCCAGCCGCTGCGGAGAAAGGGCGACGGTCAGTGCTGGGGGAGCCGGGAACGGGAAAGGAAGGGAAGGGGACCCCACTCACCCTGCAGGTGCCCATCGAGGCTCTCCCCGGACAGGCTGCCCGCGTCCTCCTCCAGGCTGGCCCGGTACGCAGCCCCGGGGGGCTCCGGCGCCCCCGGCAGCGCCAACAGCTCCGGGCGGCTCTGCTCACCCACCTGCCGGGAGCGCATGGTGAGCGCGGGACCATGTCCCGCCGGGGGGCTCCGCACCCCCCGCTGCCCACGGCCGCGCCAGCGCCGCAGCCCCCACCCCGCAGCCCCTCGTTGCCTGCCCGAGCCGGCGTGGGCAGCCCCGGGCACGCCGCGCCGTCCTGCCCACGCTCCCAGCTGTGCACACCTGCGCACGGGTGTGCCCCCCCGCGCCCTGGGCGTGCACCCACCTCCTGCTTGAGCCGCTTGGCCGCGGTGGCTCCGCTCTCCTCGGGATGCGCCCTGCGCGGGGGGGAGGCGAAGGGGCCGCGTCAGGCGTGGGGGCGGCCGTGCAGCGGCCCCACGGCGCACATGCCGGCCCGGCTCCTGCCACACCGCGGGCAGCGCCAGGCGTGGGCGGCCGCCCGGGCAGGGCGGTGCCGCGGGGCCGCTCCGATCGGGGCTTTGGCACAGATGGAACCGGGGGTGGCAAGACGGGGGAGCAGCTGGAGAGCGAAGGGAAAAGGCAGCACGGCCACGGTGCACGGCGGGCGGGGGGAAGGGGACAAGGAACGGGGCTGTCCCCAGCAGTGTCCCCAGCAGTGTCCCCAGCGCCCGGCATCCCGGCCGCCCTCCCGCCGCCCACGGCGCTGAGGTCAGGCAGTAAACAGCTCACGCGAGGGAAAGGGCGGTCGGCGCCGCACAGTCCCGGCCCTGGGTTGCGCTGCAGCTCCCGGGGCACGGAGGGGGCGATGGCCGGGACACCTGGTGAGGGGCGGTTGGCCAGGTCTGGGCTCACCTGGTGACCTTGAGCGAGGACAGGTAGGTGATCTCCCGCGCAACCTGCCGCGAGAGCGAGAACAGCTCGACACGCCGCAGCAGCAGCGAGTTGTCCCGCAGGCAGAACTGGGCGGCCGCCTCGTTGATGATGAGCTGGGGGGCACAAACGACGCGTGAGTGGGGACAGCAGCACCCGTGGGACCCTGTGTCTGCTCCAGGACCCCGGCCCGCACCCTCCACCTCGAGCCAGCACATCTCCAGGACCTTCAAACCGGCCGCCACGCCACCCACCTCGTGCAGGGTGAGCTGCTTGCCCTCGCGGCGCCGGGCCTCGCCGCGGCCGTAGATCGCGCTGTGCCGGCGGATCTCCTCCTCCTTGTGCCGGTCGCCATCCTCCAGCTGGAAGATGTGCCCCACGGCCTTGGCCAGCTTCTTGTTGAGCTTCATCAGCGCCCGCAGCTCGGCCTCGCCGCCCCGGGGGCAGCTCTGCAGCAGCCGCTCCACGCTCTCCGCCACCGTCCGCACCAGCTCCGGCTCCAGCACCTCCGTGCCCGCCGGCTGCTCGCTCCCGAGCCCGCCCGGGGAGAAGGGGGGACCCCCTGGCTCCTCATCCCCACCGCCCTCCGACTCGGGGGTGCTCCTCCCCGGCCACGGTGGGGCTGCCGACGGCGACAGCTTCTCCCCTGGCTCCGTGGGGCTGCGGGCTGGGGGCGTCCCGGCGCTGCTGCCCCCCTTGCCCACGGCGTCGCCGGGGCTGGCGTGCCCGTTGCTGAGCGCCTTGCGCCCGCCGGCCTCGGAGAGCTTGAAGAGGGGGATGCTGCTGACGGGGACGGCCGAGACGGGCTGGCTGAAGAGCCCCGGGTTGGAGGCCCACTCGCGCAGGGCCTTCTGGAGGCGGCGGACGTGCAGGGGCTTGGTGGCCATGCCCACCAGCGCCATGATCTCCAGGAACTCCTCCTCGCCCGCCTCGCAGAGCTGCTGCACGTCGTCCCCCCCTTGCTGGATGAAGGTCTCGTAGTAGCCCAGCAGGTTGGCGCGCTGCAGCACCCGGTACAGCTGCAGCTCCCCTAGCGTGCGGGGCAGGGCCATGGCGAGCCTGCGGGACGGACGGCGTCGTGCTAGGGGACGGACGGACGGGCACGCAGGAGAAGCCCCCTCCCCACCCTTTGGCCCGTGCTCTGGAGGGACAGGGCGGGGAGGGGGGTCACCCCATGTGGGACAGGGCGATATGGGGTGCTTCAGGGTCCCTGACCCCCACCAGACACCCAGGCCCACCCGTGCTTGCTAAGACAGACCCTGTGGCCACAGCCCCCCTGGACATGGCACGGACACGAGTGGGGTCCACTTCTGTCCCCCCCCGACTCCTGGGACTGTGCTGCGACCCCCCCTACCGCCACTAGCAGCCCCGCACCCCCCGCGTGGGGCCGGACACGCACCCGGGGCTGCCCCAGCCCTCCCCATCCCCGACGGCGCGGGGCCGGTGATGTGCCGGTATCCCGATCCAGCCGCGGCCAACGGCCTCGCTTGCCCCGCCCTGCTCGGTGCCCCCCCCCGGTGCCCCGGCCACATCCCGCTCCCCGCCCCGCCGCGGTTCCCGGTGCCCCCGTCCCCTCCCGCCGCCCCCCGCTCGCTCACCGCCGGCTGGCGCCGCTCCGGCCGCTGCACCCGCCCCGTGCGCGGCCGCCGGGGGGCGGGGGGGGGGGTTGGCGGGGGCTCCGGGACGGCGCTCCGCGGGTCCCGGGAGTCCTGGGGGTCCCGGGGCTCGGGGGGTCCCGCGGCCGGGCCGGGCGCGCTCGCTCCGCCGCGCCGCGCCGCTTCTGCGCGCCGCCCACACGGGCGGTACCGTGAAATAGCAGCGGCCCCGGCTGCGCCGCGGCGTGGGAGGCCCCGGGGGCGGATCCCGCGGCTGCCGCCCCCGCCGAACGCAGCGCGGGCGGCAGCGGCGGGGGGGGGGGCAGCTGGCGGGGGTGGCTGCACCGGCCCCCCCTCCCCGGGCAGGAGGCGCAGCGGCACCGGGAACGGGAGGAGCGGGGACCGGCGCCCCGCACGGCGGCTCCGGGGGTCCCGTGGACCGGGCAGCCTCCGCCGCGGGGGGGAGCGGGGAACCGGAGCCCGTGTCCCGGGTGGGGAGCGCGGGGAGCGGGGTGGACACGCGAGGCACAAGGAGCCCCTGAACGGGAGCAGGAGTCGCGGTTCCCGGAGAGCGCAGGGACCTTCACCCCGGCCGGGGTCGCCGCTCACAGCATCTCCGGCTCCTGCAGCAGCGGTGCTGCCGGGCGCCGCTGTCCCCGTTACCGCGGCGCTGTCCCGGGGTGCCAGAACCCCCGCGGAGAGCCGGTACTTTGTATGTCATCTCCTAGTCACCGGCTGCCATCGATAGGCTCCAGGGTGAACACCCCCACGGCACAGGCCCGGCCTCAGAGAAAAGATGGGGAGCGGAGGGAGAACGATACTCGAGTCTTTGCGGGGGATGCTGGAACCCCCCTCCCGCAGCACCTGGGCCCTGCGGGAGGGTCACGGCCCCCGCCCCGTGTCCGGCCCTGCGTGGCTCGGCGCTATTTATACCGCGGCCGGGCGCCTGGCGTGGGTCCAGCCGCCCCCACGCTCCTACCCGGAGGGGCCGTGGCGGGTCCCGTCCCCGGGGCTGGCTGGGGGGGGGGCGGGCAGCCGGAGCTCCCCCGCGGGCACAATCCCCGCCGCGGGGATCCTTCCTGCCCCGGGTCCCCGCCGTTCTCCCGCCCGCCGTTCTCCTGCCGGCTGCCCCCCCACCCACGCCCCCCCGCGACCAGGCGTCCAGCGCGGCGGGGCCGTTCCCAGGCCCGGCGCTGCCCCCGGCTGACGCACATCCTCCGCCCACGGCCCCGCCGCTTCCCGGCTCCACCGCCCACGGCCCGGGGGGTGCGGGGGGGGGCCCGAGCCCGCTCCCCGCCCACGGGCGGCCGGTGGACCCTGCGCCCTGGCGCCCACCCGAGGGGCTGGGGAGCCCCGCACGGCCTCGCTGCCCCGTGGAAGCAGCGCAGCCTGCAGCGGGGAGAACCGGGACAGCGGGTGCTGAGCCCCGAGCCGCCGCTACGCCCGTGGAGTGCGGGATCCCCCCGCTGCCTTGGGGCGCCCCGGCCCCACGGGACTCCCCGGGGAACGGGGGCAGGCGGGGCTCTGCGGCCTGGCCGGGGAAAGGCGCCTTGTCCCGGGGCAGCGGGTCCCGTTAGCCTCTGAGCTCCAGTCCCGGAGCGGACGGAGGGGGCGGGACCCGAACCCCCCCAAAGTGACCGCCCATTAAAAGAAAAAAGCAGGACTGCTTTCTGATAGGAGGAAGAGCTTGTCAATCAGTCCAAATTGGCGATGGGGGCGGGAGCGCGTGATGGGCGGGGCGTGTGCTGTGATAGGTCGAGGGGTGTGCCTGTCAGCGCCGTTACTAAGGCGGGGCTCGCGGTTGCTAAGGGCGGGTGCGCCCCTTGTCAGTCACCGTGGTAACCGAGGGCGGGGCCGCGGTTGGTTCTGCCTGAGCTGCGCTGATAAGCTGTAGAACCTGTCAGCCAGCCGGTAGGCGGGGCTGGATGGCGAGCGGCGTTCCGGTAGGTCGGTTCAGCTGTCACTCCTCGCTGGCGTCACGCGAGCGCCGCGCTCTCATTGGCTGCCGCGCGCCCTCGGCGGCCGTTGCCAGGCGGGCGGCGACGGAAGCGGAAATCGGCGGCGCGGCCGCGGCGGGAGGAATGAAACCGGCTCCGGGGCGGCGGCGGCGGCTGCTGGGGGCGCTGGTGCTGCTGGTGCTGCTGCTCCTCCCGCCGCCGCTGGGGGGCGCAGGTGCGGGGGGCGGCGACGGCGCCGGGCGGGGCGCGGGGCGAGACGGTGGCCCCGGGGAGCCGGCGGCGGCGTCGCGCGTCCGGCGGGGCCGGGACCGGCTCGGCGGGCGCGGAGCGGAGCGGGACCGCGGCCGCAGCGGCGGCGCTGACCCGTCCGGGCGGTGCCTGGAGGGGCCGGGCCCCGCGGCCGCTTCCCTCCGTCCCTCTCGGCCCCGTCGGTCCCCCCGAAGGTGCGGGAGCGCCCGGTGCGGCCGGGCCCTGTGCGACCGGGGGTCTCCCGCAGCCCGGGGGCTCCCGGATGAGCTTGTGCTCGGGTTTGGTTTCCCAGGGATGGGTGTGGGGAGCGGGGTACGAGCTTGTGTTGTCTGTGGCAGCCCCAGGAACGGGATTATCCCAGGAAACCGGGTGGCACATCCCGAGGGCAACGAACTAAGAGCTTTTATCTTTGCTCGCCCAGAGCGCCCGTAACGGGGGCAGCTCCGGTAAGGGCGGGCGGGTGCCGTGTTTCGGTGGGGGTGGCAGGCGCGGAGCCCTCGCACTGGTCTGCGTGGCCGAATCCCCCCGCTCTGTGTCGCGCAGATGCCAAGGAGTCGATCGTCCCGCTCCACGAGGGCCACGCGTACCTGAACTCGGTTCCTCGCCACTTCTGCTACACCAACACCCGCGTCCCGCAATGGCACGACATTTGGACCCGGACGCAGGTGAGAGGAGGAGGAGGGAGACGCTGGGTCCGGCCAGGCTGAGCCCCCCCGGCAGCCGCGGCCATTCCATCCGCATCCCTTCCCCGCGCAGATCCGGATCAACAGCAGCCGCATGATCCGCGTCACCCAGGTGGACAGCGAGGAGGAGCTGGAGCAGTTCAGCGTGTGGAATGATGTGTTCTTCTTCCTGAAGGAGAAGCTGAACGACACCAGCATTGATGTTGATCTCTACAGCAATAAAACCTGCCTGAAGGTTGAGCTACTGGAGGCCGGCACCACGTACCGCGTCGTCCTTTTCCGACGTACGTCTGCTCCATGGTGGTGGCTCCCGAGGGGCCAGTGTGGCCATGAACGGGCCAGCTCGTGCTCTGAGGGCCAGCGGGGCTGCTCCTTTCTTGGGAAGGAAAACACCCCCGCAGAGGGAAGCGTGTTTTCGTCCGTATGTCCCAACACCGACCCTTTTTCTTTCCAGGCTTTGACCCGAAGCTGTTCCTGGTTTTCTTCCTGGGTCTGTTGCTGTTTTTCTGCGGGGACATGCTGAGCAGGTGGGTGCTGAGCCCAGTTGGTTCTGCAGCTCTCAGCTGTTGCTCCCTGTGGGTATGTTTGTGCAGCGCCCCATCCGAGCTGTAAAACACCTCACACGTGTGTGATCTCTGCAGGAGCCAACTCTTCTACTACTCGGCCGGGATCAGTTTTGGCTTGCTGGCCTCACTGCTCGTCCTCGTCTACATGATGTCCAAGGTCATGCCCAAGGTGAGTACCAGGTTTTCACCCTTTAGACCCTGGTACGGGTGTTCTGCGAGGGAGCTGGGGTGCTGGGTTGTGGGTCTGGCTGTGCAGAGCGCAGCTCAACAACCCAGGGGAGGCAGCTACAGTTGCCCACTGCCTGTCTTGAGTTTCCCCATCTCCTCTTCTAGAAAAGTCCTGTTTACTTCTTGCTGGTAGGAGGCTGGTCCTTTTCCCTGTACCTGCTCCAGTTGATCTTCAAGAACCTGCGGGAGATCTGCAAGTCCTACTGGCAGTACCTCCTAGGTAGGTGTTGGGCTTTCGGAGCCACCGGTTCACCGGTCTGCACGTTTCCTACTGGAGCTGCAGCACGCTGGGGGGAAATGCCGAGGCTTCCTGCCCGTTTCCTGCTCTCCCTCAGGTTACCTGCTGCTGGCGGGCTTGGTGAGCTTCGGCGTGTGCTACCGGTACGGTCCGCTGGAGAACAAGCGCAGCATCAACCTCCTGTCCTGGGCGCTGCAGCTCCTGGGGCTGCTGTTCATGTACTCGAGCATCCAGATCCATCCCATCGCCTTGGCCCTGGTGCTCGTTGCCATCTGCACCAAGAGCCTGGACTATCCCTTGCAGTGGGGCTTTGCTCTCTACAGGTGAGGCTGTTCACACCTCAGCTCTTGTGGAGCACGGATGGAGCCTGTGGCGCAGAACCGGGGTGTTTCCTCTGGGATTTGGGGCTGGGGGGGGTGTATGGGGGAGGTGACGTCCCTTTTTCCCTGGGCTTGGTGCGGGAGAGCGTCCCGCTCCTCCCTGGGGCTGGGAGCTCCCGCGGGAGCGAGGAGCAGGGGTGGCGGGCAGTAACCGGTGCTTTTGGGCGGGCAGGAGGGTGCAGAGCGCCAGGCTCGGGCCGAGCCCCCCGCGCCTGCTGACGGAGGAGGAGTACCGGCTGCAGGGCGAGGTGGAGACACGCAAAGCCCTCGAGGAGCTCCGCAACTACTGCAGGAGCCCGGATTTCTCTGCCTGGACCGCAATCTCCCGCATCCACTCTCCTAAGAGGTAACATCCCCTGGCAGCACTCGGTGGCGTCTCCGTGCGCTTCTGAGAGCCCGTGGTCACCGCGCTGTCACCTCTGGCTTTGGAGAGAGGGGGACGAGAGCACAGAGGGTGCGAGGACGCGGGACGCGCTGCGGGAAGCGCAGGTACCGCCCGGTCCCAGCGCTGAGACCATGCACAACGTGATTCTCCGTGGCGTCTTCTCAGGTTTGCTGAGTTTGTGGGCGGCGCGTGTCACATCACCCCCAGCGAGGTCACTGTGCACGAGTGGGAGTACGGCCTGGGCAGCAGCTTCCTCGAGGAGCAGCTCTTCGAGGAGGAGGAGGAGGAGAAGGAGGAAGATGAAGATGATGACTCCTTTGACAGGAATCACGGGAGTTACTCCCTGACCCACAACCACCTGGATGCCCATTGAGGTCGGACGCACGGAGGCGAGCGCAGAAGCACTGCCGTTTCCCCACTGCCTGTTGGTGTGGGTGCTCGTGAGCCCCCAGCACACGAATCGCAGGGACGGGGGCGTCCTTCCCGTGCCTGAGCGCCCATCAGGCTCCGGCCAGCACCCCGAGCCGCGTACCTTGACCCTCTTCTCCCTGCCACAGCCTCTGCGCCGCGGGCTCTGCTGCAGCACGGGTGGCACAAGAGGAACTTTGGACCCGTTCCGCCGGTACCTGCGTGCTCAGCATCTGCTGCAGGAGGGAGCGGGCAGCTCCTCCTCCCTTACCAAAGATGCCCAAGGGCCTGAAACCCCGTGTGGGCACCAAACCCGCAGCAGGTTCGTGTGCAGGTCGCAGAGCTCGGGAGGAGGCGGCTCCCCGGCTGCTGCGGGGTGCAGGGGCCGTGCTTGGGCTCCCCCCATGCCGAGGAGGAGTGTGGATGTGCTTCCTCCTCACTGGCTGTTCGCTGCTGCTGTCCCTGTCCCGTGGAAGCCGGTGTCCTGCCTTCAAGCCGCTGTTTGTGGCACTGTCCCCACTGCCGGCCGTTCCTGGGCTGTGCTGGAGCACAGAGCTGGGGGGGACACCCCAACCTATGCAACTTTCGAAGCAATAAAGCAGCCCTGTGGCCGCTCTGCTGCTTTCGCCGTTGGTTTTTCCCCCCCTGGATTTACTCCCCGGCCCTCACTGCGCTTCCCGCTGCCCCCATTACTGTGTCGCTCTGTCCCCTCTGCTGGGTTAACAAGTGATTATATTTTTAATAAAGATGTATTTTGTAGGTAATGAGCCCCGTCTGTCTGTCCCGCGGTGACCCCAGGGCTCGGCCCGGGGGAGCTCGCTTGGCCGCGGACGCCGCGTGGTGCTTGGGGACAAACACCGGCCCTGGCGCTGGGTTCCCTGCGGCAGCCCCAGGGCAAACCGCAGAGCAGCCCAGGCGCTCGTGGCTCCACCATCCCCAGTTCTTGCGCCGTTTCCCGCAACCCTGGAGGAAGCTCCTTTGTTTGCTGGGCTGCGAGTGATTTTCCTCCGCTGGTTCCTGCTCGAGGCTGCCTGAGGCTGCTTCCCCGTGGGCTGGGGCGCTCCGTGCCTCAGTTTCCCTGTCTGTGAGCGGGCGCGGTGCCCTGAGGGAGGTCCCTCCACCCCCCGCCCCGTCGTGGGCCGGGCTGGGCCAGCACCGGGCTCTGTGCTGGGCTGCGGCCACTCCAGGAGCTGCCGCTTTGCGACCCGGAGGTGAGTTGGGACCCCCCCCTGCTCCCAGGGACCAGCCCGGGGCCACCCGCAGCCCCCACCCTGGGACAACCCTCCCCAGGGCACCCCCACCCCGTGGGTTGTGGGGAGCTCCAGAGTGGGGTGACATGCACTCAGCGTGGGGTCCCACACCCAGCATGGGGGGGTCTCTGTGGTGCTGCCGGGTGAGACTGAGGGACCTGGGGGGCTCTGCCAGCCCCTATGGGGTCTCCCCATCGCTCTGGTCACCCCATTTGCCCCATCACGCCATCCTTCCCCCACCCCACTCGTGAACTTTCCCCAGGCGTGGGGCTGGGTTTGCAGGGTTTACAGCCCCGCATTGGGCTGTAAAGTGGGGCTGAAGGTCGCCCTTCAGAACGCAGCTGCTCTGGAAAATCCAGGTGAGGGACAGGGGGAGCTCGGGGGGAAGCGGCGCGGTCTCGGGTGGGAGCCCGTGGGTGCTGCCGCTCCCCCACCCCAGCCTGTCCCCCCCGTGCTGCTTTCCCCCTGCCAGGAAGGAGGGAGGAAGCGGACGCTGAATGTGTCCTGCCCCAAGAACAGGATCCAGGTGTCTGTATTTCCTGGCTGGGCCCCCTTTTCCCCCACAGGAGCGATCCTGCCCCCCCGAGCCCCCATCCCCACCGGGTGCGCCGGGAAGGACCCAGGTTGGGTGCACGGGTGCCTTGGCCCCAGGGTGCGAGGGAGAGCTGGGCATGGCGGGTCAGGGAGCAGCCGAGGTCCTGGCCGCGTCCCCTGGCCACGGGCCACATCCTGCCCAGCCCCGGGCTCAGCCGGCGCTTCCAGCCACGCTGGGTGTCCCCGGTGGGTCCGTGTCCCCTTCCGAGCCCCTAAGGAGCAGCCAGAGCCTGGGGGCGCAAGGGCTGCTGGGGACCGGGGGGTATTTTGGGGAAGGGGCTGCGTGTCGGTGGGTTGCAGCCCCCGCTCTGCTCTGTCCAGCCCCCCCGGAGCGATGGAGACCACGACTTCGCTGCTGGACGCCGCGGCCGCCGGGGACCTGGTGCTGCTGGACCCGCTGACCGAGGAGTCGCTGCTGCGGACGCTGCAGGAGCGGTTCCACCGCGGCGACATCTACGTGAGCGCCGGGCTGGGGGGAGCGGGACGCGGGGCCGGGCGGGGTGCCAGCTCTGTCCCGCTCGCCCGCAGACGTACATCGGGAACGTGCTGATCTCGGTGAACCCGTACCGCCCGCTGCCCATCTACACCCCCGACAAGGTGCAGGAGTATCACGACTGCAACTTCTTCGCTGTCAAGCCCCACATGTGAGCAGGGGAGCCCGCGGTCCCCACCGAGGGGTTGGGGGAGCCCACTCGGGGTGGCCGCACAGCTGCGGCGGGGGCTCTGAAACCCCCAAACCCTTTCGACCCCTCCTCGTCCGCAGCTACGCCATCGCCGATGACGCCTACCGCTCGCTGCGCGACCGCGACAGGGACCAGTGCATCCTCATCACTGGCGAGAGCGGCGCCGGCAAGACAGGTAGAGCCAGGGCTACCAGGCACCGGTGGGGCTGGTGAGCGGGGGGGACGCAGCCCCGGCACCCACGGTCCCCCGCGGTCCCCCGTGGCAGAGGCCAGCAAGCTGGTGATGTCCTACGTGGCGGCCGTGAGCAGCAAAGGGGAGGAGGTGGACAAGGTGAAGGAGCAGCTGCTGCAGTCCAACCCCGTGCTGGAGGGTGAGTGGCCACATCCGCACCCCGAGCCCGTCCCGGGGTTCGGCACAACCCCCCCCGGACCCCCTGTAACCCCATTCGCCCTTCACAGCCTTTGGAAACGCCAAGACCATCCGCAACGACAACTCTTCGCGATTCGTGAGTGAGCGGGGCGGTGGAGCTGCGGGGAGCAGGGCCAGACCCCACCAGGGCCATATGGACCCGGATGGGGCTGGGGGCGCAGTGGGGACGAGGACACGGGCAGCGGGTCCCCCGCCCTGATCCCAGCCCCGTCCCTCAGGGCAAGTACATGGACGTGGAATTCGACTTCAAGGGGGAGCCCCTGGGAGGGGTCATTAGCAACTGTGAGTACGGATCACCCCCCTTGGGGGGGTCGCCGGGGGGTGTCCCCTGCACGTCACGGTGCCACTGAGCCCTGCCCGCAGACCTGCTGGAGAAATCCCGCATCGTGCGGCACGTGAAGGGCGAGAGGAACTTCCACATCTTCTACCAGCTCCTGGCCGGGGGTTCGGCGCAGCTGCTCCGTAGGTGCAGGACCCCGCGCGGGAGGTCGGGGGGACCGGGGGGCAGTGGCTGAGCCCCCTCCTGTCCCCCCCCAGAGCAGCTGAAGCTGCGCCAGGACTGCCAGCACTACGGCTACCTGAACCGCGAGAGCTCTGCCCTGTCCGGCATGGACGACGCCGCCAACTTCCACGCCATGCAGGTGCAACTGGGGGGCTGCGACTCCCCCTCACGCACACCCCACAACACCCTGGGGTTGTCCCCGTGCCCCTAGCTGCCTGTGTCCGTCCCCAGGACGCTATGCGTGTCATCGGCTTCTCGCCGGCCGAGGTGACGGCGCTGCTGGAGGTGACGGCCGTGGTGCTCAAGCTGGGCAACGTGCAGCTGAGCAGCAGCTTCCAGGCCAGCGGGATGGAGTCCTGCAGCATCGCCGAGCCGCGGGGTACGGACCGGGCTGGGCATGGGGCAGCTGGGACCCCCAGAGCCCCCTGGATGCCCCCCAGCACCGCTGCCTCCCGCAGAGCTGCAGGAGATCTGCGAGCTGATCGGGCTGGACCCCGGCGTGCTGGAGCGGGCGCTGTGCTCCCGCACGGTGAAGGCGCGGGACGAGACGGTGCTCACCGCCCTCAGCGTCCCCCAGGTGAGGGGTCCGGCTCCCGGCATGAAGGGGGGATGCCCGGCAGCCCCCCGGGAGCGGCACGAGCCACTCGCCCCTCTTTCCAGGGCTACTACGGCCGGGACGCGCTGGCCAAGAACATCTACAGCCGCCTCTTCGACTGGCTGGTGAACCGCATCAACACCAGCATCCAGGTGAGCGCCGGGGGGGACTGACACCGGCCCCCCCGTCCCGGATGGGCCCGCACCCCACGTGGGGCCAGGACACAGCCCAGCGCCCGCTGCGTCCACAGGTGAAGCCGGGCAAGCAGAGGAAGGTGATGGGCGTCCTGGACATCTACGGCTTCGAGATCTTCCAGGTGGGCGCAGGGCGCGTGGGACACGGGGCAGGACAGGGGGCTCGGGCGCCAACTGCCACGCGGGCCCCTTGTCTCGCAGGACAACGGCTTCGAGCAGTTCATCATCAACTACTGCAACGAGAAGCTGCAGCAGATCTTCATCCTGCTGACGCTGAAGGAGGAGCAGGAGGAATACGTCCGAGAGGTACCCGCAGCCCCCCCGGAGCCCCCGGGACAGGGAAGCGCCGGAGACGGCTCCAGCACGTCCCTCCTCACCGCGCTCCCCACCGGGAGCACATTCAATGGCAGGAAGGCCGGGGGGGATTCGTGATCCTCATCCCCATGGCCGGATGTCCGGTTCCTGCCCCACATCAGCTGGGCGGTCCTGGGGGGCAGGGTCTGTGCCCCACGTGTCTGTGTGTCTGTTTATCCACCCCCCGTCTCCTCTCAGGGCATCCAGTGGACACCAGTGGAGTTTTTCGACAACACCATCATCTGTAACTTGATTGAGAACGTGAGTTCCCCCCGGTGGGGTCCCCGCTCCCCATATTGCACCCGGTGTGAGTTTGGGGGGAGCAGAGCCCGGAGCGGCTCCGGTTCCATGGGTGACCCATCCCTGGCGGCGCAGAGCACCGGCGGGATCCTGGCCATGCTGGACGAGGAGTGCCTGCGGCCCGGCACCGTCAACGAGGACACCTTCCTCGCCAAGCTCAACCAGCTCTTCGCCACCCACAAGCACTACGAGAGCAAGGAGACGCAGAGCGCCCGGCACATCATGGACACCAGCCTGCCGCCGCGCTGCTTCCGCATCCACCACTACGCCGGCAAGGTCGGGCACCCCCCGGCACCGACACCGGCGGCAACCGGGACCCCCGGGGCCTCCCCCCCGGGAGCTGCGGGGCTGGAGGTGCTGAGCCGTGACCCGCCGCCGGCCCCGCTCCCAGGTCACCTACAACGTGACGGGCTTCATCGAGAAGAACAACGACCTGCTGTTCCGCGACCTGTCGCAGGCCATGTGGGCCGCCCGGCACACGCTGCTGCGCTCGCTCTTCCCCGAGGGGGACCCCCAAAAAGCGTCCCTCAAGCTGCCCCCCACCGCCGGCTACCAGTTCAAAGCCTCGGTGGCCACGCTGATGAAGAACCTCTACTCCAAGAACCCAAACTACATCAGGTATCGTCTCTTGGGGAGCGCCGGCACCAACCCCGGCGCCAGCGGGACCCCCCGCCCACCGCCGCCCTCCCCAGGTGCATCAAGCCCAATGAGAGCAAAGCGGCGATGCTCTTCACGCCGGAGCTGGTGCTGGCGCAGGCGCGGTACCTGGGGCTGATGGAGAACGTGCGGGTGCGGCGGGCGGGCTACGCCTTCCGCCAGCTCTACGGCCCCTTCCTGAACCGCTACAAGATGCTCAGCGCCCAGACATGGCCCCGCTGGGCCGGCAGCGACAGGTACGGGGTTGAGACGGACACGGGGGTCCCCGCTCCGGAGGCTGCGGGTTCTGAGCCCCCTTGTCCCCCCCATGGCGTAGGGATGGGGTTGAGCGGGTGCTGGCGGAGCTGCCGATCCCCGCCGAGGAGCTGGCGTTCGGCCACACCAAGGTCTTCATCCGCTCGCCACGAACTGTGAGTCTGGGGTGCGGGGACCCTGTTGTGGGGCTGTGGGGGTTCTGAGAGCCCTGAGCCTGTCCTGGGGTCTCCTGGAGGCAGCTGCATGTCCCTGTCCCCACTCGGCACCCTGGCTGTCCCCGCTTGTCCCCAGCTCTTCGACCTGGAGCGGCGGCGGCAGGAGCGCGTGGCACAGCTTGCCACCTTTATCCAGAAGATGTTTCGGGGCTGGCGGTGCCGGACCCAGTACCAGCTGATGCGCAAGAGCCAGATCCTCATCTCCGCCTGGTTCCGGGGCCACCGGGTGAGAAGGGGGGTCCCAGCCCACCCCTCCCTCCCTAGACAGGACCCCCCAGCTCACCCCACCTCTCCCCTCCGCAGCAAAAGAACAAGTACGAGCAGATGAAGCGCTCGGCGCTGCTCATCCAGGCGTACGCGCGGGGCTGGAAGGTGAGGGCTGGACGCGGTGGGGGCTCCGGGGACGCCGCGGGTCCCGTGGTGGGACCAGACTCATCCCCTCTCCCCGTGTCCCGTCCTTCCCTCCCGCCTCTCGCGCTCCCTCTCGCTCTGTGTGTGTGTCGCTGTCTCCTCCCCGGGCTCCCACCAGTCCCGCCGGCTCCTCCGGGAGCTGAAACACCAGCGCCGCCGTCACACAGCCGCCACCACCATCGCCGCGCACTGGAGAGGGTTCCAGGTAACGGGGCCGCGCGCCCCGCCTGCTGTCTGTCCTGCTGTCTGTCTGTCTGTCCGTCTGTCCGCCTGCCTGCCCACCCTGTCGGGCTGCAGCCGCTGTCCTCTCCACTGGGGCCAACTGGGACAGGAGGGAGGGATGTGTGTGCCATGGCGGGTGGCAGCGGGAGGGTGATGAGGTCCTGTGTCCCCTCCATCCCCACCGCTGATCTCTCTCTGTCCCTGCAGGTCCGCAGGGCGTACAGGAGACATTTCCGTGCCGGGGCCAGCGCCTGCTTGGCCAACTTCATCTACCGGCGGCTGGTGAGCGGGGACAGGGGGGACACGGCACCTTCCCAGCCCTGCGGCTGCACTGAGGACCCTCCCGACCCCCCCGCCGCATTGTCACCCCCCAGGTGCAGAAGTTTCTGGTGGGGCTGGGGAGGAACCTGCCGCCGCTGGCGGTGCTGGACCGGACCTGGCCCCCCGCGCCGTACAAGTTCCTGGCCGACGCCAACCAGGAGCTGAGGAGCATCTTCTACCACTGGAAGGTGGGAGCAGGGGGGTGCTCTGGCGGGGCCCCATGTCCCTCTGTGTCCCTCCATGCTGGGGGTCCGCGGTGACACAACTCGCCCCCTCTCTTGCAGTGCAAGAAGTACCGGGAGCAGCTGCCGCCGCAGCGCCGGGCTCTGCTGCAAGCCAAGCTCTGTGCCAGCGAGCTCTTCAAGGACAAGAAGAGCCTCTACCCAAAAAGGTGCCGGGGCTGGGGGGTCACAGAGCAGTGCCGGGGCTGGGGGGGCGCACGGGGCAGTGCCAGGGCCGGGGGGCGCATGGGGCAGTGCCGGGGCTGGGGGTACACAGGGCAGTGCTGGGGCTGGGGGTACACAGGGCAGTGCCGGGGCTGGGGGGGGCACATGGGGCAGTGCTGGGGCTGGGGGTACACAGGGCAGTGCCGGGGCTGGGGGGGCGCACGGGGCAGTGCCAGGGCCGGGGGTCGCACGGGGCAGTGCTGGGGCTGGGGGCGCACGGGGCAGTGCCGGGGCTGGGGGCGCACGGGGCAGTGCTGGGGCTGGAGGGTACACAGGGCAGTGCCGGGGCTGGGGGTTACACAGGGCAGTGCTGGGGCTGGGGGCGCACGGGGCAGTGCTGGGGCTGGGGGGTACACAGGGCAGTGCCGGGGCTGCGGGCGCACGGGGCAGTGCTGGGGCTGGGGGGTACACAGGGCAGTGCTGGGGCTGGGGGCGCACGGGGCAGTGCTGGGGCTGGGGGGTACACAGGGCAGTGCTGGGGCTGGGGGGTACACAGGGCAGTGCTGGGGCTGGGGGTACACAGGGCAGTGCCGGGGCTGGGGGCGCACGGGGCAGTGCCAGGGCCGGGGGGCGCACGGGGCAGTGCTGAGGCTGGGGGGTACACAGGGCAGTGCCGGGGCTGGGGGTACACAGGGCAGTGCTGGGGCTGGGGGGTACACAGGGCAGTGCCGGGGCTGGGGGTACACAGGGCAGTGCTGGGGCTGGGGGTACACAGGGCAGTGCCGGGGCTGGGGGCGCACGGAGCAGTGCTGGGGCTGGGGGCGCACGGGGCAGTGCCGGGGCTGGGGGCGCACAGGGCAGTGCCGGGGCTGGGGGCGCACGGGGCAGTGCCGGGGCTGGGGGCGCACGGGGCAGTGCTGGGGCTGGGGGGTACACAGGGCAGTGCTGAGGCTGGGGGCGCACGGGGCAGTGCCGGGGCTGGGGGCGCACAGGGCAGTGCCGGGGCTGGGGGCGCACGGGGCAGTGCTGGGGCTGGGGGCGCACGGGGCAGTGCTGGGGCTGGGGGGTACACAGGGCAGTGCTGGGGCTGGGGGCGCACGGGGCAGTGCTGGGGCTGGGGGCGCACGGGGCAGTGCTGGGGCTGGGGGTACACAGGGCAGTGCTGGGGCTGGGGGCGCACGGGGCAGTGCCGAGGCTAGGGGGGGCGCATGGGCAGTGCTGGGGCTGGGGGCGCACAGGGTGGTCCCGGCTCACGTCCCCTGTCCTCAGCCTGCCGCAGCCCTTCCAGGGCGAGTACCTGGGGCTGACGCAGAACCCCAAGTACCAGAAGCTCAACGCGGTGGCCAAGGACAAGCTGGTGATGGCCGACACGGTGCAGAAGGTGAACAGAGCCAGCGGGAAGGTGAGTCCCCGTCCCCGCGGCAGCGAGGGGGCACGCGGGG
Source organism: Nesoenas mayeri (assembly GCF_963082525.1). Lineage (NCBI taxonomy): Eukaryota > Metazoa > Chordata > Aves > Columbiformes > Columbidae > Nesoenas > Nesoenas mayeri. The sequence continues at coordinate 1,585,420 of NC_137558.1, read as the reverse complement.
CCGTGCTGAACCCCCCTTCACCTGCAGACGGTGCCGCGGCTGCTGCTGCTCACCAAGGAGCACCTGGTCCTGGCCGACCCCAAGGCTGCTCAGCCCAAGACCGTGCTCAGCCTGGGCGACATCCGCAGCGTCACCGTCACCCGCTTCTCCGATGGTTTCCTGGCCCTGCACCTCAAGGAGGTACCTGGGGAGGGATGGAGGGAGGGATGGGGGTCCTGGGGGGTCTGTGGTGGGGCTGACCCCCCCAACTCTCCTCGCAGACCTCCACGGGGGGGGCCAAGGGCGACTTCTTGCTGGTCAGCAGCCACCTCATTGAGCTGGTCACCCGCCTGCACCAGACGCTGATGGACACCAAAGCGCAGGCGCTGCCGTTGCACATCACCGACCAGTACGGGCGGGGCTTGCGAGGGCGGGGCTTGCGAGGGCGGGGCTTGCAAGGGCGGGGCTTATGAGGGTGGGGCTCCCAGGGTGGGGCTCCCAGGGTGGGGCTTGCGAGGGTGGGGCTTGCGAGGGTGGGGCTTGCGAGGGTGGGGCTTATGCGGGTGGGGCTTATGAGGGCGGGGCTTATGAGGGTGGGGTGTGTTTTGGAAAGCCCTGATTGGCCCCTGAGAAGTGGTCCATGGCTGCTCCCCCTCCTTCCCACACCATGGAAGAACCAGCTTGGTTCATGTACAGAAAGGAAAGAGTCGAACCCTCGTACGCTGATTTCAAGCCAACCACGTCAAACCACTTATTCTTCTTCGTTATGAGATGTTAGTAAACTCATTGCATAGCCTTGTCGGGACTAAATCACAGGTGAAAACCCTGTACTTCTCACTCACAATTTGGATTTCAAGATGCTTCATCTCCTACCATAGAACTCCTCATGGAATTCCACGGCCATGCCCTTAGCAATCTGCAGCTTAGTCCTTGACCTCCTGGCACTTATGTTAATAGAAAAACTGTCTTCAAACACCGTTGATGAACAAGAAGTTGAACTAATCTGAACAACCCCACCAGTCTTTGTCTTGCTCGCCCTCCCATTATTACAAATCCCGTACATAATAGACTAAATTGATAAGCCCCACTTAATCCTAAACGCTAACGACCATCAATGGTATTGAACCTATGAGTCCACAGAGGGGTAAAGGAGGCAGCTCAGGGGGCAGGAGGTGGGGTGGCGCCCCCTCCCCACCCTCTGCCCTGTTTCCCCCCCCAGGTTCTCCACCCGTTTCCAGAAGGGCGACGTGGCCGTCACCGTGGTGGAGTCACCCAAGGCGAGCAGCAACGGCCCCGTCTGCAAGAAGCGCGGCAGCCACAAGATGGAGGTGCTGGTGCACTGAGGGGACCCCCCCACCCCGCCGGACCCCCTCCCCATCCCGCCAGGTCCTGGCACTGCCTGGGAATTGCTGCAAACCCATTAAAATGCTCTGGTGTCGGTGCTGTCACAGGGGGCGTTACGGGGGGATGCGGAGCCGCGGTGCTGGCGCAGGGAGGGGGCAGAGCCCGGAGCCCCCCCAACCCCGACCCCCCGCCTTCCCTGCGCCTGATTGCAGCCGGCTCGGCTGGGCGGCGATTGGAAAGGCCCCAAATTGCGGCCACTTTTCCCATTAAGTGGGAACGCAGCTCGCTCTGCTGCAGAGCAATTTCCGGGCGGCTGCGGGCGGCTGGCACGTGAGGTCTCCAGCACCCACCCACCCACAGCCCCCATCCCCATCTCCCCCCGTCCATGGTCCCCATCATCCCCTGCCCTGTGCTCCCTGCTGTGCCCCCCCCATGCAGCTGTGCCCCTCCCTGGGCTGCCACCGCAGCTGCATTTGAGGACAGCAGCTGCATTTAGGGACAGCAGCTGCATTTAGGGACAGCGGTTACCCCCATAGCAGACCAGGGGAACCGAGAGGACCCACCACGTGGCCCCGGTGCCACCGTACAGCCCAGGGCCCGTGGGACCCCCGCCAGTCCCGCAGCTCCCACCGCAGCCCCCCCGCGCTGCCTTTTCTCTCCTGTGCTCATCAAGCTCTTGGAGAGCGTTGGTTTTATTTCTCTTTCTCCTGTCCCCACACATCACCCGCGTCACCTCCGGGAGCTGACAACTCCCCGTCACGCCGGCATCAGCACCAGCTCCCAGGTGGGCCCTCGAGCATCCGCACGGGGCGGGGGGGGGCACGTGTGGGCACGTGTGCCAGGGCGCTCGGGCAGCGCGTGCACGTGGGGGGGCACGTGCGTGTGTGCGTGCAGGGGGGCACTTGGTGGCATGGACGTGCCCCGGTTCTGGGGGCTCACCCGCTTGCCAATGTGGGCTGTCACATCCCGGCGCCGAGGGGCGAAAGCCGTAAACAAGCCCATGGCAGCCCCGGGGCAGCGCGGCTCTTCGCAGCTGCATTGCACTTGGCACCACACAAGTAGGTGTTATTAATTAATTAGGCCGTCTCTGGCCAGGCTCCGATTTAATTAACGTCGCCGACACTGCAGATGCTGCCCTGGGCTGCGCTGCCTCGTGAGCCGCCGCTGCCGCGTCCTTCCCGCGGGGCCGCCGCGGCCGCCTGTTGCTCAGGCTGAAGTTGGCGGTGCTCACTTGTTGGTTTGTGTGTTCCCCCTTCCCTCGCATCCCTCCAGCTCCTCATGGCTTTTCCTCCCCATCCTCCACCTCTGCGCCCCTCGGTCCCCCGGCCGGGGTGAGGGCGCCCAGGCAGCTGGGATGGGGGAATCGGGATGTAGGATGCAACCTGTGCTCCCAGGAGGCTGAGTGGGGCTGGTGCGGGTGGTGCTGGGCCTGTCTGGGTCACAGGGGTGCGCGGCCACACCTGGGAACATCCCCCATGGGCAGCACGGAACCAAGCAAGCCAGGACCCCCAGAGTGGGGCTGGGGGCGATGGGGAGCACGTGCGCTACGGTGTGCGTGTGTGTGCACACGCGTGTGCAGCTGAATTGTTATGTCTGTGTGTGGATGAATGCGTGTTTGTGTGCACATCATGTGTGTGTGGTGGGCGTCCAGCTGCTCCCCATGGCGGTGAGACCCCTCGAAGCACAACCGCAGCACAACCGCCGGCGGCAGGGACGGGACCCTCCGGCCACGCGTGTCCCCGCACGTGCCGATGGCCGCGTTGTGCTGGGCTGCGCGTGTTCCCCCGTGCCCGTGGCGTCAGGAGGGGTGGTGTGGGCACGGCGCCGTGCGCTGGCCCCCGCCCCGGCGCGGTGGGAGCTGGCGTGCCTGCGTGGGCACGCTTGTGTCATGGTGTGACTCTACGTGTGGAACGGGTGCCTGTCGGTGACACGGTGCCTGCGTGGGCGTGCAGCTGCAGGGTGGGGGTACCACCCCCCCCGGCCCCCATTGGCAGCTCTCCTCTCGCCCACCCACGCTGTGCCATGGGCAGAGCCCCTTATTTAACTCCGCACAGAAGCCGGCACCCCGGTACTTTGCCAACAGCCGAGCCCGCAGCGGTGTCACCCTGCAGCCACTGCCCGCCTCACCGCATCTCCTGCTCCACGGCCACCAGCAGTGGGGGACAACCGGGTGACATCTGAAGGCTCAGCAGGTCTGTGCCCCCACAGTGCCCGGCGCTGGGGGCTTCCCGGGGTTCCTGGGGGGCTGCTGGGCCGTGTGTCCTCACCCAGCTCGGGCTGCGAGAAGGGAGAAGTTGGTGAAGGTGCTGGAGAGGACACGAGCCGGGAGTAGAGAAGGGGTGAAGATGCTGCTTGAATTTGGGGAGGACTTGGGGGGGCTTGGAAGCAAGTCTGGGGCTGAGATCTGGCCATCAGCAAATGTGTGTGTGCCTGTGTGTGTCAGGGGACACGTATGTGTGTCAGGGGACGTGTGTGTGTGTCAGGGGACGCGTATGTGTGTCAGGGGACGTGTGTGTGTGTCAGGGGACGCGTGTGTGTGTCAGGGGACGTGTGTGTGTGTGTCAGGGGACGTGTGTGTGTGTGTCAGGGGATGCATGTATGTGTCAGGGGATGCATGTATGTGCTAATGTCTGAGCCCCCGTTTGTCACCTCTGTGCACACGGGTTCCCGCGGTGGAGGGGGGATTTGCTGCCCCCTTCCCACTCCCCGACGGCTCCGGGAAGCACCGCGGTTCCTGCAGCCGCAGCCACGGGTGGGGGTCCCGCCGGCCCGCCCGTCTCCCGTGTCGCCGCTTTCCCTGCCCAGCGCGGGGCCGGTCCCGGGCTCGTCCCGGGCTGCCCCACGGCGGGGGCGCTGGCTCGGGGCGGCCCCGGGACCCGCCGTTCCGCCGCTGACCGCCGCCCCCAGGCCCCCCCGGAGGATGAGGAGCCGCCCGGTGCTGGCGGCGCTGCTCGTCCTGGCGCTGCCGCTCGCCCTCGCCCGCCGCCCCCCCGCCCCGCCGGGGCCGGCCGCTCCCGCACAGGTAGGGCTGTTGGGGGGCAGAGGCAGGACCCCCCGGGACCCTCCGGGACCCCGACCCCGCTCACCCGCTTCGCTTCCCGCAGGGGATGCCCGTCCCGGAGCCGCTGCCCTGGAGATTCCCCGGGGCCGCCTACGCCGCCCTCCTGCAGCTGCTGCGGGGGGAGAACGCCGGTGAGGGCCGGGGGGACCGGGAGGCAGGGGCGGGGGGGCGCTGCGTAGGGTCGCTCGGTCCGTCCGGTCCCCGCCCGGTCCGGTCCTCGCCGCGCCGGTGTCGCTCACCCGCTTCGGTCTCTTCCAGGTCCCTCCGCGCCCGCGGCTCCGCAGAAGCGTAAGTCCCGCCCGGTGCCGGTGCCGGTGCCGGTGCCGGTGCCGGTGCCGGTGCCGCGGCCGGGCCCCGCGGCGCTGACGGCCGGTCTCTCCGCAGGGGACATGCACGATTTCTTCGTGGGGCTCATGGGGAAGAGGGCGGCGGAGCCCGGGCGGCCGGCGGGGCGGGGCAGCGGCGGCCCGTCCCCGCGATGCTCCCCGGGGCCCCCCGCGGCCGGAGGGGCGCCGCTGCGGGCGGTGTGAGCGGGCTCGGTCCGTGCCCTGTGCCCCCGGGACGAGGCACTGGCACCGGGAACTGCGCTGCCCACGGAGCGCGGAGCCGTCGTGGGACCCGCCGGGGCTGGAGCCGCAGCACCGCGCTCGCAGCTGTACCGGGCCGGTGTCTGCACCCACACCGGGAGCTGTGCCTGTCCGTACACCGGGTGCATCCACCCGGCCCCGTGTACACCCCCCGGTTCTGTACATCTACACCTCTATACACCCACCCGGGACACCGGACCGCCTCTGTGTCTTGGCTGCGCCGCGCTGGGACTCGGGACAGCTCCCGGGAACGGGCCCACGGGGGGAACGGGGCAGCGGGGCCGGGCCGGGCTGCTCTTGAGCTACAGCGACCCGCCCCACTCGTGTCCCCCGGGAATGACGCGGTGTCCATGTCTCTGCCCGTGTCTCTCTCCGTGTCCGTGTCTCCGTGCCCATGTCCGTGTCCCCGCTCGTGTCCGTGTCCCCGTCCGTGCCCCCCTCGTCGTGTCCGTGTCTCCGTGTCCGTGTCCCCGCCCGTGTCCGTGTCACCACCCGTGTCCCTCCCCTGTCCCTGTCCGTGTCCCCGCCCGTGCCCGTGTCCGTGTCCCCACCTGTGCCTCCGTGCCTGTGTCCATGTCCCCGTGCCCGTGTCCCCACCCGTGTCCCCTTGTCCATGTCTCCGTGCCCGTGTCCGTGTCCCCGTGTCCATGTCCCTCCCCGTGTCCATGTCCCCGTGCCCGTGTCCCCGTGTCCGTCTCCCCGCCTGTGCCCCCGTGCCCGTGTCCGTGTCCCCATGCCAGTGTCCGTGCACCCGTGTTCGCGTCCCCGCCCGTGTCCGTGTCCCCATGCCAGTGTCCGTGCACCCGTGTTCGCGTCCCCGCCCGTGTCCATGTCGCCGTGCCCGTGTTCCCACCCGTGTCCCCACCCGTGTTCCCTTATCCGTGTCCCCGTGTCCGTGTCCCCGTGTCCATGTCCCTCCCTGTGTCCGTCTCCCCGTGTCCGTGTCCCCGCCTGTGCCCCCGTGCCCGTGTTCCCACCCGTGTCCCCACCCGTGTTCCCTTATCCGTGTCCCCGTGTCCGTGTCCCCGTGTCCATGTCCCTCCCCGTGTCCGTCTCCCCATGTCCGTGTCCCCGCCTGTGCCTCCGTGCCCGTGTCCGTGTCCCCCTGCCAGTGTCCGTGTCCCCCTGCCAGTGTCCGTGCACCCGTGTTCGCGTCCCCGCCGGTGTCCATGTCCCCGTGCCCATGTTCCCACCCGTGTCCCCTTGTCCGTGTCCCCGTGCCCGTGTCCCCGCCCGCGCCGGAGCCCCCGCCGCGTTCCTCCGGGCCGCGGGGCGGCGCTGTGTCCCCGCGGCGGCGGGCGGGCGGAAGGCGGCTCCGGCGGCGCCGGGGCGGACGGAGGGCGGGTCGGCGCCTTTGTGTGAGCCGAGCCGGGATGGTGCGGGGCGCCGGGCGGGTAAGCAGCGCCGCCGGCCCCGGGCTGCCCCGCGGGGCCCCGCTCCGACCCCCGGGGGCTCCGCGCCGCCCTCTCGCCGTGGGCTTCCCTGGGGGCCTCTTCCTGCCCCCCGCGCTCTTCCCGCCGCGGCCCCGGGCCCCTCGTTGCCCCGCGTGGGTCCCCCCGTTCCCCGCGCGGCTCCTCCGCTCTCCGGGGGTTCCCGCCGCGCCCCCCCCGCGCTGCTCCCGCTTCTCCCGAGGCGGCTTCGGGGGTCCCTGCCCGTCCCCCCGGCGCCGTCCGGGGCCTTTTCCTGCCCCCCGCTCCCTCTCTGTCCCTTTCCCCTCCTGTCCCTCCCCGCAGGGCCCCCAGCGCTGCTGGAGCTGCCGCTCCAGAGCCCCTCTGCTCATCCTCATTCTCATCATCCTCGGGCAGGGCCCCCCCCGCCACCCCTCGGTGCCCCGGGGGGACCGTCCCAGCTCCTCAGTGCCCCGTCCCGTCCTGCGAAGCCTGCGCTGGTTCCTCTGTCCTGGGGAGGGGGGAAAGGCATTTTTAGGGCCAGAGCTCCTGGGGTAAGTTCGTGGGGTCCCCGGGTGGCCTGAGAGCGGGACAGGGTGACAGGGGCAGCGGGACAGGGTGACAGGGGCAGCGGGACAGGGTGACAGGGGCAGCGGGACAGGGTGACAAGGGCAGCAGGGCAGGGTGACAAGGGCAGCAGGGCAGGGTGACAAGGGCAGCGGGACAGGGTGACAAGGGCAGCGGGACAGGGTGACAGAGGCAGCGGGACAGGGTGACAATGGCAGCGGGACAGGGTGACAAGGGCAGCGGGACAGGGTGACAATGGCAGCGGGGCAGGGTGACAAGGGCAGCGGGACAGGGTGACAATGGCAGCGGGACAGGGTGACAAGGGCAGCGGGACAGGGTGACAGGGGCAGCGGGACAGGGTGACAAGGGCAGCGAGGCAGGGTGACAATGGCAGCGGGACAGGGTGACAAGGGCAGCGGGGCAGGGTGACAAGGGCAGCGGGACAGGGTGACAGAGGCAGCGGGACAGGGTGACAGGGGCAGCGGGACAGGGTGACAGGGGCAGCGGGACAGGGTGACAAGGGCAGCGGGACAGGGTGACAGGGGCAGCGGGGCAGGGTGACAGAGGCAGCGGGACAGGGTGACAGGGGCAGCGGGGCAGGGTGACAAGGGCAGCGGGGCAGGGTGACAATGGCAGCGGGACAGGGTGACAGAGGCAGCGGGGCAGGGTGACAAGGGCAGCGGGGCAGGGTGACAGAGGCAGCGGGGCAGGGTGACAATGGCAGCGGGGCAGGGTGACAAGGGCAGCGGGGCAGGGTGACAGAGGCAGCGGGACAGGGTGACAGGGGCAGCGGGGCAGGGTGACAAGGGCAGCGGGACAGGGTGACAAGGGCAGCGGGGCAGGGTGACAATGGCAGCGGGACAGGGTGACAGAGGCAGCGGGGCAGGGTGACAAGGGCAGCGGGGCAGGGTGACAGAGGCAGCGGGACAGGGTGACAGGGGCAGCGGGGCAGGGTGACAGGGGCAGCGGGACAGGGTGACAGGGGCAGCGGGACAGGCGGGAAGGCCGAGCTCAGGTGGGAGTTGCCGGTGCTGGGAATACAAACCGGCCGGCTCCGGGGGCTCCAAACGACGCCGCGGGTGCCGGGGAGGCAGAGGAGCTGCCGAGGATCCGCGGTGAGATCCCCCCTGCAAACCGGGAGGGCACGGGAGCGACCCGAAGCGAAGGTACCAAGCGGCTGTGGCTGCGGGAGACCCGGAGGCGAAGCGACCAGCGTGTGGAGCCCAAATTGCACCCTCCGGGCAGGAGCAATAGAACTGGCTCGGGGATGGGGGGATGGCTGCGCACCAGGCGCCAGTTGGGGCTCATTGTCAGAGCTGAGCGCGGCTGCACGGCAGAGGGACCTCTGGCCGTGCCCAGATAGAGGTGGCGACTTCAGGCTGTCGCTGGCAGAGCAAACGCCTTTTTATTTTGTCTGTTTGCACCCTTGTGCATCTTCCTCTTTGCTTCCCAAAGAGTCAGCCTGTGAAGTTACACCGTTAGTTTTACTCAGCCTCCGTCTAAGCGGCTTATGCAGCTGTTGCTCATCAGGAAGGTGGAAGATGTGAGGTATGACCAGAACGACGTCTCTTTGGTTGTCAAGGTATTAAACGCTTTGGCTTTTTCCTCTCTCTAGAGCCCCTTGCCCTGCCAGTTTCTGGATGCCAAGCGCCTCCTGCTCCCGCAGCTGATGAATGCGTGAAGAAGCAGCTGACCAGGAAAGGGACACTTAAGCAGCTGCTAAGATGGGCATGAGGATCAAGTTGCACAGCACCAACCACCCCAACAACCTGCTGAAGGAACTCAACAAGTGCCGGCTCTCCGAGACCATGTGCGACGTCACCATCCTGGTGGGCACCCGCTCGTTCGCCGCACACAAGGCCGTCCTGGCCTGCGCCGCCGGCTACTTCCAGAACCTCTTCCTGAACACGGGGCTGGACGCCGCTCGGACCTACGTGGTGGATTTCATCACGCCGGCCAACTTCGAGAAGATCCTCAGCTTCGTGTACACCTCGGAGCTCTTCACCGACCTCATCAACGTGGGCGTCATTTACGAGGTGGCCGAGCGGCTGGGCATGGAGGACCTGCTGAAGGCTTGTCACTCCACCTTCCCCGACCTGGAGAGCTCGGCCATCACCAAGCAACCCTCGCTGGCCGTGGGCGAGGGCCGCTCGGGTCCTCTGAGCAGCACCTCCTCGGACCAGAGCCACTCACTGGGTGAAATCCGGGGCGCCGCGGAGCATTTTGGCCCCGAACGGAATTACATCTTGCACGGGGAAGCGGCCGGTGGCTACAAGGAGGATGACAGGAACGCGGCCATCGAAGCCAGCCAGGCTCTTCCCCTGCTGCATTCCCAGCAGCCTCCCAAGACGGAGCAGGAGGCGGATCAGGGGCAGTTTGCTCCTGCGGCAAGCGCGGCCGCCCAGCCCAGCCTGGCCGGGGTGAACATGGGTGTTCCAAACACCACAAGCTCCTGCCAGCAGTATAAGGTCCAGAGCAACGGTGACTACGGCAAGGGCGGCTTCTTTACCGCTGACCCTTCCCTGGACGTCTCCACGGGGAGCAACTCCTGTCCCAGCAACAGCGACCACTCCAAAGATCAAGCGTTTGGGCAGATGGACGAGCTACAGCTGGAGGATTTGGGTGATGACGAGCTGCATTTCGAAGACGCCAGCGAGGAGCTGGGCCCGTCGGAAGAGGTCATTGAGCTGAGCGACGACAGCGAAGAGGAGCTGGCCTTCGAGAACGACAGCCGGGACAGCAAGGCCATGCCCTGCCAGGTGTGCAAGAAGGTCCTGGAGCCCAACATCCAGCTGATCCGCCAGCACGCCAGGGATCACGTCGATCTCCTCACCGGCAACTGCAAGGTCTGCGAAACGCACTTCCAGGACCGCAACTCCAGGGTCACCCACGTCTTGTCCCACATCGGCATCTTCCTCTTCTCCTGCGACATGTGCGAGACCAAGTTCTTCACGCAGTGGCAGCTGACGCTGCACCGCCGGGAAGGGGTGTTTGACAACAACATCATCGTCCACCCCAGCGACCTGCTGCCGGGGAAAGCCGCGGCGTTCGGGGGCGCGCCGGGCGCGGAGCTGGCGTGCGCCGCCTGCGGGAAGCCTTTGGCCAAGGATTTCCACACCGTCCGCAGCCACATCCTGGACCACGTGAACTTGAAAAGCCAGATGTGCGGCGTGTGCGACCAGAGGCACCTCAGCCTCTGCAGCCTGATGTGGCACACCCTGTCCCACCTGGGCATCGCCGTCTTCTCCTGCTCCGTGTGCGCCAACAGCTTCGTGGACCGGCACCTCCTGGAGAAGCACTTGGCCGTCCACCAGAACGTGGAGGAGGCTCTTTTCCGCTGCCACTTCTGCGGCCAGAGCTTCAAGCTGGAGGCGGCGTATCGGTACCACGTCAGCCAGCACAAGTGCGGCGGCGGCCTGGAGATCCGCCCCGGTTTCGGCGAGCGGCTCCAGCCACCGGGCCTGCAGAGGAGGCGGCTGCCGGAGGAGTTCCTGAGCGAAGATTTGGCGCTGCCCAGCCAGCCAGGCAACAGCAAGTACAGCTGCAAGGTCTGCGGGAAGAGGTTCGCCCACACCAGCGAGTTCAACTACCACCGGCGCATCCACACTGGGGAGAAGCCGTACCAGTGCAAGGTGTGCCATAAGTTCTTCCGCGGCCGCTCCACCATCAAGTGCCACCTGCGGACGCACTCGGGGGCCCTCATGTACCGCTGCACGGTGTGCGGGCACTACAGCTCCACGCTCAACCTGATGAGCAAGCACATCGGCGTGCACAAGGGCAGCCTCCCCCCGGACTTCACCATCGAGCAGACTTTCATGTACATCATCCATTCCAAAGACGCGGAGAAAACCGCGGACAGCTGATGGGGCCGGCAAAGGAGCAAACGCTCGTTACAGAAGCTGTGGAAAAAGTATCATTTATTTTATTTAATGGTCAAGCGTCATGGATGGAATCCTCTTCTGTTTGGTTTATTTTTTCAGCCTTGTCAGGGCTTGTTTGAGATTGGTGGCGTTGTACAAATTAACAGCACGTAAGCTACATCACTGTTTCAAGGAGTCTGTCGTGTTTACTTACCTCCGGTCCTGTTAGAGGCCATCGAGTTATGTGTTTTTAGCATTTCTCACTAGGTTTTGAATCTAGATGATCTATATTTTTTGTAACCTTTTAGCCCATTCGACTAGGCTGACCCTCAGTTTGAGCTTGGCCACAAACTGATGCTGCTAAGATTTTCCACACCTGACCTCAGCGGAGAGGGCCAGAGCCAGAGCAGGATGGTGCTGGACTCGGAGAGAAGGGTCAAAAGGAAGAGGAGAATGGAAAGAAACAAAAACAAACGACTTGTTGTGGGCATCACTGGGGTTCTGCTGCTATTGCGAGGAGATGAGCAACGTGTCGCAGCGGCGCTCGGGAGCAAGAAGCAGCGTGAGTGTGTGGGACCGGGGAGGGTCGGAGGGTGGTTGTGGCCGCAGGGGCAGCTCTGGCATCACCACGGCTCCGCGATCGGCTCCGGGAGCTCTGCCCGGTGCCCGGGAGGAGCCGAAGAGCCGGAGCGGCGCGTCCCGCGGCCACTGGAAGCGGCGCCGCTGCGGATCCGGCGCGGCGAAGCTGTTGCCTTAACCAGGAAGGTCCCTTTGCCAGGACTCTGCTCTCAGCCCGAGGGGTTCGCAAACTGTCGGCGCGCCGCGGGCGCGCTCGTCCCTCGCCGAATTGCGCCGCGGCTTCGGCGGCCGCTCCCGGGGCTCGGCCCCGTGTTTACCGCAGGAAGGGTGCGGATCGGCTCCTTCCCGTGTTGTCCTGCTGCGGGGCAGAGGTGGAGCCGAACAAACATTTCCGACGCCGCAGCACGAGTTCTGACTGCCCTTAGGTAACTCGTTCTACCTCACAAACAGGAAGCGCTCGGGGCTCTCGAGCCGCGGTCGTAGCGAACGGGCTCCGGCGCTTCTGTCAAGATAAGCTGTTACAAAACAAAACTAGTGATTTGCAAACCCCGTCAGCTCATCCCGCTTCCCCCTCGCAGCGGAGGGACGAGGAGCGGCGCGGGCCGGGGGGACGGGAACCCCCGGGGGCCGCTCTCCCCGCTCCGCTGTGGCCTTGGGCAAGTCACTTCACCCCTTTGCCTCAGTTTCCTCATCTGTAAAATGAGGGTGGTGACACTTGTGGTACGTACCTACCTCCTGGGAGCGCGGCGGAGCGAGATGCAAAGCGCCTGGCGAGTGCTGATGTTGGGCATCCCCGGGAAGCGCCAGCTCCATCCTTTGCTGTTCCGTAGCAGTTCCTCGACGTGGCAGTGTTATTTTCCTCCTGTTTCCCCCAGTCCCTGTATTATCGGGCAGGTTTGGGGCCGGCCGCCGTCACCCCGGCGGTTGTGACACCGCACTCGGCTCCATTTCAGTGCCTGGAGCCTGACGTCTGCCACCGGGGCTCTGGTTTGCAAACCTGTGACCGAGCAGTGTTAGCTCAGTGTTGGTAAGTTCTTAATTATAATAATAATAATAAGTATTTTGAGCCCGCGCGGCGCAACGTGGGAACCGAGGTGGCGGCTCCTCGTGGTGTTACGGGGTTTGGCCACAACCTGCCCTGCGCTGGATGAAGGACGAGGGGGCAGCCGAGGCTTTGGAAACCGCGTCCTTAGAGCCTTGAGCATCCCAAAAGCTCCGCTGAGCTTTGGGACGGGGCGGGTGCCGCCGCGCGCGTGGAGCTAAGCTGTGAAGCAACAGCCTTTTGTGCACATGAACCAAAAAAAGAGAAGCTTTTCCACTGAAACCCCAAGCGATCCCACCCTCCCGACGCCTACTCCGTGTTCTGGTTGGTTTTGGGGGCGAGGGGGATGCGCTCGGGCGTTGCAGCGTCTTGGATTCTTTGCTGTGTTGTCAGGAATCGAGACCCCGACACAAAATCCCCCCCGAAATGCATTTGAGCTTGAGCTTATTCCCATTCCTCCAGCAAAGCTCAGTTTGATTCCCCCTTTCTCAAAGGATCCAGGTCTCTTATCAGAATAATTAAGCAGAAGAAAGAAGAGTTGAATTGCTGTCTAACCTTTTTGTTAAGTTAATAGTAGGTACTGACCTCCTGATATTTAAGTGTTTACTATCTATTTGCTGTAAAGTTTTGTATATTTTGTAAACTTCCCTCCCCCCAAATAGTAGATGTCTAAAATCGTTGTACATCGGGTTCTTTTATACTCCATTGTTCAGCACAAAGTGTGGTTTTTATTTAGAATAATAAAACGGAAAACGTTGACCTCGTTTCTCGTACCTTGTTTCTCTCCAAAAACCCGTGGCTTTAAGTGCACGGGTTGTCCTTTCTGGCTCTTCAGGAGAAACGGACCCAGGAAGTGGTGAAGTTCACCCAGCGGGGTGGTTGGGGCTTTATGGGGGACCCAGTGGAAGGATTTGCTGGGTCTCCAACCCCGGTGGCCGCTGGAGCTGCGTGAGGGTTCATCTGAAGCCTGCGAACAAAGCTGCAATGCACCAGGAGAGCTTAAAATCATCATTTAATAGGTAAAATACCACGTTTTTACATATTTCAGTAACTCGAACTTGCGTATGGCGCTGCCCTGGTTATATCGCCTGTTTATCTCCCGCGTCCCATTGCGAGCGGCGTTGAGGATCAGACCTGCGGGTCACGTCTGCCCGAAGCTGCCGCCGCGTCCCCCAAATGGTTTGGGGTTGTTTTGTGGAAGAGGCAGGTTGGGCTCGTTCTACCAACGTAGGAAGGAACGTCCACGTGCTCAAGGAGCCCTGAAGCGTTGAGATTTACCCACCCCTGCAGAGCCGTTCCCGTCCCGTGACAACCCCATTGACCCCCGATGGCGGCTTCTCCCGCAGCCGGGACATCCTGCCCCCCCGGCATCCTGTCCCCAGATCTGCTTATGCTTCACTTTTCTGGAAAAGTGTTTTCTCGGGCAGCTCAAGGCTCTTTGGTAGATTTATGGACTCTCTTCCAGCGCCGGTCGCTGTTTCCCCTTCCCCTGCCCGGGGCTCGACGTGCCGAGCGGGATCCGGACAGCGATAACTGTTCTGTGGATGCTCCGGTCCCTCCCGCAGCCCAAAGCTCTAAAGGACACCGGGTGTAGTGGGACGTGTCTCCTGCCTCAAACCACAAACTGGGAACCCCACTGGGAAGCAGCTGTGCCCAGTCCAACGAGGTTTTAAGCATCGCTAATTTACAGTTCGCGAATAGTTTCAGATCTGGACTCGTTTCAGATCCCCCCCCCATTACAGCTCGGGGCCGCGTCGCCATCATTTCTGTGCGATCAGGAATTGGGCTTTGGGCTGTTTGCGTCCAAAGGGGTGAATTTCCTCTCCTGCTCGTGGGATTCACCAGCTCGTCTGGAAGTGACAGTTGGGGCTACGGAGAAACTCGTGGTGATGGGACAGGACCGCGTGTCCCGGCCCAGGTCCGGTCACGGGGGCCAGATTTGTGTTCAGGTTCCGAGCGGGCGTAACGCGCTTCGTTACCCCGAGTATCTCTTTTGGAGAACAAGAAATACCTCTTTCTCGCGTCCTTTCTGTAGCCGAACGAGTCGGCGCATCGTAGGCACGATGTCCGCGGCTCCCGCGCCCCCTCGTCCCAAGATGTTGTCCAAAAGCTCATCACTAGGAACAATGACCCCGCTGCCCCCCGGCGATGAGCAGGAGAGTCCGACCCCTCTTAATTAGCGTTGTTGTCCTTGGTGATGACTATGGAGTGCTGCGTGCTGGAAGACGAGCTCCCGGCGCCCTTGGCGCTGCCTTGGTCCTTGGGGATGTACTTGACCACGGCGGAGACGAGCTTGGCGCGGAAGTTCTTGCTGAGGAAGTTGTAGAGGACGGGGTTGAGCACGCAGTGCAGCAGCGTGAAGCAGTCGATGATGTCGTAGAAGAAGTAGAGGAAGTTGGCGAAGGCGCAGTGGAGGATGATGTGGTTGCCGTCGAGGGTGAGGAGCGTCAGCATGATGTGGAAGGGCAGCCAGCTGACGAGGAAGACCGCGATGTAGGCGTAGATGAGCAGGCAGTGCTTCCCGCTCTCCGGCTTGCTGCGCCTGATGAACCGGGCCGTCAGCACGTTGAAGACGGTGATGATGGGGAAGGGGATGAGGAACCCGATGGTGGTGGTGGCCAAGCTGACCGCCAGCGCCCACTCGTCATAGGTCTCAAAGGGGGCCATGAAGATGCAGATGGGGTCCCCGGTGTTGACCAGCTGCATGTGGGCGACCTCCAGGAACGGGATGGCCGCCGCCAGCACCCAGCTGCAGGCGCAGACAACGCGGCGCGCGCGGTGCTGGTGCCGGCGCCAGAACAGGGAGGAGCTGGTCAGGGACACGTAGCGATCCACGCTCAGGCAGGTGAGGAAGAAGATGCTGGCGTACATGTTGGCGAAGTAGAAGTAGTGGGTGAAGCGGCAGAGGAAGCTGCCCCAGAGCCAGGTGTAATCCAGCATCACCTCCAGCATCCAGATGGGCAGCGAGAGCAGCACCCCCAGGTCGGCCACCGCCATGTTCAGGATGTAGAGGTTGACCAAGCTCTTGTTGCCCCGCGTCTGCCAGTTGACCCAGATGACGAGGAGGTTCTCCACCAAGCCCACCACGAAGATGACCAGGTAAAGGATGAAGAGGACCACGCGCTTGACGTTCTCATCCAGGCTGAACTCGCAGAAGGTGTAGGTGTGGTTGAGGAGGTGGAACAGCTCGGACCAGTTGTGGTAGTCGCCGTACTCGCTCAGGACGGTGCGCGTCTCGGCGGGGGCCGTGGTCGCCTCGGCCATGCTGGCAGCTGTGAGGATGGGGAGAGCGTTGAGCCATATCAGACCGCAACCTCACGTCCCAGGCAAAACGCAACACAACCACGAGCTGCCCGTGTCCCCGTGTCCCCGCGCATGCTGGCTGTGCCCCGTCCCTCAGCGTGGCCTGGGACCAGGGACAGGCAGCACCGGGGACCAGCGGGGGGGACGCGACCCCAGCTGTGCCACCTACACAGGTGCCCGGATGGTTGAACATCCCAGTGAGTGTGTCTGGTCAGCTCAGCACCACCCCCCGTCCCTTTCGCTCTGCCCGTCTCGCAGCCGCGCCGCTGGGAGCCCTTTGGGACTTGCAGGTAGGTGACAAAACTATAAACTTAAGGGAAATGCAGTTGACCTTAACATCCTTTTATTGCCCCAGGAGCGAGAGCTCCGATGGCGGCACAACCGCGTTCATGGACTCGTCCAGCCCGGTGCCGCCAGACGGGCTCGCACAACCCACCGTGCCCGGGGGAATGACACCGCGGCAAACGGCTGCCCCCGCCGGCTCCCGAAACCGTGGGGACAGCAGAGCAACCCCCGGGCTCCTTGAGCTCCCGCACTCACTGTGGGTCCCCAGCGGTACCTGGGGGAGCGCGGACAGACGGACGCGGTGGGGAGGGCGCGGGTCGCTCACCGGCGGCGCAGCAAAGCGGCTGCTCGGGATCCTCTCGGTTGGGCGGCTCGGACGCCTCTGGGAGCCACGGGGCTCGGGGGGGCTCGGTGGCCGCTTCCCGGCAGGAAATGACCGTGGTGGCCCCACATCCTGCGCCAGCCCCGCCGTGACATGTCACCGGGTTTCCAGCCCGGGACTCAGCTCCCGTGCGGTGGAGGCCCCGGGCAGGTGTCGATGCTGGAGCTGCGGGTGCTCGGGGATGGAGCGGGACCCCCCGGGCCAGTCCTGCCACCCCCACGGGGGTGAAAATATAACAAGGGCAAGTGTAGAGTCTTGAATCTGGGCAGGAACAACCCCAGGTTCCAGTGTAAGTTGGGGAATGAGCTGTTGGAGAGCAGTGAAAAGGGACCTCGGGGTCCTGGGGACAGCAGGGTGACCATGAGCCAGCACTGGCGCTTGTGGCCAGGAAGCCAATGGGACCTGGGGTGGGTTAGAAGGGGGTGGTCAGTAGGTCAGAGAGGTTCTCCTGCCCCTCTGCTCTGCCCTGGGGAGACCACACCTGGAATCTTGTGTCCAGTTGTGGCTCCTCAGTTCCAGCAGGACAGGGAACTGCTGCAGAGAGTCCAGCGCAGCCACCAAGATGCTGGAGGGAGTGGAGCATCTCCCGTGTGAGCAAAGGCTGAGGGAGCTGGGGCTCTGGAGCTGGACAAGAGGACACTGAGGGGGGACTCATTCCTGGGGATCAATATGGAAAGGAGCAGTGTCAGGAGGATGGAGCCAGGCTCTGCTGGTGACAACCAGGGACAGGACAAGGGGCAATGGGTGCAAACTGGAATACAGGAGGTTCCACTTAAATCTGAGCAGAAACTTGTTGGTGGTGAGGGTGGCAGAGCCTGAACAGGCTGCCCAGGGGGTTGTGGAGTCTCCTTCTGTGCAGACATTCCAACCCGCCTGGTTCCTGTGTAACCTCATCTGGGTGTTCCTGCTCCATGGGGGGATTGCACTGGATGAGCTTTCCAGGTGCCTTCAACCCCTGACATTGGTGATCCTGTGATTCTGTGACCCAGCTCAGCGCTGGGTCCTGCCCAGATCCTGCCGTGACCATGGGCAGGAGGGAAAACACATCTGGGATGGACGCGGCTGCGCTGGGTCCCCCCGTCTGTGGGGGTGCTGAGGGGTTGGGGTGAACATGACATTGACTGGCCCTGATGCTGCAGTGAGCTCAGCGTATTGGGGTAAAAACTGCTGGAAAGGGACCATCTCTGCAGCTCAGCGCTCCCATCACCCTGAGCTGTGCTGGAAGCACCTCTGCCTGCGCAGCAATTAATCCCGGCGCGGTGATTGCCCGGCCGGGGAAGGGAGGGGGCCAGACCTCGCCCGGCGCTGGGGAGGGGGCTGACAGGCAGAAAATTTTGCATGGGGCTGCAAGTCCTGCGAAACAATTGCAGGAAATCTCCTTTTCGAGCGCAGACAAGACTCCGCGATCAACAATCGGCTCGGAAGGAAGGCACGGCCGGCGCGGGGAAGCACGAGGGCACTGATAAGTCGGGTCCCACAACAACAGCCCCGCGCAGGTACCGGCCCCGGCAGCACCGCGGCCTCGCGGCGCAAACAGGAACCGGCAGCTTTGTTCTGGGCCTTGGGTGGGATTCGGGGATGGGGGTCGGATTTGGGGATGGGGGTTGGATTCGGAGATGGGGATTGGATTTGGGATCGGGGGTTGGATTCGGGGATGGGGGTTGGATTTGGGGATGGGGGTCAGATTTGGGGATGGGGGTCGGATTTGGGGATGGAGATTGGATTTGGGGACAGGAGTTGGATTTGGGGACGGGGATTGGTTTTGGGAACAGGAGTTGGATTCGGGAATGCGGGTCGGATTTGGGCATGGAGGTCGGATTCGGGGACGGGGATCGGATTTGGGGACGGGGGTCGGATTTGAGGACGGGGATTGAATTTGGGGACAGGGGTTGGATTTGTGGACAGGGGTCGGATTCGGGGACGAAGGTCGTATTTGGGGATGGGGATCAGATTCAGGGACAGGGATTGGATTTGGCGACAGGGATCAGATTTGGGGTTGGGGGTCGGATTTGGGGACAGGGGTCGGATTTGGGGATGGGGGTCAGATTTGGGGACGGGGATTGAATTTGGAGACAGGGGTTGGATTTGTGGACGGGAGTCGAATTCGGGGACGGGGGTCGTATTTGGGGATGGGGATCAGATTCAGGGACAGAGATCAGATTTGGGGTTGGGGGTCGGATTTGGGGACGGGCGTTGGATTTGGGGATGGGGATCGGATTTGGGGATGGGGGTCAGATTTGGGGACGGGGGTTGGATTCGGGGATGGGGGTTGGATTTGGGGATGGGGGTCAGATTTGGGGATGGGAGTCGGATTCGGGGATGGGGATTGGATTTGGGGACAGGAGTTGGATTCGGGAATGGGGGTCAGATTTGGGCATGGGGGTCGGATTTGGGGGCGGGGATCGGATTTGGGGACAGGGGTTGGATTTGGGGACAGGGGTTGGATTTGGGGACGGGGGTCAGATTCGTGGACGGGGGTCAGATTAGGGGACAGTGGTCGTATTTGGGGATGGGGATCAGATTCGGGGATGGGGATCGGATCTGGGGACAGGGTTCAGATTTGGGGATGGGGGTCAGATTTGCGACGGGGGTTGGATTCGGGGACGGGGGTTGGATTTGGGGATGGGGGTTTCACAAGGCAGCTCTGCCGCCCATGGGCTGGGTGGTGGGGATCCTGTTCTCTTTCTATGTAACACCCGGGTAAACCCTCACGCCGAAATCTCGGCTGGTGAGCACCGCGGGCGCTGCGGCCCTTTGCCGTCGGGGTTTGTGCTGAGGTCGGGAGCACCGCGTGCGGGGGCCGCCGGGGCTGGTTTGCTAAGCTGGATGGAGCTTTGTGGGCTGGGGCAACAGCTGTAGCACCGCCGGCACACGCTCCTTGCACAAGGAGCCGCCCTGGCAGAGCAAGTTGCCACGGCGGAGTCACCACGAGCAGCCCTTTGTTTGCACCAGCTTTATTGGGCCCGTGGGCGCTGTGTCCCCATCCGCGGTGTGCTGGCCGTCCTCAGGGCGTCCCCGCGGCCGGAAGGCGCAGCAAGAGGCCGATGGTGGCATCGGCGAGCCAGGCCGGGCTGTAGCTGAGCGGCAGCAGCAGCAGCCGCGTGTCCCAGCCCACGGCGTAGCGGCTGCGGGGCCGGCGGGACAGCAGCGCGTGTGCCATGGCGCCGGTGACGCGGGACAGGCGGGAGCTGCTCAGGCGGTGCAGCAGGACGGTGCTCCTGGCGTCTGGGGGGACAGAGCGGGGTCACCGCGGCACGCCGGCGGCGCCGGCGGCACCGGGGCCACGCGGGGAGGGACTCACAGGACTCCAGGTAGCGGTGGCCGTAGGCGGCCTGGGTCTCTGCAGGGAGCCGCTCCCAGAGGCGCCGGTAGCCGGTCAGCACCGCCGCGGGGTCCGTCATTGCCGTCCGGAAGCCACCGGGTTCGATGATGGAGACCTGCACCCCGAAGGGACGCATCTCGCGCCTGGGTGGGGATGGGACGTCAGCCCCAGTGATGGAGCTGCCGGCCCCAGCCTGTAACCCCCCCATCAGCCCATCGTCCCCGAGGGGCGTCGGGGAGCCCTGTCCTGGCTCAGGTTCTCAAAACCCGTCCAACGTTTGCACAACGGCTGCTCCAGCGCTTTCCCAACCCGTGAGCGGCAATGTTGGTATTTCACAAGCCCCCTTCCCTGGCTCTAGAGGGAAAGAGGAGAGTGGGTGCAGCACAAAATCCCGCGTGGGGAAAGTGGGGCAGAGCCGGCGGCACGTCCGCCCCCGCCAACGCACACCGGGCTGCCGGACCAGCTCCGGCACGGGCAGCACCGGGCGACCGCCACTGCCGTACCTCAGGCTGTCGGAAAAGGCCTCCACGCCGAACTTGGAGACGCAGTAGCCCCCGCCGAAGGCAGCGAGCCGGCCCATCACGCTGGCCACGTTGACCACACGGCCCCGCGCCCGCCGCACCAGCGGCAGGAGGCTCAGCGTCACCTCGATGAGCCCCAGCAGGTTGACGTCCAGCACCTTGGCAAAATCGGCCTTGCTCAGCCACTCATTGGGGGCGGTGGGGACGGCGATGCCCGCGTTGTTCACCAGCCCCCAGAGACCTGGCGGAGGGGACGGGGTGACCCAGAGCTGCACAGGAGCGGCGGCACAGGTGACGATGGGGACGACCGCCCCGTCCTACCTCGCTCCCCCACGCGCTCCCGCACCCACGTGGCGGCGGCGGCCACGCTCTGGCTGGAGGTGACGTCCAGCAGGACGGTCTGCAGGCGCGGCGAGGCGGCCGCCCGCAGCTCGGCGGCCCCGCGCTCGCCCAGGCAGGCGGCCAGCACCCGCAGCCCCCGCGCGTCCAGCGCCCGCGCCAGCGCGTTCCCGAAGCCGCTGTCGCAGCCCGTGATCAGCACGAACTTCTCCGACAGCCCCGGCACCGTCTGCCGCTCCCGGTGCCAGCGCCGCAGCAGGAACAGCGCGGTCAGCACCGCCGCCACGTACAGCCACATCCTCGGTACCGGCACCAGCCCCTGTGCAACCCGCGGTTGTGTCTGTGCCATATATATAGCGAGCAGCGCAGAGGACCAGCCCCAGCTCGGTCACTGGTGGGAGCGCCGGTTGCTGGGATGGCTCTGGGAGGCACCGGGGGAGAGGTGGGATTGCAGCAGCACCTGGAGAAGGTTTCATGTCCCCGTTGCAATCCCCGGCCCCTCCTGGCACCGCCGGGGGCTGCCCGGCCCCGTTGCTGCAGGGAAACCCGCCTCGGTTTGCACGGGTCTGGTTTTATGGTGTGTGGCAACTCCCGGAGCGTGGGCTCGGACCAGCGCGGCGCTCACAGCCCAGCGGGGGCTGGAACGGGCGCTCAGGGAACAGCCGGACACCCCGCGAGCTGCCGCGGTGCCACCGGCGCCGGTTCCTTCAGAGAGGCAGCGCCGCGGTGCTGAGGATGAACACCAAACCGCGCCAGCCCAGCAGCCAGAGTTATCTTTATTCAGCAGCAAAGCACCGCGGGTTATCAGGCCTACAACGAGCTAGAAATTGAGGAACCTATATGCATGACCCCAGGCGCGGGTGACGCCGGATCCCGCCTACGCGGCTCCCGAGGCGGGTTTGGGCTGGGACCTGGTAAGCACGACGTCGGTGAGCGCGGACGGCAGGTAGCTGAGCGGGATGAAGAACAGCTTGGCGTCCCAGCCGGCCGCGTAGCGGCTGCGCGGGCAGCGGCTGGTCAGCGCGTGCTCCATGCAGCTCGTCACCGCGCGCAGGTCGCGGCTGCAGCTCCTCTGCGCCTTCCGCAGCAGCGCCAGGTCTGCGGGGACGCAACGCGGCGCTCACGCTGCCGGGCTCGGAGCATCGGGGGGTGACGGGGCGGCGGGACACGCCGGGAACGTGCCTCGGGTCAGGAAACAGCACCGCTCACCCTTTGGTTGAGGTACTTACGCTCCTTCATGTATTTCTCCCCGTAAGTTGCTTTGATTTCTTCCGGGAGTCTCTCCCAAGTGGAAATGAAACTGTTCTCCAGGTTCTTGGTGCTGATGATCTGTGTCCTGAAGAAGCCGGGCTCGATTACACTGACCTTCACCCCGAAGTCACGCATCTCGAGCCTGGAAGGGATGGAGCCCCATGAGCCAGGCCAGGCTGGGGACCGCGGAGCCATTGCCCCGGGCAAGGTCCGAGGGGGACGGTTGTGCCGGGGCAGCCGGCGTGGCCACAGCCCCTCTGGGAAGTTATTGGCCAAGGGAACCAAACGAGCCCTCTGCTGAGGCTTCGCCTTCCCTTTCCCCAGGAAACCCCTGCGGCGGGGAAACCGGGGCCGCGTCTGCTACACCGGACTTACCGGAGGCTGTCGGAAAAGGCCTCCACGCCGAACTTGGAGACGCAGTAGCCCCCGCCGAAGGCAGCGAGCCGGCCCATCACGCTGGCCACGTTGACCACGCGGCCCCGCGCCCGCCGCACCAGCGGCAGGAGGCTCAGCGTCACCTCGATGAGCCCCAGCAGGTTGACGTCCAGCACCTTGGCAAAGTCGGCCTTGCTCAGCCACTCATTGGGGGCGGTGGGGACGGCGGTGCCCGCGTTGTTCACCAGCCCCCAGAGACCTGGCGGAGGGGACGGGGTGACCCAGAGCTGCACAGGAGCGGCGGCACAGGTGACGATGGGGACGACCGCCCCGTCCTACCTCGCTCCCCCACGCGCTCCCGCACCCACGCGGCGGCGGCGGCCACGCTCTGGCTGGAGGTGACGTCCAGCAGGACGGTCTGCAGGCGCGGCGAGGCGGCCGCCCGCAGCTCGGCGGCCCCGCGCTCGCCCAGGCAGGCGGCCAGCACCCGCAGCCCCCGCGCGTCCAGCGCCCGCGCCAGCGCGTTCCCGAAGCCGCTGTCGCAGCCCGTGATCAATACGAACTTCTCCGACAGCCCCGGCACCATCTGCCGCTCCCGGTGCCAGCGCCGCAGCAGGAACAGCGCGGTCAGCACCGCCGCCACGTACAGCCACATCCTCGGTACCGGCACTGGCGGCCGAGCGGCTCCGGCCTCGCCTTGATCTTGCCCGTGTGGCACCCGCTAATGATTAATTAGCGCGGGGTCATCAGTGGCTCCGGTGCAAAGACCGCGGGGCCGTGGGGGCCGTCGACACTACCGAGCCCCCGGCGGCTCCGCCCCGTCTGTGGTGCCCCCCAGGTGCGGTCCCGGTGCGGGTGTCCGGTCCCGGGGCTGCAGCTCCGCCCCGGGGCGCCGCTGCGGCTCCAACCGCGTCGTTTCGGGTCCGGTCGCAGCCGCGGGGCCGCCGGGGGATCGTTATCCCGGAGCGGGGCAGCGCCCGGGGGCTCCCGCGGACCCCGGGACCATCGGGCACCGCTCGGACCCCGCGATCCGGGAGTCCCCGCACACCCCCCGTTCCCCCGGCGCTTTGTGCCCCGCGGTGTGTCCGGAACCCCGCGGTGCCCCGGGACCGCCCCTCCCCGGGGCCGGACTACAGCTCCCGGCGGCCCCCGGGCCGGTCCCGCCGCTTCCCGCCGCCGTTTCCCGCCATGGCGCCGTTCGAACCGGCGGCGCTGCCCGAGCTGCTCCCGGTCTTTTACCGGCGGCTCTTCCCGCACGGCGCCTACGGGCGCTGGCTCAGCTACGGCGGCGGTGAGCGGGGCGGGGACCGCGGGACCGGCTCCCGGGACACCGCGGTGACCGGGAAATGGGGGTCGGTGCAGGGAGGGGTGTCCCTGCTCTCAGCCCGGCCCCCCCCGCTCCCCGCAGCCGTCAAGAACTATTTCCAGCTGCGGGAATTCTCCTTCACGCTGCGAGACGATGTTTACCTGCGGTTCCAGTCGTTCGGCAGCCCCCAGGAGCTGGAGCGGGAGCTGCAGCGCATCAACCCCTACAAGATCGACATCGGGGCCGTCTATTCCCACCGGGTGAGTCCCGACCCCCCGCCTCGGGGGACGCGGCCACCGGGGTCCCCACTGAGCCCGTCCCGTCCCGCAGCCCAACCAGCACAACACGGTGCACCTGGGCGCCTTCCAGCCGCAGGAGAAGGAGCTGGTGTTTGACATCGACATGACGGACTACGACGATGTGCGGACGTGCTGCAGGTGGGTGGCTGGAACGCGGGGTGGGACGAAGGGGGCGCGGGGCAGCCTGACCCCCCCGACTCTGCCCGCAGCTCCGCCGACATCTGCGCCAAGTGCTGGACCCTGATGACCATCGCCGTGCGCGTCATCGACCGCGCGCTCGTGGGTGAGGGGCTTGGGGGTGCCATCCTGACTGCGCTCTGCCCCACAGCAACACCCTGACTGCGAACCGGGGGGGTTGTGGCGCTGGGGGGCACCACATCCCGTGCCGACACCGGCTGTTCCCCCGCAGAGGATCTGGGCGTGCGGCACCGGCTGTGGGTGTACTCGGGCCGGAGGGGCGTCCACTGCTGGGTGTGCGACGACGCAGTGCGGAAATGGTCCCCGGCGCTGCGGGCGGCCACCGTGGAGTACCTGAGCCTGGTGAAGGTGGGTGCGGGGGCGCCGGGGACCCCCTGCCCGCCCCCCCCGCCCTGAGCGCCGCTGTGTCCCCAGGGCGGAGCGGAGACGGTGAAGAAGGTGAACCTGTGCGAGCCCATCCACCCGTTCATCAGGTGTGTGGGGACCCCTGCTTACGGGGTAGAATCATTTTAGTTGGGTGACACCTTCAGGATCATCGATAACCCAACTTTAGCGCTAAACCGCGTCCCCAAGAACCTCATCTATGCGCTTTTAAACCCCCCCAGGGATGGTGATTCCACCGTTGCCCTGGGCAGCCTGTTCGGTGCCCAACAGCCCTTTCTGCGCAGAATGTTTTCCATATATCCAACCTAAACGTCCCTTGTCACAACCCACGGTTGACCCTTTCCCCGCCGCTCCGCAGGCGCTCGGTCGGCGTGGTGGAGAAATACTTCAAGGCGTACGCGCTGGTGGGGCAGGACATCCTGGGCAGCCCGGAGAGCTGGGACAAGGTGCTGGCGCTCGTTCCGGATGATATCCTTCACGCTTTGGCTTTGCTGGATGTGCAGGGGGGGTCTGCGCGGGGGCAACGGGACCGGCGGGGTCCGCAATCAGCCTTGACCGTGGCCACAGCACCGGGAGCCGCTGCAGAGCGAGTTCCCCAAGAAGCGCGACTCGGCGCAGCGCTGGGCGCTGCTGAAGGACCGCATGGAGCGGACACGGGTGAGTGGGCACCCCGGGTGGGGTTGGGGGCTCCCACGGGCCCCCCCTGACCTATCTGTCCCCACCGCGGCAGGCGGCGACCGGGAAGGGCGTCACGCCGTGCTACGCGGACTGGGAGATCATGCTGCAGTACTGCTTCCCCCGCCTCGACATCAACGTCAGCAAGGGCGTGGGCCACCTGCTCAAGAGCCCCTTCAGCGTGCACCCCAAAACAGGTGGGGCTGGGGGCCTGCGGGACCCGCACCCCCCAAGGACCCCCCGCCATGAGTCCCCTCTCTCGCAGGTCGCGTTTCGGTGCCGCTGGATCTGCAGAGGCTGGACCAGTTTGACCCGTTCGCCGTCCCCACCATCAGGTACGTGAGTGGGTTTGGGGGGTCCCGGGGGGGCCGGCAGCCCCTGCCATGTCCCACCGTGTCCCGCCACGTCCCGCAGCTCCCTGTGCCACGAGCTGGACGCGGCTGGCGATGCCGGGGAGCAGGAGGACGGCGGCGAGACGGAGCCCAAGCGTCGTGTGCGGGGTGAGCGGGGGGTGCGGGGTGAGCGGGGGGTGCGGGGTGAGCGGGGGGTGGGGGGTGCGGGGTGAGTGGGGGGGTCCGGGGTGAGCGGGGGGTCCGGGGTGAGCGGGGGGTCTGGGGTGAGCGGGGGGTCCGGGATGAGTGGGGGGTGCTGGGTGAGTGGGGGGGGTCTGGGGTGAGCAGGGTGTGCGGGGGGGTCCGGGGTGAGCGGGGGGTGCGGGGTGAGTGGGGGGTCCGGGGTGAGCGGAGGGGTCCGGGGTGAGCAGGGGGTCCGGGGTGAGCAGGGGGTCCGGGATGAGCGGGGGGTCTGGAGTGAGCGGGGGGGTCTGGGGTGTGCGGGGGGGTCCGGGGTGAGCGGGGGGTGCGGGGTGAGCGGGGGGAACCGGGGTGAGCAGGGCGGGGTCCGGGGTGAGCGGGGGATCCGGGGTGAGCGGGGGGTCTGGAGTGAGCAGGGGAGTCTAGAGTGAGCGGGGGAGTCTGGGGTGAGCGGGGGGTGCAGGGTGAGCGGGGGGTGCGGGGTGAGCGGGGGGAACCGGGGTGAGCGGGGGGTGGTCCGGAGTGAGCAGGGGGGTCTGGGGTGAGTGGGGGGTCCAGGATGAGTGGGGGGGTCCGGGATGAGTGGGAGGGTCCGGAGTGAGCGGGTCTGGGGTGAGAGGGGGGTCTGGGGTGAGCAGGGGGTCCGGGGTGAGCGGGGGGTCTGGAGAGAGCAGGGGGTCCGGGGTGAGTGGGAGGGTCCGGGGTGAGCGGGGGGTCTGGGGTGAGCGGGGGGTCTGGAGTGAGCGGGGGGGTCCGGGGTGAGAGGGGGGTCTGGAGTGAGCGAGAGTGTCCGGGGTGTGTGGGGCGTCCAGGGTGAGCGGGGGGTCTGGAGTGAGCGGGGGGGTCCGGGGTGAGTGGGGGGTCCAAGGTGAGCGGGGGGGTCTGGGGTGAGCGGGGGGTCCCCCTGCCCTACTCCTGCTCAACCCCCGAATCCCCCCAGACTACAAGAAGACCAGCCTGGCTCCCTACGTGCGGCTGCTGGAGCAGTTCGTGGAGGAGATGGAGCGCGCCCGGCGGGGCGAACGGCTGCGGCGCAGCGGTGAGGGGCAGGGGGGACCCCGAGGGGGGACCCCGGCTCTGAGAAACCGCTTTATCTATAAAATGACCCGTTTCTCCTCTCTGCAGACCTGCAAGGAGACTTCTGAGGTCTCGGGGACGCGGGTCCTGGACATGGGGACACTGAGGACTCTGCTGTTGTCACCTGCACCGGCCGGGGGTCCCAGTGCTCCCAGTGCCGTGAGCGGGGACCCCAGGGCTGGTGGCCCCGCGGGCCCTTCACAATTTTTGTGCCTTTTGTTCCTTTTCTACACAAAAACCATTAAAAGTCTTTGTTACCCCAGCGCCTGCACCTGTGGATGCACCGAGGAGGGAGGGAGATGGAGCTGGTGCCACGGGAGAGCCGGGGGTCCCTGTCCCCGGTAACCCACCCCGGGGGTCCCTGTCCCCGGTATCCCACCCCAAGGGTCCCTGTCCCCCGCACCCCCCCGTACCCCACCCCGGGGGTCCCTGTTCCCCGTACACCACCCGGGGGGTCCCAGCGCAGCCCGGAACGCCCGAGCGCGGTTCCCGGGGCGGGCGGCGGGTGCTGCCGCTGCACCGGAAGTGCTCTTCGTGCCGGAAGTCGCGCTTCCAGCTCTTCGGTCTCTTTCCGCCGCCATCTTGGGCCCTGCTCCCCGCACGGTGAGTCCCGCCGCCGCCATCCGCCGCCATCCGCCCGCCCGGCGCCGCGGCGGGGCCGGGAGGGAGGGCGGGAGGGCAGTGGCGACCCGGTGGAAGCCGCCGCTGGGGTTGTGGTCGCGCCGGGCAGGGCTGGGCGGCGGGGATGGCCCCGCGCACCGGGAAGGGGCCACCCGCTCCGGGGAGGGGGAGGCGGGCGAGGCGCCGGTTCGCGGGAGCCCCGTTGGCACCGGGACCGGGCGGCGCTCGGGGTCCGCCGGGCCGGGGGTGCCCGGGACCGACGGCGGCTGAGCGGTGCTGGGGGATTGGGGTCTCTGGGTTCCCGGGGGCCGCGCTCGGGCTGTCCCGAGCCCCGGCGAGCCCGGGCCTGCCGCCCTGTCCCTCTCCCCAGCAATGCCCGGCGAAGCGACAGAAACCGTCCCGGCCACCGAGCAGGAGCTGCCGCAGCCGCAGGCTGAGACAGGTGAGCCCGGGGGAGCGGGCACCGGGGCGCGTTCCGGGGGATCCCGGCAAAACCCCCTCGGCTGTGGCTGCGGGAGCCGCGACTGGAATCCCGCGGGACGTGGCCGGGCCGAGGGGGCATGTGGGGCCGGGTTTGGGTGCGTGTCCATTCCCCACTGAACCGGGGGTGGTGCGGAGCCATGAAGAGCTGGAGGGAGTGGAGCATCTCCCGTGTGAGGAAAGGCTGAGGGAGCTGGGGCTCTGGAGCTGGACAAGAGGACACTGAGGGGGGACTCATTCCTGGGGATCAATATGGAAAGGGGCAGTGTCAGGAGGATGGAGCCAGGCTCTGCTGGTGACAACCAGTGACAGGACAAGGGGCAATGGGTGCAAACTGGAACACAGGAGGTTCCAGTTAAATCTGAGCAGAAACTTGTTCGTGGTGAGGGTGACAGAGGGTTGGACTGGATGATGTTTTGAGGTCCCTTCCAGTCCCTGATATTCTGTGATTCTGTGAGATTGAGGGGTGATTAATTAATAGTAATCAATATGGAAAGGGGCAGTGTCAGGAGGATGGAGCCATTGGTGACAACCAGTGACAGGACAAGGGGCAATGGGTGCAAACTGGAACACAGGAGGTTCTGCTTAAATATGAGCAGAAACTTGTTCGTGGTGAGGGTGGCAGAGCCTGAACAGGCTGCCCAGGGGGTTGTGGAGTCTCCTTCTCTGCAGACATTCCAACCCGCCTGGTTCCTGTGTAACCTCATCTGGGTGTTCCTGCTCCATGGGGGGATTGCACTGGATGAGCTTTCCAGGTGCCTTCAACCCCTGACACTCTGGGGTTCTGCAGCCACCGCTGTGTGGGGCTGTCAGCGGAGAGGTGTGAACCGGAAATATCACATGTAGCGCAGGTGTTGGGGAGCTGGAACGGGTGCTCCGGTGATGGCCGGTGTCTGTCCAGCCGGTGTCTGTCCAGCCGCTGTCCGTCTCTCCGGTGCTGCGGGGCCTCAGGTCCAGCTCAGCTCATGGCCGCGGTTGTTGCTTCTGCTCGAGGGGCCGGTGTGTTTCCCAGAACACCGAGTGTCCTCATGCCTGTGTGCACTGTCACTGCTGTCCAGTGCTCCTGGAGCGGCTGCCCAGCGCTGGGCTGGTGCCCATCTCCTCCCGTTTGGGGAGAGCTTGGGAAAACGGGGCATTAGGAGGTCTGGTGCTCCCGTGTCGTGCCGGGCTCTCTGAACCAGCCTGATTTGGGCTCTGCGGCTGTCGATGGTTTCTCCCTTCGCCGTCCCACCAGCGGACGTGCCGGGACGTGCGGGGCCAGAGCTGCCGGAGGGCGGGTGCGCAGTTGCGTTGGCGCGTGGCTAGGCTGGTTCTGCTCTCCCAACCGGCTGTGGTGCCGGTTCCGCTGGTCAGGCTGGTGCTGCTTTCGCTGGCTGTCACAGCCTCTTCCCCTTTGATCGTGCCGGTGCCGTTCGGAATAACCAGCTCTCCCGGTGCTGGCTGGAGGCGGCTCGTGGAGGAACCGGCTGGCGAGTGCTCAGGGCCATGGGACTCGTCCTAATCAACTCTTGTTCTCCCCGTTCAGCTCCAGCCCCTCCCGCAGCCCCAGTCGCTGCTCCAGCGCCAGGTACGCGGAACCCTTGTTAACACCGTGTGCCTGTTAACCGGAGTTTGCCGTTCTGGGGGCTGCAGTGACCTTAACCCTAACAGCTTGCAGGGGGAGCGCAGGGACTCAGTGTTGTCCCTCGGTGTCCTTGTCCCCAAGGGGCTTCTGCCTGCTGGGGCTGGGGGGGGCTGTCCCCTGCCAGGGCGCTCCTGGGACACTGTCACATTGGACTTTCCTTCCTGTCCTTGGGGGGGTCCTTGTCACCCGCCTGTTCCCACCAGTGGGGATGTGATTTCCCAGGCTTGGAGCAGCGTCAGAGCTCCAGCCATGGCTGTGCCGTGCTGGCCGGGGCTGTGCCACGGCTGTGCCACGGCTGTGCCACGGCTGTGCCACGGCTGTGCCGGGCCAACCACCATCTCCTGTCCCTTCTCTCATGGCTTCACTCTCTTTCTCTCCTCCAGCTGCTCCTCAGGCTGCTCCTTCCCCGGCTCCGGGCCCGGCTCTCCCTGCAGAGCCGCCCAGCCCGGCCCTCGTTTCCCCACCTGTGGTCCCGGCTGCGGTGACCCCCGTGTTTTCGGTGCCCCCCCCGCTCCCCACCCCAGCTCTGCAGGTCCCAGTTACTGTCCCCCCACCTCCAGCTCCCCCGTCCCCGGCTGCAGCCCCAGGGTCTCCAGGGCCTGTTCCAGTTACCCCAGTGTCTCCAGGAGCCCCGGCTCTGGCTGCTGCTCCTGCTGCAGTGCCGGCAGCTCCCCTGGTGAGTCCCGGTTCTCCCCCCGTGGCAGGTGTCCCTGGGGTAGCCCAAACCCCTCTCCCTCCCTCCCCTGTCCCTCCAGCAGCCCCCATGGCCACGGTGTGTCCCCAGAGCCCGGGCTCCCCACCTCTGCCTGTGACGGCCCCGCTTGGTCCCACTGCGGCACCGGCAGCAGCCGCCCCGGCGGTGCCGCTGTCCCCGGGCAGCCCCGCGGCTGCCCCGCTGGCTGCTGCTCCGGCCGAGCCCCGAGCCCCGGCCTGTCCCCTGCCGCCCCCCGCTTCTTCTGGTGCCATCTCACCGCCTGTCGTCCCAGCTGTCCCCACGGCCCCATTGTCACCCCCTGTCCCCCTGCCGCCGGCTGGGATGTCCCCTGGGAGCCCCGCTGCTGCCCTGCCGGGCCCAGCCCCTGGTGCTCCACTCTCCCCACAGCTCCCAGTTGCTCCTGTCACCAAAACCAGTCCCCCGGCAGCCCCAGCTGCTGCCCCCCCAGTCCCTCCCTCTGCAGCCAGGACACCTCCCGGCAGCCCAGACCCTCCAGCAGCACCTGTGGCAGCTCCTGCCCCAGCCAAACCTTCTGCAGGAGCTGCCCCTTGTCCCCCAGGGCCACTGACACCAGCAGCTCCCGGTGCCACCCCAGCGGCTCCCAGTGCTGCCCCAGTGGCTCCTAGTGCCACCCCAGTGGCTCCTAGTGCCGCTCCAGCGGCTCCCAGTGCCGCCCCAGCGGCTCCCAGTGCCACCCCAGCGGCTCCCAGTGCCGCCCCAGTGGCTCCCAGTGCCACCCCAGCGGCTCCCAGTGCCGCTCCAGCAGCTCCCAGTGCCACCCCAGCGGCTCTCAGTGCCGCCCCAGTGGCTCCCAGTGCTACCCCAGCGGCTCCTAGTGCCGCACCAGCGGCTCCTAGTGCCGCACCAGCAGCTCCCAGTGCCACCCCAGCGGCTCCCAGTGCCACCCCAGCGGCTCCCAGTGCCACCCCAGCGGCTCCTAGTGCCGCACCAGCAGCTCCCAGTGCCACTCCAGCAGCTCCCAGTGCCACAGCAGCCGTGGCTGCTCCAGCCAAAGCAACTCCAGCGAGTCCTGGATCCCCCCCGGCAGCTCCTGTGCCTGCTGTGGCCGCAGCCCCTGCCAGCTCCCCGCCTGTCACCCCAGCACTGGCAGCTCCAGCCACCCCTCCTGTGGCCAAATCGCCTCCGGTGAGCCCGGTCGCTGCCCCGCTGTCTCCTCCTGCTCCGGCTGCACCAGCAGCGAAAGCTCCACCGGCTGCCGCAGCCAAAGCGGCTCCCAAGAGCCCTGTTGCTGCCCCGGCTGCTCCCGCAGCTCCAGCTGCCCCCACAGCCCCCAAAAAGCCGGCAAAGGGCAGCCCCGTTGCTGCTCCCTCTGCCCCTGCAGCACCAGCTGCGCCTCCTGCACCCAAAGCCCCCCCCAAGAGCCCCGTTGCAGCCCCAGCTGCCCCCCCAGCAGCTCCAGGGGTTCCTGGTGCCCCCCCAAAGCCATCAGCTGATCATGCAGCCCCTGCTCCCCAAAAAGCAGAGGCCTCTGCCCCCACCAAAAAGCAGCCCCCTCCTGGCAAGGTGAGCAAGCCAGGCCCCTGCCCGCCCCCCTCCAAACCCCCTGCGAAGGCTGCGGCCCCCGTCAGCACTGCCACCGAGGACGAGGACCTGCCACCTCTGATCCCCCCTGAGCCACCTGCCGCCGAGCCACCGGTGCGGCCCATCCTGGTGGACCTGTCTCCCCGTGCGGCCGTGGCCCCCCTGGGGGCCCCCGCTCCCCCGACTAAGCCCGTCCTGAGGAACGACAAGGGTATTTGCCGCCGGGGTTTGCTGTGTGCATGGAGTGTCACTGCCTGCCCACCGGATACTAACCCGCCCACGGCGCCGCTCGGTGCCCGGCGCTGAGCCGTGCGGGACCGAGCCCATTGCCCCGAGCAGCCGGTGAGCCGGGGAACGGGGAGGGAGACGGCCCTGGGACCGGGCTTGGCGCAGCCAGTGGCACTAACGCCTGTTGTTGGCACGGAGCACGGTGTGTTTGTGGCGCGGGCGCTGCGGCTCCGGTGTGTACCCGGTTGTGTGTCTGCTGTCGTGGTTCTCCCTCTGTCCATCTGCCAGCGGATGGGAGCTGCGGGCAGCGCGGGTGCCCAAGCGGGCCCGTCCTGTGCGCGCACCGACACCGGCAGAGCTGTGCCAAGGGCTCCTGCGTGGCTGCAGGGCCCTGTCCAGGGGAGGAAACGGGACCGAATCCAGGTAACGGCTGCGTTGTGGGGGTCCTTCCGCCCTCCGGCTCTGCTCCGCTTGCTCCCCTGTGGTCGCACACAGCCATGCCACGGTTGGCAAGCTGGTGGCAGCGGTGCTGCAGGAGCTGGCAGCGCTCTGAGCCACCCCGGCTCCGGCAGCTGGCAGGACCTGGCACAGAGGCCGCTCCCTGATGGGGTTTTTCAGGATAATTGCAAATTGTCCCGTGGTGAAGTCACGGAAAGGACCCGGGGAATTTGATTTCTTTTCTGTGCCGTGTCTGAGCTCCTGCGGCCGCAGCTTCACCGCAGGGAGCTGGGGGGTCCCCGGCTGCGTTTCAGGCCAGGGCTGCGTCCCGGCGACTCGGCATTCCAGAGCGCGTCTCCAGGCACCCACAGGGCTCCGACAGCATGGGGGTGATCTCACTGCGTCCCCTGGACCCGCTCGAGCTGCAGAGTGACGGGTGTGTGTTTTTAGGGTCCGGAACAGAGTCTGACAGCGATGAATCTGTACCAGAGCTCGAAGAGCAAGACTCCACACAGGCCACGACACAGCAGGCACAGGTAGGGCGGGCGGCGCGTGGCAGCGGCGACGCAGGGTCCGTGCTGGTGTCATCCTCCACCGCCACGGGATTCTCATAATTGCTTCTTTTCTCTCCATGCAGCTCGCGGCAGCCGCCGAAATAGATGAAGAACCCGTTAGCAAAGCAAAACAGAGCCGGAGTGAAAAGAAAGCACGGAAGGTGAGGTGGGGCGGTGGGTGGATCAAACTGCGTGTCCCCAAGTTCTGGGGTCTTCACCCTGCGCCCCACTCAGGGCTGCAGCTCCTCCTGCCCCATATGGTCCCCACTTGGCGTTCTGGAGCCGAGGGAGGTTTGTGTGACTCTATTCAGGGCAAAACTCCTCGTGTGGAGGGGCCCAGGGTTGTGCTGTGGGTCTCGCAGTCCTGGTGTGGGGTGTTCCCCCTCAGGAGCACCGCTCTGCAGCAGGAAAACGCGAGCACGCCGATCTCTGGAGAGCAGATGTGTGGATGCGTCTTTTCGCCGGCCGCGCTGTCTCAGTAACTCGTGTTTCTCTCATGTTTTTCAGGCAATGTCTAAACTGGGCCTGCGCCAGGTGACAGGAGTAACCAGAGTCACCATCCGGAAATCCAAGAACATCCTCTTCGTCATCACAAAGCCAGACGTGTACAAGAGCCCGGCGTCAGACACCTACATCGTCTTCGGCGAAGCGAAGGTGAGCGGACGCTGCGGCTCCGCGTCCTGCTCCGCGCAGGGCCGGCCTCGCTCACGCCTCTTCCCTCCTCCAGATCGAAGACCTGTCCCAGCAGGCCCAGCTGGCAGCTGCCGAGAAGTTCAAAGTGCAAGGAGAAGCCGTTTCAAACATCCAGGAAAACACACAGACCCCCACTGTGCAGGAGGAGAGCGAGGAAGAGGAGGTACGGGCGCCTTCCCCGCTCCGAGGGGCTGTGCGTCTTGCACAGCTTCTGCACTTTGTGTTCGGATCCCCGCGTTCCCTTCCCTTGTCCACGTTTTGGCCGTGATGCCCTTCCCGGGGGGGTCCGGTCCCCAGGGCTGGTTGTGCCTCCCAATCCTGACACGGAGCCAGAACGGTGCGCAGGGCTGGTGCGAATCCCACTGCTCCGTGTCCTTCAGGTTGACGAGACCGGCGTCGAGGTGAAAGACATCGAGCTGGTGATGTCGCAGGCGAATGTGTCGCGAGCAAAGGCCGTGCGTGCGCTCAAGAACAACAGTAACGACATCGTAAACGCGATAATGGTGAGTGCGCGTGCCGGGGGGACGTCCCGGGGTCGGTGCCGCCGGCTTCTCACCGGCCTTTCTCTCTGCAGGAGTTGACGATGTAGCTGCCAGAGCAAGGAACCTTTTTTGGTGTTTCAGAGAAGAGTAAGATGCAACTAAATTTAAAATTTGTACTATTTCTATCGATTAATAAAAGTTGTGGCTTATTGTTGGTGACATACGTTCTGCTCTGTGTCGGCTTCACTGCCCACCCAGCCCTGGGGTGGAACGTTCCTGGGGGAGATCTCAGCCCCAATGTCCTGTCCCTTGTGTCCTTTCTGTCCCCAGGAAGCCGGAGGGGATTTAATGGGTGATGGCGACCTTTGGTACCGGGAGCCCTTCGGTACCCTCAGCCTGGCCAGGCCTGGGGCAGGGATGGCGCAGGAGGTTTGCACAGCGGCATTCGACAGTTTATTAATAATTAAGAACCCTGGTGTGGGTTAGAAGGGGGGGGTCAGTAGGTCAGAGAGGTTCTCCTGCCCCTCTGCTCTGCCCTTGAGAAAAGGGTTTAGTTCAGATATTGTCAGGATATACCTGGGGAACATACATATATGTATATAATATATACAGCCATATCACCCTGAGAATGCCCTTGGAAGCTAAGCAGGGTCGGGCCCGGTCAGTACTTGGATGGGAGACCAGCTGGGAATCCCGGTGCTGTGGGCTGAGCCAGCACTGGGCCCTTGTGGCCAGGAAGCCAATGGGACCTGGGGGGGTTAGAAGGGGGTGGTCAGTAGGTCAGAGAGGTTCTCCTGCCCCTCTGCTCTGCCCTGGGGAGACCACACCTGGAATCTTGTGTCCAGTTGTGGCCCCTCAGTTCCAGCAGGACAGGGAACTGCTGCAGAGAGTCCAGCGCAGCCACCAAGATGCTGGAGGGAGTGGAGCATCTCCCGTGTGAGGAAAGGCTGAGGGAGCTGGGGCTCTGGAGCTGGACAAGAGGACACTGAGGGGTGATTGATTAATGGTGATCAATGTGGAAAGGGGCAGTGTCAGGAGGATGGAGCCATTGGTGACAACCAGTGACAGGACAAGGGGCAATGGGTGCAAACTGGAACACAGGAGGTTCCGCTTAAATATGGGAAGAAGCTTGTTCGTGGTGAGGGTGGCAGAGCCTGGCCCAGGCTGCCCAGGGGGTTGTGGAGTCTCCTCCTCTGCAGACATTGCAACCCGCCTGGTTCCTGTGTAACCTCATCTGGGTGTTCCTGCTCCATGGGGGGATTGCACTGGATGAGCTTTCCAGGTGCCTTCAACCCCTGACGCTCTGGGGTTCTGTGAGCCCGGAGCTGCCGTCCCGGGCCCTGCCCGCCAGCACGTGCTCCCGCAGCCAGGGGTGTGCGTGACCCAAACCGGGGGGTCTAACGGCGGCGGGGCGGGCTGGGGTCGGGATCGAGCCCGGCTGAGCCCCGTCCGCCGACCAGGCCGCGCTGCGGCTGCCCCGTCGCCACGGCAACCGCCGGCCCCGCCCCTTCCCACCCCCCCGGAGCGCAACGCGCCTGCGCGGCGAGAAGCTGCTAGAAGGGAGGAGGGAGCGGGCGCGCGCGCGGGAGGGGCGGGGCGCGGGCGGGGCGGGGCGGCCGGCCCCGCGCGCCAGGGGCCGCACGCGGCGGGCGCGCATGCGCAGCGGCGGCGGCGGGAGGCGGCGCGGCGGGTATTTTGCTGCGTCACCAGCGCTGGGCGCCGCCGCGCGGGGCATTGTGGGAGCGAGGCCGCGCCGAGCCCCGAGCAGCCGCCGCCTCGGCCCTGCCCCCGGTACCGCCGCGCTCCGCCGGACCCGGCCCGCACCGCCCCGAGCGCCAGCCGGAGCCGCCGCCGTTCGCCATGTGAGGCCCGCGGATGGGGAGCGCGGGGGGGGGGGGGCGCGGCCTGGCCGCCGGAGGACGCTGCCCCGGAGCCCGCGCTGGGAGGCGCCCTGAGGGAGCGGGCGTGGGGCCTGTCCCGGGGCCGCCTCCCGCGGGTTCGCCCGTTCCTATGGAGCCCGCGTGTGCAGGGTGAGCGGCGCCCGGCGGCCGGTGCCGCCCGCAGCGCGGGCGTTGAGCGGCACCAACGGCCGCGGGTGAAGCCGCCGGGAGTCCCCGGTGAGCGGCGCGTTGATCCGCCTGCCCGCGGGGCGCCCCGGGGAACGGCCCCGGGAACGGCGCCGGGAACCCCCGCCGCGGGGCCCCGAGCAGCCGAGCTCCGTGCGATCCCGCGGTGGCCCCGGGGCCGCGTGTGCTCCCGTGCGCACGGCGGGGCGGGGGAAGGAGGAGCCGAGCGCCGCACGGTGATGCTTTTGGGGTGAAATCCGCCCGTTCCGGGGGTTGCGCTGTTACCCGCCGCATCTCCAGGTTTTCCCTTCCATGAGCGAAGGTGGTTGTGCTTTTCCGAGGCTTTTTGTTGCTCCGAAAGGCTGATCTGCAGGTGCTGAGGAAAGTGCGGCCGGTTGCTGTTTGTCCCCGAGGCTTTTACCTCATCTCAGTGTGACTGAAAGCAAGAAGGATGTCACAAAGTTGGGAGGTTTTCATTTAATGCCTGTAGAACACATCACCTAGAAACTACAGCGCTACTGCATCCCGCTTACAATTGTAGCGTGAAACTAGTTTTTTAAAGAAAAACCTTTTCCAGGGTATAGAAATGAAAACTAATAACGTAAAGATGATTTCTTAGGGCTGAAGATGTTGTTCAGCAGGTGACTTTTGCAGCATCCTCAGGCTGTAGGATGTGTCAGGAGACAAAGCCGAGTCCCTAGTAAGTGCGATTGGTGGCGGCGAAGCTCCAGGACAGGTTTGGAAACCTCTTGCATTGCACGGCGAGAGCTGATGTTCATCATTCGGTGCGAGAAGCTGCGTCTGTGCCCATCGTGGGCAGGGACGGGCGTCTGGGGTGACACCGAGCGCGTGTGTCACCCGAAAGTGCTGCTGTGAAGCTTCTGGAACCCGCTTTGTTGTCACAACCGTCCTCAGGATGCGAGGACTTGAAGGGACGGGTTAAGAAGTCCCAAAGCCACGGGTGGCAGCGAACGTAGATGCGACAGGTTAAATCCTTGAGAACGTGGGATACGGGCGACCCGACGCTGTGGTTACGTGCGTATAGCGTTTGAATTAATCTCCTTCAAGGAAACGTAAATCCCGCGGGGATGATGCGTAACCGGAGCACAGGGCGTGAGGCTGAGTCCCCCGAGATGAGTTTGGGAAGGAAGGAGGAACAGTTGGGCACTGGCGCTCAGCACCTGGTGAGCAAACAGGGGGTTTTTGGGGGGCTCCAAGGAGCCTCCGCGTGGGCAGCGCGAGCGGCTGCGGCGCATCCATAACCGCGCTCGGCAGCTCCGGCGCCGCGCTACCGGTTGGAGCGGTAAGTCCGGCCTAAGGAACGTTTCCGTCCTCCCTCCGGGAGGTTCAGAGATTTACAAACCAGATAAAAAGAGCGAGAGAGGCAACTCCAGCGCGGCTCTAATTACAACAGGCGTGTTCGGTGGTAGAAACGCGGGTTCTGGGCTAGTAAATTTTCTGCAGTCTCTTTGATTCCGCAGCTCAGACGCACGTGAGGTTTCCAGCGGCTCTAGGCCGGCTCAATGAGACTTTTGAAGCGCTGCAAACGGGCTCTCGGTGCTTCAAACTCCCCGATCTTGGCAGAGATACCGAGGTCGCGGCCAAATTGTGGCTACGAGACCCAGGAGCACGTGCGGCTCCCCGGGATTGCCGGAGACGTCTCCATTGAAAACCATTACAGAGCGTTAACGTGGTTCAGGAGCCCCCGCGTCGTCCTGAGTGATTCTCATAACACATAACAAACACATAACGCATAACACTGCAATTCTCTCCCACAATCTCTGTTGGGTGACGGTGTGTTGGGGTTTGTCCCCAGCGGAGGGAACAAACGGCGCTTTCATTGCTTTTTCACCGCGAATCATTCCCTGTCGGAAGAGGAAACGTGTCCCATAATTAAAAATACCATAATAAGAACATAACGGTTGGACTTACCGACCGTAAAGGTCTTTTCCAACTGAAAGCATCCTATAAGGTTTTATCCTGTGTTGTTGGACTTTTAGGAAACGCTGCTTGTTTAGGTAAAGAGGGAAAGCGTTGGGTTCTCACCCGGTGGGATAAACACGGAGACAAGTGATGGTTTGGGGGTAAATGGGGCCAAACGGCGGCTCTGACGCTCGTCCCGCTCTACCCGCAGGCAGCCCGCCTCCGCCAAGTGGTACGACCGGAGAGACTACGTCTTTGTGGAGTTTTGCGTCGAAGACAGTAAAGATGTTAATGTAAATTTTGAAAAATCCAAACTCACGTTCAGGTAAGGGCGGCGGGTTCCGTTAATGAGCCGCGTTCGTTCTATAGGATGTTTCGTGCTAAACGCTTGTTTCTTTTTGTCTCAACAGTTGTCTTGGAGGAAGCGATAACTTTAAACATTTAAACGAAATTGATCTTTTTAATAATATTGATCCAAATGTGAGTATCGTCTTCTGAAAATCCCCTTTGTTCTGAGCAGTTCCCGCTGAGGTTTGGGGTCGCGCTAACGGGCCTTTGCTCTTTTCCAGGAGTCAAAGCATAAAAGAACAGACAGATCTATCTTGTGTTGTTTACGAAAAGGGGAGTCGGGCCAGGCGTGGCCGCGGTTAACAAAAGAGAGGGCGAAGGTGCGTCGGTGCTTCATTCGGTTCGAATTTGGGTCGCGTTTACACGTAGCGGTGCCGCTTCTGATCACAACGCGGTTTGTATGGACGCGTAGCGCCGCTGTCCCTCCCCCCCTCACTAACCCGTGTCCCCCGCAGCTCAACTGGCTCAGTGTGGACTTCAACAACTGGAAGGACTGGGAGGACGATTCAGACGAAGACATGTCCAACTTCGACCGCTTTTCCGAGGTACGGGGACCCGCGCTTCGCGTCCCGGCGCTTTCCCGTGACCGCTTTTTGGGTATTCAATGAACACATCTCCTGTGGCAGCTGCTGGTTGCTTTGCAAGACAATTAATTGAAGTTTTTAATTGTCTTTCACCTGGCAGCTGTTGCTTGGAACAGTTTGAAGCTGCTTTTAGGTTGTCCCCAGCTCAGCCTTCACCCCATAACACTGCGATTCTCTCCCAACAGATGATGAACAACATGGGCGGAGACGACGATGTAGATTTGCCAGAAGTAGATGGGGCAGATGATGTAAGTTTGGTGTGATATCAACTTGCTTGGTGTGATATCAAACCCACGTCTCTCGGCGCTGGTAACACATTAAAACGCACCAAACCTCATCCGGGCAGCGCAACCGCGGGCGTTATGGGGCTGGAAACGAACACGTCGCGTGGAATGGGGAGATTTTGACACGCGCCCCACGCTCCACGCACTTCAAAACAGCAGCTTGTGTGCTGGGGGGTGGAGGGAGAAGCATCTTTGGGTGCAGTTTGCTCAGTGAATGTTTCTCCTTTGCAGGACTCACCGGACAGTGATGATGAGAGTAAGTTGGCGCTGGGGTTCAGCGGATGTTCTGTGCGCTCGGTCTTGCTAAATCCTGACTTGAGTTGATTCCTGAGATGGTAGAACCTGGTGCAAGCGCTTCTGCACCAGCATGAAGATCAGTGGGATCTTCCCCTCTGGGGGTGGCCCTGCTTGAGTATCGGGGTGCGGGGGGAGACCCAGAACTGCCCCAAAGCCCCTTAGAAAACAACCAAACCCACTCGCTAACACCCTCCTGTTTCTCTCTAGAAATGCCGGATCTGGAGTAAGAACAACCGTCGTCTTCAGGGTTTGGGGAAAGAACTTCATCACAACATTTCATAATTGAGATAAGAATTCCTGAGTTGATAGCCCTCCCGGGAGATCCTGCATCCTTTAACCCATTTTCAGCCCATTTCGATGGCTTCCCCGAGGGTTGGTGTGTCCCGGCGCGCGGCTCCGCGGCCGCCAGAGACCGTAACGTTCTGCATGAACCGCGTTCCAGCCTTCCAACCAAAAACAACCCCCTTGAGGTGTAGCCGGTGGATCCAGAGCAGTCGCAATAAAGTTTACGGAGCCTCTTTTCCTCGTAGCAGATGTAATTACACCCGGAATTCTTCACTTTACACCATGGGGTAAATGAGAATTTTTGTCTTTTTCTTTTTTCCCCCCACTCTGTGGCCTGAAATTAATTAACGACTGGGAACAAAACTGGCTGAAACGAGTCATTGGCTCCTCCGCGGTGTCTTCAGGTCTGTTGCGCTCAAGTTTTTATTGACAACTAAATTCTTGTGATTTGGTGGTTTATTCCCCAGTTCTGCCGGAGCCTCCCGCCCGTCCCCAGAGCTTCACCTCCCGCTGCGGGGCCGGGGCTGCGCGTTGTTGCTCGTTAATCTGTTATTTCAGACCAAATCGTCTTTGCACTGTGTGGGTGGGGCCGCGATCCGGGCTGAAAAACCTCAGTTTCTGTTCAGAGCAGCGGGGATTTTTTTAATGTCTACATTCTTTCTAATAAACTGTTGAAGACTCCCTGGCTCTCCTTCCGCCTGGGCCTGTCTCTTCCTCTGCCTGCGCCGGGGGCGGCTGCTCGGCCCGGGGGGGGACGGGAGCACCGGGAGGGGCTGGTAGAACTGGGGGAACCGGTACCCTGGGGGAACCAGTAGCTCAAGGGGGACAGGGCCGGCACGTTGCTGCGCGGCGGCGGCCCCCGGCTGTCCCCTCGGGCCCGTGTTGCGCCCCTCGGGCCGCTGCCGTGTCCCGGTAACCGGCCGCATTGCGGCACCGGGACCTGCGCCCGCGGTCACCGCGCCCGCCCCAAGGACAACCGTGGAACACGTGTTTCTCTGCTTCCGGCGCCCTTCAGCTAGGACCCGCCCCTCACTCCAGTCTCGCCCTATCACATCACGGTGTTCCTTGACGGATAGACCTGCCGCCCAATCGTTAGGAGGTGCCAAGCGAGCGCCGAGGCGACCCCGACCAATGGCAAAGCGAATGCGGCGGCGCGGCGTAACGCGGCGCCCAATGGGCGTGCGTGGCGGCCCGTGACGCGCCCCGCGGCCCCGCCTCCCGGGGGCCGTGTGCTGCGGGCGGGGCGCGGGGCTCAGTCGGCGCCGCCATGTTGGGGCTCGCGGGTCGCTGCTCGGCCGCCGCCGCCGCCGCCGTTCGGCCGCTGCTGCGCCGCGGGGCCGGGCCGCGCCGCCCCCTCCTGCCGCTGCTCCTCAGCCGCGGGGCCGGCCCGGCCGCCGCCGCCGGGGCTCGTGAGTGCGGGGCGGCCCGGGGTCACCTTGGGGCCTGCGCGGCGGGCGGGCGGGGGGCGCGGGGCCGGGAGCGGCCGTGAGGGGAGCGGCGGCGGGGACCCCGGGGAGACCCATGAGGTGACGCGGCGGCTCGGACGGGGGGGGGTGAAGGGGATTTGGGGGGTCGCGGGGTCCGAATACATCCCGGGGGGTCCCGGCGCATCCCGGGGGGCTCCGCTGCACCCCCCGTTCCCGCCCCATCCCGGGGGTCCCGGCGCATCCCGGGGGGCTCCGCTGCACCCCCCGTTCCCGCCCCATCCCGGGGGGTCCCGGCGCATCCTGGGGGTCCCCGCTCGACCCCCCCATTCCCGCCCCGTTCCCTCCCGACCTTGACTCGTCCCTCTCCCCCCAGGCCGGGACTATGCGGCCCAAGCCGCCCCCGCCGCCAAGGCCGGCGCCGGTACCGGCCGCATCGTGGCCGTTATCGGGGCCGTGGTTGACGTGCAGTTCGACGAGGGGCTGCCGCCCATCCTGAACGCGCTGGAGGTGCAGGGCCGGGAGACGCGGCTGGTGCTGGAGGTCGCTCAGCACCTGGGTGAGTGTGTGTGGGACGGGGTGGGGACGGACCCTCCTGTGATGATGGATCTTGGTGACTTTCGTTCTCCTGAGCTCGCTGAAGCCACGGATTTCAATCTGAGGAGGAGGAGAAGCGCACCCGGCGGGCTCTGCGCTTGGTTTTGTGCCCCCGGGTCCTGCTTTTTGTGGTTGTCCTTCTTGGCACGGCCGGGGAAGCCACCAGCAGCTGTCCCCAGGGTCAGCGCGAGGGCGCCGCGGTGACAGCGCCCTTGGGCTCCCGCAGGGGAGAACACGGTGCGAACCATCGCCATGGACGGCACGGAGGGGCTGGTGAGAGGACAGAAGGTTCTGGACTCCGGGGCGCCCATCCGCATCCCCGTCGGCCCCGAGACCCTGGGCAGGATCATGAACGTCATCGGGGAGCCCATCGACGAGAGGGGCCCCATCAAGACCAAACAGTGAGCGACGCCCTGAGCGTCCCGCGGGGTTTGAGGGCGGGATGCGGGTCCTGCGGGTGCGAGCGGGGGGTTAACTCCTCTCCCCCTCCCGCGGCAGGTTCGCCGCCATTCACGCCGAAGCCCCCGAATTCG
Organism: Nesoenas mayeri; assembly: GCF_963082525.1. Lineage (NCBI taxonomy): Eukaryota > Metazoa > Chordata > Aves > Columbiformes > Columbidae > Nesoenas > Nesoenas mayeri. The sequence goes on along the minus strand of NC_137558.1, from coordinate 1,543,045 downwards.
TGGAGATGAGCGTTGAGCAGGAGATCCTGGTGACAGGGATCAAGGTGGTGGATCTGCTGGCTCCTTACGCCAAGGGCGGCAAGATCGGTAGGTTGGGGGTGTCTGGGGAGGGGGGCACCCAGCACCGACCCCTCCGCAGCAGTTTCCTTCGCTGATGAGTAACCATTTGACTTTCGTTCTTCTGAGTTTGCTGAAGCCACTTTTATTGATCTGAGGAGGAAAGGGGTGAAGGGAGACGCCGGGGGCCACCGGGCCGGCGTGCGCTTGAGCAGGTTCCCCTTCCCCCAGGTCTGTTTGGCGGTGCTGGCGTCGGCAAGACCGTGCTGATCATGGAGCTGATCAACAACGTGGCCAAAGCCCACGGCGGTTACTCGGTGTTCGCCGGCGTGGGGGAGCGAACCCGCGAGGGCAACGATTTGTACCACGAGATGATCGAGTCCGGGGTCATCAACCTGAAAGATGCCACGTCCAAGGTGGGGCCGGTTTCCCGGGGGGGTCCCGGGGGGGGGCACAGGCAGCGGAGCGGCGCGGTGCCAACCCCGCGGTCCCGCCGCAGGTCGCCCTGGTCTACGGGCAGATGAACGAGCCCCCGGGCGCCCGCGCCAGGGTGGCCCTGACGGGGCTGACGGTGGCCGAGTACTTCAGGGACCAGGAGGGTCAGGACGTGCTGCTCTTCATCGACAACATCTTCCGCTTCACCCAGGCTGGCTCCGAGGTCTGTGCTGGGGCCGGGGGGGCGTGTGGGGGTGTCTGGGCCGCCCCCCGGCCGCGCGCAGCCCTCAACGGGCTCTGCTCCCCCCAGGTGTCAGCCCTGCTGGGCCGGATCCCCTCAGCCGTGGGCTACCAGCCCACGCTGGCCACCGACATGGGCACCATGCAGGAGCGCATCACCACCACGCGTAAAGGCTCCATCACCTCGGTGCAGGTGAGGGCAGCACCGGAGACACCGCACCACGGGCGCCGCGTCCCCCTCGCGGTCCCACCATCCCCTCCCGTCCCCCCTCCCAGGCCATCTACGTGCCGGCCGATGACCTGACAGACCCTGCGCCCGCCACCACCTTCGCTCACCTGGACGCCACCACCGTGCTGTCCCGCGCCATCGCCGAGCTCGGCATCTACCCGGCCGTGGACCCGCTGGACTCCACCTCCCGCATCATGGACCCCAACATCGTGGGCCCCGAGCACTACGACGTAGCTCGTGGGGTGCAGAAGATCCTGCAGGTGAGGGGGGGGCGCAGCACCCTTGGGTGCTGTGGACCCCAACGCTGGCCGCTCACCCCGTTTCCCCCCCCTCCAGGACTACAAGTCTCTGCAGGACATCATCGCCATCCTGGGCATGGACGAGCTGTCCGAGGAGGACAAGCTGACGGTGGCGCGGGCGCGCAAGATCCAGCGCTTCTTGTCGCAGCCCTTCCAGGTGGCCGAGGTCTTCACCGGCCACATGGGCAAGTTGGTGCCGCTCAAGGAGACCATCAAAGGCTTCAAGCAGATCCTGGCAGGTGCGGTGGCCCCCGGGGGGCGGCGCTGAGGGGGCCGGGGGGGCCCCGTTCTGCGCCTAACATCATGTCTCCCCACAGGTGAATACGACCACCTCCCAGAACAGGCTTTCTACATGGTGGGGCCCATCGAGGAGGCCGTGGCCAAGGCGGAGAAGCTGGCGGAAGAACACGCGTGAGGGAGGGGGTCAGCGCGCCCCCCCGGCCCCCCCAGCTCCGCGTCGGTCGGGCTGGACCCCCCAGTATTTAACATTTCCAATAAAACTTCGGTTAAAACATCCTGGACCTTTGTGCTGCATCGTGGATCTGAAGGGGGTGGGATCCAGGAACCAATGAAATGGGGGGGCTGGGGGCTCCCCTTGCCCCCCCCCACCCCCAGTGGGGCAGGGCTGGGGGTGGTGGCAGCTGCTGGTCCCTTGTCTGTCCCCAGTGTCTGTGCGTCCCCCCCCAACTCCGTGTTCTGACTCCACCATTTTGCGGCACAAAGAGCCGCCGCGGGGGGGCCCCGGCAGCTGCTGCTTTGTCCGCGGGGTCCCGGGGGGCCCCTCCGGCCCAGCCCCCCCGCGTGGGGCTCAAGCACCGGCTGCAAGCGGCTCAAGCACCGGCCCCTCACCGGGCGTACCGGAGATGGGGCGGGTGGTCTCCGTGTCCCCGGGGAGGGGGGGTCCCCGCAAGAGCTGCAGCCGTGGGGGCCGTGGCGCTGCGCCCCCCCCGCCCCGCCATTAAGGGCCGCGGTCCCTTTAAAAGGCGGGGCCGCCGCGGGGGGCGGGGCGGGCGGTGACATCACGCGGGGCCGGGAGCACCTGCGCCGCGCCCGGCTCCGCACCGGCACCGCACCGGCGGGCACCGGGCCCGCGCCGCCGCCCCAGGTACGCACCGGCGGGACGGGCCCGCACACAGGGATCCCCCCGCACCGGGACCCTCCCCGGGGCAGCGCCGGCCGCACCGGGATCCCCGGCTCGCTCCCGGGATCTCTGGCTTTGCACCGCGATTCCCGCACCGGACCGGGCAGGGAAGCCCGGACCGGGCCCCGCACCGGGCGGGCCCCGCCCTCCCTTGGGGCCGCACCGGGACGGCCCCGCCCTCCCTTGGGGCCGCACCGGGACAGGTCCCCCCGCACCGGAACGCGCTTCTCCCCCGGTGCGCGGCGGCGCCGCCGGTCCCTGCGCAGCGCGGCCCGGCCGGTGCCGCGTGACGTCACCGGGGATCCCGGGGGCCGGGGCGGCGCGGGGCCGGGGTGCGGGGGGGGGGGTCGCCGGTGTCCGCACCGCCGGGACGGGGAGCGCCCGCGTCCGCCGGGGTCCCGGCCTCGCCCCGCGGCCGCGCCGGCCGCCCCTGCCCCGCGCGGCGCCGCCGTTCTCCGGAGCGACCGGGGAAGCGACCGGCGAAGCGGGGCGGAGGTGGGCGGGGGGGGCGGTCCCGGGAGAAGCGGGGGGGGGACCCGGGACGGGGCGGGTGCGGGGGGGCGGCCCCGCGTGGGGATTCCCCCCGCCCTGACCCCACCGGGGGCGGGGATCCCCTCCCACGTGGGCGCGCGACCCGCCCCCCCCCCCCGGTGACGCGCGCGGCGCCGCTCCCGGTGACGCCACCGCGGCGGCCGTGACGCGCGGGGCGGGGGGCGGGACCGGGACCGCCCGGCGGCGCGAGGCGCTTCCTGCCCTGCGCCGCCGCCGTTTGGGCTCCGCTCGGCGCGGCGGGCCCGGTGCGGCCCGGCCCGGCGCCATGCGGAGCCGCGTCCCGCCCTGAGCCGGGCCCGCACCGCCCGCCGGGCCCGCGCCGCCGCTGCCAGGTGCGGGGTCAGGGCGGGGCGGGGGGGGAACGGTCCGCGGCGGCCGTTAACGGCCGGGGAGAGGGGGCGGTTGGGGCCCCGCGCGGGGGCGGCGCTGGGGAGACCAACCGCGCTTTGCCGGACACGGTGAGAACCTCCCCGCCATGCTCCCCGCGTCCCGGTGTGCCCGGTGGGACCCCCCGTTACCGGCGATCTCCCGGTGCAGCGTCCGGGCCTCACCTGGCTCGGAGCCGCGGCCGCTGCGGTTCCCCCGCGTTCGCACCCCGGGCGCAGGCGGGACCCCCCCCCGCACCGCCCGGCCCCGCTCCGTGCCCGCTCGGTTCCGCCGCCCCCGCCCGCTCCGGGACCCCCCTGCGGCGGGGCGGGGGGGGGGGGGGGGGGGAGCACTCCCCGGTTCCCGCGGGAGCGCTCCGGGGGGGCTGTTACCGCAGGGACCGGGTGCGGCGCGGGGGGGGCCGGTCCCGGCGCTTTGTCCGTCCATGTCCGTCCCCCCCGCAGGAAGCGGCCGGGAAATGGCAGCCGCGCGTCCCCTTGTTTGTGAAACGTCCTTTCTAATCAGGTCGCGTCTGGCTCCCGGGGCCGCCCGGTGCTGCGGGGCGGGGGGGCCGAGCTCCCCCAGGGAACCGGTGAGCCGGGCAGGGTGCCGGTGGGTGCCGGTGCTTTGGCACCGGGCGAGCGGGCGCTGCCACGTCGGCTCTGGGTGCCGCGATCAGCCCCCGGTGCCACCCCCGCGGTGCCACCCGCCGCACGGCTCCGGTCCCTCCGCTGGCGCATCCCGGGGGCCGCCGGCATCCCGGCGCTCGCCCTCCTCTCCTCGCCCGCTGGCGCCGGCTCCGGTTACCGGCCGTGGCCCAGTTTGTGGCTCCGCGTCCATCACGTGCTGCGCTGGCACTGGCCACGCTCCCGGTGGCATTTGGCACCCGGGGTGTCCCCGCAGTGGGGCCGGGCCCTGTTTACCCCCATGTCCCCATCCCGGGGCAGCCGGTGCTGCCGCAGCCCCGCGGCCATTGCCGGGGTTCGCTCTCACCTTCCAGCTTTTATTTTCAGGGCCGCGGTGTTTCCCTCCCGACCACATTCCCCACACCTGGCACCGTCCCAGTCCATCCCAGTCCATCCCAGTCCATCCCAGTCCACGGCGCTGACCTGCAGCCGCCACCTGCGCGGCTCCGGCGCGTCCCTGCGGCGGTGCCGTTGACGCCGTTCCCGCTGGCGCATCGCGCGCCGGGCGGCATCGCAAAGGCCTTTTCGTTGGGCAGCTCCGGCCGGGGGGGCTGCGCCAGCCCCCTGGGGGTGGGGGCGGCTGCGGGGACACTCGGGGACATCTGGGAGCAGCGTGTGGCAGCTGCGTCGCCGCCCATACGGGTTTCTCTGGCGGATGAATCACCGGTGGCCCCGGCCGGCAGGGAGAGGGTTTGGTGGCCGCGGCCTCTGCCGGGCACCAGCGAGGACATGATGAAATCCGCGCCGGGGTTTCGACACGGGCTGAGCTCAGTTCCGGGGAGCCCGGGGGGGGACACAAGGCTCCGGTCCCTCTGGTTGTCACCGCAGAGGCGTTTCTGTGCCGGGAGCGCCGCCGTTCCCCAGGGAGCGCCGGGGTCACGGAGCCGCGCGGGGGGGCCGGTGCGTCACTGTGCCGGAGCTGCCAAGGCCCCGCGATGGCGGCGCCCGGGAAGGAGCACGAGCGGGTGGCGCCGGCAACTGGGGATGCGGTGCCGAGCTCTGGCGGCTCATCTCGCTGGGGACACCGCGGTCCCAGCGCCCCGTGTCCCCCCGGCTCCATCGCGGGGGTCCCCGGTGCCACCGCCGGCAGGTGACCCCGCGCTTCTTGTCCCCTCGGCAGCGATGGAAACAAACAACCACCTGAACTTCACCGGCCTTTCCTCCGCACCCGCTGCCTCAGGACCGAAACCCACGCCTGCCTCAGGGGACAGCCCCTTCGGCCCCCCGCCCGCCGGCCCCCCGCCCGGGAAAGGTCAGTGTCCCCCCGGCACCGGCGTGGATTTGGCCGTCAGCTGATGCGGCGCTGCCAAGCACCCGGCTAATCCGGGGCCGGTTCTGCCGAGCGAGGAGCCGCGGCGCCCGGCTCCGTTTGGGCGCTGGGGTGGGGGCTCCGTGGCCGCCGGGACAGCTTGTCCGTGTGTCCCGAAGCCGTCTGGTCTGTCATGGCGAGGCAAGGCGGGTGTCACCAACGCCCCGGCGCCGCTGAGCGGTCTGTGCTCTGGCTCCCTCGCAGGTCTGAACGGGGACACGAATGTCAATGGCTTCTCTACTGTATGTCACCCCAGCACTTCAGGGACCCCCGGCTCGCCCCCCCTCCGCGCCTACGACTGCCTCTGGGACTACCCCCCGTTCCTCCCCGCCGGCGGCCGCAAGGCCGGGAGCCCCCCCGTGCCCCCCCTGGGGCCGTTCCCGCTCAACGGCACAACCGGGGGGTCCCGCCCGGCGTCCCCGGGACACGGCCCCGACCTGCGGGCGCCCGGGCAGGAGTTCTGGGGCAACGGGACCCCCGGCGCCATGGGGCTGAACCTGGACTCGCAGGAGCTGTACGACGCCTTCCCCGAGCAGAGCTTCGAGCTCATGCCCAACGGCCCCGACGGCTTCTACGCGGGGGAAGCCGGAGCCGGGCGCGGAGGCTCCGACGCCAAAGAGATGCCCCCCGCCATGGCGGAGAACGGCGCGGGGCTGGTGGGCAGCGTGGAGCTGGAGGAGGCGCCAGGTAGGAGTGTGGGCAGAGCTCTGGGTTTGGGGACCCCGCACTGGGGAATTGGGCTCCCCGGGGACACCCGGCCCGTTGGGACTTGTGCCGGGATCCCGTTAAACCGGGGCCGGGGTGCTGGGGGGTCGGCCCCAACCACCCGCTGCAGGAGGCGGTGGCAGCTCTTCCCCTGCGCCCTCTGCTTCCCCGGACCCTTCCCCTGCGTCTTCTGCTTCCCTGGACCCTTCCCCTGCACCTTCTGCTTCCCTGGACCCTTCTCCTGCATCTTCTCCTTCCCCGGACCCTTCTCTTGCATCTTCTCCTTCCTTGGACCCTTCTCCTGCATCTTCTCCTTCCTTGGACCCTTCCCCTGCACCTTCTGCTTCCCTGGACCCTTCTCCTGCATCCTCTGCTTCCCTGGACCCTTCCCCTGCATCTTCTTCCCTGGACCCTTCTCCTGCATCTTCTCCTTCTCTGGACTCTTCTTCTGCATCTTCTTCCCCAGACCCTTCCCCTGCATCTTCTTCCCCGGACCCTTCTCCTGCATCTTCTCCTTGCCCAGCCCCTTCCCCTGCCCCATCTCGTGCAGGTGACACCGTGGGGTGTTTGTCACCGCCGTGTCCCGTTGCCACGGGGGTTGTTCCAGGTCGGTTGTTCCTTTCAGATTTGAAGATGTGCAGCTACAACGGGGCCGCCCCCGGCGCCGCGGGTCCTGTCCTGGCCGCCGGCAGCGGCTGCCTGGGGGACGTGTCCCCCATCGCCCCCCGGCTGGAGGACACCCCCATCCTCAGCGGGGACCCCCTGGAGCCCTTCGAGTCCCTGGCCACAGGTAGGGGGGCTGCTGTGGGGTCAGGGTGGGCAGGGGCCCTGTGCATCCCCACCGGGCGGTGGTGACGGTGACAGCGGTGATGGTGACAGTGTCTCCGTGGGCTGGTGGCCGTGGGCAGCGCTGGACCCATGTCCCTCCCCACCGTGTCCCTCCCCACCGTGTCCCCATGTCCCTCCCCTCCCAGGGCATGGAAACCCCTTAACCCCTCCGCTCCCGGCGCCTTTTCGCCCAGGGGGGTCCATCCACCCGCCATGAGCAGGGATGGGGTTCTGCGCCCCCCCGGCCCAGCTCCTGCTGTCCCCCCAGACCCCGGCACCGGGGACCTCTACACCATGGACGACTCGCGGCTCGTGAGCGACAAATCCTCCCTGGATGACGCCCCCGGCCCCTTCGGCCTCCTGCCCGCCAGCCCCCCGCCCGCCCTCGGTACGTGCCCCCGCTGCTGCTCCCCGCCGGGGGGCGGCCGCCCCACCTGGCTCCCGCGGCACCTTTGTGTCGGTGCTGGGGGGACACGCAAGGGATTGGGGAGAGGGATGCGCAGCCATGTCCCCCCCGTCCCCGGTGTCACGGGTGACGGTGACATCCCTGACCTTGGCTCTGCAGACAGCGGCCTCGACCATACGGGGCCGGAGGAGTCGGGGGGGTCCCTGGAGCTCGACCCCCCGCTGGAGCCCGAGTCCACCGAGGAGGAGGAGGAGGAGGATGAGGACGATGCTGCCGATAGCTGCCCGGAGACATTGGCTGCGCCGGGAGCGGGGGGTGCAGGGGCCACCCCGGCGAGCACCGCGGCAGCAGGTGAGGCCGAGACCCCCGCGGGCCCCCCGTCCAGCCCGCGCCCCGAATGCATCCCGTCCCTTCCCACAGGTGACGTCCCCCGGCGGCGCATCGCCACCCCCGAGGAGGTGCGCGTCCCCCTGCAGCACGGGTACGTGTCGGCGTCCCCCCGGCCGCCCCCCGGCCGCCCCGCGGCCCCCGCTCACGGCCCTGTCCCCAGGTGGCGCCGGGAGGTGCGGATCAAGCGCGGGAACCATCGCTGGCAGGGAGAGACCTGGTACTACGGGCCCTGCGGGAAGAGGATGAAGCAGTTCCCGGAGGTGATCAAGGTGCGTCCGCAGGGTGGGGGGGCTGAGCCGGGACCCCCAACTGCAGCCGCTGGGAGCTGCGGGGCCCAGAGCGCCGCCCCTCGTCCCGGCCTTCATCCTCCTCCTCCTCCTCCTCCCGGCAGTACCTGAGCAGGAACGTGGTGCAGGACGTGCGGCGCGAGCACTTCAGCTTCAGCCCCCGCATGCCGGTGGGAGATTTCTACGAGGAGCGGGACACGACGGAGGTGGGTCTGGGGGCCACCCTGTCCCCCATTTGCGGTGGGCGCCGCGGGAGGGGACCCCGGTGGGTGATCCCGGTGGGCGCTGCGGGAGGGGACCCCGGTGGGTGATCCCGGTGGGCGCCACGAGAGGGGACCCCAGTGGGTGCTGCAGGAGGGGACCCCGGTGGGTGAACCCGGTGGGCACCACAGGAGGGGACCCTGGTGGGCGCCGCATAAGAGGATGCCGGTGGGTGATGCAGGTGGGTCCCACCAGGAGGGGACCCCAGTGGGCGCCACAGGAGGGGACCCTGGTGGGTGACCCTGGTGGGTGCTGTGGGAGAGGACCCTGGTGGGTGATGCAGGTGGGTCCCACCAGGAGGGGACCCCGGTGGGTGACCCCAGTGGGCACCACAAGAGGGGACCCTGGTGGGTGCCGTGGGAGGAGGTGACGCCAGTGGGTGCCATGGAAGGGGACTCCGTTGGGTGCCGCGGGAGGTGACCCCAGTGGTTGCCATGGGATGAGATGCTGGTGGGCGCCATGGGAGGTGACCCCGTTGGGTGCCGTGGAAGGGGACCCCGTTGGGTGCCATGGAAGGGGACCCCGTTGGGTGCCATGGAAGGGGACCCCATTGGGTGCCATGGGAGGGGACCCCGGTGGGCGCCGTGGAAGGGGACCCCAGTGGGTGCCGCAGGAGGGGACCCCGGTGGGTGTTGTGGGAGGTGACGCCAGTGGGTCCCAGGGAGGTGACGCTGGTGGGTCCCAGGGAGGGGACCCCAGTGGGTGCTGTGGGAGGTGACGCCGCTGGGTCCCAGGGAGGTGACCCCGGTGGGTGCCGCAGGGTCTGCAGTGGGTGAAGCTGAGCCCCGAGGAGATCCCCTCGCGCATCCAGGCCATCACGGGCAAGCGCGGCCGACCCCGCAACGCCGAGAAGACCAAACCCAAGGAGCCACCGGCCGCCAAGCGCGGCCGAGGCCGCCCGCCCAAGCTCAAGATGGTGGATTTGCTGAGCAAGACAGACGCGCGGCTGCTGAAGAGGCTGGAAGCCCAAGGTACCCCCACCTCCCCGGCCCCCCGGCTCGCTGCGCCCGGCTCGGGGGGTCCCCATGGCCACCCTCCCTCTCTGCTCGCAGACGTGCTCAGCGATGAGGACAAGCTGAAAATGAGCAAAATCAAGAAGAAAATGAGGCGGAAGGTACGAGCGGCCGCGCGGGGCTCCGGGCGGCCCCGGGATGGAGGGGGGAGGCGCCACCAGGTCGCTGAGCTTGTCCCTTGCAGGCCAAGAACAAGCAGAAGCAGGAGGCCAGAGCCCCCCGAGCAAAGGAGGCCAAGAAGAAACCCAAGGTGAGTGTGCGGGTACGATAGAGCCGGGACGGGGCAGGAGCCGGAGCCGCTGTCCCCACACGTCCCCGGGTACGTCCCCAGGCCAAGGAGAAGAAGGGCAAAGCGGAGAAGGGCAAGGAGAAGGTGGAGAAGGGCAAGGAGAAGGCCCGGCCCAAGGAGAAGAAGGGCAAAGGGGCTCGCAAGGCGGACAAGGGGCTGCTGGCCCAGCGGCGGCTGGAGGAGCGGCGGCGGCAGCAGCTCATCCTGGAGGAGATGAAGAAGCCCACGGAAGACATGTGCCTGGGGGACCACCAGGTAGGCCGGGGCACCGGGGGGCGGCGGGGGCGGCCGGTGAGCCGGCCCTGACCCCCCTGTCCCCCCGCAGCCCCTGCCCGCCTTCTCGCGCATCCCGGGGCTCGTCCTGCCCAGCCGCGCCTTCTCGCACTGCCTGACGGTGCTGGAGTTCCTGCAGAGCTACGGCAAGGTGCTGGGCTTCGACCCGGCGCGCGACGTGCCCAGCCTGTGCGCGCTGCAGGAGGGGCTGCTGGGGGGGCGCGACAGCGCGGGCGAGCTGCAGGACCTGCTGGTGCGGCTGCTGCGCGCGGCGCTCTGCGACCCGGGGCTGCCGCCGTACTGCCAGGTGAGCCGGCCCTGCGCCCGCCGGGCCCTTCCCCTGCGCCCTCTGCTTCCCCGGACCCTTCCCCTGCGCCCTCTGCTTCCCCGGGCCCTTCCCCTGCACCCTCTGCTTCCCCGGGCCCTTCCCCTGCACCCTCTGCTTCCCCGGGCCCTTCCCCTGCGCCCTCTGCTTCCCCGGACCCTTCCCCTGCGCCCTCTGCTTCCCCGGACCCTTCCCCTGCACCCTCTGCTTCCCCGGGCCCTTCCCCTGCACCTTCTCCTTCCTTGGACCCTTCCCCTGCGCCCTCTGCTTCTCCGGGCCCTTCCCCTGCGCCTTCTCCTTCCCCGGGCCCTTCCCCTGCGCCCTCTGCTTCCCCGGACCCTTCCTCTTCCCCAGACCCTTCCCCTGCGCCTTCTCCTTCCCCGGACCCCTCTCCTGCGTCCTCTGCTTCCCTGGACCCTTCCCCTGCGCCCTCTGCTTCCCCGGACCCTTCCCCTGCGCCCTCTGCTTCCCCGGACCCTTCCCCTGCACCCTCTGCTTCCCCGGACCCTTCCCCTGCGCCCTCTGCTTCCCCAGACCCTTCCCCTGCACCCTCTGCTTCCCCAGACCCTTCCCCTGCGTCCTCTGCTTCCCCGGGCCCTTCCCCTGCGCCTTCTCCTTCCTTGGACCCTTCCCCTGCATCTTCTCCTTCCCTGGACCCTTCCCCTGTGCCTTCTGCTTTCCCAGACCCTTCCCCTGCACTCTCTCCTTCCTTGAACCCTTCCCTGGGCCCTTCCCCTGCACCCTCTGCTTCCCTGGACCCTTCTCCCGCATCTTCTCCTTCCCCGGACCCTTCTCCTGTCCCTGCTCGTGTCCCTTCCCCAGCTGGGTCGGTGCCCCCAATGCCCTGGCTGCTGCAAGCTCGGGGAGCCCAGATTTGGGGGGTTCTGCTCTTGTGGGCAAAGACGGGTCTTCCCAACCCCCTCCCTGCTCTGCCCAGTCCCTGAAGATCCTGGGGGAGAAGGTGTCGGAGATCAACCTGAACCGCGACACGGTCTCCGAGATCCTGCGCTGCTTCCTGACGGCGTACGGGGCGGGCGAGGGGCTGTGCGAGGGGCTGCGCACCAAACCCTTCCAGGCGCTGCCCCCCGAGCAGAAAGCCGCCATCCTGGCCTTCCTGGTGACCGAGCTCAACGGCAGCGCCCGCATCATCAGGTGAGCCCGGGGGGGGCCAAACGTGACCCCTCCCGCGGGACCCGATCTGTCCCCGGAGCTGCCGGAGCCCCCGCAGCCCCCACAGCCGCCCCCTGTCCCCACAGCGAGATCGACAAGACGCTGGAGAACATGTCGAGCTACAGGAAGAACAAGTGGATCATCGAGGGCCGGCTGCGCAGGTGGGGGGCTGCCCGGTCCCCACGGCCACCGCGCCGTGGGCTGCACCCGGGCGGGGGTCTTGGGGTGACATTTGGGGTAGGGGGCAGCTGGAGGACGGTGTCTCTGCGGTGTCACCGCAGGCTGAAGGTCGCCCTGGCCAAGAAGACCGGCCGGCCCGAGTCGGAGATCACGGGGCTGGAGGACGGACGGCGCCGGCGCAGCTCCCGCCTGACGGACGAGACGGGGCTGGACATGGAGGAGGAGGAGGAGACGCGAGGCCGAAGATCCCGCAGGGAGGAGGAGGTGGGTGGCTGGGGCGGGGGGCGCAGAGGTGGGGATGCTGCCCCCGAGGGTCCGACGGGTCCGTCCGTCCTTCTTGGGGGTCTGACGGGTCCGTCCGTTCTTGGGGGGTCTGATGGGTCCGTCCTTCCCGGGGGGTCTGACGAGTCCGTCCTTCTTGGGGGTCTGACGGGTCTGTCTGTCCTTCTTGGGGGTCTGACGGGTCCGTCCGTCCTTGGGGGTCTGACAAGTCCATCCTTCCTGGGGGTCTGATGGGTCCATCCTTCTCCCGGGATCCGTCCTAACCTGGGGTCTGATGGGTCCGTCCTTCCCTGGGGATCCGTCCTTCCCCGGGGGTCTGATGGGTCCATCCTTCCCCGGGGGTCTGATGGGTCCGTCCATCCTGGGGGTCTGATGGGTCCATCTTTCCCCAGGCTGACACGTCCGCGTCCAGCGTCCCCGAGCTGGAGAGGCAGATCGAGAAGCTGGCCAAGGTGAGGGGCACCGGGGGCTGGGACCCCCCCCCTGCCATGGGGCTGTGGGGACCGTCACCCCACTGCGTCTCTCCCCACAGAGGCAGCTGTTCTTCCGCAAGAAGCTGCTCCACTCGTCGCAGACGCTGCGGGCGGCCGTGCTGGGCCAGGACCGGTACCGGCGCCGCTACTGGGTGCTGCCCCACCTGGGCGGCATCTTCGTGGAGGGCGCGGAGGGTGAGCGTGGCGGGGCCCCCGGGGGATGTCCCACGAGGGGACCCCACGTCTCACCTGCTCCTCCTGCCCTCGCAGAGGCCGAGCCGGAGCCCCCGGGGCCCCCCGAGGAGAAGGCGACCCCCCAGCTGTGCGCGGTGAAGGAGGAGCCGGCGGCCGCGCCGCCTCCCAGCCGGATGAACTGCGCCGCCCCGCGCGCCCGCGGCCGCCCCCGCAAGAGCAAAGAGGAGCTGCCGCCGCACTGGGGACCCGCGGCCCCCACCCTGAACGGGGCCCTGGAGGAGCCGGAGCCGCTGGGGCAGAGCCAGCACGACCTCAGCCAGTCCGCCTTCCTGTCCTGGCTGAGCCAGACGCAGTCGTCCCTGCTGCAGGGCTCCGTGCTCACCCCCGCCAGCAGCCCCGGCGCGGGGGACACGGGGCTCCCCCCGGCCCCGGCCGACCCCGCTGAGGAGGAAGAGGAGGAGGAGGAGGAGGGAGAGGAGGAGAGCGTCCCGGAGGCTGCGGAAAAGTGGGGACCCTGGTTCAACCTGCTGCCGCGGACGCCCTGCGATGACCGAGGTCCCCTGGCTACCTCCTCCGCCGAGCCCGTGCCGCGACCCCCCGCGCAGCCCCACGGCCAGCCCCACGGCCAGCCCCACGGCGAGCTGCCCAAGGGCTCGGCCAGGCAGGTACGGGCTGACACTGCGGGGGCTGCACCCCGTACGGTCCCCCCAGCGTCCCTGTGCTGTCACCCCAGCATTCCCATCCCTTCTCCCCAGCGTCTCTGCCTCGTCACCCCGGGGTCCCTGTCCCATCACCCCGGGGTCCCTGTCCCATCACCCTGGGGTCCCTGTCCCGTCACCCCGGCATCCCCATCCCGTCACCCCAGCGTCCCTGTCCCTTCTCCCCAGCGTCCCTGTCCCGTCCCCCTAGCGTCCCTGTCCCCTCTCCCCAACGTCCCCGTCCCGTCACCCCGGGGTCCCTGTCCCTTCTCCCCGGCGTCCCTGTCCCATCACCCCAGGGTCCCTGTCCCGTCACCCCAGCATCCCTGTCCCTTCCCCATCACCCCAACGTCCCTGTCCCTTCCTCCGGCGTCCCCGTCCCTTCTCCCCGGCGTCCCCGTCCCTTCTCCCCGGCGTCCCCGTCCCTTCTCCCCGGCGTCCCCGTCCCTTCTCCCCGGCGTCCCCGTCCCTTCCCCCAGCATCCCTGTCCCTTTTCCCCAGCATCTCTGCCTCGTCACCCCGGTGTCCTTGTCCCTTCTGACCGCTCTGTCCCTCCCAGCTGAACGGCCTCCCCGAGGACGACCCCGCGGCCCCCCTGCTCGCCTCCACGCCGGTGCACGCCGGCGCCAGGGCCCACGGTGCCTGTCCCCGGAGCCGCGGCGGCCTCGAGAAGCTCCAGGACATGCCGGGGCAGCCCAAGCGCCGAGGGCGACCCCCTACCAAATTCTTCAAGCAGATGGAACAGAAGTACCTGACCCAGTTGACGGAGCAGCCTGTTCCCCCTGGTGAGAGCCTGGCAGGGGCTTGGGGTGCAGGGTTTGGGGTTTGGGGGTTGCAGGATTTGGGGGTGCAGAGTTTAGTGGGAGGATCTGGGGGTGAAATATCTATGGGGTGCAGTGTTTGGGTATCAGGGTTTGGGGGTGCCGGGTATTGGGTGCAGAGTTGAGGGTAAAAGGATTTTGGGGTGCAAGGTTGAGGGGGGAAGGATTTGGGGGAGCAGGATCTGGAGTTGCAGCGTTTGGGGTTTCAGGGTTTAAGGGTTGCAGGATCTGGGGGTGCAGAATTTAAGTGGAGGATCTGGGGGTGAAGTATCTGGGGGGTGCAGCGTTTGGGTATCAGGATGTGGGGGTGCAGGGTTGAGGGTAGAAAGATCTTTGGGTGTCAAGTTTAGGGTGAAGGGTTTAAGGGTTGCAGGATCTAGGGGTTCAGGATTTGGGGGTGCAGAGTTTAAGGGGAGGATCTAGGGTTGAAATATCTATAAGGTGCAGTGTTTGGGTATCAGGACATCGGGATGGAGGATTTGGGGGTGCAGGGTTGAGGGTGAAGGGTTTGGGGGTGAAGGGTTTGGGGGAGCAGGATCTGGAGTTGCAGGGTTTGGGGTTTCAGGGTTTAAGGGTTGCAGGATCTGGGGGTGCAGAGTTTAAGGGGAGGATCTGGGGGTGAAGTATCTGGGGGGTGCAGCGTTTGGGTGTCAGGACATCGGGATGAAGGATTTGGGGGTGCAGGGTTGAGGGTGAAGGGTTTGGGGGAGCAGGATGCGGGCTTGCAGGGTTTGGGGGTGCTGAGCCCCCCGGCGCTGCCTTGCAGAGATGGCGAGCGGCTGGTGGTGGCTGCGGGACGCGGAGGAGCTGGAGGCGGTGGCGCGGGCGCTGCACCCGCGCGGCATCCGCGAGAAGGCGCTGCACAAACACCTCACCAAGCACCGCGAGTTCCTGCGCGAGGTCTGCGGGCGAACCCCCACGGGTGAGCGGCGCCGCCCCCCACCCCCCTACTGAGACCATTTCACAGTGTCACAGTATGTTTGGGATTGGAAGGGACCTGGAAAGCTCATCCAGTGCAACCCCCCATGGAGCAGGAACCCCCAGATGAGGTTACACAGGAACCAGGCGGGTTGGAATGTCTGCAGAGAAGGAGACTCCACAACCCCCCTGGGCAGCCTGTTCAGGCTCTGCCACCCTCACCACCAACAAGTTTCTGCTCAGATTTAAGCGGAACCTCCTGTGTTCCAGTTTGCACCCACTGCCCCTTGTCCTGTCACTGGTTGTCACCCAGAAGAGCCTGGCTCCATCCTCCTGACACTCCCGCTTTATATATTTATAAACATTAATAAGGTCCCCTCTTAGTCTCCTCTTCTCCAAACTAAAGAGCCCCAGCTCCCTCAGCCTTTCCTCACACGGGAGATGCTCCACTCCCTCCAGCATCTTGGTGGCTGCGCTGGACTCTCTGCAGCAGTTCCCTGTCCTGCTGGAACTGAGGGGCCACAGCTGGACACAAGATTCCAGGTGTGGTCTCCCCAGGGCAGAGCAGAGGGGCAGGAGAACCTCTCTGACCTACTGACCACCCCCTTCTAACCCACCCCAGGTCCCATTGGCTTCCTGGCCACAAGGGCCAGTGCTGGCTCAGCCCGCAGCACCCAGGATTCCCAGCTGGTCTCCCGTCCAAGTACTGACCGGGCCCGACCCTGCTTAGCTTCCCAGATCGGGCATTCTCAGGGTGCTATGGCTGTATATATTACATACATATATATATATATATATGTGTTCCCCAAGTATATCTTGATAGTATCTGAACTAAACCCTTTTTCCAAGGGCAGAGCAGAGGGACAGGAGAACCTCTCTGACCTACTGACCCCCCCTTCTAATCCTCTCCAGGTCCCATTGGCTTCCTGGCCACAAGGGCCCAGTGCTGGCTCATGCTCACCCTGCTGTCCCCAGGACCCCCAGCTCCCTTTTCCCTACACTGCTCTCTAATATGTAATTTCCACCCCCAGACCCCATTTTCCACCCCTGCCCCGAGGCGGCCGGCGCCGCGGCGTCCCGGGAGGCGCTGGCGCGGTGGTCGGTGACGGACAGAACGTACGAGACCGACCTGGCGGTGCTGCAGTGGGTGGAGGAGCTGGAGCAGCGCGTGCTGATGGCGGATCTGCAGATCCGGGTGGGTGCCGGCACGGGCGCCACTGTACCATGACCCCCACCCCGCCCCGCCGTGGGTGCCGCTGTGCCGTGACCCCGCTCCCCGCCGTGGGTGCCGCTGTGCCGTGACCCCCCCCCCCCGCCGTGGGCGCCATGGTGCCATGACCCCCCAGCGTGGGCGCCACGGTGCCGTGACCCCCACCCTGGTGTGGGTGCCACTGTGCCATGACCCCCCCTCAAGGCCTGGGTGCCACTGTGCTGTGACCCCCCCCAGCGCGGGTGCCGCTGTGCCGTGACACCCCCACCCTGGCGCGGGCGCTACTGTACCGTGACCCCCCCAGGCGTGGGTGCCGCTGTGCCGTGACCTCACTCCGGCATGGGTGCCGCTGTGCCGTGACCCTCCCAGTGTGGGTGCCACTGTGCCATGAACCCCACCCGGCGCCCACCTCGACCCCCCCCCTCCGGCGCCCACCCTGATCCCCCTCTTCCCGCAGGGCTGGACGTGCCCCAACCCCGACTCGACGCGGGACGACCTGCGGTACTGCGAGCACAAAGTGGAGCCCCTGGAAGACATCACGGTGCGGAGCCGGCGGGACGGGCAGCCCCCGCGCCGCGAGCCCACCAACCCCCTGGACCTGGCGGTGCTGCGGCTGGCGGCGCTGGAGCGCAACGTGGAGCGGCGCTACCTCAAGGAACCGCTCTGGCCCCTGCACGAGGTGGTGCTGGAGAAGGCGCCGCCAAACCGCCCCGAGGAGCCCAACCCCACCGAGATGTGAGTCCCGCGCGCCCCGCCGCCGACCCGCCGGGATGCGGGGGCCGCGCTGAGCCCCCATTTCCCCCCGTTTTCCCCCCCGTAGAGCCTACGAAATCACCCCCCGCGTGCGGACGTGGCGGCAGACGCTGGAGCGGTGCCGCAGCGCGGCGCAGGTCTCGCTCTGCATCTACCAGCTGGAGAAATCCATCGCTTGGGAGAAGTCTGTCAACCGCGTGGTGAGTGGGGAGGATGGGACCGGGGTGCTGGGGAGTGGGGGGGGTCCCCGGGGGTCCCCGCGGCTCATCCCCCATCCCCGCAGACCTGCCTGGTGTGCCGGCGCGGGGACGACGACGAGCACCTGCTGCTGTGCGACGGCTGCGACCGCGGCTGCCACCTCTACTGCCACCGGCCCAAGATGACGGAGGTGCCCGAGGGCGACTGGTTCTGCTCCGTCTGTGTGTCCCGGGTGCGTTATGGGGCACCCCCCACCCCACAAACCGTGTACGAGCGGCGGCTCCGGCGCTGATCTCCTCCCTCCCCGCAGGCCGGGCAGCACCGGGACCCCGGGACCCCTCGGCGCGGCAAGAAGCGGAAATGGGGGCGCCTGTTTGGGGGGAGCGTGGAGGAGGAGGGGACCCCCCGGCGCCGCCCGGCGTCGCGCCGCCGCGAGGTGCTGCCGGTGCCGCGGGACGCGGGCGGGGGGCTGACCCCCCCCAAGCGCCGGGGCGCCACGCTGCGGAGCCAGCCCAGCGACCTGACCTTCTGCGAGTGAGTGGGGTCTGGGGGGAGCGGGGGTGTCCGGGGGGGCTCCCGCTGACCTCGTATAATCTCCCCACCCCCCCCCCGCGCCCCCAGGATCATCCTGATGGAGATGGAGTCGCACGAGGACGCGTGGCCCTTCCTGGAGCCCGTCAACCCCCGCCTGGTCCCCGGCTACCGTAAGGTCATCAAGAACCCCATGGACTTCGCCACCATGCGCACGAGGCTGCTGCGGGGCGGGTGAGCGGGGTTTGGGGGGGTCCCCTGGGGTTTGGGGGGGTCCCCTGGGGTTTGGGGGTGGCCCCTGGGGTTTGGGATCCTTCCTGGGTTTGGGGATCCCCCCTGCAGCTTGCAGTCCCTCCCCTAGAGATTTGGGGTCCCTCCTAGTGCTGGGATTCCCCCCTGCTTTGGAAATGGGGATTCCCCCCCCCTTTGGAGATGGAGATTCCCCCCCCCTTTGGAGATGGGGATTCCCCCCCGCTTTGGAGATGGGGATTCCCCCCTGGGGCTCCTTCCTGGGGCTGGGGTCCCCTCCTTATAGATTTGGGGTCCCTCCTGGTGCTGGGATTCCCCCCTGGAGATGGGGATCCCCCCGGGGGTCTTTCCTGGGCCTGGGGGTTCCCTCCTTCATTTGGAGATTCCCCCTGCAGATTGGGGTCCCTCCTGGTGTTGGGGTTCTCCCATGGAGATGGGGATTGCTCCCCCCGACCCCGGGATGGGGATCCCCCCCGACCCCGAGATGGGGATTCCCCCACCTGGGAGTGTTTCCTAGGCCTGGGGGTTCCCTCCTGCGTTTGGGGATTCCCCCTGTGTGTTGGGGTTCCCCCCCTGGAAATGGGGATCCCCCCCGGGGGTCTTTCCAGGACCTGGGGGTTCCCTCCTGCATTTGGGGATTCCCCCTGCAGATTGGGGTCCCTCCTGGTGTTGGGGTTCTCCCCTGGAGATGGGGGTTCCCCCCCACCTCAAGATGGGGATTCCCTCCCACCTTGAGATGGGGATCCCCCCCCCCTCTGAGATGGGGATCCCCCCCCCTCTGAGATGGGGATTCCCCCCTGGAGGTCTTTCCAGGGCCTGGGGGTTCTCTCTGCAGATTGAGGTCCCTTCTGGTGTTGGGGTTCCCCCCCTGGAGATGGGGATTCCCCCCCACCTCGAGATGGGGATTCCCCCCCTGGGGGTCTTTCCTCATGCTGGGGATTTCCCTCCTGGCTCTTAGGGCTGGGATTCCCCTTTAGGGCTGGTATTCCCCTTTAGGGCTGGGGTTCCCCTTTAGGGCTGGGGTCCTCTCTCGGCTTTGGGGGTCACCTCCCGCCGCCCCCCTCCCCCCCGCACCCCGCAGGTACTCGAGCTCGGCGGAGTTCGCGGCGGACGCGGCGCTGGTGTTCGACAACTGCCGCACGTTCAACGAGGACGACTCTGCCGTGGGCCGCGCCGGCCACGCCATGCGCAGCTTCTTCCAGAGCCGGTGGGAAGAGTTTTATCAGGGAAAACCCCCCCTCGACCCCTGAGGGGCCCCCCCCGCGCCCCCCCAGCCCACCCTGGTGTTGGGGTGGCCCCCCTAAACCCACCCAGGGTCGGGGTCCCCCCGCCCCCCCCTAGAACTGACTCCTCTGGAGCTGCTCTCGCTGCCTGCTGATCCTGCGGGGCCCCCCCCCAAAACAGCCCCTATTTTGACACCCCCCCAGCACCACAAACTCACAGACTGTGTACGCCAAAAAGAAAACAAAAAAAGAGGTGTTTTTTTTTCTTTATTTCTTTTTAAAGTTTTATTTTCTAATTAAAAACAGAAGTAACCCCCCCCCCATACCCCCTCCTATATAAAAAGAAGCAAATTACCCCCCCCCCCCCCACCCCGGAATATTTAATAATAGCAATAGTTCATAGTGAATGTGTCCGACATGTGTTACTGGCCAGTAAAGTGGACTTAGCCCCGCCCTGCGCAGACACTTTATGGGGAGGGGGGACCCCACCTGGCTCCAGGGACCAAACCCGGGGGGGAAGTGGGGGGGGGGGGGGCAGCGGGGGGCCCCGGCAGCCCCTTTGCTGCCTCTCAGGAAGAGCCCGGCCCCCCCCCCCAACCCCACTCCACACCCCCCCCCCCCCCTCCCCACCCCAACTGGGACCCCTCAGGGACACCCCCCCCCCCCCACAACCCCACCATGGACTTGATGCCTCAGGCGGGTGTTGCCCCCCCCACCCCCCCCCCAACAAGCCGGGGTGGGGAGGGCACAGCATGGGGAGGGGTGTCCCCCCACCCCCCCTCACCCCCCCCCCGCCTCCCCCTGGCCAGGATATTACGGGTACTCGCTCTGGGGGTTCGGGGCGGTTTGGGGGGTCCCGGGCGCATCCCCCTTCCCCCCGAGCACTGAAACAACTCACCTACCTGGGCGGGGGGGCACGACCGCCCCCTCACCCCCCCCCACAACACCCCCCCCCCCCCCCCAAAAAAAAAAGCAAAGTAGCCTTTTTTCTATGAGTAACCTCAGAAAGCGTTTATTGTATTTGGTTGCTGGGGGGGGGGGTCGCTCGGAGCCGTTTCTATGAGCAGAATATTTATATTTTCAGTACCTTGCGCTGTCCCCTGTTCGCGGGTTTTTCGGGTGGTTTCGGCGTCTCCGTGTTGTTCTCGTGTTCGTTCCCCCCCCCCCAAGTTTAACACACCCCCCCCCCTCCACGGCCGGTACCACAGGTTTGGGGGGGGGGGGGGAACAGTGTCACTGAAACCCCCCCCCTCGGCCGCCTTTTTTAGACCCAGCCGTGTTGTTTTAGTGACTTTTTGATAATGTACAGGTTTTTGTGAATTTAAATTTATTTCTTTCTATATTTTTAGGACCAATCTCATTTTTAATAAGGTTTAAAGGAGGAAAAGGGGGCGGCGGGGTGCGGGGGGGAGGCGCTGCTTTGTGTGTCGCCCCCCCCCACCTCACCCCACCTCACCTCCCCATTGCCTGTCGATGTCCCCACGAGCTGTAGGACCCCCCCGCGTGTCGCGTTCGAGAATAAAAGACTCACGTTTGATAAACAGATGGTGGTTGGAGCATCTATGGGGGGGGGGGGAACACACTTTGGAGGGGATAAGTATAAGTTGGGGAATGAGCTATTAGAGAGCAGTGTAGGGGAAAGGGAGCTGGGGGTCCTGGGGACAGCAGGGTGACCATGAGCCAGCACTGGGCCCTTGTGGCCAGGAAGCCAATGGGACCTGGGGTGGGTTAGAAGGGGGGAGTCAGAGTAGGTCAGAGAGGTCCTCCTGCCCTCTATTCTGCCCTTGAATAAAGGGTTTAGTTCAGATATTATGAGGATATACCTGGGGAACATATATATGTATATAATATGTATAGCCACAGGACCCTGAGAATGCCCTTGGAAGCTAAGCAGGTCGGGCTTGGTCAGTACTTGGATGGGAGACCTGCAGGGAATCCCAGGTGCTGTGGGCTGAGCCAGCACTGGCCCTTGTGGCCAGGAAGCCAATGGGACATGGAGGGGTTAGAAGGGGGGGGCAGTAGGTAAGAGAGGTTCTCCTGCCCCTCTACTCTGCCCTTGAGAAAAGGGTTTAGTTAAGATACTATCAAGATATACTTAAGGAACATATATATATGTATATAATATACACAGCCATAGCACCCTGAGAATGCCTTGGAAGCTAAGCAGGGTCGGGCCCGGTCAGTACTTGGATGGGAGACCAGCTGGGAATCCCGGGTGCTGTGGGCTGAGCCAGCACTGGTCCCTTGTGGCCAGGAAGCCAATATGGAAAGGGTGACATTCTGGGGGGCGGGGACACTTTTTGGGGGGGCTAGAAGGACCCCCCCAACCCTCCCTCTCCCCACACAACAGAAGCATTTGCATTTCTTGCCTTTTTTATTTAAAAACAAAACAAAAAACAAACTTTGAAGGAGGTGGGTTATTGAGAGGGGTTTATTGGGGGGGGTGTTTATCTGGGGGGGGGGGTCGGGGGGGCCGAGCGCGGAAGCAGGAAGAAGAAATACAAAACTAGAAACCTCTGGAGAATTTCTTTTTTCTTTTAAAAAAAAGCAACTTAAAAACCTGTACAAAATGCGCTACGTATAAATTAAAAGGGGGATAAATTAAAAGGGGGGGGCCTGGGGGGGGGCCTCGGCTTCTCCTCTGCAGCTCAAGCACCCCCCCTCCCCAAACCAGGGGAACCCCAGCAATCGGTGACCCCCCCCCCCCTTGCAGCAGGGGGGGTGTCCCAGGGCCCCCCAGCCCTGGTTGGGGGTGGGGGGGCAGCTGTGGGTCTCCCTCTTTGGTTCCTTCCTGGGGGGGCCGCTGCCCCCCAACCAAAGGGGCTGTGCCCGGGGGGGTCCGGGCAGTAGCAGCAACGGGGGGGAAGGGGGGAAAAGTGGGTGATGGCTGGAAACCGGGTGGGGGGGTGTCAACCCAAAGCGGGGGGGACAAAGGGCCACAGCCCCCTGCCCCCACCACCCCAGGCTGAACACCGAGCTGTGGGGTGAGGTAGATGTGTTGGGGGGGGTCCCTGTGGCCCCGGGGGGGGGGCTGGGGACTCCTGGGGGGAGATGGAAGAACCGGGAGGCCCTGGCAGAGCTGGGGGGGGGGTGGGGGGGGGCATGGCGGCCCCAGAGCTGGAAGCAAATTGGGGGGGGCGGCTGACCCCCCCCGCTCCGGGGAGGGACGGACGGACAGACAGACCCACAGCGCGGGGGGTCGCGAAGCCGGGGCGGGGGGGGGGGGGGGGGGCGGGGCAACTCACCCCCTCCCCGCCCCCCCAACACTCCCTCAATCTTTGGTTGCAAGAGCCACCCCCGGGGCCCCCCCCGTGATTGTCGCTGGGGGGGGGGGTAGGGGGAGGGACTCTAAAGTGCCTGGTTGACCCTCGGGGCGCCCATGGAGGTGGGGGGGGGGGGGGGGTTATTGCACTTGTCCTGCCCCCCCGGGCCGGGGTTTGGGGGGGAGGGGGGGGGCAGCATGCAGACCCCGGCCCACGCCCACGGGGGCAGGAATGGCTGTGGGGGGGGGAGGGAGGATGGGGGGCAGCACCCCCGGCCCTGCGGGGGGGCTGGTGCCCGGGGACCGCGCCCCACGGTGGGGGGGGCTGGCGGGGGAGGGGGGGGGTCACCATGGTGTGTGTGTGTCCCCCCCCTCCCCAAGCCAGGGCAGCGGCCGCACCGGGCAGCAGAAGGCACGGGGGGGCACCGCAGCGGGGGGGGTGGGGGGGGCGGCGCCCTGGAAGCACGAGGGGGGGGCGGCCGGGGCCCCCCGGCCCCCCCCCCGGGGCAGCGGTTGTTGGTTTTGCCTCTTTTTTATCTTTTTTGCCTTTTTTTTTTTGTGGCTTTTTTTTTTTGCTTTTAGTTTTTTAGAAAACTCAGGAGGAAAAAAAAAAACCCTCCGGGGGGGGGGGGGGCGTGTGAAGTGGGCGGGGGGGGGGGGGGGGGGTGGCAGCGAGACCCCCCCAGCACAGGGACAGGCCCCCCCCATCCCAGGTCAGGGTCCATCCCCAGGCAGCGGGTGATGGGGTGGGGGGTCCCAGTCCAGCCCCTCCCGCAGGTCCGGGGGTCCCTCGGGCCGGTGCCCCCCCCCCCCACTATTTGGGGTAGGGGTAGGGAAGGCGCCGGGTTCAGACGGCGACTCGATGGGGGCCGTGGGCCGGGGCGGCGCTGCCGTCCTGCGGGGGAGGGGGCAGCGGGTCTGAGACCCCCCCTGGAACCCCAATATACCTCCCTGAGCCCCCCCTAACCATTCACCCCCCCCCCCACACTCACCTCCAGCGGCAGCGCAGGCGGCACCGGCGGGTACGGCGGGATGAAGGCGCCAGGGACGGCAGCAGCGGGGACGTACTGGGGGGGGTGGTTCAATGGGGGGGGGGTCAGGGGGGGTCTTTTGGGAGGTGAGAATGGCGGGGGGTTTAAAGTGTGGGGGGGGGTCTTACCGTGCCAGCGCTGCCCAGAGAGAGGTGGCCGAGCTGCTGGGCCAGGGGGGCCACGCACGGAGGGCTGGAGCGGGACGGCGTGGTCCACAGCGGGGGCCAGAAACCGCGCCCTGCACAGCCCGTCAGTGGGGGCACGGGGGACGGGGGGGAAAGGGGGACAGGGAGGGAGGACACGGGCCAGGGGGACGTGGGGATCGGGGGAGGACGTGGTGGGGGGATACAGGGATGGGGGAGGATGTGGGTCAGGGTGAACATGGGGGTGGACTGGGGATGGGGAGGGGGGGGGGGGGGGGGGGGGTGTATATTGGGGCTGTGGGGACCCAGGTTTGGGGGACACACAGGGGCCAGGGAGCCCCAGGGTGCAGGTGGGGAGGGGCCGTGGCAGCGGTGGGCGGGGCCGTGGCAGCGGTGGGCGGGGCATGCTGGAAGGGGCAAGGTCATAGCAGAAGGGGCAGGGCATGGAAGAAGGGGCGGGGTCATGACAGCAGTGGGCGGGCATACCCGAAGGGGGCAGGGCCATGGCAGTAGTTGGTGGGGCCGTGGCAGCAGTGGGCGGGGCATGTCCGAATGGGGCGGGGCCATGGCAGCAGTGGGCGGGGCATGACCGAATGGGGCGGGGCCATGGCAGCAGTGGGCGGGGCATGACCGAATGGGGCGGGGCCATGGCAGCAGTGGACGGGGCATGACCGAATGGGGCGGAGGCATGACAGCGGAGCACAGGGTGTGGCTGCCAAACTAGGGTGGGTCCTGGAATGGTGTCAGGGCGGGGCAGGTGGGGGCGAGATGGGGGGGCGGGGCAGGCGGGGGCGGGGCTCACCGTGGGTTGCACGAGGTACGATTGGTGCATCCAGGCGGGGCCGTGAACCTGCAGCAGCGGTTCGGGGGGGTGGGAGGTGGCAGGGGCTCCCCAAGCCCCCCACCCTTCCCCGTGCAGGGGACACCCCCTCCCAACCCCCCCTGCGCCCCTCGTACCTGGTAGGAGGAGACGGGGGAGGGCAGGTAGGGCAGTGCGGGGGGGGCGATCATGCGGCTGGGGGCCAGGCCATAGGGCGCCGGGTAGAACCTGTGGGTGGGGGAGTCAGGGGCGGGGGGGGGGGCACAGCCAGCACCCCACCCCCCCCCAAACCAGGTTCCGGGGGGCACCCACCCGTTCTGCAGCGCTGTCGCGGGGTCATAGGCCAAGGTCACGGTGTTCTGGGGGGGCAAATGTGTCAGGGCTACCCCACGTCCCCCCCCAGCAGCTGTGGGGTGCGTGCCCCCCTGCCCCGGCCCCCCCTCACCGTGTCGCCGTCCCGCGCCCACGCTCTCCCGTTGGGCACGAACTTGCTCTGGCTCTGCCGCTTCTTCTGCCCCCCGTCCGCGAACTTGCAGAGCAGCGGGTCCGGGGGGGCTGTGGGGTGGTGGGGGGGGGACAATCAGAGCTGTGAGCTGCCACCCAGACCCCCCCAGGTGGCTCAGGACCCCCCCCCAGCTCACCTGGCACCCCCGGGGGCATCTTGATGTACTTCCCGTTGAAGTGGGTGATGACGGCCTCGCACTTCTCCGTGGATTCCATGCTGGGGGGAGCGGGGCTGGGCCGGGGCCCGCGCACGGGGACTCCCGACCCCCCCACCCTGTGTGGACCCCCCCCCAGGCCCCTATGGATCCCCCCCAGCCCTATGGAGCCCCCCAAGCACCCCCTTTCCTCCTGGGCACCCCCACCCCTCAGGCTGCCCTCTACCCCCCCCAGCAAAGCCCACCTGTCCCCCCATCCCCATGCAGCCCCCCCAGACCCATGTGGATCCCCCCTGTATCCCACATCCTCCCAGGCACCCCCAGCCCCATCTGCTACCCTGTACTTCCCAGCAAAGCCCACCTGCCCCCCCACCCCCATGTGGACCCCCCAGAACCATGTGAACACCCCCAAGACCCATGTGGACCCCCCAGCATTCCCCCATCATCCCAGGCACCCCCAGGCCCACACGCTGCCCTGTGCCCCCCCAGCAGAGCCCACCTGAGCCCCCCAGCCCCTTGTGGCTCCCCCAAGACCCGTGTGGCTCCTCCCAGACCCATGTGGACCCCCCAAGACCCATGTGGACCCCCCAGCATTCCCCCATCATCCCAGGTACCCCCAGGCCCACACGCTGCCCTGTGCCCCCCCAGCAGAGCCCACCTGAGCCTCCTAGCCCTTTGTGGCTCCCCCAAGACCCGTATGGACCCCCCAAGACCCCTGTGGACCCCCCCAGCATTCCCCCATCATCCCAGGCACCCCTAGGCCCACATGCTGCCCTGTGCGCCCCCAGCACAGCCCACCTGAGCCCCCCAGCCCCTTGTGGCTCCCCAAGACCCATGTGGACCCCCCACCATACCCACGTGGACCCCCCCAGACACCCCATATCCGTGGTGTCCACCCCCATCCTCCCAGGCATCCCCAGCCCCACAGGTCACCCCGTGGCCCCCCCCAGCCCCACGCGGCCCCCCCCATACCGTGCGAAGCCCACGCCGCGGCTGGCCCCGTGGGGGTCGCGCAGGATGCGGGTGGACACCACGGTCCCGAAGGGTTTCAGCAGCGCCTCCAGCTCCTGCTCGTCCACCCCGGGCGGCAGGTTCGAGATGTACAGGTTGGTGGGGTCTTGCTCCTGCTGCTGTGGGGGGGGGTCAGGGGGGTGTCTGGACCCCGTGGTGCCCAGGGGGGGGTGTCTGGGTGTCTTTGTGGGGTGGGGGGGGGCAGGACGTGCCGTACCTTGGCCATCTGCGCCTGCACCCCGCTGGCCTTCAGCGCCGTCACCGCTTTCTGAGCCGCCGTGGGGCTGTCGAAGTCGACGAAGCCGTAACCTGAATGGGGGGGGGACACACACACACACACACAAAAATGAGAGCGACCCCCCCCCGCCCAGAGCCCCCCCAGAGCCCTCTTGCCACTCCCAACCTTTGCACTTGTTGGTTGTCTTGTCCAGGATGGCTTTGGTGGAAACGATCTTCCCGTAGCTGGGGGGGGGAAAAACGGGGGGTTCAGCGCCCAGCGGGGGCTGTGGGGGGGGGGACAGTGGGGACCCCCCCGACCCCACTCACGGCTGGCAGAGCTTGACCAGGTCCTGGTCGGTGGTGCCGGGGTGCAGCCCGCGGATGTAGAGGTTGGTTTTGCTGAGCTGGTCCGTGCCCCCCCCGGCGGGGCTGGGGCTGGGGGGGCCCAGCGGCTGCGCCGGGGGCACATAGGGCTGCTGGGGGGGCACGGGGGGTGTCAGCACCCCGGATCCCCCGGGGAGGATCTGACCCCCCCAGACCTCCCCCGGCCCCACAGAGCCCCGCGGGTAGAGGGAAACTGAGGCACGGGGGGGGCCGTGACTCCCCGCGTGTCCCGCCCTGACCCCCGTCCCCGCGGGGGGGTTCCCCCGGGGGTCGCCCCGCCCCTCCCCGGGCCTGCCGAGGATCCCGGTGCGATCCGCCGGGGGGGGGTGACCGGGCCCCGCCTGCGCTTCCCCCGCCCGCCACGGCCAACCCGGGGGAGGGGACGGCGGGTCCCCGTCCACTCCCGCCACCGGGGGTGTCCCGGGCCGGGATGGCGCTGCTGCGGCCCCGGGGGGGCCCCGGTACCTTCTTGCCGCCCTTGTTGTAGGTGAGCGCGGGGAGCGCGGAGCGCGGCGGCACCGACAGCAGCATTTTCCCGAGCGCGAGGGGCCGCGGCGGGGCGGGGCCGCGTGACGTCACGCGCGGAGCCAGCCTGGAATCCGCGCCGGCCCCGCGCCGCCGGGTCCTAGTGCCGACCCACCCGCGACCCGAGCCCCGGCCGGCGGGGTCCGGGGGTGTCCCGGTGCTGCCCCCCCGCCCCGCCGCGGGGATGGATCATCCCCCCCGCCCCGCCCCGGGTCCCAGCTCCCCGCTGCATGATGCGTTCAGTCGAGGCGTCGCCGCGGCGGGGGGACAGCGACACGGGGGGGGGAAACGGGGGGACAGGGACACGGGGGGGATAGAGACGCAGGGGGAACAGGGACACGGGGGGAACAGGGACACGGGGGGACAGCGACACGGGGGGACAGCGACACGGGGGGCAGGGACACAGAGGGAATAGGGATACAGGGGGAACAGGGACACGGAGGGAACAGGGACACGGGGGGACAGCGACACGGGGGGCAGGGACACGGAGGGCAGGGACAGGGGGGGCAGGGACATGGGGGGACAGCGACACTGGGGGCAGGGACACGGGGGGCAGGGACATGGGAGGCAGGGAGAGGGGGGGCAGGGACAGGGGGGGACAGCGACACTGGGGGCAGAGACACGAGGGGCAACAGGGACACGGAGGGATAGGGACACGGGGGATAAGGACACAGGGGGGACAGCAACACGGGGGGACAGCGACACAGGGGGCAGGGACACGGGAGGACAGGGACACGGCAGGGACAGGGACACGGGGGGACAGGGGCATAGAGGGACAGGGACACAGGGGGATAGGGACACGGGGGGACAGGGACACAGGGGGATAGGGACACGAGGGTCAGGGACACGGGGGGGACAGTGACACAGGCCGCCTGTGGGAAGGTGACACCGGGGGGATCCTCCCACTCCCGGCAGCGACCCGCTCGCTACACCGGGACCTGCGCCCCGCCACGCCGGGCGCCAACCGCGGGATCGCTCGGTCCCGAACACCCGGGACCCCGTGGAGGGACGGTGCTGGCGGGGGCGCTGCCGCCGCGGGGGCTGGACCAGGGTCCCCGCCCCACGGGGTCAGTGCGTGAGCTGCCCCGGCGGCGGGGACTCCATGGCGGCGGCGGGGCCGGTGGCGGCCGGAGCGCCCCGTTCGGTAACGCGCGGTCCCTTTAAGCGCGGCTTCTTTAAGGCCGCCAAGCCCCGCCCCCCCGCCGCCATTACCCTTCGGCGGGGGCGCTCGCCCCGCCCCCGCGCCGCCCGCACCATGGGCGCGGCCATTTTGGAGCCGCCGGTCACGTGCTCCCGCCCCACCCCGCGCCGCCATCGCGGCACCGCCTTTTTCCCCGTCACGTGACGCGGGCCGGTTCCGCCCCATCTGAAGGCGGGCGGGGCGCCGCCATCTTGGCGCGCCCGTACACCCCCCCCCCCACCCCCCCGCCCTCCCCCACCATGCAGTACCGGGGGGTCCGCGGGCCGGCAGCGCCCCCCCCGGGCACCCAGGGGCTCTGCGGGGGCAGCACCGGGGGGCCCAGCCCGGGGAGCGGTGGCGCTGGCGGAGCCGCTGCCGCCCCCGCGCCCCCCCGTGTCCCCACGTGTTTCCCCCACCGTGTCCCCACGTGTTTGTTTCCCCCCGTGTCTCCCCCTTCGCGGCGCCCCGGGCGCGGATTGTTCTGGCTGTTTGCGGAACGTCAGCAGCCCCGGGCCCCCCCCCCGGGTCCCCCCCCGGGTCCCCCCCGTGCTGACCAGGCCCTTCCCGGCCCCGCTGACTCACCCCACGTGCGGCCGGGGCTGCTGAGCTGGCAGCGACACGGGGGGGACAGGGACACGGGGACAGGGACACGGGGGATAGGGACACGGGACCACAGGGGCACAGGGGGGACAGGGACACGGGGGCAGGGACACGGGGGATAGGGACAGGGACAGGGGGGCAGGGACACGGGGGATAGGGACACGGGGGGGACAGAGACACGGAGGGGACAGGGACACGGGGGCAGGGACATGGGGGCAGGGACATGGGAACAGGGACACGGGGGCAGAGACACGGGGACAGGGACACGGGGGATAGGGACACGGGGGGACAGGGGTGACAAGGACACGGGGGGGACAGGGACACGAGGGGGACAGGGGTGACAGGGACACGGGGGGGACAGGGACACGGAGGGGACAGGGACACGGGGACAGGGACACGGGGGGACAGGGACACAGGGCGGGCAGGGACACGGGGGATAGGGACATGGGAACAAAGAGACCGGAGGACAGGGACATGGGGGGGACAGGGACACGGGGACAGGGACACAGGGGTGACAGGAACACGGGGGGGACAGGGACACGGGTGGACAGGGACACGGGAGGACAGGGACACGGGGACAGGGACACGGTGTGGGATAAGAGTCATGGGGGATGGGGACGTGGGGGGATAGAGACACAGGAGGGGCACAGGGACATGGGAACAAAGAGACCTGAGGACGGGGACACGAGGGGGACAGGGACATGGCAGGGAGAGAGACACGGGGGACAGAGGCACGATGGGCAGGGACACGGGGGACAGGGACACGGGGGGCACAGGGACCCCCACGCCCTCGCCTGCCGCCCCCCAGACACCAGCACAGGGACACCCTTGTCCCCACGCGCTCGTCACTGGGTATGGGGAGGTGTGTGTGTCCCCCCCCAAGCACCGTCCCCCCTGCCCCCCCGGCCTTTCATCTCACCCTTTCATCTCCCTCTGGTCGCTGTGGCAACACCCCGATGTCCCCGTGCGTTGCCATGGCGCCCAGGGATGCTCAGACCCCCCCGGACCCCTGCACCCCCCCCGCGCTCTGCCCCATCCTCAGCCCCCTCAGCACTCCAGGGTGTCTTGTGCCCAGCGTGGGGGTCCCACACACACGGGGGGGTGGCGGGGCGGGGGGGGGTGGCAGTGCCGGGGGCGTCCCCTCCCTGGCGTCCCCGTGCCAGCTGCGCCATGGCCATCGGGGAGGTAAGGCCCTGCGAGCCGCGCGGCCCCTTGGCCCCCAACCCCCCTGAGCCCCCAGACCCACAGCACCCGGGGGGTGAGCGGGCAGCCCCCCAACCCATAAGACCCCCTAGTACCAACCCCTCCGGTAGCTCCTGCCCCCGGCGCTGTGACCGTCACCCCCCATAGCCAGGGCACCATCTTTGCCACCGTGGTGTCCCCGTTGTCGCGGTGACCCTGGCGCCAAGATGCCCCCACCACCACGGCACCTGGTTACTGAGGTCCCGCATCACCCCATCATCGAGGTCCCACGTCCCCACGGCGGTGACACCCGCCCTGTGCCCCCAGGAGCTGCGGAGCGGCCGCTTCTGGCGGGGGGTGCTGGTGGAGGCAGCAGCGACCTTCATCTTCGTGGGGGTGGTCCTGGGCGCCTCGGCGTCCCCCGCGGCGCTGGCGCCGGCGCTGGCCGGGGGGCTGGTGGCCGGGGCGCTGGGCTGCGCCCTCGGGGCGCCCCAGGCCAACCCGGCGCTCACGCTGGCGCTGATGTGCACCCGCAAGGTGGGCGCCCTGCGCGGGGTCACCGCGCTGCTGGCGCAGTGCGCCGGGGCCACGCTGGCCGCCGCCGCCGCCCACGCGGCGCTGCCCCACGACGCCGGCCTCGTCACCACGGTGAGTGCCCGCGTCCCCGTGGCGTCCCCGTGCCGGCGGCGTGGCGCTGAGGCGCGGCTGTGGCGGCAGGTGGGGACGGGGACGGCGGGACGGGCGCTGGCCTGGGAGATGTTCGGCACCTTCCAGCTGGCGCTGGCTGCGTTCGGCACCACCGGGCACGCGGCACCGCATGGCGGGCTGGCTGTGGGCAGTGCCGTGGCTGCCGGCGCCATGGCCGCGGTGAGGACCCCCAAACCCCACCCGCGGCTGTGACCCCCACCCAGACACCCAACTCCCCCCCGGAGCTGTCACCCCCACCCCAGACACCCAAACACCCCCCCACCCCAGACACTCCTGGGGCTGTGACCCCCACCTCAGACACCCCTGACACCCCACGGGCTGTGACCCCCACCCCAGACACGCACCCCATCCCCCCCAGGGCTGTGACCCCCACCCCAGACACCCAAACCCCACCCGGGGCTGTGACCCCACCGCAGACACCCCTGACCCCCCCCAGGGCTGTGACCCCCACCCAGACACCCCTGACCCCCCACGGGCTGTGACCCCCACCCCAGGCACCCAAACCCCGCCCGGGGCTGTCACCCCCACCCCAGACACCCAAACACCCCCCCACTCCAGACATCCCTACCCCCCTGGGGCTGTGACCCCCACCCCAAACACCCAAACCCCACCCAGGGCTGTGACCCCACCCCAGACACCCCTGACCCCCCCCGGGGCTGTGACCCCCACCCCAGGCACCCAAACCCCACCCAGGGCTGTGACCCCACCCCAGACACCCCTGACCCCCCACGGGCTGTGACCCCCACCCCAGACACCCCTGACACCCCACGGGCTGTGACCCCCACCCCAGACACGTAGCCCCGCCCCCCAGGGCTGTGACCCCCCACCCCAGACACCCAAACCCCCCTGGGGCTGTGACCCCCACCCCAGGCACCCCTGACCCCCCCCGGGGCTGTCACCCCCTCCCCAGGCACCCAAACCCCCCCCGGGCTGTCACTCCGACCCCAAACACCCAAAGACCCCCAGGGCTGTGACCGCCACCCCAGACACCCAAACAACACCCGCGGCTGTGACCCCCACCCCAGGCACCCCTGACCCCCCCGGGCTGTCACCCTCAGCTGCCCCCCCCTCCCGCAGGGGCCGTTCTCGGGGGGCTGCATGAACCCCGCGCGCTCGCTGGGTCCGGCCATTGTCACCGGCACCTGGGACAACCACTGGGTGAGTCAGCAGCACCCCCGGGACCCCCGAGACCCCAGTGTGGGGGTGGCTGCCCCAGCTGCAGTGTGGGCCCCCCCCATTCCATCCCCACCCCAGCTCTGTGTCCCCCCATCTATAGGGCACCCCTGTTGTGTGTCCCCCCCCAGCCCCGCATTCCCCCATCTATGGGGCACCCCTGTTGTGTGTCCCCCCCAGCCCTGTGTCCCCCCATCTATGGGGCACCCCTGTTATGTGTCCCCCCCAGCTCTGTGTCCCCCCATCTATGGGGCACCCCTGTTGTGTGTGTCCCCCCAGCTCTATGTCCCCCCATCTATGGGGCACCCCTGTTGTGTGTCCCCCCCCAGCCCCGCGTTCCCCCATCTATGGGGCACCCCTGTTGTGTGTCCTCCCATCTATGGGGCACCCCTGTTATGTGTCCCCCCCAGCTCTGTGTCCCCCCATCTATGGAGCACCCCTGTTGTGTGTCCCCCCCCAGCCCCACATTCCCCCATCTATGGAGCACCCCTGTTGTGTGTCCCCCCCCAGCCCCACATTCCCCCATCTATGGGGCACCCCCATTGTGTGTCCCCCCCAGCTCTGCGTCCCCCCCAGCCCTGACGTGTCCCCCCAGGTGTTCTGGCTGGGCCCGGTGCTGGGCGCGCTGCTGGCCGCGCTTTGCCACGACGTGCTCCTGGCCCCCGGTGCCCCCCGCGCGGCACTGGGCACCTGCCTCGCCTGCCGGGACGTGGCGCCGCTGGACACCCCCAGCCCGGCCCCCTCCTCGCCCCCCAACCGCAGCCCCCCGGCCCCCCCGACGGCCTGAGCCCCCCGCTCCCCCACCCCACGGGGGTGGCACCTGTGTCCCCACCACCCCTGAGTGTGACACCCAGTGCCCCCGCAACACGGGGCGGGGGGCGGGGAGGCTGCGGTGGCTCCATCATCCCCAGCTCTCCTGGGGGGATTAAAAGTAGTTTTGGGTCAGAGCTGGTGTCACTGGGGGGCTCGGCGGCTCCATCACCCCCCAGCTCTCCCGGGGGGACTGAAAGTGTTTTGGGGTTGAAGTGTCACTGGGGGGGCTCGGTGGCTCCATCACCCCCCAGCTCTCCCAGAGGGGTTAAAAGTAGTTTGGGGTCAGAGCTGGTTGAAGTGTCATTGGGGGTCTCGGCGTCTCCATCACCCCCAACTCTCCTGGGGGGGTTAAAAGTGTTTTGGGTTGGAGCTGGTTAAGGAGTCACTGGGGGGTCTCAGTGGCTCCATCACCCCCAACTCTCCTGGGTGGATTTAAAGTGTTTTGGGGTCAGAGCTGGTTAAGGTGTCACTGGGGGGTCTTGGTGGCTCCATCACCCCCAACTCTCTTGGGGGGATTTAAAGTGTTTTGGGGTTGAAGTGTCACTAGGGGGTCTCGGTGGCTCCATCACCCCCCAGCTCTCCCGGAGGGACTGAAAGTGTTTTGAGGTTGGACCTGGTTGAAGTGTCACTGGGGGGTCTTGGCGTCTCCATCACCCCCAACTCTCCTGGGGGGCTTAAAAGTGTTTTGGGTCAGAGCTGGTTAAGGTGTCACTGGGGGGTCTTGGTGGCTCCATCACCCCCAGCTCTCCCAGGGGGGTTAAAAGTAGTTTTGGGTCGGAGCTGGTTAAGGTGTCACTGGGGGGTCTCGGTGGCTCCATCACCCCCCAGCTCTCCTGGGCTGATTGAAAGTGTTTTGGGGTTGGAGCTGGTTAAGGTGTCACTGGGGGTCTCGGTGGCTCCATCATCCCTCAGCTCTCCCAGGGGGACTGAAAGCGTTTTGGGTCAGAGCTGGTTAAGGTGTAACTGGGGGGTCTCGGTGGCTCCATCACCCCCAACTCTCCTGGGTGGATTTAAAGTGTTTTGTGTCAGAGCTGGTTAAGGTGTCACTGGGGGTCTCGGTGGCTCCATCACCCCCAGCTCTCCCAGGGGGACTGAAGGTGTTTTGTGTCGGAGCTGGTGAAGGTGTCGCTGGGGGGTCTCGGTGGCTCCATCACCCCCAGCTCTCCCAGGGGGACTGAAGGTGTTTTGTGCCGGAGCGAGTGAAGGTGTCGCTGGGGGTCTCGGTGGCCGCCAGCCCCCCGTCCCACACCCCAGCTCCGAGTGCCCCCCCAGCCCCGTGTCCCCTCCCGCGGCCCCGGCGAGGGCGGGGGCCGGGACCCCCCATCCTGTCCCGTGCCGGGGTGCTGAGCGCAGCAAACGCTTTGTGGCGGGCTCTGCAGCCCCGGCAGATTCCGGCGGGCGCCAATGGCCGGTCCTGGCCCTAATCCCCCCCCGGCGGGGAATGAGCCCCCGCTAAGCCGCGCTGAATAACCCGCACAGACAACAGGGCAGGGGGGGGGAGCCCCCAGTGGGGCTGACCCGGGGGGGGCACCCAGCACCCCCCATGTGGGGCTGGGAGAGGCTCCTGTCAGCGACACCCCAAAGTGTCCCCAAAATATGGGGGGGGGGTGGCTCAGTGCTGCCTGTGGGTCCCCAAGCATGGGGGTGTCCTCCCCCAAACCACACAGAGCCCCCCAGCTCTGGGGGGTCCCCACTGTCCTGGGGGTCAGGGGTTGCATGGGGGGGTGGTCCTGGATGTCCTGGGCCCCCATGGGCCAGGTGGGGGTGTGGGGGTGTCCTGGGGGGGGTCCCGGCTATCCCAGGGGTGTGGGGTTTTCCCGGGGGGGTCCTGGTTATCCTGGGGGTGTCCTGGGGGGTCCCGGCTATCCCAGGGGTATGGGGTTGTCCTGGGGGGGCCCTGGCTATCCTGGGTCTCCATGGGCCAGTTGGGGGTGTCCTGGGGGGGTCCTGGCTATCCCAGTGGTGTGAGGTTGTCCCGGGGGGGTCCCAGCTATCTCAGGGGTGTGGGGTTGTCCCAGGTGGGTCCTGGTTATCCTGGGGGTGTCCTGGGGAGTCCCGGCTATCCCAGGGGTGTGGGGGTGTCCTGGGGGGGTCCTGGCTATCCTGGGTCTCCATGGGCCAGTTGGGGTTGTCCCGGGGGGGTCCTGGCTATCCCGGGGGTGTCCTGGGGGGTCCCAGCTATCCCAGGGGTGTGGGGTTTTCCTGGGGGGGCCCTAGTTATCCTGGGGTTGTCCTGGGGGGGTCCTGGCTATCCTGGGGTTGTCCTGGGGGATCCCGGCTATCCCAGTGGTGTGAGGTTTTCCCGGGGGGGTCCCAGCTATCCCAGGGGTGTGGGGTTGTCCCGGGGGGGTCCCAGCTATCTCAGTGGTGTGGGGTTGTCCCGAGGGGGCCCTGGCTATCCTGGGGGGGTCCTGGGGGGGTCCCAGCTATCCCAGGGGTGTGAGGTTGTCCCGGGGGGGTCCCAGCTATCCCAGGGGTGTGGGGCTGTCCCGGGGGGGTCCCAGCTATCCCAGGGGCGTGGGGGTTGTCCCGGGGGGGTCCGTCTCTGCACGTCACCACCCCGGGCAGCGAAGCAGTTAACGGGGGGTGGCGGCGGTGGGATCCCACCCCCAGGGCCGGCCCCGGGGGGGCCTTATAAAGGTGGTGCTGGGCTCCCCCCGGAGAGGGGAGCGGGGCCGAGGGCAGCGGGGCCAGGCCATGCGGGAGCTGCGCTCGTCCGCCTTCTGGAGGGCCGTGCTGGCCGAGTTCCTGGGCAGCCTCCTGTACACCCTGCTGGGGTTGGGGGCGTCCCTGCGCTGGGCCCCGGGCCCCCCCAGTGTCCTGGGGGCCGCCTTGGCCTTCGGGCTGGCCCAGGCCACCCTGGTGCAGACGCTGGGCCATGTCAGCGGCGGCCACGTCAACCCGGCCATCACCTTGGCCTTGGTGATGGCGTCGCAGCTGTCGCTGCTCCGAGCCCTGGGCTACCTGCTGGCGCAGCTGCTGGGCGCCCTGGCCGGCGCCGGGGTGCTCTACGGGGTGACCCCGGCCCCCGTGCGCGGCACCCTCGGCCTCAGCGCGGTGAGAGGGGCCGCGCGGTTTGGGGGGGCTGGAGGGGTTGGGGTGCTGTGGGGAAGGGGCTCCATGGCGGGGGTTGGGGAAACGTGGGGGTGTGATGGAGGATTGAGGGGTTCAGAGGTGCTTGGGGATGGGGGTTTAATGGGGGTCCAGGGGGTGCTGGGTGTTTGGGGGCGAGTGGGGATGGGGGTTTAATGGGGGTCCAGGGGGTGCTGGGTGTTTGGGGGTGAGTGGGGATGGGGTTTAATGGGGGTCCAGGGGGTGCTGGGTGTTTGGGGGTGAGCGGGGATATGGGGCTGGAGATGATTATGGGGTGTGCAGGGAACTGGAGGTGCTGAGGGGTTGGGGTGCTGTGGGGAAGGGGCTCCATGGGGGGGTTTGGGAACCATGGGGGTGCGATGGAGGATTGAGGGGTTCAGAGGTGCTTGGGGATGGGGGTTTAATGGGGGTCCAGGGGGTGCTGGGTGTTTGGGGGTGAGGGGGGATGGGGGTTTAATGGGGGTCCAGGGGGTGCTGGGTGTTTGGGGGTGAGTGAGGATGTGGGGCTGGAGATGATGGGGGGGTCTGGAGGTGCTGAGGGGTTGGGGTGCTGTGAGGAAGGGGCTCCATGATGGGGTTTGGGAACCGTGGTGGTGCAATGGAGGATTGAGGGGTTCAGAGGTGCTTGAGGGGTTTGGGGCATTGGGGATGGGGTTTAATGGGGGTCCAGGGGGTGCTGGGTGTTTGGGGGTGAGTGGGGATGTGGGGCTGGAGATGACGGGGGGGTCTGCAGGGAACTGGAGGTGCTGAGGGGTTGGGGTGCTGTGGGGAAGGGGCTCCATGAAGGGGTTTGGGAACCGAGGGGGTGCGATGGAGGATTGAGGGGTTCAGAGGTGCTGGGGTTCAGATGGGGGTTTAATGAGGGTCCAGGGGGTGCTGGGTGTTTGGGGGTGAGTGGGGATGTGGGGCTGGAGATGATGGGGGGGTCTGCAGGTGCTGAGGGGTTGGGGTGTCGGGGAATGGGGGGGCAGCTCCATGGGGTGCTGAGCGCCCTCCCCACAGCTGCACCCCGGCGTGGGCCCGGGCCAGGGCACGGTGGTGGAGCTGCTGCTGACAGCCCAGTTCATCCTGTGCGTGCTCGCCAGCGTCGACGAGCGCCATGACGGGCGCCCCAGCTCCGCCGCGCTGCCCGTCGGCTTCTCCCTGGCCCTCGGCCACCTCTTCGGGGTAAGGGCGGCCGCGGGGACCCTCCCTTGTTGACCCGGGGGGGTGCAGGGCACCCCACTGCCCCACCGTCCCCCCACCGTCCCCCCTTTTCCCCCCAGATCCACTACACGGGCGCCGGCATGAACCCCGCGCGCTCCTTCGCCCCGGCCGTCGTCACCCGCAACTTCACCAACCACTGGGTAAGTGTGTGCGGGGGGACCCCCCAAATCCCACCCCGGGCCCCCCACGCCCATCCCGGTCCTGCCCCAGCCGCGGTGTCCCCGCCGAGGGGGGGGCGGCTGCCAGGGCCACCCCGGTGACGGTGACAGTGACAGTGACAGTGACAGCCCGGGGTGCCGCGCAGACGGGGCACAAGGAGCGCCCCCCCCGAGCTGGTTTGTGGGTTCCCAAAGGGATAAGGGGGTGGAGGGGGCTCCCCGAGGCGGGGGTGGCGGGGGTGGCGGGGGTGGCGGGGGTGCCGGGGGTGCCGGTGCCCACGCCGCCCCCCCGCAGGTGTACTGGGCGGGCCCGCTGCTGGGCGCGGTGCTGGGCGCGGTGCTGTACGAGTTCGCGCTGTGCCCGCGGCCGCGCAGCCTGGCCGAGCGCCTGGCCGCGCTCAAGGGAGAGGCCCCCGCGGCCGCCGCCGTCACCGCCGTCACCGCCGCCGCCGCCGCCGCGGAGCCGCCACCGGAGCCGCCCACCGCCGAGCCGCTGGAGCTGAAGACGCAGGGCCTGTAGGCCGGGCCCGGGCCCCCGCGCCCGCCCGCTGCTTTGCTGTGACGGGGCCGCCGCGGTGCGTGTGGTGCGTGTGTGTGCGGCGCGGCGGGCGGCGGCGGCGGGGCTCCGGTACCGGCTACCGGCGCCCGGCCCGGCCGGGGCCGCCCCCCCCCCGCCGCGGCGGGAGTCCTGTGTTCGGTGAATTAAACCTGCTCTTTTATTTTGGTAACCGCTCGCGGCCGTGGCCGGTACCGGGGGGACACCGGGAGGGACCGGGGAGGGGGGGACAAGCGGGATCGCGTCGCCCCGGCAACCGCGCGGGGGCTGGCGGGAAGCGCCCGTTCCCGCGCCCGCGGAGGAGGCCCCGCCCTGTGGGTGCGGCTGCGCTGCGGCGCGGCTCGCTCTTAAAAGGGCAATGCCACGGAAAGCCGCGCCTTCTCCAGGGTGAGCCGCGGGGGGCGCCGCAGCACCCCCGTTGGGGAGCGGGGATGCGCCGGTGCCGCACCCGAGGGGAGGGGCTGCGGGGCAACTCCCGCCGGTCCGTGCCGGCGGCGCGTGACGGGAGGTGGGGACGAGGTCCCCCCGGGGCTTCTCCGGTAGGGAGTTGCCGCTTGAAGGCCGCGGGCGGGGCGGGGCTTCCCGCCACGGGAACTGGGGCGGTTGTGTAACGCCGCCCCCGCGCCGGGTCCCGGGACCGCGAGGGCGACGAGACGGGGCCGGCGGTGAGAGCGGGGGCACCGGGGCTCCGGGTTCGGGGGGACCGGGGCGGCCCGGAGCCCGGGGGGCGCGGCGGGACCGGGAGCGGGACCGCGACCGACCCGCGCTCCGGTATCCGGTGGGCCGCGAAGGGGAATCCCCGCCGGTGCCCCGCTCCCGGGAACCGCGGCATCGGGGCCGGTGGATGCCCCGGGAAGGGGTGGGGGCTGCCCGGAGCTGGCCGGTGCCCCGGTACCGGCCGGTGGAACCCCAGAACGGGGCGGCGCGGGGGGGCAGCCGGCGGCGGCGCTGACGCCCGTCCCGCAGGCGGCCCCCGGTTCCCGGTCCCGGCGCCCCGGTGCGCTGCATGGACTGGTACATGATGAACTGCGAGCTGCTGGCGACCTGCAGCGCCCTGGGCTACCTGGAAGGGGACGTGTACCACCGGGAGCCCGACTGCCTGGGTACGTGCGGCGGGGGGGCTCACGGGCCCGTTACGGAATCACAATAGTTATCTAATTATCCTTTTTCCTGATAAGAAACCAGCGCTGTCCCGCTCAGCAGCGACCCAGGTTTCTGCCACTTTGCCAAGAAAACGTGTCAGAAATGGCTGGCAACACATCAGCCTGACCTGTGGGGAGGTTAACTTATTATTATCATAGCTAAAAATCAGGTTTATGAGCCCTATTTGTGCTACCCCCCCCCCTCCAGAGAGTGTCAAGGACCTGATCCGGTACCTGCGCCATGAGGACGAGACGCGGGACGTGCGGCAACAACTGGGGGCGGCGCAGATCCTGCAGAACGACCTGCTGCCCATCATGGTGCAGTACCCGCAGGACAAGGTGCTTTTCGACGCCGTCGTCAGGTACCTGCGGGCTGGAGGGGTGCATGGGGGGGTCCCTGCGGAGCCGGGGTCCCTCATGTCCCCCCCAACCCGCTCGTAGGCTGATGGTGAACCTGACGCAGCCGGCGCTGCTCTGCTTCGGCAAAGTGCCCGCGGACGCCGCCTCCCGGCACCACTTTCTGCAGGTCCTGTCCTACCTGCAGGCTTACAAAGAGGTGAGGCTGCCCGGGGAGGGGCCTCTGGGTGGGTGGGGGGCTCTGGTGGGTGCCCCCAGACCCACACGGGGGTCCCTGCAGGCGTTCGCCAGCGAGAAAGTTTTCGGGGTGCTCAGCGAGAAGCTCTATGACCTGCTGCAGCTGGTGAGTCCCGCGCCCCCGCGCGGCTCCTGGGGTCCGTCCCCACCCGGGGGGGTCCCCGCGGGCGCCCCTCACGGCTCCGTCACCCCAGGACTGGGAGCAGCGGCAGGAGGAGGACACGCTGCTGATCGAGAGGATCCTGCTGCTGCTGCGCAACGTGCTGCACGTCCCCCCGGACCCCGTGGAGGAGCAGGTATGGGGACACGGCCCTTCCCCAGCTCCCCGGGGACCCCCCGCTCTGCCTGCTGAGCGCCCCCCGCCCGCCGCCCCCCACCCAGGGTGTGGACGGTGACGCCAGCGTGCACGACCGGGTGCTGTGGGCGCTGCACATCAGCGGCATGGACGACCTGCTCAAGTTCCTCGCCAGCGCCCAAACGGAGCAGCAATGGGCCCTGCACGTGCTGGAGATCATCTCCCTCATGTTCCGCGACCAGGTGAGCCGGGCCAGGGGGCGGCGGGGCCGGGACCCCCCCGGATCCCCCCAGATCGCCCCGCAGTGCTGACGGTGCTGCCTGCAGAGCCCGGAGGAGCTGGCGGCGCTGGGACAGGGACAAGCGGCCAACGAGCACGGGGAGGACACGCGGGAGCTGGAGACCCTGCGGCAGCGGGAGCTGGCGGAGAAGAGGGCAAGAGTGCTGCAGCGCCCGTCCAGGTGACGGGGGGGACACCCCCGTGATGGGGCTGGGACCCCCGTGATGGGGCTGGGACCCCCGTGATGGGGCTGGGACCCCTGTGATGGGGCTGAGACCAGGACCCCCGTGATGGGACCAAGACCCCCATGATGGGGCCGGGACCCCCGTGATGGGACCAAGACCCCCATGGTGGGGCTGGGACCCCCGTGACGGGGCCGGCACCCCCATGATGGGGCTGGGACCCTGTGATGGGACCAAGACCCCCGTGATGGGGCTGGGACCCCGTGATGGGGCTGAGACCCCCATGATGGGGCTGAGACCCCCATGATGGGGCTAAGACCAGGACCCCCGTGATGGGACCGAGACCCCCATGATGGGGCTGGGACCCTGTGATGGGACCAAGACCCCCGTGACGGGGCCGGGACCCCCATGATGAGACCGGGACCCCCGTGATGGGGCCAGCACCACTCAACCCACATCCCCCCACCCCAGGCACTCCCGCTTTGGCGGCTCCTACGTCCTGCAAGGCTTGAAGGCGATCGGCGATCACGACATCGTCTTCCATAAGGGGCTGCACAACGTGAGCACGGAGACGGGGACGCGGGGGGACACACGGGGGGACACATAGGGGTGACGTGGCGCCACTAACCCCATCCACTCCCTCCTTGTCCCCCCCGCAGCTGAAGAGCTACAGCCACGACCTGGGCAAGGAGCCGCGGCGGGTGCTGCGGCGGCGCCGGGCGGCCCCCGATGCCGAGCCCCCCCGGCGCTCCGCCCGCAACGTGCGACTCTTCCTGCGCCACTTCTGCCAGGATTTCCTGGAGGGCTGTTACAACCGCCTGATGCTGCTGGTCAAGGTGAGCGGCCGGGGCTGCGGGACCCCCAACCGGGGCCGTGGGACCCCCCGCTGAACCCCCCGTCACCCCCAGGACCAGCTGGTGCGGGAGAAGGCTCAGCAGCACGATGAGACCTATTACCTGTGGGCCAGCGCCTTCTTCATGGCTTTCAACCGCCGGCGCGGGTTCCGCCCCGAGCTGGTGTCCGAGACCGTGGGCGTCCGCGCCTTCCACTTCATCGAGCAGAACCTCACCGCCTACTACGAGATGGCGCTGATGGACAAGAAGGAGGCAGCGACCTGGGCCCGCAGGTGACGTTGGGGACCCCCGTGGGTGTTTGGGACGCCCCCCGTGCGCTTGGGACCCCCCTGGGTGCGGGTCCTGCCCTGACGCTGCCGGTCCGCAGGATGCACTTGGCCTTGAAGGCGTACCAGGAGCTGCTGCGCACCGTGCAGGAGATGGATCGGTCCCCCGAGCAGGCGGTGCGGGACAGCAGCCAGGTCATCAAGAGTGAGTCCGTCTGTCCCGCCGCCCCGCCGCGTTCCGACCCCGGCACCCCTCAACTGACCCCCCCCTTCTCATCCCCAGGCAACATCTTCTACCTGATGGAGTACCGGCAGCTCTTCCTCACCCTCTTCCGCAAGTTCGACGAGACCAAGCAGCCGCGCAGCTTCCTGCGGGACCTGGTGGAGACGGCCCATCTCTTCCTCCGCATGCTCGAGCGCTTCTGCCGCGGCCGCGCCGGCCTCGTGGTGCAGGTGGGATGCGGCCGCCTCG
Source organism: Nesoenas mayeri (assembly GCF_963082525.1). NCBI lineage: Eukaryota > Metazoa > Chordata > Aves > Columbiformes > Columbidae > Nesoenas > Nesoenas mayeri. The sequence goes on along the minus strand of NC_137558.1, from coordinate 1,501,246 downwards.
CCAGGGGGTCTCTGGAGGGCCGCTTGTCCCCCCGTGACCCCGTCCTCGTCCCCCAGAGCAAGCGTGTGCGGAGGAGGAGGAAGAAGCCGGTGGTGGCCGCAGCCCCGGCCCCGCAGCCACCCGAGCTGGAGAAACTGTGGGCAGCGCTGGCCTCGCAGCTCCAGGGCTGCCTGCAGGTACGGGGGGGACCCGGCGCCGCGGGGGACACCGGGGGTGTCACAGGGTGACAGCGGCGTCGCACACAGGGCGAGGTGCCCCTCCCCGAGGACCTGGTGCCCTTCGACGCCGCCTCGGAGGTGCCGGTGGACGAGCAGCGTGCGGCGGCGCTGCTGCAAATCCAGGGGTGTCTGCGGGACGGCCGAGTCGCCCCGGCGCTGCGGCTGCTCCGCGCTGCGAGGTACCGGCACCCCGGTCCCCGTCCCCGCGCGGGCAGGGCTGCGGGGACGTGGTGCCAGCCTGTCCCCGCTCCCCAGGGACGTGTGGCCCGAGGGGGACGTGTTCGGAGCCGCCGACGCGGGGCCGGCCGAGGAGACGCGGCTGCTGCGGGAGATCCTCTTCGCTCCCCTGCCCCGTGAGTCCCCGCCGGCGGCACCGCGACCTGGGGGGGCTGTGCCGGGGTGCCCCGGTCCCTCAGCACTGTCCCCGCAGAGCCCGCGCCCCCCGAGGCTGAGGAGCCGGAGGAGGAGGAAGAAGAGGAGGAGGAAGAGGAGGAAGAGACCATGCAGGTGTCGGAGAAGGAGTTCAACTTCCTCGACTACTTGAAACAGTGAGAGGGGCAACAGAGGGTCCAGGGGTGGCCGTATTGACCAGGGGGGTTCTGGGGGTGGCACTGTTGACTGGGGGGGGTCTGGGGCTTGGTCCTGTTGACTGGGGGCTCCAGGGGGTGGCCGTGCTGACCTGGGGGTCCAGGGCTGGCCATATTGACTGGGGGGTGTCCAGGCTGACTCTGCTGACCAGGGGGGTCTGGGAGATTCCAGGGGGGGGCCGTGCTGACCTGGGGGTCCAGGGGTGGCCATATTGACTGGGGGGGGGTCTGGGGCTTGGCCCTGGTGACTTGGGGGGTCTAAGGGTGGCCCTGCTGACCAGGGGGGTCTGGGAGATTCACTATGGCTGTGCTGACCTGGGGGTCCAGGGGTGGCCTTATTGACCATGGGGGTGGCCCAGCTGACCTGGGGGTCCAGGGCTGGCCATATTGACCGGGGGTGGTTCCGGGGGTGTCCTTGCTGACCATGGGGGTCCCGGGGGTGTCCTTGCTGACCATGGGGATCCTGGGGTGTCCTTGCTGACCTGGGAGTTCCGGGGGTGTCCTTGCTGACCTAGGAGTCCAGGGGTGGCCATATTGACCTGGGGGGTCCCGGGGGTGTCCTTGCTGACCTGGGGGGTCCCGGGGGTGTCCCTGCTGACCTGGGGGTCCGGGGATGGCCATATTCACCGGGGGGGGTCCCGGGGGTGTCATTGCTGACTGTGGGGGTTCCGAGGGTGTCCCTGCTGACCTGGGGGTCCGGGAATGGCCATATTCACCGGGGGGGGGGTCCCGGGGGTGTCACTGCTGACTGTGGGGGTTCCGGGGGTGTCCTTGCTGACCTGGGGGTCCCGGGGCTGTCCTTGCTGACTGTGAGGGTTCCGGGGGTGTCCCTGCTGACCTGGGGTTCCGGGGGTGGCCATATTCACCGGGGGGGGTTCCAGGGGTGTCCCTGCTGACCGGGGCGGGGGTCCGTGCAGGTTTGCCTGCGCTCCCGTGGTGCGGGCGCTGGTGCTGCTGCTGCGGGGGTACGAGCGCAACAGCCCCCGCACCAACCACTGCGCGGCGCGGCTGCTGCACCGCCTGGCCCGCGACCTGCGCATGGAGGCCCTGCTGTTCCAGCTCTCCCTCTTCGCCACCTTCCACCGCCTGCTCAGCGACCCCGCGGCCGCCGCGCACCAGGTCCGCCCCCCTTCCCCTTCCCCGGGGAGGGGTCCGTCCCCATGTCCCCCCCGCCCAGCTCTCCCTCCCCCTGCCTGCAGGAGCTGGTGGCCTTGGCCAAGTTCATCCTGGGCAAGTTCTTCGCGCTGGCGGCCACCAACAAGAAAGCGTTCGTGGAGCTGCTGTTCTGGAAGAGCCCGGCGGCCGTGTGGGAGATGACCCAGGGCTACGGGTCCCTGCGCGAGGGCGAGGGGTGAGTGGGGCTGGGGAGGGGGCTGCGGTGCCCTCGTCACCCCCCTCACCTCCCCTCGCCCCCCCAGGGCTGTCAGGAGCCGGGTCCCCCCCTGGACCCCCCAGGAGGAGCAGGAGCTGCGGGAGCTCTACTGGAAGTACAAGGAGGTGGAAGGTACCAGGGGGTGCAGCGGGACGCCCCGGGGGGGGCTGCAGGGGCTCCCTCACTGCAGCCCCCCCCCTCCCGCAGGCCAGGACGTGGTCGCCGCCATCCTGGCGCGGCTCCCGGCGCCCGGGCGGACGCGGCGGCAGGTGGTGAAGCAGCTGGTGCGGCTGGGACTGGCCGCCAGCGCCAGGGACTTCCCGCGGGACAGGTGGGTCGGGACCCCCCCGCCCCGGGGCTCCCCCTCGCCGTGGGGTGGGGACCCATGGCCATGTGTGTGTTCCCCCACCCTAGGAAGGGCACCCGCATCGTGCTGTGGACGCAGGAGCAGGAGGAGGAGCTGACGCGGCTCTTCGAGGAGTTCCAGGGATCGGATGGTGAGCGGGGCTCGGGTGGGTGGGGGGGGACCCATCCTCACCCTCATCCTCACCCCCATCCTGACCCCCCCATCCTCACCCCCCCATCCTCACCCCCCCATCCTCACCCCCCCATCCTCACCCCCCCATCCTCACCCCCCCATCCTCACCCCCCCATATCCTCACCCCCATATCCTCACCCCCATATCCTCACCCCCATATCCTCACCCCTCCATCCTCACCCCCTCATCCTCACCCCCATCCTGACCCCCCCGTCCCCACAGACGTCCTGGGGAACATCATGAAGCACCTGACGGCGCGGCGGTCGCGGGCTCGCGTGGTGGAGAAGCTGCTGGGGCTGGGGCTGGTGGCGGAACGCAAGGAGCTCTACAAGAAGCGCCGCAAGAAGGGCCATGGCCCCCCCGCCCCGGTACGGGGGACTGGGGGGGGTCCCCGAGCCGTGCCCATGGGTGCTGCCCCACCGCATGCACCCCGACACCCCCCCGTCCCCCCAGGGCGCAGCGGGTGCCCCAGCGGTGCCGGCCCAGGACAGCTCGGCAGAGGACGGGGACAGCGAGGAGGAGGAGGATGAGGACGATGAGGAGGAGGATGAAGGGCCCATGGAGGAGCACGGGGCGCCCGAGGAAGGCGCCGGGGGGCGCCTGGTGTATCGTCTGCATCGGGAAGGTGGGCGAGGGGCTGTGACCCCCCCAGGTTGGGCTTGTCCCCTGGGGCTGTGTCCCCTCTCACCCGCCTTGTCCCCAGGTCTGGGGGGGCCCCTGCGCTGGCTGCAGAGCTGCCTGCGGAGGACGGCGCGGGACCGCGAGGAGGACGGTGAGCGGCTTCGGGGCCCGGGGGCGGCCGTGGGGGTGACGGGGCCGGGCTGACGCTGCTCTGCGCCCAGGTGCGTCCCACCCGGTGCCGCTGGTGCCGCTGACCGAGGAGAACGAGGACGCCATGGAGAACCGGCGCTTCCGTGCGCTGCTGCGGCAGCTGGGGCTGCGGCCCCCCGCCAGCGAGCAGGTGCGGTCCCCGTCATTGTCCCCATTATTGTCCCCATGCCCTCGCTCTGGCCTGGCCCTGCACCGCCTCCCGTCTCCTCCAGGAATCCTTCTGGCGCATCCCGGCCGCCCTGACGCCGCAGCAGCTCCGCCGCGCAGCCGCCTCCATCGCCCACCGCGGCCCTGACCCCCCGGGCTCCCCACAGCGGCTGCTGGAGTCCCCCGGGTGTCCCCAGGCCCTGGATGCAGGTGAGGGGCTGCGCTGGGGGTGCAGGACGTGGCCGGGGTCTCCCTGCCATGGTGTCACCCATCAACCCCTTTCCTTATCCCCAGCAGCAGAGCAGCCGCCGGCCACGCTGGGATCGGACTCGGAGAGGTGAGAACCTTGTGCTGGCCCCGCCGCAGGGTCCTGTCCCCACGCGGGGGGTCCTGTCCCCGCTCGGGGGGGTCCGTCCCCCGGTGCGGCGCTGACCCCTCCGTGCCACAGCGAGGAGCCGCTCCCCGTCCCCAGCGCGGTGCAGCCGGGCACCAAGCGCCGCCGGGAGCTGGACAGCGAGGATGAGGTCACGGGGAGCTCAGGTGGGTTCCCTGGGGGCTGCGGGGGCTCTGCCCCTGCGCTGCACCCCCCTGCCCAGGGGCTCAGCGCCCTCCCCACCCCCAGGCGCAGAACCGGCCCCCGCAGCCCCCGGCTCCGAGGAGGATGAGGCCGAAGAGCCGCAGCCCCCGGGGAGGCGGAAACGTGTCCGGCGCCTGGAGGAGGAAGAGGAGGATTGAGCGGTTCTCCCTGGGCTGTCTTCGGGGTTTCTGTGGGTTTAAAGCTGGTTTTAAGGGCGCTGGACAAGCAGGCGGCTCTCGGCCCTGTTACCTTCCCTGGTGGTTTTACCCCAAACTCCTTTCTTCTTTCAGCTTTTTTTTTTCTCTGATACCTTTTAAATCTGGAAAGAGACCAAATAAATAAACGCAGCTCTTGGCTTTGCCTGTTGTGTGAGTCTGGGGGTCCGGGGGGCGTGGGAGCCGCCGTATCCCCACGCTGGGGGACAGGGACGGGCTCCCTGTGTCGCAACATCTGATAACGGCGGCTATAAAGGGGCCGCGGGGGCAGCGGCCGCGGCGGCTGGACGGGACAGGACGGCGGCGGACGGGTGAGCTGGGCGAGGGGGTGACGGGAGCTGTGGCTGCGGGGGGGTGACGGGGCTCTCCTGCCTCTATCTCCACAGGCCGCCCCGGAGCTGCCACCATGGCTCGGCATCTGCTCTTCCTCCTCCTCCTCCTCCTCCTGGGCAGCCGCCCCCTCTCCGCCGTCCCCCCTGCGCCGGGTGACGATGGCGGCGCCGCGGCGCGGGTGCTGCTGGCACAGCTCGCCGAGGACGTTCCCCCGCGGGCGCTGCCGGGGCGCGGCGTCTCGTGCCAGGGCCTGTGCCCCGAGTCCCTGCCCGGCTTCTCGCGGCTGCCGCCGGCACCGCGCGCCCTGGCCCGCGCCGCCATGGCCCTGGCGCTGAGCGCGGCCGCCTGCGCCCCCCAGGCCGAGGCCGCGGTGCTGCGGCTGTGCCGGGAGATGGGGGACCGGGCGGCCGCGGCGCTGCTGCGGGGGCTGGCGCGGCTGCGGGACACCCCGGCGCCCACGGCGCTGCCGCTGCTGCTCAGCCTGGTGCGGCCGGGGGGTCCTGCCACCGCATCGCCCTGCGCGGCGGCGCCGAGGAACGGGACCCACACCCGGCTGTGCCGCCGCGTCCCCCGGCGCTGGCGGCGGGAGGACGGGGACCCCTGCGCCCCGCCCGGGGAGCGGGAGGCCCACGGGGTGCTGGAGTGGGTGCCGGGTGTCAGCACCTTCTACAACCTGGGCACCAGCATCTACTTCGCCTTCCAGGGCTGTGACGCCGAGGCCTCGGCGCGGGCGCTGGAGGTGGCCGAGGACCTGGGCTACACCGGGCTGGCCGCCCTGGCCGCTGCCGTCGGCGGCCCCGTGGGGCTGGGGGTGCAGCTGGGGCTGCAGCCGGGGCTCAAGGCTGGGGTGCGGGCGCTCATCGGCTACTTCACCGCCGAGCAGGACCCCCCGCCGGCCCCCACCGCCCACAGCGGCCCCGTCCTCATCATCTGAATAAAGGTCCCGTGTGGCGGCTCCGTGTCCCTGTCCCTGGCTGGGGGTATTGGCACCGATCAGCGTGGGGCCACTCTGCCCTGGGGCATGGGGACCTTGGCTCCGCGGGGTGGCCTTGTCTGAACCACGTGCTGGCAGCTGACCCGTCACTGTCCTTGTCCCACCCAGCGTGCCCTGCCTGGCTCCGGGTCCCGCGGCCCTGTCCCCATGTCCCTGTCCCCATATCCTGTCCCCATGTCCTGTCTCCATGTCCTGTCCCTATGTGCCTGTCCCCATGTCCTGTCCCCATATCCCTGTCCCCATATCCTGTCCCCATGTGCCTGTCCCCATGTGCCTGTCCCCATGTCCTGTCCCCATTTCCTGTCCCCATGTCCTGTCCCGGTCGCCCCGTCCCGTCCCGTCCCGCCCCGTTCCCTCTCTAGCCCCTCCCTTCTTCTCACTCCGCCCCTTTCTGGCCCCGCCCCCTGACGTCATTTCGGGGAAGCGGGCAACCCCGCTGGAACCCGCGCTCCCCTGCCGAGGGGGCGTGGCCTCGCTGCCGCGCTCCGCCAATTGCCGCGCAGAACCGGAAGAGGGGCGTGGCCTCCGCGCCTTCCTGCCCCAAGGGCCGCCGAGGTCGGAGAGCGGGGCCGGGCGGGGGTCCCGAGGGTCCCGGGGGGCAGCGGCAGGTACGGGGGTGCCGTGTCCGGGGGGCAGTGCCGTGTCCGAGGGGCAGTGCCGTGTCCGGGGGGCAGTGCCGGATCCGGGGGGCTGTGCCGGGTCCGGGGGGCAGTGCCGCGTCCGGGGGGCTGTGCCGCGTCCGGGGGGCTGTGCCGGGTCCGGGGGGCTGTGCCGTGTCCGGGAGGCAGTGCCGAGTCCGGGGGGCTGTGCCGGGTCCGGGGGGGCAGTGCCGTGTCCGGGGGGCAGTGCCGCGTCCGGGGGGCTGTGCCGCGTCCGGGGGGCTGTGCCGGGTCCGGGGGGCTGTGCCGGGTCCGGGGGCTGTGCCGGGTCCGGGGGGCAGTGGGACCCCCCTGACCCCGATCCCCTCAGCATGGCGCAGTGGCAGGAGGTGCAGAGCTTGGCCAACGCGCACCTGGAGCGGGTGCACCAGCTGTACGCGGGGGCCGCGCTGCCCATGACCGTGCGGCAGTGCCTGGCCGCCTGGATCGAGGACCAGAACTGGTAACGGGGGGGCCGGGGTGCGGGGCCGTGCCGGTATGTGCCGCCCGGTGCTGGGCTGCGGTGCCGGTGCTGACCTGCAGTGGTACCGGTACCGGTGCTGAGCCGCAGTGCTGGTGGCGGTACCGGTGCTGACCGCGGTGCCGCAGGCGCCAGGCGGCCGAGCCGCTCTCGTCCCACGCGCGGATGCTGTTCCACTCCTTGCTGGCGCTGCTGGGCGAGCGCCTGGGCAGCCTGGGGCTGGGCGACGAAGATTTCACGCTGAAGCACAACCTGCGCAAGGCCCGGCGGGACCTCCAGGTGGGTGGGTCTGGGGTGAAGGGGGTCCTGGGGGTGTCTGCGCCCCACTGACCCCGCCCTGGTCCCTCCGCAGGCCGAGTTCGAGGAGTGTCCGGAGCGATTTGCCAACTTGGTGGCCAACCTGCTGCAGGAGGAGCGGCGGATCCTGCGCCTGGGCCAGGCGGGGGGGCAGGTAGGGCAGGGTCCCCCCTCCCGCCCCACGGGCCCCGCCGGCCGCTGCCCCACGCCCCGTGTCTCTGCAGGGGGCGGCCGCCCCGGCGCCCAGCGCTGCCCCGGAGAGCGACCGCAAGCAGCAGATCCAGCGCCGTTTGGCCGAGTTCCACACGGCCGTGCAGGTAACGACCCCCCTGACGCCCCACAGACACCCCGGGGGCTGCCCGACCCCTCATTTCCCCCCCCCCCCCCCCGCTTCCCCAGGAGTTCGAACGCGCTTTCTGGCACCTGGAAGACCTGCAGGACGCCTTCGACTTCTGCTTCAAGGTGCACTATGTGCCGGGTAAGGGTGAATTTTGCCCCCCGCCAGGGGCAGAGACATGGGGTGGTGCTGCCCCATGCCCCCGTGTCCCATCACCCCACATTGCCCCCTGCCCTCAGGTGAGGACAAGACCAATGACCCCCAGTACGTCCGGCAGCTCCAAGCCCTCCAGGCCAAGCTACAGAACCTGGACCGGCAGCGGCGGGTGAGCGGGGGCCATGGCTGGTCTGGGGGGGCCATGGTGTCCCCGTCCCCCCGGCCTCAGGAGCGCGTGTCCCCCCAGGAGGTGCTGGCGCAGATGCAGCAGCTGCTGGGGCGCAGCGAGCGGCTGCAGGAGTTCCTGCAGCAGGAGCTGGGGGACTGGCGCGAGCGGCAGCAACGCGCCTGCATGGGGGCCCCCGCCGACACCTGCCTGCGCCCGCTGGAGACCTGGTAGGGTTGGGATGGGTGGGAGGGGGGACAGGGGGGTCCGCATGGGCCCCCGCTGAGCCCCGCGGCGCCCGCAGGTTCACAGAGCTGGGCCAGGGGCTGTTCCAGCTGCTGCAGCTGCTGCGGGCGCTGGGGGAGCTGCGGCAGAAGGTGACGTACGAGCGGGACCCGCTGAAGGCAGAGACCCCCCTCCTGGAGCGGCGGCTCAAGGAGCAGCTCACCTACCTGCTGCAGAGGTGGGGGCGGCCCTGGGGGGGTGCTGGGGGGCGTGGGGGGGGCAGCCCTGACCCCCGCCCCGTGCCCGCAGAGCCTTCGTGGTGGAGCAGCAGCCCAACATGCCCAACCCCTGCAAGCGCCCGCTGGTCCTGCGCACGGCCAGCAAGTTCTCGGCCCGCGCCCGCCTGCTCGTGCGCCTGCACGACCGCAACCACCGCATGGAGGCCAAGATCCACATCGACAGGTCAGAGCTGGGGGGGGCCCACGGGGGTCCCAGGACCCTGCAGGGGCGCCCAGCCCAGCCGCGGGGGTCCCGCTTCATGCTGACGCACTGTTTTCTCTTGCAGGGACCCCCCCAAGATAAAAGGGTGAGAAGTGAAGGGTGCTGGTGGTGGGCAGGACTGTGGCCCCGCGGGGGTCCCGACCCCCCCACCCCCCGCTTCTCTCTGCCCCGCAGGTTTCGCAAGTTCAACATCCTGACGTCGAGCAGCAAAACCATCCTGGCAGGGGACAGTCCCCAGGAGGGGCTGGTCTGCGACTTCCAGTACCTTGTAGGGACCCCCACCCCGACCCCCGCGTCCCCCACGGCATCGGGGAGGGGGCAAAGCCCCAGCCCCACGGTGCCCCCGACCCCGGCTGACTCTGTGCTGCCCGCAGACGCTGAAGGAGCAGAAGGACAGCCGCTCGGGCAAAGGCGCCAAAGGCGCCGGCGAGGTGGGTGCAGGGCCGGGGGGTGCGGAGGTGTCACCTCCCGGTGCCACGCGGTCCCTGCGGTGTCACCTCCCGGCAGGGTCCCCTGGTCGTGACGGAGGAGCTGCACCTCATCACCTTCACGCTGGCGTACGCTTACTGCGGGCTGGAGCTGGAGCTGGAGGCGAGTGCGGGGGCCGGGGGGGGCTGGGGGCTCGGGGGGTGCAGGTCTGACCCCCCAACCCCCTGCAGACCTCCACGCTGCCCTTCGTCATCATCTCCAACGCCAACCAGCTCTCCAGCGCCTGGGCCTCCGTCCTCTGGTTCAACATGCTCAGCACTGACCCCAGCAACCCCAAGGTGAGCGGGACCCCCCAGCCCCGCCGTCTCCCCCTGGTCCTGCTGTCCCATCCCTGTCCCCGTGTCCTGTCCCGGGTTCCTGGTCGTTGTCCCTGGTCCGTTTTCCATGCCTTGGAACTTTGGCTGTCCCCAGTCCCTGCTCCGTCCTGGTCCCTGGTGCACGTCCCCATCCCCTATCCCAGTCCACATGCTTGTCCCCTGTCCCAGTGCTTGTCCCCATCTCTGGTGTGTGTCCCTGTCCTCTGTCCTGGTGCGTGTCCCCATCTCGGGTACATGTCCCAGTGCACGTCCCCATCTCTGGTGCACATCCCTGTCCCGGTGCGTGTCCCTGTCCCGGTGCGTGTCCCTGTCCCGGTGCATGTCCCTGTCCCGGTGGATGTCCCCATCTCTGGTGCATGTCCCCATCTCTGGTGCACGTCCCTGTCCCAGTGCATGTCCCCATGTCTGGTGCACATCTCTGTCCCTTGTCCCGGTGCACGTCCCCATGTCTGGTGCATGTCCCTGTCCCTTGTCCCGGTGCATGTCCCCATCTCTGGTGCATGTCCCTGTCCCAGTGCATGTCCTCATGTCTGGTGCACGTCCCTGTCCGTTGTCCCAGTGCACGTCCTTGTCCTAGTGTGCATCCCCATGTCTGTTGCACATCCCTGTCCCCTGTCCCAGTGCATGTCCCCATGTCTGGTGCACGTCCCTGTCCCAGTGCACGTCCCCATGTCTGGTGCACATCCCTGTCCCCTGTCCTGGTGTGTGTCCCCATGTCTGATGCATGTCCCCATGTCTGTTGCACATCCCTCTCCTGGTGTGGGTCCCCATGTCTGGTGCACGTCCCTGTCCTGGTGTGTGTCCCCATGTCTGGTGCATGTCCCAGTCCCCTGTCCCGGTGCACGTCCCTGTGCTGGTGCGTGTCCCCATGTCTGTTGCACGTCCCTGTCCTGGTGTGTGTCCCCATGTCTGTTGCATGTCCCTGTCCCGGTGCATGTCCCCATGTGTGTTGCACGTCCCGGTCCCCCGTCCGCTCCCCGTCTCGGCAGGAGCAGCAGTTCTTCTCGGCGCCCCCCGCCGCCCCCTGGCCCCGGCTGGCCGAGGTGCTGAGCTGGCAGTTTGAGAGCGTGGCCGAGCGGGGCCTGGCCCGGGAGCACCTCCTCATGCTGGCCGAGAAGCTCTTCGGTGAGTCCAGACCCCCCCCCCAAGCCCCCTCTCCCCTCCAAGCCCCCCCAAAGTGAGGACAGGGGCCGAGCCCCCCCCTTCACCCCGCGTTTGCCCCCAGGCTCGAAGCCGTCGCCGGAGAGCACCGTGTCCTGGCCCAAGTTCTCCAAGGTGAGCTGCGCCCGTCCTGCTGTCCCTTGTCCCCCCGTCCCCCCGTCCCTGCTCACCCGCTCTCCCGCAGGACGGCGCCTCCGGCTTCTCCTTCTGGGCCTGGCTGGACGGGATCCTGGGGCTGCTCCAGGAGCACCTGAAGCCGCTCTGGAAGGACGGGTAGGAGCAGAACCGGGGGCTGGGGGCGCCGGGGGGGGCGCAGGGGCTGACGGTGCCGCCTCCCCAGCCTCATCCTGGGCTTCGTGAGCCGCAAGCAGGAGAAGAAGCTGCTCAAGAGCAAGCGAACGGGGACGTTCCTGATCCGCTTCAGCGAGAGCGTCCTGGGGGGGGTCACCTGCACCTGGGTGGAGCACCCCGAGAGCGGTGAGTGTCCTCTGCCCCCGCTGCCGCCCCTCACCGCGGCCTCGGGGCTGCGGGGGGCTGACCCCGCCTGCCCCCCCCCGCCCCCGCCCCGCAGGGCCCCCCGCGTTCCGGGCGGTGGTTCCATACACGGCGGCCGAGCTGGTGTCGCTGGCGCTGCCCGACATCATCCGCGACTACCAGCTGCTGGTGGAGGAGAACATCCCCGAGAACCCCCTGCAGTTCCTGTACCCCGACACCCCCCGCGACGAGGCCTTTGGGCCCTACTACAGCCAGCGGCAGGAGGGTACGGCACGGCACGGCACGGCGCGGTGCGGCACACGGCACATGGCACAGCGCCGGCCAACCGCCCGCCAACCGCCCCGCTCTGTCCCCAGGGACCCTGACGGAGCAGAAGCGATACCTGAACCGGCGCCTCATCCGCGTGTCCTCCAGGTGCGCCAGGGGACACCCCGGTCCCTGCGGGAAGGGGGACAATGTCACCGCGGCTTGGTGTCCCCTGAGCCCGTGTCTGTCCCTGCGGAAGGGGGACACTGTCACCGCGGCTTGATGTCCCCTGAGCCCACATCTGTCCCTGCAGAAGGGGGACACTGTCACTGCGGCTTGGTGTCCCCTGAGCCCACATCTGTCCCTGCAGAAGGGGGACACTGTCACCGCGGCTTGGTGTCCCCTGAGCCCACATTTGTCCCTGCGGAAGGGGGACACTGTCACCGCAGCTTGGTGTCCCCTGAGCCCACATTTGTCCCTGTGGAAGGGGGACACTGTCACCGCAGCTTGGTGTCCCCTGAGCCCACATCTGTCCCTGCGGAAGGGGGACACTGTCACCGCAGCTTGGTGTCCCCTGAGCCCACATCTGTCCCTGTGGGAAGGGGACACTGTCACCGCGGCTTGGTGTCCCCTGAGCCCACATTTGTCCCTGCGGAAGGGGGACACTGTCACCGCAGCTTGGTGTCCCCTGAGCCCACATTTGTCCCTGTGGAAGGGGGACACTGTCACCGCAGCTTGGTGTCCCCTGAGCCCACATCTGTCCCTGCGGAAGGGGGACACTGTCACCGCAGCTTGGTGTCCCCTGAGCCCACATCTGTCCCTGTGGAAGGGGGACACTGTCACCCATGGCTTGGTGTCCCCTGAGCCCGTGTCTGTCCCTGCAGGCAGGCGAATGAGTCGTGGCAGACGGAAGAGGAGCTGGTGGTTGCTACGGAAAACCTGGAGACGCTGCAGCTGCAGCCCGGTGGCCTGGGGACGCAGCGGGTCACATCTGGGAACCTGGGGACACTGCAGCCCGGTGGCCTGGGGACGCAGCAGGTCACATCTGGGAACCTGGGGACATTGCAGCCCGGTGGCCTGGGGACGCAGCAGGTCACATCTGGGAACCTGGGGACACTGCAGCCCGGTGGCCTGGGGACGCAGCAGGTCACATCTGGGAACCTGGGGACACTGCAGCCCTTGAGCCCAGGGACAGGGCAGATGATGGCCACCAGCCTGGGGATGCTGCAGCCTGGGGGCTCGGGGACGCTGCAGGTCACATCTGGGAGCCTGGGGACACTGCATACTGGGGGCTTGGGGACACTGCAGGCAGGGCCCCAAGTCCTGGAGCCACCACAGCCCCTGCAGGTGGGACCTGGGGTCCCGGGGATGCTGCAGGCGGAGATTGGGGGTCTGGTGCTGCAGCTGGTCCCCGAGGGCCAGGGGACACTGCAGGTGGGACCAGGGGGCGTGGGGATAATGCAGGGGCTGCCTGGGGGGCTGGGGACGCTGCAACACATGGGACCTGGGGACCAGGGGACACAGCAAGTGGGACCTGGGGCTGTGGAGCAACAGCTGGTGCTGCAGCTGGTCCCTGAGGGCCAGGGGACACCACAGGTGGGACCAGCGGGCTTGGGGACACTGCAGGTGCTGCCTGGGGACACGGGGATGCTGCAGCCAGTGGCTGGGGACACGGGGATAATGCAGCCGGTGGTTGGGGACACGGGGACGCTGCAGCCGGTGGCTAGGGACATGGGGATAATGCAGCCGGTGGCTGGGGCGGTGGAACCGCTGCTGGTCCCTGAGGAGCTGCCACCGGAGCTGAGGGACCTGGAGCTGCTGCCGGGGGACACGGACGTGCAGGAGCTGCTGGAGTCGCTGGTGAACGGGCCAGAGCCGGGCTCGGGGCCACGGGGGATGCAGGGGACGCTGGAGCCGGCGGAGCTGATGCCAAACGTTGCTGAGGCCATGGATGGAGGGCTGGACCCCAGGCTGGCAGGTGGGTGTCGGGGCCGGGAGGGGACACAGGTGTCCCCTCGGCGCTGAGCTGTCCCCCTCCCGCAGGCAGCGCCGTGCTCCTGGCCCCCCACGACCCATTCCTGCCGCAGTCCGAGGACGCGGCCCCGGCCGCCGCCAGCTCCCTCTTCACCACCGACTTCCCCCCGCTCAGCATCGACGCCACCGACTTCCAGTGACCCCCCTGTAAATAAACCTCTTCCTCACCCACTGCCTGCGGCCAGACCCGTGTTGTGCTGTGCATGGGGAGCCGCTCGTCTCATTCAGACCTTTATTAGAAACTCATAAATACCCGAGATAAATAGAGAGCGTCACACATAAATAGCCCCTCGGCGGGGAGGGGAATAAATAGTCGGGGGTCGTGGGGGGCTCAGCGGGCGCTGGCGCTGTGGGTGAAGACGCGGCTCATGATGGCAGCGAAGGATTGGAGGCGCTGGAGCGCCAGGCGCTGCAGCAGCGGGTGGGCCCAGGTCTCGCTGGGGGCCATGGGGTGCCGGGGGGGGCGGCCGTGCTCCTGCTGCGGGATAGGGGGGTCAGGAGGGTCGGGGTTCGGGGTGCCCGCTCCACCCGCTGCAGCCCCCCAGCCCCTCACCTGCACGAGCCCCAGCAGCTGGTCCAGCGTGGCCTCCAGCTGGGGCAGCCGGCGGGCGGTGAAGATGTCGGAGCCCAGCAGGTCCCGGTAGTGCTGCAGCCCTTGGAGGATCCGCTGCAGGCAGCGCTGGGGGAGGAGGGCATGAATGGGGGGGCCGGGACCCCCAGGCACAGTCCCCAGCATCCTGGGACACCCCCAGCATCCCTGGGACCACCTGGGCACATCCCTCAGCATCCCGGGGCACCTCGGGGACCCCCCAGCACATCCCTCAGACTCTCCATGCCCGGGATCCCTGCACGTATCTCCGAGGACCCTGAGACCCGCCCTGGGACACCCGGCTGCATCCCCCAGGCTCCCCACTGTCCCCCCAGCACCCCCCGTCCCTCGGTACCGTGTTGTTGGTGTCCAGCGTGGAGGGGTCACAAGCGTCGCTGCAGCGGATCCGGGGGGGCCAGTTCTTGGGGTCCTCCTCACTCAGCTGCGTCTCCTCCTGGCAGCGGAGGGGTCAGTGGGGTCCCCGTGCCCCCCACACTTCCCCCGGCATCCCGTCCCGTCGGGTCCCGCTCCTCCCGGGATGTCCCGCCGGTCCCTCCGGTCGAACCCCCCGCACTCACCAGCACCCGGTGCGGCTCCTTGAGCGTCGCCACCAGCCGCGACAGCTCCCGGGAGAGGCTCCTACAGGCGACCCAGTCGGTGCGGGGTCCCGGGGCCGGGGCCGGGGCCGCGGGCGGCGGCAGCAGCAGCGGGAGGCAGAGGCAGAGCAGGAGGCGGCGGAGCGGGGCCATGGCCGGTCGGTCGGTCGGTGCCGCCACCGGCGCTGCCACCGGGCTCTTATGGGGCGGCGGCAGGTGGGGAATCCCCGCGGCAGGTGGCACCCGCCCCCCGTTACTGCGAAATCGCCGCCTCCCTCGAAAGCAGAACCGATACCGGGCCGGGGTCCCCGGGCTGCGCCCCGCCGCGCCCGGTCCCGCACCGCGCCGGGACGGGATGGGACGGGCAGGAAAACCCAGGGCAGTTCCTGGCGGCTCCGCGCCCTGCGGCACCCAGTGTCCCCACGTTGTTCCTTTGGTGCCTGCTCGCTGTGTCTCCCCGTGTCCCCTCCGCTGTCCCCCGTGCGTGCCCCGGCCGCACCGGGAAAGCAGCCGGGGCGGCCCCGGCGAGGCAAGTGGCCGCTCCCCGGTTCCGCGGTGTCCCGGCGGGGCTTCCCCGGTCCGCACCCCCTGGGGACCGCGCAGCGCCGGTGTCCGCCGGGCAGGGTCGTGCTGCCCGCGGCGCTGCAATCGCGGCGGCCCCGACGGGGCGGCTCCGGCGCTTCCCGCTCCCGCCCGCCGGGGCTGCCCCTGGCCTTCCCCGCACCCGCGGCGACGCACCGGCCGCGCCTCGGGCACCGGCCCGGGGCCGAGGTCCCGCCGTCCCTGCCCGTGGATTCGTGTGCCCCGCGGGTTTGGGAGGGGGAGGCCGGGGTTGGGGTCCCGGTGGGGTCGGTCCCGGCGGAGACCGGGGCGGGTGAGGCTCAGAACCGGCTCCAGCTCACGGTGCACGGCCCTGGGGACACTGTTGGATCCCGTGGGACACTGAGGGACCCCGTGGATACCAGGAGCCGCTGTGGGACACCAGTGGGGACGATGGGATGGCTACAGACAGCGTAGGACGCTGTGGGGCATTTGGGGACACTTTGGGACCCCAGGAGATGCTGCGTGACACCCAGCGGGATGTCGTGTGACACCACGGGATGCTGTGACACCGGTGTGCACGCTGAGACCCCCCCCCGTGGGGCATTGTGGAGACACTTTGGGACTTCGTGGGACGTTGGGGACACTGCGTGACAACCCCGCACCGAAACGACCGATTTCGACATTTTTGTCCCTTCCGCCGCGCCGTCCGTCACGCCGCCCGCCGCACCGCTTAGTCCCGCCTCCCTCAGGCGCTGATTGGCCATCGCCCGCGACTCCGCGCTGCCATTGGTCCGCCTCTCCCGGGGGCGCGCCGGTTTACCGGGCGGGAGCGCGGGGGGCACGGTTGCCATAGTGACGGCGAGAGGGGCGGCGGCGGCCCCGGGCCGACCGTGGCGGCGCGGCGGGACGGGCCCGGGAGCGCGGCCCCGGCGGGGCTCTGCCCGCGGCTGCTCGGTAACGGCGGGCGCGGGGCGCGGGGCGGAGCGGCCGCCGCCGCGGGGCGCGGGGGCTGTGGGTACCGGGTTGGGAACGCGGCGGGGAGAGCGGGGGCCCCTCCGCTCGGTCCGGGCCCCGCCCGGGGCTGCGGCGGCCGATAGCGCCGGTGCGTCCGGTGTGGGGCCGCGGAGATAACGGCGGCGGGCGCGGAGCTGGCCCGGTGCCGCCCGCGGGGCTCCGGTTCCCCGGGAAGGCTGCTCGGTGCCCCGGGACCCCTTCCCGCGGTTCTCGCGGCCGTGACGGCGCTCCGGGGGAAGGGGCTTCACCGGCCGCTGGCGCTGGACATTCCAGGCGCCTTTTCCGCCCCGTGGACTCACCGGGAGCTCCGCGATTCCACGAACCGGCGCCGCGGCGGTTCCGCCCGCCCGGTTCAGTTCCCGTTCTGCTTCCCAGGGAGACGCCGCTTCCCACCATGAATTTTGAAGGGCTCGACCCATCGCTGAGCGAATACGCGGCCCCGCTGCACCCGGCGCTGGATGCGGCGCTGGAGCTGCCCGGCAGCCTCCTGCCCGGCGTGGAGCTGGACCCCGACGCCGTGGCCATGGACGCCATGGCCGTGCCCGACCCCGTGCACCTCATGGAGGGCATGTACAGCGAGCTGCACACCGCCGTCTCCGACGTGGGGGTGCCCGTCGCCGCCTCCCACTTCGACCTGCACGAGGAGATGCTGTGGGTCGGGAACCATGGGGTGAGTAGAGGGGGACACATGGGGGTCGCTGAGCGAAACGGGGGTGCCGGCGCTCGGTGTGTCCTGGAGCGTGAGCCTCGTGGTGTTTCCCGCTCCGCTTTTGGTTCTTTGCTTGTGTCTGTGTGGTCTCTGTAGTTTTGGGGGGAATGGGGGGGTGGGAAACCCCCCTGCGCCCGGGGAAGGCGCAAACTGGGGTGAGTTGTGATGAGCCAACGGTAAGACAAGGGGTGATGGGTGCAAACTGGAACACTGGGGGTTCCGCTTAAATCTGAGCAGAAACTTGTTCGTGGTGAGGGTGGCAGAGCCTGAACAGGCTGCCCAGGGGGGTTGTGGAGTCTCCTTCTGTGCAGACATTCCAACCCGCCTGGTTCCTGTGTAACCTCATCTGGGTGTTCCTGCTCCATGGGGGGATTGCGCTGGATGAGCTTTCCAGGTCCCTTCAACCTCTGACACTCTGTGAGCCTGTCCCCGTCTGCTTTTAGGGCCACGCCACCTCCTTCTTCGGCCCGACGCTGGAGCGATATTCCTCCTTCCAAGTGAACAGCAGCGACGACATCCGCCAGATCCAGAGCCTGGAGAACGGCGTCCTGTTCCTGACCAAAACCAGCCTGAAGTGCATGTCCCGAGGGGGGCTCATCATTTTCGACTACCTGTGAGTGCTGGGGGGTCACAGGGGGATGTGGGGCAGGTCCTGCAGCCCCTTCCCCACACCGAGCGGGGTGGGACCACGAGGGTTTTCCCTTCCCCATCCCGCAGCATGGATGAGGCCGAGGACATGCACAGTCTGCTGCTGACGGACAGCAGCACGCTGCTGGTCGCTGGGCTGCAGAACCACGTCGTGGAGATCGACCTCAACACCGTCCAGGAGACGCAGAAGGTACAGCCAGACCGGGGGGTCGTGGGGAAGTGCTCAGCGTGGGGCTCAGCACCGCTCACCCCGCGCTGCTGCTCCGCAGTACACCGTGGAGGTTCCCGGCATCACCGTCATGCGGCAATCCAACCGCTTCTTCTTCTGCGGACACACCTCGGGGAAGGTAACACCCGCTCTGCTGGTGCTCAGCGTCCCTTGGGGACACCCTGGGGGCTCCCAAGTGGCACCCACCGCCCCGTCGGACCCTTCCAGGTCTCCCTGCACGACCTGCGCACGTTTGTGGTGGAGCACGAGTTCGACGCCTATTCGGGCAGCTTGTCCGACTTCGACGTCCACGGGAACCTGCTGGTGACCTGCGGCTTCTCCAGCCGGATGAACGGGCTGGCGTGCGACCGCTTCCTGAAGGTGTACGACCTGCGCATGATGCGAGCCACCACCCCGCTGCAGGTCCACATCGACCCCTTCTTCCTGCGCTTCATCCCCACATACACCTCCCGCCTGGCCATCATCTCCCAGACAGGTGCGCGAAGCCGCGTCCCCCCCGGGGTCACGGTCCTGAGGCCACTCGTGATGAGAAACACCTTGAGGTGCCGGAGTGAGTTCAGGGAAGGGAAATAGAGCTGGGCAAGGGGCTGGAGAAAGAGGTTTAGGTTGGAAATTAAGTAAAAATGATTAATTAATAGGCTGTCGAGCACTGGAACAGGGTGGTGGTGGAGTCACCATCCCTGGAGGGGTTGGACAGATGGAGATGAGGTTCTCAGGGACATGGGGCAGTGCTGGGGGTGGGTTATGGTTGGACTCGATGATCTTGAGGTTCAGATTGGATGTTGGGGATGATTTATTGGTAAAAGGGCTGTGGGGCATTGGACAGGCTGCCCGGGGTCATGGTGGAGCCACCATCCCTGGAAGGCTGGACAGACCGACATGAGGTTCTCAGGGACACGGTGTGTTAATGCGCGGACTCCGTGATCTTAAGGGGCTTTTCCACCCAAGACAATCCCATCATTAAACCCCAATGAGACAGAGTTGGCCACCAAAGACACATGCGCCGGCTCACCCGGTGCCACCTCACTCCATCCTCCCCACCCACGCAGGTCAGTGCCAGTTCTGCGAACCCACTGGGCTGGCCAACCCCGCCGACATCTTCCACGTCAACACCGTGGGGCCCTTGATCATGGCGTTCGACGTGTCGGCCAGCAAGCAGGCACTGGCCTTTGGGGACTCCGAGGGCTGCGTCCACCTCTGGGCCGACTCCCCCGACGTCACCTTCAACGCCTACTCGCGCGAGACCGACTTCGCGCTGCCCTGCATGGTGGACACGCTGCCGCACCTGGACTGGAACCAGGACCTGGTGCCGCTGTCCCTCATCCCCGTGCCGCTCACCAGCGACGCGCTGCTCTCCGACTGGCCCGCGGCCAACTCGGCTCCGGCACCCCGGTAATTTCCCGGTGTCTCCCGGTGAAAACTGCTGGGGATCCACTCCTGTTGTCCCCCCCACATCTCATGCCCTGTGAAATGCACGATAAGTTGCCCACGGTGGATTTAACCACTAAGGTGACTGGGTGGGTCTGGGGATGCTGGGGACAAGCTGGTGGGATCCCGGCTCATTCCGCTTGTGTGGAAACCCTCTTGTTTTTAATCTGTGCCAAACATGCCGACACTTGGCGCTGCTGCCGTGTTCTGGCGTGATCCGGGCGCTTTATTGTGATAGAAAACGAACAGCGAGTTTCGGGGGGACCCTCGTGGGACCCCCGGTGCCTGAGCCACGGTGTGTTTTTGCAGGCGAGCTCCTCCGGTGGACCCCGAGATCCTGCGCACCATGAAGAAGGTGGGGTTCATTGGCTACGCCCCGAACCCCAGGACCAAGCTCCGCAACCAGGTACCCGCTCTCAGGAGGGCCGGAGCGCTCACCGCGCACGGAGCCACCTCGGAGCTTCCCGTGGGGTTTAGGGTGACGTTCTCAGGATCCCAAGTGGATAATTCGGAGGTGCCGGCTTTTCCCGAGCAGCCTCCGCAGGTCCTGGGTGGAGCTGGAATCTCCCCCTTGGGCTGCAGCCCCAGTTGTACCGATCGCTGGCTCCGCGGTGGGAAAGGTCCGAGCTCTCCGGGTGGGAGGGTGAGGGCACGTCCCTCGCCCTTGGGAAAACACGGCCGCGTTTCGCCCGCAGCGCCGCCGTAGTTTCCCAGAGCGATAAGTCCCTGGCGAGAGCGACGGTGCTGGCACACGGCCCCGCTCCTTCGGCTCCTTCCTTCGCTCGTTCAGGGAGGCAGGAAAGCCCGGGAGCTGCTGGATTCGGTGCGTGGGGCCTCGCTTTGCCATGGGGCTCAGCCGCTCTGCCCTCCTCACCCCCTCGCAGATTCCCTATCGCTTAAAAGAGACGGACAACGAGTTCGACAGCTTCAGCCAAGTCCCCGAGTCCCCGATCGGGCGGGAGGAGGAGCCGCATCTCTACATGGTGGCCAAGAAGTACAGGAAGGTGGTGGCTTTTCAGGGGGTCCCCAGGGGGTTGATGTGGGGCGAGGGACCCCCAGCGCCCGCCGTGGCTCCGCGGAGAGCGCCGCGGCACCGGGACGGTGCCCGTTTAACGCTCGTGTCCCCGCTCAGGTCACCATCAAATACTCCAAGCTGGGGCTGGAAGATTTTGACTTCAAACATTACAACAAGACGCTGTTTGCAGGGCTGGAGCCCCACATCCCCAACGCCTACTGCAACTGCATGATCCAGGTTGGACCCCCCCCCTGCCCGGCCCCCTACGACCCCCCCAAACCTCCCCTGACCCCCCGTCTTTGCCAGGTGCTGTATTTCCTGGAGCCGGTTCGCTGCTTGGTGCAAAACCACCTGTGCCAGAAGGAGTTCTGCCTGGGCTGCGAGCTGGGGCTGCTGTTCCACATGCTGGACCTGTCCCGAGGAGACCCCTGCCAGGTCTGTGGGGTGACAGATTGGGCTGCCGGGGGCGCCGCAGGAGCCGGGTGGTGCCGTATCCTCGGCTGACGGCATCAACCAGCGCGGAAACTCCCGTCGCTTGACCTCGGTGACACGCCGCTCTTGCCCCATCCCCAGGGAAGCAATTTTTTACGGGCTTTCCGCACCATCCCGGAGGCTTCGGCGCTGGGGCTGATCCTGGCTGACTCGGACGAGGCCACGGGGAAGGTGAACCTGGGCCGGCTCATCCAGAGCTGGAACCGTTTCATCCTCACCCAGCTGCACCAGGAGACCCAGGAGCAGGAGGGGCCGCAGGCGTATCGGGGGGCTGGCGGCAGGTAAACCCCTGGCACGGGGAATAACCAAACCTGGGACGGGGGGCTGGCTCCCCGGGGTCCCCTCAGTCCCTTGGGAAGGGCCTTTCTTGCCCCCGAGCGCTGCGCGGGACACGGGGAGCCACCCCATAGCCAGGTTGACACCCCAGGCTGTTTCCCCTCAGCTTCACCCCCTTCTCGGGGTTGCGGAGCCGCCACCGGCTCCGAGTTCCCTCAGCGCTGCTGGAATTGGGGTGCTGGCCCCAAAACCCCAAGATGTGCAGGTTCCGGTTGATCCCGCTCACCCCGCTGCTCTTTTCCACCTCCAGCAGCTTCGGGACCTCGGGGGACTCGGTCATCGGGCAGCTCTTCAGCTGCGAGATGGAGAACTGCAGCATGTGCCGCTGCGGCAAAGAGACCGTCCGTGTGTCCTCCACGCTGCTCTTCACCCTCTCCTACCCCGAGAGCACCGGTACGGGCGCGGTGATCGCCGATTTCCCCGGCCAGGTGGGGTTTGGTGTCCGTAGGGGTGACAGACACCGGCAGCGCGTCCCAACCAGCCAAGCAAAGCAGATTTGGGGCTTGACCTTCTCGCTGGTGGTTTTGAGGAAAACCCCAGAGGTTTGGCTGAGCTAAACCGGTAAAGATTTGCGTGTTTGGGAGGTGACGTTATTCTCCTTTCTCCCTTCAGAAAAGCCAGCCAAAGATTACGAGTTTGCCCAGATTTTAAAGCGAAGCATCTGCTTGGAGCAGAACACGCAAGCCTGGTGCGAGAACTGCGAGAAGTACCAGCCCACGGTGAGCGGGGGCGCCGGGTCCTTCCCGCGGCGCCGGCCGCGCCGCCTTCTCCGTTACTCACCGGGGAAGCTCCGGAGCTGGGATTCGGTTCCCGGATGGGTATTTCCTGGGCTGCACAACCCGATTCCAGCTGAATCCCCCCGGGATGGGGGGCAGAGGGAAACCCCATCGAGCTGAGCCGGGCAAAGGTGCGTTTGGAGCTGTCGGTGTCACCGTCTCCTGCTCCCTCCGCAGGTCCAGACGCGCAACATCCGCTGCCTGCCCGATGTCCTGGTCATTAACTGCGAGGTGAACAGCTCCAAGGAGGCCGATTTCTGGAAGGCGCAGGCTGAGGTGGGGGCGGCACAACGGGCTCCTTTGGGGTTCGCGGGGGCGTTTTCGCTCGGGTCCCGCTGTCCCCAACCTGTCGCTCTCCACCCGAGCGTCCCCCGCTCTGTTCGCAGCGTTTGGTTGTGGTTAGAGGTGGAAAAGACAAAACAATGACTAAATTTGCCGTCCCCCCACCTTTTCCTTCCCCGGCGCAGCGCTGGGTGTCCTCGCTGCCTTTGTCCCCATCACCGACGTTATGTCCCTGTCCTTTCCGCCCCTCTGGGCTGGCTGTGCCCCTCGCGCCCCCCGCATTGACGCATCCCTGTGTTTCGTTGCCAGTTCGCCTTCCAGAGAGCTCTGATGCAAAGAGGAGGTTTTGACATCACCAAAGGCAAAGAAATCTCTTTGGGAGACTGGTAGGTGACCTTCCCCAGGGTGCTGCCACCTCCTGGCTTGTTCTCTGCCCTCGCTCAGGGCTGTTTGTCACCTGGTGATGAATTTGGCCTGGGTGACACCTCCAACTCGGCTTCCTGCGGTTCTCCGCGCAGGAAGGAGCTGGGGAACCCCGACGCGGGGCATTTGTATCCCTCGGTGGAGGAGCTGAAGAACGTCTGGATCCCCTACGCCATCAAGATGAGGCTGAGCAAGAGCAAGGAGCTGGATGTGTGCAACTGGAGCGAGAGCGAGGAGGTAAAGGCGCCGCCGTCCCACTGGGGACGCGGTCACGTCCCATGGGGCTGCAGGAGCCGAACCCAGAGTACGCGGGCGAGAGATGAGGACGTGAGCGTGGACGCCTGATGGGGACGGCGCGTGCGGGGTTGGGGTCTGGGGGCCGCGATCGCGGCTCAGCCGGTTCCCCGGGGCCGGTTCCTCCCGCAGCTCAGCCCGAGCGACGACCCCGACTCGGTTTACGTCTACGACCTGATGGCCACCGTGGTCCACATCCTGGATTCGCGCACCGGGGGCAGCCTGGTGGGCCACATCAAGGTGGGGGAGACCTACCACCAGCGCAAGGAGGTGAGGAGCCCCCCCGGGGACACCGGGCGGTTTAACGGTCAAGCGTTGGGTGTTTGGGTGAACGCATCGGGCGGCCGAGGAGGAAGGAAGGGCTGGAGAAGCACTTCCCACCCTTGCTCGGGCTGGTTCCTCCTGGTCACGGGCACGTTGCCAGCAGGTCCCTGAGCTTCCAGGTAAGGGCTGGGACGTCACCTACCGTCCCGGGGAGCGGGGCTGGGCTGGGCAGCCCTGGCCAGGAGTTCCCGGAGTGTGTCAAGGCCGCATCCCGGCTCTTATCTCTTGCATCTCGGCGGAGTTTTGGGTGGGAGCTGGGCAGGGAGCGCGCGGGTCCAGCCCGGCACCGTCACCGCGGCCCCGCGGGGGTTTCCCCGCCGTGTCCCACGAAGGGCGGGAGTTCCCGCGTGGCACCGTCATCCCCCCCTTTCCCTGGTAACGGGGAGCGGAGTCATTGCATCCACCCCAAGGCGGGGCCCTAAAGCCTGCGCTGTCCCCCCCGCAGGGCGTCACGCACCAGCAGTGGTACCTTTTCAACGACTTCCTCATCGAGCCCGTGGACAAGGTGAGCGCTCGGGTGACACCGCGGGGACGCCGCGGGTGCAGTGTCCCCATCCCCAACTGTCCCCTGTCCCCCGCAGTGCGAGGCGGTGCAGTTCGACATGAGCTGGAAGGTGCCGGCCATCCTTTATTACGCCCGGAGGAACCTCAACGCCAAGTACAACCTCGTCAGTGAGTGCCGGGGGTGGAAGTGGCGGCGCGGCCGGCGGCGCCGCTCGCGGCTCACGGCGCTTCCCCCTTTCCCCGCAGTCAAGAACCCCATCGAGGCCAACGTGCTGCTGGCCGAGGCGTCGCTGGCGCGCAAGCAGCGCAAGTGCCACGCCACCTTCATCCCGCTCATGCTGAGCGAGATGCCGCAGGCGGGAGACCTGGTGGGGCTGGACGCCGAGTTCGTCACGCTCAACGAGGTCAGGGGGACGCGGGGACGCGGGGACGGCGCCGGTCCCCGCGGGGCCGTCGGTCACCGCGCTGTCGCGTCCCGCGCCGCAGGAGGAGGCCGAGCTGCGCAGCGACGGGACCAAATCCACCATCAAGCCCAGCCAGATGTCGGTGGCCAGAATCACGTGCGTGCGCGGGCAGGGCCCCAACGAGGGCGTCCCCTTCATCGACGACTACATCTCCACCCAGGAGCAGGTACAGGAACCCGCCCCCAGGGGGGACACGGTGACAACACGGACCCCCCCGCCACCATCCCCGGTCCCGTAGGTGGTGGATTACCTGACCCAGTACTCGGGGATCAAGCCGGGAGATCTGGACGCCAAGATCTCCTCCAAGCACCTCACCACCCTCAAGTCCACCTACCTGAAGCTGCGCTTCCTCATCGACGTGGGGGTCAAGTTCGTGGGCCACGGGCTGCAGAAGGACTTTCGCGTCATCAACCTCATGGTGACAGCGCCGAGTCCCCGTCCCTCAACCCAGGGGTCCCTGGGGGGCACTGGGAAGCCGGTGGCCCCCCCAGCCCGGGCAGCAGGACCCTCTCTCTGCTTCCCAGGTGCCCAAGGACCAGGTGATCGACACCGTCTACCTGTTCCACATCCCGAGGAAGAGGATGATCTCCCTGCGCTTCCTCGCCTGGTATTTCCTGGGTCAGTAGCCAAGCCGTGGGGCGCAGGGAGTGTCGGGGTGGGGGGCGGCTGCTTCCTGACCTTGTGGGGGGGGAAACCCCGCAGACCTGAAGATCCAGGGGGAGACCCACGACAGCATCGAGGACGCGCGCACGGCGCTGCAGCTCTACCGCAAGTACCTGGAGCTGAGCCCGCCGGGCGCCGAGCCCGAGGAGTTCCGCAAGGTGCTCAAGGGGCTCTACGAGAAGGGACGCAAGATGGACTGGAGGGTCCCCGAGCCCGACAGCCAGAGCAGCCCCAAGCGTAAGGCTCGGACCCCCCCGGTGTCCCCCCCGGTGTCCCCCCCGGTGTCCCCGGTGCCCCCCTCACCCGCTTTGTCTCGGCAGATGGGGCCGTGTTCCCGCCGGTGCTGGCGCTGTGACCCCCGCGGGAGGCGGACACGCCTGGAACTGGAACCAGCAGCGGGGCCGGGGCTGCCCCCGCCCGCCCCCTCCCGGCGCCTGGTGCTCCGGGACGCGCTCCCCGCCGGTACCGGGGGTCACCGTCCCGCCCCCCTCCCCCCCGCCGCCCCCCCCCGCCCGCCGGCCCGGGCGCGCTCATAAAGCACCTGGACACCGCCCGCCGCCTCCTGCCTGGATCCGGGGCCGCGGGGGAGGGACCGGCACCGGGGGCACGGCACCGGGGGCACGGCGGGAAGGACTCGGGCGCCGGGTGGGGCTGGTAGTGGGGACGCGGCACGGAGGAGCCCGGGACCGGGGACACTGTGTCCGGACCGGGATCACTAACGGGACCGGGGACACTGTGTCCGGACCAGGATCACTAACGGGACCGGGGACACTGTGTCCGGACCGGGATCGCTAACGGGACCGGGGACACTGTCCGGACCGGGATCGCTAACGGGACCGGGGACACTGTCCGGATCGGGATCGCTAACGGGACCGGGATCGCTAACGGGACCGGGACGCGGCGGCGTGGCCGCTCCGGGGGCGGGGCCAGGGCGCTCATGGGGGCGGAGCCATGTGAAGCCACGCCCCCGCGGGGCCGAGCGCCACGCGGACCGGGCCCTGGCAGGGCCGGGGCCCTCGGTGCTCGCCGCGGGCTGGCCCGGCTGCTGCCTGCGCACGGGATGGCGCCGTCACGGAATGAGGAGGCGCCCCAACCGGTCTTACCGGCTCAGTCGCTCCGCTTGGCTCGGTCACAGCCTTCCACGAGTTGTTTACCACCTCCGCGGGTCGGGCAGAGGGGCGCGCCGGGACAGGCGGCGCCGAGGGCAGCGCCCGGGCGGCCGGCCGTGCCGGGGGGCGGCGGAGCGGGCCGGAGCGCGGCGCGGTGCGGGGCTCGAGCGGGGGCTCCGGGGGCGAGCGCCGCCCTGGGCCGGACGGGGATCCAAAGGGGGCTCGGGCTCCGTTCTACAGGGGAGGGAGCTCTATAGGGGCCGCCAGACTCAGCCTCGGAGAGCAGGGAGGTCCCTGCGGTGTCCAGGGGTCGGAGGGGACCGAGGCGGGGGCACCGGGGCGGGGTCTGTACGGGACGGGCGTCCCGGGGGCCGGGACACGGGCTGTGGGGACACGGAGCCGCCCGTATCCGCAGGTCGTGCAGCAGCGGAGCCGTGAGGATGAGGGGCCCGATCCCGCCGGTGCTCAGCTTGGTCGTGGCCCTGGGAGCGTTGCTGCCCGCGGCCGCTGCCCGCCGGAGCCAGGACCTGCACTGCGGAGGTGCGGCGGGACCGGGCGGGACGGGACCGTCGGGATGGGACGGGACGGTGGGGACAGGATGGGACGGGACGGTTGGGATGAGATGGGACAGAACGGGACAGCGGAGACAATGGGACAGGACAGTTGGGATGAGATGGGACAGGACGAGATGGGACAGGACAGGATGGGACAGGATGGTGGGGACGAGATGGGACGGGTCGGTTGGGATGAGATAGGACGGGTCGGTTGGGATGAGATGGGACGGGACGGGACAGCAGAGACAATGGGACAGGACAGTTGGGATGAGATGGGACAGGACAGGATGGGACAGGATCGGGCAGGATGGTGGGGACGAGATGGGACGGGACGGTTGGGATGAGATGGGACAAAACAGGACAGCGGAGACAATGGGACAGGACAGTTGGGATGAGATGGGACAGGACAGGATGGTGGGGATGAGATGGGATGGGTTGGGATGGGACAGGATCAGGCAGGATGGTGGGGACGAGATGGGATGGGACAGTGGAGACAGAATGGGACAGGACGGTGGGGACAAGATAGGACAGGTTGGAATGGGACAGAGGAGACGGGGACAGGACAGTCGGGACGAGATGGGACGGGACAGGATGGCAGGGATGGGACAGGATGGTGGGGATGAGATGGGATGGGACAGGATGGTGGGGATGAGCTGGGATGGGTCGGGATGGGACAGGATCGGGCAGGATGGTGGGGACGAGATGGGACAGGACAGTGGGGACAAGATGGGACAGGTTGGGATGGGACAGCGGAGACAGAAGGGGACAGGACAGTCGGGACGAGATGGGATGGGACAGGATGGCAGGGATGGGACAGGACGGTGGGGATGAGATGGGACAGGACGGGGCAGCAGAGACAGAATGAGACAAGACAGCGGGGATGAGCTGGGATGGGACAGGATGGTGGGGACAGGACAGTTGGGATGAGCTGGGATGGGACAGGATGGCGGGAATGGGACAAGACAGTGGGGATGAGATGGGACGGGACAGGATGGTGGGGACAGGACAGGATGGCGGAGATGAGCTGGGATGGGACAAGACAGTGGGGATGAGCTGGGATGGGACAGGATGGCAGGGATGTGACAGGACAGTGGGGGTGAGATGCAACAGGACAGGACGGCAGAGACAGAATGGGACAAGACAGTGGGGATGAGATGGGACGGGACAGGATGGTGGGGACAGGACAGGACAGTCGGGACAAACTGGAATGGGACAGGACGGTGGGGATGAGCTGGGATGGGACAGAATGGTGGGGACAGGACAGGACAGTTGGGACGAACTGGAATGGGACAGGACGATGGGGACAGGACAGGACGGTGGGGACAAGATAGGACAGGATGGTTGGGACGAGCTGGGATGGGACAGGACAGTGGGGACGAGCCGGGGCTGCCACTGGGACCCACTTGTCCGGTGGCCGTTGCTGCCCGCGCTGCGCGGGGACAGACAGACGCTGCCGAAGGGTCGGCGGAGCTGACGCTGTGTCCCCGCAGCGTGCCGGGCGCTGGTGGACGAGCTGGAGTGGGAGATCGCCCAGGTCGACCCCAGGAAAACCATCCAGATGGGCTCGTTCCGCATCAACCCCGACGGCAGCCAGTCGGTCGTGGAGGTGAGAGTCTGTCCCTCGGCACAGCCCCGGGTGCACGTGGGGGTGTCAGAGCCTTTCCCAGCCCCCCAGGGGACAGGTGCCAGCCCGGTGTCCCTGTCACAGCCCTGCTGACGTCCCGCAGGTGCCCTACGCCCGCTCGGAGGCTCATCTGACGGAGCTGCTGGAGCGGGTGTGCGAGAAGATGAAGGAATACGGGGAGAAAGTGGATCCAGCCACGCACCGCAAGAGCTACGTGCGGGTCATCTCTCACGACGGGACCAAGATGGACCTTTCCGGGGTCAAAATTGATGGCGATGTGGCCTCCAGCCTGAAGTTCGCGGTGCGCACGGGGCTGCGGCTCGGTGGAGGTTTTGGGTGGCGGGACCCCCAGTCCTTCCCGCGGCTGGTGTGGCGGGGGCTGCTCCTGGGCTGGGGGAAGCTCGGGGCTCCCCCAATGCTGTCGGTGTCCCCCGTCCCCGTGCTGGTGACCCCGGGCGGTTCCCATTGCAGTGCGAGAGCATCGCCGAGGAGTACGAGGACGAGCTGATCGAGTTCCTGTCGCACGAGGCCGACAACGTCAAGGACCGGCTGTGCAGCAAGCGGACGGGTGAGCGGCGCCGGGACGTGCCGGGGGGGCTCCCTCGGGTCGCAGAGTCCTCCCCAAACCCCGATATTCCCGCATAGCAGCCCCTCCGCCAACTCGGCGCCGGGACCCCGCCGTGGTTTTGGGTGCCGTGCCCAGGCCTGGGGCTGTGCCAGGGCAGCTGCTGTGCCGGCTGCTCCGCACCCGGCTCCCGGCGCAGCCACGGCCAAGCGCCCGCCCCGCCGCCCCCCCCGCCGGGCTATTTCCAGCTCACAAACACCCGGGTCAGGGTACGGCGCGACCTTTGCGCTTCCCGTTAACGAGCGCGGCCCCGGTTTGTTACCTGTGCCGCGGGGATGGACCAGGGTGGGTCTCTCTGGAGCTGGCACGGGCTGCGGGGGACACGCGCCTACCCCGGGGGGTCCCGCGGTGCTGCTGCCTTCGCCAAACAGCCGCGATTGTCGTTGGCGCCGGGACAGCGCAGGTGTCCCTGGTCCGGGTGTCCCCGGCACAGGTGTTGCACCCAGCCCTGTGTGTGGCAGAGGGGGGACATGTCATCGGGGGGGGGTCCCAGGGGCTCTGCCACATCCTGATGGCACCGTCCTTTGTCACCGCAGACCTGTGCGACCACGCGCTCCACATCCCGCACGACGAGCTGTGACGCGGAACGGCCGTGGCTGCCACCGGAGGGTGGTGACGACCCCGCGGCCTCACGGGACCAGGACGGTGCCGCGCTCTGTCCGGATGTCCCCTACCTCTTGCTCTGCCTTGTCCTGCTGTCCCCGCCGGGACGGGCAGACGTGCCGGGGAGGACGGTGGGTCCGGAGCCGGTGCAGCCGCCGCCTCCCCTGCCCGGTGCTCTGAGCCTATTTATTCACCGTCCATCCGCGGTGTTGGGGACACCGGGACACCCGCCCTGCTCCCCAGGACATTCCAGCGGCCGCGCTGCCACCCAGGGACCTTCCTGTGCCGCTGCCAGGGGACACGCGGGGGACACAGGGACAGGGTGTTCAGGTGCGCGGGGCCAGTTTTGGGACCCCCTCCCTGGTTCAGGCAATAAAGAGGCTGCGCGGCGGCTGAGCCGCGGGGCCACCCAGGGCAGCGCTGGCTCCTGTGGGGACGGGGACAAGGGACGCGGGTGGTGGGGACACTCTGGTGACAGCCCCGTGTGTCCCCACGTGTCCCTGTGGTGCCTCTGGTGACTCATGTCCCCATCAGCCCATGGCCCCGTGTCACCCGGCGCTGCCGCCACGGGAACAGCGGGGGGTCCGGACCTGCCTGGCGCTGGTGCCACCGCCTGTCCCTGGTGCCACCGCCTGTCCTGGTGCCACCGCCTGTCCCGGCGCTGGGGTCACCGGGTCAATGCCCTGGGGTCACTCGCGGTCAGGCCCCGCCCCCTGCCCCAGGCCGCTGACGTCACCATGTAGCCATGGCAATGTCACTGGGTGACCCTGAGCCCGCGGTGGCTGAGCCGGGGATGACGTCACACCTCCGGGTGACCTCATAGCGCGTGGCCACGCGCTTGGTGACATCACAGGGCTGCCCCGCGCCACAGCCGAGCGGCACCGAAGCACCGATGCGCCCGGGAGGATGACGCAGCGGCATGACGTCAAGTACGACGGGGAGTGACGTCACGAGAAGGGGCGGGGCGCCGCCTCACCCCACCCTAAGCCACGATCAGGCGAACGCGGCGGCCACCTATAGCCCGGCCCCCTCCCCGCCTCTTTTGCCTAGCCCCGCCCCTCGGCGCGCAGCGCGGCCAATGGCGAGCGGCTCGTCCCCGAGGGGGCGGAGAGAGGGGCGGGATTATGCTAATAAGCAGCGAGGCGCCGCGCCCCGCCCCGCCCGCCGCGCTGAGGACCCCCGGCCGCCGCCGCCGCCGCCGCCGCTCGCTCCGGCCCCGCGCCCGTTCCCGCCCGTTCCCGGTCCCGCTCCCGCCCGGCCCCGCCGCCGCCATGACGCTCCTCGCCGCCAGCAGCCGGGCGGCCGCGCGCCTCCGCGGGCCCAAGGTGAGGGCGCCCGCCCCAGCCCTGCCGCGCCTTAAAGGGGCGACGCCGCGAGGGGGGGCAACTTCTTAAAGGGGCGACGCAGGGCGGGGGGGGGGGGGGAACGGGGGGGGCGCTGCCTTAAAGGAGCCGCGTACCGGCGGGAAAGGGGCGCGGGGCCGCGCGCTGCAGCTGCAGCACGTGCTGGGCACCGGCGCCGGCAGCGGCCGGAACGAGCGGCGAGGCGGGGGGGCCGCGTCCCCGCCCTGGGCCTGGGGGAGCCGAGGGGGGGTCACCATGGGGGCACCGTGGGGGGGCTCCGGGCTCATTGCTGCAAACGCCCCCCCCGGGGGTCCCAGCGCTGTTGCCGCCCGCACCGGGGGCTGCGCTGCAGCGCTGAGCCCGCGGGGGCCCCACGGCCGCCCCGGGGGTTCCCGCCGTGCGGCGCCGGGACTGGGGGGGCGGGGGTCCCTTCCCGGTGTTGCAAAGGGCAGCGCGGTCACGGCGAGTCCCGTCCCCCCCGAACCGGCCCGGCGGGTCGAGGTGCCTCGGGGTGGGGGGTGAGGGGGGGTGTCGAGCACCGAGGCGGCCCCGGGGCCCCCCCACCCGTTTGCCTTGGCCGCGGCCCCGGTGTTTCGTAACCGCCGCTGCAGCGTCTTTATTGACCGGGCGTTATTTTGGGAGCCGGGGCCCGGCCCGGTGTGTTGTGCTGCCCCACTTGGCCCCGCTGCCCGGGGTTGGGGCGGAGGGGGGGGTCACACCCCGATCCCGACCCTTCCGCTCCCCGCCCCCCCCGGCTCCCGCACCCGCTGCCCGGGGTCTCCCGCACCCCGACCCTCTGCGGGTCCCGTTGTGCTCCAGCGCCGTCACCCAGCGCTCGGTGTCACCGGCAACACGTGTGACCTTGAGCCTTCATGACAGCCCGAGCGGGGTGCGGAGGGGGCCCCGCGGCAGCCGCCTTGACCTTGGGCCGCCGCCTCCATTGTCCCCACCGGCATTTCCCCTTCCCGGTGCCGCCTGTTGCGGGGACACCGGAGCTCCGGCCGCGCTCGGGGTCCCCCCGGGGGGCTCGGGGACAGGTGTTCCCTGCGGCTCCGTGTCCCCCCCGGGCAGCCAGTGGAAAAAACGAGTCATGTTCCGCCTGTGCCGCAGGCGCCGCCGCAGCTCCGCACCGGGGGGGCGCCCCCAGCGCCGCTTCCCCGTCCCGGTGGCTGTGAGCGGGTTGGGGTGCCGGTGAGCCCGGTGTCCCAGTGCCCGGTGTTGCCGTCACTGGGGTGTTCCCGGCCGCCGGAGTCCCCACGCGCGGGCGAGGAACAAAGATCGGCTTCCCCGGCGCAGGAAAACCGCAGCGCTGCGGCCTGGCACGGCTCTGGCGCGGCTCTGGCGCGGCTCTGGCGCGGCTGTGCCGGCGCTCGGTGGAGTGGGAAGGGAAGGGAAGCGTTGGTCTCTCGCTCGGGTCCGGGTCGTGCGTGACGCGAATCAGCTTCGGCCCCGGCTCGCCCGGTTTATCCGGCACGCGTGGGCGAGGGAAACGGCACCGGATCAACCAGGCGCGGCGTCCTGGTGAGACAGGATCTCACCGGAGTCGCGGGGCGGCTGCTGCTGCAGGAGCTGCGAACGTTCAGGGGGGGCAGGGATGGTCTTGGGGGGCTCCGTGGTGCTGGGGATGCTCTGGGGAGCTCTAGGGGGGCCGGGGATGCTCTGGGGAGCTCTAGGGGATCTAGGGATACTCTAGGGGGACCAGGGATGCTCTGGGGGGCCAGGGATGTTCTGGGGAGCTCTAGGGGGGCCAGGGATGCTCTGGGGAGCTCTAGGGGGCCCAGGGATGCTCTGGGGGGCCAGGGATGCTCTGGGGGGCTCTAGGGGGGCCAGGGATGCTCTGGGGAGCTCTAGGGGGGCCAGGGATGCTCTGAGGGTCCAGGGATGCTCTGGGGAGCTCTAGGGGGCCCAGGGATGCTCTAGGGGGTCCAGGGATGTTCTGGGGGCTCTAGGGGGTCCAGGGATGTTCTGGGGAGCTCTAGGGGGGCCAGGGATGCTCTTGGGGGTCCAGGGATGCTCTTTGGGGCTCTAGGGGGGCCAGGGATGCTCTAGGGGAGCCAGGGATGCTCTTTGGGGCTCTAGGGGGGTCAGGGATGCTCTAGGGGGGCCAGGGATGCTCTAGGGGGCCAGGGATGCTCTGGGGAGCTCTAGGGGGCCCAGGGATGCTCCGGGGGCCCAGGGATGCTCTAGGGGGTCCAAGGATGCTCTAGGGGGGTCAGGGATGCTCCATGGAGCTGGAGATGCTGCAGGACTGGGGATGCTCCAGGGCTGGGGGGGGCCACTTCTATGGCTTACCCCACCCCACCCCCCCCAAAACCGGGGCAAGGGGCCACGTGTCCGCGCTCCCCCCATTGAACCCCATGTCTCCCTCCCGCAGAACGCCCCGTGCGTCCTCTTCGCCGCCCGCCACGCCAGCGCCACCACGGTAAGAGCCCCCGCCGCCACCACCCTGCGCGGTGCCGGGTGCCCCCCCCCCAAAACCGCCGGGTCTCACAGCTCCCTCCCCTGTCCCCAGAACCTGAAGGACGTCCTGGCCACCCTGATCCCCAAGGAGCAGGCGAAGATCAAGAACTTCAGGCAGCAGCACGGCAACACGACCATCGGGCAGATCACGGTGGACATGGTGAGTTGGGGGGGGGGACACCGCCACGTCCCCGCCATACCGGGCGTCACCGCGCCGCCACCCGTAACCGCGTCCTCCCGCAGGTGTACGGCGGGATGAGGGGCATGAAGGGGCTGGTGTATGAGACCTCGGTGCTGGATCCCGATGAGGTAGGGACCGATCCTGCCCTGCCGCGGCACCACCTGCCGGGTGATGCCGCAGTGGGTGACGCTCGCGCCGGGTGATGCCGCGGCACCCGCCGGGTGATGCCGCAGTGGGTGACGCTTGCGCCGGGTGATGCCGCGGCACCCGCCGGGTGATGCCGCGGTGGGTGACGCTCGCGCCGGGTGATGCCGCGGCACCTACCGGGTGATGCCACAGTGGGTGACACTTGCACCGGGTGATGCCGCGGCACCCGCCGGGTGATGCCGCGGTGGGTGACGCTCCCGCTGGGTGATGCCGTGGCGGGTGACGCTCGCGCCGGGTGATGCCACGGCACCCGCTGGGTGATGCCGCAGCGGGTGACCGCAGCGGGTGACGCTTGCACCGGGTGATGCCGTGGCACCCGCCGGGTGATGCCGCAGCGGGTGACGCTCGCGCCGGGTGATGCCGTGGCACCCGCTGGGTGATGCCGCAGCGGGTGACGCTTGCACCGGGTGATGCTGCGGCACCCGCCGGGTGATGCCGCAGCGGGTGACGCTTGCACCGGGTAATGCTGCGGCACCCGCCGGGTGATGCCGCAGCGGGTGACGCTCGCGCCGGATGATGCCGCGGCACCCGCCGGGTGATGCCGCGGCGGGTGACGCTCACACCACATTCCCCAGGGGATCCGCTTCCGCGGGTACAGCATCCCCGAGTGCCAGAAGCTGCTGCCCAAAGCCGCGGGGGGAGAGGAGCCGCTGCCCGAGGGGCTCTTCTGGCTGCTGGTGACGGGTGAGATGCCCACCCAGGAGCAGGTAACACCCGTGGGGGCGACACGGGGCGGGGGGGCTGCTGGTTCTCAGCACCGTGGCTCAGCACCCCCCCCCCCGTGTCCGTTTTCCCACCAAGGTGACGTGGCTGTCGCGGGAATGGGCTCGTCGCGCGGCGCTGCCCTCGCACGTGGTGACCATGCTGGACAACTTCCCCACCAACCTGCACCCCATGTCGCAGCTCAGCGCCGCCATCACCGCGCTCAACAGCGAGAGCAAGTTCGCTCGCGCCTACGCCGAGGGGATCCACCGCGTTAAGTACTGGGAGGTATGGGGGGGATTAGGTGGGTTTTGGGGTGGGGTTTGGGTGCTGGAGGGGTCGGGGGGTGCGGTGGCCCCGTCTCACCCTGCTCGCCGCAGTTTGTGTATGAAGACGCCATGGACCTGATCGCCAAACTGCCGTGCGTGGCCGCCAAGATCTACCGCAACCTGTACCGCGAGGGCAGCAGCATCGGCGCCATCGACCCCAACCTCGACTGGTCGCACAACTTCACCAACATGCTGGGCTACAGCGACCCCCAGTTCATCGAGCTGATGCGGCTCTACCTCACCATCCACAGGTTGGGGGGACAGGGACGTCCCTGCGCTGCTCTAGGGGTGTCACCAAGCGTGGGGAGCGGGGCAGGGAATGTGATAGTCCCCGATGCTATAGGGGTGGTTTTGGGGGCCCTCGGTGGGGACAGGGACGTCCCTGCGCTGCTCTGGGGGTGTCACCAAGCGTGGGGACCGGGGCAGGGAGTGTGATGGTCCCCGATGCTATAGGGGTGTATGGGTGGTTTTGGGGGCCCTCGGTGGGGACAGGGACGTCCCTGCGCTGCTCTAGGGGTGTCACCAAGCGTGGGGACCGGGGCAGGAAATGTGACGGTCCACAAATGCTATAGGGGTGGTTTTGGGGACAGGGACGTCCCTGCGCTGGTCCCACCAAGCGTGGGGACCAGGGCAGGGAATGTGATAGTCCCCGAGTGCTATAGGGGTGGTTTTGGGGGCCCTCGGTGGGGACAGGGACGTCCCTGCGCTGCTCTGGGGGTGTCACCAAGCGTGGGGACCAGGGCAGGGAATGTGATAGTCCCCGATGCTATAGGAGTGGTTTTGGGGGCCCTTGGTGGGGACAGGGACGTCCCTGCGCTGCTCTGGGGGTGTCACCAAGCGTGGGGACCGGGGCAGGGAGTGTGATGGTCCCCGATGCTATAGGGGTGTATGGGTGGTTTTGGGGGCCCTCGGTGGGGACAGGGACGTCCCTGCGCTGCTCTAGGGGTGTCACCAAGCGTGGGGACTGGGGCAGGGAATGTGATGGTCCCCGATGCTATAGGGGTCGTTTTGGGGGCCCTCGGTGGGGACAGGAATGTCCCTGCGCTGCTCCCACCAAGCATGGGGACCAGGGCAGGGAATGTCAGTCCCCGAATGCTATAGGGTGGTTTTGGGGACCTTTGGTGGGGACAGGGATGTCCCTGCGCTGCCCCCACCAAGCATGGGGACCAGGGCAGGGAGTGCGATGATCTCCGATGCTATAGCGGTGTATGGGTGGTTTTGGGCGCCCTCAGTGGGGCCAGGGGTGTCCTGACCCCCCCGTGTCCCCGCAGTGACCACGAAGGGGGCAACGTCAGCGCCCACACCAGCCACCTGGTCGGCAGCGCCCTGTCCGACCCGTATCTCGCCTTCGCCGCCGCAATGAACGGGCTGGCCGGGCCCCTGCACGGCCTCGCCAACCAGGTGGGCGCCTCGTCCGTCCCTCCATCCGTCCCTCTGTCCGTCCCTCCATCCCGCCCTCACCCCCCCCCCCCGGCTTTGCCCCGCAGGAGGTGCTGCTCTGGTTGACCAACCTGCAGAAGGAGCTGGGCGGGGAGGTGTCGGATGAGAAGCTGCGGGATTTCATCTGGAACACGCTCAACTCGGGCCGAGTGAGTCCCGTCCACCCCGGGGGGGGTTTCCCGTGGCCGCGCCGCTGCTCTGACCCCCCCGCTTTGGTTGCGTAGGTGGTGCCGGGCTACGGGCACGCGGTGCTGCGCAAGACGGACCCGCGGTACAGCTGCCAGCGCGAGTTCGCCCTCAAGCACCTGCCCCAGGACCCCATGTTCAAGTTGGTGGCGCAGCTCTACAAAATCGTCCCCAACGTGCTGCTGGAGCAGGGAAAGGCCAAGAACCCCTGGCCCAACGTGGACGCGCACAGCGGGGTCCTGCTGCAGGTGAGCCGGGGGGTGGGGGTCCTGGGGACAGCAGGGTGACCATGAGCCAGCACTGGCCCTTGTGGCCAGGAAGCCAATGGGACCTGGGGTGGGTTAGAAGGGGGGGCAGTAGGTCAGAGAGGTTCTCCTGCCCCTCTGCTCTGCCCTCGGAAAAAGGGTTTAGTTCAGATATTGTCAGGATATACTTGGGGAACATATATATATATGTATATAATATACACAGCCATAGCACCCTGAGAATGCCTGATCTGGGAAGCTAAGCAGGGTCGGGCCCGGTCAGTACTTGGATGGGAGACCAGGTGGGAATCCCGGGTGCTGTGGGCTGAGCCAGCACTGGGCCCTTGTGGCCAGGAAGCCAATGGGACCTGGGGGGGTTAGAAGGGGGGGTCAGTAGGTCAGAGAGGTTCTCCTGCCCCTCTGCTCTGCCCTGGGGAGACCACACCTGGAATCTTGTGTCCAGTTGTGGCCCCTCAGCTCCAGCAGGACAGGGAACTGCTGCAGAGAGTCCAGCGCAGCCACCAAGATGCTGGAGGGAGTGGAGCATCTCCCGTGTGAGGAAAGGCTGAGGGAGCTGGGGCTCTGGAGCTGGACAAGAGGACACTGAGGGGGGACTCATTGCTGGGGATCAAGATGGAAAGGGGCAGTGTCAGGAGGATGGAGCCAGGCTCTGCTGGTGACAACCAGGGACAGGACAAGGGGCAATGGGTGCAAACTGGAACACAGGAGGTTCCACTTAAATCTGAGAAGAAACTTGTTGGTGGTGAGGGTGGCAGAGCCTGAACAGGCTGCCCAGGGGGGTTGTGGAGTCTCCTTCTCTGCAGACATTCCAACCCGCCTGGTTCCTGTGTAACCTCATCTGGGTGTTCCTGCTCCATGGGGGGGTTGCGCTGGATGAGCGTTGAGGTCCCTTGGGGTGATCGGGGGGTTGTGGAGCCCCCCCTGACCCCCCCCGTTCCCCGCAGTACTACGGGCTGAAGGAGATGAACTACTACACGGTGCTGTTCGGGGTGTCGCGGGCGCTGGGTGTCCTGGCGCAGCTGATCTGGAGCCGGGCGCTGGGCTTCCCCCTGGAGCGCCCCAAGTCCATGAGCACCCCCGGCCTCATGCAGCTGGTGGGCTACAAATCCGGGTAAAGAAGGGACGGGGTGGGGGGGCCACGCTTCCCCCTCCCCACGCCGGGAACGCTGCGGCCCCCCCCACCCCGCAACCCCGGACCCGCTCCGGTGCTGAACCCCATCTAGGGCTCCTCTGCCCTCCCTGGCTAAGGGGGGGCTCCCCGCACCCCCAGCAGCACCACGCACACTGGGAGCCCCCCCAGGCTCCCCCATTGCTGGGTTAGGGGGGGCCTCTCCACCGCCCCCCTCCTCCTCACCCCAAGAGGGTTCAGCGCAGCCCCAGGTCCGGGCCCCCCAGCAGGGACTCGATACACTCCTCCCCGCCCCCCCCCGTGTTTGTGTGACCCCCCCTCCCCCCCCAAACCGGAGCTGGGCCCCCCCGGCCCCGGCCCCTCGCAGGGATTGGGCACTTCTGTACAAACAACGAGAAAATGCAAAATAAATGTTTTTATTAACAAAGGCGGAGCGGCCACCCCCCCCCCAACCCCCCCATTCCCGACCCTGGGGGGGGTCAGGACCCTGGCTCTGGCATTGCGGGGGGGTCAGGGGATGGTGCCCCCCCTGGGCTGCCACTCTAGTGTCTCTGGTGGCACAGGGACCAGCCTGGGTTGGGGGGGTCTCAGTGCACAGCCCCCCCACCCCAGTCACTGAATGAGCCCGTGGAAAACGCTCCTTATGGGCCGGGGGGGGGCTGGTGGCTCAGGGGCACCCTCTGCCCCGCCCCCCGTGGGTGTTCAGAGCCCCCACGTCCCCCCACTCGTGAGCTGGGGCTGAGGAACAACGGGGGTGTCGGGAAGGGAAGGGGAGGGGGGACAGCGGGGCCACCCTGGTCCCTGAGGGGGGGGGTTTGGGGGTGATGGGGGGGGCGGGGGGGTCAGCGCCAGCCACCCCATGACCCCCCCTGTGCGTGTGACTTGTGCAAAGTGTGCAACTTCAAGAGGGCGCTGCCGGGGTCCCCTAATTTTTTGGGGGGGGGGGGGGGGGGCAGTTCCGCTCCCATTGGGCCCCCCCCCCCAGTAACCCCCCCCCTTGCTGAGGGGTAAAAATTAACCAAAAGGGGGGAAAAAAAACAACTCCAAAGAACTAAAACAAGAATTAAAACCAAAATCAGCTCTAGATCAGGGAGTCCAACGCGGCTCCCGCGGCGCCGGGGAGCGAAGGGGCAGCACCGCGCTCAATAAATATCCTCTTTTTTGGGGGGGTGGGGGGGCGCGGAGCCCGGGGACAGTCCGGGGGGGGGGGGGCGCGGAGCCGCCCTCACGTCTGGTGAACCTCGTGGGTCATGAGCTCGCGTGGGATCCGCGTCTCGGGCCCGAAGCTTTTGGCCGCCCGGCGCTCGAAAGCGGCCACCATCTGCTTGACCACCTCGTCGAAGAACACGGTGGCCAACTGGGAGTGCAGCAGCGAGCGGAACTCGAAGGAGATCTGAGCGGGGAGGGAAAACGGACGGCGTGACCCCCCCCCTTACCTCTTAGTGACAGAATCATCCCTCTTGTCCCCCCCGCAACGCGGGGTTTATCTCACCGAGAAATCCACGGTGCTGGTGCGGGGGTACCCGGGGATGCCGGGGCTGAAGCGCCAGTTGGTCTCCAGGTGGTTGAACAAGCGCCCGTCGGTGCAGACGGCCTGGGGGGCAACGTGGGGGTTACGGGGGGGTCCCAGCAAGCATGGGGGTGCCCCCCACATCCCACAGCGCTCACCTTGACGAGGTGCGGGCGGACGAGGGTGACGATGGAGGTGTAGCGCTCCAGCACCGGGGGGAAGCCGACCTCCAGCTGCGCCTTGACGTGGCCGCTGCGCTTGGCCACCACCTCCGACTTCTTGCACCACGGCACGAAGTTCTTGTAGTCCTCCACGTTGGCCACCACGTCGTACATCTCCTGCATGGAGTACCTGGGGAGGGGGGGAAACGATGTGTGTGGGGGGGGATGCAGCGGGTGCTGGGGGTGTTGGACCCCCCCCCCCGGGATCCCCAGCACTCACCCGATGATGCGTCGCTCGGAATATTCCTTGCGCTTGTTGGTGAGGTTGAGGAAGGAGCGGCTGGGTTGGGGTCCCCCCCCGGCGCTGCCCCCCAGCCGCAGCCCGCACAGCCCCGTGTGCCTGGGAGGGGGGGACATGGGCTCAGCGGCACCCCCAGTACCGGTACCGGCACCCCCAGGGATGTCCCAGCGGCACCCCCCGTACCGGCACCCCCAGTAGCCCTGGGGGCGTCTCAGCAGCACCCCCAGTACCGGTACCCCCGGTACCGGTACCGGCACCCCCGGGGATGTCCCAGCGGCACCCCCGGTACCGGCACCCCCAGTACCGGCACCCCCAGGGACGTCCCAGCAGCACCCCCGGTACCGGCACCCCTAGGGATGTCCCAGCAGCACCCCCGGTACCGGCACCAGCACCCCCGAGGACGTCCCAGCAGCACCCCCGGTACCGGCACCCCGGGGATGTCCCAGCAGCACCCCCCGTATCGGTACCGGCACCCCCGGGGATGTCCCAGCGGCACCCCCGGTATCGGTACCGGCACCCCCGGGACGTCCCAGCAGCACCCCTGGTACTGGCACCCCCAGTACCGGCACCCCCGGGGACGTCCCAGCGGCACCCCCGGTACCGGCACCCCCAGTACCGATACCGGCACCCCCGGGGATGTCCCAGCGGCACCCCCGGTACCGGTACCAGCACCCCCGGTACCAGCACCTCCGGTACCGCCACTCCCGGGGCCGTTCCAGCGGCATCCCCAGTACCGATACCGGCACCCCCGGGGACGTCCCAGCGGCACCCCCGGTACCGGTACCAGCACCTCCGGTACCAGCACCAGCACCCCCGGTACCAGCACCCCCGGTACCGGCACCGGCACCCCCGGGGCCGTCCTAGCGGCGCCGCGTTTGCGCAACGCGGAAACCTGACCTTGGGGACACCTGATGCGGAGCGGGGACAACTGCCCGGGACCCCCGGACGGGGCCATTGCGGGGGGGGTCACACACACACACACACGGCTTGTCACCCCCGCCCCGGTGTCACCGCGGGGCGGTGATCGTGACCCCGGTGTCCCAGGGGGCCGCGGGTATTTTTAGCGCGTCCCGGTGCCGCGGTCAGCGCCGGGGACCGGCAGCAAAGCGGGACCGGCAGCGGCTCGGACACCGGGGAGAAGCCGCCGGTACCGGGGCACGGCCGCTCCGGGGCTCCCCCGCTCGGGGGGGGCCTCCCGCGGTGCCTCCGCCGCCCCGTGTCCCCCCGCACGCCCCCCGGTCCCCGGTTCCGCCCCGCTGGGGGTTCCCGAGGCCCGCCCGGCGCCCCCGCTCCCGCTCGTCCCCGCCGTGGCCTCGCCGGTGCCCCCGCGCCCTGTTTGTCGTCCGGCCCCGGTGCCCCCGGTCCCTCCGGTCCCCGCCCCGGTGCCGCCGGCCGGGCCGCCCCGGGCAGCGCGGGCGCTCACCTGGCGGGCGGGGCCGCCGCGGCGCGCAGCCGCTGCCGCGCCCCGAGCTGCAGGGCGGCGCGCAGCCGCCGGGCCGCCATCACCGGGGCCGGGACGCGGCTCCGCTGCCCTCGCACCGGCGCCGCCGTGACCTCTCACCCCGCCCGTGACGTCACCGCGTCGCCATAGAGCCCGTGCGCGTCACTGGCTCGGAGGGGCGGGGCCGGGCGACGCCTCCCGCGCGGGGCACGACGGGAGTTGTAGTCCGGGCCGCGCGGGGGGCGATGGGAGCTGTAGTCCCGCTCGCCGACCCCCCCAGCGCGGTCCCCGTGTCCTTCCCGCCCCGGGACAGCCGGGCGGGAACGGGGCAGAGCGGCCCCGCGGGGCTGCACCGGCCCGGCCGCCTCTCCAAGCAGCGCCCGGTGTGCGGCTGGAGCTGCCGGTGGGCTCCGTCCGGTCACCCCCGTTAGGGACCCCCCGGGGCGGGACCCCCGGCCAACGGCAGCGCCGCACACACGGCGGACACGGCCCCGGCAGCACCCGCCCCCTCTGCCCGCGGCTCGGCCGGGAGCGGCGGGGCTGCCGCGGGTGTCCCGCTCAGGGGCTCCCCGGTGGGTGTTCCGGGGACTGGAGCCGTGCCCGCTCCGTCCGCTCCCCCGGGCGCCCCCGACCCCGCGCGTCCCCCGCTCTGCGCTGCTGTCCGGGCAGGGGCCGCACAAGCGACGCTCCAAGTGCCCCCGCTGGGGCCGCGGGCTCCGCGGGGACCAGGAGCCGCTGGGGAGGGGGCGAAGGGATGCCCCGACCCCCCAGACCGGCCTAGCTCCCGGCAGCGCGTCCCGGGGGTGGGGCGGGGGCTGCCGGGCGGTGCCCTGGTACCGGCTACAGACGCCCCGGTACCGGCTACAGACGCCCCGGGGGGTCCGGTTGCAGCCGCGGGCCGGGGTGGAGCGGGGGATGCGCTGCCTGCTCGGTGCCCGCGGGGAAGCGGCTGCTCGGGGGAGCCCCGGGGGGTCCGGCTGCCCTCCCTGAGGACGCGGGCCCGGGGCCGCCCCCCCGCAGCGCGTCCCCCGCCCGGTTCCGGCCATGGCGACCGGCGGCGGCGCTGCGGCCCCGGCGGCGGCGGCCGCTCCCCGGGCGGTGGGCGGGCCCAGGCGCTCCCCGCCCCGCCAGCCGCCCGAGCGGAGCCGCCGCGGCCGGACCCGATGCCGGGAGCTGGGCGCTGAGGGCGGCCCCGAGATGGGGATTCTCAGCATTACGGACCAGGTACCGTCGCCCCGCCCGCCTGCCGCCCCGCAGCCCCGCGCCGCGCCCGGCCGCGCCGCCACGCCAGCCCGGGGATGCGCGGCCTAGTCCGCGCCGCCGCCGCCGCCGCCGCGGGGCCCGGCCGCCGCCCCAGGCCGCGGCCCCCGGCCCGTCCCCCTCCGCCGGCCGGGACCCCCGGGCCTCCCCGCCGCAGCGCCGGCCCGGCCTGGGCTCGCCCCGCACCGCGCTGCGCTCCGCCCGCGGCCGCCGGGACCCGCGCTCGGTAACCGCGGCCCAGCGGCGGCGGGAACCCGGCCCGCGAAGGGCGGGACCCTGGGATGGACCCGAGGAGCGGGGGGCCCCCCGCCCCGGGAGCGCGGAGCCGGGCGGGAATCCCGCTGCAGGAGCCCCCGGCCCGCGGCGCTGGGACCCCCGGGACGGCACCGCGACCCCGGGACGGCACCGGGACCCCCGGGACGGCACCGCGACCCCCGGGACGGCACCGCGACCCCCGGGACGGCACCGGGACCCCGGCTGCGCCGCCCCCGGCGGGCGCTGGGGACACTGCTGGGGTGCGGGGTGTCCCCTTTGGGTTTTGGGGTCACTGCTGGGGGGCGGGGTGTCTCTATTGGGTTTTGGGGACACTTCTGGGGTGCGAGGTGTCCCCATTGGCCCCTGGGGACACTGCTGGGGTGCCGGGTGTCCCCTTTTGGTTTTGGGGACACTGGTTGGGTGTCTCTGTTGGGTTTTGGGGACACTCTTGGGGTGCGGGGTGTCCCCATTAGGCCCTGGGGACACTACTGGGGTGCAGGGTGTCCCCTTTGGGTTTTGGGGACACTCTTGGGGTGCGAGGTGTCCCCATTGGCCCCTGGGGACACTGCTGGGGTGCGGGGTGTCCCCTTTTGGTTTTGGGGACACTCCTGGGGTGCAGGGTGTCTCTATTGGGTTTTGGGGACACTACAGAGGTGCAGGGTGTCCCCTTTGGGCCCTGGGGACACTGCTGGGGTGCGGGGTGTCCCCATTAGGCCCTGGGGACACTCCTGGGGTGCAGGGTGTCTCTGTTGGGTTTTGGGGACACTCCTGGGGTGCAGGGTGTCCCCATTGGGCCCTGGGGACACTGCTGGGGTGCGGATTGTCCCCTTTTGGTTTTGGGGACACTCCTGGGGTGCAGGGTGTCCCCATTAGGCCCTGGGGACAGTACTGGGGTGCAGAGTGTCTCTATTGGGTTTTGGGGATACTGCTGGGGTGCAGGGTGTCCCCTTTTGGTTTTGGGGACATTCCTGGGGTGCAGGGTGTCTCTATTGGGTTTTGGGGACACTCCTGGGGTGCAGAGTGTCCCTGTAGGGTTTTGGGGACACTTCTGGGGTGCAGGGTGTCCCCTTTTGGTTTTGGGGACACTGCTGGGGTGCAGGGTGTCCCCATTGGGTTTTGGGGACACTACAGAAGTGCAGGGTGTCCCCATTGGGCCCTGGGGACACTGCTGGGGTGCAGGGTGTCTCTATTGGGTTTTGGGGACACTCCCTAGGTGCAGACTGTCCCCTTTTGATTCTGAGAACACTGCTGGGATGCAGGGTGTCTCTGTTGGGTTTTGGGGACACTGCTGGAGCGCAGGGTGTCCCCATCCCTTTTGGGGACAACGTTGGGGTGCAGGGTGTCCCCAGTGGGGGTTTCCTGCCCCTGCCCATCTCGGGGGGGTCACCAGGGACCCCCTGTCCCTGCCGTTCGCAGTTCGGGTCCCTTGTGCGCCGGGCTGGACCCGTCCCGGTGACCCCGGCGTCGTGGTGACTCGGGCACCCGCGCGATTCACAGAAACCACCTTTATCCACTCCAAATTGGGGCCACAAATACGGCGAGTTTAACCCCTGCCGGGGGGTGCGGAGCGGGGGGCTGGGACCAGCGACTCATCTGGGCTTTAAATAGGACTTTTTTGGTAACCAAAACATTTCTCTTTCCCTGTGAACGGCGGATAGGTGCGTCAGCCCCAGCGCCGCCGGGACCGCTCGGGGCATCGTTAGTCTGCGATTCTTTCCTATTTTTATTAAAAAACCCCTTATTTTTAATGTGTGAAGAGCGATGCTGAGTGTGCTGCATTCCCAGGGAGTGACTCACGCCTTCCCTCTGACCCAGGATGTGTTCCCCGTCCTTAACCGCTGCAAGGGGTTGCCTTGAAAGCCAAGCTCTGTTCTTCCTCCCGGAGGTGGAGATAAGCGGGACTCGCCGTTTTAACCGTTAGATCCAGGCTTAGGCGGGCAGGCAGGGCTGTGCCGGGGTCGCGGCGCCGTCTGGTTTGGCAGCGCCCGCGGGGTGCTGAGCCCCGGAGAACCCGTGGCAGGAAAGCGGTGGTTTTTAGGCCTGTGGGACAGAAATCAGGTTGCGGGGTTTTTGGGCGATGCCAAGAGGTTTGGTGACACCAAACCTGGTTCTGCCGCAGCTGGGCCAGGGCTCTGCTCCTGGTGCTCGCCAAAGCACGGTGGGGAACTTGCGGGCAGCAGGAGACGGGAGGAGCTGCAGGCCGGGCTTTGCCAGGCCCGGCTTTGCTAGGTCAGGCTTTGCCGGGCCAGGCTTTGCCGGGCCGGTCTTTGCCGGGCCGGTCTTTGCCAGGCCAGGCTTT
Organism: Nesoenas mayeri; assembly: GCF_963082525.1. Lineage (NCBI taxonomy): Eukaryota > Metazoa > Chordata > Aves > Columbiformes > Columbidae > Nesoenas > Nesoenas mayeri. Next base: position 1,456,577 of record NC_137558.1, on the reverse strand, counting down.
GCCAGGTCGGGCTTTGCCAGGCCAGACTTTGCCAGGTCGGGCTTTGCCAGGCCCAGCTTTGCTAGGTCAGGCTTTACCGGGGCAGGCTTTGCCAGGTCGGGCTTTGCCAGGCCCAGCTTTGCTAGGTCAGGCTTTGCCAGGCTGGGCTTTGCCAGGCTGGGCTTTGCCAGGTCGGGCTTTGCCGGGCCGGGCTTTGCCGGGCCGGGCTTTGCCAGGTCGGGCTTTGCCAGGTCAGGCTTTGCCAGGTCGGGCTTTGCTAGGTTGGGCTTTGCCAGGCCCTTTGCGCCCATGGGGAGGCTTTTCCAATGGCTCCTTGGTCTGTTCGCCGTGCAACAACCAAGAAAAGCACCATCGGTGGCTTTAATATCGGCACCTGGTGCCGGCTGGGCCGCGGTCGGACACTTGGAAGCTGCTGGCGGCCCTGACTGGTTCTTGGAGCGGGGTCCCGGCTGCGCGGCGGCGCCGGAGGCTCTGCCGTGCGGTGACGCCGTTCTGGTGTCGTCCCCACCTGCGTGACTTGGCTTGTCCTTCCCTCCGCAGCCTCCTCTGGTCCAAGCCATCTTCAACCGCGACATCGAGGAGGTGCGGTCGCTGCTGAACCAGAAGGAGAACATCAATGTCTTGGTGAGTGCCGCCAAACGCCGGGTTCGCCAAGCTCCGAGTTCAGCCCGTTCCGCGGCAGCGGCTCCTCCGGGGCTCTGGTGCAGCTCCCGGCCGCGCTGGTGCCTTTTTGGCACGTTCCTGTTGGGTTCTCGTCCCCGGCTGGTTGTGCCGGGGACCCTCGTGCTCTGGTGTCGCGTTGGGATTGTTCCGCTGAGCTCTCGCGCAGCTGCTGGAGGAATAAACCCACAATTGTTAACGCTTGATTTCCTTCCCGCGCGCAGGTTTAGAAATGTCGCTGCTCATTCGGTGACCTGCCGGCTGGGTTTCGCTTTCGCGTCCTCCCGCCTGGTTGTGCCGGCGCGAGTTGTTACCAATAAAATAAAAGCAGCGCCGCTTTTCCAGACGGTTTTTAACCTCGTGAAAAGTGGTCGGACACAGCTTCCCCTCCGCAGCCCCGTGGGGCGCCGGGTTTGGGCAGTTTTGTCCCCGTCCCGTGTCCCCATGCAGGCTGGGGTGTAGGAGGGATGTTCGAAGAGGGATCTCCATGCTCACAAACACATTTTGTTGCTCAGGACCAAGAGAGACGGACGCCGCTGCACGCTGCCGCCTACATCGGAGATGTCGCCATCCTCGAGCTCCTTATTTTGTCAGGTAAGAGCCGGGACCGCGGAAACGCTGCTGAGGTTTGTGCAGACAGAGACACGTCTTGGCGCTGGAGTAGCCAAGGTGGAAACTGAACTGGGACATGGGGTAGACATGGTCTACCTTGAGTTGACATTTGACAGTCTGCCACGGCATCCTCGCAGCTGGACTGAGGGAGTGTATTATTCAATATATTCATATATTGAATATATTCATATATATTCAGGTTCCAGTATAAGTTGGGAATGAGCTGTTGGGGCAGTGAAAAGGGAGCTGGGGGTCCTGGGGACAGCAGGGTGACCATGAGCCAGCACTGGGCCCTTGTGGCCAGGAAGCCAATGGGACCTGGGGGGGTTAGAAGTGGGTGGTCAGTAGGTCAGAGAGGTTCTCCTGCCCCTCTGCTCTGCCCTGGGGAGACCACACCTGGAATCTTGTGTCCAGCTGTGGCCCCTCAGTTCCAGCAGGACAGGGAACTGCTGCAGAGAGTCCAGCGCAGCCACCAAGATGCTGGAGGGAGTGGAGCATCTCCCGTGTGAGGAAAGGCTGAGGGAGCTGGGGCTCTGGAGCTGGACAAGAGGACACTGAGGGGGGACTCATTCCTGGGGATCAATATGGAAAGGGGCAGTGTCAGGAGGATGGAGCCAGGCTCTGCTGGTGACAACCAGGGACAGGACAAGGGGCAGTGGGTTCAAACTGGAACACAGGAGGTTCCACTTAAATCTGAGCAGAAACTTGTTGGTGGTGAGGGTGGCAGAGCCTGGCCCAGGCTGCCCAGGGGGTTGTGGAGTCTCCTTCTCTGCAGACATTCCAACCCGCCTGGTTCCTGTGTAACCTCATCTGGGTGTTCCTGCTCCATGGGGGGATTGCACTGGATGAGCTTTCCAGGTCCCTTCAACCCCTGACACTCTGGGATCCTGTGAGGGGGCAGCTGAAAACCAGAGGATTAACCCAGATTTGGCTCGTGTTATTTGGCGTCAAACCGCCCTTCGCTCCCCCGGGCTGTGCGGGGAACCCCAAGGCTGCCGTGATCCTGCGTGACCCCAACACGGAGAGACGCAGCGAAATCCTTTGTGGGAGCCCGTTCGACAGGACCGGGGACATTCAGCCCCGTCCGCAGAGCGTGGGACGCCCTGATGCGCCCTGCGTTGATTGTGTGCTGGCTGGGGCTGACACGGGTCCGGCGATGTCTCCCCGCTCGGTCCCCTATCGCCCGGTGGATGTCACCTCCCTGTCCCCAACACCTCTCGTTGCTCCACAGGTGCTAATGTTAACGCGAAGGACACGGTTTGGCTCACCCCGCTGCACCGCGCGGCGGCGTCTCGGAACGAGGTGGGTTCTGCGTGGGGCCGTGCTGCTCCTCTTGTCCACATCCCACTTGGTTTTGGTGGGGATGGATGTTCCCATTAGAGTGGAGAGGCTGAAAGTGAGAGATGGAGAAAAATCTCGGTGTTTTATCCCTCCATCCTTCAGGAATTCACATGTGGGGTTTCCCCACAACGCCCCCGTCCCCCCTTTTCCCTGAGGTTTTGTTTCATCCAGCTTCGCGTTTCTTTGGGGGGTGATGGGGCCAATTCCAACGAATCTCATCGGAAAGATTTCCCGACTGTTCAGGTTTTGTGGGTTTAACTTCACCCCGCTTAACTTCGTCCTGTTTTGAGTTTCTGTGGTCGTGTCGGTCGGAGCCCTGAGTGTGACACACAGTTTGAGTCACCAAACTTTGGGGTTCACATTGGACATTGGGGACAATTTCTTTGTGAAAGGGCTGTTGGGCATTGAACAGGCTGCCCGGGGCGGTCGTGGAGTCACCATCCCTGGGGGGGTTTAATACACATGGAGATGAGGTTCTCAGGGGTTAAACCAGGGGTGGGTTAATGGTTGGACTGGATCTTGAGGGGCTTTTCCACCCCAAAATGATGCCGATTGTGTCTCTGCGCCACCAGAAGGCACTTCACCTCCTCCTGAAGCACTCGGCGGACGTCAACGCCCGCGACAAGTACTGGCAAACGCCCCTGCACGTCGCCGCCGCCAACCGGGCCACCAAGTGCGTGGAGGCCATCGTCCCCCTGCTGAGCACCGTCAACGTGGCGGACCGCACGGGCCGCACCGCGCTGCACCACGCCGTGCACAGCGGCCACCTCGAGGTGCGCACGGGGGTCCCCCCGAATCCCGGGCCGGCGAGGAGGAGTGGCGGCCGCACCTTTCATTACCTTTCCCCCCTACACCCCGCAGATGGTGAACCTGCTGCTGAACAAAGGTGCCAACCTGAGCACTTGCGACAAGAAGGACCGGCAGCCCATCCACTGGGCGGCTTTCCTAGGTGGGTGTGCTGGGACCCGCTCTGCGCCCACCTGGGATGTTTGAGCCGGAGGGGTCGGGCTCTGCTCCGCAGGAACAAGCGCCAGGAGCAGAGGAAACGGCCTCAAGTTGCGCCAGGGGAGGTTGAGGTTGGAAATTTGGGGTGATTTCTTCCCCAAAGGGCTGTCGGGCGTTGAACAGGCTGTGGTGGAGTCGCCAACACTGGTGGGGTGAATAGATGAGGTTCTTGGGGATGTTTTAGTGCCGGTGAAGGGTTGGATGTGATGATCGGAGTGCAGCTCGATGTGGCGCAGCAGGTTTCCCTTCTGGGTGAAGGAGGCTCCACACTGGTTGCAGTGGAACGGCCTTTCTCCTGCAAACACACACAAACGCTCATTAAACTGCGCTTTGCTAAGCTTGCGCAGGAGCAGCTTGTGGAGCAACAGCCCGAGAGAGCCTAAGTTTGATAAGGAAATTCCCAGTTTAACGACTGGTTGGTTTTGGGTCCCTCACAACAAGAAACACCTTGAGGTGCTGGAGAAGGGAACGGAGGTTGGAAATTAGGGAGAATTTATTCATTAAAGGGCTGTCGGGTGTTGGAACAGGCTGCCCAGGGCAATTGTGGAGTCACCAACCCTGGAGGGTTGAACAGATGAGGTTCTCAGGGCCGTGGGTAGTGCCGGGGGTGGGTTGTATCACTCAATCTTGGGGGGTTTCTTGCACCCAGAATGATTCCCTCATTCTATAACTGGTCCAGTATCTTCTCCCGCATTGCTTCTCCCTACGGCTCCACCTTTCGGGGTGCTGGGACCCCCAATTTCCCAGGTGTCGCGGCTCTCACCGCTCTCCCCAAACAGGGCATTTGGAAGTTCTGAAGCTGCTGGTGGCCCGGGGAGCTGACGTGATGTGTAAGGACAAGAAGGGCTACACTCTGCTGCACACCGCGGCTGCCAGCGGCCAGATCGAGGTCGTGCGTCACCTGCTGAGGCTGGGGGTCGAGGTGAGACCCCCCCGGCCGCCAGCGCGGTGGGACGGGAGCGGGACAGGGCGCTGGGTGCTGCCGAGCGCCTTCATTCCCCTCCCGCGCCTCCAAACCCGCCGGGGTTTCCTTCTTCCCGCAGATCGATGAACCAAATTCCTTCGGCAACACTGCACTTCACATCGCCTGCTACATGGGCCAAGACGCCGTGGCCAACGAGCTGGTCAATTACGGCGCCAACGTCAATCAGCCTAACGAGAAGGGCTTCACCCCTCTGCACTTCGCCGCCGTCTCCACCAACGGGGCCCTGTGCCTCGAGCTCCTCGTCAACAACGGCGCCGACGTCAACTTCCAGGTGAGGGGCTGGGGGAGCCCCTGGCTGTGTGGGGAGCTCAAGGGAGCTCAGGGAGGTGCCCAGGAGCTCAAGGAGGTTCTGAGGAGCTCGGGGAGGTTCTGGGGAGCACAGGGGAGCTCAGGGAGGTGCTGGGGAGCTTGGGAGAGCTTGGGGGAGCTCAGGGAGGTGCTGGAGAGCTTGGGAGAGCTCGAGGAGGTGCTGGGGAGTTCGGGGGAGCTCAGGGAGGTTCGGGGGAGCTCAGGGAGGTTCAGGGGAGCTCAGGGAGGTTCTGGAGAGCTTGGGAGAGCTCGAGGAGATGCTGGGGAATTCAGGGAAGCTCAGGGAGGTTCGGGGGAGCTCAGGGGGTTGCTGAGGAGCTCAAGGAGGTGCTGGGGAGCTCAAGGAGGTGCTGAGGAACTCAGGGAGGTCCTGGAGAGCTTGGGGAGGTGCTGGGGAGCTCAAGGAGGTGCTGGGGAGCTCGGGGAGGTTCTGGAGAGCTCGTGGGACCTCAGGAAGGTGCTGAGGAACTCAGGGAGGTTCTGGAGAGCTTGGGGGAGCTCAGGGGGGTGCTGGGGAGCTTGGGGAGGTTCTGGGGAGCTCAGGGGGGTGCTGTGGAGCCTGTTGTGACGCCCTGTTGCTCTCCGCAGAGTAAGGAAGGGAAGAGCCCGCTGCACATGGCCGCCATCCATGGACGGTTCACGCGCTCGCAGATCCTCATCCAGAACGGTGAGCGGCTCCTCCGCGCAGCCCGGGCTCAGCACGGGGGGCTTTGCGAGTCGGACGGACGGTCGTCGCTCGGTTCCGTTAAGCTCGTATCCTCGAGGGCAGCGAAGCGCAGACCCTGGGGCTGAAATTCCAGCCGGGTCAGAGCCGCCGCGGCCGCAGAGTGTTCCCGCTGCCGCCTCCAGCCTGAAACACGATATCTCGCTGCTGGGGTGCAGCGGGGGCTCTGCTGGATGCAGATACTAATGGACAGGAAGCTCAACATGAGCCAACAGTGTGCCCAGGTGGCCAAGAAGGCCAATGGGATCCTGGCTCGTATCCAAACCAGCGTGGTCAGCAGGACCAGGGCAGTGATCCTTCCCCTGTGCTCTGCACTGGGGAGGCCACACCTGGAGTATTGTGGGCAGTTCTGGGCCCCTCAGCTCAGGAAAGAGATTGAAGTGCTGGAGGGTCCAGAGAAGAGCAACAAGACTGGGAAAGGGACTTGAGCACAAGCCCTATGGGGAGAGGCTGAGGGAGCTGGGCTTGTTCAGTCTGGAGAAGAGGAGGCTCAGAGCTGAGCTCAGCACTCTCTAGAACTACCTGAAGGGCAGTTCCAGCCAGGTGGGGATTGGGCTCTTCTCCCAGGCATCAGCAATAGGACAAGGGGCCATGGGCTTCAACTCTGCCAGGGGAAATTGAGGCTGGAGATTAGAAAGCAATTCTGTGCAGAGAGAGTGGTCAGGCATTGGAATGGCTGCCCAGGGAGGTGCTGGACTCACCGTCCTGGAGGTTTTTAAACTGAGATTGGCCATGGCGCTTAGTGCCATGATCTAGTCAATGGACTGGAGTTGGACCAAGGGTTGGACTGGATGATCTCTGAGGTCTTTTCCAACCCAGTCCATTCTGTGATTCTGTGATCCGCTCGTGGAGGGGACGGGGAGAGATCCCATTGATGCCGTAGGCTCGCAGGGTACCCGCAGGCTCTCGTTACAGCTCTACACGATGCTGAAGGGACTCGGGTTATCGCTTTGTCCCCACAATGCGGCCGTCGGAGCAGCGGGGACGCGGAGACTCGCTGGTGAAGCTCTTGTCTTCCCCTCTCTAGGCAGCGAGATTGACTGCGCTGACAAATACGGCAATACCCCCCTCCACGTTGCTGCTAGATACGGCCACGAGCTGCTAATTAGTACTTTGATGACGAATGGTGCTGACACTGCAAGGTAAGGCGGGACGTTTCCTCCCTGGCCCCACGCTGCACTGGGGACACCGAACGACCCGTCCCCACTCCTGTCCCTGCAGGCGTGGGATCCACGACATGTTCCCTCTGCACTTAGCTGTTCTCTTTGGATTCTCAGACTGTTGTCGTAAGCTACTTTCCTCAGGTGAGCGGCTCATTTTCCCCTTTACCTGCGCGCGGACACCGGGGGGACCCCCGAGCATCCCCCCGAACCCGTGTCCCTCCCGCCGCCCAGGTCAGTTGTACAGTATCGTCTCCTCGCTGAGCAACGAGCACGTGCTGTCTGCGGGCTTCGATATCAACACACCGGACAACCTCGGGAGGACTTGCCTCCACGCTGCTGCTTCGGGAGGGTGAGTGGTGCCCCCAGCCAAACCGGACCCTCGTCCTCTCCGTGTGGTGCCACGCTTTGGTGGGGACGGGGGGTCGGAGCCCTGGGTGCCGCTCCTGGCGCTGGGAGAGAGCGGAGGCCGGTGTTTAGAGCATGAATGAACATGGAAAACATTAAGCCCCGTTCTGCCGCTGGCTCTGGCTCATCCCGGTCGTTCGCGGCTTAAAAATGGGGTTAAAATGCTTCCTTGGCCACGGGTTCATGAAGGGAACAGTTTGGTTTACAAACTGGCTTAAGGAGAGAAGCCAGAGAGTGGTGGTCAATGGTGCGGAGTCCAGTTGAGGCCAGTATCCAGTGCGGTGCCTCAGGGGGCAGTGCTGGGGCCAGTATTATTCAATATATTCATTAACGATTTAGACGAGGGAATAGAGTGACTGTCAGCAGGTTTGCTGGAGACACCAAGCTGGGAGGAGTGGGTGACACTGGGAGCTGTGCTGCCATCAGAGACCTGGACAGGCTGGAGAGCTGGGCGGGGAATAACCTGATGGAATTTAACAAGGGCAAGTGTAGAGTCTTGGTCTGGGCAGGAACAGCCCCAGGGTCCAGTATAGGTTGGGAAATTACATATTAGAGAGCAGCGTAGGGGAAAGGGAGCTGGGGGTCCTGGGGACAGCAGGGTGACCATGAGCCAGCACTGGGCCCTTGTGGCCAGGAAGCCAATGGGACCTGGGGTGGGTTAGAAGGGGGTGGTCAGTAGGTCAGAGAGGTTCTCCTGCCCCTCTGCTCTGCCCTGGGGAGACCACACCTGGAATCTTGTGTCCAGCTGTGGCCCCTCAGTTCCAGCAGGACAGGGAACTGCTGCAGAGAGTCCAGCGCAGCCACCAAGATGCTGGAGGGAGCGGAGCATCTCCCGTGTGAGGAAAGGCTGAGGGAGCTGGGGCTCTGGAGCTGGACAAGAGGACGCTGAGGGGGGACTCATTCCTGGGGATCAATATGGAAAGGGGCAGTGTCAGGAGGATGGAGCCAGGCTCTGCTGGTGACAACCAGTGACAGGACAAGGGGCAATGGGTTCAAACTGGAACACAGGAGGTTCCACTTAAATCTGAGCAGAAACTTGTTGGTGGTGAGGGTGGCAGAGCCTGAACAGGCTGCCCAGGGGGTTGTGGAGTCTCCTCCTCTGCAGACATTCCAACCCGCCTGGTTCCTGTGTAACCTCATCTGGGTGTTCCTGCTCCATGGGGGGATTGCACTGGATGAGCTTTCCAGGTCCCTCCCAATCCCAAACATACTGTGATACTGTGACGCTGTGACCCAGGCGATGATGCCCGAAAAGCAGCGGGGTTTCCACCGTCTCTGTGTGTGCAGCGGGTTGTGTGCTGGGGAGTTTGATTTCACGCGTGGTCCCATTGAGGACCTGCTTGTTTTTGGGGAGCGGGGCAGAGTTTGGCGTGTGCCGCCCGGAGGTGACGAACCGCATCCAGCTCCGTCGCCGGCCCGTCCGCAGCTCGGGGGAGTTTGCGCTCCCGCTGCGGCCCCTTTGACCCTGTCTAACTCGCCTCCCTCCCGCAGGAACGTTGAATGTCTTAATTTGCTGTTGAGCAGCGGTGCTGACTTGAGGAGGAGAGATAAATTTGGAAGGTGAGCGTCCTGCGGCGATTCCGCCGGCACCGCGGGTTGTGGTGGCGTTTGGTGTCTGAAACTGCCCCTCTCACCCCTATCGCCCGAGGGTTCACCGACCCAAACCTGGGGGTGGCTGAGCCCCTTGTCCTTCCCCCCCTAGGACTCCACTGCACTACGCGGCTGCCAACGGCAGCTACCAGTGTACGGTGACACTGGTGACGGCGGGAGCCAGTATTAACGAGGCCGACTGTAAAGGCTGCACCCCCCTACACTATGCTGCTGCTTCGGACACGTACAGGAGGTGAGTGGCTTGGGGACGATGGTTTGTGGGGAGGGGAGGGCGCAGAGGGGACAATCAGCACGCTGGAGCTGGTTTCCACCCTTTCAGAGCGGAGACTCATTCAGGAAACAGCCACGACAGCGACGAGGAGCCGCTGAAGGAGTCCAGGCTGAAGGAGGCGTTTTTGTGAGTCCCCACGCGCTGGTTTGGTTCTGAATCCCGTCTGTCCCCAATCCCGCTTCCAGGGGCTTTGCCTGCGCTCCCTGTCCTGAGGGATCAAAGCCGGGGGGTCTCTGCAAAGCTCTCCCTCTGTTTTCTTCATCTCCCCTTTCTCCCTCGCAGTTGTTTGGAGTTCCTGCTGGATAATGGTGCTGACCCGTCCCTGCGGGACAAGCAGGGATACACCGCCGTCCACTACGCAGCCGCGTACGGCAACAGGCAGAACCTCGAACTGGTGAGCGGGCTGCGGAACACCCTCCGAGACCCCCCCAAGGAGCTGTGCTCGGGCATTGCGGCCTCAGGCTCTGCTTAGGACGGAGGTTTTGGGGGGCTCTTGGGGAGCCGTTGTGCCGGGAACACCCTGGAGAAGCCCTCTGGGTCTGGAAGGGATCCCTGGAGCGAGGAGCTTTGTCACCTGGACTTGTGATGTGTAAATCCCTGGTTGAGGAGCGAGTTTGGGCTTTGGAAAGAAACCCTGAGGGCCGGGGCAGAGCTCCCACAGCACAGAAAATAACATAACGGGTGTATGAAATCACCATGAGGAGCTTCAGGATAGCGTGGGCTTGATGTGACTGTGCAGAGCCCAGAGTCAGCTCAAGGAAGGTCCCATCCCCAAATTCGGGGCATTCTGGAGCAGATGAGTGTGTTTTCCAAGCAACCCAATGTCTGTCAGAACCTCCACGAGCCCGGGATCGGTCACGGTTTGGTTTTGTTGCCGTTGCAGCTCCTGGAAATGTCTTTTAACTGCCTGGAGGATGTGGAGAGCACCGTTCCCGTCAGCCCTTTGCACTTAGCTGTGAGTACGGCCGGCGCAGCCCCAGGGTGACGGGGACACTTGGCTCCGCGCGGGCTTCACGCCAAGCCCTGGTGCGGTGCCGGCTCCGGCTGCATCCCGGCAGCTCGCAGTGCCGAGCGCCACAAAGGAGGAAAGGCTGGGAACGGCTTTCCCCGCCAACTGTGGGTCAAAGTCCCATTGATTCGCGTATTCAAGTCCTGGCGCTCCACAATTTGGAGCCGCGTCCGCGGGTGGGCGAGGGCACGCGTGGCACGCCGGGGCGAGCGCCGTGACGTGTCCCGCTCTGTCCCCAGGCCTACAATGGTCACTGTGAAGCCCTCAAGACACTTGCCGAAACCCTGGTGAACCTGGACGTGCGGGACCACAAGGGCCGCACGGCGCTGTACCTCGCCACGGAGCGCGGCTCCACCGAGTGCGTGGAGGTGCTGACCAGCCACGGCGCCTCCGCGCTGGTCAAGGAGAGGAAGAGGAAGTGGACGCCGCTGCACGCCGCAGGTGACGGGGTCGTTTGGCTGTCTCAACCGCCACAGTTTAAATTAAGGAGGGATTAGGGTTAGGATTTGGGTTAGGGTTTGGGTTAGGGTTAGGGTTTGGGTTAGGGTTAGGGTTTGGGTCATGGTTAGGGTTTGGCTTTGGGTTAGGGTCAGGGTCAGGGTTAGGGTCTGGGTTAGGGTTAGGGTTTGGGTCATGGTTAGGGTGTGGCTTTGGGTCAGGGTTAGGGTCTGGGTTAGGGTTTGGGTTGGGGTCAGGGTCAGGGTCAGGGTTAGAGTTTGGGTCAGGGTTAGGGTTTGGCTTTGGGTTAGGGTTTGGGTCAGGGTCAGGGTTAGGGTTTGGTTTAGGGTTAGGGTTTGGGTTTGGTTTAGGGTTAGGGTTTAGGTTAGGGTTAGGGTTTAGGTTAGGGTTTGGTTTAGGGTTTAGGTTAGGGTTTGGTTTAGGGTTAGGGTTTAGGTTAGGGTTTGGTTTAGGGTTAGGGTTTGGTTTAGGGTTAGGGTTTAGGTTAGGGTTTGGTTTAGGGTTAGGGTTTAGGTTAGGGTTTGGTTTAGGTTAGGGTTAGGTTTAGGGTTAGGGTTTAGGTTAGGGTTTGGTTTAGGTTAGGATTTGGTTTAGGGTTAGAGTTTAGGTTAGGGTTTGGTTTAGGGTTAGGGTTTAGGTTAGGGTTTGGTTTAGGATTAGGGTTTAGGTTAGGGTTTGGTTTAGGGTTAGGTTTTGGTTTAGGGTTAGGGTTTACATTAGGGTTTGGTTTAGGGTTAGGGTTTAGGTTAGGGTTTGGGTTAGGGTTAGGGTTTAGGTTAGGGTTTGGTTTAGGGTTAGGGTTTAGGTTAGGGTTTGGGTTAGGGTTAGGGTTTAGGTTAGGGTTTGGGTTAGGGTTAGGGTTTAGGTTAGGGTTTGGTTTAGGGTTAGGGTTTAGGTTAGGGTTTGGTTTAGGGTTAGGGTTTAGGTTAGGGTTTGGTTTAGGGTTAGGGTTTAGGTTAGGGTTTGGTTTAGGGTTAGGGTTTAGGTTAGGGTTTGGTTTAGGGTTAGGGTTTAGGTTAGGGTTTGGTTTAGGGTTAGGGTTTAGGTTAGGGTTTGGTTTAGGGTTAGGGTTTAGGTTAGGGTTTGGTTTAGGGTTAGGGTTTAGGTTAGGGTTTGGTTTAGGGTTAGGGTTTGGGTTTGGATTAGGGTTTGCTTTAGGGTTTGGGTTTGCCTAGTTTGGGTTAGGGTTTGGGTTAGGGTTTGGGTTTGGGTTTGGGTTAGGGTTTGGGTTTGGGTTAGGGTTTGCTTTAGGGTTTGGGTTTGCCTAGTTTGGGTTAGGGTTTGGGTTAGGGTTTGGATTAGGGTTTGGGTTTGGGTTAGAGTTTGGGTTTGGATTAGGGTTTGGGTTTGGATTAGGGTTTGGGTTTGGATTAGGGTTTGGGTTTGGATTAGCGTTTGGGTTTGGATTAGGATTTGGGTTTGGATTAGGATTTGGGTTAGGATTTGGGTTAGGGTCAGGGTTTGGTTTAGGGTTATGGTCAGAGATGGGATTAGGGTTATTTTATGGTTACCCTTCTCTTCGAAGTGTTCAGTGTAGTGTAGTTACTTTTGGTAAATACAAATAGATCTTTACAGCTTAAAATTTTAGGAAGTCTATCTTACCAAGTAACACAAAGCAAAGAGTGTATTAACAATCTTACAACCTTATATTTCTAAATAATTAATTCGATTTAGTGTGCATCTCCTGAAGCTAAATTGACCTCATCCACTGAGCTCTGAGGAGTTGGGGAGTTGGACTAGTTCACCTTTGAAGGTCCCATCCAACCCAAACTATTCTATGATTCTTAGTGACGTGATTTAGTGACAGTTTAATGGTTGGACTTGATGATCTTGGGGGTCTCTTCCAAGCAAAATGATTCTATGATTCTATAGCAGATGGGGCTGGGGACGCTTGGGGCAGCCAGGGAAGGGGTTGTGGGGTGGGATGGGGTTGTGGGGTGGGATGGGGTTGTGGGGTGGGATGGGGTTGTGGGGTGGGATGGGGCTGGTGCAGAAGCTGAGGGTCCCGGTGGTCCACTGCTTCTGCACACACGTGTCTTCAGTGCAGCCCGGGCACACGTTCATCAATCCCGTAGCTCAACAACCGCTTAACGTATTTCCCCTTCCGTGGGTTGGTGGCGGGAAGGAGGGGACCTGTCCGCCTGTCCGTCTGTCTGTCTGACTCCTCCTCTCCTCCCGCCTCGTCTCCAGCTGCCAACGGGAACACGGATTCCCTGCACCTCCTGATCGACAGCGGGGAGCGGGCGGACATCACCGACGTCATGGACATCCACGGCCAGTGAGTCTGTCCGGCTGTACTGGGCGCTGTACTGGGCGCTGGTGAGGCCAAACCTGGGATCCTGAGCCCGGTTTTGGGCCCCTCATGATTGGAAAACCCTTAAGGTGCTGGAGCGAGTTCAGAGAAGGGAACGGAGCTGGTGAAGGGGCTGGAGAAGGAGGTTGAGGTTGGATCTTTGGAACAATTTCTTCCCCAAAGGGCTGTGGGGCGTTGAACAGGCTGCCCAGGGCAGTGCTGGAGTCGCCATCCCTGGAGGGGTTTAAAAGGCGTTTAGACGAGGTTCTTAGGGACACGGTTTAGTGCTAGAGCTGGGTTATGGTTGGACTCGCTGATCCGGAGGGTCTCTTCCAAGCAAAATGGTTCTCCGCCTCTATAATTGGATGATTTCCAAGCCTGCTCTACTCCCCGCAGAACCCCGCTGATGCTGGCCATCATGAACGGCCACGTCGACTGTGTCCACCTCCTGCTGGAGAAAGGATCCACGGCCGACGCCGCGGACAAGCGGGGCCGGACCGCGCTGCACCGAGGGGTGAGTGCGTCCCCGGGCGGCTGCTGCTCGTGCTCCTCGGCCCAGCTCTGAATCCGGGGGGGGATGTTTTCGGCTCCACAGGCCGTGACAGGCTGCGAGGACTGCCTGGCTGCGCTGCTGGACCACGATGCCTTCGTCCTGTGTCGGGATTTCAAAGGCCGGACCCCCATCCACTTTGCGTCGGCGTGCGGGCACCTGGAGGTGCTGCGGACCCTGCTGCAGGCAGCGCTCTCCACCGACCCCCTGGACTCCGTGGTGGATTACAGCGGCTACTCGCCGATGCACTGGGCTTCGTACAGTGGTGAGGACCGCGCTGTGCCGCCGCCGTCGAGTGCCGAACAGGCTGCCCAGGGCGGTGGTGGAGTCGCCATCCCTGGAGGGGTCGAGCAGAGATGAGGTTCTCAGCACCTTGGATTAGCGCCGGGGTGGTTTAACAGTTGGATTCAATGATCTTAAAGGTCTTTTCCAACCAAAATGATTCTCTGATTCAACGAGGCGGAACCCAGGGTCCCTTCTTGCTGATGTGTTTCTGTCCCTCTCTCCTCACAGGGCATGAAGATTGTCTTGAATTGTTACTTGAACACAACCCGTTTGCATACCTAGAAGGAAACCCCTTTACTCCATTGCACTGTGCAGTGTAAGTGGCGTTGGGGACCTGCCCCGTGTCGCTAACGCTGCTTCGTGTCCTCCTAACACTCCTCTCGTCCCCCGCTGCAGAATTAACAACCAGGACGGCACTGCGGAAATGCTGGTGGAAGCATTAGGTGCCAAGATTGTTAATAGCAGAGATGCCAAAGGAAGGTGAGCGCAGCCTCGTCCCTCTCCTGTCGCTGCTGCCGGGTGGTGGCCGTGACTCCTGGTGGCACCGGGGGACTCTGACGCCCCCAGACGTGTCTCTCACCAGCTGTGTCCTTTCCCCAGGACCCCCCTTCACGCTGCTGCCTTTGCAGACAACGTCCACGGTTTACAGCTGCTCCTGCGCCACCAGGCCGAGGTGGACACGACCGACAAGCTGGGGAGGACCCCGCTCATGATGGCTTCGGAGAACGGGCACTCCGCAGCCCTCGGTGAGCGGCCGCCGTCCGACCGCCCTGTGCCGTCAGCGGGTCCCCTGGAGCCGGGTTGTCCCCTGCTCTGTCCCCATTCCTGGGCTCCGTGCTGCTGCCCCTCACCAGCGGCTCTCCCTCCTCCTTTCAGAGTTCCTGCTGTACCAAGCGAAAGCAAATATAACTGTGCTGGACGTCAACAAGAACACGGCTCTTCACCTGGCCTGCAGCAAGGTAGGGAGCAGCCGCCGCTGTCACCGTCACCTTGTCACCTCAATGAGCGGGGTTGTACGGAGGGGCGAGGGCCCTGGGCTTGCTGTGCTTGTCGTGACCCGCACAGATCTCCTGGTTCAGTTTGGGGCAGTTTGGGTTGTAAATCAGTCTCTGTTTTAGCCGGGGATCCCCTCTCTGAGCTTCAGATCTGTGGTCAGTGTGTCCACCAACAATGGGAGATGGGACAGAGGGGACAGAAGGGACAGCAGTTCGGCTACTCGAGCGCTGCTGAACAGGGAACCCTTGCAGAATGTGGGGTTTAGGGAATGTTCCTGTATCCCGGGGAACCCCGTTCCACTGCTCGCACGTCACAAACAGCCGCGTGTCCTTGGCAGGGCCATGAAAAGTGTGCCTTGTTGATCCTGGGGGAAACCCATGACCTCGGCCTTATCAATGCAAGTAACAGTGCTCTGCAGATGTGAGTACGGGGCTGGGCTGGGGACGATGCCGGGGTGAGGGGGCGGTGGGGCAGCGGTGAACGTGCGAGAGGGTGAGCAGAGGATGTGTGAGTGGGTGAGCCCGTGTGTGTCAGCCCGTGTGTGTCAGCCCATGTGTGCCCGTGTCAGTCTATATGTGCCCATGTCAGTCCATGTGTGTCAGTCCATGTGTGTCAGTCCATGTGTGTCAGTCCATGTGTGTCAGTCCATGTGTGCCCGTGTCAGCCCGTGTGTGCCCGTGTCTGTCTGTGTCAGCCTGTGTGAGCTGGTGTGTGTCAGCCCGTGTGTGCCTGTGTCTGTCTGTGTCAGCCTGTGTGAGCTGGTGTGTGTCAGCCCGTGTGTGCCTGTGTCTGTCTGTGTCAGCCCGTGTGAGCTGATGTGTGTCAGCCTGCGTGTACCCGTGTGTGCCCGTGTCAGCCCGTGTGTGCCCGTGTCTGTCTGTGTCAGCCCGTGTGAGCTGATGTGTGTCAGCCCATGTGTGCCCGTGTCTGTCTGTGTCAGCCCATGTGAGCCCATGTGTGCCTGTGTGTGCCTGTGCATGCCTGTGTCAGCCCATGTGTATCCGTCTGTGCCTGTGTGAGCCCATGTGAGCCCATGCGTGTGTCAGCCCATGTCTGCCTGTGTCTGCCCATGTCAGCCTGTGTGAGCCCATGTGTTCCCATGTCAGCCTGCATGAACCTGTGTTAGCCCTTGTGAGCCCATGCTTGCCTGTGCGTGCCCATGTCGGCCCATGCGTGCCCATGTCAGCCCATGTGTATCCGTGTGTGCCTGTGTGAGCCCATGTGAGCCCATGCATGTGTCAGCCCATGTCTGCCTGTGTGAGCCCATGTCAGCCCTTACGAGCCCGTGTGAGCCCCCGTCAGCCCGTGTGAGCCCCCGTCAGCCCGCAGCGCTGCCCACGGGGGTCCCTGTTTTAGCGGGAGCTGTAGACGACTCGGCAGCCGTGCTGACGCCGTTTCCCCCCAGGCCGCTCCACATCGCCGCGCGGAACGGGCTGGCCTCCGTGGTCCAGGCCCTGCTCAGCAGAGGTGCCACCGTGCTGGCTGTGGATGAAGAAGGTGCGTGTCCCGCGGGGGTGTCCGGGGGGGGCTCAGCATGAGGGGGAGACCTCACTCTGCAATACCCAAAAGGAGCTTGGAGCTGGGGGGTCGGGCTCTGCCCCCCAGGAACAAGCGCCAGGATGAGAGCAAACAGCCTCAGGTTGCACCAGGGCAGGTTGAGGTTGGAAATTTGGGGTGATTTCTTCCCCAAAGGGCTGTTGGGCGTTGAACAGGTGGTGGTGGAGTCACCATCCCTGGAGGGTTCAACAGACACAGAGAAGAGATTCTTGGGGGCATTTTAGTGCTAGGGGTGGGTTAATGGTTGGACTCCAACCCCAATGATTCTGCGATTCGATTATTACCCCCCTGTAAAAGCATTTCCAGGTCTGGCAGGTGTTTGAAACGCGTCTTCCCCCCGGTGCAGCACCAGCTCAGCAATGGGGCTCCATTTGAACTGGTTGTCGTGGCCAAAAGCTCCCGCTTGGCTGGAACACCTTGGAGCTGGGAGAACTCTCGGTGCTGCCGGGGCTTGGGGGGTCCTGTGGGTGCTCCCAGAGCCCTCGCGGGGTGTTTAAAGACAAACAAACATCCTGGTGCATCAGGTTGGGAGCGGAGCATCTCCAGTGTGGGGAAAGGCTGAGGGAGCTGGGGCTCTGGAGCTGGACAAGAGGACACTGAGGGGGGACTCATTCCTGGGGATCAAGATGGAAAGGGGCAGTGTCAGGAGGATGGAGCCAGGCTCTGCTGGTGACAACCAGGGACAGGACAAGGGGCAATGGGTGCAAACTGGAACACAGGAGGTTCCGCTTAAATCTGAGCAGAAACTTGTTGGTGGTGAGGGTGGCAGAGCCTGAACAGGCTGCCCAGGGGGTTGTGGAGTCTCCTTCTGTGCAGACATTCCAACCCGCCTGGTTCCTGTGTAACCTCATCTGGGTGTTCCTGCTCCATGCGGGGGGTTGCACTGGATGAGCTTTGAGGTCCCTTCACCCCCTGACACTCCATTGTCACCTCCGTCTGTCCCCAGGTCACACCCCGGCCCTGGCCTGTGCCCCCAACAAGGACGTGGCCGACTGCCTGGCACTGATCCTCTCCACCATGAAGCCTTTCCCGCCGAAAGACGCCATCGGCTCCTTCAGCTTCAACCTCCTCAAGAACTGCGGCATCGCGGCCAAGGCCTGCGGGCCCCTGCCCAACGGCAGCGCCTACGGCCAGGAGCGGCCCAGCGCCATCGGCCTGGACGGCTGCTACTCCGAGTAGCTCCCGCCAACGGGTGACCCGATATCTTATTATATTTATTTAGAAATTCTATAAATATAGGGCACTTTAAAGGAGAACAAGACTGGGCGAGCCCCAGGAGCACGCCAAGAGTTCAGCGCGTCCCCGTTTGGCGCCGCTCATTAGCTTAACGAGCGCGTGTCCCCCGTCGCTCCCCAAGACGAGGCGGGCGCCGCTGTGCTTCGTCCCATGGTTTTTGGGGCGAATCGAGGCGGTTTTGGGTCCGACGGGGCCGCGGAACTCTTGGCGCGGGGCGGGATCCTCGGGAGCGGGTCCCCCCCTCGCAGACGCCGTTTCGGTTCGTTTCGAATCCTATTTAATTCCAATACACTTGAATCACGATCTACTGTACCCGGGACACTACGACTCTCCCTTTGGCAGCTGTGGTTGATATGCAAACAGGGGCGCCCTGCTGGAGCCTCCCCCCTCACCAGGCACTTTAGGGATTCTGTTGGTCGGTCGGTTGATTCCTTGGCGAAAATCCTAAGGAAACCTCCTTATTTTGATATATTTCGCTTTATTTTCGCTCCGGTTTGCGTGGCCGTTTCCATGCGAGACTCAGTGTTGCTTTTTTATGTTGAGACGTTATTTATAAAGAAACAAGCATTTACCGTTAAAAACAAACCATAAATAGGATATCCTGAAAGTTTAGCCTTTCCATAAGGCAAAAAAATGCACTTCAAAGTCCTAATTCACAACCTTTAGCAAGTCTGTGTTTATTTTTCTACCGTCTTGGCAGGATTATCAGCGTGTACGTGGGATCGTTGTATCTTCGCTTTGGGTGCGTTCTTTAATTAATTTAGCGATCGTATTTATAAGGCAGGTTTGGAGCACTCGATGTTGCACTGGTTTGTGTTCATCCCTTCCCGTCGCTGTTATTTTCGGGGTGTTTTTTGGTGTCTTGCCGAGTTACTGTAACGGCACCGTGTGCGAAACCCGCCGCTTGTCGTCTCCGTATGGCGAGTCCGTTCCAAGCCAAAGACGCAGCAATGGGGTGACGAGCGTTTCGGGAACCGTCCCCAACCCGGGGGTCCCGGCGCCCCCATCGGGGGTCATTAAAGCGTCCCCGGTGGCCACTCGAGCGTTTTTATAACCAAAATAACGCATCGCGTCTTCTTATTCTCCTTTCAAAACCAACCGCGAAGGCTCCTCTTTACAGGGCCCCCCTTGCGCTGTTCGTTTCTTTTACCAAAGCCGAACTCTTAGAACCAAACACGGAGATTCCAGCCTTGGCCTTTGGGTGAGAAAGCACATTGATTTCCCTTCGCCTTCTCACGGAGGACTTTTGGGTTTGTTTTGTCCCGTTAACCAAACCTGCACTTTGTTCGGTAAAGCACTCGAGAATTCGGCGCCGGGCGAGCGGCTGCTCCGCGGATTGTCCCTATTTTGGGTCTTTTTGGGGGGGTTTTCCCCTTTATGGATCTATAGGATCATCCTTTGGCAGCACGACGCTCCCTCGGCGCCAGCACAGGGTTGTGCCCCCGGCCGCCGGCGTCTCCCCCAAAAACCCCTTTAGCGTTCCCCTTTCCGCACCGAATACCTCAGTTCGGAACCAGAATAAACTTGAACCCCCGGCTGCCAAAACTGGACCCCCACACTGTTTACACGCAGCCGGGGCTGGGGGGGGGGGAGGGCGCGGATTTCGGCTTCACTTTATCTCCGCGGGGCAGGAAAACGGGTCCAAAGTCCCGAGCCGGCGTCTTCAAGGGCTAAAGCGGTTCATTCCGTGGAGGGGACCGAGGTGTCACCACCCCGGTGCGGCCGCGTCCCTTGGAAAATGCTGCTTGTCCTTCAACCCCCCCACCCCGCACCCCCCCCTCCCCCACGTTGTTTTCTTGTTGATTTTTGGGTGGTTTTCAGTCGCTTTGCACGGAGAAGGAACCGCGCTCTCCCTTCGGCTTCATCCCGACTCCGAGACAATCAGTGTGATCTCCGTAAGGGCTTCTCCATCCCCACCCGCAGCGCCACGCAGGATGAAATAGGTAGTAGATAGAAATAGCCGCTTTTTGCTCTTAAAATCCTTCCCCCCCCCTCCCCTTGTGTCTTATAATAATAATGATAGAGGGCAATGAGGCTCCAGCAGCGCACCCATGGGGGGGGGACACATTTGGGGTGGGAATGGGGACACGCAGCTCCCAGTCTTGTTCTCCTTTAACGCTGTTATCGTATCCATTCGACAGCACAGCTTGACAATTTCAGTAATAATCCAAGTGTTCGGTAATAATTGCGTTTATTTTGCTAAAATGAGATCTTTTTGTGATGGTTTCCCCCCCCCCCCCCCAAAAATAAACCAACCCCCCCCGGTGCATTGTTATAAGAGGGATGGAGGGAAACTTCCCCGGCCCCACAACTTGGACCTTGATGCCAAAGTCGGACCATTCCTGCTCTTCACCCCCCAACCCCGACGCTACTTAAATCTCTTGGTTTCGGGTCCCGCACACCCCAAAATAGGGAAGTTTCTCTCCTCCCGCTTGGTCCAAAGCACTTGCTTCAAGTAATAAGCACTTTTGTTCAAGCATGAGTCCGGATTCCCTCGAGCATCCCGCGGGAGAAGCGTCTTTTGGGTTTATTTTTTCATTTCTAATTTAAAAAAGAAAAAAAAAAAAAAGGAAAAAAAAAAAAAAAAGAAGAAAATAAGAAGTTTTTTTCTAAGGAATGAATGAATGAGCAAAGGGAAGGTGTGTTTGCAAAGGAAGGAAGGAAGTGAAACGCAAAAACAAACAGCACAAATGCATTTCAAGGCGCCGGGCGCGTTGGTGCCGGCGAGCGGAGCCATATGAACTGCTGAATGTACCGGCCGGGGGGGCCGGGGGCTTGTCCCCCCCACCCAGCTCCAGGCGATTGGGAGTTCTCACTTTGCTTTAGGAAATCCCCCCCCCCCCTATATTTCTCCCCCATTTTGGGGTTGGGTCCCCGCGTCCCGGTAGCGCTAAAACCGCCCCAAATGGAGCAGGTTTGGGGTTCTGGTTGTGCCGAGATGAACCGGAACGAACCCCAAACAGCCCAGAGATGAGATTGTGCTTTTCTGCTGCTTTTTGGGGTCCCCCCCGCAACCGCAAAGCAAAGGAAAACCCCCCCGGAGCACACGGCCCCGCGGCCTCGGCCCTGGGGGGTTTTCCTTTTGCTTCCCTTCTTTTTCCTTTTTATTTCTTTTTTCTTTCTTTTTCATTATTTTTTCTCTTTTTTTCCTTTTTTTCCCTTTTTTCCTTTTTTAATTATTACCTTTTTCCTTTTTTCTTTTCCCTTTTCTTTTTTTAATTATCACTATTTTCCTTTTTCCTCATTTTAATTATTACCATTTTTCCTTTCTTCTTCTTCCTCCTTTTTCCTCTTTTTTTCCTCATTATTCTATTTTCTTGGTTTTAATTATTACTATTTTCCCTTTCTTCTTCTTCCTCCTTTTTCCTCTTTTTTCCTCATTATTCTATTTTCTTGGTTTTAATTATTACTATTTTCCCTTTTCCCTTTTCCCTCATTTTAATTATTACTATTTTTCCTTTTTTCTTCTTCCTCCTTTTTCCTTTTTCTTCTTTATTCCTTATTGTTCTCTCTTCTTTCTTTTAATTATTGCTATTATTTCTTTTTCCTTTCCTCTTTTCCCTTTTTCCTTTCCCCTTTTCCTTTTTCCTTTTCCCTCATTTTAATTATTACCATTTTTCCTTTCTTCTCCTTCCTCCTTTTTCCTTTTTCTTCTTTATTATTTATTATTCTCTTTTCTTTCTTTTAATTATTACTGTTATTTCTTTTTCCTTTCTTCCTTCTTCCTTCTTCATTCTTCCTTCTTCCTGTTTCCTCATTTTAATTATTACCATTTTTCCTTTCTTCTCCTTCCTCCTTTTTCCTTTTTCTTCTTTATTTCTTATTATTCTCTTTTCTTTCTTTTAATTATTACTATTTTTCCTTTTTCCTCTCTTGGGCACATGTGAAAAGAGCCAAAAAACCTCAAAACAACCCAAAACAGATTCGGCTGAAGCTCCGGGGCCCTTTGATTAAACCCAAACCCTCCGCATTTCCGGCAATGGGCTGGGACCCACCCCCACTCGTCCTCATTATCCGTGTGTCCCACACGGGGGAGAAGGTGGGGGGGGAACCACCCCCCCCCCAAAAAATACCCAGAAAAAGGAAAACTAAGGAAAAGTAGCCTTACTCGACCCTGTCGTGTCGATATTGTTCGTCAACTTGAAAACTAATAAAGGAAACGCATGGAAACCTGGAGCGGAGCCCCCGGGATGTTGTGGGGACGGGGAGGGGGTGCTGGGTTCCCCCCCACACATGTTTTGTTCTCATGGTTCTGGTGAAGGGGGGAATTTGCAAATCTGACGGTTCTTTGGTGCTTGGGGGGTGATGCTGAGGGTGACGCTGGGTGACACTGGGGGTGACACTGGGTGACACTGGGGGTGACACTGGGTGATACTGGGGGTGACACTGGGGGTGACATTGGGGGTGATACTGGGTGATACTGGGTGACACTGGGGGTGACACTGGGGGTGACACTAGGTGACACTGGGGGTGATACTGGGCAACACTGTGGGTGACACTGGGGGTGACATTGGGGGTGACACTGGGGGTGATACTGGGCAACACTGTGGGTGATACTGGAGGTGATACTGGGCAACACTGGGGGTGACACTGGCTGATACTGGAGGTGACACTGGGGGTGATACTGGGTGACACTGTGGGTGACACTGGGTGATACTGGGGGTGACACTGGGTGACACTGGGGGTGATACTGGGCGACACTGGGGGTGACGCTGGGTGACACTGGGGGTGACACTGGGTGACACTGGGAGTGATACTGGGCAACACTGTGGGTGACACTGGGGGTGATACTGGGTGACACTGTGGGTGACACTGGGGGTGACATCGGGGGTGACACATTGGTGGCTTTGAATGGGTGACTTTTATTAGAACGCTTTTGCTTCTCCGGGCTGGCGTCCTTCCCGCGCCAGCAGCGGGGGGGCAGCGGGACGGACCCCCCAGGGAGCGCTGGGACCCCCGTCCCACCCCCCAGGGAGCACTGGGACCCCCGTCCACCCCAGTGCTGGGACCCCCATCCCACCCCAGAGCTGGGACCCCCCCGGCCCCCCCAGGTGGCGCTGGGACCCCCATCCCCCCCCAGGGAGTGCTGCAACCCCCATCCCCCCCCAGGGAGTGCTGGGACCCCCGTACCCCTCCCAGAGAGCGCTGGGACCCCCATCCCACCCCAGAGCTGGGACCCCCCAGGTAGCGCTGGGACCCCCATCCCCTCCCAGAGAGCGCTGGGACCCCCATCCCCCCCCAGAGCTGGGACCCCCCGTCCCCCCCAGGTAGCACTGGGACCCCCCATCCCACCCCAGGGAGTGCTGGGACCCCCGTCCCCTCCAGGTAGCGCTGGGACCCCCATCCCCACCCAGGGAGTGCTGGGACCCCCATCCCACCCCAGTGCTGGGACCCCCGTCCCACCCCAGGGAGTGCTGGGACCCCCGTCCCCTCCAGGTAGCGCTGGGACCCCCATCCCCACCCAGGGAGTGCTGGGACCCCCATCCCACCCCAGTGTTGAGACCCCCGTCCCCCCCAGGGAGCGCTGGGTGCCCCGTGGGACCCCCAGGGCTGAGAACGCCCCATCCCGTGGTCACGTCTGGGGTCCCGCTGGCTCCGGTTGGGGGTCCCCTCTGCGGTGGGTGCCGGGGGGGCCGGGCCGGGCCCCCCCGGGCGCTCAGGGCTGCAGCCACGCGCGGACGCGTCCCTCGGCCAGCGCGATGCCCAGCATGATGCCGCTGCCCAGCAGGAACCCCCCGTTCTGCAGCACGAACCGGCCCCACGAGCCCCCCCCGGGGCCCTGGGCTCCCCGCAGCACCTCGGGGAGCTGCGGCACAGTGGGGGGGTCAGGGGGGGGTCACAAAACCACCCCCCCCCCACCCCGGTCACCCCCTTACCATGTCGGCCAGGGCCACGTAGAGGAAGGTGCCGGCGGTGGCGGTGAGGAGCCAGGGGGTGACGTGCGCCGCGCTCTGCCCCACGGCCGCCCCCCCCGCGGCCCCCAGCGCCGACAGCAGCGCCGACAGCAGGTTGAGGCGCAGGAGGGTGCGGGGGCCACTGCCCGCCCGCAGCAGCACCGCCAGGTCCCCTGCGGCGGGACGAGGGGTGACGGGGGTGACAGAGTGATGGGGGTGACAGGGGTGATGGGGGTGATGGGGTGATGGGGGTGACGGGGTGATGGGGGTGACAGGGTGATGGGGGTGACAGGGGTGATGGGGGTGATGGGGTGATGGGGGTGACAGGGGTGATGGAGGTGATGGGGTGATGGAGGTGACGGGGTGATGGGGGTGACGGGGGTGATGGGGGTGACAGGGGTGATGGGGGTGATGGGGTGATGGGGGTGACGGGGGTGATGGGGGTGATGGGGTGATGGGGGTGACGGGGTGATGGGGGTGACGGGGGTGATGGGGGTGACAGGGGTGATGGGGGTGATGGGGGTGATGGAGGTGACAGGGTTGATGGTGGTGATGGGGGTGACGGGGGTGATGGAGGTGACAGGGGTGACGGGGTGATGGGGGTGATGGAGGTGACAGGGGTGATGGGGTGACAGGGGTGATGGAGGTGACAGGGGTGACGGGGGTGATGGAGGTGATTGAGGTGACAGAGGTGACTGGGGTGACGGGGGTGACCGGGGGTGACGGGGTGATGGAGGTGACAGGGGTGATGGGGGTGACAGGGTGATGGGGGTGACAGGGGTGATGAGGGTGACAGGGTGATGGGGGTGACAGGGGTGACGGAGGGTCACGATGGAGTGGGGGGGGACGGGGACGTACCCAGCTCGTGGGGCAGCTCGTGGCACAGCACGGCCAGCGCGGTGCTGAGCCCCAGGGACGCGCTGCGGGAGAACGCGACGCCTGCGGGAACGGAGAGAGGAGGAGGAGGAGAAGGAGAAGGAGAAGGAGAAGGAGAAGGAGAAGGAGAAGGAGAAGGAGAAACAAGAGGGTCTTTCAGCCCTGGTCCGCATGGACCCTGTGCCCTGGTGAGCTGTGCCCCCCTTGTCCCCACCACCTGATCCTTGTGAACCCCTTGTCCCCATCATCCTGTCCCTGTGCACCCCTTCTCCCTGTCACCCCATCCCTGGGCACCCCTTGTCCCCACCACCTGATCCTTGTGAACCCCTTGTCCCCATCATCCTGTCCCTGTGCACCCCTTGTCCCTGTCACCCCATCCCTGGGCACCCCTTGTCCCCATCACCTGATCCTCGTGCACCCTTTGTCCCTTGTCACCCAGTCCCTGCATGCCCCTTGTGCCCACCACCCCATCCTGTGCACCCCTTGTCCCCCTGTCACCTGGTCCCTGTGCGCCCCTATGTACCCCTGTCCCTATGTCCCCCTTGTCCCCTGTCACCCAAGCCCTGTGCCCCCTGTCCATGTGTCCCCCTTGTCCCCATGTCACCCGATTCCTGTGCACCCCTTGTCCCCATCACCCGATCCCTGTGCACCCTGTGTCCCTGCGCAACCTTTGTCGCCGTGTCACCCAGTCCCTGTGCACCCCCCGTCCCCGGTCCCCATGTCACCCAGTCCCTGTGCACCCCCTGTCCCCGGTCCCCATGTCACCCAGTCCCTGTGCACCCCCTGTCCCCGGTCCCCATGTCACCCAGTCCCTGTGCACCCCCCGACCCTGGTCCCCATGTCCCTCACCGATGGCCAGCCCGTCCATCAGGTTATGGATCCCGTCCCCCAGCACCACCATCCAGACGATGTCGGCGGCCGTGGGGCTGGGGGGCAGCGCGGGGCCGTGGGAGTGTCCGTGGGGGTGTCCGTGGGGGTGTCCGTGGGGGTGTCCGTGGGGTTTCAGCTCCAGCTCCGTCAGGTGTTGCAGCTCAGCCCCTGCAGTGGGAGACACGCGGGGTAGGAACCGGGACCGGGGGCCGCGGGCGCTGTGGGGTGCGGGGGGGTCTTACCCCCTTGTGCCGGTGCCCCCGCGGCCCCTTCGGGCGTCTCCCCGGCGTGGCGTCCCTGGGGAGGACAGAGGCGTTGGGCGCACACGGACCCGGGGCCAGCGCGGTCCCCCCGGTGCCGGCGGCTCTCACCGTGGCCTCCCGGCTGCGCCGCAGCGTCCCCAGCAGCAGCTCCAGCAGGAACAGCAGGTAGATGCCCCCCAGCACCGCCAGCCCCGGCAGCACCGCGGCCCCCGGCTCCGCGGGATCCTGGTGCCGCCCCTGCGCCTGGACACGGGTGACGTGGTGGGTCAGGGGACACGGGTGACGTGGTGGATCAGGGGACACAGGTGACGTGGTGGATCAGGGGACATTGGCGATGTGGATCAGGGGACACAGGTGACACCGTGGCTCAGGGAACACAGGCGATGTGGTGGCTCAGGGGACACGGGTGACGTGGTGGATCAGGGGACATTGGCGATGTGGATCAGGGGACACGAGTGACACGGTGGCTCAGGGGAGACGGGTGACGTGGTGGATCAGGGGACACGAGTGACACGGTGGATCAGGGGACACGGGTGACGTGGTGGATCGGAGGACACGGGTGACGTGGTGGATCAGGGGACATGGGTGACACAGCAGCTCAGGGGACACGGGTAACGTGGTGGATCGGGGGACATTGGTGATGTGGCTCAGGGGACACAAGTGATGTGGCGGATGAGGGGACACGGGTGATGTGGTGGATCAGGGGACACGGGTGACACGGTGGGTCAGGGGACATGGGTGATGTGGCTCAGTGGACACGGGTGATGTGGTGGATCGGAGGACACGGGTGATGTGGTGGATCAGGGACATTGGTGATGCGGCGGAGCAGGGGACACGGCCACCCCGGTCCCCCGGTGTCCCGCGGGGCGCGGGTACGTACGTGCGGCCAGAGGTGCAGCAGCGCGTCCCCGCAGAGCGTCCCCACGGCCAGGGCCACCAGGAAGGCCAGCAGCGCGGGGAAGCGGCGGCGGCTCAGCCGCGGCAGCAGGAGCACGGCCAGCGCGGACGGCAGGCTGACGAGCGCCACGGCCAGCAGCGCCCAGCCCAGCGCTGGGCGACACGGGACAGGAGCCGCGCGTGGGGACACGGCGTGGGGACACGGGGTGGGGACGGGGCCGTGGGGATGCGGGATGGGGACACGGGATGGGGACACGGAGTGGGGACACGGGATGGGGACACGGAGTGGGGACGGGGCCGTGGGGATGCAGGATGGGGACATGGGGATGGGGACGTGTCCTTGGGGATGCAGGATGGGGACACGGGGTGGGGACATGGGATGGGGACGAGGCCTTGGGGATGCAGGATGGGGACACGGGGATGGGGATGGGTCATTAGGGATGCGGGATGGGGACACAGGATGGGGACACGGGATGGAGACGGGTCCTTGGGGATGCAGGATGGGGACACAGGATGGGGATGGGTCCTTAGGGATGCAGGATGGGGACACAGGATGGGGACGCGGGATGGGGACGGGTCCTTGGGGATGCAGGATGGGGACATGGGGATGGGGACACGTGACGGGGATGGGTCCTTAGGGATGGAGGATGGGGACATGGGATGGGGACAGGTCCTTGGGGACATGGGATGGGGACAGGTCCTTGGGGATGTAGGATGGGGACCCTGGGGCTGGGGACATGGGATGGGGATTGGTCCTTGGGGATGCAGGGAGGGAGTGGTGTGGGGGACATGGGGACCAGATGATGGGAGACAAGGGGACATGGGGACCAGGTGATGGGGGTCCAGGGTGTGGGGACAAGGGACACGGGGACCAGATGATGGGAGAGCCAGGGATGGGACTACAGGGGACACAGGGACCAGGTCATGGGGGACAAGGGGACATGGGGACCAGATGATGGGAGAGCCAGGGATGGGACTACAGAGGACACGGGGACCAGATAATGGGGGACAAGGGACATGGGGACCAGATGATGGGAGAGCCAGGGATGAGACTACAGGGGACACAGGGACCAGGTCATGGGGGACAAGGGGACACGGGGACCAGATGATGGGAGAGCCAGGGATGGGACTACATGGGACACAGGGACCAGGTCATGGGGGACAAGGGGACACGGGGACCAGATGATGGGTGACCAGAGGACACGGGGACCAGCTGATGGGGACCTGGGGATGTGGCTGCAGGAATGTCCCAGGGGGGATGACCAGGCCGGGGGGGGTCCCGGTTGGGGTTACCTGTCCACGGCGTCCCCGGCGGGGGCGGCGGCGTCACCTCGTCGCGGTGGCGGATGCAGACGCGGCTGTCGATCTGGTAGAGCAGCGCGGGGCACAGGAGCGTGAACTGCTCCGGCGTGAGCCGCGACGCGGCGCCCAGCCCGAAGTTCAGCAGCAGCTGCGTCACGTTCAGGCACTGCGGGGGGGCGCGGTGAGGGGCGCGGTGAGGGGCGCGGGGGGGGCACGCGGAGCAGGGTCGGGGGGCCCCGGGGTGTCCCCCCCGCTCACGTCGTGGTGCGGGTGGTCGCTGCCCGAGTGCTCCAGGCCCAGCACCCTGCCCAGCAGGCTCAGCTCCCGCCGGGGGGGCGCGGGGGTGTCCCCAGCGCCGGGCGGCTCCGCGGGTGGGGGCTCCGTCCAGCTCGTCACCAGCGCCGGCCGGGGGCTGCGGGAGGGGACACGGGTGGTGTGGTGGATCAGGGGACATTGGTGACGTGTTGGATCAGGGGACATGGGTGATGTGGATCAGGGGACACGGGTGACACGGTGGCTCAGGGGACACGGGTGATGTGGTGGCTCAGGGGACATTGGCAATGTGGATCAGGGGACATTGGTGATGTGGATCAGGCGACATGGGTGACATGACGGCTCAAGGGACCTGGGTGATGTGGTGGATCGGGGACATTGGCGATGTGGATCAGGGGACACAGGTGACACGGTGGCTCAAGGGACACAGGTGATGCAGCAGATGAGGAGATATGGGCGATGTGGATCAGGGGACATGGGCGATGTGGTGGATCAGGGGCATTGACAATGTGGTGGATCAGGGGACATGGGCGATGTGGCTCAGGGGACACGGGCGATGTGGTGGCTCAGGGGACACTGTCCATGTGGATCAGGGGACACAGGTGACATGGCCGCTCAATGGACACAGGTGACACGGTGGCTCAAGGGACAGGGGTGATGCAGCAGATGAGGGGACATGGGCGATGTGGATCAGGGGACACGGGTGATGTGGTGGATCAGGGGACATTGGCGATGTGGATCAGGGGACATGGGTGACACATTGACTCAAGGGACACAGGTGATGCAGCAGATGAGGGGACACGGGCGATGTGGATCAGGGGACACGGGTGACATGGCCACTCAATGGACACAGGTGACACGGTGGCTCAAGGGACAGGGGTGATGCAGCAGATGAAGGGACATGGGCGATGTGGATCAGGGGACACGGGTGACATGGTGGCTCAGGGGACACTGGCGATGTGGATCAGGGGACATGGGTGACACGGTGGCTCAAGGGACACAGGCAATGTTGTGGATCAGGGGACATGGGTGATATGGTAGATCAGGGGACACGGGTGATGTGGATCAGGGGACATGGGTGATATGGTAGATCAGGGGACACGGGTGATGTGGATCAGGGGACATGGGTGACACGGTGGCTCAAGGGACATGGGTGATGTGGATCAGGGGACACAGATGACACATTGGCTCAAGGGACACGGGTGATGCAGCAGATGAGGGGACATGGGCGATGTGGATCAGGGGACACGGGTGACATGGTGGCTCAAGGGACATTGGCGATGTGAATCAGGGGACACGGGTGACATGGCAGCTCAGGGGACACGGGTGATGTGAATCAGGGGACATGGGCGATGTGGTGGCTCAGGGGACATTGGCGATGTGGATCAGGGGACACAGGTGACACGGCGGCTCAGGGGACACGGGCGATGTGGTGGATCAAGGGACATGGGTAATGTGGTGGCTCAGGGGACATTGGCGATGTGGATCAGGGGACACGGGTGATGTGGATCAGGGGACACGGGTGACACGGTGGCTCAAGGGACACGGGCGATGTGGCGGCTCAGGGGACACGAGCCCCCAACCCACCACCCACCACCCATCACCGCGGGCTGGGGGTGGCGCGGGGGGTACCTGAGGGATGCCGGGGGGGCCCCAGCGTGTTCAGCGAGGGGGTGTCGGTGGCGGTGCTTGTCGTCCTGCACCTCCAGCAGGTCCAGGTGGGTGACGTGGCCGTGCCCCAGCTCCTCGTGCTGGATCTGCACCACGCGCACGCGGCCCAGCCCCAGGCTGCCCAGCAGCCGCGCCAGCCCCTCGCTGGGCAGCGTCCCGTTGGCGCCGTACTGCCCGAACAGCTGCCCCAGGTAGTACCCGTGCTCCTGCGCCGCGTCCCCCGCCGGCGGGCCCGGCGCCCCCCCGGCCCCCGGGGACACCGGGGACACCAGGGACACCAGCCCCAGGGCGCCCAGGAGGAGCCCACGGGGGCCCATGGGCCCGATGCTGCGGCCGAGGGAGGTCCCTGGTGGTGCTGGGGGAGAAGGGGGTGATGGGGGGACAGGTGGTGGCTCCAGGACCCCCCCGGTGTCCCCCTGGTGTCCCTCAATCCCCAGGTCACCAGCTGCAGGATGAGCCCACAGGGACACATGGGACTGATACTGCAGCATAAGAGGGGTCCCTGGTGGTGTTGGGGTGAGAGTTGGTGGCCCCAGGATCCCCCCCCGGTCCCCAGGGTCACCAACCCCAGGATGAGCCCATGGGCCCGATCCTGGAGAAGCGGGGGGACCTTGAAGGTGTTGGGGTGAGAGTTGGTGGCCCCAGGACCCCCCTGATCCCCCCTCCCAGTCCCCAGGGTCACCAACCCCAGGATGGGGGGACAGGTGGTGGCTTCAGGACCCTCACAGTGTCCCCCCTGGCACCCCTGGTCTCCAGGATCACCAGTCCCAGGATGAGCCCATGGGCCCGATCCTGCAGAATTGGGGGGACCCCGGTGGTGCTGGGGTGAGAGTTGGTAGCCCCAGGATCCCCCTGATCCCCCCCAAGTCCCTGGGGCCCGATCCTGCAGCAGAACGGGGGTCCCCAGTGGTGCTGGGGTGATAATTGGTGTCTCCAGGACTCCCCCGGTGTCCCCTTGGCACCCCCAGTCCCCAGGGTCACCAGCTGCAGGATGAGCCCTTGGGGACCCATGGGCCCGATCCTGCAGAAGCAGGGGGGACCCCAGTGGTGCTGGGGTGACAGTTGGTGGCCGCAGGACCCCTCCTTCAGTGTCCCCCTGGTCCCCAGGGCCACCAACCCCAGGCCACGCAAGGGGGGCCCGATCCTGTGGCAGAATAGGGGGTCCCTGGCGTGAGCTGTGTTGGCCCTGGGACCCCCTCCCCCGGCCTCACATGTCACCCCCTAGCTATACGCTCTCTGTCCGTCTGTCCGTCCGTCCGTAGGGACGGCTGGAAAGCAACGGGTGGCACGAAGGTGACGGCGCGGGGACACGTGTCCCTGCACCGGGGCTTGGGGACACCTGCAGCTGTCCCTGTGTCCCCAGGGCGGGGACGGGCTCCTCAGGGTGGTCAATATGGGGGGGGGGGGCACAGAGACAACACTGGGGGGGACACGGTGACAATGCTGGGGGGACACGGTGACAATGGTGGGGGGACATGGTGTCACTCGGCCTTGAGGGGCTGTGTTGCAAGCAGCAGGTTTAGTGTCGGGGTTAATGTTTCACCGGGCGGGGAGATAACAGCAGCGCCCCCCCCCGAGACACCCGCACCCCAATGTCCCCCCCAACAGCCCTGTGTCCCCCCCCATTCAAGGGACACACCAAACCGGGGGAGGCGGCTGCGGGTCCATCCCCCCCCGCAACACGTGGGATCCAGCGATGCCGTAAAACCCCCAAAATTAGGGGAGCTGCCCCCCCACCTCACCCCCCCGCCCCCCTCCCAAGACCCCCCCGTGCTCACCTGGGGCTTGGTGGTGTTTTGGGGGGGGGGGCACACAGCGCTGAGTGTCCCCGTCCCCGCGCGGAGGCGTTTGCTGCACCCAAAGCGGGGGGGCCAAGGGTCACCCAGCGCTGCGCCCGGGGAGGGGCCGCGGGGGGGCAGGGCCAAAATGGGCGGGGGGGGCGGGGGGGGGGGGGGGTCAGGGCCCCCCCCGGGGCCGCGGGTAGGGAGCAGGCAGGGCGCAGGCAGCAGCTCAACCTTTATTAACCCCCCCATGTCTTGGCAGTGATTTGGGGGGGGGGTCCACCCTGCCCTGCCCAGGACCCCCAGCCCAAGGTGGGGGGGTCCAGGACACCCCCGGGGGTACGGGGAGGGGGGGCAGCAGGATGCCCCTGTCACCACGAGGGGCGCTTGGGGGGGACCCAGCGATGGTTGGGGGGGGGGGGGCTCCCCCCGTTATCTCTTCCCGCTCCTGCGCGTCTCTTTGCCGTTGCTGACGGGGCCGGGGGGGGGCCCGGGGGGGTGGCCGGGTTGGCTGCGGGTGATGCGGCCGCTGGGGGGGTGCGGGGGGGCGCTGGGGGGGTGCGGGGGCCCCCCCGCGCTCAGCCCATTCCCGTTCTGGCTGTCGGGGGCTGGAAATAGAGCAGAGGGTGAAGCTGGAGACACCCCCGAGATGGGGGGTGACGCTGTGGGGTGACACCGGGGGGGGGTGACATTGTGGGGGGGGTCCATACCCACCTGGGGACGCCGCCGGGGGGGGCTGCGCAGCGGCCGGGTTCGCGCTGTCGTTCTGCGCCTGCGGGGGGGACGGGGGCGCTCGGTGTGATGTGAAACCCGGGGGGACACGCTCGGGGGGGGCAGCCTGACACCCCCCCCCCCCCCACCTCGCCATAACCCCCCCCCCAAAACTCACCCCTTTGCTCTGCGCCTGCTGCGCCACGTACTCGGGGTTGGGCTCGCTGAAGTTGGGCACCTCGGAGTAAACCATGCAGAACCTGCGGCACAGCGGGGAGTGGGGGCCCCAAAACCCCCCCCTGGGGACCCCCCAGCTCTGAGGGACCCCCCAACCATCCCCCCAGCCCCCCCCGGTGCCGCCTTACTCGCCGATCTTCTGCAGGTCCCCCCCGCGCCCCGTGTAGAGCGTCAGGCAGCCCTTGAAGACCGAGGCGTAGCTGGGGGGACATGGGGGTGTCAGGATGGGGGAGCCCCGGGGGGGGTCCCAGGGGGACACGGGGGGGGTGACAGGATGGGGGAGCCATGGGGAGGGTCCCAGGGGGTCCCTGGGGGACACAGGGGGGTGTCAGAGCAGGGAAGCCCCAGGGGGGACACAGGGGGGGTCCCTGGGGGGCACATGGGGGTGTCAAGCTGGGGGGAGCCCCAGGGGGAACATGGTGGGGGTGTCAGGGCTGGGAGGGTCCCCAGGGGATACACAAAGGGGGTGTCACAGCAGGGAAGCCCCAGGGGGGACACAAGGGGGGTCCTGTAGGGAACATGAGGGGGTGCGGATGGGGGAGCCCTGAGGGGTCCCTGGGGGGGATGTCAGGGTGGGGGGTCCCAGGGGGACATGGGGGGGATGTCAGGGTGGGGGGTCCCAGGGGGACATGGTGGGGGTGTCAGGATGGGGGGAGCCCCGAGAGGTCCCTGAGGGGGGATGTCAGGGTGGGGGGTCCCAAGGGGACATGAGGGGGGATGTCGGGATGCGGGGAGCCCCGAGACGTCCCTGGGGGGGATGTCAGGGTGGGGAGTCCCAGGGGGACATGGGGGGGGTGTCAGGGTGGGGGGAGCCCTGAGAGGTCGCTGGGGGGGATGTCAGGGTTGGGGGTCCCAGGAGGACATGGCGGGGATGTCAGGATGGGGGGAGCCCCAGGAGGTCCCTGGCGGGGGGATGTCAGGGTTGGGGGTCCCAGGGGGACATGGGGGGGGTGTCAGGATGGGGGGAGCCCCAAGAGGTCCCTGGGGGGGTGTCAGGATGGGGGAGCCCTGAGAGGTCCCTGGGGGGGGTGTCAGGATGGGGGGTCCCAGGGGGACATGGGGGGGATGTCGGGATGGGGGGAGCCCTGAGGGGTCCCTGGGGGGGATGTCAGGGTGGGGGGTCCCAGGGGGACATGGGGGGAGTGTCAGGGTGGGGGGAGTCCCAGGAGGTCCCTGGGGGGGGTGCCAGGGCGGGGGGGTCCCCCGTACCCCTTGGT
The DNA here is from genome assembly GCF_963082525.1 of Nesoenas mayeri. Classification (NCBI taxonomy): domain Eukaryota; kingdom Metazoa; phylum Chordata; class Aves; order Columbiformes; family Columbidae; genus Nesoenas; species Nesoenas mayeri. The sequence goes on along the minus strand of NC_137558.1, from coordinate 1,423,114 downwards.
GAGGCGGATGATGTCCCCGGGCTGGATCAGGTTCCCCACGTCGTCCCACACCGAGATGTTGATGCTCCCGGTCTTATCGGCCACTTTGCAGGTGCGAACCTCGTGTCCGTCCTTGGTCTTGGTCACCCGGCCTGGGGGGGGGACACACACACCGGGGGGGTCACGGGACACCGGGGGGACACCGGGACCCCCCCCCCGCCGCACCCACCGGTCTCCAGCACGATGAAGATGAGGTTCAGGTTCTTCAGCCCCGGTTTCACGTCCTTCACCAGCGTCTCGGTGCTCATGGCGCCGGCGGGGGGGGACCCTACGGGTGCAGCCGTCACCCCCTTCCCGGTGTGTCCCCGTTTTGGGGCGGGGGGACCCCCGGGACGAACCGGGACCGCGATCCCCGGGGCCGGACCGGAGAAACCGGGACCGCCCCCCCCCGCCACCAGGGGGCGCTCGCACGTCCCGCCCCGCCGCCGCCTCCACCCCGCCCCCACTTTCCCGCCTCCGCTGCGCGCTCTGACCGGCCAGAGCGCCGCCGCCGCGGGCACTCCCGGAAGTAGCCGGCCGCCACTCCAAGCAGCCAATCAGCACTCCGGAGGGGCGTGGCCCGTCCCGCGCCGCAGGCCAATGGCGACGCAGAGAAGGGAGGGATTTAGGGAGGGAGCTACTCAAGCAACGCCCATTCTAACCAGAGAGTTCCGGGTTTTCGGCTAGAGCGTCGCTTCCGGCTTGTGGCGGGGGTGGGAGCTTCCGGCGGGGCGGGGGTTGCGTAGCAGCGCGGCGGGGCCGGGCGGGCGGAGGCCGCGGCCGCCCCTGAGCCCGCGGAGCCGGCCCGGGCCGGGCCGAGCCGAGCGGTACGTGCGGCCGGGGCCGCCGGGGGAGCGCCTGGAGGCCCCGGGAGGCCCCGGGCGGCGGCTGGCGGGTGCGCGGGGGGGGGGGAGGCCGGGGAGGGGGCGCGAATCCCCCGCGATGGCGACGGGGGAGCCCCGGGGAGACCGGGCCGGGGGAGTCTCTTGGGCTCTGGGATCGTGTCCGGCCCCGCCCCGGTCGGTATGTCCGTCTTTCCGCCCCGGTCTGTGTGTCCGTCGTCCCTCCCTTCCCCCCCCGCCGCCCCGGTTCGTGTGTCCGTCGTCCCTTCCCCCCCGCCCCGTCCGTGTGTCCGTCCCCCCCCTGTGTGTGTCCGGCTGCACCCAAACGAACGACGGGGCCGATTCCACCGGCTGCCGCAGCCTCTGGGCTCCCCCGGCGCTTCCTGCTCCGGTGGCTCCTGAAGGAAACACTTGAACCTGGGGAACCCCAATGGGGACCCGGCCCGGTCCCACCGGAGCCCATCGCGTCCGTTTGTCCATCTGGGTCATCAATGGGCCGGGGTGTTGCTGACACCGAGGTCCAATCCAGCCGCTCCTCAGGAAGATCCTCAGTCCATTTTAAGCAATAAACATCCAAAGCGCCGCAGCACCAGGTTGTATAGAACACCCAGACCCCTCGCGGTGCCGGCGTCACCAATCCGGGGCCGTTTCGGAGCCGATTTCGGCCCCATCGCCGGTTCCTGGGGCTTCATCGGGACATCTTGAGGTGGCGTTTGGGGAGGATTATTTTTAGCCCCGTTGCGTCACGTCGACCCGGGCAGACGTTCGGTAGGAGCCGCCGGTTCCTCTGGGCTCGCGTAGAGGAAGAGGCGGCGCCTTCATCTCACCTGGATGCGACCTTCTGTGCTTTATAACATCCTTGTTGTATTTTCCTTAATTTTGATGGCTTTTTCCCCCCTTTCTGTGACCAGATCTGTGTGACCCCGTGGCTCTTGGCGCTGGAGGAGCGAGATGTTCGACGGTCAAAGAGAAAATGGGCCCTGGGGAGCGTGACGCCCGCCCGGCCCCGCTCTGCCGCTTCGGGGGGAATTCTGCCGCGCAAGGTACGTCGGGGACTCGCGAAACGGCTCCGAGTTTCGCTCCTTAAACTGCGGAGGTTTAGAGTAAATCCAGCTTGACTGGCTTAAAAACTGCCCCTGCCTGATTCAGGCGGCTCTGGGAGGGCAAATGAGAGCGAGCATGGCAGGGAAAGCTTCGTTAACGCGCCCCCTGATGAACCTCCAGCCAGCGAAACAGGATCCTGAGCACCGCGCTTGGTGTTTTCCTCCCATTGTACAACCCAGAGCGATTGTTTGACCTCCTTCCCGTTGTGCACTCGGGCCAAACCCGCCCTGGTCTTGGTGAAAGGCTTTTTGGAAAGGGGTTTTTTAATCTATCTATTTGTTCGGAAGGTTTTGCTGATGTCAAACATCCGCACACCGGGGGAAAAATATGTGCGAGATTTGTGCTCTCGATGCTTTTTAATTAGCAAATGATGAGTAATGTTTTAGTGTGTTGCCTCTGGCCTCTTGAATCAACACAGAATGTGCTAAAACTGTGGGGATTACGCTCAGTCATTCCTCGAGTTTCAACCTCCACCTCGGAAGAGTTTAAGGCCTGGGGGGTATCGAGTATTTCGGGTGTGGGATCCCTGGGGTTTCTGGGGACGGAAGGAATTAATTCCCGTTCCCAAACGAGCCCATTAGTGTCGCGATTCCATCGAGGGGATGGAAGGTTCGTGAGCCACACTCACGGTGCTCGTTAGATCCCTATAAACCCATCAGACCCGTTTCTCGGTGCCTCTTTGGGGCCGCGCGGGGGATTTCCCGATCCCCATCCCCGCGACTGCGGCGTAAATGATGTTTAATTGCTGCTTCCCCGCAATTAGCGCGAGGAGCTGACGAGTCGCGCTCCGGCCGAGGCTGTTGGGGCGGCTGCTGGGTTGTTTTGACGGGGAGGGCGCCGCTCGCGCTGTCATTAACAGGGTGGTTAATTACGCGCGTCCCGCACAGCCAGTGGTTACCGGTGCCGCGTGTGCCGGCAGAACTGGTTGGTTCCATCTGGGTTTGGGAGCGAACAGTGAAGCAAGGCGAGCGGCGACTGTGCCGAGCGGTGCCGACCGCGGTTCCACGCGGTGCCGGGACTTGCGGCACCAACCACGGAGGAATTTGGGTGGTTTCCAGAGCTCTGCCGGGCGTGGGAAGGGCTGGGAGCGCCCGGTCCGGGCCCCGTTCCCCCCGCAGCCGTTAATCTTATCTGAATTGCAATTGCTTTCCCCGCTCCGCCGGAGCCTTTTGTCTGAGCGCAGGATCCATCCGCACGCGGAGCTGAGTTATCGCTCCGATCGAACGTCCAGCTGGTTGATTAAAGTCCCCCCTGTGCTGTCCCTTGAGTTGGGGACAGTCCCCAGGGCCAACCATGAGCGAGCTGAGCGTGAATCTGTGTGGTTGGTGACAAGGGGACAGGAGCAGCCGGCTCTTTGGGGACAAGCCGCCAAGGGACCTCATAGCCTTTTATGAGAATGTACCAAGGTGGATGTGGTCACCTTGACTTCAGCAAAGCCTTCGACACGGTCTCCACAGCATCCTCACAGCTGAGTTGAGGAGGGGTGGTCTGGACAATAGAGCAGTGAGGTGGGTTGCAAACTGGCTTACGGAGAGAAGCCAGAGAGTGGTGGTCAATGGTGCGGAGTCCAGTTGAGGCCAGTATCCAGTGCGGTGCCTCAGGGGGCAGTGCTGGGGCCAGTATTATTCAATATATTCGTTAACGATTTAGACGAGGGAATAGAGTGACTATCAGCAGGTTTGCTGGTGACACCAAGCTGGGAGGAGTGGGTGACACTGGGAGCTGTGCTGCCATCAGAGACCTGGACAGGCTGGAGAGCTGGGCGGGGAATAACCTGATGGAATTTAACAAGGGCAAGTGTAGAGTCTTGATCTGGGCAGGAACAGCCCCAGGGTCCAGTATAGGTTGGGAAATTACATATTAGAGAGCAGTGTAGGGGAAAGGGAGCTGGGGGTCCTGGGGACAGCAGGGTGACCATGAGCCAGCACTGGGCCCTTGTGGCCAGGAAGCCAATGGGACCTGGGGTGGGTTAGAAGGGGGTGGTCAGTAGGTCAGAGAGGTTCTCCTGCCCCTCTGCTCTGCCCTTGAGAAAAGGGATTAGTTCAGATATTATCAGAATATACTTGGCGAACATATATATATGCATACATACATATATGTATAATATATGCAGCCATATCACCCTGAGAATGCCCGATCTCATCTGATCTGGGAAGCTAAGCAGGGTCGGACCCTGTCAGTACTTGGATGGGAGACCAGGTGGGAATCCTGGGTGCTGTGGGCTGAGCCAGCACAGGGTGTTGTGGAGTCTCCTTCTCTGCAGACATTCCAACCCGCCTGGTTCCTGTGTAACCTCATCTGGGTGTTCCTGCTCCATGGGGGGATTGCACTGGATGAGCTTTTGAGGTCCCTTCCAATCCCAAACATACTGTGACACTGTGATTAGGGGCAGAGCTCAAGGTCCGGCTTGAGCAAGAGCAAAAGGAGCCGGTGACCCCCGCGCTGCACCGACACCGCGGCCGCTCCTGAGCCTTGTCCCTTGTCCCCCCGCAGGGTCCTGGCCCCGGTGATGAGCAATGGGGTATGATGTAGCGCGTTTTCAGGGGGACGTGGACGAAGACCTGATCTGCCCCATCTGCAGCGGCGTCCTGGAGGAGCCCGTTCAGGTGAGTCCGGCCGCTCGGGTGCCGTTCTCCGCTTTCCTACGGATGGTTTAAGGCAATAAACGAGTCAGGAAACGACACGAGAGATAAACAGGAGGACAGTTTGTTGATAGACTCAGCCCTGACCTCTCCGTGACCGGCGAAGACAATTCGGCATTGCCCAAATTGCTGGCGGACGTCCCGCTGTCCTCCCCAACCTCAGCGCACCCCGAGCGCGGAGCGGAGCGCAGCTGTGTAAATACAACCGAGTTACCTTCTCTGCCTTGCAAATGTGTTCAGCTTGAGCGTCCCGCTCCCTCTCACCCCGTTCCCGAGCGCTGTCCCACGTTTATGGGGACAATGGGCTCCCTGGTTGTGACACACAACCAGCGGGGTGACAGTGGGTGCGTTGTTCCTGTGGGAAGAGACGATGGCTCTGCCTCATGCGCCGTGTTACATAGGGGCTTGTTGCCATCCCCCCGCTCATATCACGGAGCTCCCAGGAGCCTTTTTCTGGTGCCAATGAGCCGGTGAACGTGTCCCCGCCGCGTGTGACGTGCGGTTGTTCCGTCCCGCAGGCCCCGCACTGCGAACACGCCTTCTGCAATGCCTGCATCACCCAGTGGTTCTCGCAGCAGCAGACGTGCCCCGTGGACCGCAGCGTGGTGACCGTCGCCCACCTGCGCCCCGTCCCGCGGATCATGCGGAACATGCTCTCCAAGCTGCAGATCACCTGCGACAACGCCGTTTTCGGCTGCACCGCCGTCGTGCGGCTCGACAACCTCATGTCGCACCTCAACGACTGCGAGCACAACCCCAAGCGCCCGGTGACGTGCGAGCAGGGATGCGGGTGAGGACGGCGGCGGAGCGGTGGCGCTTTGGGGGCCGCGGTGCTGCGGGAGGGTTTTCTAGTCAAACCCGTTTCCTTTTAAGCTCATTTCAAAGCTTTTGGCTCCTCGGTTGGGGTGGCAGCTGGAAATGGGGTGCTGGGGTGTCATGGATCCACCCGGAGCCATTCCAGCGCATGGAAGGCTGAGCAGGAGCACTGCTCCCTCCTACACGTTACCGGGAGCAGTGGATGCTCTGCCCTTGTCGGTTGTACTCTCGGTGCCAATTTCCATCCCCATCACGCGTTGTCCCGTGGGTGGTGACACTGCTGCGACTCTTTCCATTCGCGTGCTCGTGCCGAGCGCTCTGGCGTCACGTCCCCTAACGCGCGGCGTCCGCCTTTGCTATCATACAGCTTGGAAATGCCCAAAGATGAGCTGCCGAACCACAACTGCATCAAACACCTGCGCTCCGTGGTGCAGCAGCAGCAGACGAGGATCGCCGAGCTGGAGAAGACCTCGGCGGAGCACAAGCACCAGCTGGCCGAGCAGGTGGGTCCGTGTCCCCCCCATCTCACCTTTTCAGGTGCTAAAACCACCGGTAAAGCGTTTGCGGGTAAAGAAAGCGGCCGGGGATGGGGACAGGGTGGGACAGGCTCCTTTTTCACCCCCCCTCCATGTCCCGTGTTTGCAGAAGCGGGACATCCAGCTGCTCAAGGCCTACATGCGCGCCATCCGCAGCGTCAACCCCAACCTGCAGAACCTGGAGGAGACCATCGAGTACAACGAGATCCTGGAGTAAGTTCCGCTTATGGGGAGGCCGGGGGGTCTGAGAGGGGGCGAAACACCTTCCTGCGCAAAGATTTGGGGAGAAAATAGTCGATAAAAGCAATTTGGAGGGGTTGTGGTGGGGGGCGCACGGCAGCCGCTTGCACAATGGGTTACGGGGGTTTATTACGCTGGTTGCTTCCTCTGTGTGAGGAGCTGGAGGAGGCGGCTTCTCTGTGTCCTCTGGGGATGAGCGAGCGGGGCTGGATCCCTTTTTGGGGTGAAAAATGGGGGGAGGGGGGTGTGGAAACGGAGCAGTTCACCCGGGCTGCGCTGCTCCTTAATTTTAGTTAGAACCAGCCCAAAATCCCAGCAGCGCGGGTTCTGTCCGCAGGTGGGTGAACTCCCTGCAGCCGGCGCGGGTGACGCGGTGGGGCGGGATGATCTCCACGCCGGACGCGGTGCTGCAGGCCGTCATCAAGCGCTCGCTGGTGGAGAGCGGCTGCCCCACGTCCATCATCAATGAGCTGATCGAGAACGCGCACGAGCGGAACTGGCCGCAGGGCCTGGCCACGCTGGAGACGCGGCAGATGAACCGGCGCTACTACGAGAACTATGTGGCCAAGCGCATCCCCGGCAAGCAGGCGGTGGTGGTGATGGCCTGCGAGAACCAGCACATGGGCGAGGACATGGTGCTGGAGCCGGGGCTCGTCATGATCTTCGCGCACGGAGTGGAGGAGATTTAAGGATTTGCCAAGAGCCAAACGCTCCGTGTTGCCGAGGGCGGCGACGGCGCCGACGTGGAGACTCAGGGGTGGCCGCGGTGAACTGTCCCTGGTTTGCCCGTGGGGCTTCGTTTGGGCGCCGGCCCCTCGGACCTCTCGCTCCCCGGCTGAAACGGTTAAACGCCTCCGGTAACTCCTGCTCAACCGCTCACCCCCTGCGCCGTGGTTTTCAACCAGAGACGGAGCAGCCGCTCCGCACGGACTGTCTGGTTCCCCCCGCTGTGGTTTTGGGGGGCTGGTGCCTCCCTCTAAGCCCGGCTTGAGTCCCAAAGCCCCAAAGCCCAGCTCAGCTCTTGCTTCTCCGCTGCCTCAATCCTTTACTCTCCCTTTCGGCATTTTCCGCCTTTCCAGCTCCCACCAGCCGGGGGGGCAGCAGCAGGACCCTCCCCGTGCCGTGGGGACCCTCCCCGTGCCGTGGGGACCCTCCCCGTGCCGTGGGGACCCTCCCCGTGCCGCAGGCTTGGCTGCGGGGTCCCCAAACTGGAGCCTTGCAGGGTCCCCAAACAGGGTGCTCTTGGTGTCCCCCCCAAGCCGAGCTCTGCTCACCCCTGAACCAAACCAGCCTGTCCCCACAAGGGGGGCTCATTCTGGGGACCCCCCTGTCCCCTTGCATGTCCCTTTGCCCCCGGAGGGGCCGGACGCCTGCGCTCCCCCCTTGGCGGTCGCTGCCGTTTGGCTCCGCGTGCTCTGCTGTCCCTTCTCCAGCCACTTGTGATTGTGCTTCTGTTTCTTTTCGTACCTTTTCTTTTGGCCATTTCTTGGTTTTATTGCCCTATTTCGTGTTTGCGGGTGGCACCTCAGCACCCGCTTTCCTTTCCTCGGTGGGAATTTAATTTATTTGCATTATTTTGTTGGTTTTTTTCGGTTTTTTACAGGACTTTCTCCTCCGCTGGCGCCCGGGCTGGCGGGCGGCGCTTCCCACTCATCAATAAACAGCGTTCTCGTTGCTTTAGCGCCGTTTTGGGGTCCCCACCTGCTCCCCAAAACCCTCTGCTGGGGGAATGCAGGGGGGCTGGGAGGAAGGGGCTCAGTCCTTGTGAAAACAGGTGGTTTTGGGGGGGTCCTTCCCTTTTTGAGGGCTGGGAGGAAGGGGCTCAGTCCTGTGTGAATAACAATTGGTTTTGGGGGTTCCTCCCCTTTTGGGGGGGCTGTGAGGAAGGGGCTCAGTCCTGTTTGAAAACAGGTGGTTTTGGGGGGGTTCATCCCCTTTTGAGGGGGCTGATCCCCTTTTGAGGGGGGCTGGGAGGAAGGGGCTCAGTCCTGTGTGAATAACAATTGGTTTGGGGGGGGTTCCTCCCATTTTTGGGGGGGCTGGGAGGAAGAGGCTCAGTCCTGTATGAAAACGGGTGGTTTTGGGGGATTCCTCCTCTTTTGGGGGGGCTGGGAGGAAGGGGCTCAGTCCTGTTTGAAAACAGATGGTTTTGGGGTAGTTCATCCCCTTTTGGGGGGGGGCTGATCCCCTTTTGGGGGGGCTGTGAGGAAGGGGCTCAGTCCTGTATGAAAATGGGTGGTTTTGGGGAGGTTCATCCCCTTTTGGGGGAGCTGTGTGAATAACAATCGGTTTTAGGGGGGCTGTGGGGTCCCTCTCGCTGACATCAATAAACACTGTTCTCTGTGGGACCCTCCCTGCAAGAAATTGGGCTCTGGGGTGAGGGCTGAGAGTCACAGGGGGGGTCTTCCCCCATACCCCACTCTGCACCCCCCGAAAATTAGTAACCCCACTATCCCTGCCGTTAAAAGATCCCGTACCGGGGTTGGAGCCCCCCTCACCCCGGTGTGACCTCCACTGTCCCCCCCGGCCCGTTTCGCGAGGTCCCCATAAAAAAAGAGCTATTGGCGTCACGGACAGGATTCGAACCTGTGCGGGGAAACCCCATTGGATTTCGAGTCCAACGCCTTAACCACTCGGCCACCGTGACTCCCGCGCCACCCTCCGCCGCGCTCCGCCTAGATGGGTCCTTCCGCCCCGCCCCTTCCCCCTCCGCACCCACCAGGGGGCGCGGCCGCGCCGGTACCGAGCGGGCCGCGGTACCGGAACGCGAGGCGGCGGAGCGGGGCCGGTAGGGGGCGGTAGAGCGGGAGAAGCGCAGGGCGGGGCCGGCAGGGGGCGGTAGCGCTCGGGCGCGGCGCGGCGGGAGGCGGCGGGAGGCGGCCGGGCCCGCTCGAAGATGGCGGTGCGGAAGAAGGACGGCGGCCCCAACGTCAAGTACTACGAGGCCTCGGACACCGTGAGCCAGTTCGACAACGTCCGCCTGTGGCTCGGCAAGAACTACAAGAAGGTTGGTTGTGCGGATGGGAGGGGACGTGCCGGGACCGGCCCCCCCCCCCCCCGCCACACCGGGCCCGGTTTGTCACGGCCCCGCCGCCGCCATCGCTGCCCCCGCCCCCCCCCGGATCGGTCCCGGTCCCGGTCGCGGTCCCGGCGGCGCTGACCCCCCCCCCGCTCCCCCCAGTACATCCAGGCCGAGCCCCCCACCAACAAGTCGCTGTCGAGCCTGGTGGTGCAGCTGCTGCAGTTCCAGGAGGAGGTTTTCGGCAAACACGTCAGCAACGCGCCCCTCACCAAACTGCCGGTGAGACCCGCGGGGGCACCGGGGGACCGGGGGGCGCGGGCGGACCGGGGGGCGCGGCCCCCGGCAGGGACAGCGGCGCGGGGACCCGGGGACAGCGCCCCCGGGAGCGGGGGACAGGGACCCGGGGACAGCGCCCCAAAGAATTGGGGACAAGGACCCAGGGGGTGGGGGACAGGGACCCAGAGACAGCGCCCCAAAGAATTGGGGACAGGGACCCGGGGACAGCACCACAAAGACTTGGGGACAAGGACCCAGGCAGCGGGGGACAGGGACCCAGAGACAGCACCCCAAAGAACTGGGGACAGGGACCTGGGGACAGCACCCCAAAGACTTGGGGACAAGGACCCAGGGGGTGGGGGACAGGGACCCAGAGACAGCACCCCAAAGACCTGGGGACAGGGACCTGGGGACAGCACCCCAAAGAATTGGGGACAGGGACCCAGAGACAGCGCCCCAAAGAACTGGGGACAGGGACTCAGGGACAGCACCCCAAAGAATTGGGGACAAGGACCCAGGGACAGCGCCCCAAAGAATGGGGGACAGGGACCCAGGGAGCGGGGGACAGGGACTCAGGGACAGCACCCCAAAGAATTGGGGACAGGGACCCAGGGACAGCACCCCAAAGAATTGGGGACAGGGACCCGGGGACAGCACCCCAAAGAATAGGGGACAGGGACCCGGGGACAGCACCCCAAAGACCTGGGGACAGGGACCCGGGGACAGCACCCCCAAAGAATTGGGGACAGGGACCCGGGGACAGCACCCCCAAAGAACTGGGGACAGGGACCTGGGGACAGCACCCCAAAGAACTGGGGGACAGGGACCTGGGGACAGCACCACAAAGACTTGGGGACAGGGACCCGGGGACAGCACCCCAAAGAATTGGGGACAGGGACCCAGGGAGCGGGGGACAGGGACTCAGGGACAGCACCCCAAAGAATTGGGGACAGGGACCCAGGGACAGCACCCCAAAGAATTGGGGACAGGGACCCGGGGACAGCACCCCAAAGAACTGGGGACAGGGACCCAGGCAGCGGGGGACAGGGACCCAGGGACAGCACCCCAAAGAATTGGGGACAGGGACCCAGGGACAGCACCCCAAAGAATAGGGGACAGGGACCCAGGGACAGCACCCCAAAGAATTGGGGACAGGGACCCAGGGACAGCACCCCAAAGAATAGGGGACAGGGACCCGGGGACAGCACCCCAAAGACCTGGGGACAGGGACCTGGGAACAGCACCCCCAAAGAATTGGGGACAGGGACCCGGGGACAGCACCCCCAAAGAACTGGGGACAAGGACCCAGGGAGCGGGGGACAGGGACCCGGGGACAGTGCCCCAAAGACCAGGGGACAAGGACCCAGGGACAGCAGCACCCCAAAGAATTGGGGACAAGGACCCGGGGACAGCGCCCCAAAGAATTGAGGACAAGGACCCAGGGACAGCGCCCCAAAGACCTGGGGGACAAGGACCCGGGGACAGCGCCCCAAAGAATTGGGGACAGGGACCTGGGGACAGCGCCCCAAAGAATTGGGGGACAGGGACCTGGGGACAAGGACCCAGGGACAGTGCCCCAAAGACCTGGGGACAAGGCTGAATAGGGACAATGACACCAAGACCCTAGGGAAGGTCCCCAGAGAGCAGGGACAAGGAGCCAAAGACCCGGGGACAAGGCTGAGTAGGGGCAGCGCCCCAAAAACCTGGGGACAAGGACCCGATGAGCCGGGGACAGGGACACAAAGACCTGGGGACAAAGACCTGATGACCTGGGGACAGCACCCAAAGACCTGGGGACAAGGACCCAATGACCTGGGGACAGCGCCCTAAAGAGCTGGGGACAAGGCTGAGCAGGGACAGTGACCCCAAAACCCCAGGAAAGGTCCCCAAAGACCTGGTGACAAAGCCCTGAGCAAGAGCGGTGCCCAGAGATGCGGGGCCAGCACCCCAAAGGCACCCCAAAATGGGGATGTCACCCAGACCTGGGGATAGCACCCCAGTATGGGGATGGCAACCTAACATGGGGATGTCACCGATATGGGGATGTCACCCTGATATGGGGATGTCACCCCAACATGGGGATGTCACCCCAATATGGGGATGTCACCGATATGGGGATGGCACCCAGACATGGGGATGTCACCCCAACATGGGGATGTCACCCTAACATGGGGATGTCACCCAGACCTGGGGATGTCACCCTAACACGGGGATGTCACCCCAACATGGGGATGTCACCCAGACCTGGGGATGTCACCCTAACATGGGGATGTCATCACAACATGTGGATGTCACCCTAACATGAGGATGTCACCCAGACCTGGGGATGTCACCCTAACATGGGATGTCACCCCAACATGGGGATGTCACCCAGACCTGGGGATGTCACCCAGATGTGGGGATGTCACCCCAATAGAGGGATGTCACCCTAACATGGGATGTCACCCCAATATGGGGATGTCACTCTGATGTGGGGATGTCACCCAGACCTGAGGATGTCACCCCAACATGGGGATGTCACCCAGACCTGGGGATGTCACCCTAACATGGGATGTCACCCCAGTATGGGGATGTCACCCTAGCATGGGGATGTCACCCCAACATGGGGATGTCACCCACACCTGGGGATGTCACCCCAACATGGGGATGTCACCCACACCTGGGGATGTCACCGATATGGGGATGTCACCCCAATATGGGGATGTCACCCCAACATGGAGATGTCACCCAGACCTGGGGATGTCACCCTAACGTGTGGATGTCACCCCAACATGGGGATGTCACCCAGCCCTGGGGATGTCACCCCATCCGCCTCCCCCCGACATTTCCCCCCCATTGCAGATCAAATGCTTCTTGGATTTCAAGGCGGGGGGAGCCCTGTGCCACATCCTGGCGGCCGCCTATAAGTTCAAGAGCGACCAAGGATGGTGAGCGCCATGGGGACGGGGGGGGCTCTGGGGGCGGGAGGGGGTTTGGGGGGGGGTCCCATGGCCCTGGGTGGGGGGTCCCCTCCCTGGGGGCGCCCTGGGGAGACCTGAGCTGTGGCTTTCATGAGAGTCGCTCTTTTCTTCCAATAAGGCGGCGTTTCGATTTCCAGAATCCCTCGCGCATGGACCGCAACGTGGAGATGTTCATGACCATCGAGAAATCGCTGGTGCAGGTACGAGACGCCACCCCGGGACCCCCCCAACTCTTTGTGTACCCCCCCAACTTTGTGTCCCCCCAACCCTTTGTGTCCCCTGACCCGCTCACGGCTCCGCTCTCCTTCCCCAGAACAACTGCCTGGCGCGCCCCAACATCTTCCTGCACCCCGAGATCGAGCCCAAGCTGCTGGGCAAGCTCAAGGACATCGTCAAGAGGCACCAGGTGGGTGGCAGCGCCGGGGTGGGGGCGCGGGGGGGCCCGTTTGGTGTCTCACCCCCCCCCCTTGGCGCTCCCCTCGCAGGGCACGGTGACCGAGGACAAGAGCAACGCGTCCCACGTCGTCTGCCCCGTCCCCGCCAACCTGGAGGAAGGTGGGTGCCCCCCCCCAACTCACGGGGGGTGTTTTTGGGGGGGTCAGAGCCCCGCGCTCAGCGCCACCCCCGTCCATCTGTCTGTCCCGCAGAGGAGTGGGTCCGGCCGGTCATGAAGCGCGACAAGCAGGTCCTGCTGCACTGGGGCTACTACCCCGATAGGTGAGGGGTTCTGGGGGGGCTGCGGGGACCCCCCCACCACCCATGGGGCACCCGGTTGCTGCGGGTGCAGCTCTCACCCCGTCCCCCCCGCAGCTACGACACCTGGATCCCCGCCAGCGAGATTGAAGCCTCGGTGGAGGACGCCCCGACACCGGAGAAGCCGCGGAAGGTAACGGGGTCCACCGGGTTGGGATTTGGGGGGGTTGTGTCCCCCCGCAGTGCGTTGCCTGATGTGTCCCCCCCATCCCCGCCCGGCAGGTCCACGCCAAGTGGATCCTGGACACGGACACGTTCAACGAGTGGATGAACGAGGAGGATTACGAGGTGACGGACGAGAAGAGCCCGGTCGCCCGCAGGAAGAAAATCTCGGCCAAGACGCTGACGGACGAGGTGGGGGCGGGAAAGCGGCTGGGGGGGGTCGGGGGGGGCTCCCCGTGACCCCCCCCGTGTGCCCCCCCAGGTCAACAGCCCCGATTCGGACCGGCGGGACAAGAAGGGCGGCAACTACAAGAAGCGCAAGCGCTCGCCCTCCCCATCGCCCACCCCCGAGGCCAAGAAGAAGAACGCCAAGAAGGGGTGAGCGGGGCCCAGCTCGGGGGAGCAGCAGCATCCGGCCCCCTCGGGTCCATTGGTAACATGGGGGGGTCTCTCCCTTCGCAGACCGTCCACCCCCTACAATAAATCGAAGCGCGGGCACCGCGAGGAGGAGCAGGAGGACCTGACCAAGGACATGGACGAGCCCTCGCCCGTCCCCAATGTGGAGGAGGTCACGCTGCCCAAAACAGGTCGAGGGGGCTGGGGACTCCCATGGGGCTCCCCCCACATGGGGGGCTGGTTCTTGAGGGGCTCAGCATCATTCTGTCCGCTGCAGTGAACACCAAGAAGGACTCGGAGTCGGCGCCGGTCAAGGGGGGCACCATGACGGACCTGGGTGAGTCGGAGCCACCGGGGCTGCTCTCTCACTCCTGTTTATTATAACTGACAATCTAAGGTTATTTAAAAGCAAACTGTGATATTTTAGTGCTCTGTATATGATCATCCTGCGACGCGCAGGGTCTTGAACGTGCTGATCGTTCCAACTCAACGTGTTCTGTGTTTTTCCCCAGACGAGCAGGAGGATGAGAACATGGAGACGGCCGGCAAGGTGAGCCCACTGGTGGCCACCTCTTTATCCCCCTTGTCCCTCCTTTGGGGACAAAAAGGCTCCTTTCTGCCCTTTCCTGCACCCCTGGGGCCGTCACCCTCCTTGCTCTGGGTGAGGATGAGGATGAGGATGAGGAAGGGCACAAAGCGGGGGCTCCGACCCCTTTCGCTGTTGGGCAGGACGAGGAGGAGAACGGCGCAGGGAGCAAGGGGGAGCAGGCGAAGAACCCCGACCTGCACGAGGACAACGTGACGGAGCAGACGCACCACATCATCATCCCCAGCTACGCCGCCTGGTTCGACTACAACAGGTGTGGGGCGAGGAGGGTGTTGGGGTGGTTGAGGGTGAGGAGGGTGGTTGGGGTGGTTGAGGGTGAGGAGGGTGTTGGGGTGGTTGAGGATGAGGAGGGTGGTTGGGGTGGCTGAGGATGAGGAGGGTGTTGGGGTGGCTGAGGATGAGGAGGGTGGTTGGGGTGGTTGAGGATGAGGAGGGTGTTGGGGTGGTTGAGGTTGAGGAGGGTGGTTGGGGTGGTTGAGGATGAGGAGGGTGTTGGGGTGACTGAGGATGAGGAGGGTGTTGGGGTGGTTGAGGTTGAGGAGGGTGGTTGGGGTGGTTGAGGATGAGGAAGGTGTTGGGGTGGTTGAG